>NC_136062.1:333360084-334578709 GCF_964261635.1 Lissotriton helveticus | reverse complement strand
CAGCCACATCTCGACCCACCTGAGAGACCTGCACTGGCTCCCCGACAACAAGAGGATCACGTTCAGACTCCTCACCCACGCACACAAGGCTCTCCACGACATGGGCCCGAAGTACCTCAACAGCCGCCTCACTTTCTACACACCCACAGAACGGTAAACGGGGGCCACGGGACTGTGTGATTCTGTGAATCGGGCCCAACATTTATTTGCATCCCCTATAACAGAGCCACATATTTCCCCATCCCTTTCGGAAGAGTCTACCAAACTCCTTATGTAGTTATTCTTACTGTAAAAGAAGGCCTGGGGGTACAGACCTCCAGCTCTTCTTCCGGCAGCAGAGTGAGAGAATTCCTTTTGTGTAAGCATGCCAAGCTAGTTTTTGCTTCTGTAGAAGGTAAATAAAACCTTTCACTTTCTAATAAACCCGCGTGTGCGCAACTTGTAGGTTCCTAATAATAGAGTATTCTGTCCCCTTATTCCTTTTCTGATTACCCTGTTGTTAAGGATGACATAATTTGTATACATATTCTTTCACATAATCTGTATTTATTGCTGTAATGTACAGTCCTGGAATAACATTTGATGAGGTAGTGCTATAGAAAAATACTATGAATAAGTAAATGCATAAATAAATACGGCTATCCTCTGTTAAATGCACTGTAGAGTACTCCTTTGAAAATAACAGCGTGTGAACACATGCAACCAAATAATCCATGACACACCGACACAAACATAACCTACTCACAAAGCAATCATAAATGAAGGCCTTGATTGTACAGTGGCTGCTAAACAGTCGATTGCTTCAGAAACAAAATTACATGTTAGGCACAAATTGAGCATGACTCAGGTTTCAGGGCCGTGGTTGTTCGATGGTGCACATTGCATAGGGAAATTGCACAGCATCCTGCCAGAGCACTCTGGTCTTGATGAAAGTATATGCAATATAAAAAATATGACTTGGATTTTGCTGCAAATTGTGCACGCTCATGGGTCCTCATTTATGAAAAGTGACGCATCGCTGTGTGAAAACAGCGATGCGTCACTTTTCACTGCGCACTCCTTGTGATACCAATGATGCGTCATATTTACGCAACATGGCGCAAGGAGTTACAGATACGTCAGTATTTCTGACGTATCTGTATGGCGCAAAAGTGACGCATTGCCGGAGTGTGTCACAAAAGTGACGCAACTCCAGCAATGTGTCCTTTCACATGGGGCAAGCCCCATGTGAAGGGACCTGCGTCAGTCTTACGCCTGCTGTGAGGCAGGCGTAAGAAATTGACGCATTTGTGTCCTAGAAGTGGTGCAGTGAAATCTTATAGATTTCACTGCGTCACTTCTATGACCCTTTCTTGCGTCAGAACGCCCCCCTGCATACATTATACCTGGCACAGGTATAATGTGGCGCCGGGGTTTACAAAGTGACGCATCTACCTAGATGCGTCACTTTGTAAATATGGTGCAACAAGGCACACTTTTTACGCTGCTGGTGCTTCACAAAAAGTGACGCAGCGACGGCGTAAAAGTGACGCACGGCCTCATAAATGAGGCCCATGGTAGTTAATAGATGCACAATGTAATTCCCTGTTATGATAGACTGAAATTGGATTTCGAAACACTTCTAAACTGTACAGCTAAATAGAATGCTTCTGCACTGCAATTACTACTTTTAGTAACACATACCACATAACAGATGAGTCCTGCTGAGAGCAGTCAGTACAATGTACACCATTTTGATGAGTCTAATCCTCGAATGATTCACATGCAGCTCGGACCTCCTTACGCACCGGGAGTAAACATGGATGGGTCTCAGATGAGCTGCCTTTTCGCTGTAAGACCTTCTGTTTTGAGGCCAGCTCTGCTATGTCTACAATCAGGCTGCCCCCAAAGCTCCCCTTGTTTACAGAGTATAAGCTTTTTAGTGTAAAGTGCAGTTCTCTGGTCAAATAAACAATGCAGAAGTCTTGTCCAAGCCCACGCCCCCGACGTTCTGTTCCTTACAGGCACCTGGTAGACCATGGTCTCTGAAGCTGAACCCGCTTTAGCCCTCCCCGAGTACTCAGCGAAAGAATACATAAGAACTAGTGGCAGAAGTGGCGGCATTGCAGTGATTTATAGAGATAGCTATATATGCTTTCTGACTCTTTCCGCTGGTCTAGAATGTGAAGCGCCCTTTTTAAAACTGCTATGAACAATATTTTTACCATATCAGGGAACTTAATCTATCGTACGCCTGGCCAATGTAAAGTCTTTAGGATGGCACTTGCAAGTCTCACTGCTTCACTTACCATCAGCTCTGCTAACTTTAGCATGTTAGGAGATCTTATCATCCGTCTAGAAGCCAGGGCCAGACGGGGAACAAAAACCGGCCCTGGCAAAGTGCTCGGCCGGGGGTTGTGGGAGCCGCCAAGCTCTTTGCCAGGCCGGTTTTCGGCCGATTTTGTTACAGGGCCGATTATGCTGCAAAAACGGCCCTGTAACAAAAACTGCCCTCAGGGGCCCCAACACCCCACCCCCCCCTCCCGTGCGGCACACTGGGGGATTGCCCAGTGCCCGCTACGGCCAGTCCGGCTCTGCTCGAAGTCAGCCACGACGGTGACGCTGCATATCACTTGACTCAGTTAGTTCTTGGTGCCACTCATTCAGCTGGTCATCTTCTCGATCCTGTCACAGAGGGGATGGATACTAACTGACTAGGACTGAATTCGAGCAAAACTGATACTCTCTTAGTAGGATAGGATACCAACTTCTGGGGTGACCATTGGCGGCCTGTCAAAAATGCAGGCATTTGGATGGATTGCCATGAGTTGCGGGCTTTTGAGAGGTCTTAAACCCGTTCTTTGATTTTTTTACTCTGGCACTCGTCAAATTATCATTCAGGCAACAATTATTTTCCCAGCTGGATTATTGCAACATCATATAACTAGGAGCCAACATGCCAGTGATTAGAAGATTCCAGTGGGCTAAAAATGCTGCAGCTAGGCTGTTATTCTCTCTTCTGAAAGTTTGTCATGTGTCCGGACTCCTCCGCAAACTGCATTAGCTCCCTATAGAAAAGCATGTACACTTCAAAACCTTGTGTACCGCCCATAAAATGTTACATACCCAGGTGGCACCCATTATGTCTCATCTGCTATCCCTCTATCGACCTCTATGCCCCCTTAATCTAGCTTCCGTCCCTTGTGTTATGAGAGTAGAAATGGGTGGCCTTTTGTTCCGTGAAAAAGTCCCAGTTCTCTGGAATGGACTCCCTCTGTCTGTCAGAAACATCAAGAACCACTTGTCCTCTGGGAAAACTCTGAAAACCTGGCTTTTTTGCATCTTAGGTTTCTCCTCTGTCTCCTTTTCCTTAGGTCACTGCCGCATTTAATGTACGGACTATTGCTTGAAAGCCCCCATTGCTGGGGAAGCTTTGCGCTCTATACATTTTATAACAGAACATATAACATAAGTCATTAGAATATCGACATTAAAAGAGGGCAGTATTATCTAGGAGATGAACTCATTCAATAGTTGGCTCGCTTTAATTTCCCACTGTGCCAGACCATCAGACTCAGAAGTAACAACTCACCTGCATCCCTTCATCAAGGATCTACAGCTCATATGGGTGAAGTACACAACAATCCCTCTTATTACCATTACACATGCCTTGATAATCATAGCACATTTGTCTTACTTTTTCGCAGTGATTACCATCATTAACCAATATTCAGGCAATTTCTCAGTAAATTTAAAAACACAAAATGATACCAGAACGGCAATTATCCAATCAGTACATCCAGGGATATGTAATTTTATAGTTTTAGGTAGATGCAGTGCTTAAAAGACATAAATCCCCACTTGCAATCATCTGGCTGTTCCAGACCAGGGGAAAGTCACACGTTCAGGCCAACTGCAATGGAACACTGGCCAGATAGAGGGACCAGGATAGTCCTGGTGAAAAGGTTACCTTCTCAAAGTCTGGCGGAAAGAGTTACATTTGCGGTGGAGGAGGCAGTGAGGAAGAGGGAGAGGGTTAAATATGGTCATCGCTGTAGCGTGAAAAACAGGCCAGGTGGTGTGGGCTGTTGTCGCTGTAGAGTGAAGAGGCATGCAGGCATTGCTGATGGTCGTTGCTGGAGCTTTACTTTGGCAGTTACCACAGGCTGTAGCACAAAGTGTAGATATCACACTGCAAGTCGTCGTTTCCCATCACTACAGAGCAAAGAATCAAGTTCACCAAACCTTCCTGTTTCGAATGGGCCCTTCAGGATTTCACCTTTCTTCACAGGAGGAGTTCAAATGATGCCAGCCAAGGGTCCAAGACCTTGGAAGGCAATTCTTGAAGATCAGGAAGTCACTCCAGCAGAGGCCTGGATGCCACAGGCATGTCCAGGCAGGTCTAGAGGACAAGGTCATCTGGGCAGCTGGAGGGAGGCACCTGGAGCTTGTTGTGTCTCTGTAACTCAGATAGGAGGTCAGTCAACTCACCCTTGGAGTCACTCGCGTTAGCCTGAGATGAAGGGTCCAGTCTTCCTTCTCAGAGATCAGGGCATGTTTTAGCAGCAGGGAAGTTCTCTGAGAAAAAGGACAGGCCTCAAGCAGCAGGGCAGTCCTCTGGTAGCAATAGGGCAATTTTCTGATAACCAAAGCAGTAATTCTTCTCCAATGTTCACAGGTTAAGGTATGTACTGAAGAATGGCCCTTGAGGTCAAATAATTATACAATGCGTTCCAGTAAACCGGCAGAAAGCACAAATAATTAGGACAAGAAAATGGCAACATTTAAAAGTAATATTTTTAGAAATATGAATTAAAATCTGACTTTATTTTAAAGAGGACTCTAAATGACAATATATTTGAGCCTAAACACCACAGCTCTGTCTGGTCTAAATCAAAAGTTATTGCTAATAAATGTAATTAGGTAACCAGTGCCAATGGCAGAGATATGCCTTACAGAAGTAAAGAACAACTTTAGAGGTTTTTCACTACTAGGCCATGTAAAACTTAGACCCACATGTCAGACTTTTTAAATACCATGCATCCTGCCATAGGAGCTTTTAGGGATGACTTATAAGTATTAAAAAAAGGAGGGTTTGGCCTTGTGAAAGGTTTTTTTCCCAGGTCGAAATGTCAGACTAAATCTGCGCTACAGGCTGCAATTGCAGGCCTAAGACGTTTGAAAGTGCTATTTTAGTGGATTTGCACACTGAATGCCACAGGCCAATGGGAAGCATTTGATTTACAGACCCTAGGTATATATGTAGTACCATATACTAGGAAATTAGAAGTAATTAAATGTGGCAATGAGGTGTAGGCTGATTTCAGATTGTTTGAGGGAGAGCGCATAAGCACTAACACCAACAAAAAGTAATTCAGGCGAGCAGGAGGGGTGAAGGCAAAAGTCTTAGGGGTGGCCCTGTAGAGAGGGCCAGGTCCAACCAATATAAAATATAATACGTAAAAATCAGCAAATTCACCCCATCTGTTCAGTTGGTTTTCTCCACTGGTATGAGGGCTATTTCTAATTGGATGAGATGCAATTTTTTCCAATTTAACGTTGGGAAGACTGAAATTATACTTTTCGGAGAAGCCCCCTTGCTGTGGACTCCCGAATGGTGGCAGGTGGACCTTGGTGTTCCCCCGCCCCCATGTCCCTTATTAGGAACCTCAGCATCAGATTGAACCAGCCCCTCACTCTGAAGGAGCACTTTGCTCCGGCAGCTGGCTCCTGCTATCATACTCTTGGTCTTTTATGTTGAGTTTTTCCTCTGCTTCCTGATTCCACTCGGAAAACCTTGACTCAGGCACTTACACTGATTCATCTGGACCACGGCAATGTTGGGTGGGAAGTCTTTCTCCACCCTGGCCCTATCTACTGGTATCAGCTCCCTATTCATCTGAGACAATCTTCTGATTATCTCCAATTCAGGAAGCTCCTTAAGACCACCCTATTCTGATTCCGTTTAGAAGCTTTTCCTGATTCGATTTAGTAGCTTTTCCTGGATTGACCCCGGGGTCAATTCAGGTGCTATATAAATAAATAATTAGCCATTAGGATCTTGTTTCCTGTAAGAATATTTTATTTTAATATCTCAATTCTTATAATATAGATGTGTTCGATGGTGAAACTACCACATTGCCATGCAACCATAGCTGCTACAATAGAAAAAAAGATATAACTCTTACAATTTTCCTTCACTCCGCCCACTACTCGAAAATCCTGTCCCACTTTTTAAAGAATAGCAATTAACAGTTTTTTAAAAAACATGAAGACATATTGTTTTCTGGGTTCTTGACTTGAAATATTGTATGCAAAATAACATCACAAATCTGCTCATATTCATGATTTACCTTATTTTTCACTAAGCCAGATAAATTCAAAGACGAGCAAGACTACAATTCTTTCTTTGTCGGGGCAGCTGCCGACACATTTCTTTGTAGATCTCAGGTATCCTGACCAGTCTCCACTATTTGCTTGGCCTATTTTAAATATACCTCCATGATTCCTAAAGACCCATGGATGAGATAATTATTGCCATGATAATTCATCTCAATAAATAAACTGAGGACAAAGACCTTAGATTGAGTGTTTTAGAATAATGTTTTGATATTGGAAATATCTTCTCTCTCCATCAGAAAATTCAGCCAACTCTGGAACATGTACCTCACTGAAAATTATTTGCAGCGCCTTTGAAAACACGTTCTAGCTCAAATACCACAGTATACAACTGCTTAGGTAACCAATCTAATATTTCCATTTCATGTAAAAGTAAAGTCACAAACTTCTTTCTGCAATGGCCTTCTTCCATGAATAAACTCGATCAACCTGAAGTTGATACATGTTTTGCAATGCCTCCATTGTGGATCAATTGAGACATATACGGGAGTACCCAGGCCGCCAGTATCCCACTTAAGGTTTTGGCATCTACATTAAGGAGCGAAATTGGCCTAGCCAAGAAGGGGTCCCTATCTGGTCTAGGAATCATGAATACAATCGCCTCTGACATTGAGTTTGGTAGCGTTTTACTGTCTAGGGCCTCTTTGAACACTCCCAACAGGCGATACACTGGTAAATGTGCATATTCCTGGTAAAACTCTGCCGGGAGCCCATCTCCCCCCGGGCATCTTTCCGTCTTTAATCTCCATATAGATGCCAGGATTTCCTCCATGCAATGCCTCCATTGTGCATGAAATTTGCTGAATTCTATCTAGGTTTGTAATATACAAATACCACAAACCTTCATGTATTTTAAATTTGTGAATTTTCTATGGAAATATTTTTCTTTATGTTGGAGGGAAGGTACAGCGAAGCAATAGAGTTTTATTATCCTCGTCATTTTTATTTAGGCATCTATAAGAACCTGCAGTTCATCTTAGAGAATATGGAATGATTTCTAAAATGTTCTTTAGAATCTCAGAATTAGGTACGTTTATGGCTAATCTTCTTTACACCTACTTTTTGCTGTCCCACCCATGCATTGGACTCCTTACGTGCGCATAAGGCGAAACATGTATGTGATAAAAACAATAGTATTATATAAGGGTTCTGTAATTTCTGTTTCCTCTTATTTGAAATCTTGGGGACAGATGTCAAGCATTTATCTGGTAGTAGAATCGGGCAATTTGTGACCATAAGAAATGCATATTGGTATGTATCAGTCCCAAGTTGCGATTCGGTAACACGTTGCTGAAACGCAATTTGATATTGAAAATACATACCAATTCCGTATTAGTAAGGGGTGTTTTTAGGGCATCCCTTCCTAATACCGAATCGTAGTGGTATGTAAGAATGTTTAGCGAGAGAAATGCAGTCACTACACATTCACATTCTACCACCTACTTCACGTAGGTGATAACCCATTTGAAAACTGGAAGGGGTCTTTTCATTTTTAAATGCAACCTCTTTTACTCTAAGAAAAAAAGTCTGCGTAAAATAAGGATTGCTTTATTTAAAATGAATCACAGACATCTTGGTCTGCTGACCCTAGCAGGTCGCCATCCCTGTGATTACAATGATTCCTAGTCGGTCGCAAATTGTAACATACCTCGTTAATATTTATGACGTAGGTCAATTTGTGCCCCTTTAGGAATCGCTGAATGAAACTATGAGTTTCATATATTAGGAATAGTGATTACCTAATTGTCATTCACAGAGAATCGCAATTATGAAAACGCCAGTGCCAAGATTGATACAACCAGTCCTTAGTTACTTCTGAAACTGGCATCTCATTTTGACTTTTCAAATCAGGAGTTGTGCCACTACTAGAACTATACACAACATAGAACCGACTTTGAATACGTTCTTCTGCATTTAAAAGATAAGTGGTGCTTTGCCTCATTACACCGTGATCTATTTAATTGTCCGATTTTTGCACATTTAACATTGTACACGTTAAGATCTGTGATCAAGTGGTCTATTTAAAACATGTCTATCCACCTGCTACACTACAGGAGCATTTTATCCTGTGGGCAGCCCCCTTAATCATTTACCATTGAGTGTCCTTAGCATGTCAATGTTACTGTGGGTAATATCAAAGTACATGCTCAGAAGTCAATGATTTGCTAATCCCTTTGATAGCCCTCAATCCCAACTCAAGTGTAATTAATGGCATGGTGATTACGTAGAGAAAAACTCATAACATTAAGTTGTGTAAATGGTACAGTAATGTACCCCCTATTCAGCTACATCCACTTTACACCCTCATTCAAAGTGCGATGGAAATACTACGCATGCAAGCAAAGGCTGCTTGTGCCTGATCCTGGTATTGTCAATTGTGCTGTAATTTCCTTCACCAGTGGCTTTTTCTCTAAGAATATTTCCTCAGACAGTGCCAGGTCAAATTTCCAGTGAGAAATCAAGCTGGAATAATTGAAAATGCACGGCATTCAGGTGCAGAACATTTCACAAGTATATTGTAGATAGTAAAGCTCTGAGAAGTAGGGATAGCTCTCAGGAGTAAAGACTAGGGGCCTCATTTATGAGAAATGACGCATCGCTGCATGAAAGCAGCAATGCGTCACTTCTTAGTTTGCACTCCTTGCGACATACCTGATGCGTCATATTTAATGTATGACGCATCATGTCGCAAGGAGTAACAGATACGTCAGTATTTCTGACGTATCTGTATGGCGCAAAAGTGACGCATTGCTGGAGTGTGTCACAAAAGTGACGCAACTCCAGCAATGCGTCCTTTCACATGGGGCAAGCCCCATGTGAAAGGGCCTGCGTCAGTCTTACGCCTGCTGTGAGGCAGGCGCAAGATTTTGACGCAACAGCGTCCTAAAAGTGATGCAGTGAAATCTCATAGATTTCACTGCGTCACTATTACGAGGCTTTTTGCCGGGGTAACACCCCCTCTGCATACATTATACCTGGCACAGGTATAATGTAGCGCAGGGGTTTACAAAGTGACGCATCTGCTTAGATGCGTCACTTTGTAAATAGTGCGCAACAGGAGGCATGTTTTACGCTGCCGATGCGTCACAGAAAGTGTTGCACCGGCGGCGTAAAAGTGACGCACGGCCTCATAAATGTGGCCCTAGTAGAAGATTAGTGCTTAGGTTAGTTAAATCCATGAAAACACTTTGAATGAACATGTGCTGTCTAGATCATATACCGTGCTTGCAGAAGAAAGATTTCGAGTCCATGAATGAGAAAAGCGCAGCACTTTATTGGTGCTAATGTTGTTTAGGGAAAGTGAAGCCTAAGCAAGTCTGTTTTTTCCGTACTGATGTAAATATGGGCAGAGGCTGCCACCAACCTTTCCAACTGAGGTGGACGATTGAGGAAGTAGACATTGCACAAACACTTTCATGAACTCATGCCAACAAAGGCCTACAACAATCTCAAACCAGAGAGAACTTGAATTAACAGCTGCCAGCTTTCTGCTTAAAAAAGAGCTTCATGTGTATTTGTGTGAAATTTACCACAATCAATAACCCAGTGCGCTATGTTCAATCTGCATCATGTTGCTGTTCCATGGTTAACCCGTTGTGCAGATCTCTCAGCTCCAATCAACAGCAAAGTAAAGTGAGATAAACAATTTTTTTCATCTTGTTTTCTCTTTGATTTTGTTTACTTAATGTGTGCATTGATTTATTTTACCAACACTATTATTTGAACCATTGTTACTATTGCATACTATTAAATAATGCTAAATTGTGAGAAGTTGGCCTGATATATGATGTTTCCAATTCTGGAACCACCTTGTATCAGTCCAAATATCCCCTTATGGGGTCTGGTTGTAAGTCAACCTTATAGACAAGCTATCTTAAGGGTAGCATAGACTAAGCAGCCTTAAAGGCTTAACTCAAGAGGTCGTGTTAAGCAAGCTGTTTTACCAATCACAATCCTGTAATATCAAATGAAAGGACACCACACAAGTATATATTATAAAAATATATGTATTTATTACTCACAATAATCCCCAGTACTCTTTATGAACAAAGGGGCACAAGCGTTAAATCAAAAGCACAGTATAACATACAAAGTTGCACAATTATGGATGATGGCGAGGGGCCACTCAGACCATATACTAAACAAGTGGTATAAGAGATACCAATCGAACAGTGGTTAGGCCTAGGGCCTAGGGAATCACTGGGAGCAGTCGGGACAAGCAATGCTGAAGTCGGGAAAAGCCCGGGGGATTCGGGTGCAGCGCTGAAAGCGCACGCATGCGCCAATGTTAGTCAATGGTGCGTAAAAGTTACACAAATAGAGTTTAAGGACACTTCCGTTGAACCTAGAGGAACAAAACTTAAGACACAGACCCTAGAGGTTTGTACCAGTGTGGGAACACCAGCGTTGCAATGTTACCTCACCCACAGGAAGCGGGTGCACAGGGTCGAAGTAGTGTCGGGTTTCGTCACGCTGATTCTTGGTGCTTGGAGCTGAAGAGGCTGCAGGCGCTGTGAAGGAGAAGTGTCCGGTGGGATCCAAGAGTGGATCGAAGTCGAAAAGTACCTGAAAGCAGAGGGGACAGAGTCTGGGTCACTCAGCAGTGACCAGGGTGGAACCAGGACGGAACCAGGCAATGTCGGGCGCAATCAGGTGGTTGTTGAGGAGCTTCTCTCTGCTGTCACGTGGGCTCTGGGGCATCTACGAAGTCCAGGAGCAGGTCACAATCTGTCCCACGCAGGCTCTCGCAGTCGGCGCTGTCGGCTTCAAGATTGGAGCAAACAACACTTGGCAAAAGCAATCCATGCGGAACCGGAAGATTGCTTCTCACTCGGACCAGGAGGGTCAGAGTGGGGGCTCCTTTTAAGGGGAGCTGGTGCAAATCTGGAGCAATCAGAATCACAAGTCATATTTCAAGTTTCATCGGCACAGGGGCCACAAGCCGGCTGGCAAGGGACTTGCCAACGTGTTGAGCCAAAAGAAGCAGAAGGGCCCCATGCAGCACTCGTCGAGTGTGGAGGGCTGAACTTCGGTGCAAGAGTTGCTCAGGGTTGGGGCCTCTCAAACCCCAGTGTACAGCTTCGAGGGTCACTCGTGGGCTGCACGGTTAGCGTCTCGTGGTCTTTCCAAGATGGCGTGCCCCATGCTTCCGGTCGCCTCCACGGGTCTCAGCTCTGCAGGGACTGTGGATCCGGCTGTTAGAAGGCAGGCAAGTTTGATCTCGTCGATCTCTGTCGCTCGAGTTCCGGCGGGAACTGCAACAAAGCAGATGTCAATCAATCAATCAATCAATCATTGACACTTATAGAGCGCGCTACCTACCCGTAGGGTCTCAAGGCGCTGGGGGGGGGGGTGCCGCTACTGCTCGAACAGCCAGGTCTTCAGCTTCTTCCTGAAGGAGAGGTGGTCTTGGGTCAGGCGCAGGTCGGTCGGGAGGGAGTTCCAGGTCTTGGCGGCCAGGTAGGAGAAGGACCTTCCTCCTGTAGTCGCTCTTCGGATGCGGGGGACGGCGGCGAGGGCGTGGTTGGCTGATCGGAGGTGGCGTTTGGGAGCGTAGAAGTTGACTCGGCTGTTGAGGTAGCTCGGGCCTTGGTCGTGTAGGGCTTTGTGTGCGTGGGTGAGGAGGCGGAAGGTGATTCTTTTGTTGACGGGGAGCCAGTGAAGGTCTCTCAGATGTCCGGAGATGTGGCTGGTGCGTGGGATGTCGAGGATGAGTCTGGCTGAGGCGTTCTGGATCCGCTGGAGTCTCTTCTGGAGCTTGGCGGTGGTCCCGGCGTAGAGGGCGTTGCCGTAGTCCAGTCGGCTGGTGACGAGGGCCTGGGTGACGGTCTTCCTGGTCTCGGTGGGGATCCACCAGAAGATCTTCCGTAGCATGCGTAGGATGTTGAAGCACGCTGAGGAGACGTTGTTGACTTGCCTGGTCATGGAGAGGGAGGAGTCCAGGATGAAGCCCAGGTTGCGTGCATGGTCTGTCGGTTTGGGTGCGGTGCCCAGGGCGGGGGGCCACCAGGAGTCGTCCCAGGCGGAGGGTGAGGAGCCCAGGATGAGGACCTCCGTCTTGTCTGAGTTCAGTTTCAGGCGGCTGGTCGTCATCCACTCGGCTACCTCTTTCATCCCTTCGTGCAGGTTGGCTCTGGCGGCGGCGGGGTCGTTCGTCAGGGAGAGGATCAGCTGGGTATCGTCGGCGTAGGAGATTATTCTGAGGTTGTGTTTGCGTACGATGGCCGCGAGGGGGCTCATGTAGACGTTGAAGAGGGTGGGGCTCAGAGATGATCCTTGGGGGACGCCGCAGATGACTTCGGAGGCCTCTGACTTGTACGGTGGTAGGCGGACTCTCTGTGTTCTTCCGTCGAGGAAGGAGATGATCCATTCCAGTGCCTTCCCCTGGATTCCGGCGTTGTTGAGACGCTGCACTAGGGTGCGGTGGCAGACCGTGTCGAAAGCCGCGGAGAGGTCTAGGAGGATGAGGGCCGCTGTTTCTCCATTGTCCATCAGGGTTCGGATGTCATCGGTGGCGGCGATGAGGGCGGTCTCGGTGCTGTGATTGGCTCGGAAGCCGGACTGTGAGGGGTCGAGGGATCCGTTCGTCTCGAGGAAGGCAGCCATCTGCTTGTTGACGGTCTTCTCGATGACTTTGGCTGGAAACGGGAGGAGCGAGATGGGGCGGTAATTCTTGAGGTCGGTGGGGTCCGCTGTTGGTTTCTTGAGTAGAGCGCTGAGTTCGGCGTGCTTCCAGCTCTCCGGGAAGATGGTGGTGTCGAAGGATGTGTTGATGATGTCTCGCAGGTGGGGTGCGATGACAGCGTCGGCCTTGTTGAAGACGTGGTGAGGGCAGGGGTCCAGGCGTGGAGGGTGGTGGTGGGGGGTGGTTGTTCGGTCCTGGTGTGCGTTGGTTGGTTGTTGAAGCTGTTGTGTATGTCCGCGATCTTGTTGTGGAAGTATGAAGCGAGGGAGTTGCAGAGGTCTTGCGATGGGGTGATGTCGTTGTTTCCTGCGCTGGGGTTGGAAAGCTCTTTCACGATGTTGAAGAGTTCCTTGCAGTTGTGTGCGTTGTTGTCCAACCGGTCCTTGAATGCTGTTTTCTTGGCGGTGCGGATCAGCTGGTGGTGTTTCCGGGTGGCAAGTTTGAAGGAGGTCCTGTTGTCTGGTGTCGGTTCCCTTCTCCAGACTTTCTCGAGGGCTCGGCAGTTCTTCTTGGAGCTCTTGAGTTCGTCGGTGAACCATGGGGCCTTCTTGCTGCCGGGTCTGCTAGGCGGGGTCCTCAGTGGGGCGAGTTCGTCCGCGCAGTTGCTGATCCACTTCGTGAGGTTGTCGGCGGCCTGGCTGGGGTTCGCTGAGCTGGCAGGAGGGTGCTGGCTCAGGGAGGTGGCGAGCTGGTCTGCCGTGATCTTGTTCCAGCTTCTGCGGGCGGCCTGTTGCTGGTGTTGGTGGGTCGTTGTTCTCTTGAAGGTGAAGTGGACGCAGCTGTGGTCCGTCCATTGAAGTTCTGTGGCGTGGCTGAAGTCGATGTCTGTGCTGGCAGAGAAGACTGCGTCGAGTGTGTGTCCGGCGAGGTGGGTGGGGGTGGACACCAGTTGCTTGAGTCCCAGGTTGGCGAGGTTGTCGAGCAGGGTGCTGGTGTTGCGGTCGTTGTTGTTCTCCAGATGGAAATTGAGGTCTCCCAGGAGGATGTAGTCAGCGGAGGGGAGGGCATGCGGGCTGACGAAGTCGGCGATGTCCTCGCTGAATTGCGTGCGTGGTCCAGGGGGTCGGTAGATCAGGGTGCCTCTGAGGGTGGTGTTCGGGTTGGTGTGGATCTGGAAATGCAGGTGTTCGGCGCTGGTCAGAGTGTTGTCGATGCTGGTCGTAAGGCGGATGGTGCTCCTGTGGATGATGGCGATGCCTCCTCCCATCTGGTTGGCGTTTCGGTCCCTCCGGACGATCTTGTAGCCCTCTGGGATGGCGATGGCGATGTCGGGCGCTGAGGAGGCGTTCATCCAGGTCTCCGTGAGGAAGGCAACGTCAGGGGCTGTGGCGTCTAGGAGGTTCCAGAGTTCGATGGCGTGTCTGTGGACGGAGCGGGTGTTGAGCAGGATGCACTTGAGGTGGGTGCTGCTGGTGTTCGACTTGGCGGGTGCAGGTGCGGGGCAGGTACGGGTGCAGGTGAACTTGCAGGCGTGGCAGCTGAAAGGTCCGTGGGTACGTCGTGGAGTGGCTTGGTGGCAGTCTGGAAGTCGGCCGGTGTTGAGTGCGATGAGGGTTGCGGCGGAGTACGTCAGGCGGGTAGGTCGGGGTCTTCGTGGGCCAGGGGTCCTGGCCCTGGGCGCGGTCCAGGCGCGGACGGGCGCAGACGGGCTTACCTTTGGCGCGCCTTCGGCCTTCGGCGCACAATCGGCGCGCCCGCTGCGCGTCAACGCTGCGCGTTCGCACGGTCGCCATTTAAGGCGAAGTGCGCGGGTGGGCGGAGCAGCTGGGAGGCGGGAGCGGGGAGGGAACAGAAGAGAAAAGGGGCGTGGCCACAGGCGGTGGCGGGAGGCGGGAAGCGGGGAGGGAGAGCGGAGGGCGGCGAGGTAGGCGGGCAGACAGGAAGGACACTGGACACAGCAAAGAGGATAAAATTACAATTAACAGGCACAATGGAGGGAAAAATAAGGCAAAAACAGGAAGGAAAAACAATGGTACAGCACAAGGGAATACAGGCACAATAGACGGGCAAAACAGAGGAAAACAGCTAAAAAAGCGATCGGACGGCACAGAGAAAAACAAGCACACATTTTGGGCAAAACACTGGCAAAACCAGAGGGGAGCGGCCAGGCGTCAGCGAGGCCGGCGGCGAGGCAGAGGGCAGGCAGAGGGAGACACACGCAGCAGCTGGTGGCCGTGCGGCGCGGGGGTGTCCCACAAGTGGGTCACACTCACCTGCGTCGCACGGTCGCCATTTAAGGCGAAGTGCGCGGGTGGGCGGAGCAGCTGGGAGGCGGGAGCGGGGAGGGAACAGAAGAGAAAAGGGGCGTGGCCACAGGCGGTGGCGGGAAGCGGGGAGGGAGAGCGGAGGGCGGCGAGGTAGGCGGGCAGACAGGAAGGACACTGGACACAGCAAAGAGGATACAATTACAATTAACAGGCACAATGTCGAGGTGCTGGATGGTGCCTGTTTGCACAGGGTGGTCACTCCTTGACCACAAGGGAGATTCTTCAGTCTTCTACGTTCAGTAGGATGTCGAAGGGTCCAGAGTTTCGTTTCTTATGTTTCATCAGGATAATCTGAAGTGCATTGGCACTGCTCCCACTCTTATTCGAATCTGGGGAGGCTGGATTACCTGCTAGGTCCCCTCCTATGGGTGGGACCCAGGAAGGAGGTGGATACACCCCTTTCCTTTGATCCAGGCCACGCTGGGACTGGGGCTGGTGTGCCCCAGAACCGGTTTGACCGGATTATGCAAGGGGCAGCCTTGTGCTCCCCATGCAGTGTCTGGTTTCTTTCAAACCTCCCTGCTACAATCCACTATCTCCTGTCTGGGGGGGTGTGACACCTCCCTGCGACAGGAAACCCTTTGTCCAGGCCCCTTTGGCTGAGTTTCAGTCAGCTTCAGGGGGTCAGACTTGTGTCTGTGGCAGAAGCATCCATTTTGTGGATCTGAGGCCCTTTTAGAAATTAACCGCATTTAAGTAAAGTAACATGTCTTACCCCTCTAGAGGGGTGGAATGCTATCCCCGTCGCCAGAACTGGCGAGGGGATAGAATTCCAAATCGTATGACACCTTACACGACATGTTTTGATAAAGCCAAACCAAAGTTGCTATATAACCGCGAGGATTATAATGCACTTAAGAGTATATGGTATGGCATTATCCTGAAACACCTTAGGGATTTGTTCCCGACGGCTGCAGACAGGCTCAGCTCATGCTAGAGCTCCATCTCACATTAAACCACACACTCTGCCTCCAGGATTGATGAGGCCTTCCAAAGGAGTGTCTCACAGGTTTATATGTGTCCAGATATAGGTTTAGATATAGGTATACTATATCTAAGCAAGGGGTGATTACACCACCTTACCCCAGCTGAGTGATCAGCCAGTTGTGTCAATTTAAGAACCAGCCAGGGGTGGCAAAAGATATGCTGCAGCCCCTGGTAGGCCTTGGTGGCACCTATGCCCTGAGCACCTATAGTGCATGCTACAGGGGCTGACAAGGAGTCAATTTCCAATTGTGGTATGTACCTATAGCACATGTATTAATAATTTAGAGAGAGAACAGCAGGCTGGGGGTCTGATTAGCAGGCCCACAGCCTCAATAGTCGAAAACCAGTGAAGCAAAAAGCAGAAATTTGGGGTGACCATAGGATACGAGACCCTACTCTCCTACACAACTCCCCCCCCCCCAAAACGCAGGGACATTAAACTAACCTTGACCAGATAAGTCTTCATGTTCTAAGTGGAAGTACCTGGAGAGACCATCTGCATTACCATGGTCAGTCCCTGGGCGGTGCTCCACTGTAAAGTCCATCCCCTGTAGGGAAATGGACCACCTGAGCAGTTTGGGATTTTCACCCTTCATCTGATTTAGCCACAAGAGGGGCTTATGGTCTGTCTGAACTAGGAAGTGAGTACCAAACAAGTATGGCCTCAGCTTCTTCAGGGCCCAAACCACAGCAAAGGCCTCCCTCTCAATGGCTGACCAACGTTTCTCCCTGGGGGTCAGCCTTCTGCTAATGAAAGCAATGGGCTGGTCTTGACCATCTTGATTAAGTTGTGAGAGCACAGCTCCCACCCCCAACTCAGAAGCATCTGTCTGTACAATGAACTGTTTGGAGTAGTCAGGACTCTTCAGGATAGGTGCAGAGCACATGGCCTTCTTCAGGTCATCAAATGCCTTTTGACAGCTAACTGTCCACTGAACCTTTTTGGCATCTTCTTGGATGTCAAGTCATTTAATGGTGTCACAATGGACCCATAGCTTTTCACAAACTTTCTGTAATACCCAGTCAGGCCCAAGAAGGCTCTGACTTGTGTCTGGGTAGTTGGAGGAGCCCAGTCCTGTATGGTCTGGATCTTGCTCTCCAGTGGCTGAACCTGACCCCCACCTACTAGGTGGCCCAGGTATACAACCTTACTCTGCCCTATCTGGCACTTGGTAGCCTTGATAGTTAGGCCTGCCTTTTGCAGGGCCTCAAGAACTTTCTTCAGGTGGATCAGGTGATCCTCCCAGGTGGAGCTAAAGACAGCAATATCATCTAGATATGCTGCACAAAAGTCATCCAACCCAGCAAGGACTTGGTTCACCAACCTTTGGAAAGGGGCAGGTGCATTCTTCAAACCAAAGTGCATTACCACAAGCTGATAATGTCCACTAGGGGTAGAGAATACTGTCTTGGCTTTTGACTCTTCAGCTAGTCTGATCTGCCAGTAGCCTGCTGTCAAATCAAATGTGCTCAGAAACTTGGCAGAAGCCAATTTATCAATGAGCTCATCTGCTCTTGGAATGGGATGTGCATCTGTCCTAGTGACAGCATTGAGACCTCTGTAGTCCACACACAACCTCATTTCTCTCTTTCCATCTTGGGTATGAGGTTTTGGCACAAGGACTACTGGGCTGGCCCATGGGCTCTCTGATGGCTCAATCACTCCAAGCTCCAACATCTTTTGCACCTCAGCCTTTATACAATCCCTGACATGGTCAGGTTGCCTGTAGATTTTATTCTTGACAGGCAGACTGTCACCAGTGTCCACCTCATGGGTGCACCAGTTAGTTTGACTGGGTGTGAGTGAAAACAATTGTCTGTGGGCTTGCAAAACTTGTCTGCAGTCCATCTGCTGCTGGTCAGTGAGGCTGCCTGCCAAGGCTACTCCATCAACTGAACCATCATCAGGGTTCTGAGAAAGCAGGTCTGGGAGAGGGTCACTCCTGTTCCCCATCTGTGGCCATGAGCAAGCTCATGTCCTCCCTGTCCACAAATGCTTTCAAACGATTTACATGGAGTACCCTGTGGGGACTCCTAGGGGTTCCAAAATCAACCAAGTAGGTGACTTCTCCCTTTTTCTCAATGATAGGGTAGGGTCCAGTCCATTTGTCCTGGAGTGCTGCTGGGGCCACTGGCTCCAACACCCACACCTTCTGCCCTGGCTGGAACTCAACCAGAACAGCCTTTTGGTCATGCCAAGCTTTCTGTAATTCTTGGCTTGCCTTCAGGTTTTTGGATGCTCTTTCCATATACTCAGCCATCCGGGAGCGGAGACCAAGTACATAGTCCACTACATCTACCTTAGGCTTTTTGAGAGGTAACTCCCATCCTTCCTTCACCAAACATAGTGGACCCCTCACAGGGTGGCCAAACAAAAGTTCAAAAGGGCTGTAGCCAACCCCCTTCTGTGGGACCTCTCTGTAAGCAAAGAGCAAGCAGGGTAAAAGGATGTCCCATCTCCGCCTAAGCTTCTCTGGTAAACCTTTTATCATTCCCTTGAGGGTCTTGTTGAATCTCCCCACAAGCCCATTGCACTGTGGGTGATAGGATGTGGTAAACTTGTAGTTTACTCCACATTCCTTGCACATTGCTTTCAAATAGCTAGACATGAAGTTAGTACCTCTGTCTGACAATACCTCCTTTGGGAAGCCCACTCTTGAGAAAACTGCAATGAGGGCTTTTGCCACCACAGGTGCTGTGGTGGTCCTCAGGGGAATAGCTTCTGGATACCTGGTGGCATGATGCACTACCACCAGTATAAATCTGTTCCCAGATGCTGTTTGAGGATCCATGGGACCCACGATATCTATTCCAACTCTTTCAAAGGGTACCCCCACCACAGGTAGTGGTATGAGGGGGGCCTTTGTTGTGCCACCTGACTTACCACTGGCTTGGCAAGTGACACAGGAGCGACAAAACTCCTTGACATTTTCTGACATATGAGGCCAGTGAAAGTGTGAAACAAGCCTGTCCCACGTCTTGTTCTGGCCTAAGTGTCCTGCAAGGGGAATATCATGGGCCAAGGTAAGAAGGAAACCCCTAAACTTCAAAGGTATGACCAACCTCCTGGTTGTACCAGGCTTGGGGTCTCTAGCCTCTGAGTAAAGGAGTCCATCATCCCAATAGACACTATGGGTACCTTGGGCATTCCCTGCAGCCTCAGCAGCAGCTTGCTGTCTGAGGGGTTCAAGTGAAGGGCAATCTAATTGAGCCTGCCTCAGGTCTGCCCTCTAGGGTCCCTCTGTCCCCAGAAACTCAACCTGATCAGGCTCAAGTTCCTCAGAGACAGTCTCCTCTTGGACTGCAGAATCAGTTTCCTCTGAAATCTGATCCTCAACCTGGGGCAAGGGGGAAGACAAGGCCTTAACCCTCTTGCTCCTTCTCTTGGGTTGTGGTTGGTCTATTGTTCCAAAATCCACCACTGGTTCAGGAAGGCACTTCTTAGCCTGAGACCTTGTCACTGCAAGGACATGAGCTGAAATCCCTAGCATTTCTGCATGAGTCCTGTACTCCACTTCTGACCAAACTGAGCTTTCAAGATCATTGCCTAACAGACAGTCTACTGGAAGGTCTGCACTCACAACAACTTTCTTTGGGCCATCTACCCCTCCCCAGGAGAAGTTCACAACTGCCACACTATGTGTAGTAGTGGAGTTGCTTGCATTGGTCACTAGGTAACTTTCACCTAGTACAATCTGTCCAGGGTCCACAAAGTCAGGTGTCACCATTGTGACACTGGCACATGTGTCCCTGTAGGCCTGAGCCAGTTTCTCATTTATCAAAGGTGTCTGCCTATATTTGCCCAGGTTACTGGGACTCACTGTAGTGGACAAAGCTAGGTCCACATCATATAGGAGAACTGCCTGAGTAGGGATTCTGACTAGGCCAGATCCTACCTCAGTACCCAGGGTTAACCCTACTACACCCTTTGGCTGTGTTCCACCACTGTTAACTGTACTAGGGGGTGCAGGTGCTTTAGGAGCTACAGTGGTGGGGACTGGATTTTTCTTGGTGCATTCACTGCCCCAGTGTGAAACTGATTTGCAGGTATTACACCAAGGTTTCTTTGGGCCATCGTTCTTCTTTTTCTTGTTACCATTTTGGGAACCACCCTCCTTAATATTAGTTTGGGGGCCTGAAGACTTCTGGTCCTTTTCTTTTTCTTTCTGATTCCCACCCTTCTGGTCTGTTTTCTTCTGGTCACCACCTTGGTTCTGGGGTTTCTGCTTAATCCTTGTTCTGACCCATTTGTTTGCCTTCTTTCCCAATTCTTGGGGAGAGGTCAGATCAGAGTCAATAAGGTATTGATGCAACAGCTTGTTTGTACAGTTATTAAGGATCTGTTCTCTCATGATAAGATTGTACAATCCTGTATAGTCTGAAACTTTACTTCCCTGCAACCAACCCTCCAGAGCCTTAGTGGCACAATCAACAAAATCAGTCCAGTCCTGAGTCGGTGCTTTTTGGGTGTCTCTGAACAACAACCTGTATTGCTCAGTGGTTAGGCCAAACCCTTCAATAAGAGCACTCTTCAGGACAGAGTAGTTTTTGGCATCCTCAGGTCTAACTGTGAGGAGCCTATCCCTCCCTTTCTCAGAAAAGGAGTACCATAAAATTGCAGCCCACTGATCCTGAGGAACCTGCTGTACCATGCAGGCCCTCTCAAGAGCAGTCATCCATTTGTGGATGTCATCCCCTTCCTTGTAGGGGGGCACAATTTTTGTCAGGTTTCTATTATCATAGCTCCTGGCTTTCTCTCTAGGAATATTGCTGCCACCAGTGGCATCTAAGCCACACAACTTTTGCTCTCTTTCCAAGGCTACCTCCTCCCTCTCTATTTGGAGTTTGACAGCCCTCATTCTGGCCCTATGCTCTATCTTCTGAGAGGCAGTCATATCTCTCTGAGATTCTCTGGAGGCACTGGAAATATGAGAGCACCCTGATGGAGATCTCACTCTTCTGTTGCCTGGGAGAATGATATGGTGGGGTCTGGGGAGGTGCTGGACCTCTCCATTCCCAAGTAGGTCTAAGTTGGCCTGGTTAAGCCTGGCAACTATGACCTGGCTACCCCTCTGATCCTGATTTTCTGGGTCCTCTACATCTGAGTCCTCCTCCTCCTCCTCTTCTTCTTCTTCTTCCTCCTCTGGAGTGGTATCAGTTACAGGGGGGTTCACTCCATCTCCTAAGTCTAGGGGAGCTATACTCGCCTTAGCTAAGTCATCCTGTTCTAGAATGGCTATCAGAGCTGGAATGGTGGGACCTCTGCCCCTTTTTAGCCCTCTTGATATGCACAAGGCACACAAGTCTTTGTGGCTAAGTTTTTCATAGCTGGAAGTTGCCTTGGTAAGGTCAACTGTCACAGGCAGAGAGCCTGAAGCTTCACCTGTGCCAGACATGACTGCTAGTGAGGTGTAAGTGGTGCACTTACCTACACTAAGTGTTTTCCTACTGTACCTTGCTAGTGAGTTGTAGTCAGGGTGTGCTAATCCCTTTAACCTACAACTACTAAGTTCAGTAGAACTTAATATGCTAAGCTTTTGATTTATATGTACCTAAGGTACTTGATGTGATCTTTCAATTTGATAAAAAGATTGCAATGGTAATACAAACAGCAAGCTCAAATCCGCACCGCTGCTCACCAATGTGAGAAGTTGGCCTGATATATGATGTTTCCAATTCTGGAACCACCTTGTATCAGTCCAAATATCCCCTTATGGTGTCTGGTTGTAAGTCAACCTTATAGACAAGCTATCTTAAGAGTAGCATAGACTAAGCAGCCTTAAAGGCTTAACTCAAGAGGTCGTGTTAAGCAAGCTGTTTTACCAATCACAATCCTGTAATATCAAATAAAAGGACACCACGCAAGTATATATTATAAAAATATATGTATTTATTACTCACAATAATCCCCAGTACTCTTTATGAACAAAGGGGCACAAGCGTTAAATCAAAAGCACAGTATAATATACAAAGTTGCACAATTATGGATGAGGGCGAGGGGCCACTCAGACCATATACTAAACAAGTGGTATAAGAGATACCAATCGAACAGTGGTTAGGCCTAGGGCCTAGGGAATCGCTGGGAGCAGTCGGGACAAGCAATGCTGAAGTCGGGAAAAGCCCGCGGGATTCGGGTGCAGCGCTGAAAGCGCACGCATGCACCAATGTTAGTCAATGGTGCGTAAAAGTTACACAAATAGAGTTTACGGACACTTCCGCTGAACCTAGAGGAACAAAACTTAAGACACAGACCCTAGAGGTGTGTACCAGTGTGGGAACACCGGCGTTGCAATGTTACCTCACCCACAGGAAGCGGGTGCACAGGGTCGAAGTAGTGTCGGGTTTCGTCACGCTGATTCTTGGTGCTTGGAGCTGAAGAGGCTGCAGGCGCTGTGAAGGAGAAGTGTCCGGTGGGATCCAAGAGTGGATCGAAGTCGAAAAGTACCTGAAAGCAGAGGGGACAGAGTCTGGTTCACTCAGCAGTGACCAGGGTGGAACCAGGACGGAACCAGGCAATGTCGGGCGCAATCAGGTGGTTGGCGAGGAGCTTCTCTCCGCTGTCACGTGGGCTCTGGGGCATCTACGAAGTCCAGGAGCAGGTCAAGATCTGTCCCACGCAGGCTCTCGCCGTAGGCGCTGTTGGCTTCAAGATTAGAGCAAACAACACTTGGCAAAAGCAATCCACGGGAACCGGAAGATTGCTTCTCACTCGGACCAGGAGGGTCAGAGGGGGGGCTCCTTTTCAGGGGAGCTGGTGCAAATCTGGAGCAACCAGAATCACAAGTCGTATTTCAAGTTTCGTCGGCACAGGGGCCACAAGTCAGCTGGCAAGGGACTGGCCAACGCGTTGAGCCAAAAGAAGCAGAAGGGCCCCACTCAGCACTCGTCGAGTGTGGAGGGCTGAACTTCGGTGCAAGAGTGTCTCAGGGTTGGGGCTTCTCAAACCCCGGTGTACAGCTTCAAGGGTCACTCGTGGGCTGCACGGTCAGCGTCTCGTGGTCTTTCCAAGATGGCGTGCCCCACGCTTCCGGTCGCCTCCACGGGTCTCAGCTCTGCAGGGACTGTGGATCGGGCTGTTAGAAGGCAGGCAATCTTGATCTCGTCGATCTCTGTCTCTTGAGTTTTGACGGGAACTGCAACAAAGCAGACGTCGAGGTGCTGGATGGTGCCTGTTTGCACAGGGTTGTCACTCCTTGACCACAAGGGAGATTCTTCAGTCTTCTACGTTGAGTAGGATGTCGAAGGGTCCAGAGTTTCGTTTCTTATGTTTCATCAGGATAATCTGAAGTGCATTGGCACTGCTCCCACTCTTATTCAAATCTGGGGGGCTGGATTACCTGCTAGGTCCCCTCCTATGGGTGGGACCCAGGAAGGGGGTGGATACACCCCTTTCCTTTGATCCAGGCCGCGCTGGGACTGGGGCTGGTGTGCCCCAGAACCAGTTTGACCGGATTATGCAAGGGGCAGCCTTGTGCTCCCCATGCAGTGTCTGGTTTCTTTCAAACCTCCCTGCTACAATCCACTATCTCCTGTCTGGGGGGGTGTGACACCTCTCTGCGACAGGAAACCCTTTGTCTAGGCCCCTTTGGCTGAGTTTCAGTCAGCTTCAGGGTGTCAGACTTGTGTCTGTGGCAGAAGCATCCATTTTGTGGATCTGAGGCCCTTTTAGAAATTAACCGCATTTAAGTAAAGTAACATGTCTTACCCCTCTAGAGGGGTGGAATGCTATCCCCGTCGCCAGAACTGGCGAGGGGATAGTATTCCAAATCGTATGACACCTTACACGACATGTTTTGATAAAGCCAAACCAAAGTTGCTATATAACCGCTAGGATTATAATGCACTTAAGAGTATATGGTATGGCATTTTCCTGAAACAGCTTAGGGATTTGTTCCCGACGGCTGCAGACAGGCTCAGCTCATGCTAGAGCTCCATCTCACATTAAACCATGCACTCTGCCTCCAGGATTGATGAGGCCTTCCATAGGAGTGGCTCACAGGTTTATATGTGTCCAGATATAGGTTTAGATATAGGTATACTATATCTAAGCAAGGGGTGATTACACCACCTTACCCCAGCTGAGTGATCAGCCAGTTGTGTCAATTTAAGAACCAGCCAGGGGTGGCAAAAGATATGCTGCAGCCCCTGGTAGGCCTTGGTGGCACCTATGCCCCGAGCACCTATAGTGCATGCTACAGGGGCTGACAAGGTGTCCATTTCCAATTGTGGTATGTACCTATAGCACATGTATTAATAATTTAGAGAGAGAACAGCAGGCGGGGGGTCTGATTAGCAGGCCCACAGCCTCAGTAGTCGAAAACCAGTGAAGCAAAACGCAGAAATTTGGGGTGACCATAGGATAGCAGACCCTACTCTCCTACACTGATTATTTCTTGTTTTCATTGAAGAGTGCCACATACTCCACCGTATTCCAAAAAGGTACCTGATTGGATATGATCAGTATAAATTAGTACATTTGATACTAAAATAACACAAGACAAACAAATATAATTAATCCTGGAAACTCAAAGTGAAGCGATAACGTTAACTAGCGTAAAACAGCACATGAGCATATTTAGTTATTCTCACAATTGGTATTGACAGACCCTATAAGTCCTTAGTATATAATAGGGCTAGGGGGGGTTAAAATACCAATGCATCCCTAGTATGTAATAGGGCATGAAGGTTTAGATGCCCAGAGGATTTCCTGCATTTGCATATGTGCACTGCTGAGTGCCTACTGTCATTTTAAAGGTAGCCAGGATTTTCGGACTGTTTTTGAAAGTAAATGGTGCGAAAACTCAACTTTGGTGGTGTAGGCACTTTAAAAGTGATAATCTATCTTATGTTTAAATCTTAGTCACCCCCAGGTCTCCCCTAGGTGTCTTACGGGTGGGGGCCATGTAACTCAAAGCAGGGACCTTATATAATAACTTTTATATGCCCTGGTGGGGACAAATTTCACTATAGCAGAGGTTATTTGATTGAGAGAGCTCTGACACTCAGTAAGATGTGCCCTGCAGAGGGTAATCAAACTGAGCTAAAAGGGTCAGCCATCAACCCAGTTTCACACAAATCGAAAATGCCTTCATCCAATGGACTCTGCCTCTCCCAGAAGATGAAGCAGTACTTGGAGGTCCTCTGGGGATTCTGGGGCATATTATCAAGGGATTTATCTCCGCTTTTTTGGCTTTAAAAGCCAAGAAAGCAGAGATGAAATTATCTCCCTATTACCTAGCTGTCGCTAACACCAGTTAGCGACAGGTAGTAGGAGATAGCGACCATCTTGGGCCCCGCTTTGCATGCCAGAGAAATGTATCACTAATGACATGCAAAGTGGGCGTGCCAAGATGTTAGCGACTGGAAACAGTTGCTAACATTGCTATCTCCTATTACCAACTTTTGGAGATATTCGCGCTAAGCGCGAATATCTCCACAAGCTAACACCTGCCCTGAGCAGTTCTTAACCATGTTATCCAATGGGACGTGGATAACATGGCTAAAAGCATTCGCTCGGTAATGCATGAATATCGCTAACTTTACAGCGATATTCATGCATTTTGGCAGATTTTTATTGTTTCTGAGAGAAACCTTGCTAATAGCAAGGTTTATCTGCGATAAAAATCGTCGAAGATCGGCGATAAATTATTATCGCTAACCAAGCAATAGCGATAATTATCGCTATTGCTAGGTTATATGCCCCTCTCTTCCTAATATGGGAAAGCCTCCAAGAAGGCCTACAGGTCTATGTACTAGCACCCCCTCTAAAGCTCAGTCACTGCAACTGAACTACTGTTGTCTATCACGATGACAAGCTCAACTTAGTTTGTGACTGTGCACTCTATGCACAAATGCACACAAGGGGGGGTGTGTCACAACACCATCAACTGTGTGAAAGAGGAGAGCAAGGTCCTAGCTGTCTTTCTCACCCTCCTGTCCATTAATTATGCGCAATAACCCTATATGACTGAAACTTGTTTTAATTATACACTTCAGATTAATGATTTCAAATTGAGAAAAGGATATTACATAAGTCATTATTTAAAAGCAACTGATAATAAAAAAGGAAAATGGCTTGCACCATCACAAGTTTAAAACTTCAGAACCTTCATCAGTCATGTTTTAATGCCAGAAATGTATATAGCTCTTTGTAGAAATCATTAGAGCAACACTTATAGCTGTTAAAAGGAATTTTGCAGCCACGTCATTTTTATATTAATCTTGGCCTCTATGAGGGAAAAATATCGAATGAGACATTTTTATCCATATTATAGCTCTCTTTTTGAAATGGCACAAATGATGAGTACTATTTACAAAATATATAATTGTGTTGATCTAAACTAGTGACAAGCTGGCCCGAAAATTTGGGGGCAGATTTACGTTGCCTGACACATCTCTGCAAATCGGCAGAGATGCGCCAGGAAAGATACGGCACACAAGTTCATCCTTGCGCCACCCATGATGCGCCGCATTTACAATGAGGCGCACCATGGCGCAGGAATGAACAGATGCGTGTCGCATCTTGGGTGTAAAGTTGGCGCAGTGCTGAAGTTGTGTTTCGTGCGGCACGCAACTCCAGCACTATCCCAACTTGCCCTATCTTTAACGTGGTGCGTCAAGCCTTACGCCTGCTTCAAGCAGGCGCGGGGTTTTGACGCATCAGCGTTGGGAAAGTGACTCAGTGAAATGAGTCACTTTTCAGGGGCGTTTTGGTGACGGAACGCCCCCCCTTGTGTGGACACGCCCACATGAAACCTGACGTAGGTTTTATGTGGCGCAGGGCCTTACACCGTGACGCATCTCCATAGATGCGTCACGTTGTAAATGCCTGGTAGGGATGCGCCACGTTTACGCCACCTTGCGTGACGCAACAGCAGCGTAAACGTGGCACAAAGGGCTTGTAAATCTGCCCCTTGGTCTTTTTATGTCCTAAAGCGAGTAAGAAGGGTCGGGAGTGATTTATTTTCTCTAAATCATATTAAAATGATATTTAAATTTAAATCAATTCTACTAAATTAGTTGAAATGACACATACATTACACATTCAACTGCAGATTGACTCAAAAAAGAGTATGCATGCTCCATTAGGTACATATAGTGTTGAGGTTGGTGCGATGGGAACGCGTTCATGACACACACTTGTGCCTACTTCTGTTTTCATGCAGCCCTGCTCATTAACACAAAATTGTTCTTACAAAGCCTCGAATTTGAATGATACTATTTTTCGGGATGCAATTTGCACTTATCACTTACTTATTATTCCTACTGCCAACCTTTTGAGAAAATTGAGTTGTTTTCTAGTTATATGTTTATGTGTGCTGCCAAGCCTGTTTAATCCAGACTGCAGCATGGTAGCAAAGCGGATGCGCACAGTGGTTATGTCACTGGTGTGCTTGAGGCATGCTAAAGGCAAGCCTGTTTATGGCCGTCCACGTTCCTACGCACTCGTCCCCAGTCATGCTGGCCTGCTTGTAATCTAAACATCTAATGAAGGTAACCTACTCTTCAATATAGCTGCAAGCTATAAACTGAACTGTTGCAACTGATACATATCTTTCTCAAATGTAAACTTTTGCTTCTGTCACCACTATACAGGTATCACCTGGCATTATGCCATTAGAAGTTTACAGCCTGATTCATCAAGCTGATTTGCGCTCGCAAAGGGCCAGATTCTGAGAATCTGGCCCTTTGCGAGTGCGATTTTTGCATTTGGGATTCATCATCCCAAATGCAAAAATCTCTATTACCGAAATCGCATATTTGCGAGGAATTGGATTTGAGGAATCTCTAATAGAGATTCCTTAAATGCAATTCATCAACCAAATAGAAATAGCGAAATCGCAATATTTGGTCTCAATTTACCACCAGGTCTGACTTGGTGGTAAATTGCGTAAATAGTGTAAAAAGCACTTTAGTGCATTTTTTTCTTTTGCATGTTACACACACACATGTCCTTTGGACATGTGTGTGCGCAACACCTGTTCAAATGTGCATTTTAGGGGTGCTACAGGGTGTCCTTTGGACACCCCTGGCACCCTTAAAATCGCTATCTGATTTGCGAGTAGCAAATTGCTACTCGCAAATAAGGGATACTCCCCATTCATTCCTATGGGCCTTTTGGCCCATAGGAATGAATGGGGAGGTATTCCTTTTTTTGCGAGTAGCAAATTGCTACTCGCAAATAGAGAACATGTAGGAATCGCTATTTATTTAGCAATTCCTACATGAATACCGTTTTGCGAGTCCTCAATAGCGAATCGCTATGATTCGCTATTAGGGGCTCGCAAAACGGCCCCTTGATGAATCAGGCTGTTAGTCTTTATTTAGCTCATACTGGGAGGCCTTTACTGCTAAATGAAACACCTATTCGGCAAGGCTCACCAGCATGAAATATACAATATATTAATCAATCAAAAGCCTGATATTGTCTTTTTAACAGTGCCACACCCATCCCTTTATTTTGATCCTCTTATAAGGGAATGAACTCTTAGAATGTTAATAGAGCGCATAATGATCAATAATAAGCAAGTGAGAAGAGTGTTAATCATTTATCACTCATTTTAGATATTACATTTGTCAGTTTTCACTCAAATACCGTAATCTTTAAATTGCATGTAAACTAAATAATTCTTGCAGTAAAATGTCTCTTTTTTGCATGATCACCTCCATTTTTTTGGATTGATGCTGCTGATTTGTTTTTACTCTGGGCACTGGACCAATGTGTGCTCAGGGCTTGTAAATAATGTGTCGCTAGTGGATTGCAGCACACATTGTGCCAAACCATGACTGCAGGCCTACCACTGTAGCCTTTCTGTACAATTTTAAAACTGTAAATTAGACCTGCCAAAACAACCTCCTCAACAGGCCTAAACCCTCCTTTTAAATATCACCCATAAGTATTACTTAAGATCTCATAAAGCATGGTACCTAAACGTCGGACATGTGAAAGGTTAATGCTAAATATGATCTAACAGTGACATTTCTTTAGAAGCCATTTGTATGGTAGCTGGGGCAGTTGTTCCATGGGAAATAAGAAGGAGATACGTTTTAAATTAAATAAAATAATGTTATCTCCACATAAATCTTCATGAATCAGTCTTGAAGCCCCCAGAAGCTGTACGTTTAAGTGACCACAGAGTAAGCTTTGCTTATTTCTGTATCCACACCTCCGGGGTGGGCACAGGAGCTATGCACAATGAAAGAACATTTCTGCCATGTTGGATTTAGGGCTAGAGGGTCACTGTAAGATTGATTGTAGTAAGGAGCAGCAGTGAGCCAGCCCCTCCCCCCTAGACATGTATCAGGCATGAATGTGGCACCCCATTGGGACCCTGTTCATAATATTACTGGAGCTATAGAAGACAGATGAAGCCCTGCACCTACTGTTGAAATCTGTCTGAAGACCAGAAAAGCAGGACCTAATACACAGGACAAAGAGGTGCACTCCACATGCTGGTTGTCTGAATTCTTGTTAAGCTACAGGGACACAACAAGCTGCTAGAAGCCTCTTTTGCTTAAGAGCCAAGACCATTAGTTCAAACTGGACTACCCTGGTTCATACTGGTGGCTTCAGCTGTAGGGAGTCCTGGCCCCAAGTGTTGGCCCTGAAGTCCTGGGACCCTTGTTGGGTCATAATGTCTCCTCTTTACCTTGTGTAAAACCTGGCACTTAGAAACGTGTTGGCACCAAACACCTCCTGAGGAAAGGGAAAAAACTGCCAATTCTATCCTTCAAAGGTGCATTGAAGCTGGACCAAAGTTTCAGGATTCTGCCACTTGTTGCTTTTCTGTAGCAGCAAATCTGTTTCACTAGAACGTCGGTGAGAAGGTATCAAGACTTGGGGAGCCCAGTATGGCTGAAACTTTGAACTCTGCCCCACTGGAGGAATCTGAGCTTCAAAGAAGTGACTAAGTCCAAAAAATAGACATATTTACTGTAGAAGGAGCCATATGTATCTGATTGGCGGTCCTTTCCAATTTTCCAGTAAAAACGTAAAGGTTTTAGCAGGACTACATCCAACAGATTTCTGGTCTCAAAGAGCCCTTCTCAGCGACATCTTGCTGCCTACTGCCAGGGACAATTTTAAAGTTACATTTCAGGAACTAAGTAAGACGGTAGAACTTCTGACCAAGTAGTAACAGGTTGCTTTTGCTGACCTACACACCATGACTGTTAATTTAAATTGTGCTTAGGTACCAGTTAATTGCAACCAGATGACCATGGTTGGTGCATAACACTTTTTGGCTCTATTTTTATTTAAGTGTTCCAGCAAACAAATGATGGACTGAATGCTGACAATGCAAACATTCTCCCCCAAGCAAAAGATCTGAGATAAATCCATTGTTCTTTGGCCCACTACGCCACCCCAGTTTGGACCCAGCCATATGCAAATCAGTCTTGACCCTGTTCCTCATGAGAACAGTCCAGACCAAACTGCTTGGCTGTAGAAGGGTGACATACCATGATACCGGTCCCAGGATGTTTGTTTCAGGTCCAGGGAGGACCTGGCCTCGAAGTACGGTCTGGACTGTTCCCATGGGGTACAGGGTCAATACTGATTTGTATATGGCTGGGTCCAAACATGGGTATCGTAGTGAGCAAAAGAACGATGGATTTAACCCATATCTTTTGACTGCGGGAGCGTGTTTGCATTGTCAACATTCCATCCATCATTTGTTTGCTGTAACACAATTTTTATTGAAAGCTTTCAAAATCCATATCTCTACTTCCCCTTATTGTTTTATTTGTCATTTTAGTGCACCTGTTTGGTACTTTTAAATGATTTACGTATTATGTTACGTAATGACTGTATGACTTGTGGCGAACTGCAAACTACCCCAACTAATAATCAACCTTCTTAAACTATTATGCATATTTCTCTTGTCAGTTTTGTCCGCCAAAAGTCGCCTGTTATTTCCTTAATAGAAACAAGAGTCTAATTCCTAATAATCTCAACCTTTGACTGGAAGATTCGTATGGCTCTGCCCTATAATTTAGAGCTTCCTTAAAAACGTTTGATCTCAAACTAATTTCAGTAGAAGCCACACAGACATGAGGTCTCTTTATACTAAAAAGTCTTCATGTCGGATACTTTCATTATTCCATTTATTGCCCTCTCATCATGAGCAAAAGATAAGTGGCACGCTTGAGGCAATAACTTATTCACTGACTCCTTTGTTATGTTTATGCAAACCTATGCCTAAATGAGACCCATGGTTCATACCAGAATTCGTCTAATTTAAACTAGAGACCAGATACGCTGATAGATGAAGGTGTAACAGTTATGAGCCAGAATTGGAAGCCCTTAACATTCAAGCGCCAAGAAATATACACTGAAAATAAAAGATGCACAATCACGTTATTACAATCATCATATCAGCCAATCCCCAAATCTTGCCAGGGAACTTTTCCATGTATTTAATGCTTCACAATCACTGAACATTATGTCAAATAAATTAATCTGCCTGATCCATATTTTGTGAAGAGTTAGCCTTTTTCGTTGCCAACAAAACTCTCAATATCCTGAAAAATATAGCATTGAATGTATCTCTACACCAGAGGTAGCAAGATGGCGGCCGCTACTGCTGCCTACAGAATTATTTACTCCCCGAGATTTTGTACGATTTGGCTAGGCCATCTAAAACTAGAAAGGGTCTGGGGCATGAGTTTTTTGTTCGACCTGATTTCTGCCCGGCGACAGTGCGGCAACGTTGGAGACTTAAACAATTAATGGCACCAATATAGTCTAAGGGGGGGCAAGTCTTTCTCCTAAATCCCGCTAAACTTAAGGTTGTGCATAAGGGGAGAACCATCTTTTATGTATCTGAGATTAAAGCACAACAATTCTTAGATGTAATGCAGTAGCGATTGACAGGATAAGGGTAAGGATAATGATTATATAATTTTTCAGCTTCAGTGGGTTGCCCCTCTACTTTTGATTTACTTTTCATGGTTTTTTTGTTTTGTGCCAGAGATATAGCACTTTTCAGGTCTGGTTGACCCGGGTAGAATTACATAGCTCACACTCACTTACCATCAATGAGGGCATTAGCCCTTACGCTTCCAGTGGGGGGATGCTGGGGAGACGGTGGGTTGGGAAGGGTGTGCTGTGGGGGATGTGGGTGGGAAAAGGCCTTCTTTGGGGTGCAAGGAAATACCGCTGAAAGATGTATTGACTCTAAGTTTATGATTTTTGTACAACAGGTGCCAAATTTTGGAATTCTCTGTTATATGTTTTACTGTGCTAATACACTAAAACAATACAATGGCTAAACTGACGATATGCTCCATCAATGTTTGTGGTCTAAATGACAAAAGAAAAAGGGGTATAATGGCTCAGATGTTAAAATCTATGCGGTTGGATTTAGTCTGCATACAGGAGACTCATATCTCCTGGGCAAATAGAGGGTGGCTTAGAGATCTTGGACTGGAAGTAGTAGGATGCTCCCGTCAGAGCTCTACAATAAGAGGGGTTGCAATTGTAAAGAGGTTTGGATTAGGCGAAACTAAAAGAATCAAAGATGAACCATTGGGACGATGGGTTATTGCTGAACTTAAATTTGGAGGATTGACTATTACTATCTGTTCATTATACGCCTCTACAGTTGATGACCCCACAGTGTTACACTATTTAAGTTTGGAGCTAGCTTAATGGCCACCCAATATTAAACTATGTGGAGATTTTAATCTACATTTGGATGAAACATTTGATATTTAGGGCAGTACCCCATATATAGGGAGGAAGAAGAATGTATTCAAAGCAATTAAGGGGATTATTCAAGAGTATGGATTGTTAGACGTGGGGTATGAAAAAAGGGGGGGAATGTTTGGATGTACTTTTTTTTCTGCCCCTCATCAAAGACATTTTAGACTGGACTACTTTTTTGTCTCTAAGACTTTATATAATGAACTTACTCAAGCGAAATATGGGGTGCTGCCAAAAATTATATCAGATCATATTCCCATAACTTTTAATTTTGAGCTAAACACTCCATCCACCCCTCGATCATGGTCTTTTGACCGCAAACGATTTATCTTATGTTGTACATATGAATATCTGGATTCCTGAATTTTTTTCCAACAACAAGGGAACTGCAAGCTTAGAAATAGTTTGGGACGCTTTCAAGTGCGGGGATCGGGGAGAAACACTGAGCTACTCAATAAGAAAACAGAAGGAGACTAGAAAGCGAGAGGAATTAGAAATGAAAAATTTAAGACTGCTAGAGATTCAGCTAATGCAGGCGTGCAACAAAGGATTAGCTACAGAAACTATTATAAAGGAATTATTGGTTCTTAAAGTCAAGATTCATCAAGGATTTGCTTTAAAGTTTGCTCAGCAAATCTCTGCTTTTCGGACGGAAGTCTACGAAGTAGGAGAAAACTCAGGAAAAGATTTGGCCAAGAGGGCTAGGAAGAAAGCGACATTTGCTAGTATTGATCAAATTAACAATCTGACTGGGACGACTGTTAACAAAATAGAAGATATACTTTAAGTATTTTGCGATTTCTACTTAAAGTTGTATACTGAGGTTGTCACGGGAGACTGCTTAGATCAGATCACTCAGTTTATTGAACCAGCTTTGAATGCTACTTTACCTAGTCATGAGAGGGAGAAATTGGATTGACCAATTACCTGGGAGGAAATTGAACTTTCTCTGATATCTCTAGCTTCAGGAAAAGCAGCAGGTCCCGATGCTATTCCTTTAGAGTTTTTTAAACATTTCGGGGGTGCCCTAAAATTAGAATTAGTGTACTTATGTCTAAGAGCTCAACAAGGTATTGCCCCTTAATCATGGCATGACTCTATAATTACTGTCTTTCTTAAAAAGGGCAAACCTCCCCTCCCACCCTCATCTTTTCGTCCCATATCACTCATAAACGCCGACATTAAAATTTTCTCCAAAATTCTAGCCTCACGACTATCCAATATTATTTCTCCTATAGTATCTATATATCAACATGGTTTTATTCCAGCCAGAGACACTGCTGACCATATTCGACGAGTGATTACGTTCTTGGATTGGTCCCAAGCAACTCGGTCTAATGTTGGACTTGTATTCTTTGATGCTGAAAAAGCTTTTGACCGGGTTGCTTGGGGCTACCTCTGGGAAATCTTATTCAGGAAGGGACTAGGTTTTGGTATTATAAAAGCTTTAAAAACCTTGTACATTGCTCCTAAAGCTTGTATTCGAATCAATGGGCAAATCTCCCCTTTTTTCCCAATCACCAGGGGCGCCCGACAAGGATGCCCCTGCTCACCTTTACTTTTTGCTTTTAATATCGACCCTTTAATCAACCGTTTTATTTTGGAACAAAAAATTAAACCTATTCATCTAGCTAATATTAACTATCGAGCTCTAGCCTATGCCGATGACATAGTGATAACCACTACTGATGTACAGACAGCTCTGCCAGCGATTAATGACCTTGCCAAGCAATTTGGGTTTTACTCCGGTTACAAACTCAATCTGGAGAAAACGCAGATTCTTTGTTCTGGGGATAACCCACCTCTGAATATTCTCACTATCTCAGAGGTCACATATCTAGGAATCAAGATCTCTCTGCCTATAGAGGAAATACCAGAACGTAATAGCTCAAATTAATATCACATTGCAGCGCTTAGATCATTTACATTTATCATTGTACGGCAGACTTAACATCTTAAAAATGTTTATTTTACCAAAAGTACTGTATATGTATCGCACAATACCATTAGAATTCCATTCACACTTTTTTAAAAATTTAGAAAGAAGTACCTCTCGGTTTTTGCCATCGTAAAGCTCTTAAGAAAATGATACTTAGCAACGAATGTGGCGGATGGAATATTCCTTACTTTTTTTTCTATTACTTATCTGCCGTACTACAATATATAAGTCCTCTAATTATGGGAGATAGAGTAGAAGTGCCGAATTGCCAAACTCCGTCAATCTATGAAATGACTATGGGCGAGAAAGTGAAGGGTAGCTTTCTCAAGATTGTAGAGCCTAGCTACCACAAAACATTGACACACAAGACATTGAAGGCAGCATTTGGAGTGTGGCAAAAAGTTCGACAATATATAACTCTACCTAAACTAAATTCTTATACCCCCTTAATATCAACGGGTCTTCTACCAGATACTTTCTGTGATTTAACGATGAATAGGTGGGAACAGAAAGGAATACGATACTTGGGAGATCTATTTAGCTACGGTCAAATTGCTTCATTTCAGGAATTAATGAACAACTTTTCTTTAGTAAGAAATGACTTTTTTAAATTTCTTCAACTTCGAAGCTTCTTACAGAGCCACCCCTTAACTTCCCCAGCTAAAATGATGAAAATCCCATTGTTAAAACTTTTGCAGAAAAAGCCCCTTATAGGAACTCTTTATTCTAGCCTGATTCAGGAATGTGGGGATGATCTGGGACAATGTCAGTTGAAATGGGCTAACAGTCTAGGCATTCCTGATGTCGATATTTTGCTCTCTATTAAAGTTGCTTCAAACTGTCTGATCACAGGGATGATGAAATCCCAACATTTTATGTGTATACACAATCTTTACTATACTCCAAGTAAAGTTGTCAAGTGGAGCACGACAACGGGAACAAACTGCAGTCGCTGTGGGTTATTTGCAGCTGATGAATTACATATGTTTTTTTCTTGCCCTAATCTCAGCACGTTTTTTCAACAAATTGAAAATTTCCTTTCTGTTGTTCTTAAATGCGAGATTAAAATAACTGCTGAACTGGTGTTATTAGGCATTGATCATACCTCTACTAGGTTAAAACCAATTTCTTTTTTTTTATTTATATGTATGGCTGTAGTCAGGTCCTGTATTACTAAGGAATGGATTAGTCCGGATCCTCCTTCATTCTTCACTTGGCGCGAAAAGCTATTGTTTATGTACAACATCGAATCTGCTATTTACAAGTTAAAGGGGGTTAAAAGAAGAGTTATGGGGGAGAAAATTTGGGCACCAATTGCCGAATGGATTTAATTAATTATGTTGCTTGAATTATATACATCTTATAAATTCTTCTGTATTTAATGTGGATATTTTGTTATTTTTTTAACTGTGTATTGCTGTATTTCCTTGCAATAAAACAATAAAATAAAAAAATAAAAAAAGAATGTATCCCTACACCAGACATAATTAACCCATATACATTTAGTTGATTATGTCTTCACTTCCTTTGTTGCCATCACAAAATAAGATTTGTAAATAATTACTCGAAAAAGTGGGCCAGCTCGTTCTTGGCCCTACCAGATTGTTGGTCTGGCTAGATTTCCTTAACTGAAAAGTAAATACAGGCCGAGCGACGTTGATATGGAGTGACCTTTGACCCTGCTTGCAGGCAGGTCACCCCCACACGCCACTCATCGCCTGCAGACCCGCTGATTGCCGCTTCCTGGTGCCCCTTCTGCCACCGTCTTCCCCTACCGCCCCCTACCCAGCCTTCCTGCCGCTGCCTCCCCGCAGCCCCGCCCCCCAGCACTCCCATTGGCCTCCCCGCTCCCGCCTCCCAGCTGCTCCTCCTTCCCAGGCCTCCTGTTATGCAGGCCGAGAAAAGAACACGCAGTGGACGCGCGCAGCGGGCGTGCCGCTGGCACGCCTAAGCCAAGCCCGTATGCGCCCGTCCGCGCCTGGACCGCGCCCAGCGCCAGATCCCCTGGACCCTACGATCGCTACAACAACAGACTCCACTACGACGCCAGCAGCCTCCGCGCTCTCAACGCCGGCCGAAACCACTCTTGCTTCCAGGCCACCCCGAAATGGACCCACGGACCCTTCTCCTGCCACACCTGCAGCTTCACCTGAGACAGAAGCACCAAACCTTCAAGGACCGAACCCAACCACCTCCGCTGCTTACTCCTCAACACCCGCTCCACACGCAAACACGCCGTCGCGCTCTGGGGATCTGCTCAACACCTCCGCCCCAGACGTGGCCTTCCTGACCGAGACCTGGTGGAACGACTCCTCAGGCACCCGATATCTCCATAGCCATCCCGGAAGGCTACAAAATCACCCGCAGGGATCGCGCCAACGGAATTGGAGGAGGAATAGCCATGGTCCACAAGTCCACCCTCTAGGTCACCACCCATGCAGACGGCACCCTCAACACCACCAAACATCTGCACTTCCGGATCCACACCGACCCCAACACCAGCCTCAGAGGAACTCTCATCTACAGACCCCCCGGACCCTGGGCTCAGTTCAGCGACTCCACCGCCGACCTCACCAGCACCCACGCACTCGCCTCCACGGACTACATCCTTTTGGGGACCTGAACTTCCACCTTGAGAACAACAATGACGAAAACTCCGCCACCCTGACCGCCAACCTCGGCCTCAGACAACTCGTCACCACACTCACCCACACCGCCGGCCACACGCTTGACCCTATCTTCTCTACAGGCTCCCACGTCACCTTCGACCACACCACCGAACTCCACTGGACCGACCATCGCTGCATCCACTTCACCTTCAAGAAACCAACCACGCACCATCGCACCCAACAGCTGCCTCGCCGCTGCTGGAGCAAAGTGACCGAAGACCAGCTACTCGCCTCCCTCACCAAGAACCCACCCACTGACCCCACCATCTTCGCCGCCGCCGCCCTCCACCTTAGACAATGGATTGACAACTGCGCCAACACCCTCGCCCCACTCAAGAAACCCCCCAACAGCCAAACCAGCAAGAGAGCAACATGGTTCACCAATGAGCTCCAGGCCTCCAAACGCGCATGCCGAAAACTGGAGAAGACATGGCTCCACGAATGCACACCAGACAACCACGCAGCCCACAAGGACACTACCCACAGACATCACCACCTCATCAGATTAGCCAAGAGATCCTCCTTCAAAGACCGCTTGGATAACAACTCTCTTCAGCATCGTAAAAGAACTATCCAAATCCAACGCCAACACCAACGACATCCTGCCCTCACAAGAACTGTGCGACTCACTGGCCATCTTCTTCCACTGCAAGATCACTGACATCCATGACAGCTTCAACACCACGACCGCCCCAACCAGGCTATATTCCACCTCCCCTGTGAACACCACCAGCGCCAACCGCCGGACCTCCTGGTCCAACGTTAACGACGATGAGACACGCAAGGTCATGAACTCCATCCACTCAGGATCTCCGTCTGACCCGTGCCCACACTACGTATTCAACAAAGCAGATGCAGCCATCGCACCCCAACTTCGGAAGGTCATCAACATCTCCTTCAAAACATCGACATTCCCGGAAAGCTGGAAGCACGCCGAAATCAACGCCCTCCTCAAGAAGCCCAAAGCAGACCCCAAGGTACTCAAGAACTTACGGCCCATCTCCCTGCTCCCATTATGGCTAAAGTCATCGAGAAAATCGTCAACATGCAACTGACCCACCACCTGGAAGACAACAACATCCTGGACCCGTCCCAGTCCGGATTCAGATGAAACCACAGGACGGAGACAGCCCTTATCGCCACCACAGACTACATAAGGCGCCAACTAGACAATGGCGAAACATCAGCCCTCATCCTCCTGGACCTGTCGGCCGCCTTCAACATGGTCTGCCATTGCACTCTAAAGACACGCCCCCTAAAAGTCGGAATCCAAGAGAAGGCCCTTGACTGGACCACGTCCTTCCTCACCGGCAGAACCCAGAGCGTCCGCCTCCCACCCTACCGATCCGTAGCCACCGACATCATCTGCGGCGTCCCCCAGGGCTCATCACTGCCCCCCTTGCACTAGTGGCCCGCCATCATGACCTCAACATCATCTCCTACGCCGACGACACCCAGCTCAACCTCTCCCTCACCAAGGACCCACACACCGCCAAAACCAACCTCCACGAGGGAATGAAGGCCGTCGCCGACTGGATGAGGAGCAGTCGTTTGAAGCTGAACTCGGACAAGACAGAGGTCCTCATCCTCGTATACACCCCCTCAGCCTGGGACAACTCCTGGTGGCTGACCACACTGGGAACAGCACCAACACCCACCGACCACGCAAGCAATCTAGGATTCATCCTTGACTCCTTCCTCTCCATATCTAAGCAGGTCAACGCCATATCCTCCTCCTGCTACAACACCCTTTGCATGCTCTGCAGGATCTACAAGTGGATACCGACCGAAACAAGAAGAACAGTGACAGAGGCCCTCATCAGCAGCAGACTGGACTACGGAAACGCACTCTACACAGGAATCCCAGCCAAACACCTACGATGACTGCAACGAATCCAAAACGCCCCTGCCCGGCTGATCATCAACATCCCGCGCCGCAGCAACATCACCCCCCACCTGAGAAACCTACACTGGCTCCCCTTCGACAAGAGGATCACCTTCAAGCTCCTCACCCACACACACAAGGCACTCCACAAGAAGGGTAGTCTCACTACCAGGCGTGTTTTTAACCCTTGACACACGGGCTTCTACATGTATACTCTTTCAGAGTCTGTGTAGTCAATTTTATCCAACACTATCACTCGAGCACTGCACTTTATTTAGTCCACTTTATGGTAAACATCATGGCTAGACTTCTGATGTCCATTTCCACACCGGCACTATATGGCCGGAGGTGGTATGGATTAATCAGCAATTCCCACATGACGTAAACTCCGCCGCAATGGTGGGCTGATGGGTCTTGTTCTAGTTTTTTTCCAATAACTTTTAACAACATTGGTTCACATATACATCCTACTGTTTCATAGTCACTGGTTTAGTTATACACCATCTCTAGACCTGGTCTGCTCTGTTATGTGTTTTGCATTGTGATAGTAGGGGAGCGAACAGACAGGTCGGTAAATATTCCCCCTGACCCTCCACACGTTTGTTTTTGATAACTCCACAAGAAGACTCAGCTTCCACACCCCCACCGACTAGCTCCACTGCGCCAGCCTCGCCCTCACCGTTGTCCCCCCCCCGCATCCAACAAACGACCTCCGGCAGCAGATCCTTCTCCTACCTCGCCGCCAAGACCTGGAACACCCTCCCTACTCACATACGGCAGACCCAAGAACTACTCACCTTCAGAAGATTCCTCAAGACCTGGCTCTTCAGGCTGTAGCAGCTCTCCCCCCCTCCCTTCAGCGCCTGCGGACCCTCACGGGTAAGTAGCGTGCTCTACAAGTACTTGATTGATTGATTGATTGGGTAATTCAATTGGTTACTATCAGCTGGTGTTACAATGGCATTAGTGAAGCTCCTCTTAAAACAATATAGACCTGACCCTTCTCATGTGAATAGTTTTTGACCAATATCCCTTCTTACTTATTAGTCAAAATTGCTGGAAAAAAATGTGTTTAATCAATTGCAACAATATATTGAATCTCAGACTCTCCTTGAGCATTTTCAAACAGTCAGCAGCACTGAATTAGTGATTGTATTGCTGGTTGATGATATCTGCTCGACTAGTGGGTAATGGGGCAGGCATAGCCCTTGTCTTATTGGACATTTCAGCTACGTCCATCACCATATGCAACATATTTCCAGTCTGGAACAAATAAGAATTTCTGATTCTGCATTGACTTGGCTCTCTCCCTTCATCACCGACAGGTCCCAATCGACCCAACGAGTCAAAGCCTAAACTCTCAGTTGAAATGTCTCTTAGGTCGACTATTTTATCCTTACTTTTTAACATCTTTGGGCCAACTGTTACTTAAGATAAGGCAAAATTGTAATTCCACTAGATGGCATCCAATTAAACTTTGGCATTGAACAGGGCTCGACCTCCATTCTGGCCCTCCCACAAAGCGTGCACTGGGTCCAGTGTTGGAATGCACAGAATGTTCTTAGATGAAATCATTCTGACTTGAACTTCTTATTTTTCCCTTAAGGAGCAATGTATTCCAAGGCTGTCACTTGGCCATCTGAAATGTATCCCCCTCCATCTGTTTCATCTACTGTCTGCAATATTGGGATCTTTCTTTTTTTATTTTTACATAGTTTTATATAGCACAAACTTGACCCTAAAGAATAGGGGGGGGGGCTTTACACGAGCACCAGTTGCATTATATGATGACACATTCATTTTTCTTAAGCACAGGGAGATTAAGTGATTTGCCCAGAATCACAGGATGTTGTGCGTCCTTGCCGAGACTCGAACCCCCTGCCCCAGATTTGAGATTGACCGCCCTGGCCTTTAGGCCAAGTCTTGAATCAATCTTATCACTTGTCATCATGTGAACAAAAAATATCTCTTGTGTCTATTACTTAAAATCACTCATACTATCGTACCTTGTTTGGACAGTTGCCACCACTTAACAGTGATATATACCATTATTCAATCTCAAGTTGATTACAGAAACACTATTCTGCTTGCTGCTCCTGCAAATTCTATTGCTCCTTGTAAACTAAGGAATCATCTTTAAAGATGCGTGTGTCAATAGTGCATTTTGGTGTAGAGGCAGTGTATAAATAATTAGATAATGACATTACAAATGGCACACAGTCTTCGACCGAGGCACAAGTCTTTTTAGGGTTGATTGCATAATCTACTTTTGGGAGCATATGTCTAGCTGGGCTTTTAACAGGTGTAAAGGGGCGGCTCCTCCATGCGGGGGGAGGAGCGTTGCCCCACTGCTTTCTCGCAATGCAAGAAACAGAAACATACAATTGTATTACAAATACCATTTTATGTTTCTGCTGCATGCACTGCGAGACAGCTGAAAGCTTTGGTAATGGGTGGGCAATCCTGGGAGGTGTAGCTTGCCCACTGTTGTGGGCTCTGTTTGCTCGGCCCTAGTGCCGGTCAAACCAGTCATACGCACTCTGCCATTTTCTCCATGTAGGCTGCATTCATTTTGATTGGCTTAGGGGAGGTGAGGGGGCTGCCTGCTTCCTGTAGGGAAGAGAGGGCGCAAGACGACGCTAGACCGGACCAGGTCACGAAGGTAATTTATATTTTTTAAATTGATTTATAATTAACTCCCCACAACCCCTTCCAAGCAAGACAAGCCGGCTGCGACTGCTGGTGTACAAGGGGATTCAGATGTTTGGTGGGGATTTCATATAGTGTTAGAATCCAGTCAGATGCCTGGTTGGGGCACCATGTGTTCTTCTATACCACCTGCTATCAAATGTTGCAATTGAATGGACGCTTTAATAGTTTACCTTAGAAAAGAGGCATGCCCAAAGGATAAACCTTAACATCATCAAATATGGATATAGGGGTAGAATGAATCATTGTGTAAATCAGTTCTGGTGGTTTATTTGTATTAATGACACATTGAAGAATTTGAGTGACAATTGGACCTGGCAATGTTGACATACTGCAGTATTATAGAAAGTGCAAACATGATAACTTAAAATAGTAAAGCTGACATATTGTGATATCATGAACAATGTGTTCAAACTGGAACAACATAGAGATTGACAATTCAGGGCATAATGGAAATCTTGTTCACTATACATAGTAATGTAACATGAGCATTTATTGGTATTAAACAAATCAGTCCAGTGTGAATTATATAACATTTATGAAACTAGAAATGTATGCTATCTGGGATATCAGAATACCTGTTGGCATAGTGAGGCAGAAGGGGCAATATTTATGGAAAACAAGTTTAAAGGAGAGAAAAATGTGGCTTCGCTGGGTTATAATACAACATTGTGATATGTGGTAGTTCGGTTTACATGCTAAGAGATTATACATATGAGAGGAGATGGACACTAAGAACTACAAACACTTGGACTTCAATGCTGAGAATAAAAACACATTCAAGATATAAATGAAAGCAGATTTTTTGTCTCAATATAAAGTTGAAGGAGGCGAGAATCATATGCTCAGAAACTAGTTATTTCTAAAGACAGATTCAGGGCCATTATGGTTTCTGGGTAACAAAATGCAGGGACCTATACAAGATAGAATGACTCAGTATCAGAGGAGGACATTGTTCCTACTTAACCACTCACCACTGAGACGGACATTAAATTATTGATGTTTCTATAACTGGCACACTTTTCGATAAGAATCTGCCATGTGCATCTTTAATGCAAGCATCATCCTATACAGAATATGTGAGAGCTATGATGTTGATCTTGAATGTCCGGGTCTGGAAATCATATGCTACTATAGTCACGGTCACTGTACCCACCAGCCCATATGCCCAGCCTAATATGCTACTCCAGTCACAATCACTGTGCCCACCAGTCCATATGCAATGCTGATTGTAAGAGTTAAATCAACTATCAGGCTGTTGATAGCTGCTACATTCCTTCTACAAACTGGGACACTTTCTGTTGATTGGAATAGTGTCAAGCTTTGTAGGCATTCTCTGCTGCTGGAGAGGTCTTATCATTAATGTAAGATGAGGGAAACTCGAACATGAAATCCTCCATATTAGTTTATTTTGAACCTCATAGACAGGTCAATTGTTTGGGGTTTATTCTGTATACGTATGCATGATTTAGCAAATGAGTGCTCACCATTTAATCCCCTTGGATGTTTTGCTGTTGGCTTCCCTATTTGGGACCTTACTGTCAGTGTCTGCCTTTTAAAATAAGGCTGCTGCTGTACAGCGAGGCGAAGAGGCTATGGCCTGGCTACACATGAACATGTGCAGTCTGAGCATGTAAGATTAACTTCAAGCTCAGCCCGGTATCTGCTTACAGGTAGCCTGTCACAGAAGGGTCTCTTCAGGGAATTGGTGCTAACCTAATGTAAGTATTATAATGTGAGTGGGTATTACGAGTGTAAATCTAAAATGATTACAGAATAGTGTGTGGACTTTTCTGATTTACATACTATGGGTGATGTTTGGCAACACAGCACAATGTTGCCCCACATAAACCGGGAGATACTGGTCAGGTATTATGCACAGGGTGCAAATGTACCCCAAGCGCAGATCCACTGTCACTTTTGTGTTATCTATACTCCTTATCACATTTGGAGAATTGTCATAATTACTTAACCCAGATTCCAGGCCTTTGTCCAACCTACTGGGCCAAGTTAATTACTTTGCTGTCCAAAGATAAGATCAAAGGCCTATTCAATTCAATTCAATTCAATTAATTTATATAGAGCGCTACATACCCAGAGGGTCTCAAGGCGCTTGAAGAAGGGTGGGGGATTACTTGTCGAAAATCCAGGTTTTAAGTTGCTTTCTGAATGCTAGGTGGTTCTGAGTGAGGCGAAGGTGAGTGGGAAGTGAGTTCCAGGTTTTAGCCGTCAGGTAGGAGAAGGATCTTCCCCCATGGTGGTTTTGTTGATGCGAGGTACAGCAGCAAGGGCTTGGTTGGAGGAGCGTAGCTGGCGGGAGGGGGTGTAGAAGGAAAGTCGTGTGTTGAGGCATTCGGGTCCAAGTTCGTAAAATGCTTTGTGTGCGTGGGTTAGGAGGCGGAATGTTATCCTCTTATTGACGGGGAGCCAGTGGAGGTTTTTCAGGTGGCCAGAAATGTGGTCTTTACGCGGGATGTCTAGTATGAGTCTGGCTGATGCGTTCTGGATGCGTTGGAGTTTTTTCTGAAGTTTTGCGGTGGTACCGGCGTATAGGGTGTTTCCGTAGTCCAGGCGGCTTGTAACCAGTGCATGGGTGACCGTTTTTCTAGTTTTTTCTATTAAAGCTTAAAGCCATTTGCCAGTGCTTGGTGCAGTTCTTGGGAAAGAAAGAGGTGGAGATAAAATGTGCAACAAGCTGTTTAACTCTTCAAACTCTTCATACTGTGGCTGTACTAGGCAAGCCCAATCTCACAGAAACAAGGAATGCCACACCGCTCGAGCCAAACACAGGAAGGGCTCCTCTTTGACGTTTTGATGTTATGAGATCAGGCAGCTGTGTCAGTTGGGGGCAAGACCGAAGCCTTCAGGGAAGGTATTGTCAGAGACTACTACAAGCTACCATGTTTAAATGTCCCTGAATGATTTACAGGATAGTTTGGGCAGGGATGAGGTGATGATGTGGCACTCTAGGATTGGGCAGTGATATCTGACATCCATAACTTCCCACCCCCACCTAAAATTCCCTGCACATGGAAGAGAGGGTTGGAAACTCACTGTACCTGGGAGCGATGATGCAGGAGGAATGCCATGCTGCCATTAAAAAACATTGAAGACAGTTGCCTACAGATGGAGCACATTACTAAGTTACAGGAAGAAAAAAACAAATTTAGAAGTAATGAGACTTAAAGAAAATGCTCCTAGTGGCTACAGGAAGTCACCAGGAGCAAACTTACACCTTCCCCATGAAGATCGCCCATATGTGGCTGGAGTTAATGAGAAAAGTAGACCAGTCCCCTGGGGGAGTGGGTGAAAAATGAAGTGTGCACCACTCACCCAGTGAGGGTGAAATCCCCAGGGGATCATTGTTATCTCCATGCTCCTGTGCCATTATCACAGCAGGATCGACAGGGCAGGGAGGCAGCCAAGCAACACAGGCACGACATTGTACACACACAGGGCACTCTCTGGGGGCGGGGCACCCGCCCCTCTAAACAATGTAAGGTCTGACACTGGGCAATATTTAAAAAATAAAATAAAAGTAAAGCCTGCTGGATAATCATCAACACCACCAAAAATGTATATGAACTGAAAAACATTTCTCTACAGATTTAGACTCTGTCCTACACGTCATCATTATTTTTGGCTACATCACCAATGTTTATATATTTTCGGGAATGGTGATCTGCCCAAATGATAAGGAACATGATATAGACTTTGGTAACCTGGGGACATCTCGGGATCCTTTCTTTTCCCTTTATCCATCCACAGCCTATTGCTAGGTGACCTAGAAATGAAAAGTACAAAAAGTAAACAGGACTTTAGAAAATTTCTGTTATTGCTTCAATGTTTTATAAGCCCTCAGACCAAAAGAGGATGTGTTGTGCCAGGAACACTAAAAGACAGGGTCCAGATCTTTTCAACAATGTGTAAAAGCTTATTTTTTCAATTTTCATGGGCCATGCTTTTGAAATCCACATCAAATAAGGTTCTACAATTGGCATTACAAACGTTTCAGGCCAATTGAATAATTTACTAATTTTTCATGCAACGCAGCACAGCAATCAAAGTTCCTGTGCTGTGTTGTATCAACAGGAGAGCAGAATAGTGCCACATCCACGAAGATATGGCCTTGTTCTCAAGTGCTGGCACACTTTAGGCTGCCTTCTGGTAAGTACACAGCATTGTGTCATAGTGTGTGTGTGGGGGGGAGAAGGGCTTATGCCTGATGTCTACCATCGATTTTGCACTGTAAGTAAACCCTTTCAGTGCAAAATACTATGCGTAGGCCTAGTGTAAAAACTTTTAAAGTGTGAATGTGTGCTGTACAGTACAGCACATTTGCTCAGTTACTACGTTACACCTGACTAGAGGAGGTGTAATGTTTTGGTACAGTGCTCTACTTTGGTGGAAAGTAAATTACAGTTTAACACTTTGCACCGGTACATGTCACTTTTGCAACACAAACCTGTTGCATAGTGTTACTAAATCTGAGACTTCGTTTATAATATGCCAATAAAAGAATATTGAAGAACTAGCACTATGCATATGTCATGAATACATTTCCATTGCTCAGAATAATCTTTGCAATTGGTTGTGACTATAACAGAGATGTTTCTCAGAGGCAAGCTTTCTATCTCACATCTACAAACGTTTTGCTTTAGTGCATAATCATTTACCAACATCCAATTACAGCCAAACACTTTAATGGATTCTTTTTTTTGTATTCCTTAGAATATGAAAGTTTATGAGTGTATTTCACAACAATTTCATTGCCCGACCTCTTGATTCATTTCCCAGCAGGATAAAAAGCAGCCATTTGAATGCAAAGCAATCACAGATCTTTATGTGCCTTCATAATAGATTCAGTATATAGATGTACTTATTTAGACTGGTAGGCGAATTCCTGGCATGCTCCAGCAGTCTTTGTCCATATGCAAATGACTTCAAACAAATTTGAAGGCATGGTGAAAAGCACATATTACATACCCACTCTATTTTGAAGAGGCTGACACTGTTTTAAAATGTCCATTATGTTTATGTGCTCACAACTGTGAAATGTTTCCCTAGCAAGAAGATAACTCTCCCCTCTACAATTCAAAACTAGATTAATTAGTAGCTATAGAGAAATTCCCCTAGTGTAGTCAAGGATAACACATTTAATATATGAGGGTGTGTGTCTGTGTGTGTATCTGTGTGTGTGCGTGCATGTGCGTGTGAGTGTATTTTCCTGCAGATCTGCACACGGGAAAGAAGTAAAGTGGGTGGGGGAGATGTTGTCCCATTTTAGATTCAAATGGAAATTTTGGTCATGCCTGCAATCCAAACCGCTAATTGGATTTTTACAAAACTCAGCATGACAATAGAACCTTACTCATAAGATGTGCTTTGTTTTTTTCATAAATTATAAAAGTTGCTGAAAAGGTGTACTTCTGTATTGGTGCCATTTAAGATTTGTAGATCCCTTCTGAGTCCAGTAATTACAAAACAAAGGAATACATTTTGATGAGGGAGAATTTTTCCTGCCAATCCCTTTCAGACTGGTTCCAAAGTTGGCAGAACAGAATGATCTTCTAGACTCCAGCAATAAAACAAATTCTGTTGTAGTGACCGTTTCAGGATACAGGCTCAGTATCCTGACATTTCTTTTAAAAAGGCCGTATAAGGGCCTTGGTGAATATACCCTTACCCAAGGCCTATTGGTGAAACCCTCAAAGACCCCTTGGGGCAAATAAAAAAATTCAGATGATCCATGGTACCTTTACAGGATTCATAGATCCTCAACTTGTAAAATAGCATCAATGGCCTGCAGTATGGCTATCATGCATTCAGTGATCAGGGTGTGGAACTGCAAACCCTTATAAGGGGCAGCAGTAGCTGTTGAATCTTGTCCTGGTTTTGTGGTACCCAAGCATGAAGCTTGTCTTGGACAATTCAGACATACGATCCGCAAATTCAAAAACATGTAAAAGTCCAGGAGTTGGCCCTGTCAGGGTTGACTGTAGTCAGTTGGGTACAGTACCTAGCCAAATACGCAAGCTCAGTTACTGGCCGAAGTCTGCATGACAGCCAGTATTCTAGAGGGACAGGGTATCATCTAAAACCTGCCCAACATACTGGTAAAACCTAGGGTCTGCCTAGCATCTAGAGGCCTGTTTGCTTGCTCAGGCAGGGAAGAGTGTGTTTGGCCCAGAAGGGAAAAAGACTGGTCTCCAAAAATTCTTATCAATTCGAAGGTTTTATGGACATTATTTTCCCCATTTTAGCAAGGAAACTGTTTATCCAATGGAGGTTAGGCACCCTGCCCATCAAAACCTTTACTTGTAAATGGACAATGAGGGACGATAAAATCTGTCCAGGGTGCAGTAATCACGATGAGGAGGAGATTCACGTTCTGTTTTTCTGCCCAGCTTATTACAGACCAAGGAAATATTGGCTAGCGCCATTATGTAGGAATTTGGGCATAAGGGACCACCTACATTCATAATGAATTTTGAAAACAAGTACCCTGCCCCACATAGTCTTTGCAGTTGCAAAGTTTATAATGGCTATGTGGCAGATAAGGAGAAAACTAGTAAAAGATTGACACTGATATGAACTGTAATGTCAACCCCTACCCTCATCCAGTTTCTCTTAGAAAATGAATTTTTAAGAAATGTAACTAGCGTCTTTTTATTGTATGTGGATGTTTTTATGCTGGATGTTGTTATTGTATCTTTTATGGTCTAAAAGGCCGAAATAAAGAATTTTTGGATTGGATTGGATTGGAAAAAGACTGTTCATGATGAGCAGCTGATCAGTGTTACAGGAATGTGAAACACCCAAAACAGAGTGACTAATGCTGTGAGGGCAACCACAGTAGACCAAGACAAGAGAGATCACCCATTCTCCCTACCATGGTGCATGTGGTGAACCATCTGAAGATACTGTTCTCTCAAGACCACCGTGGGCTGTTCGGCTGTATACAAATCGACGAGTGCTGCTGCTGATCACTGTGTAATGTGCTCAAGAGGATTATTCTCATTGCTGTTTGCAAGAGCCCACCCCCTCAACCCAGAATCTCAAACTGTCCAACTTTCTACATCCTTCAACACATTTATCCAGCCCATCATTATCCAACAACTGAATGAAGCATATGCAAGGTTCTGCACCTCACTGGATTAGCTCCTTCCTGAGAGGCAACACCCAGTTTACCAGCCTGATCCCATCAACTAAGACATTGTCAACCTTATCTTTAGAGTTTTACAAGGATCCTCACTCACCCCTACCCTGTTCAACAACTTCATGACCCCACTCACCAGCATCACCCTCGTCGATGTACTCAAAATCATATCCTATTCTGATTCTCTCTCTCTGGGAAGATGCCAAACACCTGGACCAATTCTTCCACGAGCAGGACAAAAGTCGACAGATGGATGAAATCCAACTGCCTCAAGCACAACAGTAGCTGTAGTAATCTTTGACAAAAACACCTCACTCTGGGACTCCACATGGATGCCTGCTGAATTGTGACCCCAACCCTTCCGACAACTGATGCAAAACACCTGTGAATAGTAATTGACAGTCTAACACACTATTTGCAGGATTGGTAGTATATAAAAAAGTGCATTTAGCTGTTAAGGACAAGAACCCTCAGTCACCCGAAGGTGACATGCTTCATCATAGGGCTCCCTCCTCGCACAAGGCCTGCAAGGTACCTAGTGTTGGCTACAACTCCCAAATACACTGGGAGGAGCGGAGGTGTTTTTTGATGAGCATAATGGTAATGCTGATCAGTGAGGGGCAGATTGCAAAAAAGAAGATGACAGTATTATTAAAAGTATCTCTAGGTGGGTAAAAAACTATTTTATTCTAGTGCCCCCATCGGATAGGATTAAAAAGTGCATAAGGACCGGGTGTAAAACCTACCCAGAGCCATACACTTGACTCAGTGATTTACTGGGTAAATTAATCTTGTTTTCACCTATGGCGCTAAAAATGAAAAGAAAACTGCAGTTGCTCATATTTTCAATAATTTATATCCTCATTTTTCAAACTTAGGGGTAAATTGGTGTACGGCAGGTTGTCCATCACCATGAACCCCACTTGTGAAGGGGTAGTGAACGGGTTTTGTAAAGAGGGCAAAGGAAAAGGAGATAATATTCTTACCTGATACATAAAGACATATTCCATTCTCAAAGCATCAGGTCCCATCAATGTTTACAGAGCTTAATAAAAAAAACTGTTATAGAAAGAAAACACATCAGCAGGAATTTGTAAGTATTTATACTGCTGTAAGATAGACCTGGATTATTATTCATCCTTATCACAATTATGTATCACTCTTCCATACGCAGTTTACTGTTCCCTGTATGAATATTTCATATGGGGAAAATGTCAGAGTCGATCCTGATAATCATCTACCACTTATTTCAAATTCAAAGAAAACCCCAAGTGTTTTTATAAAACGCATATTTATGGTATTCCTAAAACAAGAGATATGTTGAGCATGCACAACATGCAGGCACTCAAAAAAAGTGGGGGGAGGTACATAGAGACCAACCGGGTTGCGCGCTGCATTTACCGTGTAATTCTTTTCACACAATCAACCTGCAAAAATAAACCCATTGTGTCTACAACAGGCATATTTACATAAAGGGGCAGTACTTGGTACTATCAATATGTCTCATCAACATTGCATGCCCATAAATACATGATAGGTTCTGGAAACCATCTCCGGAGATGAGGCTGGCGAGAGCATATGTGCTCTCGCTAGCGTTTACTTACCATCATGCCAGAACTATTTCCCAAACTGTAGTCATTAGTGCCAACCTGGAACTGCTTAGGCTCATGGGATTAGTTGTTCTATCTAATGAAACTATGCAGGAAAACTACAGGGAGTTTTGATTCCAGACACAATCTTTCGATAATGCTGGCATTGGTTTCTTGAGTATATAAAACACTTTATTTCAAAATTTGTTGAGCCAGTAAGGTAAAGATGAATTAGACATCCAACGTCTTCAAAATATGTTCAATAGTGATCACTCAAAAGTGCTGGGACTTCTGGGACTAGTAGGAAGACTACCTTACATTCAAAACACTGTTAGAAGAGTATGGGGAAAATCTTCTGATATTATTAACACTGATTTATTATTATATGGAAAAGGTGCATTTGGATCCACAATTTGTCGGAACGATCAACAAGACATCCAGCTTCATGTTCAGCCTTCTATCTATCTTGATTTGATTTAGTACAATTTTACCCCCAAGCACCACTTATTTGAGTGTTCTGATTACTTATCATTTATTTTATATATTTCTTTTAATGTTTCATAGAACGCAAACTTGACCCGTGAGGATATCAGAGTTCTTTACATGGTTTACAGAGGTAAGCAAACAAAAAGTCTAAAGTACAGAAATATACTAAGGTTGGCACAGGGCAGGGGTGCTGGGAGCATAGGTACAAAAGGGGACACAAGTGTATGGTTACAGTTATAGTTAGAATCAGTAAAAACAGAAGACCCATATTTTCTCTGCGGGGTGAGTTGGTGATCTGAGGAAGAAGCAATAGTCTTAGATTCATCAGGCACACTGTAATGGTTGAGAGCAGGCCTTAGACAAGGAATTTACCCACAAAAAAGTGTTGGCCTCCTTCTTGAAACGTGCTAGAGAAGGGATTTTTCTGATGGCCGGTGGGAAAGAGTTCCAAATTCTTGGTGATGCCCCAGAGAACGCCCTATTGTATGTTCTTTTTTTCTGAAAACCGTCAGGTTGGAGCAGGAGGTTTCTAGCAGACCCGGAAATCCTGCTTCAGCCAGACACCACAATTTTCTGTGCCAGATAAGCAGGGGAGTTTGCATATAGGGCCTTGTGTTTAATGCATGCCAGTTTCAGCTGTATTCTGGCCTCTAGAGGGAGCCAGTTTAGTGTTTTTATATTTGGAGAGATGTGGTTGAGTTTCCTAGTGCCGGTGAGTAGTCTGCAAGCCGCATTGAGGCAGGCTTTTAGAGGTGCCAAGGAGATCTTGGGTAATCCCGTGAAGGTGGAACATCCATATTCCAATCTAGAGATGACTAGTGATTGGACTGTCATTTTTAAGTCAGGAGCATCAATGAAATGTTTTAGCTTCCACAGGTAGCTCTGGTGGAATCTGGCTTATTTAGCCATTGAGTTAATGTGGTCTCGCATGTTCAGGTTATAGTCAAGGATTATGTCCAAAGATTTGGCAGAGTCCACAATGGTCAGCAGGCAGTTTAAGCCTGTGATGGCCTTGATTCACATCTGAATCTCCAGGTTGGCTTTTGAGGGGGAGATCAGGAGAAATTCAGTTTAGTTGGTTGGCGAGTAGCTATTGGACTGTTAGTTTCAGGGACTCGTTCAGGGAGAGGATCTCCTCGAGTGATGCAATATTGATGTATATTTGGGTGTTGTCTGTGTATATAATGGTAGGAGATGTTGGTGGTGACAGGATTGAACCGTGGGGGACTCCAACTGTGACCGGGGTGGGAGCTGATAGGTTGCCTGTAATGAGGAGTCTCTGAGATCGGTTGTGGAGGAAGGACCTGAACTATTCTAGGACAACGCCATCCAAACCCATCCTGGTTTGAGGCGTTCGAGTAATTTTTCATGGTTGACCATATCAAAGGAAGAGGATAGATCTACGAGGATTAGAAGGCAGGTTTTGCCTTGGTCAAAGGCTTGGAGGGCGTTGTCCATGATGTGGAGCATAGTAGTTTCCATGCTATGCCCGGTTGAATCCAGATTGGAAGTCATCAAGTAGGTGGAAGTTGTAGATATGCTGACTTAGTTGCTGTTGTACACACTTCTCTAAAACTTTGGCTAACAGAGGGATATTGGAGATCGGTCTGAAATTGTCTGGGGAGCCTGGATTCAGCGATGGGTTTTTTAAAATAGGGAGGACTTGGCTGGCTTTCAAGGGGTCCGGAATCGATCCCTGATGGAGAGAGGTGTTGATTATTGCAATTCAGCAAGTAACAATGATTTGAAAGGCAGCAGCGAGGCAGTTGGATGGTAGCGGGTCATTGAAGTGGTTATTTGGGTTTAAGGTAGAGAGGATTTTAGAGATAGAGTCTTTTCCATAGTATTTGAAGTCGGTCCAGAGAGCTTGGTTTTTAGTTGAGGCCAGGGAGGGTAGTGCGGAAATGGGGGGCAGGTCCGGAAGGGGTTTAGCGTAAGTGGCGGTACTGAGTCCGATTCCTATTGCCATGATTTTATTAGGAGACCAGATAGGGTGAAGTCTGGGGGAGTGTCAGGGGTCTGGCGGACAGGAATACAGGCACGAGGTTGATTTTTAACACACTTCTGTTATGTAGGATAGCTGGCCTGTTGAGGTTGATGGTGACAGCGCTGATGGGGTGTTCAGAAATTGTATCTAGTGGGCGACGGATGGCTTGGACAGAGTTGTGGTCTTGGAGGATGGTTAGGATTTTGTTTACCGTGAGGTCCAGTGGAGTAGAAGTGGCAGTGGTAGAATTGTAAGAGAGTGCAAGAGCTCAAGATTCCTCCCATGAAAGGTAGCAGGGTTGCATGTCTCAGAGGTAGCGGAAGTGGGTGCTTGGGAGGCTCGGCGATCTGTGGAGGGGAGGATTGAGGTGGCTTGAGGTTAGCAAGGGAGAGTTTGGCAAGGTGAAGGAGGTTCATAAGATCCAGAATGGAGCTATGGATGCTCTGGGTTAGATTAGCAGTTCTGGAGTGCAGAATTTCGAGATCAATATAGGCTGGTGGTGCTAGAGGAGAGGGGGCAAAGGTTCAGGAGCAGTGCAGGTGGCATATAAAGGTGGAAGGGGAGAGAGGTTAGCTTGAGCCGACTCTAGTGTCTTTGGTGGCATAACAAGCTTGCGGTTAGGAAAGATGGCTGCCGGGGAGGTGAGCAGAGGTCTGGGGGTGTTGTGTAGTTCCTATATTACCAATAGACTCTGCGCATTGGAATAATATATCCTATAGATAAGACGTAGGACTGGGGTCGACTAGGTCTCTATCGAATATATTAAACTTAATAGTGAGTGCCAGCTAGCTCAGAGGTCACTAGAAACTTTCTCGAATTCACAAGAAGGGATTAGTTTCTGACAACCGCATAAACATGACAACTTTGTTTCCCAAGAATAAGAAATGTATCTCTAAAGTCGCGGAAAAAATAGATAAGTATTTCAGTCAGTTACTTGTGCATGCTTTGTTTCTTCAGTGGTGCAGAGAAATAGAGAGACGGGTGTTTTCAATAAAAGGTTTTATTGAACAGTCTTCTTTCTCATGCAGGAAAAGTGAACAGCTACAATCGTAATGCAGACTGCAAAGTATAATGCGTGCAGCGAGAACAATATTATAAAATAATATTGTAAGAGCATTGTATGGTTTCTAAACCATATATAAATATTTACATAAATAACAATGGCTAAAAATACTCAACTAGTGCTTCTAAAATACGCCTGCCCCAATGTAGCTAACCTAAGTCTAGTATGCGGGAAAAAGTAAGTATTGTGTAGCAAAGGTTTAGCTTTCTTTGCCAAGAATCTATCCAAGATTTCTCTAGGTTCTAATCAGCTCCATACCTTAGTTTAGAATGAAGGAGGTCTGGTATCTCAGTCCAAGGACTCGATTTCCCAACACTCCGCAAGGGGATCTTGGAAACACTGGAGCTGGATTCTCGCCAAGAGAAATGCAGCCTCTCGATCAGTGCGTCACCTGGAGGGTCGGCTTTCTTCGGCACTTGCTGTAGAGAGCTGCATTGGGCAAGTAGATAGTCGAACTGGTCCGAACCACTGTGTTTTGCTAGAGCAAGTGAAGAAATATTTATACCTTGAAGGTGTCTAGTTTGACGTAAAGTCGGGCATAATAACATCAGGAAAGAACCCCTAGGGAATAGTAGTTCTTTGTAAAGTACATGAGTTCTTGGACAAATCAATATTCAAGCAAGGGAAGGTCCCTGACTGCTTAAGCCGATTTTCCAACAAATCGTTGTGATGTTTGGTATGGGTGGAAGTAGCCATGCCTGTATTTGGTCTGCATGGGCTATGTCTAAATAAGGGATTGATTTCTATGCCTATATTAGGGCAATGTGAATTGTACCTATATAAGGGCATGAATCAGGAGCGATTCTGTTGGAGGTGCCGGGGGGCGGGCTATAATGGTTAGGGTGATCAGTGTTGGGGGCCGGTGAAGGGCTAGTTTGAACTGAGTCCAGGGTCTTTGGGAAAGTACCAGACTCCCAGTTGGCGGGGAGCGTTAGGTGGGAGGGGATCAAAGGTGTAGGGCAGAGTCCATAGCCGGAGTCAGTAGACATGCAGAGGGGGTAGGATGAACTGTGATGGAAGCCATAGGGTGGTATGCAGGTGGCTAGTCACAATTAAGCATGGGCGGAAAATTCATTCCGCTCACAGAATTTGCGGATTGTTGGCAATTTCGCGATCCGCGAATCATGCAAAATTGCCTAAAAATCCACAATTTGCGAGTTGGCAACTTTTTTTTGCTTGTTCGCGCTTCAAAAATACATTCTTGTGTGCGCGGCGTAGACTTATCGTGATTCCGAGTTCACCGAGTTGTTTTCCTCCTGGTTTGCGTGCGCTGCGCCATTTTGGATCTGACTTTGAGACTATGAGAACACGAATACGTCATAACGGCCTGAGATCGCATATTGCAAGAATAAACAATAGCAAATACGTAGATGAGACGTGCAGCTGACATCCGGCGGGAGATTTGACCAGCTCGGTTTCCCAAAGTCGCAAAAATTCACAGCCGCGGTGAAAAAAATCTTGCGAACTCGCAAAAATAAAAAATCTGCAATCTCACAAAAGTTTGCGTATTTTGAGAACCGCGAGTACGCTTTTGTGCAGGAGTTAGTTACCCTATCCGTGTCATGCACATGGTTTCCCAGGAGGGTGAAAAGGTCTGCAAATTTATTAAGGTTAGGTTGAGGCTTGGATCAGAACAATGCCATTTATTTTGTAGAAGGTGATTGTGAGGTCCGCTCGGAGGATAGAGGAGGGGGCAATTGTGAGTTTGATGCCATATGGAATGTTTCTGGTTGAGCGAACGTTAAGAAGGTGTGGCAAGATTCTGTGCAAGGCGGCGGTTCTTTTGGAATAGAAGATACGGTCATTTATGCAAATGCCACTGTCCGCGTTGAAGCGCAGGTCAGATAACAGTGTCCCAGGGTGGCTTTTTAGGGTGGCATGCTTGAATGATTTAGCAGTGGTTTTAGAAAGGTTGGGGTGGGGGGTAGACCACAGTATAGCAGTTTTCCCCAGTCCACGTCAGGGAACATTAGTGCCCTACCCTAACCAACATGTCACGACATGTTGGTTAGGGTAGGGCACTAATGTAAGTGAAAGGGTAATAAGGCAGTGGAGGGGATGGGTCTCCCTGTAAACAGGCGTGAAGGAGGCAAGTCTCACAGGAGTGTTTCTCATAGGTCACCAAGGCAAGGTGGCTACTTGGGCGCGCATCAGCTATTCAACTGGGCAAGATGTGTAGTCTTCCAAGAACCTGATATTAGAGGAGGTCTTAAGGTGAGCAAACAAGAGTCAGGAAAGACACTAGTGTAGTTGAGAACAATTACAGTAGACTATAGAAGACACTAGTGTAGTTAAGAACAATATGAAGTTGTAGACCGCAAATTAACAAATAGACGAGACACACATCGGCACAGCAATGGAACAGTGAGGTAAAACAATAAAGTTTTGAGGCAGCGCAATCTTAAGGTCAGGCACTGTGAGACGAGTCGAGGATGTCTTGAATGGTCGTCATTTGGGAGTCAGGCATGAGGTTTGGGCAGAGTTTACAAGCTATGCAGGTATTTATTAGACCTATACATACTTAGAGGGCAGTAATGCACTTTAATTTAGGGAAATTGCAGAGCTGAGCATGTGTCATTTGCTATCCTGCGCAATGCCTGTATATCATATGCGATTTTGGTATGCTAAAACACTCCTTTTGAGACCAAATGTGTGGTAATATATAATACTAATCAACACACAACTCACCATGACCTGCCAAGTCAACACAGTCTCCATCTCCTTCTTCCACATACTTATAATGCTGAAGAAGATCATCAAATGGCTCAGACCCAACACTTGCATAACCATCATACATGCCCTCATAACCAGCTAGCTGGACTACGGCAACCCACTCTATGATTGAATTAATATACAACTGACCAGAACACTCCAGACCATACAAAGGTCAGCGGACAAGCTCTCCCTCTACCTCCCATCCTACTCTCACATCAAGTAAACCCTTCCTGGTACATGGTGCGCTATACAAATTCACTTACCTACATAACATAACACAAAATAACATAAGCTTGCAGGTTTCAGTTCAGTCTAAAATGTAGCATGATACATTAGGTGTGTGTTCTAGAGAATGCACATGCTGATGGTGAGCAGGTGAATGTGAAGACATTTTGAGATAAGAATTGGCAGTAAAAATGTTTGAATAAAGAATGGAATGGTGCACTAGGTTCCAATTGAGGATTTGGAGGAGTGAGAATCTGTACCTAAGAATTTATAGTAGGAAGAGAAGATGCATGTTTTTGATGAAAAGATGTAAAAGGGAGTGCAGAAATGCAACTCTCAATATGGTTGTGAGTACATACCAAAAACGATCAAAACAATTGCAGGGAATGCCCACAAGTCAAAAACTTCAACTGAAACAATTTCAGTTTGCCTGCAAAGATAGTAATACAAAGTAATATGTTAATGTAAGACAGCAGTGTAATCCTGCAATGTTGGCACCTCTAGCTTTTCCATTTATCCCTGTACTGCATTTATGTATAACATCTCTGAGTATGACTACTTGACGATCCTGTTACTCTTGAATTTCTAAAAGACACTTGCAAAATGTATGAGGAAGACTATCCATAACTATTATGGTGAATGATCCACCATATGGCCTATCCGGGTGGTAACTTATCAATCTTATGAACAAAGACAAGTTAATGTGAAAAATTGTGATGACTGATGGTATTGTTTATTTTGTGTTAGCTGCAAAGAGTAAAGCAACATTTTAACTAGGTTATTTGCCATCCCAATGCACAGCACTTTGCAGTGCATTTGCATTACAACAGTACACCTGCAGGATCTCAGCTGCCTTCAGTTTCAATTATGCCAACCCATCTGGTGCACTGCCAGTCATTGAGTTTGAAAAAGATACATCTCAGGGAGCATGAGATGACCTTTCCTTGATTCCTCAAGTGAGGACATAAAATGGAATGGATTCACATTCAAATCAGAGTATGTGAGGGTGGTGCGAGGGACATGAGCAACACATCTCCCTAACAAAACAAATTACATAAAAACACATAATTTGCATAAATAAGCTCTTAAATATCTTCAAGTGAACTGTCATCAGTTTCTTCAAAAGAAGTGAGGTAATAGACTGATTGATCAATTTCAGCCTTGTAAACATAGAGGTAATTGTTGTGTCCTGTGTTTCTTATGTATGAGGCCTCTAGTGCTCCTCAGCGGACTCCTTACAAGTATTATGCAAACTGTTGGGAGTGGCTTGGTGTAGTTAATAAAGTTTGTGATGCAGTGAGTTCAGTTAATGGTTGCATGCTGAAAAATGAAGATGTGCAAACCAGAGCTCCATGTGTGGACTGGTGCATGCTCCTGGCCTAGGGATGATGCTACAACTGGCTGTGAGATAGGTGACACCTGCCCTCAAGGATACAAGACTGCTCCCCTGATATTTTGCGATGGTCCATCAAACTGCTTGTGTGTGCTACGAGCTCCCCACGAAGTGGTCTACACTTGAAGTTAAGGTGCAACTCCGGGTTGTTAGAGGCCCTTGAAGAAGGTGAAGATCCTACGGAGGAGCACAGTGAGCAAGGCAGGCAAAAATTCTACTGGCAAGGCAGAAAGAAGAAATACTGCACACAGAATAACACAGAGCAAGCACCAACACGAAGCAGAAATGGTAAAGAAAGTGACAACCAGGTACAAAGAAGAACTAAAGGCAGTGACAGCCAGGTGCAAGAAAGTGTTAAGGGTAGAGACAACCAGGTGCAAAGAAACACCAAAGGCAGTGACAGCCAGGTGAAAGAAAGCAATAATGGCAGAGACAACAAGGTGCAATGAAATGCTAAAGACAGTGACAACCAGGTATAAAGAGTAAAAGTTCTCTTACCAGTATGAACAAAGGAAGTGCCTCCTGACCTCGAAGCAGATTTGGTCAGAGGACGGTGCATTCTAAGTAGCCAATGGCATTCAAGCTGATGAAAAGTCAGTCAGAATAGTTACATTTTTCTAAGGATGCAGGAAGGAGCGCCAAATACGGTGCAGCTATATTCTTGAAATCACCACCTACATTTGATACCGCCAAAAAGCAGAATATTGCCGCTAGATCAACTGCTTGGATCAAAACGATTGAGGACTTCAGAGATGCTATAGAAGAAGCAGATGACAAAAAGATCATCAAATATTTAAAGAACCTTGCAGGTGATGGAGTAGAAGAAGTGACAAAGAAGATGTCATAAGTTAATTAAGTATTGTACCGTCAAATCAAGAAGACTTGGGACGCCAAATTCAATACAACGTTGAATGTTGATTATGAAAGATGCATCATCAACCAAGGAAGACAACAACCTGGTTAGGTGATGGATGGGTCTGTTGAGTAATTTGATAAGTTCATAAAGCCCTGAAAGTTCAGTGAATTCAATGATAAAGAAGCCTTGCAACTTAAAGTTATGGATGGTTGTCTCTCCTATTCATTCGAACAACGTATGCAGTACGAAAGGCTCAGTGCTCATGGCTGCAAGAGTAGAGGAATGTGCTGATTGACAGGCTGCTGATACAGACGTTGGAACAACCTAAAATGAATCAGCATTGAGCATGAAAAGTAAGCAGAAACAAAGAGGCAGTAACCCATAGAGTGACATCTCCAAAGAAAAAGAAATTGTGTTTCCGCTGTGGTTTTTTTTTTCCACATGAAAGTAAATGTCCCGCCATTAGACGGAAATGCAAAGACTGTGGGAAAAAAAATAATTTCAGAACAGTTTGCAAAGCAAAAGAGAAACTAAGTGTGTCATGGAGAGACAAGAAGATGGATGCCAGAAAGTTCCAGGCGCTCTTTAAACACTCCCACAAGGCCAAACAACAAATCGACTAAATTTGTCTTCCAAAGGTTTGTTAACATCATTATTGAGTGACAGTGAGGAAGATAGATGTGCAATTATGATGTCAGTTACAGACTGACATGCGCATGCAGGATGGGCCACTTGAAAAAAGACAAATCTAAAAAAATCACCAAATGCTTGTTTTGACAATGTCCTAAATTCACGCTCAATAAACATCATGCCGGCAGAAAAATACAGAGTCTCACACTGATGAAAACAAGGGTGTACACCTGGGCAGCTTCTATGCCCTTGCAGAGTCAAGGATCCTTTATAACAACCATGCCGCAGAAGAAAACGACAGAGCAAGTGCCAATCATGTCCTCCAAGGTACATTGTTGAGTGCATGCTTATAAAGTTTCAATACTACTGCTGGCATGGTACTGATCTCTCTTAACTACAACAAAATGCACATACTGGCATAGTGAGACTATTCCAGACATTGTTTCATGGGCGGGGAAAACTTAGGACAATGGAGGTGCAGCTTCACAATAATGAAGACATTTGCACTGTTGTACAGTGACACCATCAAATTTCTTTCCCATACAGGAAGCTGTTGAAAAAAGAACTAATATACTGTTAAAGCATTACATCACCGAGTGCTATTCTGGTACGACGCCGTGGGTTTCATCCATTGCAGGAGTGCCAGAAAAGGATAGTGGAGGTTCTGTGCTCATTTGTGTTTATATGCAACAGGCCAAAAAGCGATCCAAAAAGAAAGACAATCAGGTCCACACATTGTAGACATGATCATGCAGCTGAATGGTGCCAATGTTTTCTCCCGCTTTGATTTGAACAAAGGCTACCATGAACTTGACCTGGAAGACAACTCTAGGTACATTACTACTTTTTCAATTCATATTGGTTTACCCAGATATAAGAGTTTTTGTGTGTTGTGAGCTGCAGGAATCTTTCAAGATTTTATTCTTTGAATAATTCAGCATGTCACACATGCTTTTAACTACAGTGATGATATACTGGTGTTTGAGGGTATACAAAAGGAACATAACAAACCACTCACACATGTATGCCATCTGCTTGATGATGTAGGTCTCACACTCAATGCAATGGATTTCACAGAAACAGACTTAAGTTTAAGTACATATGCATGGGGAGCTACTGCTCCAGGTATATTCATGATGTTACCACTGTGAGTTTCCCTCTAAGAGAACTAACAAAGCAAATGTTCCATTTGAATCATCATTTGAATGTTACCGAAATTTCAAGAAAATAAAACATGCTATTAAAAATGCTAATTAAATTGGTTACTTTGATCCGAAATCGCATACAGAGATTGGGATAGATGCAAACCCAATGGGGTTGGGTGCGATCCTTGCTCAACACAATAGACAGCCCAATTATCAGAGACACAGTGGGCCTGTGCTAGCCAAAGTCTATATCAGACCACACATGCTAATTCTTAACCTGAGAAAGACGGGTTGGCTGTATTATGGGCATGTGAACACTTGCATGTGTTTCTGTACCGAAAGCATTTCTTCCTTGTCACAGATCATCATTCCATTTTCTGAAATCCAAAAGCCAAAATGCCCCCTCACATCGAGAGGTGGGGGCTGTGTCTGCAGGAGTATGATTACACTATTATGTACAAACTGGGAAATGTTAAAAACTCAACAGACTATTTATCGCGAGTGACGGCACAGCATCATAGTGCAACGTCCAAAGCGGCTGTGGCCTACAACATTTTCATAGTAAAGTCAAGTGCGACTGCAGCTCTTTTCATTAAACAATTCTGAAATTACTCATACTAACAAAGACATGCTCAATCTAGTTTAAAGAAATAATTGAATGCAATCATGGAGGAAACATACTCAACCTCTTACAGATGATGTTGAGTAGCAGGAATGTAAGATTATTTGGGAAGAACTTTCTGTTGTACATAATAGTTTCATACTAAGAGGGGGAAGTACAGTTGAAAGCATGAGGCATCAAGTTATTTAACTGGCACACCATAGGCATCATGGTATTGCCACAACTCAAAGAGCTTGTCAGAGATCGAGTGTGGTTCCTAAGACTTGAGCAACAAGTTTAAAGGGAACATAAAGCTTGTCTGTGCAACTGTCTGTCTACCTAAAATGACTCAGCACCCACTGAACATGTCTAGTCTTCCTAAACAGGACTGAGTGAGAATTGCTGTTGTCTTCTTCAGGCCCCTTAATGCTGGACATCATATCATGGTAGTTGTCAATGAGTAGTCACTATTTCCTTTAGTGGCAGACTTATCATCTACTACACACAATGGAGTCTTCGAGAGACTGAATTACATTTTCACAACATGGGGTGTTCCTTATATTCTCAAATCTGACAATGGCCCACCTTTCAATTGCAGAGAGTCCAGAGACTTTCTTAATCACTTGAACATCAAACAGCAGAAAAGTACATCTCCCTGGCCACAGGCAAATGATGTTGTGGAACTATTTATGAGTACTTTGAATAGGGAGGTTCAGCATGCTGTGCTGCAAGGAAGGGACCTCAAGATAGCTTCACATGTGCATTCTGTGCCTATCTGCCACTCCTCATTCCACAACAGGAGAAAGCCCTGCCACAATGCTGTTCCGGAGAGCTCTTGAAGCACAGATACCACAATGGTGAATAAAGATCAGTCAATAGACCCTGATGAGATCCATGCCACTGACACCTCTCGCAAATGAGAAAGGAAGGCTTACACCAATAAGTAGTGATGCGCCCGTGACACATTCTACGAGAACAGAGTTCTCGTTAAGCAAAAGCGAACATGCAAGAATGATGCTCCAATTGATGCTGAACTGCTAAGAGCTGTGCAAGCAAAGGACATATGGACTGCCCACCGACCTGGAAAATCCATAACCAGAGACTCGCCACACTCAACGCATTTACCTCGATGTTCATCAGCTCCAGATCTCATGAGTGAGACAAGTCCTCCTGAGTGCCCAAGTTAAGCAACCAACTCTTCTCAAGAGATGCCAGATAGGCACCCCTCCTCTATCTCATACAACTAGAAATGGAAGACTTGGGTGAGCACCTTGAAGTGGTGTCGGATGTGACTGGGTGTTTTTAATAAAGTTTGTGATGCATTGCATTAAGTAAATGTATGCATTCGGAAGAATAAAGACATGCAAACAAGAGATCAATCTGTGGCATGGTCCATTATATGCTCCTGCACTGGGAAGACTCTACAATAGTGTGCACTGTCTGTTAATTGTCAGGTTTCATGGTTTATCTCTGCGGCTTATGCAAGACATTGGCTAGCAGCTAATCTGCACAATTTGTATCCCTGAGAACTTGGTACAAATATGCGTTTTAACAAAGGGGGGAAATTGTGCGATTCAAGAACAATACCTTATAGAGACATTTAGCATTTTAGGGAATAGGAGAACCCCATATATCGTTAGGCTGTGCCCTATTTAGAGCTGGAGAAACTGCTGAGTTTAAATCAGTGGAGCCATAGCCTGCCCCGCTGGGATAAATGTTTGGCTCAGTGACCAATCCACCATTTGATCTACGGATCATAGTGGGGGTTGCCATGTTGTAGTATTTTAGTCCATACATACATGAAGAGATGTAGCCGAGGCAGATGTAGTAGAGTTGTGAAGTAGGTTTATTTAACCATAAGTAGATTTACAGGAAGTATTATGCTGGAACAAGCAGCCCCACCAGGAGCAGCCTCTTAGCTACTCAGCCCATACTCCAACTGCAAACCATCATACCAGTCACACAAGCATTCCATCCATGTCAATCACACTCACATTCTAACCTGGAACACTCACACTGGCTGATTAGCTAGATGCAGAGAAGTGCAGTAACATAAACACTAAACTCAGAATACTACACATCCTCTCCCTCTCGAAATGGAAAACAAAAGTGAACAAGAGAGCGAAGAAGAAAACTATTCAAAATCAAAGTATACAGTAGTAATATTTTAAAACAATCCACAATCAAAGTATACAGTAGTAATATGTATCCGTGAACCCAGGGATGAGAATGACTTCACACCACGAGAGGGTAAACAGACAAAAAAAACAAGAAAGAAGGAAGAAAGGGACAGTAAACACTAACACTGACACCATCCTCCTCCTTTAATACTGAAGAAAAAGAAAAAGGATATAAGAGAGACGAACTCATAAACAACAAGTGAGTAAGACCCAACATGAAGAAAACGTCTTCACGAAGGTAGACAGTGGCAAACAAAAGCCACTCCTCAAGAGAGGAACTAAGAAGACATGGGAATAACCCAAAAGCGAAGGTGTAACGAGGGACAAACCCAAGAAAACACACGCAGCACGGGAAGGTGCAGCACAATGTGGCAAAACAATTCCACTCCTCATGTGAGGAACACAATGTGGCAAAACAATTCCACTCCTCATGTGAGGAACACAATGTGGCAAAACAATTCCACTCCTCATGTGAGGAACACTGAAAACATGGGGCTACCCATGAATGAAGGTGTAACAGAGGAAATACTTAAGAACACAAGCAGCACAAGATAGTGCAGCACAATGTGGCAAAAATTCCACTCCTCATGAGAGGAACTGAGAAAATATGGGGTTACCCATAACCAACAAAAGGAGGTGTAACAAAGGACAGGACCCAAGCACACACGCGGCACGAACAGGTGCAGCACGATGTGTCAAACCAACACATAGGTAAGAAGTGAAGCACAACCAGCTTACACAAGACAAAGTGAGCCAAATTATGACTACACGCAAACGAAAATGGGATGCACATGGCGTCTTATACACTGGACACAAAAGAGAAATTCGCTCAGTGCGACATGCACGCAAAAACGTACAACAAGGTGTCCAACACAGGTAGAGAAGGTAAAAGTCCTAAACAAAGACAAGAACCCAATAACCCAGACATGAGGGTTAACTAATGGTAAAACCATGAGGGGAAATGGGACTACAACCCAAACCCACCCCATAAACAGGGATACAAAGATGCAAATGAGGGTGAGAGAACCCTTAACTAAGACCTAGCGCAGACATGAGTAAGAGAACTCATGAACCAAAATAAACACATAAATGAGGGTAAAAGAACCCTAATCACCACATAAGAAATGTGACTCAGTCGTAAAATCATGTCCGTTAAATTGCACACACATTTCTGGAATATTTCTTCAAGAATAAACATGCTCGTAGGTTAATGTGAAAGTCAAAATATAGTCATAGGTGTGCCTGTCACCGGGATGATGGACAGGCATGACTTGAGGTAAATGAAAATACCACTTGGCAGCAGAATAACTGGGAAAGTTGTTTTTCTCAAGTCGTTGTTGACCAAAAGCCGCTTTATAATCCTTGTTCTCCTTAGTTCTAACTATGGAAATTGCTTCTTCACATTTCTTCTCAAGTACCTTCACTTCCTTTTTAGACAATTCTATACTCTTGGCCATACGGATAGTCTCTTCAAGAGTTGGATTACCCAACGTTAGTAGTTTTTGTTGAATAGACTTGTCGGAACATTTGCAAACATATTGATCTCTAATTAATTGTTCTCTAAAACTCTCAAATTCGAAGACCACTGACATTTCCCCTATGCAAGACACAGACCAAGAGAAAGATAAAATGCTTGAATGTCCCAGGGAAAGAATTATCTGTCCATTAGAGACATTTGCCTTTTGCTATGCCGCATGGAGTCCCTGCTTTGGAGCTTGTAGGTACATATCCAGAAAGAATCTGAAGCAGGATGGTACAACATTTCATAGAGCACTGGTGGGTGCTCTTAAATGAAGGAGATCAGTGCAAGGCATATTAATATCTCAATTAAAATTATTTATCCCTAACGTTTGGGGAACAGACAATATTATTTAAGTCTCAAAAAATGGGAGCGGAAAATGTATAAAATTGACTTTTATCAAATTAAACTCTTTTTTAATATTGGAAACCCATCCATCTGCTATAAATATTTTCACCCAGGTTATTGCCACGAGAATACTTTCAATTCTGAATGTTAAGGCAGTGATTATGAGTAACTAAGTAAGTGATGCTTTTTTATGTTTTCCACTGTTTATTAAGTCCACTGTGTCATCATTTATCATCAAGCATAAAAGCACTGGGTAAACCAAGTTAGGATATGGCATGCTCTGGTTGATATGATATGCTAGTTTACACTACATTATACTATTTTTAAGTTTTAAACTGTATCTGAAAGTGAATCTTTATGTTTAGTCGGCTGCTGGATATTTAACTTGTTGCCCTGCGTCACTGCTAACCAGGTCGCAGTGCATGTACTCTGATCTCTAAGACATGTCAAATTAGCTAAAACTTAATTGGCTTATTTAACTTTTCTATTAGGCTATTGTATGGTGTCCAGAGTACATCTATAGTGTATTAAACATTAGTCCTGTCGGACTCCTTTTCAGGAATGTACATGTCAACTGTAATTCATTTTAGGCTCTAATATACCACTCAATGAGAATATCACCATAAAATAGTAATGAATGCAACAGGGGCTTCTTCATTGAAAATTGATTGTAGGTATTCTGTAGTTTGTAATATTCACTTTTGTTGAGCAGATGAATATTTATTAAAGAGTTGCATTGCCCTTGCGCCAAGTCTTAAGTCTGATTTATCAAGCAGCGCAAGGCTACCTTACATGGCTTCATAAATGTAGAGTAATGCAATGCAGAAAAAACCTCTGTGTTGCATTATTCAGGTCTAGGGAGGAGTTTAGTGGGTGGGTGTTCTCATACATTCGTTCATGGATTTTGGTGCATTCCCAGATTTCCATTACTGGTAGACCTGGGAATGCATCCAAATAATATGCATCCCCAGGTTAGGTATAACAAGCAGAATTATCTTCGTATCTCTACATTACTTTCTCTTTTTATGTGTGCTGCATTATGCAGACATATAGAAAAAGAAAAACGCCTCAGAGGATTACTTTTGTGCAGGAAGGAAGTACTGATACTTCTGCTTAGGCCTCTACCTAATAATATTTTAGATGTGGGTCAGTGACAGTCATATACGAAAAGTCTTTATGTTCAGCTGGTGGTCACTGGAGATTGCAGTTTTAACTTCTAGGTTGTTTTTCATAAGCTGCAAGAAAATCCACATATGATCACCATACTGCACAAAAACAGAGAACTCTGGACTTTTCAATCACTGGATTTCTTGAAACTTTGTAAAGAGGTCAGCACTATTGCAGCTCTCCTTTTTGAGGGTATGTTTCAAAGAAGATTGTGTTCCACCAACATAAGAAGACTTTGGAAAGGAGTGTGCAAAAACTGTGAGCACTTGAAAGAATGTGTCTGAATAAGCTAAATAAAAATAACTAAAGGTTGGAATCTGTGTCCCTCAAGATGAAGAGTAAACTTTAGGACATCATGGGGGAATGGTTTGGTACCATCACATCCACTTTTAAGTACGGAGCATCAACAAAATGGACTGCCTTGATCAATATCCACAATAAAGTTAAGGTAAGTATATTTGTAGTTGGAGTAGTAGCTCTGCTTTTCCATATCTAGACTTATTTTAACAATATTCTGAAAGTCGATATTTGCCTTCTATAATGTTACAGCTCAATATATTTACATTCAATATTTTAAGCATACAGCTGGTCTAAGTACACTCTAAATCTGCATTCCTAGCCACACAATTCCTTTTATCTCACTCTCGTATTTCTGTTAAGTTATATTAGTTATAAACTAAAAAATAAGTCACTCGTACTTAAGCATCAGAACTGAGTGTATGTTTATCACGGTGTTTCCTTTCTAAGATGTATCCATTTCATTTAGGTTTTCTGCTGATTATATCAGAATCATTCATTACAATTTTTGCATAAGAGCATTTGCAGAACTTAAAGCCAGCTATTTTTTCTTAATCATAGAGCTTTGGCAATCAGGTTAACAAAGGCCTAACTGGATTGTTGAAAATCAAATATGTTAAGTAGAAACCATAGAAATGTTGAAGATTGTATAAAAACCGTACAATGCTTCCTCGTTGCATTTTTAGCTTGAGTATGCAAACAATTGTCAATGTGTGAATTGTACTCATTAATCACCCTATTTGTTCCAAAAACAAATGCACAAAGAGACAGATTTCTTACGTTTTCATGCAGCGCAGCAACCAATTTTGCAGACTGCATTGCTCAATGGAGAAAGAGCTCAGAGCCATATGAACTAATATTGGCCTTCTGATGCTGACATCCCTCTGTTGGTTGCCTTGCATGAACTCACCCATACAAACTCTCAATAATTCCTCACATTTTATATTTTTTTATTTTTTTAATATTTGTTTATTGCATTCTACAAAGCATATTCTACAATGAGTATTCAGATATAAATGAAATACAAAACATACAAAAGTAAACAGGGCGAGACCAACCCATCGTCATTGTCTGGACATGCTACATCTTCCAGTCGTATATTTATTATAGCATGCATATTGGGCACAGTGTGCACTATATTGGCTGAAGACAATCAGATTACTAGATAAACAAGCAGTGACGCTAAGGCCATAACATTTGGCCCTGGTTAAGGACCTTTGTCATACAAAAGCAGGTAGCTTAGCATATCAGGAACTTTTCATAATGCTGTCTGGTTCAAGTGGTCCATCTCTCAGGTTCTCCTGTCTCTTTCCCAATCAGATATTGCTGGCATAATCTCCAGAAACCCTTGGTGCGACACTGGCGGTAGCAGCTCATTGTCTGTATCTGACTGGGTATTACAATTCAGCATGTCAGCATTCTAATCCATGATAAGCGGTATTGAATCATTGGCCCAGAGCATAGCCACCCTGCTCTTAGCAAGTAACAAGCCCATCACCTCTCTATCATAATCCAACAGCGTGACCAGTGAACTCGGCTCCAAGCGCTGTCCCGTACCTTCACTTAACACAGCCCTTAAACTTAAGACAATACAGGTCCACGATGCCTCCTTTAGAATCCGGTCAACATCTGCCGGGCCACAGAAGATAGGAGACGGGAATTGGGTAAGCGGATGCGCGCATTAAGCGTCCAGGGAGCTTAAGTCCAGCTGTGATTTCCTGCCTTTTTGAAAGTTGTATGGGCAAACAAAAGGTATAATTTCAGGTTCCCGGAGGAAGTAGATAGCTTTTTGGCACAAATTAAATCCAGTTTATAGTTTTAAAGTTCATGAATTAGGTGAGTTCAGCATCTATTGTTATTTTGGCTTTGTTACTTACGTTGGAGGCTAGGGGGCTCCGGCTCAAATGGCAATATTTATTGCCAATGGGTAGTATGGGAGGTTTCCCATGAGTTGGTGGGAGTAGATTGGCGGTGTGGGGAGTATTAGGGGTTTTCACGTTTGTTGGTGGGGAGAATTGGGAGAAGACAAAAAAAAAGTATTATTAATTTCATGTGACATAACAACCTCCAGTAGCTACAGCAGAGGGTGGAGTCAGGGTTATGGTGGGGGATAGACCCATTCACGGAGGGAATCGATATCTTGAATTTTTAAGTTGGAATGTTAACGGCATAAGAGTTAAAGGAAGACAGCACCTCATACTTCAATTCTTAAAAAAATAGTTTGGCTGGGATCCTTATGATTCAGGACCCATCTTCTACAAGCAGAATGTAAGGCATTATTTGGAAAACAAAGATGGGTCGATAAGATCATAGCCTCAGACCGGCGATGTTGTTCAAAGGGGGTGGCCGTTATACTATAAGTGAATTCAGGAGCTGAGCTCATTAAGGTAGATGACAGAGGACGTTGGGCCATCGTAGAAATCAAATGTCAGGAGTCCAAATACACCTTAGCCAGCCATTATGGGCCTAATGAAGACGATATCACACCTCTGAATAATCTTTGTCTTGCCTTGGCTGATTATGAGGCCCCTCTGATATTGGGAGTAGACTTCAATGTGCTCCTAAATAACAAGCTAGATAGGTCCTCTCCTCGAACACAGATAGCAGTTCTGCGTGTTAAAGCAAATCTTTTGAGTATTTAATTTTTTTTTTACCTCTGTGATGTATGGAGAAAACAAATGGGAGAGAGTAGGGAGTACTCCTTTTATAGCAAAAAGAATACTCATTACTCCAGAATCGATTACATATTCATGGAGCACTCAGATCCTGATAAAGTTAGCGTAATGAGATACTTACCTATACACCTTTCTGATCATGGAGCCATAGCTCTGTACCTGGATCTCCCTCCAGAGCGTACTCCGAGGAGATGGACATTATACAGGAGATTCCTCCTGCAACCTTCAAATCCTGGTTGTTTGAAGTCTGAAACTGATACTTTCTTTCAAAACAAAATAGGGTCAAGAGGAAATAACTGGCCGATTTAGAACTACAGATACCAGGGGCAGAAGCAGATTTAAAGGCGAGTTGTCTTCTCGAGGCAGAGAACGACAACTTAATAAAGAGAATTGAGGAGCTACAGCTGAAGCTCAGAATTAAGTCTGAAGAGATCATACTACACAAATGGGAGGCAAGCAAAATGAGGGATTTTGACCAAGGGGAGAACTGTGGCAAGCTTCTCGCCATGAAGAACAGGGTCGATAGAGCTGACAATTATATAAGTAAGATCAAAATGGGTACACAAATTACAGATGATAAAGAGAATATAGAACAGGCTTTCGCGCAATTTTGTCAGGAGCGATATCAAGGAGACCTCCAGGGTGCAGAGGAACATATTGATAGGTGGCTTAAAGAGAAACAGCTTCCAAAAATAACTGAGGCTAGTCAAGAAATCCTCTCACTAGAAATAACAGGGAGTGAGATATTATCTGTGTTAAATACAGCTAAAAAAGGGAAAGCGGCAGGCCCTGACGCGATCCTAATTGAGGTTTATTCCATGTTTAGGGAGGAAATCATCCCGGTCTGGCTGAAATTATTTAATGAGATACTAAACAGCACATCCCCACTGCCTGACTCCTGGAGTGATGCAGTTATCACTTTGATCTTGAAGCGCGGTAAGGATCCAACCCAGTGCCATTCATATTGACCAATCTCATTTTTAAATGTCGACTATAAGGTCTTTGCAGGGATTTTAAATAATCAGCTTTGTAAGATCATAGGGCCAATAATTCACAAGGATCAGAATGGCTTCCTCCCAGGTAGGCAGATGTCAGAATTAGTATACACTTTAGTTGGGACAGTGGATATGGCGTTATCACAGTGTCTCCCTCTTTCAATCATTACTGTTGACGCAGCCAAAGCCTTCGATCGTGTGAATTGGCATTTTTTGGATAGGGCCTTGAATGGTTTTGGCTTTGCTGATGGTTTTAAAGAAGTTATTAATAAAATATATAGATTACCACAGGCTTTGATCTTGGTCAATATGGGGCATGGCACTAGGTAGGGTTGTCCATTGTCCCCTATTCTATTTGATATGTATATATAGAACCTCTGGCCCAGAGCCTAAGATTAAATAAGAAGATCGCTCCTTTTGAAGTAAATGGGTTTGTGAGGAAAATAGCACTCTATACGTATGATCTAAAAAAAATTCTCCTTTAATGTCGACACAACACTCCCGGAGCTTCTTGTTGAAGCCAAAACGTTTGGAAAATGTTCTGGCTATGAAATAAACAACGACAAAACGGAGAACATGGCATGGAACATCATCGATCAGGAGGGGATTTTTGATAGGGAGCTTGGATATCCAGTAATTATAATAACCCAGGACCACAGAGAAATTCCAAAAACTAGTCTGGAGAGAGTATCGAAGGAGGTTGAGGTTCTTTTAAAAAGATGGCAGAATATACCACTCTCTTATGACCAGATTAATTGGATTAAAATGTGTGTCCTTCTGAATTATACCTATCTTTTTAATATTATTCCAATAGAATTTGCAAAAGCTGACTTTCTTAAAATTCAAGGCAAGATATCCTCCTTTATCTGGGCAGGTAAAGGGATCAGGCTGTACTGGAAAATTAACGCAAGGAACCATGGGCTTACCAGACCTTTAGCTCTATTGTTGGGCTTACCAATTAAAAAATGCCAGGATGTTATTCCTTACCCCTGATGACTTCTTTGATTGGCAGAATGTTTAAAGCCATGTTAGACAGGGTAGTTGAGTTAGGCTTCAGGTATAAATTCGGCTCTCCTAAGTTCTTTAAAAAAATCCGTCTGAAGACGTTGCGTATGGCAGCCAAGATGTGGTCGGATTGTCAAGACTGCTTGGGTCTTTCAAATTTTATAGCAATTGGGATCCTGTGTGGGACTCCCCTGGAACTCCAGAGCGTCTTTTGGATGTTTCTAACTCAACCACTAAAAGAGGCGGGAGTCTCAGACTGGAAGGACGTCGTAGTGGGTGATAAATGTCTTCCTTGGGACGTTTGGAGCCATATTACGAGCTGAGCCTTGTTCAGACTCAACGCTGGTCCCTTTTGGAAGATAATTTCATGGAAAACGAACTACAAAATCTGGCTAGAGGAAGAAAGAAGTGGCTCAATGGTATAACCATCTTCTGGCTACAGTAGATATGAAAAAGCCATACCAGGTCTGGGAGAATTATTTGCTGAGTGAAGAGCGGAAAGATTTATGGCAAGTATCTATAGATATTTTTTACCCTCTGATTAAATCTGCGGCACTCAGAAGAAACCATTTTTTCACACTCCACAGGATATATTGGTCCCCTCTTAAAATATCTAGAATAAAGGGTGGTGGAGAAGCTTGTTGTCTGTAATGTGGTTTCCCGAATGCAGACGACGTCCATGTATTTGCCTCCTGCCAGAAGATACAAGAATTTTGGAGAGATGTGGGTAAGACTATTTCTAGGGTCTTTGTACCGTCATGGAGGTCTCTTATATTATTTGGCATTGTATCTATGTCGGGTGGGGTGTGAGACCCGATTGGGTTGCAACACAAATTGGTGTTTTATTTGATTTTGTTGGTCAGGTGAGAGATTTGTAAATTGTGGTGCCAGATTGTTCCTCCTACCTGGAATGCCTGGCGGAATTCTGTAAATTATTTCAGAGCTTTTGATCAGAGGGTAAATGTACACTGAGAAAGGCCAGATACAGGGTTGTTTTAGAACTTGTTGGATGATCCACTCTTCAATTAGTTCAGATAAGATTAAGGCATAGGATAAGTTCCAATGATTAAAACCTCTGGGTCAGCTCAGGTTTCGTATAAACGGGCGTTCCCCGTAAAAAATACCAGCTGATATTAGAACCACCGAGTTATATGCACCAGAGGTGGACCGGTCGAGAGGTAACAGCATGTGGGCCATTCAACGACCCAGGGCGTGGGACCTCAAGCCTGCCCCAGCCACTACAGTAAGGTCAGGAATGCAATCACCCCCCAAGCTGCCGTGATCAGCCCTCCACCGCCGCTCACAGTCAGTGAAAGGACACCCAAGGCTCTGATCATGTCAGTAGGAGCCGAGACAGCAGCCGGGGCGGCCAGCCCACCCACCGCTCTCACTTTGGAATTCCGCTGCAGCTTGCGGGAGAACGGCACCCGGCCGCGCACCCAGTGTGCAGAGTCTCGGCCAGTGTACCACTCTCCGGCAGCTGCATGGTCATGGGCTACTGGATGAAGTCACCATGGGGGAGCCGAAGGCTGCAGATCCATTCAGGCCCAGTGGCACGACAATCAGTACGTGGCCAGTAGCAGCTGACCGCTCCAGGACGGCAGCTCAATGCCTCTCAGTTCTCCATGGGTCCCGTGTACAGGCAGGCCACACTCTTCCATTATGCGTGCTGTGTCGCCGAGCACGAGTTACAGAGGCCCGCTCAAGTCTTCATCTATTTCCGGTGCAATGAGGCACCATAGCTCATCGCGGCTGGGTCGGAGGACTGCACATCAGTTAGTTCTCAGTTTCCTTAGCATTCTGTAAGATTTATGCTGTTGTAAGCAGGATTTTGGAGGATTTAAAGCCGGAATCGGCAGAGGCACTCTAACTTTCAGCCATCTTGAAGCCAGGCACGCTCAGCCTCCCCCACCTTTTCCATTGTTAACTCCTGTTTTAAGGAGGCATACATTTTTTAGGCAAAGACTGGTCTGGCTATCTTAGTCGGTCAGGTTTCTCATCCAAACCTATGGGTGTTTGCTCTGGTTTGCCATAGTAACGTCCAAGTAATTCCCCCTTGATGTGCAGCAATGGAAATGTCAAATTATCTTTTTGCAATCAAAAAAGGGCACATTTCGAGCTCACAATGCCCTTTGTGCTGGAAATTAAACACCAATGTGTCTTTTTGCATCACTCTGTAACAGCACAAAGCCATAATTAATGTGGGTCGAAGTTTGTATGGCGTCAACTCAAGGTAAGGGACATGAATGTGTTTCAAAGACATCACAGTGACATTTGAAATAAAAAATAGTATAGCAACTAAATGTACAAACAGAGTGGCTCCATTTTATGACCTTTGAATTATTGCTCTGAAGATGTAGGTCTCTTTAATATCCTGTGTACCTCCCAACTACCAAACATTCTTCTCCCTCTTTATTCGAGAAAGGCAGCTAAAACAACATTTAGAGGCTAATAACAGGAAACAGTCTAAGAAGGCGTCACAACATATTCATATCTGCATATTACATTATTTAGAAAAATGGTCCCACCGGTATGAGTTGAAAAACGTCAGAATGTGAGAGTAAACATATTTTTCTCTTATAAAACGTTGTTTTCAATCATTTGACTATGAGAGCTGAGGGCACAATAAGAGATAATGCTTTCCTTCATTATTGTATTTTTGCAGCAATACGTGGAAAATGATGGTTTATTGAGAAGAGGATCATAGCTGACTGAGAAAGCTAAAGGAAAATGACAATAAATTAGGGATCACAGTGTTAATTCTTCTTATTCAGAAAACATTATTGGGCACACTTCTTTACAGGAAAAAACAGTTTATTTTCATGGTGACTCATTGCAAATACATAGCATCTTTGAGCCTTTGGCACAGGGCAATTACAGTTGTACATTCTGTGCCTTGCGGACATTTTCACTGAATAAATTACACTAAGTAGCTTCCAAACCCATGAACCATGTACAGAAAGGCTACAAAATGTATCCAAGGAAAAGCATCCTGGTTAAAATATGCAAAAGAAATGCAAAAAAGTCTATTGCATTATATTCACACTTGTATTGGATTTGGTTCTGTCTGTGTATGCCCAAAACTGCCTGTATATCTTGTTTCAAGTTCTTTATCTTGTAGGGTAATCAACTTGGATTTGTCAACCGACCTGTTCCTTAATCCATGAACCCAATTTATTCCCCCGAGCTACATGTGCCTGCCCCAATTCTCAGTTAAACAGTGCATATCAGAAGCCTAACAACCTTCCTGTGGACTGACTAACATGTCAAGTCTGAGGCTACAAGCAAATATAACCTACTTTAATAGAGTGCATCTAGCGCTCCCTAAAGTGAGCCTTATAAGAAACAAAAACATGATACTCTTTGCATGTCATTGAATATATATTTGCAGGGAACCTTTAGTAGGGTGTGTTGGTTTGTAAATATAGTTTTCCGTAGTGTAAATATATGTTCTAACCAGGAACAGAGGGGCAGATTTACAAGCCCCTTGCGACACATTTGCGTCACTTTTAACATGGGAAAAGTGACGCAAAAGTGGCGCAAGGGGCTTGTAAATCTGCCCCAGAAGGTCTATTGGGGCTGAGGATTCTCGCCCCTCCACCTTTCGCCCCTCATGAACAGTGTCTGGCAGGCTGCACAAAGGTCAGCCTGACAGACGCCGTTCACTTTCACTTCAAGCAGCCAGGAGCCAGATATGCGCATTTAGCGCCGGCTCCTGGCTGCCTGAGCTGAACTTTGCTGGGCTGTGGCAGTCACAGCTCCTGTGGTCATGACGTCCTCAGCTTAGCAAAGGTCCCTGAGGCACTCCGCTCAGTGACGAGGGGTAGCGTCACTGATTGCCTCGCACCTGAGCACTTCAGTTTTAAGCACAGAGTGGGGTCGGGTCAGCAGTGTCACTGACCCAAACGAGTAGAACCTCCTTTAACTCATGCACTTACGACTATTTACATTCACAATTTTCTATAGGTGATATTGTACTTTTCACTAATTGTCTTACCTCGATCTATTATGGGATCTTTTGTGATGTGGGCTATATGGTACATACATAGAACACGCGATGCACCTCAGACATCACTTTTGGGTTTATAATTTTATATTGTGCTAATGTGTTTATAAAACGAATCTTAGGATTCCAAAAAGTCAAAAATGTTGTTTTTTAACTACACATAGGATCTCCACTGATGCTCCACTGTGCTCACCTTGCCAACAATAGGTGATACTTCTCACCATACTGCTTGCCATCATTTTTGGCATTACTGTTTATACAAGACTTATTGTATCATTTCCAGCCATGAAGAAGTCGGGGTGTATTTCCCCAAAGCGACAAAACATTAAGCGTTAAACACGTGTTGGCTGGATGCTTTAGGTTGTTTGAATAGAAGACAAGGAAAAGACTTTATGAGACTTTATCAACATTTGTGCTTCGATTACATGATAAACTATCAGAGAACACTCACATCGTGTGCCTAGGATCTTGGGTTACAGTTACGTGTTTGGATTTGATACTTCACATTTTAGGGGTTTGCAGGGTGTTCTCCCATACTTTTTGCACTGTATAAGCTATAAAACCAACATATTACACACAGAAGTAGTCAGGTGCCATCACTTCCTATACAACTAACACCCTATATCACTTAGCAGCATATTGGTAATTAAATATCTTTGGGGGGGAAATGCACAAATTGGCACAAAAAATTAGTTACTGGTTATCCCCACATGCTACCGCCCTATGGATTATAAACACTTGTGAGGGGCTAATGTAACCATCAACTATAACTTTTCTCAAAGGATGTGGTCGGGAGATGCCATGATGGGCCCTAATTGTACTTTTTGTTACAAATTTATGTGTTTACATATTTGTGATGTTTGTAAATGTGAAAACATTTTTGTACTTTATTCTGTTACCCTTGAACACATTATATATAAAGAAATGTGAAAAAGAAAAACTCAAATTAAATTGCGACTACGATTAGGCTGAAAGATATATAGTTTCATCAGTTTTCTATGAATTTATTTCACCATAGTTAATTTAGTTGGCTTTCTAAGACAATTGCATTTGTTTGACTCAGTTTAAGAATGTTGTTAAGTATCCTTCTTGTGCTCACCTATGTTTTATGGTCAAGTGGACCTGCAGCATATATTGCGTCATCCACTTACGTAGCCCACTAAATCATATTTTAGGCTTGCCATTGCAATTCAACATGAAAACATTATTTTTCATACAATAAGTACCTTGTAAGGTAAGCCATAAATAACCCATGGGGCAGAGTGATAGTATTTAAAAAGTTAAACAGATACTTTTATGTTTTACCTGTCGTGTTACTGAAAAACTCACAAATGTGTTTTTCACTGCTGTGAGGCCTACCATTCCCATAGGAAAACATTGGGTCACCAAAATACATTTAATACATGATAACTTATGCTTGGGAACAGGTGGAAATATCATGTTTGTTGTTTTAAGAATTTTAATCTAAAATCCTTGTTAATGGCAAGGTTGGATTATAAATCACAATTCCGAAAATACCACTTTTAGAACACATGCATTTTCTTGCTCTACCCTTGTGGTGCCTGCAGCCAGTTTCCTGAGTCACATGACTAGTTGTAGTTGGCAGATGGCCTATGTGTATTTCTCCAAGACAGCCACACAATAGAGGGACAGGATGGCGGTAGGATGAGGTAACCTAGCTCCACTAATACTTCAAAACCACTGCCTGAGCACACTCGCAAAGACCTTCACATTAATACAATAGCCTATTGTGACTGCAGAAAGCATGGGACCAGGCAGGAAATTCCAGACAATTCTGTGGGGGGAACACTGCAGACGTTTTTTCCACTTCAAAGCTGGGACCAGGTATAAAATTCAGACCCACACTGTGGAAGGACATTCAGAGGACTGTCCTGCTGTCTCTAACTTGTTGTATACTTCAGAGAACAGCCCTGCTGCACCAAGAGAACTGTCCTGCAGCCTGAATCCTGCATTGGGTAGGACTGCCCAGCTGCTTCAGACCCTCTTTCCTGCTTGAACCCAAGACTTCCAGAGCAACTCCAAGGGCTAATTGGTTGGTCTCCTAATCAGAGGCTCAAGGACAGGAAAGACTCCAACCATCTTGAAACCAGCCTGAATGAGTACTGATCATGAAAGTGGGGCCCCTCCAGTCCTGGACCCATTGATGTGGTGCTACAGGTGCCCAAATAGCCTAACTCCAACACTTGGGACTTGGCAAAGGGGGCTCTGAGAAGCGAGAGGGGAGCCGGACCTACCTGGTTGCCCCTCCTGCTAGGTTGTTTCGCCGTTTAGTCTGACTTTCCAACAGCTTCCGCTGTAGTCTTCTCAGAAGCAGCAAATCCTACTCTTTTGGAGCCCTTGTCAGCTACAGCCTGCACCTTTGTCCTACTTGACATTTTTGACTTCCATAAAAGAGACTAAGTTTGAATATAGAAATCTTAACCGCAACTTTGCCCAGAGGCCCCTCCTTGGTAACCACCAGCTGCCTAGCCCTGCTAAGGTTTACCTTTTCAGACATTTTTCTTAAAAAATTCTTCTAAGTCTGAAGGTAAGCTGAGACCAGGCTCAATCTACTTTGTGCATCCGCACCACGCTCTATCACGGTTGGTCAGAACATTTTACTTTGACCCGGTCTTGCGCACCTAGATGCCCACGATTGGTGCTTTCATCTTTTAGGTGCAATTTTTCAATTTAAACTCTAAAAATCACATAACACTGTTCTTCTGAATGGCTTTTTGTCATTTTGGCGTCAAATAATTTAATATGATGTACTCTATTTTTCTAAATTTGGTTTGGGGTTTTCCTTAAGGTGTATTTTCACTTTATTTCGGTTTAACTGCTGCCTAAATACTTCACGCATTTCCTCTAAGATAAGCCTGACTGTTTCTGTCCCAAGCTAAGAGAGAGTTAAGCACTGGTCATTTTAGAGACTTTTTGTGGTTCACCCTGACAATGATTGGGCTGTTGCATGAGAAGGTCTCACACCCTACTCAACCCACAACCCAGTTTCTCACAACTCCCTATAACTACCACAGGAAAACATTAAGGGGCATATCAACAAGGCAGCGTTAAAAAATTATCACCGCTTTTGCGGGTGTTTTTGCTGGATTTCCAGCGATAATTACACAGTTAGGCAGCTTGCGCTCTGAATTTTATCACTGTAGAGATAAGCGCTGCTGATAGCACGCTATCTCCGCGATAAAATTCAGAGTTGGGTGGCGATAATTATCCTTGGGCTAAGTGCGCTTAGTGATAATTATCGCCTCCTCTTGATGATATGCCCCCATGTATTGCTACTTTAGGTACGTTCTCACTTTTTAGATCTGTTTTTCCTTGCTACCGTCAAATGTAGGTTTAACTATTGTAGTGTACATTGTCTGTTATTTTAAAGTTTGGTTAAATATGTTTACCTAAAGTATTCCCTAGATCCAATTAAAAAGGATCGTATTATTAAGTTGTGCTGCAGCACAGCGATGTATTGAAGTACCTCATATGTAATTTATTACACAGTTGACATTGTCCTCGAAGGTTTATTGAACAGTGCTGGGTTTTCTGTTAGGGCCAATAATAACCAAAATAAAATGTGTGAAGTAACTGTTAATATTTCTTTAATCGGTCATGCGCTGCTTTTAGTTTTCACCTGCGAGATAGCACATACGTATATATATATACATATTTAAAAAAAGGGCCTTTTAGTCATTGGGTACTGCGATTTTGTGGGCTTTTGGCATTGGTTCATAGGGCTGTCCATCAGCGGATTTATTCAATCTGCTCCACTTGCAGTTGTGAATTTCCAAGATGAATTGTGAGGGGATGCCTCTCCTCATTGTCATACACGCAGACACACACATAAACACACACGCATACACACACACACATACAATCACACACTCTTTCTCTCTCGTTCTCTCTCTCTCTCTGTCTCTCTCTCTCTCTCTCTCAATAATTTTGCCAACACTTCACCTCACCCTTTGCCATTTAGAGCCTGGTAGTTCACTGCCCATCACATTTCTTTCCAAGGGCCTGATACCTCTATAAAGCTAAAATGTGACTCGCTTCTGATGTATATGCTTCAGCATTTTTTAAACTGTCCTAACATGGCCTTCTGCTGTGTTGAAACAGTAAAGTAAAAATGCCATACTGGCACCTGTGTATGTGCATGTCTTCACGAGCGTGCATGTAACATTGTGTAGTGTTTATATTGGTGTCTCGTGGCACCTATGCGTTCAAATGCAGCCATTCCTATGCTAACAAGCATAGCCAATAGGTAGGCACGGATCTTTTTCGAGACATCGCCTTTGACAATGCCTGCATTAAATGTCTTTGATGTTCTCTGCTAATACATCTGTAAACAAGCCCACCTCCATATTACTGAAAGTACTCTGTAATTCAAAGGATGCAACATAAATCTGGCCATTGGTTTACATGTTTGCCTTTATTCCTGTCTCTCTCTTCACTTCAAAAGTTCTGTTTTTATTACCTGAGCATTCTCCCAATGCCTAATTGTAAAATCATAAAAATATTGCTGTATGCGTCTCCATAGGTCTTTTCCAAAGGGAGGACTCACTAATGCAATTTTAAACCATATTATTGTTCACCTTTAATAGTATTACACTTTTTCCTTTTAATCTGGCATTTTTATGTTTTACATGAAGACAGGATGAGGCTGCAATCTCGTCCCACCAACACCTGTTGTTCTGAAAGATTTTCAGACAGCGGTTGATCCATAGATTCAGCTGTGTCTTCACTTAAGCTCCAACCACTCCCACTTGTCAACCAAAAGGTGGAAAGTACTATTTGCAATGAACAAAACTAGAGACAATGTCCTCTAGTAGGCAGACTTCTGTCGTCAGTCACTCATAACTGACCACCCCATCCATGTTCAGTGAGTATCCTCAGCCTGGTCACTCAGTCAGCTATATGAGAAAACATCATTTGTATGTCTTTGGGCAAAGCGAGGAACGGGGTTTATGAAGGCAGTAGCCTCCATCTTTTCTAATGATACAAACATGACTGACAAATCACACAATATGCTTTCTTGAAGTATTTCCTATAGAATCATCTCTATTCAAGAGCAAACTTGGTTCTGTTCTGCAACATGGTGACAAAGAGGTAATGAAAAAAAACTGCCAATCTGCTGCATATTTAATTGATAATTATATATTTTATCATCATATTTGAGGTACCACCTCTTTAAATGAAATTCTGTGTTCTAGTTAGGCATTGTTTGGTAGACAGATAAAGTGGATACAAAAAAGGTAAGCTAGGGCAGTTATTTTTTGTTTTGCATAGAGCTAAATCGTGTATCATGACGTACTAAATAAAAAATGTCCAACCATGCCAAACATTATCTGCGGAAGACTAAAGTAACATCTACACAAGTGCAAAGTGTTAGGTTTAAATCAGTGACCACCTACATGTAAGCAAAACCATCCTTATTATTTTTGAGTCCCCAAATTACATCAACGTGACTAGCATGACAGCAGACTATGTGCCAGATGTACAACCCGCAAAACAGCGCAACGCAAATTGAAATTAATTTGCGACTTGTAATTTGCGAGGCGCCATTTTGCATGTACAACAATATGTTTTACACTGTTTGTGATTCCCAATGGGGTCGCAAATTGCGAGGCTCATGAATATTGATGAGCCTCTCTGAATTTGCGAGCCCATTGGGAATGACAGGCCCTCCCAGGGATGGTGGCCTGCTGGGCTCAGCGGACAACCATGACTGGGACCGCTTTTTTAATAAAGCAGTTTTCTTTTTAAATGCAGCCTGTTTTCCCTAAAGGAAAACGGGATGCATTTAAAAAAGAATAATGAAACTTTTCTGTTTCTTTTTTTTAAGTGCAGGCAGTGGTCGCTGGGACCACTGCCTCCTCTTAAAAAATATTTTCCAACATACTCACAAATGGGAAGGAGAACCCTGGGGACCCCTTCCCCTTTGCAAGTGGTTTACCACCTACATTAAGTAAGTGGTAAACTGCGAGTGTTTTGCGGCCGCAAATGCGGTCGCAAAACACTAGTACATAGCATGTTGACTCGCTATTGGGAATGAGCTCGCCTTCCTTATAGCGAGAGTCGCAAATGCTATTTTGCGAGTCAGTGACTCGCAAAATAGAATTTGTACATGCTATTACCCTTTTTTGCGGCCGCAAACGAGAGGTTCTCTCGTTTGCAGCTGCCAAAAAGGTTCGTACATCTGGCCCTAACATGACTAAAATACAGTCCAAAAGTGGAATGCTAAAAACTACACACAGGCCTAAAGCTCACTCAATGAATACTTCAGTTTGGACAATTGAATTGGCAGGGAAGTTCGCAGTAACTAGTAGTAGAGTATACTTTATATGATCTAAAGAAATAGGCCAAGAACGTACAATAAAAGAAAAACATTACAGTACAAATAATGTTCAACAGTGTCTTTTACAATACATTATAAGAACAATTCATAAAGAGCACTATCATGTCTTTTCATACCCATGTCTGTAACATCCAAATATCAATGTCAATGTTACATATTTTAATCGAGATCAAGAGGAAAGGGAGGAGGGCAAACACATCAACGAAGGGTCTGCTATGCGATCCCGCCTACCTAAGTGTCACTTTCAATTATCAAAATGTACTAAGCGGCCCACCAGTATCAATCCAGTTTTGATTAAAAACCACTGAAGTACATTAAAAAGACAAACATGGAGAGCAATACAATCGATAAGAGGAGATAAAAACTCAGATCATATATCTTATCTTAACAATCAATGATCAACCCAACACTTTTGTGATATTCAAAACTTATCATGCAATAAACATATATTTATGGCTTGATAACCTGCTGCAATGACAATCTATTTCTATAAAGTGCAAATGACTAAATATTAGAATCCTATATCTAAAACAGGCCCTAAAAATATTAATTTCATTATATATAGACGGACAATCAATGTTATAAAATATGTATGCCTGTCAGGCATATGATAAATATTTTGACTTGGCAAACACATTTTAAGATTCTAAAAGTCTCCTTTAGTTGCCTCAAACAAAGGCAGTTTGCACTAACTAAGAGTAGTGTTTGCCTACTCTGAAGAAAAATGTTTGAAAAAAGTAGCCACACCCAAGCATACCTCGGGAGTGGAAAGCATTTTCAGGTATGAAAGTACTGGGATGTGTCCAGTAAATGAGGTATAACAAAAATAAAACCTCTGAAAGAAAACAAAGTGCTCCTGCGTTTCTAAGGATCACTCATTGCAGGTGCAAGCCACGATGGATTTGGGATCAAACTGGCCCAGTGAGAAGGAAAGATGGCACCTGATCTGATACAACATAATCTGGTTAGTAATACCCTATACCTAGCATTGAACACCATCCGCAGATACGGCTCCATTCCAGGAGTGGTATGAACCAAAAAGTCCTCTCTGTTGGCAGGCTGCCTCAGCTAAGACTGTACTCTTTCCCCTCTTCTGAATTATCTGAAACTATTTTTGACCCAACTTTTATCCCTCATAGTGATTTCTGCTCCCAAAGAAAAAAAAGTCTGATCTTCCTAACTTATGGCCTCATTACGGTGGCGGTCAGACGAGCGTCCGACCATCATCCAAGCAGGAACGAGACCACTCAACAAGGAACCGGTGGTACCACCCACCATAATTTGATAAGACCAACATGTAGGCAGTTGGAAACTGCCTTTTTTCTACTACGGCTTGTGCTGCGGCCAGGAAAAGGGCCCCAGCACAACCTGTAGTACAAAAAGACATTTTTCAAACATCATTCACTGTGTGCCAGACACCATGAGTCACCTGGCCCACGGTGCATGGATGTTTGGCGTGGCACTTCATGTATCCCCCTGGCCACTTAGCAGTGGCCCATGGGGGACAGAAGCCCTGCTTGGTATCCCAAAAGTCGCTTTCCGGCTGCCTTTGCTTGGCGATGGGACCACCATGAAAAAGGTAGTCAGAAAGGGACATCATGATCCTGACCGCCTCCATTCAGGATCACGATTCCAACAGCCACCCAGACGGGATCAGTAGATCCTGTTAGAGGGGGCGGTCATTCCCCCAATATTCAGGGGTCCGACAACCTGCATTGTAATGCGGCGACCAGCCCAAAGGGCTTTCAGTTGGTGGGACCACCGGCAACGTAATGATGCTGTGTTTACTAGTCCCCTTAATGTACTTTAACCAGAGGATGTGGAACCCCTTATCATATGAGAGATAAACCCTGATGAGCTCCCTATTCAGGGTAGCCTCAGTATTATGCTTAATGGTGCACCATAGCATAGGCGGGCCAAATGAATAATGTGGGCTACATATGGTAAACCTAGTTTCCAATGAACACCGTACATAGGTGAACTTGGCGTCACACCAAGAATAAACCTATAGACTATGGGCCTCCTTTATGTATTTTTGCCGAAGGGCAGCACAGCAAGACTTCCTGTTGCACTTCCCTATGTCAAAAGAAAAGGGCAGAAATGCACCTTATCTATAAGATACAGCCAATCCCTGTCCGTTTCCCCTGCGCCGGTGCACAATGGGCTGCCATGCGCCAATACAGGCAAATTTGAACTATGGTGGAAGGGTGCCTGCGTTGAGGGAATGATTGTTTTTGTGCAGAAAGGGAAATCTTCCTGAACAAAGACAATCACACAAGGCTTTTTTCCTTTTTCTGTGCGTGCTGCACAATGCAGCATACATAGAAAAAGGAAAAACAAGGAGAAATAAAGATATTTCTCCATTATGCCTCCCCTAGGGAGGCAAAAGTTTTTGGTGCTGCCTCAGATTTGTGATTTCTCGTAAATCTGGGATGCTGTCAAAATGCCATGCATGTTGATGGAAAAGCCCCCAGCAACACCCATTGAACGCCCCTTTAACACAGAAAACTGAATTAAAGGGGACAATATTTACGAGGCAACATTAAGCAAAAAATAAGTGGCATAGTGCTGCCTTGTATATATGGAGCAGGCTTCTGTGCCACAGAACATCACAAAAAGTGACGTTCTTACGGCCGAAGGGGCCTCATAAATGAGACCCTCTGTTTTCCTCATCCTGCAAATGTTTGGGTGCTTTATACCCCCACAGGCCAGAGCCATAGGTTAGTGTGGGCACAAACGTCCTTCTGTAAGTCTCAATGAGAGGGGCTACGATCTTGTTACCATTTTTGGAAGCCAAGCTGAAAAGTGACTGTTCGAGTTACAGAACTTGAGTCTTCTCTGTTTCAGGTAGGGAGCCCACGACCCCAGAGGGTCAAAGGCACTGTGATTGTTAAGTTGCAGAACTGGAGCGTGACTTGTTGACATCACCTTGCTAAACTAATAGCAAAACATGTAGCAGCTGCCCAGCAATGAAAATAAAGGCAAGTTTGACCGAGCAAATCATGCATATGTTCATTCCAAAATTGAAATAAATGAAAACAATGGATTTGGTAACATAGAATAAACAAACCTCCAATTAGAAATCAGGAGAAGAAAAGCAATACAGTAAAAATGATTTTCCTTATATGACTTGTAAGGCTTTTACACACCTACATAGCAATTTGTGATGTATCATTCTATGTGCCAATGTCTGTTTGAATAGCAGTCTAAATTATAATACTCATAACTAATTTCAGAGAAATTCATGCCCTCCTGGGGATGGTATGAGGCATTCTATACAATTACAATCTAATAGTATTGTTTCTCACGTTCAGATACTCACTTCACCAGTGACTGTACAGAAATATACACTAAATTGCATAAAACTCAGTTTCCATTGAATTACAAAGCAATCTGTTCTCTTGTCTCATGTTATCAGGCAGTCATTTAGCTAGTACAGTATGTGCCACTTGGAGGTACTTTAGGGTTCAGATAAATACATAAATCTTACAAAAGATGGCCTCTCCAGGGCGCTTTCATGAAAACTGAGCAAGTGAAGCAGATTAGGACTGAATGCATTGTCCTATTGAGTTGGCATTATAACAAGATTATCTGGGCTCTACTAAACGTTATTATATATATTGATGCCGCTCCTGTAGTTTTAAAGTTATGATTTCTCAAGCTGTTACTTTTTGGTTTCTTAAATTAATTAAACTACTACATTTGGAATAGTGCAGTAAAGTGGATTATTTTTGGGCTGAGTGATCTCCCACCTCAAGGTATAATAACATTATCCCTTATATCATCCCCTCCAGTAGCTATGGCACATAGCAGATGGGCTATTTGTAAAGTATTTGTGCAGTACCAAGACAGCAATAAAGAAGAAGCACTAAAAAATAATAATCCCATACCAAAATAGAAAAGCATAGTAAATTTAGTAACAAAAATGACACAAAATAACAAAAAACAGTACAGTGAATTGGAGGGATGAGTTTCAAAAATTTTAAGTGAAAACAGCACTAGCAAAACAAACAGTGGAAAAAACGAGGCAAAATAAATGTATTTCTCCTAGGTACGCCTCACCTAGGGAGGTGTAGGTTTTTGGCACATCCCCATGTCTACCTCTTCTGGTAAATCAGGGAATGCGTCAAAATCTATGGAAGCGCCTCCCTGGGGCAGACTAATGCAACACAGTGATTTGTGCTGCATTGCATTACTCAAGATGGCCTTGCATGGCTTCATAAATTTCATTTTGAAGTTGCATCGCTCTTGCATCATTTTGGGGGGTGCAAGAGCGATGCAAAGGAGCTTGTAAAAATGTGCGTTAGAGTCTAAAATGGAGCTTGGATTCCTCCAGTAGGACAAAGCAGTAAGCTGTATCCAAAGGGACTCCATAGGGTTGGACACCTTCCTGCAGAGGACCCACTTAACATGGAGTTGCTGCTATCCAAGCGGGACAAACATATTTCTTCAGGCAAGAAGGGACATGTCTTCACTGGATTGGCTTTGTGAATTGGTGGTTTGGACCAAGCCTGGGTATTGTGGCCTTGGGCTGTCTTCCAACAGGTTTCAATGTATATTTACTTGTGAATGGGCCAGCTCAACTTGCTCCTTCACAGGGCAATGAATTTCGTGAATACATCCTAGTTGCCCATCCTGCTATGAGAGCTACAATACTAACTCCCCATACCTTGGCTGTGATCCCTGCTCTAGAGCAGTTTTCACTCCTCAGTAAGTCAAAGACTTCGCATGTCAGCTGGCAGCCGGCTAATGCTAACGAGCTTACTGGATGTTCAAGCAGGTAAAAAGTAACTTAAAAAATAGTTAGTTAAAATGTTGCTAAATATTAAAAATAGCATTTGAATGTTTTTCTCAAGTGGTTCTTGTACTATAGATTGCATTCATAATGGTTAATTTGACACTCTCTAGGCTCCAGCTATAGCTCTGTCAGTGAAAGCCTAGTTGCTGGAGGATCATGTTAATTTTGATTTCACAACTGTTCCACTTTTAAATACCAGATATCCTGCTTTGTGGACAACAAGGTGTTCCTGGAGGTGACCTATTAATATTTAAAAGGAAGTTTCAAACCTGCCTAAAAAGATTATTTTGACAGGTTTGTACAGCAAGTTTTATGCTGCTGTAGCCAGGCTACGCAGGTTAGGCCTGGAGCCATGTTTTCCCTGTCACTATAGTGGATGGCACAAGCAGTGCTGCAGTTCACAAGTGGCACTTCATTTTACATGCCGTTTGTGTATTTTTGACTCATGCTTTGCAGGTTATGTACACATAGCTTTAAATCCAGCAAAACAGATCCAGCACAAATTGGGGAAAAATCACAAACAATATGGTCATTTCCCACAAATCAATTAATCGCAAATGCAGTGCTGTCTTCCTCCTCGCTCGTACCAACAGAACCTCGGTGAGTGTCAAGGCTAAAAGAAATGCAGGCCTTGATATGTTACTGGTGGGTGGCCAACAATGTGGAGTTTTGCTCTTTTCTGTCTGTCTGCGGACCTGCCTTACTAGGAATAAATGTCTCAATTTTCATAAGGTAACTTGTCCAAATTATTGTAAAGCTCCAGCAAGCAGCACATGAACCTGTGCCTTATAATTTGTCCTCCTCCGAAAGCAACATTTTCAAAGTCCTAGCAAAAAGGACGTTCGTTTCCATTCAAGAATTATTTCAAAGTGAAAGGGATGCGTTACTATAATATATCTCAGGTAAGCAAAACAACTGAATTAAAATCAAATATTTTGTTGACCAATTGTTCGAAATAAATTGCATGTCATGACTAAGAAAATGGACGATGTACGGTTTTGCTTTTTCTCACGCGGGCACACTCCAAGGAGTAACTGTGCGCTAAACAAGCATCTTCTTTGAATTTGTTTCTCTCAAGGGTGCAGCGTCTCACCACCTACAAAGCAAGATGTGATTATTTTATACATTAGCAGTACTATATAGAGACTCCCCTGAAGAGGAACCTGTGGTAAATTTAGGGCAAACTGCAGCTCTTGACAATAACTACTAGTTAATTACTAACACATTAACGGCCACATGCATCATTGTTGCCGTTTGCGATTTCTACATTGCGAAAATTAAGGAATCACAATTAAGAAATCGCAAACGGCTATGCATCAAGAAATCGCAATTTTTTTTGCGATTTCTTAAAATTCCTTAATTGCGATTTACAATTTGCGAATCGCAATTAAGGAATCCCTTCCCATTGATTTCTATGGGCCTAGAGGCCCATAGAAAGGATTGGGAAGTCATTCTCAATTTGCGATTCGCATTTTGCGAATCGCAAATTGAGAATGCAATTTCAAAGGTGCAGGGACCCCCCCCTGCACCCCAGAAATATAACTTTAAGTGCATTTTTCACACACACATGCCCCAAGGGCATGTGTGTTTGTAAAATGAAACTTTAAAAAATGCACTTTTGTACATGTTTGAATGTTTTCGCAAATTACCATGAAGGTCAACTTCATGGTAATTTACCTCTCCCTATTTGCAAATTCGCAAATTTAAAATGTTCATGCATTGCATTTAAGAAATCGCAAATTGCGATTTCTTAAATGCAATCGCAATTTTAGAAATCGCAACATGTTCGCGATTTCTAAATTTGCGAAAAACATGATGCATCCCAATTTTGTCAATTGCATTCGCAAATGGCCGAAAATTGAGATTCGCACCGTTTCCGAATGGAATTGACAATGATGCATGTGCCCGGAAGATCCTGACACTTTAGGATATTGCATTTTATCTAGATCACACTGCAGCCAATGCGCATACACCTGCCCGTACGTTTTACAATTCACACACAGCGTTGCCCAAGGACCTTAAGAGGTCATCCTTTCCTAAGCGTAGCTCTCATTGGGTACCATCTGCACCTTTATCCCAGAACAGCATGCTAAGTTTTAGCATGCATTCAAATTCTCATCATATTACTCAAACTGATGTGAGCTACTTTCACCAGACAGACTCAGTTGGGTTTGTTTCACACCCTTTTTGCTTGCAGCTTTGTATAGCAGTTGTTCATATTTAACTGAGGGCTTGCACATAATGTATCTGACTACCACAAAACCCAGGTTTGAAACAGGATCAATGCTGGTCCCACTAAAGATTCATGAAATCCAGAATATATTTTGTGCTGGTAAGTGAATATTTGAATTTGAAAGAACCACCAACCTGAGGCTGCTCATGTTTTGCAGCTAGGCCTTGCTTAAATATCTAAGGGCATATTTACAAGCCCCTTGTGTGACGCAACAGCGGCGTAAACGTGGCGTAAACGTGGCGCATCCCTGCGAGGCATTTACAACGTGATGCATCTATGGAGATGCGTCATGGTGTAAGGCCCTGCGCCACATGAAACCTGCGCCAGGTTTCATGTGGGCGTGTCCACACAGGGGGGGGGCGTTCCGTCGCAGGAACGCCCGTGAAAAGTGACTTAGTGACTTAGTTACTTAGACTTAGTGACTTAGACTTAGTGACTTAGTTACTTTCCCAACGCTGATGCGTCAAAACCCTGCGCCTGCTTGAAGCAGGCGTAAGGCTTGACGCACCACATTAGAAATAGGGCAAGTTGGAACAGTGCTGGAGTTGCGTGCCGCTCGCAACACAACTTCAGCACTGCGCCAACTTTACGCCTAACATGCGACACGCATCTGCTTATTCCTGCGTCATGGTGCGCCGCATTGTAAATGCGGCGCATCATGGGTGGCGCAAGGATAAACTTGCGTGCCGTATCTTTCCTGGCGCATCTCTGCTGATTTGCAGAGATGCGCCAGGCAACGTAAATATGCCCCTTAGTGTCAATTGGAACCCTAGTTGACTAGAGGTCTGGACTACACCAGGCGCCCCCACCACACACATTTACCATTCAATAGCTTCTTCTGATACAGCCTCGAGGTGTGCACTAATTCCTAGTTAAAAGCTTGCATTGCCTTACGCCGCCTTGTGTGATGCAAGGACAATTCAAGCCCTTAGTAAATCTGCCCCTCAGTATAAAATGTCTAGTAGAATTACAATTGTCTCTTAAAAAGTGTTTTACTCTGGGTAAACTATGGGAACAGAAGCAGTGCTATGGGCATGATCATCAACCACATGGTTACTCCGTTTGCTCATTTTGTTGAATGAATAAACCTGAATATTAATTTACGACTACCAAGCAAATCTAAAAAAATTGCATTGATGAATCATTGTGAAATAATTAAATATTCCAGTAAAGATTGCATGACGCAAAGGTATTCCATAGCATACGAACTGGGAAAACAGTGACGCAGTAATGACAACTAAAAGAAGTCAGTGCCTCTGAGAAAGCTATAATGAAATAGATGGTAAAGTAATATTTCCATGAATTGTGTTGGGTATTTGTAAGAGAGCCAAAATTAGACATCCGCATGACTGCAATTTATAACTGTGACTTTCACATTTGTAAACAATTAAAATGTTTCATTTTTGTTTAAAATATGCATCTATCTATTGGTCACTTATTCGATGAGGAGGGACCAGGATCGTTCGAGAGTCTTTGCCCTGACCATGCCTTGCCTGAAATAGAACGATCCGACATAGCCAGTTGCGGCACTGGGTGCTGCACCCTGCAGTACGTACCAATGCACAGCGGCACCTCACCCCTTATGAGAAGTACCTACCTTCCAAAATGCTGATTCTCGCCTCAGCACAAAGCTTTACAGCCTTCTTGGCCCTGCTGCCCCTCAACATATGTCTCCAGGCCAGAGTTGCGGGGAATCTGAAATAGGACACACTTTCACACAGCAGGAATGGGGAGACAACTACTACCATGCGAGACACATGGCCCACAATGTCACTGGCATTGAAACTGGAAACAAAATAGCCACTTACTGGTATCTCACACCACCCCGGTTGCACAAAGCCAACCCAGCACACCGACCTGAGTGTTGGTGTGACTGGGGCTCTTAGGGCACTTTCTCACATACTGTGTGATTGTTCCAAACTCACTCCCTATTAGCCATAGGTGGTTTAAGATATTGACACCCACTCCAATAAATAACTACCCCGCTTTCCTGCTTCATCGTTTTGGGACAACCCAATGCCCTCACCGTACCACTTAAATCTCACAGAGGCAGCTAGGTTGGTCTTGCTCTAGGGGCAGCTTTGCAAAATATACTGTGACATTGGGGCGCCCGGACTATTCTCACGTATCAGGGATGGCTGCACTGACTGTGGTATGTTCTTGGCATGGACAGCATCTCCCTCTCCATGTTAAATCAGGGGGCATCCTTCCCAGATCTCTGGGGTCCATTCCGCACACTCCTGACATCAAAGTTTCGGGAACTCACTTGCACTAAATTTGTATTTGTCCTACGTCTCTCGGAGATTACACAGGGCTTAGCCTTTACGCTCCTCTGAGATGGGGGACCCTTTTGATTAGGTTGCATGGTCCCCGGGAGGGTGGGAGGGAAGAGGGTGGGATTGTCTGATAATTTGCAAGTTACCATAGCAATTGCGCCTCTGTCCATTGATCGTTTTGCATCTGTGAAACTCAATAAAGAGATTTAAACCATAATATATGCATCTACATCTTCATCCAATAAGACAATCTGCTAAGGGCTTGCACTTTTATTAAACCGTGATGCAATCCTGATGAGTAGATTTGAAAATATTACCTTACTGCATGCACGGAAAGCATTTCCTGGAGTCTGTCCACCTTTTCATGGCCTTTTAAGAGATACTGATGTTCAGCATGCATTTTTCAAATGAATTACTTATTCTAGGAAGAGAGTCCGAGGCAATAATCCATAAAGTTCCAATTGAAGTTTATGAAGGAGACATTTAAAAAACCATGCTTCAGCAGAATGAAGTCAATAAACTCCCCATCAATGCATGAAATGCTCCTTAAGCAATTACGGAGCCATTACAATGGGAAATGAAAAGGTAAGTCAATATATATTTAGATATATGTTTCTCTCTAAATAATTGTCAGAAGCAGCTGACACAGAAGACGCTGATTGACATTTGTTTGTCAAAATGATTTTGCTATGAAGGAGAAATGGATAATAAGCGGACTCCGTTGCATTATCAGTGTTAGCACTGACATCCTTCATCAAAGCTGATGTTCCTATATTGAAACGTGATGTAAATATCACATCAAACATGTGCTGAAATTGAGTTATTGGCAGTTTCAGATGACATCCTTCACGTGAAAGGACTTTCACAAATTTGGATTCGAGCAGCTAACTTTGAAGACAAAATTCAAATTCTAACTCCCTCTACCATAAAGGTGATTTTAACTTTGAAATATAATCTTGTGAAGGGAGAAACACAATGAAGACTTCTATCTTTACTATTAAAGTAAATAATGTTTTATTTTAATTTGTATTTGATATATTGTTAATAAGATATAAAATAGTAATTACTAGCATACATATTCTGTTATTCTTGGTAGTTAAGCTACCATCATTCACTTGGCATCCTATTGCTGGTAGGTTAGAACTCAGATTTTTAAGAAGTGTGTCTACAGTATTAGAGTAAAAAACAAAGATATACATAGCCAGGGGCTAAGCCGAAGATACTATTGTATGTACCTGTCACACCACAATCCATTGCCAGAGCAAATTCTGTACCAAGTTAATTGGTACACAAAACTGCAATTTGTGCCCCAGAAGTTCACTTTGTGCATGCACAGATTTTAAAGATGAACCGGCCATTCGGTCATGCAAATCTATTTGATGAGGTCTATCAAACTATTTCTAAAAGAAGGCGGTACATTGGCCTGCCACAATGGTGATACATGTGCATTTTAAGGATTCCTTGGTGTTACTCTGGATGTTCCCCCTGACCAAATTGTAGAAAATCTATTTAAATACAAACAGCGTCAGTGGTCCCTCCCATCCCTGTACCTGCCAGGTGGATTATTTCTACTTATTTACTTGGATTCTGAGTGATGTATCATTCAGAGAGCACTCACTTTTATTGATGACTTGGAAGCCATTAGAGTATATACCAGGACGCAGGGGCAAGCTTTTTTGTCTTTAAGATAACACCCACTCTTAGGGGCTTATTTACCAGGGAGTGGGATTTTAATGCCAGTAAGCCCAGCTATTGAGTGCTAAAAGGTTATTGGAACATTCTGCCACCAGAGGGCAGAACAGGCAGAATGTCCTAACAAATGAAGCAAAGGCCTCATGGAGCCCTTGGGGATTGCTATACCCTCTGGCTCCATAAGGCATTTGTTCACAGCGGTCGCTGTGAAAAAAAGCATTGCAGTGTTAGAGCTCCGGGCTTCTACTGGCCATCAGAAGCCCGGAGCACTCCATTGTTTTCAATGGAGCTCCAACATTCCAATGTTCTCATCACCTTTAGTTTCCATCCAACTCAAAGTTCAAAGCATTGCTTCTGCTGTTTACCCCACACACATAAACATTTTAAAACAATGGACGTTTTGAGAGATATTTCACATTGCAAAATTTGAGTGAGAATGAATATTTACAGTGTTCATATATTTGGAATATTCTCTTTGAAACCTGTGGGGTTTTCAACAAAGTGATTCATTGAAATTCAGAAGCAGATGCATCATCTTGGTGATGTGTCATGGCTGGTTACATCAGTCACATCATATTATAGTGCGTGACCAACGTAAGCAACAGGAAGACAGCACTTGAATTCTAAAAAGGCACAGAAAGCCGAAAATAGGAGTTTCGGTTCAGGTGATTTCACATTTGACAATCACTATTTTAAGCAGCGTTTTAAGAGGAATCTTATCGGTCAGTTGATACTGTATTTTATCCCACGTTCACATTTATCAATACATTTTTTAAAATATATATGATTCTTGCCCTCTTTATAGCAGTAGATAAGTGACATAAGCAAAAGTTTAAAAAAACTATTAATATGTCATGAAGTTGCATGTGTCTGTCACAGTGGGCGTGTGAGGAGGACGGCCGGGGGCCGTCCGAACGCCGCCCACTCAATAAATCACCAGCACCGCGGCGGAATTTGCGCCTCGGTCAATGTGTAAATAAAGCACCGTGCTATATATTGCATTTAATAAAATTACCATATGCATTCTATGTGGTACACCTGAAAGAAGCAGCATGTTGTCTTTTCATCTTGAAAGAAGTATTATCAAAATGTGCATCCACTGAGCCACCAGTCACATGCACTCTCACATCCTTTGTTAGCAAAACCACATAATGTGGTAACTCAAATGTGTATTATTACTGAGCTATTACAAACGTGGAGGAATGGATATTACCATAAGCAATCAGTGTTTGTGCTGTACTTTTCCATTTTTTAGGTCACTTTTTCCACATGCATTTCACCAGGTATTTCCAAGTAAAATGTGGATGCGTAATCCACTCAGAAGTGTGACGTTCCTGCAGATCTTGTAATCATGAATTAGCCAATAATGTAAGTTATTGGTCCGAATTAGGATTTAAGGCTAATGAATTCATTTTTTTCTGAATTATTTTGTTTAAGACATGTACAGCAATCAAGATTTCTCCCATAATATATTGCATTGATGCACTGTTCATCTACCTTAATCTGTGCATGTTGTTCTCATTTCTCCCCAAGAAAAAAAACGTATTACTTTTTATAGTTTTTACACTTCACCTTCCCTTCAATACTGATGAGCGTGACTCTCCCTCCAGTGCAATCATTTGGTTTAGTTCTCCCTCTGATCCCGCAGTCACTCCCATTTTCAGTCTTAGCCAAACAAATGTAGAACCCTGAGTCTCAGTGAACAAGGAACTTGAGCCTCAGTAGATAAGTCAATAGTCAGTTATCTGCACTCATATAGTTGAAGGATGATGACAATGCTGTCATAAAGTCATTTACTTCTCTAAAATAGTGCAATAGCTTTGCTAAGCGCTTACGACATGTCAAGTGTAGAGTGTTTCTTCATCCACTATTTAACCAAGGCAATCTTTGCCTCCACTAAAAGCTGGAAAGTCAGCTACAATTCCCTAAGTTGTGTTGCTTCCCAATGTTCTGTGAGAAGGACCAGCATTGGTGGTTAAAGAGTTCAAATGTAAGCTTACTTAAAAGCAGTGACGTTTACCGAGTGGAAGACATTAATCGGAGAAATCGAACACTCAAAGCAGGAATTTGTTTTTTTCTGAACAAAAAGTTAATGGCTCTGATGCAGAAAGAGCTTTTTCCTGCATTTAGGGGGCATTTGACACCGAGTGATTACCTGAAAAAGGAGGGACTACCATCCTGTGGTAGATGCACTACTGGGCCGCACATTATTGCTGGTGGTGACAATAGAAGCTACGCCAATGTAGGTCTCCTTGACTTCATATAGAGAGCAGAAACCACAAGTTTGGTGGATGGGAGGATTCCTCAGTTTGCAACATTCCTCTCATTGGCCCAGACCCTAAACAAGGGCCTTATAAACAATACCACTGCCAAGTCATCTTGTATGGCATCTCCATTGCATAGGCCTCCAACTTTCCCAGTGTTTTATTCCATGTGGTCTTCCAACTTAGGAGTCTTGACACTACTAAGATAATAACCATACCCTCACAATCCAAATACAATGGTGTTGTCACCTTTTTTTAATGAGATTAATGTTATCAATGAAACTAATTCCTAGATATGCAACATTATTTCAGGAATGAACTATCTTTCCCGCTTGTTACAACTGTTGGATCACTTTCTTCAAATTCAGAAAGAGGAGGTCCAGGCAGCACTTATCATCATAAAGTTGTGCTAACAGGATGATATTTGCTTGCTAAAGAAGCTGAAATATTTATCTCCATTCACTGTGATCACTTTTAATTCAATATTCCGTATTTCCCTTTCACCAGATAACATACTCAAAAATCAAAAGCAGCTGTGGTCAAACCTCTATTAAAGCAATCTCAACAATAACCCAGGATTGAATATCCTTCCATCTGCTTTCAGAATTGGTGAGAAATACATAAAGCACTGGCTCACTGGTTTACTTAAAGAGCGTTGTTTATTAGGTGTCAGCCAGATGGGGTTCAGACCCCGTTTATGGAGGAGATAATGCCAGTGACTGCTATCAACATGTTTAGGCGAGACCGTGATGAAAGTGCATCCACATGTCCTCTTTTGCTGGATCTTTCAGTTGATTTTCATATGGTTGATATTGTAGGGATTCAAGGAGATGGTCCTGCATCTAATAGTGTTGATGCTTGGACAGAAATAACCCTGGTAAAAGAAATATGGTCTTATTTCCCTGAAGGGTATGATGTCACAAGGTGGGTAGTTAATCCTCTGGATATTTGGTTGGACAAAGAAGAGCTCAACCTAAACCCTCTGATGAATGTTTTAGCCTCATCTTTTTACATAGTGTTTAGAATACGGCTGGTCTTCGGTTTTAGAGGCCCTGCTTACACTTCACTGCTTGTTCCTTTAATTCTTTTTATTTTTAACAGCATTGTTGTTTGGTTGCTTTGTTACAAACACCACACATCACAAGAGGGGGAGGGGGTTACTACTTATGGCACACTACCAATAAACACTGGCAAAGCCAATAGGTACGGCTTGTTTAGGTTTATGTGTTGAATGTTCTTCAGTAACATGGTTGTATACTGCATGAACAGAAAAGACACATCTAAGCTCCCCATATGCACTAGACAATACCAAGATGCACATATACACTCAGAAACACACAGAGAAATGTATTTAGATATCCATTCAGTCAAACAACACATATAAGTGCCCAGACAGTCATATTTATATGACAGCTGTATGAATGTGTGGATTGATGGCTGTGTAAAGAAGGGTGAGTAGGCAGTACAAAGCTGTGGGTGTCTACATTGTTGTGGGGAGATTGAAGCAGTTGTATTGTTGGACTGATACATGCAGACTTGGTGTGGGTAGACAGGTGAATGCATGGATGTTGGTGGTGGATATGACCTGGAGAGACGGTGAATGGTCTGTGTGTAGGCGCAGGAGGCTGATGGCCCAGAAAGATCAACAGGTGGAAAGGGAGCATACGAGCAATGTAAAGGTGTCAAACGATAGCACAGGTGACTTCTAGCACACAAACACTTTACTGGAACCGAGGGAATACAGGCAGCACAAGGGGTTGTCTGTATAGGAACTAGGTGGAGATAAGGGAGAGCACAAAAACAGTAGGGCCTGGCAGGAGGGAAGACAGAGGCGGGGGCTCGAGAGGAGCCAGGGCAGAGAGAGATGGCCAGCCATGTCAGACAAGCTAACCGCTATGTGGTTATACTAAATAAGGGGTTCCCTACGTCAAATCTCCTTATTGATGTAATACCTACACTTTTGCAATTAGTTTATTAACATTCTTGCTTTCTCAACTATTCTTGGAAAGGCACCATTTGCCCATTCTTTTTTGCAAACTTTTCTCAGGGAAGTAGAGTAACAGGATGTATAAGCCCCCACACCCCACCCCACCACCACCACCTCTTCTAATGACGTTCAGGCTCACTCGCTGCTCTCGCCACCGGGCACTCATCACAAATTTTTATGCCCACCACTTTCAAATGTAACCAACGGCAACTGCTCCTGCGGAGCCCAGGGCATGGCAAAGTGTTTTTGTTTATGGGCTCCTGTCACCTCACCAGGGGCCAAGCTCTGGGGGGTGGAGGTTTCATTTTGGATAATGTTACCCATGTGCAACCAATATGCAAACACAGGTATTTAAGTTTCACTCCGGCACACAACAGATGCGGTGCAAGGTTCTCTTAATCTATTATAACCTTATTTTGACTTGTACTTGTGTTGGTTCTCTGTTTACTTATGTAATATTGTGCGACCTCCTCTGATGTGTCGGTAAAATGTACCTTTTGTCCCTAATTTTTGTCCTGAATTCTGACCTTCTGTGCTGAATTTTTGTCCTGAATTTTGACCCTTTGTCCTGAATTTTTAGACTCAATGTCCTGAATTTGCACCCATGCCAGTTGGTCACCCTAGATGGAGGCTCTGCCTGCCGGTGAATATGGCAGCCATTCCGAGTAGAGGTCAGGACAACTTCTTCTCTAATATCCTTTTCACGAGCACGGGGTCCGCCAGGCCTTTGGTCGCTCTTTGCACGAGGTCAATGAGTTTATTCAGAATTTTCTACTGTCCCTTTCTGATCTGGATAACCTCGTATAAATCAAGCCTGTATTTGCAGCCTCGACGCTGAACACTCCTCTGGGTGCCCTTCCATGATCTCGTTGATGATTTCTTCTAGCTGCTTTCGGTCTGATATTAACCCAAGGTTCTTTTCTGCAACAATCTGAGATGTTGACTTTGCTTCATCCTCCCACAGTTCTTGGAACACCTGTTTGGCAACTGTGGAAGAAATCTTTCCGTTCTCCAAAAGGGTCAAGAGCTCCGCCAGCGTGGAATGGCTGATCCGGCTGTCCTTCACTTTGAGGTACTGTAGCTTTAAGTGGCCGAGCAGATCATTTATTACCCACCCGACCACTTTCTTTGGCTCCACCTGAGTGACCTTCACAACGCTCTCGAAGAACTGCGTCAATCCATCTTCATTCATAATGCTGCTGCCACCACCATCTCCCACGCATCAGCCCTTCCTGCTTCTAAGCACAGGCTCCCAGCCTGCCCTGCGGCCAATCCCGAACCTGTTCTCGTATGATTCAGGATTGGCCTGAGTGTCGGCAACCTGCACTCCCAGTTAGACTGGGAGCTTGTGCCTGTTCTCTCCAGACCCAGTAACACAGCTGAGCCTTACACTTCACTACTTGTTGATCTTCATAATCCATTTTTAAGTCCCTTTCCTTGGCACTTAAAGCCTTCTATAGGATAAAACCTAATTTTTCCTCCCTAACTTACTCACATTTGTCCTTCGTACTCAGCTTTACCCTTATTGACTGGTCATGCTTTAAAAAAGCTTGATGAGGAGGTTGTCCTTCCCTGTGGTCACAGCCTCTCTGTGGAATGCTTTACGTTTTCATCTATGCCTAAGTGAAACCGTGGCGTATTTTTGGAAAGCACTGAAGACTCAGCTCTTCTGTTGAGCTGCCCTAATTTAATAGCTTGAATTCTTTTTCTATGAATCAGGAATTCTGTATTCTTCCTGCCTTTTATAAATACGTAACACCCCTGACTATCAGCTAGTGTTTCCTAGATAGTTATCCGGGTACCTTGTCTAAACAGAACCACTACCCCAATTGATTTAGTGGCTGCAAGGCATGTATTATTTCAGCTGATTCTCTTTGAATAACCTAGCTCCAAAAGCTACTATTTCTTTCTTTATGCTCTATAATGCGGCTAGCTTTCTGGATATATTCACGATAAATGTAGTCACCTGATATTAAACTAAACAAAACCTTAAGCAAATCATTGAATAGAAATCCCCGAATAAGAGATGTCCATTGTCCAAGTACTGGTAATCCCTCTCTAAATATAAAAAATAATCCACAAAAATAAAGCTCTTTTTGAGTAGATTATAATATATTGTCATTCTTCCACTTTCAAAAATTCTCAATCATAAGTAACCGTGGCTTGTTAGTACTGGCCCTTTTTTCTGGTGAGCCACTATTACACACCTCCTTGCATAAAATGAAGCGATAATTTTAAGGAGCTTGTGAATGTATAGTAGACTTCAGCGTTCATTATTAAATGTTACAGGTAATCCAGGGTTCTTTCAGTTCCATTTTCTTTCTTTTATTCATTTTTTTCTTCTGCAATTTTCATGGATTTTTTTTTGATTTCTTGGGCCTTTGGGTTAATTCTGCTGCTTTTCTTCAGCTCAATTATTACGCATTTGAGGAGACCTATTGTGCTGGTGCTGTTAGTCTGTTATATTCCTCTAGGATCCTTCTTGTAATGTGTCCTCTATTTTTTCTGGTGGCTCCATCTTCAGTGCAAAAAGAACAATTGATGGACAGAATGCAGAACAATGTCATACATTCACCCCAGTACAGGGTTCTTGGCCCAAATCCATTGTTTTTTTGCTCACCATGCCATTCCAGTTTTGACAGAGCCATATGCAAATCAGTCTTGACCCTGTGCCCAATAGGAACAGTCCAGCCCGAACTGCCAGGCTAGGTCCTCCCTGAACTGGAAACAAGCATCCTAGGACCAGTTTCAGGCTTTCGGCCCTCTTCAGCCAGGATAGCTTGCCTCCAGTGACATGGAGAGCACAGAACTCACGTCTGAGCATACCCGTCCCACTCGGGTGACAAATGCAAAAAGAACAATTGATGGACAGAATGCAGAACAATGTCATACATTAACCCCAGTACAGAGATCTGGGCCTAAATCCATCGTTTTTTAGCTCACCATGCCATTCCAGTATGGACGCAGCCATATGCAAATCAGTCTTGACTCTGTGCCCAATGGGAACAGTCCAGCCCGAACTGCCAGGCCAGGTCCTCCCTGGACTGGATACAAGCAGCTTAGGAGCAGTTTTGGGCTTTCAGCCCTCATCAGCCAGGATAGCTTGACTCCAGAGACATGGAGAGCTCGGGGCTCACGTCTGAGCATACCTGGCCTACTTGGGGTGACATGCAAAAAGAACAATTGATGGACAGAATGCAGAACAATGTCATACATTTACCCCCGTACAGAGATCTGGGCCTAAATCGATCGTTTTTGTGCTCACCATGCCATTCCAGTTTGGACCCAGCCATATGCAACTCAGTTTTAACTCTGTGCCCAATGGGAACAGTCCAGCTCGAACTGCCAGGTCAGGTCCTCCCTGGACTGGAAACAAGCATCCTAGGACCGGTTTTGGGCTTTCAGCCCTCATCAGCCAGGATAGCTTGACTCCAGTGGCATGGAGAGCACGGGGCTCACGTATGAGCATACCCGGCCCACTCGGGGTGACAAATGCAAAAAGAACACTTGATGGACACAATGCAGAATAATATATTACATTCACCCCAGTACAGAGATCAGGGCCTAAATCCATCATTTTTTTTGCTCACCATGCCATTCCAGTTTGGACCCAGCCATATGCAAATCAGTCTTTACCCTGCGCCCAATGGGAACAGTCTAGCCCGAACTGCCAGGCCAGGTCCTCCCTGGACTGGAAACAATCATCCTCGGGCCGGTTTCGGGCTTTCAGCCCTTATCAGCCAGGATAGCTTGACTCCAGTGGCATGGAGAGCACGGGACTCACGTCATCATTGTTTTTCTCACCATGCCATTCCAGTTTAGACCCAGCCATATGCAAATGTCTTGACCCTATACCCAATGGGAACAGTCCAGCCTGAACTGCCTGGGGTGAGTGCTTTCAATGTTCAACACTCCGTCCATCATCCCCTTTGGTTTTGCTTTGTTCGCCCTAAGTTGGCAGGGTATGCCCAGACGTGGGTCCCTTGCTTACTTTGACACTGGATTCAAGCTAGCCTGGCTGATGACGGCTGATTAGCTAGAAACCAGTCCCAGGATGCTTGTTTCCAGTCCAGGGAAGACATGGCTCGGCAGTTATGGCTGGACTGTTCCCATGAGGCACAGGGTCAGACTGATTTGCATATGCCCATGTCTAAACTGGGGTGGTGGAGTGAGCTAAAGAATGATGTTGGATTAAACCCAGATCAGTTGACTGCTTGCAATGTTCAACACTCTTCCCATCATCCTCTTTGGTTTTGCCATCTTCAGTGCAGCACAACCCTTGTAGGTATCCGGGAAATGATGATTGGTGCCATGGTTTTGAAAGTATAGGCTATATATGGAATGTCCAACTAAATCCTTTCTCAATAAAAGGGAGGAACGGTTTATTCCTCAAGAATGTAGCCTGAGAAAGACCAGGCAGCAGGATTCTAGTGTATCTATTACATATCAAAATATCTATCCTTCTGTAGGTCCGATGTTATGTTAGAACATTTCTAACACCAGTACTGCCACTCCTCCTGTATGCGGTACAAAAGGGGGTGGTGATGGACGGAGCATCTGAACCAATCAAACACTCACACCCAGTCAAAAGATCTGTGTTTAATCCATCACCGTTCTTTAGCCCACTCTGCCACCCCAGTTCAGACATGGCCATATGCAAATCAGTCTGATCCTGTGCCTCATGGGAACAGTCCAGCCCGAACTGCCAAGCCATGCCTACCCTGGACCGGAAACAAGCTTCCTAGGACCGGTTTCTGGCATTTCAGCCGTCTTCAGCCAGGCTTGCTTGAATCCAGTGGCAAAGTGAGCAAGGGACTCACGTCTGAGCATACCCTGCCAACTTATGGCGAACAAAGCTGTACAAAGGGGGTGGGGGGGTGATGGACGGAGCATCTGAACCAATCAAACACTCACACCCAGTCAAGAGATCTGGGTTTAATCCATCACCGTTCTTTAGCCCACTCTGCCACCCCAGTTCATACATGGCCATATGCAAATCAGTCTGACCCTGTGCCTCATGGGAACAGTCCAGCCCGAACTGCCAAGCCATGCCTTCCCTGGACCGGAAACAAGCTTCCTAGGACCGGTTTCTGGCATTTCAGCCGTCTTCAGCCAGGCTTGCTTGAATCCAGTGGCAAAGTGAGCAAGGGACTCACGTCTGAGCAAACCCTGCCAACTTATGGCGAACAAAGCGGTACAAAAGGCGGTATGCAGCAGCCAAAACAGAATATGACTCTTCACTAAGCGAGTCATTACATTGCGTGCATTTACAACACGGTCGTTACAACGACTGCTTTGTTACAAAGCAGTACCATTACAACGCAAGTTGTTACAATGACTTCCTCTAGATGGTGTGCTGGACTTAGGAATAGTATAATTTACTATTCCAACTCCAGTGTGTGCAACAGTAGGGAAGGTGCTGGAATAGAAAATCATACTATTCCTTAGTCTAGAGCGCCATCTAGACCAAGTCGTTGTAACGACTTGTGTTATATTGGCACTGTGTTGTAACAACGTGGTTTGTATAATGACCACGTCGTGAATGTATTGCGGTGTAATGTCCGCTTTGTAAAGGGTGTTTCCCGCCAAAACACATTCAAGCATGAATTTAGAAACCCTATGTGCCAGAGGGCAATAGCCCCATTTCTGGACCAAAGAAGGCAGAATATGTGTCAACAACTAACAATTTAGCAGGGATTAGATAGGTGGGAAGAGCATTGAAATGAAAGAGAAAAAGACAGCATAGGTACTACTTGTTCTGATTTGGAGAGAGGCATATGAGGCTGGTCCTATTCAATTCCAGAGCCCTTCTGGACTACTTAGCAACAGACCCTGAAGAAAGATACTTCATCTAAGTAGGGAAGAAGTTTTGGAAAGAGCCAGAGACACTGGTGGAACATGGGTTAATCTAAATACAAGTGGGAAATTCCAGGAATTTTGGCTTTAGTTATGTTTAGGTTTTCTTTATTTATGACCATCACTGCCCTCTGGAGAAACCCATCCAGAGAAGCACTAATCTGCACTACGGGCCGAGTTGGTGAAGGCTTATGTTTCCCCATTCTTAAAAGCTAACAGTACTTGCTCAATACCGAATGAAAGAGGTGTGGCCCACCTCAGTCTCCTCCCGGTGAAAACAGATGAAGACGGGCTTGCTCTAAGCCTGGTCTTCGCTCGGGCACGTGCTTGGATGTGTCCCACAGTAGTTGAGCATGCTTAAAACTGCTTGAAATACCCAAGCCCCTCCTCCTAGGCTTGTGGTGGTATCTGGGGTTTTTGGTCCCCCGCAGCACAGTACAGCATCACAGGGCAGAGTGAAGTCCTACACCCGCGTTAGCTGAGTGCACTTAAAAGTGCTTGAAATGTCTAAGCCCCACCTCCTAGGCTTGCGGTGGTTTCTGGGGGTCGTGGTCTGCTGCAATACAGCACAAGACAAAAAGGCAGAGTGACGTCCCCTCATCCATTTTTAATGATATCATTGTATTTTCTGTGTTACAATCTCAGACAATACAATTCTTTATGCTGCTTGAAAGTAACATGCATTTATTAGGGAATTGCTTGTGGCCTAACTACCAGGACTTGGGCAGGGTTTTCTTTAAGACTTTTGTTGAGGCCTAACAAGGGTCTGCCTATAAAGTTAGTAAGGACCCTCCTTTTCTCAGTAGCAACCTACTTTTTGACATGTATGGATTGATCAACGAATAATTAATTTATTTATAGAACGTTAAGTTTGGCATGGGCTACTGTAATGATATCAATATGTGTGTGAAGAACCACACACACAGAACCTGTAGTTTATGCACTGACTCGTTGGATTACAGGTTGGATTATGCACTGTGGACACTGACATTTCATAAAGCCTGGACACACAGCTTTGTCATGTGTCTGCACCACACAGATGGAATGTAGGATAAGACAATGTCAGCTCTTTTATGGTGTTGGCGTTAGTCAGCTACCTACTTTGACCTTAATGGAGCATTGGTCTGGCACTAGAGGTTTATTTCCATTGTTTACACGCACCGGTATGAGTTTGTAATTTACTAAAATTACCAATCACCAATTCTAATTGATTTCATTAAGACATGTATAATTTCAAAGGCGGCTACACCCTAACATGGGAAGAAAACCATCTGCTGAAAATGAAACAGCTGGTACCAAATTATGATCTGCTTCACTAACAATAAATTATTGAAGCTATAAAAATAACTGAATAAATCTTTTAGATTAAAATAACCTTGGCTCATATTCTGAAGTTAAACTGCTGATCGTCGTACTCTACAAATTTAAAAATATTAAGACCCAAAAAGAGTGAAAATTAAAAAGATTTAAGTAGATTATACCTTAGAGATCAACCTGTAGAAAAACATACACTGGCACAATCTTGAGTAAAGAATTTGTCTGGATTGATTTTATCTAAAAAAATCACACACAAACTCTATGGGGCAGATGATAAACCTCTTTCACTACTGATATATTACAAGTACTTGGTGGTCAGTAAGGCAGTGCTTTGTGCTGCATTTTATTTTGATGGTGATTTTCTTTTAACTGGTGTGAAATGAGCTGCATTATTGCATTGTGCTTAATTTGTGTTGAGCTGTGCTTGTATTGCATCCGGTTTCTATTGTTTTTCTCTGGTTTTCCCAATACGTATGTGTTGTGTTATTGTTTTCCTTTGTACTCTGTGGTACTCCATAGATGTTTTGGAGATTACAATAAATACTGCTACATTTCAAAACAAAGACAACATCTTTCTTTATAGTTCCAGAGACAACCAGCCATTCGCCACTGTCTAAGAGGGCAAAAAGTGTGGCTTCACCTATGACAACAATTTTGAAATTATACTATTGTTTATTTTGTAGTGCATACTTTTCAAATAAAATTTATCAATTAATCAAAGCAAAATACGTTACACAGGATTGTTCATCTCTCAGCAGTGGAGTAGCAAGGGTGCTAAGGAACCTCATGCAAGCAAAGGAAAGGCTTTCCTGCTAGCCAAGGTTTGATAGCGGAATACACCTAGCATTGGAGTCCAGAGGGCACTTCGCACCTGTAGGCCCCTCTGCCACTGCACATTGTGTGCTAATGATGACTATGCTCGTGTCCAGCAGACATATATGTGATGCATGGCGAAGCACACAATCAACACTCTCTGACAATTGAACGCTATACATAAAAATAGCTACTAATTAACTTAATTAGTCAAATATGTACTTTTATGTCCTGCTTTCTTATGAAATTTACAGCATCTATCCTAGTTACATTTCTTAGTGGGGTTTTTCACTTCCTAGACTCCAAATATAACAGAATAGGTTAATGCCTCTGCAACTAAGATATCTTAACATTACAGTTTAAATCACACATTTTAAGCGCTGGGGTGGAAAGCCACAATACCTTGGTAACAAGCACGTTTTTGTTACTTGCTAGATGCCAGATTTACCAACACTGCATAGGTGCAAAGTCACAACAAGTACTGACGCAAATTGTTGATTTGCTAGATACGTTCCAGGTTTTACACTAAAAAGTTACCTAAATGTAATACAAAGTCGTTTTTTGCTGTAGTGACTTGCTACCAACCATGGTTTTTAAAGTAAAGTCTAATTTACCAACCATAGTAGACAGATTTTGGACTAGAAATACGCCTTCTCAAGGCAAGCATAGTGTTTTACTTCTGCAAACTTTTTTAATTTGTGTGTACTGCTCATATGCAATGTGAGAAAAGTTTTAATGCTAGCCTGGCCATATTATTTTGTCCTGGAAGGGTGCCTTCTAGTAGAAAACCTGTGCTCACCTTGGCACTATACTGCAAAACTTTGTGTGTGTGCCTGTGTGTGAGGCGCTAGGCAGACTGAAAGACCCTAGTAGCTAAGAAGAGAGGAGTGGGACCATATCTTTGTAGATATGGCGCTCTCCTGCTCTCTCTCATTTACATATGGACGGTTTTTGTATACATTAAGTTTTGCATGCGTTGAATGTTGATTTATTGAAATGTTAGGCAAAGAAATTGATAAAAAAGATTTGGCACATCTCTCTGATGTACAATACAATGTCCATTGCAGGGTCAAAACTCATACATTATGAATGAGTTTACAAATGGTTCACTCTCTCTTAGTGGACCTGTGCTCAATGCTCCTTTCTGTGTAGATTCCATGACCTATCTGAGACACAAATGCCTTACTAGACAGAAAATCACTGCATTTGTAGGCGGGTCATTATTTACAAGAGGTTACCATTCTCCTAATTGGAAGGTCACATTATCCTCTGTAAAGTATTGGGAGGCAAAATGGGAAGCATGAATAGCAAGAAGAAAATTAAAACCTAGTGCTCGTGAAAGAAAAGTGTAAAGTAAAAAGATTAGCCAATGCAAAATATTTTGACTAGAGGCAGTGACTACCAGCTATATGCAAACGTTTTAAAGCGTTTAGTTTCAGACCTGACATGAGAGAGATACACTTACCATGATTATATACCTGTATCATATGCCATATAAAGCATTTCAGCTTTAACCAGTTTATAATCATATCTGTGCCCCTGGATGCCTCCTCTATCATAGTTTGCTGAATTATGTGATTCTTGAACAGGCAATCACGAGTTACAGCAAATGCACAGCAGCATGACAACTTTTGACACTGCAGTAATCAATCTCTTTAATTCGTCTGGGTTACAATATTTTGATATCACAGGACTTTGGGAAATAAAAAGTTCACACAGTGACAAGGACAATAAATATCACCAGCGGGGGAATCATAAAACAATCATTAACTCATTGTGATGTGACTGCCGACAGGACCGTTCTCAATAATAAATCAAAGGCATTCGGAAAAACATCTCTAGTGTCCCTTTGGACATAGGGAATTTATATTATGCCCTTGTGTCCCCTATAAAATGTAAACAATTAGTGAGCAGTAGATATCTATACATTTCCAGACAGCATTGTAATATAAAGCCACATATGCCAGAATCTTTGTTTTTGTAACCTATTGTAAAATGTCCATTTGATGCTGCTTAATACACCCCCATCTTCATGCCACAGCTAGATAGAAAGTAAGCGCGTTAATCGAGTCAACCGCATTTCCTGAAGCTTCATTGGAAGAAGTTCCAATCCCTAAACACTTCCGTTTCCACCCTCTCTCCTAGTATCATGCTGTCTCACATTTCCCCGTAACCCGTTACCCAGAATGCTTCCACTTTCCACAATAAACCCACACACTGAAGTCAGTTCACCACATAATATAAAACTTCTAACCCCTCAAACAGTAGAGAACTCTGTACAAAAATAAAACATTATTCTGGAAACAGCCAAGTTTAAGACTTTCTAAATGACAATTACAGGAGATGCTCCACTTTGAGATTTTGGAGTGAAGGACCTAGGGTATTCTTACAGTAAAGGGCAGGGCTTATGGCTCTACAAGAGCTCTTTCATCAGAACACTTTAAGTTGTCATCTTTGGAAAGTTCTAAAATGATGTCCAGACCATTTGGAACACAGGTGCTTACATTCTAGAACTCCCCCACACTTAAAAAGCTGAGCACTAATGAGAGACTTTTGAGCATATGCTAGACCCCATGGACTCTACTCTGGAAGCATGCTAAGCTGAATGAGAGTAGACACCCAACTCTAGCTGAAAGGAATTCAAAGACTCCTGATTCCTACTACATAGGTGGACAAAAGAGCTTCTAATAACTCATTAACAAGAGGACTTATCAACTACTGAATTCAGCTCGCAGTCTGGGACTAGGATTTGCATTCAGGGCCAGTGATGCTAAATCTAAATACCATGTTAGTAAAGCACAACTTATCAGCCCTAAGTGATACCTAGGCACCGGGGGCCGTCGGGTAGATTAAGTAAGCTATTACCCAGAGTCACATGATGCCGAGCTGCCGCTAGGCCTGCACTCCCTAGTCAGCCACTCTGGGTGCTGCCTCACACCTCTCCCACCTGCTGCCATCCTCACATCATCTAGGGCACTGTAGAGCAATGGGCCTGCTTGAAGGGTGACCAAGTGGATCCCAGGCTTTTCAATGGGTAGATGCTGGAGGTGGGTGACCGCCCAAAACAATATTCCTTCTGATTTCTACTGTCATACAGACACTCTGAAAGTAGCAAGCAAGCTCTGGAGCCTGTGGGGTGCAGGCACAGAGGAGTACCCTGACTGAAGAGATGCTGGACGTTACCTTCTCTTCAGGGTCACTCCCAAACGTTTTGCCTTTACCCTACATTATTTGCTCAATTTGTTTTAGTTGACTTTAGGACTCTTTACCACTGATAATCAGTGCTAACATACCTCTGCTCTCTCCAGTAAACCTGGTAGAACTGGCTTATACCTGATTGGCCAATTTAATTTACTTATAAGTCCCTTGTGGAGTGTTATACTATATCCAGGACCTGTGGGTTAAATGTTTCTCGTGAGCGTGCACCACTTATCATGACACTCGATTAAATAGTCCCTTCAAACATGCCCCAGGCCAGTCATTGAAGTGTGAATGCAGTTTTAAACTGCCAATTTGACTTGCCAATATATCCCCCTTACCTAGTCTTAAACTCCCCTTTTATTGCATGTAAGAAGTCACCTCTTAGTGAGGCAATAGGTAGCCAAAAGGGTAGAAAACAATGTAATTAAAGGTTTGTGCATATACTTTTAAATTTTACATGTCCTAGTAGTGAAAAGCGCTAAATAATGTTTTTCCCACTGTGAGACCGGCCTGTCCCGTAGGATAACATTGGGTTGCCTTTTTACCTTTAATAAATGGTAACTTTTGTTTAGTAACAGGTTAACATTTCATGTTTGGTGTCTGAGCAATTGGAAGTAAAAATCCCCTTTAATGGTAAAGTCAGATGTTAAGTTACAATTTTGAAAATGCAACGTGTATATAGTTAGCATTTTCCGGCCTACTCTTTTGATGCCCACAGCCTGTTACTGGGTCACATGACTAGGTGTAGTTGCCAGGTGAACTGTGCTTATTTCACTCACACAGCCACACAATAGAGGGATTAGGTGTGCCTGTCCCCTCTCCTGTTTAATTTGTATCTCCAGCCTCTGGTGGCTGCCCTAGCTTGCATGGACCGTCAAGTTTTTCATTGCATGGATGATACCCAACTTATCCTGCAGATCAATAACTCCCTGTATAAAAAAGAAGCCCACATTGGGCCTGGGGCGGCTTTCCATATGACTTTATATTGTTATTTTTACCTTTTGACAATTATATTTTGTATTTTTGATAAGAAGAAGGCAATAATTAGTGCAGAGCGTTGCGAGTTTAAAAAAAACCTCCGAAAGATAAACGATCAGGCATATGGTCACAATATACTAGCAGCCGGCTAAGAACCGGGGTACAGGCGCCAGAGGAAGAATAGATATATTGTGAACACAAAGGAATGTATTTGCTTGTAGATACCACAAAATTAATATTATGCAATTACGCAAAAATGTTTATGGTATAGCAATTAAAAATGAGATAGACAATAATATGTATTTGTTAATATTGAGCAAAATAGGAGAACATCTAACTATAAAAACATAGAAATGACTATCTCTGTTAAATAACCATGTTAAGATAGCGCCCATGTAGAACGAGAGGTTGCTGATATTCATAATATCAGTCCCGGATGCTGCCACCATGTGGTGATAAATAACCATCGATTTAATCAAATTCACGCCAAATTTCTTCACAAGATTCTCATTTTATTTCTCAGTTGTGTGTATGGTGAAACCAGTTATATCCAATTTTCAAATGCTTGTACCATGCTCAATCACCTTAAATACAGCATGTTGGATTCCCAGTTCCATATTTGAATACCAAATGCTTAACCCAATGCATTTCGGGCACATTATTGCCCTTCCTCAGGGGTACATATCTGTAAAGTTAAAAATCAAAAGGTACTGTTACATAGATATATAGATTTTACCAAGATCAATTATCTGTTGTTCTCTGAATCCCCATAAACATGTTCCCGCGTAAACTATTCAAGAAACCTTCCAGTGGTAGATTGATCTAGCATGTTGCGCCGAGAAAATCAAACATCAATGTATCACGCTGATTTTTATCATAAAGCTAGTTGAGAGCCCTTCCATACCTTAAATCTTTCTAATGCAAACGTGCACTCTGCATCTTCCAGAAATGTAGTCTATTTCTCCCTCCAACGTGATACAATCTTTTTAAACTAACCCGTAACCCCTCCTACTTGAATAATCGGTTCAACCTTGTTTTTATGTTAACTCTCTGAGCATACCTTTCCGAAAATGCACTTCTTCTAACACGCTATTCACTTTCTTATTTGCCTGGACTAATTTGAAGTGATCTTGACCTTGAATACCCCGCCCTCACTGAATGATTAAAAAATAGGTTGTAAATATAATGGAACACTTCATTTGAACAAACGATTTCATACAATACTAGTTGAGCTGACTCCAACATATCAACCTTAAAAAATTCGAAACATCAAATGTAGCACACATTTTTGATGATCAACCAGATGGCCGGAAATGTTCATTTTCTTTATCTTCGGGTGCTGGGTCAAAGTGGGACAATTCCATGCGAATGCAAAACATGATATATGTCCCGCACACCAATTTGATTCAAGTTGAGACCCTGGAAACTACAGTGACTTGCTTACATATGGAATGCACTCAAGCAAAGTCATGAACCTGCAGGTCCAGATTTCGGATTTGAATGAGACAATAGACAACACAATAAAAATTAAAAAACACCCAGATACTGATTCCGTGGTGGAGAAGCACATGATATTGCTGTTAGGCTCTGCTATTTTCTTGAGTAAAGCCTTTGCAAAGTATCCATTTTAACGACTCCCTTTTCTATTATAAAAGTAAATTCAAGAATTTCTTAGTATGGGTGATGCTGTAGCAGAAATTGTGTAGACTAAGAATACTGACAATTTTACACAGGTAGTGTTGGGCTTTCATTGAGATCCCATCCCTTTACCTAAGGTAGACACTTACGTTTCTTCTAGAGTGCATCACTGTAAGACATGTCGTTATTTGTTGAGGGGGTTGAGTTTTGTTACATCTGACATCCTTGGTGTGGCTTTCTCCCAAACCTTTTGCCTTCACTCTTCCTGTTGTGCTACATTTTTCTTTGTTGGATTTAGGACTCTTCACACTTTTCGTCTGCTCACCAGTGCTAAAGTGCTTGTACTCTCTCCTTCAAACATTGAGAAAATGGCCTATATATGATGGAACATTTGCTACACTTGTAAGTCCCTAGTATACAGTACTAAGGTTACTCAGTCCTGTCAATTAAATGCTATTATTGGGCCTGTCCACACATTCCACCTATTAAAGTAGCCTTTTAAAAAATGCCTCAGACATGCTATTGCTGCATGCCAAAAAAATCCTTTCCAATACATATGTCACTCCGGATGTATGACGTTACAACGCATACTTTTACAACGCCTACCTTTACATCGCAAGTTTTACAACGCATACCTTTACAACGCATAGTGTTTTTAGGCGCTGGATAGTGAATAGTTTAATTTACTATTCCAACTCCAGTCCCCGTGGATAGTAGGGAAGGTGTTGGATAGTACATTAAATCTATTCCCTATCCTAGAGCGCCCCCCCCCAGCGCTATGCGTTGTAACAGTTTGCGTTGTAAAAGTTGCGTCGTAATGGTAGTGCGTTGTAAAAGTTGCGTTGTAAAGGATGTTCCCCGTCACTCCTACTGTCGGGCCTGAGGACTCATAGGGAGAGATACATTGTACCTAAAAAGTAGCACATATTTGTGTAACGTGTATATGTCCTAGCAGCGAAAAACTACTTAAATTTGTTTTCACTACTGCAAGGCCTATCTCTCTAATTGACTAACAGTGGGTTACCTTATTATTTTTAATGAATGATAATTTTGGATTGGGAACATTCAAATAAATTGTAAAATAAAATACTCTTTATTGGTAAAGTCAGATTTTAAGTCACAATTCTGAAAATGAAACTTTTAGAAAGTTGGCATCTGTACCTTTTGCCAGTGTCCATGGTCACATGACTGCGAATGGCTCTGCTGTTTGGGTTTGTGTATTTCTACCAGGCAGTAACTCAAAAGGGGCATAGTTGTGGACAGGATGGGTCATCCTAACAGGATGGCATGAGGAAACTGTTTCTAATCTTATTTACACTTCAAGGGCTTGCATCTAGCACATTCAAACAAACCTTACACTAGCCTTTGTCAACCCAGACTTCTTGGATCCTTGACAGGGGAAGTGAAGAACATTCCAGAAGTAAATGTGGCAGTAGGATAGGGTGTTCCCCCTACACACAAAGGTTAGTACCATGTATAAATATTGGACCTCCTGAACCACTCATCATTACACTCCCTGACCTATGGCCATTACAGAAGAAGGACTGCCTTTGTCATACGGCTAATACCTTCCCGGTAAAACTGTACGTTTCTGTACAACATAAATGTCAGGATTGTTCCAGATTGATTCTGTGAACACCCTCAGGATATATTGGCCAATATTTCTGCTAGCCCACAATGCATTATCCGCACCTCTAACTTTACAGGGTAACACATGTGTGCACAACCTCAGGACATAACAACCGTGATTTGTCGAAGAAAAAATGGTAACTGATCTATAACCTTTTCGTTTGGAATCTCCTGCATATCCACATACGTACACCAGCAATACGCAGCCAGGCATTTCAATATTTTTTTAAGCATTGTGAATCTTTAATAAAATACATGTGCTGAGATAAACAATAGAACTAAACAGATTAGCGTAATTAGGATTACAAGAATAGTGACAAAGATTAACATGATCACCATTGCATTAAGACAGTGAATATATGCAGGAATATTAGTACTGTGTATACTGTACTCCTGCTTAGTACTCCCTAACCTAGTCTTGCCTGGGGTGGATGACCTGCCAAATCCCTGTCCGGGTGGTCTAACTCCCCATTGCCTGTGGGTAAGTGGACATTACACATGTTGGTAATCAGGGTAACAAATGTGTGCACAACCTCAGGACATGACAACCGTGATTTGTTGAAGAAAAAATGGTAACAGATCTATAACCTTTTCATTTGGAATCTCTTACATATCCAAATAAGTACACCAGCAATACGCAGCAAGGCATTTCAATATTTTTTTAAGCATTGTGAATCTTTTATAAAATACATGTGCTGAGATAAACAATAGAACGAAACAGATTAGCGTAATTATGATTACAAAAATAGATTAACATGATCACCACTGCACTAAGACAGTGAATATATGCAGGAAAATTAGTACTCTTTATACTGTACTCCTACTTAGTACTCCCTAACCTAGTCTTGCCTGGGGTGGGTGACCTGCCAAATCCCTGCCCGGGTGGTCTAACTCCCCATTACCTGTGTGTAAGTGAACATTACTCATGTTGGTAATCAGGAATCAGCTGAGCTGGAATTCCACCATTTTGTGAACTGGCATTACCAACTGAATGCTCCTCTCCCCCAACAAGGAAGTGGTACTGTTATATATTGAACAGCACCCATGACCTTGTCACAACCCCTGTCAGGCCGCAATTGCTTATTCTAGTTGCATAGTGTTTACTACCGAACAATAAAAATGGTGACATTTGTGCAGTGAACTTTGTACCTTGTAGTAAATGTTCAAGGAGTTGTGATGGTGTGTCTATGAAGTAAGCATTGCTGATTCAGAGAATGTTATCCTGCATTCTCACACATGCATCGGTATGTAAAAGAGAAGGCAACTTAAGAAATAAGACCATGTAAACTGTTGTGTTTCTTACTGGACCTATCCTGAGCATGTGACACCTTGTTCCCCAGAGGACTGCCCTGCTGCTTGAAGCCTACTTATTTCTCAGAAGCATTCCTCTGCCGCTTAAGGCCTTCTTTGATCGCCAGTAGACTGCCCTGCTCTGTCTATGAGAAGAAATGCTAGACCTACTCCCTTCATCCCAAACTTGTAGAGAGAAGCGAGAAACCTTGAATGTGTGAAGGGCCCCCTGGCACCCATATTCTGCTGTCTGTGGTGACTGTCAATACAAAGTTCCAGTGAATGGGTAATTTCGCAATACCAGCGACAAATGGTAATACGAAATCTGCACTTTGTGCTACAGCAACAACAGCCTGAAGTGACCTCCAATGAAAAGATACAACAACTGCAGCCAGCAATGCTCTCCCTGCTTCTTGCAGCCTTCTACATCGCTTCAGCGCAAACTGATGTCTTTGTGGCAGACTTTGAAAAGATAACCTTTTCAGTTGGACAAACTTGTTCCCTGTATCTGGCAATTATAGTGGGCCTGAACATGCAACTTTCTTGGGGTCGAGCATAACCAAATCGTGTAGAATGGTGCTTTCTCCTTTGAGACACTATGCTTACCTAAAACATTGAAATGCAGCACTCTAGGTCTATTGATTAGATTTTTGTCATTTTTGTCACATATTTTTATTATTAAAATCTACTCTATTTTTCTAAATTGTCTTGGGTTTTTTATTGCGTTGTGTTTACACTTTACTACTGTTTGTTTGCTGCATAAATACTTACCTTATTGCATCTAAGTTGTAGTTAATGCCTGAGTGGGGTTTCTGACCCACTCAACAAATAACCCAATGTATTTCAAGCCCCCACCTCTATTAATAATCACAATTGCGAAGGTGAACCACTAAATTCACTAAATAAAAACTGAGCTCAAACCCCTGGCAGTTGTGCCACAGAGCAGAATGCTTCACATTGAGGAACTGTGTAAAGCATTCATGCAGTACTAAAACAGTAATAAAGCTGAAATACAAAATAGTAAAAATCCCAAAATTTATCACAAAGAATAGAGTAAACTTTAATAAACAAAATTACAGCAAAATTACAAAAATCCAATAATGGGAGAGCAGAGATATGATTTTAATATTTATATATCAAAATAGCACCCAGAAACACAACATTCCACAGACAATGCTCACAGTAGATTGGGGCCTAGATGCAATTTGATGCTGATCCTGATGGAGTTGGAGACGCCAACCTAGTTCATCCTGGCCAAAGTTCCAACCTTCTAACTCAGTACTTTAAAACCTGATCCACCACAAGAGTGTACTTCTAAAACCTGTAGGATCTCATGGGGAGGTGCTTAGAGATTCACTGGGTGTCAGGCAGAGGTCAACAGCACGGTGCAGTCCACATCGTGTTGCCACTGGTTAGCTAGGCAGTTGCAGGCAATGCCTCTTTTAGCTTTATCATGTTGCTTGAATATCAAGTCAGCCCTAGGACCGTTGGAGTCCACTTCTTTATCCTGGGTACAAGAGGAAGAACAGGTTGAGTCCTTTAGATCTCTTCCCATGTTCTATACACCAGGATCAGTTCTCTTCTGATCATCCACAGGTCAGGACTGTTCTGAGGTGGGTGAATGGGAATGCAACATTTTTGCCTCACATGAGCTAGTGGGTGGAAGGGACTCCTGGGGATGCCCTAACTAGTATAGTATTGCTCCTAGGGCTACCCCTACTGACTTTTTCCAGATGGCAAAAGGCTATATCTAAACTAAACTTGGAATTTGGGCTGAGCCATTTGTGTGGAGTGTAATTGTAGACATCTAATACTAAACTTCAGCCAGTGGATACACAAGAATTGTTATGGCATTCTGTTTCCTTCCTTTAGAGTGTGCCTTAAGTACTATATGAAAAACCCCAGCAGACCTGCCAAGCAGCTATTGACACTCCAGCAGTATTTGACACTGCAATGTCAAAATGAGACCCACTGTGACTGGAGACTGCCTGCTCCAAAGGAAGGGGTCAGGCCTGGGCATTATGTTCATCTGCTTGTGAACATAGTAGGCCTCTTTGAAGTTAATCATGTTCCTGGGCCAAACCCATGGACCATGCTGTCAAGGGCACAAGAACATCTCCCCACAAAAAAGGCCTTCATCATAACTGTGGGAGCAAGTTAACGCCTCATCAAGAGGGTTATTTAAATGCTAATTACTGGACGGCAGAATTGGGAGAGCAAAATGTAGATTAGCATCCAGTAACTTCAGGCAAGGAAAAGATAACTTTCTAAAAGTTGCTTGTCCTTAATATATAGTAAACATTCTACTTCACCATAGTATTCCATATTTATTAACTAATACAAATAGATGTTTCATTAATTTTCTAGTTAGTCTGATTTCCGAGATACTGTGTTAGTATATATTATTGTATCCCTTTGTTGTCCCATGGATCACCCAGCCTAGCTACAGTGAAAATATCTTTGGGGCCCTTACTCCATAGAGGCATGTAAATTATGAAAATCTTAATCGTTCTAAAATGGCTTTAAATACCAAGCTCCCTGCCATATAAGCAGTAAAGTCTACTTTGTGGTGACTTATTCATATTTAAAGAATCGTTAGGCCTGTCAAAAGGGGTTATTCTGACAAATCAAATTTGCAGGTTAAAGATGCAAGGTCAAATGTACACTGTCACTGTAGTTGATAGCACAATGGGTGCTACAGGGCACTTGTGACATTTAAATTACAGTCCCAAGGTACCCTTCAATACCACACATTATAGACTTATAGATACATTAAATATACCAATTAGGGGCATGCCAATGTAATCATGTTGAAAGGGGGAGCAGAGCCACTTTAACTCTAGGTAGTAGGGGTAAAGTGCACCAAGCTCTACAGCCAGCAAAAAAAGTACAAGACAAACAATCTCTGGTTACACTATGTAAAAGATAGTTATTTCCAACAACCACTCTAGACTTATTACACTTGTCCCATCATGGAGGACATTTGCTACTGGAATTATATTATACTGCATTATAATTGCATTTATATAGTATTTACTATCCCTAGCAGGAGAGTTTAATGAAGTTTGGATAGCACACTAGACAGGTCAACGAAAACTAGATATATAGTTATTCAAAAGATGGTGGAACAGATACAACTTGCCATGAAGCAAATCGGCCTATGCGATATTAGGCGACAAAGAGCAGAAGTTAGAAGAGGATACACCTATAATAATAGAAAATATTGTCATCAATCTAGGATTGATTATTTTTTAATAGACTCCAATTTTACAGATCAATTACAGGATGTTAAACATATGGGGGCTCATCTATCGCACTATTCTGCGGTTCTCTTGTACTTAGCTCAAATAAATGAGATTGTGGGGACTAGATGGATAATGGATCGCACTGTGTTACCCCTATTGTTTAATTTATAAATAGAACCTTTGGCAAGGAGAATTAGGAATGAGCAAGGTATTACCCCTTTTAGGTGTGATAGTTTGGAAAACAAATTCACTTTGTACGCTGATGACCTTATGACTTATATGACAGCCTGGCAGCCCACTCCTGTTCAATTGCTAATTTGACCTCTGATTGTGGCAGGGATAATGGTTTGGAATATTGAGGGAGCAAATGAGAGGGTAAAGAAGGAATTGGATATCTGGGGGTTAGAATAACACAAGGGGCCTCATTTATGAGGCCTTGCGTGAGTTTTGCGCTTCCGATGCGTCACTTTTTGTGACGCATCGGCGGCGTAAAACATGCCTCCTGATGCGCACTATTTACAAAGTGACGCATCTAAGCAGATGCATCACTTTGTAAACCCCTGCGCTACATTATACCTGCGTCAGGTATAATGTATGCAGAGGGGGCGTTCCCACGCAAAAAGCCTCGTAATAGTGACGCAGTGAAATCTATGAGATTTCACTGCGTCACTTTTAGGACGCTGTTGCGTCAAAATCTTGCGCCTGCCTCACAGCAGGCGTAAGACTGACGCAAGCCCTTTCACATGGGGCTTTCCCCATGTGAAAGGAAGCATTGCTGGAGTTGCGTCACTTTTGTGACACACTCCAGCAATGCGTCACTTTTGCGCCTACAGATACGTCAGAAATACTGACGTATCTGTAACTCCTTGCGACATGATGCGTCATATTATAAATATGACGCATCAATCATGTCGCAGGGAGATCGCAGTGAAAAGTGATGCATTGCTGTTTTCACGCAGCGATACGTCACTTTTCATAAATGAGGCCCAAGATATCGCAGCACTCCCAGAGGCAAATTTGATAAGTGCCAGGAAAGAAGGTTGTAACTTAATAGCACTATCTTTGGAAGAGCCAATTTGGTAAAAATGATTATTCTTCCAAAGTTCACCTTTCTATTCAACTCAATACCATTACTTTTTAAAATTGAGTGGTTTCAAAAACTGCAGGGGCAGATAGGTAGTTTTATATGGGCTTCCAAAGGGTCCCGTGTTGCATGGAAGAAGCCGAGCAAAAAAAAGAAGAGAAAGGTGGTCTAGCCCTTCAAGACTTGCAATTTTACGCCTGGGCATATCTGCTTAAAAATGGGAAAATGCTGTTGGATAGACCACTTTGCTCAGAGATTGGTAGAATGTTCAGTGCAATGCTAAAGGACACAAAAGGGGGCGACCTTAGTTACATCCAGTTCACAAAACATACTTTTAACAAGAAGGTGGGACTGAAAGTATTACAGGGTATGGCGGAAATGTGTATTTGGGGTCCTATCTGGGACTCTCTGGGCTCCGCAGAATGGTCTAAAGATAAGCTGGCAGACACTCTGAAAGAAGCCGGAATCTTGAAATGGAAGTATCTAATTAAGGGAAGACAACTAATGACGTGGGAGGATTGTCAAGAGAAGACAGAAAATACTGTGTCCAAATTTACATTTCTCCAAATACAAAGTTGGTGTCAGTCTCTCAGCACAAAAAACAGGAGGTCCTAATTCATTAGAAACAAAATTGATGTTGGATGCACCAAATCTCAACAAGGTACTGGATTATGGAAACCCCTTGTGGTACCAGATTAACAGTTCTCCTCACCCGCCAAGATATAGTTTTAACTCACAATATGTGAGTTAAAACCATCTCTTGGTGGGTGAGGACAACTGTTATTTTATTTTCCACTCTGCCCCTCCCTCCTCTATACAATTGAGAGTACTTGTAGTGTGGATGACAGAAAAAAAAACCTCTCCTCTCTTACGGAGGAGTTGTAGCCCACACTGGGTACCTTGCGGTTCCAGCGTGAAGAGCGGACCCTATGATGGAGCATGTCACCCTAGGGTGAGTGAGGGTTCTTGTCTTAACACAGCAGTGCTTCCCAGTCCACTTTTTTCCTCTTGTTTCTTTTCCTTGTTACCATCCCCGTACCTTATGTGAGATAGACTGGATGATGATGGACATGACTGAGGGGGCGTTTACGCTGCCACAAGAGTTGTGGGGAAAATACTTGCCAGAGCTCCCGCTGGAAAGCTTATGTCAAGTATCTATGAGATGGCTTTACAATGCGGTTCAACCTGCTTTTTTTTAGAAGAAACCATCTATTTATAATCCATAGGGCATACTGGACCCCGCTCAGGCTGACGGAGTTTGAGAAAGGAGGAGTTGTAGTGTGTCCTAAATGTAGGCTAAGTAAAGCCGATGATGTTCACATTTTGTGGAATGACCAAGGATACAGACATTCTGGGAAGACGTGAGTAAGGCTTTATCCGATATACTTAAGATCCAGATTCAGGTAAGCCTATCTCTTGTCTTTTTTGGATTATTAAATGTACAAACTAAAGTAAAGAGAGAACAGTTGAAGTTACGGTTTTATTCAATGCTATTAGTGCTATCAGATATGTAGGAAGTAGATGCATGCCAACCCCCCCTCCCCCTCCTGTATAGTGATTGGATACAGTTCGTGAACAACATTATTAGGTTGATGTGGCAGATCTTGCAAAGAAAAGATATACCTTTTGGCTACCTTTTTATAAGCTGGTTAGAGATAGAGGTTTAGGGAAGCTTTTATGCCTCATCATGCACTTATACCAGGTACGGTCTGCATGGTAGATAGGAAGGTAAAGGACTTTTTAAACTCAAGGGCGGGATCCTCCCCTCCCCTACCAGCAAAGTATATGAGTGAAATCTTGCAAAGAAATGCTATGGAAGGGGAAGGGGAAGCTGAAGCGAATGTGTACAAATATATACATATATATACATACGTCTCTTCATAGTGCGAGTGCAATGTGCTCAGTGGTTGAGAAAATAACAGTATATGAGAAAACAAGGGCAGCTTTATAAAGTGCGAGCTATGTATGTCCCTCGCTGCCCTTGTCCCTAAGCTGCAGTAGTTGTGCAAAACATTGTATTTTGGATAAGGCATAGTTCGCATTCGTTGAGAAATAGGAGTCAGAAACAATGTCATTTGAAAAAGGGCGCCCTCTTTCTAAAGGTTGTTATTGTTCACGCTTGACCCACCAGCGGCCTTTGCAAACACTACCCTCAGTGTGATGTCACACAGATTGAGATGCATTGCACATTTGCAATGAGCTGCTTCTCGTAAAATGGCTTTCAGGCCCTGAGGCAGCAGGTGGCGCAGCGAGAGTTCAGGCATTGTTTTTTCATGAATATTGTCTATAGACACAGTGCTCTGACTAGGCACAGTCAACAATGAGCACATATTACCATTTTTTCTTACACGCTGTACAAACGATGCAAACATTAGAGGATGTGTTCCTGAATTATTTAAAAGGGCTGAAACACCTAAAAACAATTATAGAAGCTTCGTGCTAGTTTTAAATATGCGATAGGTCAGGGGCCATACCTCGAACATAAGACACGGCGCAGAACAGAGCAGTGTACGGGTTTCCAGGAAAATCATGTTATGTATAGCTGAGAAACCCTAAAGCACCTATTAACACTGCATTGGAACTCTTCCACGTGGAATTGCTAATACAGTTGCTAATGCAGTGACTATTTGTATTTATTGATTGCAGGAATATCGGCAAGTAAATATATGTCACCTCCAAATGTAGAATAACTCGTGGGAATTGCTGTTTGTGCAGAGATTATTGCATGCCATTTCCAATGTGCTGGTGTAAGAAACAGGGATACGGATATTACTCTGTATTTGACCTCAATATAGGGCAATATACATATCCCTATTTCACTATGCTTTTAACTTCTATCCATTAGCGTACAGGAATAAAGTTGTTTGCCCTTAATGAGATAGTTTTAAAAAACGTTTTCTTTAGCACACTGCCCCTCACTCTGTCCCTATAGGTAGTAGTACTATTTGTGCTATAGAACAACCCTGCTCCTTTCCTACGGGAAAGTCGTAGCCCACACTGGGTACCTTGCGGTACCAGTGTGCGGAGAGGACTCTATGATGAAGCATGTCACCCTAGGGTGAGTGAGGGTACTCGTCCAAACACAACCAGTCCCCCACATTTCCTTTACATATTTCCTCTTTTCTACCCTATACACAGTGTGAGTTGAGTTACATTGGGAGCAGTACGTTTCAAATTGGGTAGTGCAACCTCTTTTGTGACCCTTTGTGTGTGAGATTCATTAAGATCTAAATCAGGCCTTTAATTAGAAACATAGTTTAAAGTTTGAGATAAGAATGAAATGAAAACGACAAAAAGGAGAACTAGAGTTATCACATTTTAAAAATGTAGGTGAAAATTGTGCCAAAAAGCATTAGGTGCAAATTATATGGTATACAGCCTTTAAAACAAAACTTTTACAACGAACTACCATTACAACGCAACTTTTACAACGCAAACCATTACAACGCATAGCGCTGGGGGGCGCTCTAGGATAGGGAATAGGTTTAATGTACTATCCAACACCTTCCCTACTATCCACGGGTACTGGAGTTGGAATAGTAAATTAAACTATTCACAATCCAGCGCCCAAAAGCATTATGCATTGTAATAGTATAAGTTGTAAAACTTGCGATGTAAAGGTAGGCGTTGTAAAAGTATGCATTGTAACGTCATGCATCCAAATTATATTATCTGAATACTATATACTGGGTCATAGGCACAAAAAATTCTAGCCTGATACACCAAACAGGTTCACCCCAGGTAAAAAGTTTACCTTTTGAGTAAAATCTTTTTTATGGAGCAGAACATCCTCCAGTGGGGCAAGCCTGAAGCATATCTGAAAATGTTACATCTAAATTGGACACCTTTGCCGCAAGGTGCTGCTATTGCTCTGGAGATCTTGGAAGCCCAATAATATTTCAAGTTCTAATTTTTTAGGATTTCTATTTGACCAAGATTTTAGCCTGCATTGCCTTCCACACCCGACTCGCTGAAATTTTTGAAGACTTACCCTGATCATTACCCCGTACTTTTTTTGGTATTGAAACACTGTTGGCACAAAGTGCAACTGGCAATTAAATAAACTGTCACTTGTTTATGATCATATTCTAACAGGACTTACATTTTGAACCAACTCTCTTGTTTTTTATTCTCATTGCTTTCACATTATCAGCTCACTTTATGAACACTTGAGCACAAAGAATCCTAATACTACTCTTACGTATACATTTTTGTCATTGATCTCCACTTACTATCTTTCCTCCAAAAATATTTGATAATAGAGGCAGAGGTTTCCGTCTCCTTTGACATAGTCTACTGTTTGGTGTCAATTTTTACAGCCTTAATTTTTTGCTTTAAACAATTATTCCACTTGTAGCATTGCGTTTTTTGATCCAGTCTTCAATTTGGTTTAATGGACTGCTCCTGTTTGATAATATAGTACTGGGTTTTGCTTGCAGCAGGGGTAGGAGGAGATGTGTTTTCAATGCTCTAAAGTTTACAGTCTTCATGCAGCGAGTCATTATTTCTAATAAGAGGCATAGAGCATACCCCAGTGACCCACTGTTGGATTTATCATCCTTAGGGTGGTCTTCCCCTAACTTTTTGCCTAAGCCTCCCACTTTTTGGTGAATCGTTTTGTTGGCCTTAGGACTCCGAGCACTTTACCACTGGTAACCAGTGCGAAAGTCTCCCATAAAACATGGCAACATTGGTATATACCTGATTGGCATATTTGGCTTACTTATACGTGCTTTGTACCATACACCCAAGGTCTGTAATCTAAATGCTACTAGTGGGCCTGCAGCTCTGGTTGTGCCACCTACACAAGTAGCCTTTCAAACCTGTCTCAGACAGGTTTGCCATGCCTGTGTGTAGGTTCCTGCCTGTGTGTAGGTTTGCCATGCCTGTGTGAAGTTTACTGCCACTTTGATTTGGCATTTAAAATCACATGCCAAAGCAGAAACTCCCCTTTTGCTACACATACGCCACCCTAAGGTAGACCCTACATTCCCCTGATGGAAGGGTGCTGATAACCAAAAGATACTTCAAATTTGTATATGTCGTGGACATGAGACAAGCAGCTAAATTAATTTTTCATTGCTGTGAGGCCTACTCCAACCATTGGTGAGCATTGGGGATTCCCTGATATACTTGTAAGTGGTAAGTTCTGATCAGAAAGGGGTAGCTTTATCATGTTTTGTATGGGTATTATAGTAATATTAAACCCTTTTTAAAAGTAAAAGTTGGATTTAACACTACTATTTTAGAAATGCTTCTTTTAGAAAGTGGACAGTTCTCTGCTTTGTTATTTGCTCGAAGTGCCTTGTAGCCTGTATCCAATTTATGTCTAGCCTGGGTGATAGCTACACTTTATGCATGCATCACGCAGGAAGGGCAAGGTGTGTCAGGGGATACATCTGCATTCATCTACCTACCTGGGCTAAGCGGTAGAGAGGTGGCTTATACTAGCATCTGAATTTGCTGTGACCTGCCATCACACAAATGGCAGATTTTCCCCCTAATTGTAGTCTGTACACTACAGGGTCAGAAATAAACTTTGGTGGAGTAAAGGCTGAGATGGCAGGACAGTCACTCTGCTGTGATTGACAGTTCCCATTACTGAGCTGTCCTGCTGCTTGCTGACCTCTTTCGAGCCTAAAAACCAACTAACTAGCGAGAGTGACTTCAATGCCTTGCTGGCTTCCCTCCTGTTCTCCCTGAAGTCTCTGGAACAATAAAGACCCCGTTCCTAAGATTACCCTCTTCCAAATCATATCCCCTGCCAAGTCCTCAGCATGCTATAACTTTATAGTCAGGTTTATGCTAGCAGCAATTCCATATTCTGCTGCCTTCAGACCGCACTTTAGTTTCTTGTAACTGCACAGCACCTAAGCACTGCTACCCCCTCCTGACAGGATACCTGAGTCCAACAAAACCATCAGAAACTATGGCAACGTCACTGCCTTCCCAGCTGAAGCACCCCAACCAAGTCAAGCGTCACTCCATGATTGCATCTCCACAACAGGAGCACTATACCGGAGGACGGTGCAGACAGAACCCCCCCCCCCCCAAAACCATCCCCACAGTACATTGTGGTATGCTGCCTATCCCAGGTGATCCAAAAGTACCAAAGCTGTGCTCCCTTCAACAGGACACATAGACACTTGCGGTTGGCTGCAGACTCAGGTGGTCCTTGAGTGCATGTTGTGCTCCTCGCAGTGGAGGCCCCAACTTTGTTCATCTTTTGCCATACTTGGGACTGGGCGCTCCATGTATTGTGTATTCCATAAACATTGTAAAGGGAGCATGCTTGAGGAATTGGCCATGCATCCCTCATCTGCCCGCCACTCTGCATTTTCAGCGCCAACAACCAGGCCAAAGTTGTCCCAGTGTTGCAGTTATGCTCATACCTTAATTTGAACGTTTGGACCTGGTCGGAGCAGTTCCAGTGCTTCCATACCACACTCCTCGTGGTCGGAAACGAAAGACTTTTTCAATACGATCCTCTGTAAAACAGTATCTGCCCTAAGAGAAGGGCATCGACCTCTGGGTGTGAAAAGTAACGTAATCTCTACAATTACCCTAAAGGCTCTAAAATTAGCCCAGCTGCATCTAAACTTTTTTTGCCTTTATACTGATCAGATTAATACTTCTGAAACTATTGATTGGATTGCATTTTATCTTTTTGAGCTTATATTTTTTGTAAACAACCTACTATTTTTCTAAACCTGTCTGGTGCTTTCATTGTGTTGCTGTGTGTGATGCACAATACTTTACACATTGCCTCTTAGGATAAGCCAGACTGCTCTGCACCAAGCTACCAGAGAGTGAGCACAGGTTATTTTTGGTGGGTATGGGACTAGAATGGTGTGTTCCACTTGATTTAGGTGCATACCCGAGCCAACCAAAAACCACAATTCTAACACCCACTACTCTAAAACCCATCCTGCATTCTACTATTTTAATTATTCTTTTGATAAGGTAGTTTATGGAGGTAACCAAAGTTCTCTTAATACTTTTCCACCATTTCTACTCCTGGTATCCCATCTAATGCTGTTCCTCTTCCAATGAATGTATCTACTGGTTCAACCTGAGTTTCATAAGGTTACCAATGTGCTTCTCCTCTCCCTCCAGGCACAATGCTCAATGCCAATTTCATCTACACAAGACCCATGAATGTTAATGGAATAACGGAGAAAAACCCACAACAGATGTCGCAGTAAAGGGCAAAGATTTTAGTTAGAAAAATATATGTATCACTTCATTTTGCCACATAAACAAATAACATCGAAGGGCCAATTTAGCATTCAGCTATAAAGCGTAAAACTAGGATGTAGAACCAGGGGCAGGGCAACTACAGGAGAAATATTCCTGTATCATAACTTCAGTGTATTTGACTACCAAGTAACTTACTTGTATGCCACCCCATTTTAGGTTTCACCCTTTACTTTGCGTGATTCATTTCATCACCTCCTATTGACACACTGCTGGCCTAACCTCATGTTGATGCTAGTCTTGCCTGTAGAGAAGCTTCACGCCAATTGTAGTGTCCTGAGACACAGATTACAGGTCTTGAAACCATCTACTACATTGGCATACTGAAAGGCAAATATTCAGATTTCATTTAACATGTTTCGCTACATTTGTGTCTCTGCTCTGTTGCAATTTTTCTACCGCAATTTCTGTAAATTTTAAAAAGGTGCCTTTCTTCCCTCATTGGACATTCTTCTTCTGCAAAGATAGGAGCAGAATTTACAAAGAACCCAAATGCTACAAATATTATGTAGATAACATGTTGATGCTGCTTGACAAGCACAATCCCTCACTGTACAACCTTATTTTCAATATTTTCATATTGCACTGCTTCAGCTGAGGTTGTTTAGCTCCTATTTGGCTTGCTACTAGCCAGTTCAAGAGAGTCTTGGGTGTCCTGAGAGTATACCTGTGTGCCTGAGGAAATATAACCATTTCAGTGAATCACATAGTGGTTCCCAAGATCACCACGGAGGGTGCTGCTCATCAAATGAGAAGCTGTTGACCAGAATGGTATAAGGTCACCTGGTAGCCAACTGTCCCATATGGGTACCTAAAAGCACTAACTCTAACACTAGACGCTAGGGTTGTATCCACAGGCTCAGTTAATTCAGTTTTGGAACCATGGCATACTTTTGCAGGCTATGAATGATGCAGTCTACTGTTTTCCATTTCATTTAATTTGGTGCACGGTGTAATTCAAAGAACGTTTTTCCAGCTGCATCTCTCCTTGGTTGGCATCTACCTCAATACAACTGCTTTCAGTTTTCTGTGTAATGGTTCTGATGGTTTGTTGCTTCAGTAAACACAGTTTCAGTGGTCGGATCTTTTATGTACTTGCTCTTTCACTCTAAAGTTGTCTACTAGACAACCATAGATTCAAAATGTGCCTGTTCTCATCTACATTTTATTAGTGCATTTATTTTATTGATTCTTTTTTTATTTTGTAAAGCACTTCCAGTGGCCAAGGAGCACTTTCAGGGATGGATTCCAACAGGGGTGTTGGGTTGGGTAGCAATTTGGGACATTTGCAATATCCATGTGAATGTCGCCATCAATTATGTCCAGAAAATGATGACTGAGGCTCTCATTGAGCAACGTATTGACCTTGAATGGGTACTCTGTGAACATAAAGCCAATAACATAACGTAATGCAACATAAAATAAAATGACATGACATAACATAACTTTACATTGCATTAAATACCTTTACATAACATAGCATACCAACAGCAATGAGACTTGAGAGGGTCTTTGCACATATACAACTTTATTAAATTGCAATGGTACTCTTCATTATTTAGCACCACTTTGATGTGTGGAAAATGCTGTGAAAAAACTGACTCCATATAAATACACATTCCACATAATTGACAGCGCTATTATGGATAGTAGCTGTCCAAAAGTGATTTTATTTGCATAAATTAAATATATTATAGTGTTGCGCAAACCTAGTCTTTTGCTCGGGTCTACAAGGTTTGTTTTCACACTCACGGTGATACAAATTAACTTAGTTCAATACACCAGTGCAATATGTGAAAAACAGAATATTGTAATCCCACAGAAACCCACCAAATACATAAATAAGGTGGTGTCAATGTTTTGGGTTCATAACAGAACGCCATGATAATCCAAATGATCATTCATTATTGTTTTACATACTCAATATCACTAGAAACAGAATATTTATTTAAACATTTGTATTTGAAAATAGTTATTTTAAAATGCCGAGCCGTGATGCACATATTATTGGCAACACCTCAGAAGAAAATAAAAAAGCAGCTAAACTTTTCATTAACTCTGAAAATTGAAAATTCTAACAGCACAATGTATAACCCTTACAACCTCACTAAGCTATGTCTAAGCGCTATGCTAGTTCTAGTAGATGGATACATATTAAGCCTGAGTTTCAGAGATGAAGTGCATACCTGGAAAACAGGGTTTGTTATCTATTTGAAATAGCTTGTCAACTGTTTCAGGCACCAGGCCAAGATGGAATATTGGGCCCGATTCACAGAGCTAACTTAAGACAAAATCCTAAACTTACTACCATTTTGGTATTCACAGAAGGCACTTACTTATTTTGGTATTCACAGAAGGCACTTACTCATTTCATTATTCACAGAATTTAGGAGTGCTAACTGTATGACTCCTAAATGCCTTTTGGGAATACCGAAAGTCTTAAAGTTAGGATTTTTCTCAGTTTATGAGTAGTAAAGTTAAGACTTCTAACTTTAGGACTCCTAACTGCCTTCTGTGAATACCGAAAGTCTAAAAGTTAGAATTTTCTCAGTTTAGGAGTCCTAACTTTACTACTCCTAAACTGAAAAAAATACTAACTTTAAGACGTGCGGTATTCACAGAAGGCATTTAGGAGTCCTAAAGTTAGGAGTCCTAATTTTACTACACTCACAATCAACCAGGTATGCCAACTCCTACTTCCTCTATGCCACTTTCACCTAACTGTCAGCCCAATAAGAATACCTTTCCTACATCTTCCTCTTATACATACCCGCTCTCCAAAAATGATCCTCCCCATATTATAATCCCACCCCCTGCCCCCTCCAGGTTTTCCCCCTCGTCCTCCACACTTTATCCCCCCAGACAACCCTAACACGACCAACTTCCCAATAAATACGGATCCACCGCATTCATCAACCCACGCACTGTCATTCCCTAACATTGAACTTGTCCTTTCATCCCTTGTCTTAGAACTCTCCTCACTCAGAAGCGATATCTCACTCCTTACAAAAGCCATCACCTCACACAACAACACTCTTCTCAACCCATCCACATACTGCCCTCCAAGCATTACTACCAACATCAACACTCCTCCTCACTCTAGTAACTACACAACCAGTTCCTTACCCGCTCAACCTTCCTTAACCGTCCCACCCTTCAATGCCAACACGCCCTCACCGCCACAACTCGGTACTTGCCCAATAACCTTGGGAGTTAACTTTTCCACAAACTTACCTATCTCTCCCTCACCATCCTCGTCCACTATCCCCCCTACTCATCAGTCTACTATCCCAGTTCTCTTAGGAACAAGCAGACTCCCCCTTCCTCCGACTTCCCCTAGACCACCCTAACAACTTAGACCTATCCCTCCCTGTCCCCCCGCCCAACCTCCCGACCCCACTCCCCTCTGTTGCATGTTGATTAACTGCCGATCCGCCTCCTGCCACGCTACTGAGATTGCGGAAACCATTCTCAGTGAAAACATTGAAATTGCATTCCTAACTGAAACCTGGCTCACCGCCCACTCCACTCCCATCCTCGACTTGCTCATTCCCCCAGGTTATTCTATCATTAAGAAAGATAGAATCAAGCAAACAGGAGGAGGCCTCGCCCTAATCTTTAAAGCTGAACTTAACATCTAGCTTGGCCATCTACAAGACCCTTCATCCTTTGAATACCTTTGCGCAGATCTCATTATTCCCGGCTCCCCCACCATTCGGTTGCACACTCTCTACCACCCCCCTGGAAATTGCATCCCCTTTACTGAAGAGATGTCTGATCCTATTATTGAAGCCTCGCTCTCACACTCTAAGAATCTCTTCCTTGGTGACTACAACATCCACTGGAACAAAAGTGAAGACCCTGCTGTCATCCTATTTAAGGATACTATGGACATCACCAACATGACCCAACTCTGCCATTCTCCCACTCATAACAAAAGTGCCACCCTCGATGCTATTATCACTAGCAACAATCTGACCTCCCTCTCTAATATACTTCCTGCTGACTGGTCTGATCACTTCCTTATCCTCTTCACCCTGAATAGATCCATTACCCCCCGCCCCATTAGCATTTTACCTAGTATACCTACACGCAACCTTCACCTTATTCCACCTGGCGAATTGGAATCCACAATTAAATCCCGCTTACTTCTACCCCCTCTCTCTGACAGCACCAACGACCTAACTAACCATTATAATAATTCTATTCTTGAGCCCTCGACATAATTGCTCCAATCAAACTCAAACAACAAAAAAGCAATCCTCCCAAGTCAATTCTGAACTTAATAATGAAGGATGGGCCCTCAGACAATCTGAACGGGTTTGAAGGAATCATCCCACCGCGTATAAACTGACTCTCCTTAGAACTGCTAGAGTCCAAAACAAAAAACACTTCTTCAACGAAAAAGCCTCCTTTCTCCGGTCACAACTTGACCAGGCTAGAAACCAACCTTGAGAACTCTTTAACATTGTTAAAAAGCAAACCTCCACTGGCCCTCCTAAAATATTATCCTCTATTGACAGATGCGAAGAAATTGCCAGCTTCTGTACGAATAAAGTCAACAAGATTGAACTATCATTCTCTTCCGTCCCCCTCTCACTCCAACCTCCCCTCATCCAACACACCCTCTCCAACACTCCTAATTCACTTTTGTCCACTTTTTCCACACTTCACGATCCATCTCAACCCCTCCCTTCCCTCCCCCAACCAGACCCCTCTCCCAAAGGACTCCCTGCTAAAAACAATGCCTCATGGAGCGATTTTAGTCCAGTTTCAGAATCTACAATCATTAATATCATTGCCAAACTCAAACCTTCCTCCCACTCCAAAGATCCTCTTCGCACCCATTTGGTTGAAGAACTCAAATTTATCATTGCCCCTATATGGACCAATATCATCAACTCCTCTCTTTCCACTGGCTGTGTCTCAGCCTCCCTTCAGCTTGGTCAAATCTCACCCATTCATAAAAACACCACTGCAGACCTCAATGACCATAACAACCTATGCCCTATCTCTAACCTTCCCTTCCTCTTTAAAGTCCTTGAAAAATATGTCCTATCACAATTAGAGAACCATATTGTCTCCTTCAATCTCCTTGACGTCTTCCAATCCGGATTTAGAAAGGGATGCAGTAGTGAAACTGCTATGTTAAATATTACTGATGACATTCACTGCTCCCTAGACAAAGGTGAATCCTCATTACTAATCCTACTTTACCTCTCGGCTGCATTTGATACTGTCCACCACCCCACCCTTCTCAACACTCTCAAAGATCGGTTTGGTTTAGAAGGCACCGTATTCAAATGGTTCTCATCATCCCTTCAAAATAGATCACAGCAAATCAAGCTCAGCCACCTCCTCTCTAAACCTAAACCTGTCTCACTCGGTGTCCCTCAAGGATCCATCCTCACCCCAACCCTATTCAATATTTTCATGGAACCACTCACCCTCATTCTCAAACAAGCTAATATCAATTACCACCTCTATGTCGATGATACCCAATTATAGTACAAGATCAAATCCCACAAAGACATTCTTCACCTCAATGACACTCTGACTAGAGTTCAAGCCTGGCTCCATCTGAACCATCTCAAACTGAACCCGAAAAAAACCTGAAATCATCCTTTTCACCCCCAAAAACAATTCCCTTCCCATTCAACTCTGGGTCAATGATATCAAAGCACTTAACTGCTCACTCTCCACCTCTAATTCCGTTAAATCCCTAGGCATTAGCATCAACCAGAATCTTAATCTCATCCCCCACATTAAAAATGCAGCCAAAAGTGCTCTTTTCACCCTTCACCACCTCAAGAAAATTAAACCTTTTATTCCAGCTGATGATTTCAAACTTGTTGTCCAATCGCTTGTCCTTTCCAGGATAGACTATGGTAACGCCACACTTGCCGGCACCCCTAAAGTCCATCTTGCACCGATTAAATCTGTTCTCAACCAAGCTGCTAGACTTATCTCTGACTGTAAAAGATTTGACCACATCTCCCCCGTCCTCAAAAATCTCAATTGGCTCCCAATAGAAGGAAGATCCACCTACAAGATTGCCTGCATCACTCACAAAGCTCTTCACCAAAAGACCCCCTCTTACCTTGCAATCAAACTACAAAAAGCAGGGTGCACCAGGTCCCTGAGTAGCACCAACTCCCTTGTCCTGATCCCTCCCAGACTTAAATGTCAAAAGACCCAATCCCGTGCATTCTCTGGTAATGCTCCTACAATTTGGAACTCTCTCCCCAAGGATCTTCGCTGCAACTCCTCTTACCCTCTCTTCAAAAAAGAACTCAAAGTACTTCTTCTCAACAAATATTGGGGTATCTAATGTTACTGACTCTGAACATGTTCACTCTTTTCTCCTCTCTTGTCCACTCCTCTCCCCACCACCTCTCACTCTTTTCACATTCTCACTCCCCCTCTTTACATCCCCTTCTCTCTCTTAACTTTCAGTATTCATCCTCCCCTTAATTGTATCTCTCTGTTTCTTCCCCCCCTTAGCTCTTCTGAATGCAATTCTTTATCCCTTGTGAATTTTCTGCACATTGCCTATTTTATCTTATTATGTTTTATCTTATTATTATGTTTTATCACATATGTTCCTTACACCTTCCTTGTAAAGCGCTCTGATACTCTTGGGTCCAGCAGCGGTTTATAAAACCTTTGAAATAAATAAATAAATACAATTAATTCTGTGAATACCGAAATGAGTAAGTGCCTTCTGTGAATATCAAAATGGTGGTAAGTTTATGATTTTGTCTTAAGTTAGTTCTGTGAATCGGGCCCTCACTTCTATGGTCAACTGGATCTGTGATATGCGTCTGTGACCTGGGTGAAGTTTCTCTCCTTACAAGTGGTTAAATAGCAGTCCTTATGTACACTATGTCTAGACTTGTATTATTTGACCTAGACATGTTGATAAGTAGACATTTGACCCAGACTTATTTCACCTCAGTTCTTATTTCTATGTCATCAGTCAGACGAAATGTCATCTTCACATGGTCAGATCCATCTATGTCAAATAGTTGGCATGACAATGATTTTGCATAATTTGAGATAGGTGGCAACCTCCAATGTCAAAGAATGCTGCCTCCATGGTCTAAGAGGGCACTAGTCCTGAATGTGTTTAGGAAACTAAAACTAAAAGAAAGAGTTCTAAAAGTTAGTGATTAAAATAGATAAAAAATAGAATTATGGAGAGGGAAACAGTCATAAGATTTATGGCATTCCTGTAATCATTTGTGTACTAAATAGTCACTTAATTATCACTAAATGTGTTTTTGATTGATGTTGGTTATCCGAGATACTCATTATACAAGGTTCAATAAATCTTTATTCGACCAATTTACTGGTCATAAAAACACATTAAATAGGTAACACATAAGACAATAAATCAGCATGTACATTCATTAACATTTAAAATCATTTCAAATAGGATATGTTTTTACAATATGAGGCTATTTTAAAATGCTAAAAGTTTTCTATGTTTCATAGCGGCAATGAAGTAACTAAGTACAGCATGACAAATTTCTAGGGTAGTTAAGGATTAGAAATATTCCAGACCATCTTTGGGCAAAGCAAAGTGTCTATGCAGAAGAATTTGATGTAAAAAACCGAGCTCTAATGAATGGTACAGAGTGCAAAACAGCATAAAATGCGCAGTAGGTTGGGTGGAGACAGAATCGCATGGACATTTCGGAAGTAAAGTGGCCCAGTAGCCCACCAGGGAAAGGCAACTAAGTAATAAATAGTATTTAGTCTCAACCTTGTCAGTTAAAATTTGTGCTGTGGATTTAAAACCCAGCATACCCGGAGTGTTAAACATTTAAATATAATAATAATTAAACGTGAGTTAAAAGACTTTTCAATTCTCTTCTCTAAATGAAAGCGAAGATACCTTTGACTTTCCTCTTAGTCTGGGCAGAGACGTTTTAGGGCATAGGCAAGAGCCAGTTCTGTTCTGCAGAGAATCTTTCCATGATGACCTTGAATAATTCTTAAACAGATTTCTTTAAATACTGCTTTCCTTTAACTTATTTTTAATGTGGGTGATGTGTACGTCTATTACAGACATTTTCCAGAGAAATGTTGTGTTTGTGTTTCATGCAACATCCATTAAAAAAAGTTTGCTCTAAATCAAAATAGGACTTCACGTATGAAAAATCGGAGGGGGGACGGTCACAAAGATTATTAGTAGTAATATTAGTGAGCTGCTGCTATGTTACAATATTGAAAACACATGTCAGAGCTGAAATTTGATCATAAATTAAGAGCTGGTCAGAACAGGGGTCTCCAAATACGTTTGGGGGCTTAAATCATCAAGTGAATTAAAAAGAGCTCTCAAACCTAGGTTATGAAAAACTGTTTTGACATAAGCCAGCCAAAGGATAGCATTCATATTGTCAAGATTTAGACAATCCATCAGAACTTCCCTAGAAAAGCCAGCCCGAGGAGTGCTCCATAATTTTATCCAAAGCAATAAAGGAGCTATACCAATAAAATCTTCAAAAAACAAATTCTGCATGCTTAATAAAACTTGGAGTGGATTTGGGTGAAGCTAGTAGTCTAAATAGGAATGCATTTTCTACTATCTGTAGCTTTCCCAAGGCTGTATAACTCACACTCCTGCCCCCTAAGCACCATTGAGCAGACATTTGCTTCAATAGAACTGGATCATCTCCCTAATTGGTTTATGCTCCAGCTTTTTTGCAAAATTAAATATTGCTTTACAGCCTGTCCCCATCTTTTGCATTCTCTTATTGATTAAAAATTACCAAGACCTATTTGCATTGATCAACAGGCCTAAATAATTAGAGTTTGTACATTTGGGCCACAGGGCTTAATAAATGGATTTTGATAATTCACCTTGAGATTTAGTTTACACATAAAATCATTAAAACCATTATAAAGATTTCGGAGGCCGTTTGCTGTTAGCCCTAAAAGAAATGCATCATCTGCATACAAAAGAACATAACTGCACAAGAGTGGATTTGTCAAATGTCTTTATATCAGGCCCATAAAAATGTGTTGAGGGAATTAATGTAAAATAAAAACAAGAAAGGGGCAAGGATATATCCTTGCCCCACTCGTCTGCCACCCTGTAGGTTTTATGCAATCCCCTGACTGCGTATAATGCACATTAAGGGTTGTGTCCCAATAAAAAAACGCTTAATGAGGTCCAGCAAGATGGGGTCCACTCCTGCCACTTTCGTTAGAACCCACAGTTTCTTCCTATCAACAAAGACAAATGCACAGGAGAGGTCCATAAATGCCATGTGAAGGGCAGCTCTCCTGCCCTTGACGTACGTGCCCCAAAAGCGGTGTAGAGTAAGGGCCTGATCTACCATTCCTTAATTCAGGTTAGAGCCACATTGGAAAGGTAGTTTTGTTTTAAACGAATCTAGGACCCTAGTGTAACTTTTCCCAATTCATGCCCTTATATAGATATACTTTACCCTATCCGTATATAGGCATACAAATCATTACCATATTTGGCCTGAACCTTACAGCCCAAATAAGGCAAGGCTACTTCCACTAAGTTCCGAGAATTCACAACGATTTCTTGGAAAAACCCACCTTCAGCAGCTAGGATCTTCCCCCTGCTTGAATATTAAGTTATGCAAGAAATCCTGGAGTTTTCTGGGAATTGAACCTATGAGTGACGTTATTAAGATCAATCATGCGTCAAACTCGGCACCTTCATGGTATAAATATGCCTACATTTGCCCGAACCAACACACGGTGGTTCTTGGAGCAGATCGACTAACTACTTGCCCGACGCCCTGCAGCAGCAAGTGCCGAAGGAAGCCGACCCTCCAGCAGACGCACTGAGAGACGCTGTTTCTTCTCTTGCTGAGAAATCCAGCTCCAGTGTTTCCAGGTATCTGGGAGATCGAGTCCTGAGAGAGAGATACAAGACCTCCTTCATTCTAAACCAAGGTACAGAGCTGATTAGACCCGTAGAGAATTCTTGATTAGACTCTTGGCAGATTTTCGGCAAAGAATACTAAACTTAAAACTACTCCTAAACGTAATTCTTCCCTTGTGCTAGGCTTAGGTCAGGTACATCGGGGTAGGCGTATTTTAGAAGCACCAGTTGAGTACTTTTAGCCATCTCTTTTATCATTGTATGTATTTTATGCATTTTATCTATTTAAAGCAACTTATGGCTTAGAAACCATATCATGCTTTTACAGTACTACTTTGTAATACTGTTTGTATTATATGCCTTGTACTTTATAACCAGCATTACTATTGTAGCAGTAAATTTCTCATGCTTGAGATAGAAGACTGTTCAATAAATACCTTTTATTGAAAACGACTGTCTCTCTAATTTCTCAGCAACTCTGGTGAAACTAAGTATACACGATTGACTGAGTAAAATAGTTATCTATTGTTTCCGCGACTCTGAAGATTTATTGAAAACGACTGTCTCTCTAATTTCTCAGCAACTCTGGTGAAACTAAGTATACACGATTGACTGGGTAAAATAGTTATCGATTGTTTCCGCAACTCTGAAGATTGATTTCTTATTCTTGGGAAACAAAGTTGTCATGTTATATGGTTGTCAGAAACTAATCCCTTCATGTACTTTCGAGAAAGTTTCTAGCGACCTCTGAGCTAGCTGGCACACACAAAATTAAGTCTAATATATTCGACAGAGACTTAGTTGACCTTAGTCCTACGTCTAAGCTGCAGTATATATTATTCCAATGCGCAGAGCCTATTGGGAATATAGGAACTACACTACAGTTTGAACCCGTTCCTCAAATTGTTTTAAAATGACCCACCCAAGGATTGTAGCTGTAAACTTGATTAATGAGAATGGACGGAAGCAAGCAGGCAGATTCTGATCACCTTCGGTTGGATGCACTTAGGAACTGAGGCTTAGAAGCAGACTGCTGACAATTAGACACATTCTGAAACCTGCAGCGGAAATATCAGTAGTATCAACCTGTGTAAAGCCTGACGGGGTACTCGTCCCTTCAACTTGTGACCTATGTATGCTGATGAACCTAACAGAGCCAGGTTCAGAACCATGGCCTTTGTAAATGTGTCCAACAACAGTATGAGATAAGCCTGATGCTCGAGCTGCAGTTGTCCATTGGTAAGCTGCATCCTGAGGGACCATGTTCCCCCATATCTCTTGTGGGGGGCTTGTTCAATGCTTGTGTTTGCAATTTCAACTAAGGGCTGTTCTTCCATCTTCCCAAATGAGAAATTATTGTCCTTAAGGTATCTAACAGGAGAGTCATTAACCTAGGGTAGAATTCCTCCAAAAGGGACGGAATTCTATCTTCTCTGTGACAATTAGTTAGAGCGTTTCCCTCCTGTGTTGGCTTTGCGAATGCTTTTGAAAGGCCGAGCATTGCTTCTTGAAGGTTGTTGCCGGCACCTCCTTTTCCTCTTCCCCATTTCATTTTTAAACATTCAACCTCACCTTCATTTTGCACTATAACCTGAGGATCAGTGGCATCACTAGGGGGGAGCGGGGGGTGCGGTCCGCACTGGGTGACACCATCAAATGGGGTGACACCCGCCCGTCAGCTAGAAATACGATGTTTAGGAATCAAAGACCGGACGCGCTGTGGTCTGCTCACTGCGAGCTGCGTGTGCGCCCCCCTGCTGGAGGCGTCCCGGGATGGCTGGGACCCCGAGCAAGCGTGAGGTGCATGCATGGAAATTGGCGCAGGCCGGCCTGAGGTAAACGAACAACCATCCTCTGGCACGATTCCCAGAAGGGGCTCCTGCCCCCTGCCCACTATCTTCGAGGTGTGAAGGAATGACACACACCAGTATCCCCCATCAAAATGCTGCCTGCGCACAATGCCTGGGGGCAGCAGTTAGCAGACATTAGGCTCAGCTTCGAAGTCCTCTGCTGAAAGCAAAGCGGCTCTGTTCTCCAGCGGAGCTGTGAGGAGAGTCGCTCTGGGTGCCACTGGGAGAGAAGGGGGCCTTAGAGGGGCTGGGCTACACATGGGGAAGAACTGCACGGAAGACACAGTGACTGCAAACCGTGCCACCCCCCCTTTAGCGCCCGCTATTACGTGAGAAGGAGGTACATCATCATGCATTTTGAATGGCACACAGTTGAGTCCTCAGTTGGTTCATTGTTCTCTTACCCTGGGCCGCTCCGTCTGGGGAGGTGGGCAGGGAGGAGTGGAAGCAAGACTTGCAAGTTACCCGAGGAAGTACTTTTTCGAGGAACTATAGTTTCCGGGGTAATGTGCTTTTGATGAGCGGGAAGCTAAATTGCTAAGACTGTTGCCAGCTATTTCCTCCTTGTGTACAGCTCTGTGGACAGCCGTTAGGTGAAGTTGGCGGCGGCCGGATCCCTCCACTCTAATGGGGCGGGGCAGGTGAGAAGCAGCAAGACCTCACAGCCGCCAGAGAGGTAGTTGAGGGCTCCCCGGAGGCTGTGGAACGCGGTGAAAGGCCTGGTGGAGTGCCCAACGCATGGCTCCAACTCCAAGACGGAGGGAGAGCAGAGGCTGCCAGGGACCAGGAGCCGGTGAGGGGCCTAACAGGCTGTAAAGAGCCCGCGCAAAAAGTCACTGTGAAACCACGGGGTCCGGGGAGGTGCAGGCTTCCCCTGGCGCTTCCTTGCAGGCCTAACGTTGGAGCAGTGGCTTCACTGCAGCCCTACATTGGAGCAATAGAGCGGTGCACTTGGGGGCCCGGGAGTCGAAATACAGCAACGCTAGGCCATCGGCCAGAAAAAGGCCTGGCGCCCTGGACCCCATACATAGCCACATTGCTCCCGTTGATGAAGCTGCCACACGCAGACATCAGGCGCGGGCTGAACCGGCCTGGAAAAGGTGAAAGCCCCGGCATGGTGTGGTTGAGGCAAAGCTGAGCAGAAGGGAGGTGCGCTGATCCGCGCCTCCGTGGCATCGGCCATTAAGTCGACTGGCGCCGAAGGTCTCATGCAGAGCGGATCCACAGGTCCATGGGGTAAGTCGTGAGGGGTCTGGGGGTGACACCATGAGTTACCGCACTGGGTGACACACACCCTAGTGACGCCACTGCTGAGGATGGCTGACATTCCGGTTACAAACAATAATGGGACAAAGTGGATTGTACCGCTTGCTGATACTCTGCCCCTCTCAACGTCAATCCTTCAGCTGTATCCATGTGAAAAGGTGGGGATGAGGAGAGAGACAATCTATGTTCAGCCAGTTCTATTTCCTTGTAAAGGAGCCAATGGCCTGCTGTAAAAAATACTGTCAAGGGTTGTGCGGATAACCGGAAGCCCTCGCTTTATCTTACGTTTCCCAATTCACACAAGTTTTTGAGGCCATCACCAAAAGATTAGCCAAAAAACGCTGAGAATAATATTCGTTTAGGCCCTCCCAGAAACAAACCTCTGTAAAAGTTAAACAGTACCTTGAAATCATAGTCCTTCTGAAGTCCTTCTTATAATGAAACTAAGAGGAGGAGCCCGACCTTTCTTGGCAGAAGACGGTTGCAGGCGGGCCGCCCTTAGCCATAGGCGTGGGACGGGCACACATGTGCGTGCCCTGCACTGCAGGAGTGTCGCAGTGCCTTTACGTTGATGGGAAGGCTGGGCTTGCCTCCTGCACTGCTCGTAATGCTGGGGGACCGAGTCCTATCCCAGTCACCCAACAGGAAACCAGGTGGTGCAACAAACAGACCTCCTACGGCCCTGAATAGATGACCCGCACTGAGTAAGTGTTGCTGTGCCTTTAAGGCGATGGGAAGGCTGGCTTTGCCTCCTGCACTTCTCAGAATGCAGTGGGACCAAGTCCTATCCCAGCCAGCCAATAGGAAACCAGGCGATGCAGCAAACAGACCTCAAACGGCCCTGAATAGATGTTCTGCATTCTGAGAGTGTTGCAGTGCCTTTATAGCGTCAGGAAGGCTGGCTCTCTCTCCTGCTCTGCTAAGAATGCTAGGGGGCCCGAGTTCCACCCCTGCCAGCCAACAGGAAAACAGGTGGTGCAGTAAACAGGCCTCGGACCGCCCTGAGTTAATGTCTTCTATTCATTATGCATCCAGAGAACAAAAGCACATGCCAGAAAACTGTATTTGATGAAATAGCAAATCATCACTTGTTATGTGTTCGATAAGACATGTCTTCAAACTAAAAAAAGGGGGTCTCTGCACTGGAAGGCATGCTCCTTACAACATTCCCAATCAAAAAAGAAAGATACATTAAAAAAAAAAAACATTCATTATAATGTGCAACATCTTAGTCGAGGAAAATAAACGAGGGCTTTATCGGCCATTAAAAATAAAAGGGAAGAAGACATATTTTTAAATGTTCTTATTATTGCAGCTGTGTGCAAAAAGAGAAACAAAAACATAAAGAAAGTAAAAACGTGTAACCAGTCCCAAAAATTATTTATGAGGAAAAAAACAAAAAAATAACAGGAACAGTTCTTCCATGCATAGGGATGCAATCTCATCATCTTGATGATGTGGATGTGAGCTCTCTAATGAATTTGGAGGTTGAACATTGTTTAGTCTTTGGTGATGTTAAAACAACACAGTGGAGCAAATAGAACAGCAGCTGCTGGATTAGATAACACAGCTCTCAATGTGAATGGAGCAGAGAAAGCACATCATTTTCCGATAGTGCTGGAGCTGTAGAAGCACATCTGTGCTGCTATTGGAATCCAATGAAGAAGAGATGTCTTGTGGCTTTACTCAGGCAAGACCAGGTTTTGGCACTGCTTGTGGATTAGCAGTTGGTGATTTTGATGACCCATTTACTTCTACATGATTCAGGATGGGCAACTGGAGTGCAGTGCAACAGGTTAGTGAAACTTATTTCTTTGAAACAGTTCCTTTGCTAGTAGCTTGACAAAAGTCCAGTGCACACAGGTAGCTAGTCTAAAAATAAAATGGCACCTTTATTGCACTGCTTTTCCGTAGAGAACTGTATTCCAGCTGCTTGGGTAAAAAATGTAAGTTGTTGTGCAAAAGTGTTGCCTAGTTGATAGGAAATCAATCCTATGAAAGTCTTTAACTCTCAGATGAAAAAAAAGCTCTTTGCAGGCGAGAAAATTTTATTTTTTGCTGCTTGAGGTTAAAATACCTCTTTTGGAATTTAGGACCTTACAATCTCCTTTAAGTTTGTCAATGTACAAAATCAATCAAATCTTTTTTTGTTCTGTCACACTTTCAAAACAATCTTTTCAAGGAAGAAAAATAACATCAAGACATTTTAATATGTTTCTTCACAGTCAAGATGTAGGCATTATAAAAAATGATTCATTGCCTAGAAGCATATGCATGTATCTCGGAGCCATACGCCTTTACATAAAAATCACATACAGTCAAATTGAAAACGCCATTCAGAATACAGTCAAATTGAAAATACCATTCTGATTCATTTAAGTTAGATTACTATCAGTAATGTTTGATAACCAATGCTCATAGCCTTGAACATTAAGAGTTTCAACAAAATGTGCAGTGTAACTGAGTCGGTGAGTGTCAATCATGTTTAAACAGATTTCTCTGATTTCTCTGTTTTGAGCGTGTAGCAAAAAGCAGATGTGCTTGATGCATCACCTACATTCTCTGAACATGTTATGTTTATTTATGTTTAAGGCCTATTGTATATAGTGTTTATAACTGTGCATTTCTCAGGAATCGAGGCTTTTGTGAATTTCGTAATAAAATTAGGAAAACAGTACATTTGTTTGCAATTTAAAACATGAAACTTTATTTTCAAAGGAAGGATAAACAGACAAATTAATGAGTAATTAGTTGTACGGTATCAAAGTTCACTGGACCTAAAAAGAAATCCGGAATAAATACTTAATTCATTACAACTTTCAACACATATGCCAATTGCAATGTCTCAGAGCCTCCCCTAACTTAATAAGGAACTAATTTCCAGATTATGCCCTGAGGCACAGGATAAGCTCGGTATACAGCCTTTACAACAAAACTTTTACAACGAACTACCATTACAACAAAACTTTTACAACGCAAACTATTACAACGCATAGCGCTGGGGGGCGCTCTAGGATAGGGAATAGGTTTAATGTACTATCCAACAACTTCCCTACTATCCACGGGGACTGGAGTTGGAATAGTAAATTAAACTATTCACTATCCAGCGCCCAAAAGCCATATGCGTTGTAATGGTATGCGTTGTAAAACTTACGATGTAAAGGTAGGCGTTGTAATGGTATGCGTTGTAACATCATACATCCGATAAGCTCTAATGTAGGCAGCATAAAGACCTTCTCAAGGTCTGTGAGATGACAGATGCAGTTGAAGTTCTTGAACGACGGGTTGTGTAAGAGTTCTTTCAGGGTTGTAATGCCCATTCAGTAGTAATAGTAGAACAGTCTGTGTTGTCAACTACATGAACAAAAAGAAACAGTATTGTAGTGATCCAAAGATCAGGCCATGGTGGTATCAGATATCGATAAAAAAAACGATGATATGCAAAAAGAAATCAATGATATCAAGTGACTGTGAATTTGTGATGAAAAGTCCCCTGTGTAGAATTCATATTCTTTTTCATGCAGCACTGTTGCTCCAAAAGGCTTCATCAATGTCGATGTTGACTCATGCTGAGGTTCACGGTAAAGCAGAGCAGTGATTTAAAGCTTAGAATTGATGAACTTGCAGCAGCTTGTTCCTCTCTGGATTCTGGAACATGACTTAGGATAGATACCAGCATCAGTGTACTCCTCCTGAGGTAGTTCCTTCAGAGTAGGGAGAGACTGAGAGGTTGCGCTTTGAAGGTACTTTGGTGTCAAAAGGGGGTCTGTTAAACAGAATCAGGCTGGAAAGCTTTTAATGTGAGAGAATGACACCTTATTTTTCTATGAATCAGGCAGCGGAAGTAGTATTACAGTCCATGTGCCTTTTACCCCAAGAAATAGAATGGATGATCTGACAGAATGTTTAAATATTTTTTATCAGGAATCTTTTGCATGAATTTGGTTGAGATACCCATCAGCAGCTTTGAAACCTTAACTTCACAGGTAGTAGAGTTGCAATGTGTCAAATTGGATAGTTTAGTTTAGACTTCTTGAATGTCTTACAACAGCTTTTGTTCAGTTTCTGGGTCAGACAAATTTGCTTCTGCCACTTTCCCAGAGAGCTCCAGAACAGGTATATACTTCGGTAAGTATATAATATGAAGTGCAACCACCGATTACTTCTCTAGGAAAATGATCTAATCTTTCTACAGATTATGCAACCAACTCAGTCCTGGATTCAATAACCCTCCGGTTAGGACTTATTGAACATACCAAAACTCACTCACATAACCAATTACTTATTGGTCAAAATAGGTTGGTGAATTGCAGATAAACACCCAAAGCAGACGCAAAATCCCTGTAAGCCTTTCAAGCGAATGCAGGACCATTTTCCGAATGAGAAGAATAAAAACTGCTCCAAGGGTTTTTATACTGCAAGTCTTTTCCATTGTCTAAGCACATCAGCATTTCATTGTGGCCCAAACCCATAAGAATCTGGAGCCTCATCAGAATCAAATATCAAACAATATTAGTTACACTGAATTAGCCCTGACATTGTCAAAGACAAGGTCGGCAAGAAAGTGCAATCAAAATAGTGTGGGAAGTCTGCAGTGCTCTTACAAAAATAGAAATGTGCCACTTGCTGACAAAAATATGAAATCACTGCATATAATTTTTTCTCTTATTTGTTTATTTGAGGATGGCTACCTTATATACCAGTTGTGCTGCTGTAGCCTTAACACTGCAGATTCTATGCCAGTGCAGATGTTTTAACATCCTGGGGTGCCATTCTTAAATATAAGGTAGCTTGCTTATCTAGCCGCATGTCTCTCTTTTACTCCTGATTTGAATACCATTAGAGTGCTATCTGAATTGTGAGTGTGGGAGTGATCTTAAGATCCATTTGAAGTTGCTTAAATCAGTGTAAAATATCTGTGCTGAACTTGGCTTGAGATTAGGTTGTCTGCAGATTCCATAGATAGGTCTCCTCTGCATGGGCCGCAAAGCAATGTTTGCCACACAGTTCCCTAAAATGTGAATTGCTTCGCTTGTATGACCCATGGTGCTTGACAGAGACCAGTGGAAGCTTGTCTTTGAAAGATAGCCACCCTCCCCAGAATGTCTATTCCTGTATTGACTTCCCTTCTGAATCTCTGAATCCATTTAGGCGCTAATGTATGCAATGTACATTGAGACCTATAAATGGCATTAAAACTGAATCTTACACTACTCTAGTGTGGGAACTGAATGATCAGCTTTACATAACGAAAGTAACAGGGATTGGGTATTTGTGTGCTAGTGAGACCTAGGGCCAGATGTAGGTAATCTCAATTTACCTATTCTTAAATACCGAATTTTAACGATTCGGTATTTAAGAATAGGTAAATGGGATGTGGATAATTTTTCGATAACAATTACCGAATCGGTAAGATTTGGTATTTACCGAATCTGTATTTTCCGATTCGGTAATTGCCATTCATTCCTATGGGCCTCCAGGCCCATTGGAATCGGTAAATACCGATTCGGTAAAAGGGGGGAAACATTCAAGGGTGGCAGGGTGTCGCTTTGACACCATGTTGCACCCCTGAATTGTGCATGGGTGCACATGTGGCACACATACATGCCCTAAGGAAATGTATGTCTGCCACATGGCACTGTTATTAAATGCAAAAAATTGCTTTTTTTAGGGTTTTTGTAATTTACCACCAACTTGTAGATGGTGGTAAATAACAAATCCATACAGGTGAAAAGCACTCATTGAGTGCTTCCTACAATTCAGATTCGGTTATTTACTAAATCGGTATTTAAGAATTCAGTAATCTTAAATACCGATTTGGTAAATTACCGAATCTGAAATGTAGCCACCTGCATCCCAAATGCCTAATACCGGTCGGTAACGGCCGAAATTCGATAATTTCGGCCGTTACCGACTGGTATTAGGGTTCCTACATCCGGCCATAAATCTTTAGTACGTTTTTAGCGGTTTAAAGTTTCTAACACCAAAAAGCTCCTGCACTGCAAATCAAGCCTCCCTCTGGCAATGGAGCCATTCACAGAGAACAGCTCTGTTGTACTTTTATTGGTGAAACATTTAGGAGTTGCTTATGATATGTAATGATTTATTTAGCATTGCAAAGTCGTTGCGAAATAAACTGTACTTGCACTACTTGAGATGAGATACAAACTTTGTATCGAACAGTGTATAAAAGAAGAAACTTGCTGAACCAGAGAATTCTCTGTTGGGGAGTGAAACTTGCTTTCAGCTGTAAAAATAAATGTGATTAACACAGGAATGGAATTTCTGTATGACCTTCTCAGTAAATTATGTGCATATAGCCTTAAAGTGCTTGATGGTTGCCATTGCCGATCCACGGCAAGATCACACTTTTTCGAACTAATTGTTTGAACATATCTGATAAACAGAAATGGCATTTATACTTATGTTGTTAAATGTTAGCAATGTACTTATGTAACTGAAAGTTCTATTTATATAGAATGAAGTGGACAACGTTCCAAGATGGCGCGCACAATTTTGTCGGTTACGTCCTGTCCTATGTTTGTTTCCATGATGAAAGAGTTACTAATGGCGCCGCGTTGTGTGTTACGCTTAGACACAGAAGAAGGGAATTACCGAAACGCGTCTGTCGATTTAATAAAGAACACTGCTGTGCGAAGTATCCCGCGAGTGCTGTTTCTCTTTTTTCCTGGTGAATGGGAGAATAATCGAAGCGATAATATATATATATATATGCGTCTCAACCCATCCAGCACTCAAGATGAGACACAGTGGTGCCAGGGGGAATACTTACCTGACTTTCCATAAATTATGAATGTTGGGAGTTGTAGTTTGCCGACGCACCTACACCGCATTTCCTTAAATTAACCCGGCCCACCTGGATTGCCACCAATGGCAAGACGACTTGTTTAATTTCAAAACGGATTGGCAGAGAGAAGTGTGTTACCGGCATTTGATAAAGACATTGGTTGTCGAAACGCGTCATGCCACACATTGCTGAAATAAATTCCTTTCCTGAAACCCCGCTGTGTCCCTCCGGTTCTTCATTGCAGGAATCGTGTTCTTTATTCAAATGCGCGCCAGCCCTGGGCGCGCTGGAGAAGACCCGTCTTTTGAAGTGGCCAGAGGCATAATGGCAGCTACGGCACGCACAGTATCCAAGGTATTGGAAGCACTCTGGCCCACCGCATTCCCACACAGCAAGGCATCCGCTGCAACCCAGCAGTCTGTGACTTCACGGAGGAGCCAGGATCACTGTATTCTTGGCTTCAGGACATCTTGCAGGAATCACTTGCGGTTGAGGTGTCCTGGGGAATCGGAAGAGGAGACGATTTCAGCAGCAGCACAGTCATTTCGTTTTCCATGCGTCTCAACCCATCCAGCACTCAAGATGAGACACAGTGGTGCCAGGGGGAATACTTACCTGACTTTCCATAAATGATGAATGTTGGGAGTTGTAGTTTGCCGATGCAGCTACAGCGCATTTCCTTAAATTAACCCGGCCCACCTGGATTGCCACCAATGGCAAGACGACTTGTTTAATTTCAAAACGGATTGGCAGAGAGAAGTGTGTTACCGGCATTTGATAAAGACATTGGTTGTCGAAACGCGTCATGCCACACATTGCTGAAATAAATTCCTTTCCTGAAACCCCGCTGTGTCCCTCCGGTTCTTCATTGCAGGAATCGTGTTCTTTATATATATATATATATATGTGCGCTCGCGTGTAAAGACACGGCCACACTCGCGGGGAGAAACTTGAACTCGCCTTTCTTGCCACAGCGTGCTTGAATAGCTGAGGAGCTCAAGAGAAAGTGATTCAATCCCATTTCGCCGTGGAATTCCTGACGCGTTTCGAAGGCTCCCGCCTTCTCTTCAGAGGATTTGGCGAACTGATGATGGGAATGCAGGTACCAGCCCTGATAAAAATCATGGCACGCCCCTGATGGGCTGTCCAAATGTCCCACTGCCTGATGGGACTGGTAGTCCTGTTTAGTCTTGGCGCCCCATGTGTGGATCAAGGCAGACGAGTGGTCTCCCCTCGCCAACCAGGCGACCTCACGATAGCGGAGTAGCAGACGGATATATATATTTAGCATAGACTGCGAAATAATAATGTAGTTCGGTGCTGGATAAATCTCAGCAAAGAGAAATTACATTAGAGTGAAACATTTTGCATTGTTGTGTTCATTTTGTGGCTGTGTGTGGTCAGTAATGTCCTACCCTAGTCAGGTGATTAGAAAACCCAATTATAAATTGTGTAATTTTGTGTATGTTTTATGGTATGGAGCTTCTTGTTAGATGTCCAATGTTTTACTGCAGACACATCACAACTATAATAGCCCATAAATGATTTTATATAGGAATCTAAAAACATAGAACATAGAAACCTACATAGAACAAGAAAACACTTTTGACACTGTTTATTCGTGCACTACGTTTTAGCTGAAAAAAAACATTTCAGATGTCCAGGGTTATTTGAAAGGTGTATTTTTATAAGGTTGATTTCGAATCCTGTGTTGTGATTGTGCATGCCTGTATCAATCAATCAATCAATCAGCAATTTGTATAGCGCGCTACTCACCCAGAAGGGTCTCAAGGCGCTGCAGGGGGGGGGGGTCTGTTACTGTTCGAAAAGCCAGGTCTTGAGGTGGTCCTGGGTCAGCCGTAGGTGGATGGGGAGGTAGTTCCATGACTTGGCCACCAGGTAGGAGAAGGATCTTCCTCCAGCGGTGGCTCTGCGGATGCGTGGTACGGCGGCGAGGGCAAGGCTGGCCGATCGTAGCTGGCGGGTGGGTGTGTAGAAAGTGAGGCGGCTGTTGAGGTACTTCGGGCCCATGTCGTGGAGAGCCTTGTGTGCGTGGGTGAGGAGTCTGAACGTGATCCTCTTGTTGACGGGGAGCCAGTGCAGGTCTCTCAGGTGGGTCGAGATGTGGCTGTGACGAGGGATGTGGAGGCGTTCTGTATGCGCTGGAGTCTTTTCTGTAGTTTGGCAGTGGTTCCCGCGTAGAGGTTGTTCCCGTAGTCTAGTCGGCTGGTGACGAGTGCCTGGGTGACTGTCTTCCTGGTTTCGGTGGGGATCCATCGAAAGATCTTACGGAGCATGCGCAGGGTGTTGAAGCATGATGATGATACGGCGTTGACTTGTCTGGTCATCGAGAGGGAGGAGTCCAGGATGAAGCACAGGTTTTGTGCGTGATCCGTTGGCTTGGGGGTGGTGCCCAAGGCGGGCGGCCACCAGGAGTCGTCCCAGGCGGAGGGCGATGATCCCAGGATGAGGACTTCCGTCTTGTCTGAGTTCAGTTTCAGACGGCTGTTCTTCATCCACTCGGCAACGTCTTTCATCCCTTCCTGGAGGCTGGCTCTGGCGTTGGCGGAGTCGTTGGTGAGGGAGAGGATCAGTTGGGTGTCGTCGGCGTATGAGATGCTGTTGAGGTTGTGTTGGCGTGCGAAGGCTGCAAGGGGGCTCATGGAGATGTTGAAGAGGGTGGGGCTGAGTGAGGAACCTTGTGGTATGCCGCAGATGACTTCGGTTGCCTTGGATCTGAACGGGGGGAGGCGGACTCTCTGGGTTCTTCTGGCGAGGGACAAGATGATCCACTCCAAAGCCTTCCCTTGGATACCGATGTTGCTGAGGCGCTGTACTAGAGTGCGGTGGCAGACAGTGTCGAACGCCGCAGATAGGTCTAGGAGGATGAGGGCCGCTGTTTCACCGTTGTCGAGCAGGGATCTGATGTCGTCGGTGGCTGCGATGAGGGCGGTCTCGGTGCTGTGGTTGGCTCGGAAGCCGGACTGCGAAGGGTCGAGGGATCTGTTAGTCTCGAGGAAGGCGGCGAGCTGTCTGTTGACAGTGTATATATGCATGTATATGTTTATATAGTCCAATACTATTTTATATGGTTTGTCAGGTTTAATAAAACTAGAAAAAAGAGGAGTGTTCATTAAGGAACTGCATGGCGCTATAATGTCTTTATGTTGTAGCTATATTTTAAAATAGCTTTTATTCAATGTTTAGCTTCTGTCTTTAGAGGATATTAAGCGCACACTTGGTGCTCACTTCTTACGGGAATGACATGTGAAACTGAAGTTGATATCAACCTTACTTTATTTATGTACAGGGCTAGAAACTATTTTAAAAGTCCACTTGCTTGAATAGTTTTCCCTGAGTTCTTTAGGTACTATGGAGAAACAATTGGCAAGATTATTACCTATCTATTTATAAAGACTGGAAGCCAGTTAACAAAGCATGATTTCAAAAAATGATGTCACACATATCAGATTAATGTAGCTAGAATGTGCTTTAATTTTGTAAGGTATGCCCACATCAATATGTATATGGTTTAGTAAAAGTTACTGGTAGATGTTCTTTGAAGAATCTAGTTAACTGCTGTCACTTCTGCAGCACTTGCCTGACACCTTATCTATGGATTGAGTACATGTAGTGTATGTATTACATGTTGGCACAAGTTATGCAGGTCTGGTGGGTACTAGTCCTACAAAAGTCAAGTGTATGATCTATTGTCTAAATTGTGTACAGACTAATATTACTTAATTCAGTAAGTGAGTTACTTGTGGAAGTCTAAAAATATGTATGACAGCACATGGTCTAAACCAAGCAAACATGAGATATGTCACTCTTTAGGAATACCCCTACTAAAATTCTGTCACATATGGAATAATTTACCACCAAACCATGTCTGGTGTACTTGATATCTCTAAGAAGCCTCTAGGTCTCAGTAGAGTACCAATTTACCTACAAACTGAGTAAGTCTGTATGTCTATTGGGGCCTGTATCATCAAACACAAAACTCCACCCATAAGTGAAAATATCTATAAGAGAAAATGTAGCACATCCATTTACTAATATTTCAAAGAGATATGCGGCATGTGCATTCACCCTTTCTTCCTGTTAGGCATGTGTGTGGGTGTGCCCTGCAATACCTACTAACGCTATAGAAGTTACTTGTGGCGTGTTAGCAAACAGGTTCAATAAACAGGAGATTCATACCTTGAAGTAGATGTGGGTGAAATGTTTAATTCCAGCTATGGAATTGGAAGAATTAGGGCGATTTTGCGTTCTGTTATAGCACAGTTCTGAACAACTTCTACTAATTGGTGCCTGGCAGAATTTATTTCAGTGAGGTTCCAGTAATGCGAGCATGAGTGGGATTTGTCGATCCTAATGCCATTTTCCAGAGGGCTGCTTCTCAAGCAGAATATCTACTTAAGCAGCAGCAAAATCAACTTGAACGGCCATGCACTCTTGAGAACTCACGGTGTAGTTTGTGCTGATTTTTCAACATTGCTGGTGTTACTGATGCTAAATTTCAGCACAAGCAGTGTGACCTACGTATTTGCCCATTGATAGACATCTGTGGAATCTCGCGGAGTTTTTGTGGATCTGCCCACCCCAATTAAGAAATTAGATGGGGAATAACCTTTTATCAGCCATCGACTAACAAACCCCTGTTAAATTGTGTTCTCTATTTAACAGTAGTAGTTAACACATCCATATTAAGCCGGATGATCTTGACATCCATTTTTAAATTTAAAATTATTTTTAGGAGTGTGCACTCAAAAACTACAGAAAAGTGAAAACAAAATCTGAATACCAATGTTCCAAAGCCCAGACTTTTTGTCTCAGCTCTACAAGGTTTGTTTTCACACCCACGAGTGACACGAGTGAACTGAGCTCAATGCACCAGCTCTGAATGTAAAATACAGGTTATTGCAGCCCTGCAGAACCCACCCAATTCCTAAATGAGCTGTTGTCAATAGTTTTGGGTTACTAACAGCTAGCATTGGTAATCCAAACAATTGTTCATTAATGACTCAAAATCACTAGAAATGAAATATATATTTCAACATATTTATAACAGTAATGCCGGGATTCAGGGTAACTAAAATTGAGACTACAGCTAATTGGGAACTCATTTAAAGATAAAACATAATGACATAGAATTCTTCTGTGTGGAATTAATCTATATCAATATTTGATATTTCATTTTCTGACAGACAATACATTAAAAAGAAACCTGATCTCCAATAGGGAGAATGCGTTATTAATGAATTTGTTTCAAGCACATTGGCAGAATCCTGGCCACTTTTAAATCACACACTCCCAATATCTACGTGAAAGGTTGGGGAATTAATTGGCCTAACTACAGGTCGCCTCGAGTTACACCCTTTCAACTATCATGTGAGAGCTTCCCATCACTGGTCCATTAGGACTATTTATGAGATAATCATATCTCCTCCACTTGGCACCTGCCATTGACCCATAAGTAACTTAAATTGCAAGCCAAGTACCTGAGTGAATCCCTCATGTTGATCCTGCTAACTTCCCCAGCCACTGCAAAATGCAGTTGTCATCTAATTCAGCCACCCTTAGGTTTATCATAGTCCCGATGAGACCCTAGTTTGTGAAAAGGGTCAAAACACAATTGACAAATAAAAAAGACAGACCCGACCTGTTTGTGTAGATAACACATTGAAAATCCCCCCTGTATCTTTCGCTTTTAATTACCAGAATTGACTGTATTTCTGAAAAACAATCAATATACACTATTGTTTGCACAATTGCCCACTGTGTTCCCCTTTTTCGGTTTGCTGTCTTTCACTTTGGGTTTTTCTCTCTACTTCTTTTTTCCAAGCAATACTTTTTCATTCACATAAAAGATTGTATAGGATCTTGAAATAAATTTTGGTTTGGCTGAATTAAATTGAAACTAACCCTGGGTTAGTGTGCGTAATGGGGCTACGCGAAGCTACGCAAAGTGGGCGAGAAACTACGCCCACCTGTGCACTTCGCGTAGCCCCACTACGCGCCGCATGCCCCCCTGCCCTACATAGCTAATTTAATTAAATGGGCAAATAAAAATAAATAAAATACACTTACCTTGTCCGCGGCGTCCCGGAACTCCCTCTGCTCGTTCACCAATGCATGAATGCGCGGCCGCCCGCACATGCGCATTGGTTAGAAGACGGCGCCGTGAACAAGCAGAGGGACACCCGGGACGCCGCGAACAAGGTAAGTGTATTTTATTTATTTTTATTTGCCCATTTGATTAAATTAGCTATGTTCGGGAGGGCGGGATGGAGGCGGGTGGCGGGCAACTTCGCTACGCCCAAGGAGTGGGCGTAGTGTTGCCTGCTTCACCTACTTTGCAAAGGGCGTAGTAGGCAACACTACGCCCACTTCGTGGGTGTAGCGAAGTTGCCCGCCCAGGGTTAATTGAAATCCATTTTTACATGGACATTGGGGTTGATCTCGATTTTGTAAAACTATAGCTACTATGGAACATATGCTGCATGTGTTTGAGAACCTAAAACTAAAATAAGACATTTAAAAACATGTGATAAAATTAGATAAAATCAATTAAATATGGAGGGAAACAGCACGTTAGTAAAAGCACATGCCAGAAACATTCTAAAATAGCAGTGCATCACTTCTTACATGTTCAATAACATGTCTTCAAACTGAAATGAAAAGAGCGTCTCGTCGCTGGAGTTCATGATCCTTTCAACAATAGTCTTGCTAAAACAGTACTTTATCATCTATGTTACACATACTAATGATGTCAGTTAGCCACCATTTGCAAGGATCATTTTATTTGCTTGTGATGTGCATTTGCAAAGAGACAACTGCATATTGAGAAATTGAAATGTATGAGGTTCTCTGCTCAGTTCTGGGATTCGATGTGTTAATGTTTGTGGATGCTTTTCCTTTGGCAATGCTCTGCCAGTGCAATATTCTAGACCAAGTCCCAGTGTAGCCAACCAGCAGTGTCTTTTTCCTAGAGCTTTGTAGAATTGGGAGCTCATGGAGCATCGGGAGGAGGACAGGGATACACTGCAGGTGATCCGGCCAGGGAGATCCTTGTCGAAGGTGTGACTACAGGACTTCCCTTACCACCCTTCCATGCGGCACATGATTTAGCTATACAGGATAGTTTCCTCTTGGCACAGAAGACCCGGAGTGGACCAAGGGTCTACCAGGTATGTATGCAGTTAATTAGTATGCATGCAATAGAGAAGCACTGTAGGGACATATAAGGTTCAATTCGGTCCTGAAGAAAGCCCAAGACACATTATGGGACCTGTTGGGGACTGAAACATATTGACCTGATTGATTAAACAGACCTGATTGTTTACAATCGGACAATTAGCACCATAACACAGCTACCATTGTCCTACTCCTTTTGCTTTTTAACCACCCCTCCTCCAACATGGAATAAAGTTTAAAATTGAATCGGTAGGCGGTATTGGACCCCCTTCCTTTTTCTTCTTTTCTCATCAGTTTCCTTCTAATGCTTGAACTACAGCCCTAACATGGGCTAGATTGTCATTAGTGGATTCTTTGGCGAACATGGAATAGCCGATAATGAAGCCTGACACCTGGATGGTGCGTTAGTCAATCCTGTACCTTTTCTCGCACAATTGTGTGGGTCCATAGTATTGGATGAACAGCGTAGCTAAAGTTTTTTCCGGAGTGAAGGAACACTTACACTATCAGGTGTGAAATGTCCCCGAAGAAGGTTGTGAATATGTATGCTTGATCATTTCAAGAGCTGACAAGGAAGGATAAGAGATATTACCTGAAGGGTCATTTACACGCCAGAGGCCAGTCCAACTTGTGCATATATAAAAATATAGGAGCCATGATGAGAAATTTTGGTAATACAACATTAAACATATGGAAAAATGCCAGTTACGAAGCGAAATAAATATATAATAGGTTAATAAAGCAAATATCATCAAGTTTTGCCCTTTACAATCTTTTATCCCCGCTAAACATCCAACTTTAAAGGTGCAAGAAAAGGAATTTAAAATGTTTGTTATTATAGAAGTACTTACCTCAGCTAAACATCAAGCACACAGTGATGTTTTCCAAGTGTTTTTGGTCATAGCGTATCTTCATCTGTAAACCTATGTATTATATGTAAAGATGAATAAAATACATCTTTATCAGTGCTTGTCCATTTGTGGACCACTTTCCAATACTGAGTTATTGGTGAATATTTTTCGGATACTGGCTATTATCCATATTATAATTGTTGTACTAGTTGGAGGAATGTAGTGTTCGAATCAATCAGGGCAGTTGTAATTTGAGTAATGTTCTGTATGACAGTGGAGAATGCCTCGACAAGGAAGAGCTGGCACTTGCATTATATTGCATCTGCAGATGCAGATAGGAGTTACTGAATTTAGAAAAGTCAAAAAAATACAGAAGTGTGAAGCTGCATCTCAGGGATTCAGCCTGGTCTGCAGTATGTATAGATGCTGATTCAGACCCTGGAGGCCTGCCAGGTTGTTATTCACTGCTCCAGTTTACATTTTCTCTCATATTCAGCCGCACAGCTATGGGTCTGCAATTTAGATCCTAATGAACTCTAGCAATATTGATTCTTTAACTTATTACATATTTACTGCTCTGCAGAGGCATTCGTGTATTCCACAAGACTGTGTGCTTTGCAAACTCTATTTAAATGTTTTTGTTCACAGTTGAGCTACCATCGCATGCATTGAGAGTAAACATTCTCAAAGCAGATTTAGAAGGAATGAACACATACGAACATAAAATCAAAGGAGGGAGGGGAAGATGTGTACCTTTAGAGGAGCAGCAGCTGACTGGCTACAAAGGGGGGGGGGGTGCAACACTTTCAGGAAATGTGAAAAGTGTCATGCCAGGATAAATGTGCCATCCTTCTGACTCACTGCAAACAGTTCAGAGCATGAAAAGGACAATATGGGATATGGGGCTGTCTGGTCAGATCTTACAATTACGAGTGACATATTCATCTCACATTTCCTATGTTTTCGCTTGTGTAGCAGTCTAGTATTTTTATGCATCCTTGCCCCAGAAAGAAAGACCAAATCGGTACAACGAAATGTACAGCAATCTCCACATGCCATCAGTGATGAAAGGCAGAGTGACTGCAGGAGGAATATGAACATGTTTACAATCTGCACACATTCAATGTCAATGTGTGAAATGTGTAAAAGCAGTTGAATGACTCAAATGATAGGTGATGTACAGCTCTTATTTATCCTTTATTCATTGAATATATTGTGTGTCCATGTGTGAGTTAGTGTACATATGAGCTTATATATGTGTGTATATATTACCTACTGGCGGTCGCCAGTAGGTATATATAGTTAGGATTTTTTCCCTATGGGATTTTTGAAAATTCTATGTCTAATAACTTTGGCGTTTGTGGACGGAATTGGCTGAAATTTTCTGGAAAATGGAACATTTTGTTTCTGAGCAGCCACTGGAAATTTGGGGGGAGTTGGTCCAGGGGGGGCCGAGAAAAAAGGGGGGTCCCAAAACGTGTTTTTAACATTGAGTTTTCCATAGGGCGGTTAGCCTCACTTTTAGCCCGAACGGCTGAATGGATTTGCACGAAACTTGGCAAAATTGTAGGGACTGGTAGCCCGATGTGCCTTTTGTAGGTCTCAATATATGTGCTGCAGTGGATTTTGAGAAAATAACGTTCAAAAAAAGATATATATCTGTAAGCGCGGACCAGGCAGCGCCCCGGTACGCGTACTTGACGCGTAACGGAACTTCGCGTAGCGAAGTTGATTGGCTCTCCGGTGTCTGTCAACATTCTAAACAGTCCGGAGCGGCCGCCATCTTGTCTCTCGGTAGGATCGAGAGACAAGAGGAGGTCAAAAGCGAAGGGGCAAATGACCTTAAGGGGGCATAGTAGATACTCCCTGACCCCCTAGGTTTGATGTGGAGGCTTTAAAGGGGCCCCGCTAAGCAAAAAAAAAAAAAATTTTTTTTTGTTTTTTTTCGTGGTTAGCGCCCGGTACGCGAACCGGGAAGCGTACTGGGGAGCGTATCACAATAAAAAATGAATGATATTTTCCCTATGGGATTTTTGAAAATTCTATGTCTAATAACTTTGGCGTTTGTGGACGGAATTGGCTGAAATTTTCTGGAAAATGGAACATTTTGTTTCTGAGCAGCCACTGGAAATTTGGGGGGAGTTGGTCCAGGGGGGGCCGAGAAAAAAGGGGGGTCCCAAAACGTGTTTTTAACATTGAGTTTTCCATAGGGCGGTTAGCCTCACTTTTAGCCCGAACGGCTGAATGGATTTGCACGAAACTTGGCAAAATTGTAGGGACTGGTAGCCCGATGTGCCTTTTGTAGGTCTCAATATATGTGCTGCAGTGGATTTTGAGAAAATAACGTTCAAAAAAAGATATATATCTGTAAGCGCGGACCAGGCAGCGCCCCGGTACGCGTACTTGACGCGTAACGGAACTTCGCGTAGCGAAGTTGATTGGCTCTCCGGTGTCTGTCAACATTCTAAACAGTCCGGAGCGGCCGCCATCTTGTCTCTCGGTAGGATCGAGAGACAAGAGGAGGTCAAAAGCGAAGGGGCAAATGACCTTAAGGGGGCATAGTAGATACTCCCTGACCCCCTAGGTTTGATGTGGAGGCTTTAAAGGGGCCCCGCTAAGCAAAAAAAAAAAAAAATTTTTTTTGTTTTTTTTCGTGGTTAGCGCCCGGTACGCGAACCGGGAAGCGTACTGGGGAGCGTATCACAATAAAAAATGAATGATAGACTTCGCTTCCGGGTACGCGAACGTAGCACGTAATATGACGTATTACGCGAGAACGCGAAACGTCATGCTGACGCGAAGCGTCGCGATGTTGTTTTGTAACGCGAGAGGTGCGCTAAAGGAACGTTTACCAGTTCGCGTACCGGGTCGCGCCTCCGGATTGAGCTAACGGGAAGCTAACCGGTACGCGTACTGGGAGCGAAACAAAAAAAATACAAAAAAATTTGTATAAAAAACATGTAAAAAATATTTTTCTTTTTAAAGAATAATACATTGTAAAGGTTTTGATATTAGCTATTAAAAAACCAATGAAATTCACTGAAAAAACCATAGGTTATAGACCATATATAGTTAGGAATTAGCATTTACAAAACCTTAAAAATTCACTGAAAAAACCATAGGTTATAGACCATATATAGTTAGGGATTAGCATTTAAAAAACCTTATTTTACTCACACAAAACCATTGAAATTCCATATATAGTTAGTTGTACTAACTATATATCACGCACCCGCAATCCACTGCTGATGATGTCACATATTACATCATTCATGACATGGTCAGTGACATCACTGATGACATCACTGATGACATCTCAAATGACATCACTGATGACATCACTGATGACATCTCAAATGACATCACTGATGACATCACTGATGACATCTCAAATGACATTACTGATGACATCACTGTTGTGATAATACGATGAACCTCTTCAGACTCTAATATAACCTTAGATACACTCAGTGTAAACACAGACTCACAGATTGTCACTCATCCATGAAGTTACACACACACCTAGACAGTCATGCAAACAATCAATCACACCTCCATTTCCTTAACTATACAGTTAAACACACCTTACTTACTTATTCAAACAAATACTAAAACATATTTACTCACTTATACAATCCTGGATACAAGTTCACAATGATCCATACAGCCACTCACACATTCACTGGCTCTTATGCACAGTTATTTATATATGTCAACTCTCACATGTACTGTATTTTACATATGTACTTAATTTGACATGTAGCACTGAGATATCTATTCACTCACCAATACAGTCATGCACACAGTCAACCGCCCATACAGCTGTTTCCAACATGCACTTTTGAACCCATACATCTATGCACAGAGTCATACACTTCCCAGCCAGCCACACACACACTCAGTCTCCCATACAAATACTTGGGCAATCAATCAATAACCCATATAGTTACTCATATAGCTACTGATCAACACATGCAGCAGTTTACAGAACAACAGACATAATGATGCACAAATTAAGACAGTTTAGTCACTAACCCATGCACTCAGTGAGACACATTTAATCACTCACTCATACAGTCAGTCACGCACCTACTAAATCCTTCATCCAGACACTTCTACATCTACTCATTCTTCAATATGTAAAACATATTTAAACTTTACAGAAACACACAGTCACTGGATGATGTCATCAGTGATGTCATTTGAGATGTCATCAGTGATGTCATCAGTGATGTCACTGACCATGTCATGAATGATGTAATATGTGACATCATCAGCAGTGGATTGCGGGTGCGTGATATATAGTTAGTACAACTAACTATATATGGAATTTCAATGGTTTTGTGTGAGTAAAATAAGGTTTTTTAAATGCTAATCCCTAACTATATATGGTCTATAACCTATGGTTTTTTCAGTGAATTTTTAAGGTTTTGTAAATGCTAATTCCTAACTATATATGGTCTATAACCTATGGTTTTTTCAGTGAATATATATATATATATACCAAGTTATTACCTGTATTTATACAGTGAGTGTAGAGATTGCTAATATTGCTGCTATATTTATCCAAATATCTGTATTTATACAGTGATGATAAGGATCTATAACGTGGCTGCTATATTATTTTCACATACTGATTTATTTATGCAATAGTATTCGATAAATGACAGTATATGCTGTTTGTATAGAGTATTTTCTCACTGTTTATGGTCACATGACCTAGTCACATGGTGCTGGTGGAAGTGCACAAACAAGCATTTAAAATAGAGAAGAGTTTGCTATGGCCGTTATGTGATCAAGGGCTTTTCACGCCCAAAACGCGTCATCTGTTAAGACTTGGCAACAAAGAAAATAAAAGAACATCTTGCCGAATTCGAGTGGTCTGTTCTCCTTCTTCGCCGGCGTTTCCAGGGTGGAGGTGGTTTGGAGAGTTGTTAATTTATATATAAGTCAAGGGAGATTTGCCGATCCACGGCGGTATCAGTTTGACTCATCACTGGTTGTTAATAGTACATTGGGTTTTTTAATCATGAGACAGAATAATGTAAGACACAGTAAGGTCTGCAATTCGAAGATGGCGGTTAAACTGTCATTTAGAGAAGGTTTTTTGATGGTTTAGCTCCTAGTGCATGGGATAGAAATGAATTGCCAAATAATTATTAGCAATTGTGTAGACCATAATATGTGCCGCTATATTTTAGCCGATACACGGCGTAATAACGTGTATTATATTGTATGCGCAAAGAGAAAATCATAAATTTTTGCGCATTAAAAGTTAATATTATTTTGTCGCAATCATGTTTGAGATGAATTGGAGCTTGTAGATGGGACTTATTATGTAGTAAGGCCATTTCGATATGTACTATAACAACATGTGATGGACACTATGAACAACATCCAATATGGTGTACTAATTTCAGTCCCTTGTTTGTTTTTGCCACCTAATCACGTGCACGCTGTTAAAAACATGGCGCCCACCATCAATGTTTGTAACATCGAGGAAGGCGGAGCGCCGAAACGCGTCTGTTGCGAACTTTAAAATAAACATCTAAGAGCTACCCCCGGAGTGCGTGGTTTCTTTGGTTGAAGCTTGGTGGAAACCGTGAGCTGTTATATATATATATATATATATATATATATATATATACATACATTAATATATATATATTCACTGAAAAAAACAGCCAATATAGTTAGTGAGGTAACTATAACTCGGGTACCAGCAGTGCACTGCTTATGAACTCACATATTACATCACTCATAACAAGGGCAGTGACATCACTGATGACACCTCAGATTATATTACTCATGACATCACTGATGACCTCATCCGGTGACTGTGATTGTTATTAAAAAGTTTGAGTGTTAAATTATTTACCAAGGTGTATTGGTGAATGAGTGGGTGTATGAGTGCTTGATTGGATGATTCAATAGGTGTGTGACAACTGTATAAATGAGAAATATGGTATTTCAGTGACTATATGGGTGAGTGTCTGGTTGTGTGAATATCTGTATCTGTCTGTCAGTTGGTGTCTAAGTGACTGTATGGGTGTGTGAGTGGGTGGGAGAGTTTCTGTATGGGTGAGAGATTGGTTGTTTGAGTACCTCCAAGGGTGTCTGAGTGTCTGTGTGGGTGGGTAGTGGGTGGTTGAATCAATGGCTGTATGGGCTAGTGATTGTGTGTGTGTGGGCTGTATGGGTGTGCCAGTGAATAAGCGCATGTCTCAGTGGTATATGGGTGAGTAACTGGGTATGTAAAAGGCAGTATAGGTGAGTCATAGGAGGGCATATGAGTGACAGTATGGGTCTGTGAGTGAATGTGAGAGTGGTTGTGTGCTTATGTCAGTGAATGTATAGATGAGTGAGAATGTGTTAGTATCTGTATGAGTAAGTGAGTGAGTGTGTGGCTATGTGGTTGACTGTATGGGTGAGTGAGTATGTGATTAGTTCTATGGGTGAATAACTTGGGGGGTCATTGGGATGGCGGGCGGACTTACTCCGCCCGCCATCCTATCGGGTATTAGGATCGCCCACCATAAGGGCGGGGGTCCCGTGGGTGATATTAGGATGCGCCCGTCACTGTGGCTGGCGCATCCTGCATTGTTAGCATTGTGGCGGGCAGTGCTCTCAGCATCGCCCGCCACAATGCTAAAAATGCACAAATGCATTTGCATTAACAAAGTGGCAGGTACCCCCCTTGTGCACCCCCCACCTCTCCTTCACTCTGGGGGCCCGCAGCGGGCCCCCAGAGTGAAGACCGCATGTCAAGGCATCTAACTAAGCCCATGGAAATATGGCTGGTGGTGTCTAATAGACACCGCCAGTAAACAAGAAAAGAGTGTTGGGTGGTTCACACGGACCACAGTTAGGAGCAACTTAGAAAAGGGGTTTTGACGGCCTAGTTCAGGATGTTTCAGGAAAGCCCTCACTCACCACCTAGTGATGACATGCTTCATCATCGGGCCCCACCAAAGAGACCGAGTGTCTCTTTGGTGTGCTGCGACGCCAGAATTACTGCGGAGAAGGATAGTGAGATTAGGGCGTGTTGTGTAAAGTAAATTAAACTAGTGAGTGGTGAAGATTTAAAATAGTCAGCAGTGTATCAAGAACAGCTTTATTTAATGATCACTAAGGACAGGTAGTTAAAATTATGTGTTTGGAAAAGAGTCCACAATTATTTGAGTGGTGGTTTCCTTATCAATCAGTCAACACGTTTCAGCCATGAAACGGTGTACTATTACCAGGCATTCTTCAGGACCTATAGGTGTATTAAACCCTGGCAGTATGGACACGCTAAGGCCCACCCTTACCTAGGGACGTGAAAGTGAAAATTATAAAAAGTGAAAATTGCAAATAATTAGGAAGAAAGAATTACTTCATAATAACTCCTGGTTTAGGAGGCTTCCAACTTTAAGGTTTCTGCACTTTCGTGGTGTCGATAAAGTACACCATAGGTCACAGGAGGGGGGTGGGAGCGTAATTGGCACACCACCCTCGACGCTCGGCACCCTCAGTGTACCTGCATCACCCTCAACTGGACCCCTGTTTACTGATGAGAACCGGGGACTAAGAGTGTTGCTCTACTCTCCCTACCTCTCTCCTTGTTGGAAACTAATAGACAGTGCCACCATATTAAACCTTTTCCACCGCGGCCGCAAGGTGACTGGGGCGGAAAAGCGTTGGACGTTCTTTCCGTCCGCCGCAGTCCCCCCTGCCATACTAATATGGCAGGGGGTCATTTATGTGAGGATGGCGGGCGGATTGCCCCTGCCAGGCCGGCGACGGCTACCGCCATCCTGGCGGGGGCAATCCGCCTGCCATCCTAATGGGCCCCTAAGTGTGTGAGTGGCTGTATGGGTGTATGAGTAGATTTGTCAGTGGCTGTATTAGTGAGTGAGTTAATGTATGAGTGGCTGTATGGGTGAGTGAGCGGATGTGTGTGTTGATCGACGAATCAGTAAGTGGTTGTGTAAGTACTGGTATATTCTGGTACAGGTAGATTCTGTGGATAATGCCATCAGTGTGTTTACTGACCATGTCATGAGTGATGTAATATGTGAGGCCAGAAGCAGTACAATGCAGGGGCACGAGTTATATTTACCTCCCTAACTATAACAGTTTATTTATGCTGGTTTTTGTACCAGTAAAATCCGTCCCTAACTACAACGTACCTGTAACCTTTGTTTTTTACAGTGAATTTCCAAGGTTTTTCAATTCTATTTCCTAACTATAACGTCCCTGTAATTTTTGTTTTTTTTCAGTGAATTTCTATGGATTTTTTACATGTTTGCAGAGTGGTGGATAAATGGGACTGGGCCTTCAATCATATCTCAGGAGTCCTGCTGCTTAAGACTTACAGGAGAAACCAGTATGGCTTCTTGGCACCCTAGGTCCCTCAGGAGTAAAGAGGACTTCCTGCCCCAACCAGTAGTGCACCATGAGCCACGTTTAGAGAGTGGTGGAGTAAGGGAGTGTGGCCTCTAAAAATCTCTTAGCAGTCCCACTGTGTGGGACTAACTGTAGATAACAGGAGGGGTATTAGGCGTCCTTGGAGGCCTACAACTTCCCCAGTTACCTCCAATAAGTACCACACAGAGAGACTGCAGAGACCTGGTAGGAGGCCACATTCCCTGTCTCCACCAATCTACAAATGCACCTCTTGGCGCACTACCAGTACTGGTATGCAGTCCCCTTGGCTCTTGAGGGTCCTTGGGGGGGCAAATAGCCTTCTTGTTACCTCCAGTAAGACCCACACAACTGGATTACTGAGAGGTCATCACAGGCCACACCTCCTTTCTCCACCACTTTGCAAACGCTTCTCCTGGCACGTTCCTCATTGGGGGAAGAAGTCTACTTTAGTAAATCTGATGTGTTGGTGGTATTCTGCTATGGCGGTTCTTAACTTTTAACCCCCACTGACTTGTTTGTGGGCCAGGACAGTCAGTGGACGATTCCACAGATTAAAGCATTTGGCATATTAAAATCTATCTTGTGGTATCAACAGCGATTAGCACGCTATTTTTTTGTGCGGATCCAGTTTGCTTAATTGTCAGCAATTTGTACACTTCTGCAAGCAGCAGCTATCCTGTCAGCATACTTGGTTGCTACAGTGCTCAGCGACTTCCACTCTTTTCCAGCAGCTCCAGGTCACATTATTCGGCAACTGTTCTATTATGGTTTTGTAAGTGGATTTTTGTTTAAAGTTTTTTTTGTTTTTTATCAAAGGAAAGAAAGTATATAGTGTATATCTCCACCTGCGCCATTTATGCACGGAACAGGCAAACCTCTTTTGGATTGGAAGCTACGGATTAGATCTTTGAAAACTTATTCAGCAGCAATTGACACAACAAAGTTGGAAAAAAGGTTTAATGTTCTATCATTTGGGAGTAAAGGGCCAGAATGTTTTTGATCACTTGCCTGAGTATGAGTACATGGAGAGTGAGGAACTTGATGAGTTTGACACAGCAGTGACACTGCTGGATACATCTTTTTTGAAAACAGGGAAATGTTGTAGTTCATAGATTTATGGGGCATATTTACAATGAAATGGTGGAGGGCAGCGTTAGCCTGCTTGGCTTAACACCGCACTATGCCACTTCAGAAACGCATGGCTACACCATATTTACAACAATATGGTGCAGCCATGCATTTCCCACTGTGCTGGCACTAAATTTAACAGCCAATGCAGGCACCCTTGCACCATTGGGGAATGGTGTCTGCATTGAGGGGAGAATTATTTATGTGCAGGAAGGTATTCCTTCCTGCACATAAACAATCTCTAAATTGTGTTTTGTACCTTTTATGTGTGCTGCTAAATGCAGCACACATAAAAGGTGCAAAACTTCATTTCTTTTAATTGTTTATGCGCAGGAAGGGGTACCTTCCTGCACATGAACAATCAATGGCATTTTGCTGTTTCTATGTGTGCTGCACAACGCAGCACACATGGAAACAGCAGAAAAGAGGAGAAACAAAGAATGTCTCCTCATTTATTATGTTATTGTGTAATGTAAATGTTTCAATTGTATATGTTTTGTTTATGTATATTTGTTTTTTGTTTTTTATTTTGTTTAAATGGGGATGAGGAAATGTCAGATTCTTCTATTATAAATATGGAGATGTGTGGTGATGTGTAGGCTAGAGGGCTGACAACATGGAATGTGAAATGCAAAGATTTCACCTGGGAGATTCATGAGAGTGTCTGTTACTCCTGTTTCTCCTTGAAGATGGGAGTACTACTATGCTGTTTATTAAACTACAACTTCTACACAAACACTGCGTGAAGCGTTCACTACAGGTAGTTGAGAACTTAAATGCCCTTGCCTCAAGTTTAGATCATCTATATTGCAGAAACATCATGCAGAGCTTTGCTCACAAATTAGGGATATCTTATCACAAATTACTATGGCTGTTAGTAGCACACCCAGGGAGGTTGTATGGCACACAAAAGAATGTAGGATAGCAAAATCAGAATGATTAGTAGTGTCTAAATGAAAATGTAGGTCTTAATTGGTGAGACGAAGAGTCCTCTATAGGAGAGTCCTGGCTAAAACCAAGAGGGATTGCGTGAGCAGCCTCTGGGAAATTCTACAAGATGCACTTCTAGCTAAGGATAACAAATCTTTCTGGAAACTAGTCTCAGTCTGTGACAAATGACCTAAGGGTGACCTAGAGTTCTGTGCGCAACTTCCAGAGTGGGTTACCCAATTCCGTAACTTTTCTTCATATAGTATTGAATTGAGGCCAGAGGGAGAAGCTTCCTTGTTAGTAGTTGAATCGAACTCCCTTTGCATATTCAAATTTGCCTTTAGTGAAACTAACGTAGCTATTAACACCTGCCTTGCAAGGTTTCAAATGAGTTGCACATGGCAAATCTAGAAGTATGACGGCCTCATATCAAATAATTGTCTAATCCAATCCTGTCAGGCAAGGAGATTCCTTCTTCCTGGGAAATCGCTAAAATCATCCCAATCTTCAAGAAGGGGCCACTTGATGACCTGAGGAACTACAGGCCTATCAGTTTGTTAGAGTCTTTAGAAAAGTTGTTTTCCAAACACGTATTTGTGCACCTGTAAGATTGGATTGTTGAGAACGGTGTGTTATCTGACTTTCAGACAGGCTGTAGAAGTAATGTTAGCACTATTGATCAGTTCTTCCATTTCAGTTGTATTTTTTGCAAAATGTCAGAAATCAACAGGGGCAATTAATATGTTGCATTTGTTGACGTACGTGCCACCTTCGAGTTGGGCCCCAGAAGCAAGTTGTGGAGGGTTCTCTAGGCAATAGGCATTATCAAAAATCTATTAGATATCCTAGTGTGGCTACGCTCTGATAATTATGCCGAAGTTAGGTGGGAAGGTACTGAACCCTACTACTTTCTAAGTCACTTGGAGGATTACCACAGCTGCTAAATAGCTTCAATGACTTCTTGTGGTGCTAGAAATTTATGTGTTCCTTAGACGAGATAACTCTGTTATTGTTTTTAAATTATGATCACACTGTGTGGCCTTTTGCACCTTTGCACTTTCTGATTAAGTGGGCAGGTTGGTTGCATATTCCTGTATCATCCTATTTGGACTTAAATAAGTCAACTTTAATTAGCTAGTGTGAATAATATTGTCCAAGAAAAGGAGTATGCACATGTATTTGTTCTTTAATGTTAAATGTGAAGTTTCACTGTTTCATGTTAATCCCATTCTGTATTTAGCTAAAGTGAATGTTTTTAAAGAATGAATCAGCACTTGTTTGAAGGTGGAATATTGGTAGTGGTAAGTGTTCACCTACCACTAAGTAATAAGGCCACCAACACAATATAAGGTCCAGTCAAGGTTTCGGTACATTTGCCCCTGGCTCAACCCTTGGTAGCTAGCTACGAGCAGGCAGGCTTAACTTAGGAAACAGGTGTGTGAAGAATGTAAAAATACCAATACATTAAATGAGTAAGACACATTACACAGTAAAAATCCACAACCAATTGATAAGAATAGGTGATTAAAATGACACCAAATAGAGAATAACTCAACCTCCACGAATTTAAGACTGGGAGATGATCTAGATTGGTTTCAAAAGGCAGAAAAAACTGTTCATCAAAGTAGATGATGCCTGACCAAATGGGAAAAGATCTGGTCTGCCTGGGAGACATTTAGGGAATGAAACAGAGTAAACGTTACATGGGAGAATGATAAATACAAGGTAGACAAAGGAACAAATGATTATAAATTTGACTGTATGTAAGATGTAAATGTTCCTGCTAAGTACCCAATTGGCATAACTATGTGTCTAAAGTATTGTAAAAGTGTACCAATGCTTGGTTTATTAAAAAGAAATATTTTAAAAAATGACACCAAAATGACAAAATTCCAATATAGGGAGCCGGAGATTTGAATTTGTAACACTTTCCGGTGCTTTCTAGTGCTTAAAAAAATATAGTGCCAACTCGAGACATCTGGTTAAATTTCTCTCATCTTAGAGTGAGGCTCCTCTTCAGGCTGGGATTCAAGTTGATGATGGTGGCTTAGCTCAGTATGAGGCCACAGTAAAATCCTGGAAGTCTTGCTCTCCGGAGCTTTCAGTGGGACAAACCTACTGGCCAGGTCGCGGTTCGACATTGGCAGCCTGACTCTTGCCGACGGGTCGGTCAACTAATAGAGCTTTTTCCAAAAGTTGTCCCAAAGTTCTCCAAACTTCTGTAACTTTTTCCTGAAGTTCCTTGTGAGGGTTCAAAGTATTCAAAACTTAAATCCAAGGGTCTAGAAGCTCTGAAATGGTCCTTGAAAGTTTGTGACTACAATTCCTACAATGTAGTTAGCCAAATCATGAATGGTCCATTGGAGGCACTCCAGGCTGGGAACCTCTTTGAGGAAATGGGGCAGGTGAGCTCTTCTAACCCGTTGCTGTCAGGGAGTCCACTCCTAAATTCATTTTGAAGCAAGGTGAAGTCCTCAAGGGTGTAGTTTCAAGTGTGAAGCAGGAGCATTGCTATCCTGGGGTTGCAGTCTATGGGTCCGGAAGGGCAGTCCTACTTCTCCTTGTAGTTTCTGCCAGCCTTACTGTGCTGTTATGCAGTTCTCACATATTTTTCCAATGCACTGGAGCGACAAGTAGGGTGGTACCTCTGACTAACGGGGTATAGGATGTCACTCCAAAAGCATGACAGCTTTATCCAAAGTTTGGCATATTCTTGCCCTAGAGAGCACTGTGCTTTAAAATTGAAGATGGAGAATTTCTGTCCTTGGGAGTAAGAGATGGATATGCCAACGTACTGGTGTAACACATTGACCCTAACACTGCCTTTCAAGACAACCTGCAAATTCCATTCCAGGGGCACCCATCTGGCTGGGGGGTACAGGAAGAGGGGCTAGGCAGTGGTGGCATTCCTTACTACCCTGCTCTCTTTATAGCCCAGTTTGTTCCCCAGCCCCCATTCTGGCCTGTTCTCTGTGGCTGTAGAGCTCTCCCACCAGATAACCTCTGTCTCTATGCAGGCCACTTATCACCTGTTAAGGCTTTTAAGGGTTGGCCAATCAGGAGAGGCTGCTAGAAGGATGGATTTTGCTCACATAAAAGATGGAACTATAACTCCTGTATTAGGAATAGTGGCAAATTGTTGGAGTTATCATTACCAATATTTTAAGTTCTTGAAATATTATTTTAACTCACTACTGACAATAGTTACACTGTATTGCAGAATTCCCATATTGGTCTATGCAGCTTAAATGCTCTATTGGGGGGAACACAAAATTGATAGTTTTTCCCTCACCATGGCATATAAAATATCCTGGCTTATTTTTACATGCACACATACCGTGGGACACCTAAAAGAGACGTAGGGGTGATGAATATGTAAAAATAAGGTTGTTTAATTCTTTTAAAGAACCTTTAAATCCAAAGTTGGATTTCAATTTAAAAGCAGTTTGCAAGCAGGGCTGACTTTTAAATTGGCAGCAGGCACACAACAGTGCGCACTTTAGTGCCTCAAAGCTGCTGGACCTCCAAACCTACATGCCCTACACTAGGGAATTACAGGTAGGTTGTAAATGCCGATTGTAATTAAACCTAATTACCATATACCTTTTTATTCAGAGCACTGGCCATGGGCCTGGTTAGATGAGCCCAGGGCGCAGTCAGAGTCAGTTTCCACCGGTATCATTGGGGGTGATCAGGGCAAAAAGGATGACTTTCTCACATGCACCTTAACATATGGCTTGCCCTGAATTAGGGTTTTTGGAGCAGCCCCAGAGTACTTAGAAGTGTTTGTGTGGGAGCACATTTTCTTCAAGTTTTACAATGATCTTATTGACTTTAAAATGTCTATGGATTCTACTATGATAGATTTATGCTTCTTCTACTTTTATGATCTCGACAATCGAAATAAAGTTATTATGATGATGATATTGTTTTGTGATTTTAGAAGAGGCATGCAAACTTAGAAGACAGGAAATTCATATACTACAATTTTGGTTAAAATCATTAGCTACCTAAATGTCAAATAGTGCATTTTGTTTTTACTTTTTCAGTCAGTGAGCAATGTTAGCAATATAGCAGCAAATGCATGTTGTTGTTAAATTAGAGTATTATACAATAATTTATACACATTTTATTGTCTTTGGTTATAATGTTACTAATAATATATATTTTTTCACATGTTGGATACCTTCAATAATCTAATTCTGCTGTTCTGAGCTGTCACTGCCCTCATAGTTCTCTCCTATGCATAGCGCGTTGATGCCATTTGGTCTAATGCGGCTTACAAATGCTACAAATACAAATATTCTCATTTCTGATATGGAGCAACATGTTTCCAATGCAATAATTTGTGCAAAAGAGCACTCAGTTATTACAATTGCATTTAGCTGTGTATCAGTATCTTAGTTGATGAAGACCTGTGTAGGAAAATGCCCCATTTGTCCCATGTTTGCCTGGTCACCCCACTTATTGCTGGATTTCACCACTAGTATTAGACTCTGCACAGTGTGACACTGTTTTCCAGTGCCCAGTGTATGTGGATTGACCCCTAAGACATGTGGAAATGAGCAATATTCCCAAGAGGAATATTTAACTTACCTATACGGCCCTGACATAGGATGCAAGGGGCGCTGAGGGCCTAAAAGTTAAATGTTCGTGGTGGGGTGCAGAATACATTGTGCCACCACTAGAGTGACAGTGAAAAACATGACTTCAGGCCATAGGGTGTACAGTTCCAAAGACAAGAGAGTCCTGGTTGTCTCTTATGAATAATGGGCCTTTTTTAGGGTCAGGAACAGTGTAGCTGTTTAGGAGCAAATCCCTTCACCCACCAATTTGGTGAGGGGTTTTCATCATTGGTTGTATGCTCCTTGTAGGACTGACGCTGCAATGCCCTACAGGCCTGTCAGTGGGGCTGTTTGCCAGAGAACTTTTATTGTTTGGCTGAGTAGTCTACCTACGTAGGTCCTGTATAGAGTGTAGACCAGGCACGGCCCGTGATGGGCGTGCCACCAGGTGGTGACGTGGGGTGGGGGAGGGTCAGAGTGGGGGTTGTAAAATACTGGAAACTGACAATTTCAGGTAAGTACTGAAAAAAAAAGAAAATTGTTGCTCGCTCTGCATCACATTTGGCGATGCAGCACGCGCAACGATATTTGTTTTTTCTTCGGGACTTACCTGAAATCATACCTTTCCCGCATTTTACAACACCCCACCCTGCCCCTCCTCTGCCCCACATCACCGCCCGGTGTCACGCCCGTCACGGGCCGTGCCTGGTGTAGACTGGCTTTGAAGTTGAGTTAGGGTGATAAAAATTGGTCTAGAAACGAATGCAACTGTGGCCCAAACCCACCCTTTGAAAAGCATGATAGGTTTGAACAACAGACTATGCTTAGTGAGGCATAAACTTAAACCAGATTTGTAACTAGATGTCATGAGCAGTGCATGCTGGATGTTTGAGTTAGTACCCATTAGGAGTGCTATAACCAGATTAATTCAGAAATAGTTATAATTTGAGTGTGCTTTTTCAGTGAATTTCTTATTTTTGTTCTTAATAGTGAATGCAGGGGTATTTGTATGACATGAATTATACCGTTAACTATGTTTTTTCCAGTACATTTCCGACACCTTTTAAAAGGAACATAAATAGTTGAATGCAGGGCCACCACCTTTGCATTCATGTTGCTGTTGGGATTAACAGTATTTTCTTTGTGCAAGAATTTTTAGTTTGACATTATAATTAATTTAATGTGGCAGTATCAAGTGTAATCGGTTGTAGATTGCCTTGGGTATTACAATATCAGTATAGCGCTGCACAGTTTATTAATTATTTAGATAACTGGTTATAAAATTACAAATAATAGCTTTTCACATTACTACAAATATATAACCTATATACTTCATTTCACTCTTTACATTAAGATGTGTATATTCAACTATCTAGCTACTGTACTCCTTTGTACTGATCTCAAAGAGAGATAGACATCTGGTCAGCTCATATCATAGGCCTTGCAGATTTGCACTACTATTAACGCAATTTAGTTATTCAAAAATAATGCAACAAGGCAGGTATCATCTACGCTTAAATGTGTTCTTCATCACTATACGTCACCCAACTGCACACCAATTCTTGATAATTGGGATATACTGGTTACCAGCTAATTGTGTGATGGTTATTGGTCATACTAACTTTCAAAGTGATTAGAGACAAGATCAGAAAATGATAATTAGCATCTTCAGAGAGGCAGTAATGCATTGCCCTTCTGATGCTAATCCAAGTACAAACAGAATTCCAGATTTGATTGTGTTCTTTCCATAATGAAAATTGATTTTTAAATGAACTGCACTCCTGATGAAGGAAACGCCTAGTGACAAGTCTCGAAATGTTGACTTTATAACACCTCAGTTGCAGGAGCCATGAGGGCAATCTGACTCATTCATGATCTCCTGTACAATTCATAAACAACACTAGAAGTAGACCAGGATTCTCCAACGAGTAGCTCGTGAGCTAATGATAGCTGTTTAGCTACCTGTAAGTAGCTCTCCTGTGTGCATCCCAGCCTACTAAATATGAAGCTTTCACTTGGTTGAAGTATTGTATATGTTCAAAACTATGTATTCAAGGCAAAAATGTTTGTATTTTCCTAACTGATAAACTGTTGTTTTGAGAAAAATGGCTCCATTTCCAAAATATATTTAAAGCTGGTTTTAGGTAATAAATCATGTGGGGAGACTTATAACTAATATGTGTACTTTCATGCTGGGGCATTGCAGATATACATGTTTTATAGTCCCCTTTTACAGGCATTTCAAATCGACAAACTCTTTTACATTACTGCTGGCAGCCTGTCTGATGCATTGAGGTGATCATGGCAAGCAATCTTAACATATGGTGGCCACAAATATAATCTTGTCTGATGTGATCACTATTAAAACACTGAAAATAACAGTAGCTCACAATGATTTTCACTGAACATGAGTAGCTCTTATTACATAAAAGGTTGGAGAACCTCTGAAGTAGACTGTGAGAGGAGTAATACTCCATTGATCAGAGAGATTTGCTACATCTAAAATAGGTGTTTTATAATATAAATTCCATATAACTTTTGAAGAGTCTTCCACTGTATGACACATTTTGTGCCACTGACAGTCTCAAAAAAATTATTTTTTATATATCATTAATAAAATATTTTTTTGACTTGTTTGTTTTTGCATAATTGTCCCTTTTTGAGTCAATAATTTACTTCCCACAGATATAGCACCAACTACCATTACAAAAACAGTTTGTGGGAATAAAAAGAGTTACATTTAAGCTCTGCCACTTTGTAATTCAACACTCTTAAAGATATGCTTAAAGATATGCTGAAAAGGTTTCTTTAAAAAGTACACTTAAGTGGGGAATTGAAGCAGCTATTGACTCCTGATTGTTCACTGACTCTTTTATTAAGCAACAAGGAGGGCAGCATTGGCTATTCATTTACCCCTATTACTTGCAGGCAGCATTGTTCAAGGAGTAAAAAATAGGACCAAACAATGAGATTATTGCATTGCAGGTCCTAACACATTTTGTCTGATTGGCAAATAGTACAAATTAAAGGGCTGTTGTACTTCAAGCAGGAAGATTTGCAAGTGACACCAAAGCATTGAGAAACCCAATCAATATTGGTTACTGATTCCATTATGTTTTTGTCAGCTTTAACTACCTTCCTCAAGATTATTTTCCGAAGGATTTGATAAACCTGTTGATTTCTAGTATATTTTATCACACACCAGCAACAAAAAAACGTTATTTGTAGAACTAAGCAGTTCGGACATATAACTCCGGTGCAGGGCCTTTTCCAACTGATAAAGACCTCGGTAGCAGGTTATAAGGCTACATTAAGCATATGTTCAAAGAGCCATAAATAATGGCATTGTACTTAAATCCCCCTGGATTACCTTGGAAATTGTCTACTGTGAATTAGGAGATTAATGGCAATGGCTGTAATTTGGCGGCAATTTTGTATAGACTGGACAATATATATTGGGGTAAAGATATTTGACTTTAAACCCTGATAACTATACTTGTGTGATCTCCAATACGGCATTTGTGCAAAGTGTCATCTGACGTTCCCAATGTACAATATAGGAGCTACAGCTTAATAATATCATCTGATATATATTCGGTTTCTGTTCTAGTTCTGATTATTTTGACCACTTGCCTTGACATTCATTCAACAAATTGAAATTATTCATACATTTCATTCACAATTATAAATGCAAATTGATTTCTCAGCCCCATTTATCTTTATTAGACAATGCTGTTAAAAGTTGTAATATGAATTAAACAAACGCGGTTCAGTGAAGGTAAAACTCGAAAATAATATTCAAACTCATTTATATTGTAGTACGAGCTGCTTCTGATCTATTACACAAATTGAAGACTGTAACTTATAATTTGCTTTATTAAACTTCGGTAAATGTTCACAAAAATAGCCATTTAACTAATTTATAAACTCATTAGGGATGCAAATCTAGTGTCAATTAAAATGTTTACTTCCTTCAAAATTGCATTCTCCCATGTTTTATTGACAGCATTGTTTAACGCTCTGAAATGTTCTGCAGCTATTGAACGTCCTGAAAAGAGACGAGGTCTTTCTATCTGATTTACAGAAGTCTCAGGGGTCCTTTTGAACACGTTAGTAATTTGGGAGGTGGAGAAAGATGAATTAATTCAGCAAAAGAATTCAAGATATGTTTTCCACGAAGAATATTAATTTTCCGCATTTATGAATATGAAAACTGATACATACGTTATACATACATTATAAGATGGAAGTTTACAGCTGGTTTAGGACCCATTGATGCAATTGTGACACTTGATTATTAATAGCCACCCTTTATTATTAATTATGCATAATTTCTTTACTATGATTAATGATTAGCCAATTGATTAGCATACAAGCTTACTGTGGTATTAATTAATGCAATGCAAGCATAAATGTGCTGCTACCCGTCTTAAATGGCAAGGATTTTCTGCTAGGTTTATTCATCTTACTGTGCATCAAACTATGGGCAACAGGCTGTCAGGAAGTAGAATAGTCACTGCTGGCTGTAATACAACAAATAAGTCACAGAAAAATGTTCGACAATTCAAAGCAAGGAAAAACAGAATTAGAAATTGGATTCCTTTATTTATTTATTTATTTATTTTATTTATAAAGCGCTCTGTCACCTGACGGCATCCTGGCGCTGAGAAGCTCCGAAATACATAGCAAGAAAAGGCACGGGCAGCTGGTACAGAACGGCAACAGTTACACCCTGGGAAAGAGCCAGGTTTTTAACCTTCTTCTAAAAGGTAGGAGTTGGCTGATCTGTCTTAGTTCCAGAGGGAGTCCGTTCCAAAGTCTGGCCGCAGCAACCGTAAAAGTTCTGCCGCCAGTTCTAACTTTCGTAAAGCTGGCCACCTTAACCAGTCTGGCTGAGGCGGAACGGAGGTCCCTAACTGGGACGTACCACACAAATTTCCTCTGTAACACAGCCGGGCCCATCCCATGCAGAGCTTTAAACACATGACAAAGGGACTTGAACTTTACTCTCTGTCCCACCGGAAGCCAGTGTAGCTCTGCAAGCGCCCCAGAGGATGAGGATCGTCTCGGCCAGCCCAAAGCAAGCTTAGCTGCGACAGACTGAATTCTCAAACGTCTGTCCAGCAAGGCCTTGACGGATTCAAGCAAAAGGGCGTTACAGTAGTCCAGTCTACTCAAGACTGAACTCTGTACGACTCGTGCCCGTGCTTGAGGAGGTAGTAAGGGGAGAATTTTGCGTAGAGACCTGATTTCCCATTGTTTTGGTGACTTGGGCCTCCATAGTCAGTTTGTTATTAAACATAATGAATAAATTACGAACCTTCTCCACTGGCCTCACTGCAGTTGACATATCACCAGGCCAGAAATTGCTCGGCAGCGCTGAAGGAATCCTGTCCACAGGACAGAAGAGGACCTCCGTCTTAACGGCATTAAATTGTAGTGAATTGTCTTTCAACCATTGAGCCGTGTCACGCAAGCAGCAATTAAACTCCTCAATAGATACAGAATGTTCACCCTCCAGAGAGAAAATGAGCTGCGTGTCGTCAGCATAGTTAGTGATGTTAATACCATGCTCTTTGACAACTGCAATTAAGGGTTTCATATAAATATTGAAGAGTATCGGGCTGATAGCCGAGCCCTGAGGTACCCCATGAGAGATGTTAATCTGTTCGGACTGATATGGAGGAAGGGACATGTGGGACTGCCCCTGGGTTCTCAAAGAGGCTCACGGACACTTGGGTGCTTGGCAATGAGGGTTTTATTGTTTTACAAAGGCGTCTTTTCTGCACTGGTAGGCGGTAGAAGGGAAGGGGGTCGTTGTTCTCCTCAGCCGTGCTCCTCGCTGCACTCAGTCTCCGCTCCCGGTGTCTCCTGGGAGTCATAGGCCGAACTCCCGCCGTGGTCCGCGTTGGTTCAGCAGGCCCCGAGAAAGAAAAGACACCTGCGTTAGGGCGCGACCCTCTTGAGGATAGTAAAGGAAGGGGTAGTGAGGAAGCATGCGTGCAAATTACGAAACAACCCTATCTCAGTGCCGGTGAGGGAGAGGGGGGGGGTATGTTCTTAAGATAGGGGTGCCGAGGGTGCCTCAAGGTGGCTTGCTCCACCTCCGTCCCGCCCAGCCCGTGAAGCGAGCCCGTACCTGTTCTAGCCACACTTCTCGGGAAGTGTGGCTGGGCGCTGCGCCGTCCCGTTGGCCTCCCGGCTTGTCGTTGGAGTCTCGGTCTCCGTCTCGTCCTCTTCCCGGGCTCCGCTCTCCTTCTCTGTAGGTCTCCGTCCTCCTCTCCGTATTCGGCTCTCCTCGTGCCTCCTCTTCCGTTCGGTCTTCCCGACCCTGCTCCGGCTTCCACCAGTCGTCCTCTCGACTCCGTCTCCAGTCCTCTGCTTCCTCTCCGTCCTCGCTCCGACTCTCTTCCTCTCTTCCTCCGGGTGTAAGACACACCTGTGCTGTGTGTGGGCTGGGAGTTATCGGCAGTGGGAGGGCGGTCTCCGATTCCAACTCCGCCCAATTAAAGAAACATGGGTCGGACTTCTGCATACCTGTGTCAAAGGCAGCGTCCGCTGGCGTCTTCCAGGCGTCTGTATGCTGTGTGTACAAAGGGGAGACATTAATAGGTAGGCCAGGAGGGCCCGAGTCCGGGTCCTCCATGTCACAGGACACCACCTGTGTTCGATCCGTAAGAAAGGAATGAACCCATTGCAGGGCACAGCCCTTCACTCCCACCTTCTCCAGCCTGCTCATCAGAGTTCCATGGTTAACCGTGTCGAATGCGGCAGACAGGTCAAGCAGGATAAGAACCACTACCTGATTCCTGTCTGCACGCGACCGAAGTTCGTCCAACACGGCCACCAGGACTGACTCTGTGCCATGGGCAGGACGAAAGCCGAATTGCACCTGATCTAGCAGTTTGTGCTGCTCAAGGTAGTTAGAGAGGGTTGCACTGACCACTTTCTCCATGATCTTTGCCGGAAAGGGTAGGAGAGAAATCGGCCTGTAGCTGTTGGGGCATTTGGATCCAAAGTGGCCTTTTTCAGCAAAGGAGTTACCAAAGCTTGTTTCCATTGCAGCGGGACTACCCCACTATTAAGAGACTGATTACAAATACGCCTAAGCGTGGGAAACAGCTCTATCTCAAAGGTCTTCCAAATTTTATGAGGAACGGGGTCAAGAGGAGAACCGGACGAAATGCCCTTGGCTATTTTACAAAATTCCTCCATAGACAGCTGTCCAAACCCGGTTAGATCATTTTCGCTTTTACTGTCTAGATGGTCAGCCACAGTTTTCGCTGACTCATTTTCCATATAACTTCTACCCACAAAGTCAGAGGTGCCCGACATCAAAAGAACCCTCTTCTCCCCTAACTCGTCGATAATAGCTTTGATCTTAAGATGGAAAAAATTAGCCAGATTATTACACAAATCCTGAGAAGGGGGTGTCTGTTTTTTTGTACATTCTGGGTTAGTAAGATTCTTTAGAATAGTAAAAATACTTTTAGCAGCGTTAGGGGCATTCAGAATCAGACTCGCAAAATGTTCTGCTTTGACTCTAATTATCTCCTTTTTATAATCCGCAATCTTGATTTTCCAAACTAGTTTATCCAACTCAGCATAGTCCCTTCTCCACTTTTTCTCTGCCTGCTTGCAGTCCGTTTCATAGTTTTTAAACTGTCATTAAACCAAAGTTCCGAGGGCCTACCTCTAATTCTATGTTTTTTCATCGGAGCCACAACATCCAAGTCTGCCATAATCTTTGCGCACAGAGCAGAGTAATTCTCACCTACTAATTTGGAGGCTGAGAAACAGTTATCTACTGCAAACAGCGAGACAGAGCCTCGCTTGAGTAAAATCCCCTTCCAGTCACGACCCACATAAGTCTTTGTAGCCCCACTTAAACGGGGGTTCTTTTTGACCATGTTCACTGCAAATTTGATTAAAAAATGGTCTGACCAGACCATAGGTAAATACTCACTAATAGTAAGAAGATTCTCTTCAGCAAAGATCAGGTCAAGTGTGTGGCCTCCCTTATGGGTTGCTTCAGACACCTGCTGAAAAAGACCCAGGCCCTCACATGACTGTAGAACATTAAGATAACCTGAATTAAGGGGACCATTCATCCAAAGGTTGAAATCCCCTAATATCACAATTCTCTGATGAACATCAACCATATTCGTTATGGTCTCCAATAATAGCTGCTGTTGCAAACATGTGAAGACTCCCGGGGGCCTGTAGTATATAATCCCTGTCAGCATGTAGGCATGGGCATTTTTGATGGCAAATCCTAGCAGCTCTATTCCTTCAAATCTAATGGACCCCCTACCTCTACCCAGCACACCTATGTCACCGAGCTCAGCCGTGGTATACCTTATGATGGGCGTGCCCCCGATATCTTCCAGAGATCCCCGAGAAGCGGCAGCATGTATGGTGCTGAGCGCGTCCTTGGCGCGGACGGGTGCAGATGGGCTTGCCTTTGGCGCGCCCGCTGCGCACGTCCGCTGCTCGTTCGCGCCGTCATCCCTTTTTTATGCCCCACAAGGTTGGAAGACTAGACCGCTGCCTCCAGAGATGGCGGGTCCGCTCGCACGGACGGGCCCGCACTCAGGAGAGCGGTAGTGATGCTGGGAGTCTAAGGGAGGATCGCGTAGGAGGAGGAAGGTAACCCCCCCGCGTCTACTCAAGTGCCAGAGTGCGTGGTTGAATTATAAAAATTAAAGTGTAAACACTCCAGTAAAAACATCCAAATACTTAAAATACAATGAGCCGGCCGTGTTTGCCTCTAGCTTTCCTGCAAATTAGCCCGTACTCACACGCTTCACTTCACACGATTCCTGCATGGCTGAGGTATGCACCCAGGCTAGGCAGGAACCACCACTCTGCCAGTGTAAGCTAGATACACACTAAAAGATAACCTGTGCTCAGCCTATGATAGCTTGGGACAGAGAAGTCAGGTTATCTAAAAAGGCAATGTGTGAAGAATGCTTGCCACCCACATACACAGTAACACTAAGAATACATAACTAAAATACAACATGAGGTTTTAAAAATAATAGATTATTATATTATAAAGAAAACAAGGCCAAAATGACAAACATATAGAAGTTGAGATATTGAAAGTTCAGGCCAACCGCGATAAAGCGCTGACTGGCTACCGGACACACACAGGCCCCAGTGACAGGGTGGCACAATCGAGAGGTGGCATAGATCTCACCAAGCTGCAGCAGCAGGAATAAGCTGTCTGATGCATCAGTCTCTGAAGGAAAAAGGCTAGTACCAAGGAGATGCGCCCATTTTGCTGCCACAAACGGGCTGTTGCACTGGGTCTGATAGATGCAAACAGGAGATACATTGAAGTCCATGTTTCAAGTATTTGGGCCACTTCCAGTGAGCCAGGCACAGGAGCAAAGGTCGAGACGTTGATATTCCTGAGTCTCAAGCAACAGGGGGCAAGCCAACATGCCCTTGGAGATCACCTGGAGTGAATGCAGAGTTTATCTATCCTTCAGCAGAGTCAGAGAGCAGTAGGCAGCACTGCAACAAACAGAGAAGCAGACCTTCTAGATTAGCAGTCCAGTTGAGTTCTTTAAGCAGCACAGCGCTTCTTCAGGCAGAGCTTTAGTTACAAGTCCAGTAGTGTCTGATTTTAGGGGGTCAGAGACCCAGTACTTATGCCCAAAAGCGCCTTTGATGTGGGGGTGATTTCAAAGCAGGTCTTTGAAGTTCACAAGTATTCCTTTCAACCCAGTGTATGGCGGATAATCAATCCATTTTGTGGTGAGACGACACAACCTATTCAAGTGAAGTCTTAGCCCCACCCTTCCAGCCTGCCCAGGCAAGGCCATGAGAACGAAGATGTACTCAGGCACTGCAATTGTAGCTGTCTTGTGGCTGTCTCGAGGGAATGCACAAAGAGTAGCTGTCACCCATCCAGACGTGTATTAACTTATTTATTTATTTGATGAGTTTTATATAGCGCTGGCTAGACCAGGAGGTATCAGGGAGCTTTACATGAGAGTTACATATTGTTACACAGAATACATCATTTACAAGTTAACATTGGATACAGGCTGTCAGCCACACAGAGCAGTAAGTGCAGAGAAATGCCCACTTCCTAAAATTTAACATACACAAGCGTGCCCTCCTTCTCAATAAGTTTATGAGTAAAGACCAGATAAACCATCTCATTAAACCTGGTATGGTATTCTTATTTATACCTTTTTTTGGGGGGATTATTTAGGAAAAAAATTCAAAATGGCAGAAAAAAGAATGCACAATACAAAAAATACTAATTACTTTCCTACTTAATCCACATTTAACACAAAACACTAACAAATTATGCCAAAAATTAAGACATCAAGTGTTACATCCAACAAACAGTGCACATTACAGTGCCACAATTTTACAATACGTTGAACCATTTCATAATAAAAAAGTTATTTACATCAAGAGAGCCAATTCTTAAACAAGAGAAAACAAGAGAAAACAAACGTGAGGCAATATTATTTTAAACCACACTAAATATTGACTCTTGCTGGATTTGCCAGCTCTTGCTGGATTTGCCGACGCGTTTCAAGTTAGGACCAAGCGTGTCCAGACGCGTTTCAAGTTAGGACCAAGCGTGTCCAAACTATCATCAGGGCTCTTGTTAATATTCTGTTAGGATGTAGAAAAACACTGTTTTAATACAACCAATTGGCCTCTTTTTCAGTAAGTAGTAGTACCGTTAGGTTAAAATTAAATGTACCTATATGTTCATGTGAGTTTGACCTGTATTATTTTCTATTAGTTAACACCATCCGTGTTTCAGGTCTCCACCGGTAACACTTTTACAAAGGCAATCTGGTGGGAAAACAAAAAGAATTGTCCACATTTACAATGCGTGATTGTATTGCATTGCCGAAGGCTATTGTTAGAAATTAAGGATTCATACCTTAATCTCGAAGATTCCTAAAATTGGCATTTCTAAAACAGTAGTGTTAAATCCAATTACAAAAGTAACATGAAAAAGCTACTCTCTGATCAGGAATTAAGGCTTAAAAGTGTATAAAGGTATTGCCAAACCTATACTATGAGTGGAGTAAACCTCAACAGTGAAAAACGAAATAGGCTGTTTGTCACTACCAGGACCTGCAAAACATACCAATAGATGTCCTTCCTTTCATGTACACAGCTCCCTGCCCTTAGTGCTACCTAGGGCATACCTTAGGGTTGACTTATGTGTAATAAAAGGGGAGTTTCAAGCTTGGCAACAAGTGTTTAATGCAGAGTCGACAAGACAGTAAACTGCACACACAGACCCTGCTGTTGCAGGCCTAAGACATGGTTATGGGGATTCTTAAGTGGGTGGCTCAAGCAGTGCTTCAGTGCCACTGGTAGCATTTAATTGTACAGGCTCTGGGCACAGTTAGTGCAATTTACTAGGGACTTATAAGTAAATTCAATATGCCAATTGGGTGCCAATGTTACCATTTCTAGAGTAGAGAGCACCTTTCATTTTAGCACTGGTTAGCAGTGGTAAAGTGCTCAGAGTCCTAAAGCCAACAAAAAGGTCAGAAAAAGAGGAGGAGGAAGGCAAAAAAATGTGGGTGACCCTTCGGAGAGGGCCATTATCCAACATTCACTTTAATAGAATAACTCACTATCATCAAAGTTTGTTCAAGTAACCATGTTATAATCGACATGTTATCACAATTTTCTGTGACAAAACTCTGTGAAATGGGGGCTGAAATGTCTAACCATATTAGAAGAATCCTGGTTTGTTTCAAGAGGAAACTTGTTCGAATTCTATTATAAGGGTGTTTAGTAGAGTGCCAGTCGAGATGAAGAATCATACTTTTAGATCCTTCAGTAACAGCTTGCAGTGTATTAACAACAGTATTATGTTCATACTGGGTAGCATAATGAATAGCAAAAGTCCCAAACAATCACCGTAAAAAACACTGAAAACAGGAAGTTAGCTGCTGTCCTACATAATTGGATCAAAACCAACAGCTACAATAGAGAATCTTCGACTAAGAAAACACCAATTGGCCTGTGCTTCAGATAAGGTTTCGATGGGCAATGCAGAACCCAACTGTAAGACCCGGATATCGTGCAATATTAAAACGATGAGGAAACCACATCTGAAGGGCGAAATTGCAAGGCCAATATCTGTGCATTAAAGCAACACATGGGCGAAGGGTGCAAAGAGATCAGATTGCACATATAAGACCACGAACGAATAAGTATTTCTCTGCTGCCATTAGTACGTTGATGCATCTCTGTACCATTGCACGAAGCTCTCATGCACTTTAAAAAAGTATTTTTTTCTGGCTTTTTGACCACTGCAAAATAAACAAGAGTGAAGTCTGAAGTACAGCTGCTTTGTCCCTAAATTTTAAGACCTTATAAATACAGGATACATATGTGAGAATCGATACATCTTGAAAGAGAAATTGTCAACCTCTAAATGTGTGGTTATTATCGCACTTTACAGATACATAATTAAATTGACCCCTGTGCCACGTGCTACAAATGCCAGCTATACCAAGTTCCGAGAAGGAAGCAGGTAACTCAGAAGTGCAGTGATCAGCCAGTGCATTAATCTTTTAGTTTATATGTAACTCTTGGGAATGGAGTGAAACGAATCATCTCTGTAGATAAAGCATTTACTTCCGATGTTGAAGCTATTAGCCCTGCACACTCTAATAAAAGCACAAAGGCCATTCAATATACCCTGAGATGAAAAGATTTGCTGCAGAGGCGTTTCTATGTGTCTCTCCAATGTTACTTTATAAAACACAAAGGGATGGGAGAGATAGAAAAACAGCCAGACCAATGCAGTGGTGCAGAAACACTTCTCAGTGTGGGGGTGCTCTCCAAGTACACCAGTTTACTAAAGTAATGGGTATGTGAAAAATCTAGTTGTTCCTCAAGGAGACAGTGTACCAAATGAGAAAACCCTCTGAGGACTAGGACTGCATTTTGAAGTTATTTTTGCAAATATGTGGCTAAAACGGGGAAATAATTGACATTTATGGATCACTGACATAATATCGAGGGACATAATATCGAGTAGCAAAAATATCGTTGACAAAATATCGACAGACAGAATATCGAGTTTGTATCTACAAACAGGTAAGTACAAAAATATCGAGTACAAAATATCGTTTACAAAAATATAGTTTATAAAAATATCGACTTTATTAAAAACAGTGTTACATTAAATTAATATTAAAAATTAATTACTAAAATATACTTAAAAATACTTAAATTAACTTATAATAATTAAATAATTAATGAAAGTTATAAAAAAATATTACAATCATATTTGTTAAAACATATATATATAGTAACATAATATAATTAAATAATATCCAATATTATTACCGTACGATAGCGGAAGTGTAAAAATTACTATTCCCACTCCAGTGGGTGCAACAGTAGGGAAAGCGTTGGATAGCGTAGGGGTAAAAATTACTATTCCAACTCCAAAGAGTGCAACAGTAGGGAAAGCGTTGGATAGCGTAGGGGTAAAAATTACTATTCCCACTCCAAATAGTGCAATAGTAGGGAAAGCGTTGGATAGCGTAGGGGTTAAAATTAATATTCCCACTCCAAAGAGTGCAACAGTAGGGAAAGCGTTGGATAGCATAGGGGTAAAAATTACTATTCCCACTCCAGTGGGTGCAACAGTAGGGAAAGCGTTGGATAGCGTAGGGGTAAAAATTACTATTCCCACTCCAGTGAGTGCAACAGTAGGGAAAGCGTTGGATAGCGTAGAGGTAAAAATTACTATTCCCACTCCAGTGGGTGCAACAGTGGGGCTAGCGTTGGATAGCATAGGGGTAAAAAATACTATTCCCACTCCAGTGGGTGCAACAGTAGGGAAAGCGTTGGATAGCGTAGGGGTAAAAATTACTATTCCAACTCCAAAGAGTGCAACAGTAGGGAAAGCGTTGGATACCGTAGGGGTAAAAATTACTATTCCCACTCCAAAGAGTGCAACAGTAGGGAAAGCATTGGATAGCGTAGGGGTTAAAATTACTATTCCCACTCCAAAGAGTGCAACAGTAGGGAAAGCGTTGGATAACGTAGAGGTAAAAATTACGATTCTCACTCCAGTGGGTGCAACAGTAGGGAAAGCGTTGGATAGCGTAGGGGTAAAAAATACTATTCCTACTCCAGTGAGTGCAACAGTAGGGAAAGCGTTGGATAGCGTAGAGGTAAAAATTACTATTCCCACTCCAGTGGGTGCAGCAGTAGGGAAAGCGTTGGATAGCATAGGGGTAAAAATTATTATTCCCACTCCAGTGAGTGCAACAGTAGGGAAAGCATTGGATAGCGTAGGGGTTAAAATTACTATTCCCACTCCAAAGAGTGCAACAATAGGGAAAGTAAATACTTCATATATTATTTAAAAAAATATAAATTAATATCTATAAAAAATTAATTTAAAGTAATTACCAATTTAATATAATATAACAATTAATCAATTAAAATTACAAATTAAAATTAATTCTTACTATTAGTTACCTATTAATCCAAATTAATTACAAATTAACAATTAATTATTTAACAATTAAAAATTATTTAACAATTAATTCAAATGAAATACAATTAAATTAATTGAATTATTTAATTAATTATAAATAAATTACTTCCCACCCAATTCCCCTATAAACCCACAACCCGCTACAGAAAATAAATTAGTAAAATTAACATAATTAGCAATTAATCAATTAATTAAAATTAATTGCCAATTAAAATTTAATTAATTACCAAATATAAATTAATTATCAAATAATTAAAAATGAATACCAATAAATAAATTTACATATTTAATTAATTATAATTAAATTACTTCCCACCCTATTCCCCTATAAACCCACAACCCGCTACAGAATTAAATTACGCAACAATTAAAAAAAATCATTAATTAAAATTAATTATAACATAAATACACAATTTTCACACATATAATAACATAAAAAACACTATCAAAATTTCGATACTATTAAAAATTTGATAATTTTAATAACCTATATTATATATTTTTAACATTCGATATTACATTACTTACCTTAAAAACGATATTTTTGATGTCTAGATTCTGTCCATTCAATATTTTGTCCAGTCTATATTTTAAACTCGATATTATGTCCATTCGATATTTTGTAGTCGATATTATGTCTGTTTACCGACATTTATATGGAGCACATTTTCTCAAAAAATGGTTGCATTGTGCAATTAACCCACTAGGCACAGCCACTAAAGAAAAAACTCGAGGGAATATTCACAAGCCCCTCTCGCCATGGTGGCAATGGGGCCTCGCCTTATTCAAAGGGAGCGTTAAGCCGCTTAATGCTGTCTTGTGAATAGGCCCCCTTTCATGCTGTGTTTAGCGTGAAAGGAGTGTGCAGTGGGTGTTGTGGCCGCAACACCCATTGATATTTAAGCTACCCCCTATTCACAAGGGCAGCGTAAATAGTAGCTTATGTCAAACGTAAGACCAGGAAAACCCTGGTCTTAAGTTGGCGATATGAGGAGAAATGCTTTATTTCTTCTCGTTTTTTGCATTTTCCATATGTGCAGCATACATGGAAAATGCAAAATGCCATTATGTTCAGAAAGGTGTCCATTCCTGTACACAAACAAACCTTTTGTTTAAAGCCATTTTGTAACCTACATGTGTGCAGTATGAAGCAGCACACATGTAAGTTACAAACTGTCATTTTATGTTTGTTTATGTGCAGGAAGGGACACCTTCCTGTAAATAAACAAACTTCCCTGCTTACAGACACCCTTGCACTCTGGTGCAAGGATGCCTGTGTTCGCGCTAAGTTGTGAAACTTAGCGCCATCGAACGGGAAACGCAAGGCTGCACCATATCTTTGTGAGTATGGTGCAGCCTTGCTTTTCTGAAGTGGCGGAGAGAGGCGTTAAGCCAAGAAGGCTAACGCCTCTCTCCGCCACTTCCTTATGAATATCCCCCTCTGTTTTGACTGAGGAAGAGCGAAGCCAATGTAAAAATATAAAATAAGTAAGGTGGGCTCGTGCTGGCGGTGTGCTCAGCCTCCTTGAGTATTAATGTGCCACATCACTCAAACCTCCACACCAGCATGGCATATCCACATAACTAATTGCTTGTGACTGAGAGGAGACGCTATGAAATACTGAAGCTGACTCTGTAAGGATATTCTTTCAATCTACACTCTTTGAAGTAAAGTAGCTAAGAAGTAGAGGGAGGGGAATCTCTTGCCTTTGCAACAGACAGTGTGGAAAAAGATTTCGATATCTTTTTGATCGATGTATAAAAACTCTCATACTCCACAATCTGGTCCATCTCTGTCTGCAACCTCAAAAATCGTTTAAGAGGTTCACAATTGTAAAAATATCCTTGTTGAAGGGTTCTTCTGCGGTTGCATAACGTTTACGTATTTTATAGAAATGTATTTTGCCCAGTTTGTGTAAATTCAGAACTCAACTCTTGCTGAAATACTGAGCAACAGTCGAAGTAGGGACAGCAGTTAATACTGTATGAGAAGCAGTGGGGATAAAGAATAGTGTGCTATTGTAAACGAACAAACAAAGGACTGTTGTGCCAGGCAAATACCGAAAGCACAAGTTCTGTGTAAAGTTTGCCATTTAAATAATTTCCACTACTACTGCTCTGCTCACACACCCCACCACATACCACCCACCTCTTAAACCACAGCTTGAACCTTGAAACTAGGCTTTTTGGAATATTGGAAAAAGACAAAGCGTATATAAAATATTTCCAAAAGTCCTTGTGCTTTTTTTCTTACCACCGTTACATAATTTAAATGAAATCGCTAATCATAGGTTTTGCCACAAATATTCCCAAATATCGAGTAGCTGTGAACTAGCTTGCTGCTATAAACTGATAGGCAGATTCCCCACTGAAACATTCAATAAAAGTATCTCTGTCTTACTCTCATTGATCTTCAGCCACGGCCGGCAGTGGGAGTACCCGCAGGGCGGTGACGTGGGGAGGGGGAGGGGCAGAGTGGGGGGTAGTAATGTATGGACTACGGAGTTTTAGAGGTAAGTAAACATTTAAATAAATAAAACGAATTTCGTTGCGCGCACTGCATCGCATTTGGGGATGCAGTGCACTCAACAAAATTCGTTTTATTTATTTAAATGTTTACTTACCTGGGAAGCTCCGTAATCCAGAGTACTACCCTCCACCCTTCCCCCTCCCCACGTCACCGCCCTGCAGGTAATCCCACTGCCAGCCCTGGCTGTTGATCTTATAGCCCCTGTATCGGTAAATGCTTTAATCAAGCCAAACGCTCTTTGTAAGTAAACTTCATCTGGGTTTACATACAGAATAATATCATCTGCAAATTGATTTATATTGGGCATACCTACTATGGGTGGATGAATTTCTTTCATGCTCCCAATCATCACAGCAGTGGCTCAATACAAAGAGTGAATCAAATAGGAGAGATAGGGCATCCTTGCCGAGTCCCTCTGGGAGCCTCTAACTTTTGAATTAATAACTATTGTGGCCTGTGCTCCTTTATATTGTTCCCTGACGGTCGTTTTAAACTAAAATGGAAATCCAAATTGCTGCAAACTATATAACAGGGCATTCATCTAAATCAAACTCCTTCTCGGCGTCCAACATTATTACTGCTGCAGCACTCTTATTACACAAGAAAAAATCAACTGCCTGAACTAAAAAGTTAGTATTTGACATCATTAATCTATTGGCTACAAACCCACTCTGGTCCTCATGTATTAATAGCTGAGTAGCAGGGGTAATTATATTTGCCCAGACCTTCGTCAATGATTTATAATCTGAATTCAATCAATCAATCAATCAATGTATTTATAAAGCGCGCTACTTACCCGTGAGGGTCTCAAGGCGCTGAGGGGAGGGGGTGCGCTACTGCTCGAAGAGCCAGGTCTTGAGGAGCCTTCTGAAGGTGAGCAGGTGTTGGGTCTGCCGTAGGTGGGTAGGAAGGGTGTTCTAGGTTTTGCGGAGAGGAAGGAGAAGGATCTACCGCCGGAGGTTGTTAGTTGGATGCGGGGGACAGGGGCAAGGGCGAGGCTGGCGGAGCGGAGCTGGCGGGTGGGTGTGTAGAAGCTGAGTCTGTTGTTGAGGTAGGCTGGTCCGGTGTTGTGGAGTGCTTTGTGTGCATGGGTGAGCAGCTTGAAGGTGATCCTCTTGTCGATGGAGAGCTAGTGTAGGTCTTTCAGGTGGGGGGTAATGTGGCTGCGACGGGGGACGTCGAGGATCAGTCGGGCGGAGGCGTTTTTGATGCGTTGTAGTCGTCACAGGTTTTTGGCCAGGATACCTAAGTAGAGTGCATTGCCATTGTCTAGCCTGCTGCTGACGAGGTCCTGTGTCACTGTTCTTCTTGTTTCGGTGGGGCTCTACTTGTAGATCCTGCAGAGCATGCGGATGGTGTTGTAGCAGGAGGAGGAGACAGCGTTGATCTGCTTTGACATGGAGAAGGAGGAGTCGAGGATGATTCCTAGGTTGCGTGCGTGGTCGGTGGGTGTCGGTGCTGTTCCCAGCATGGTCGGCCACCAGGAGTCGTCCCAGGCCGAGGGGGTGGATCCGAGGATGAGGACCTCCGTCTTGTCCGAGTTGAGCTTCAGTCGGCTGCTCCTCATCCATTCGGCGACGGCCTTCATTCCCTCGTGGAGGTTGGTTTTGGCGGTGTGGGGTTCCTTGGTGAGTGGGAGAATGAGCTGGTAGTCGACGGCGTAGGAGATGACATTAAGGTGGTGCTGGTGGGCTACGTGGGCGAGGGGGGACATGAAGACATTGAACAGCGTAGGGCTGAGGGATGAGCCCTGGGGTACGCCGCAGATGATGTCGGTGGCATCGGAGCAGAAGGGGGGAGGCGGACGCTCTGAGTTCTGCCTGAGAGGAAGGATGTGGTCCAGTCCAGGGTATTCTCTTGGATTCCGGCTTCTTCGAGGCGTGTCTTTAGTGTGCTGTGGCAGACCGTGTTGAAGGCGGCTGAGGGCTGATGTTTCGCCGTTGTCTAGTTGGATCCTGATGTTGTCTGTGGCGGCGATGAGGGCTGTCTTGGTGCTGTGGTTTTTTCAGAATCCGGACTGGGACGGGTCTAGAATGTTGTTGACCTCGAGGTAGCGGGTCAGTTGTGTGTTGACGATTTTCTCGATGACCTTCGACGGGAACGAGAGCAGGGAGATGGGCCAGAAATTCTTGAGGTCCTTGGGGTCCGCCTTGGGATTCTTGAGAAGAACGTTGATCTCGGCGTGCTTCCAGCTTTCCGGGAATGTGGCTGTCTCGAAGGAGATGTTGATTACCTTCCATAGTTGGGGTGCGATGGTTGCATCTGCTTTGTTGAATATGTGGTGTGGGTAGGGGTCTGACGGAGATCCTGAGTGGATGGAGTTCATGATCTTGCGTGTTTCGCCGTCGTTGACGTTGGTCCAGGCGATCAGGCCATTAAGGCAGGTGGTGTTCGTAGGGGGGGTGGAGTCTGGCGTTGTCGGGCGGTCGTGGTGCTGAAACTGTCATGGATGTCTGCGATTTTTCAGTGGAAGCAGGTGGCCAGCGAGTCGCACAGTTCTTGCGAGGGCAGGATGTCATTGGCGTTAGCACTGGGATTGGAGAGTTCTTTCACGATGCTGAAGAGCTCTTTGCTGTTGTGTGTGTTGTTGTCCAGGCGGGTTTTGAAGGAAGATTTCTTGGTTAATCTGGTGAGGTGATGATGTCTGCAGGTGGCGTCCTTGTGGGCTGCGTGGCTCTCTGGTGTTCGTTCTTGGAGCCATTTCTTCTCCAATTTCCGGCATGCTCGTTTGGAGGTCTGGAATGTTTGGTGAACCAGTGGCCAGCTTGTCTTTGGTGACTTTGCTCCAGCAGCGGCAGGGCAGCTGTTGGGTGCGGTGGTGCGTGGTGGGCTTCTTGTTGGTGAAGTGGATGCAGTGGTGATCGGTCCAGTGGAGTTCGGTGATGTGGTCGAAAGAGACGTGGGTGCTTGTGGAGAAGATAGGATCAAGCGTGTGGCCGGCGGCATGGGTGGGTGCAGTGACGAGTTGTCTGAGGCTGAGGTTGGCAAGGTTGTCGATCAGGGTGGAGGAGTTGGCGCTGTTGTTGTTCTCAAGGTGGAAGTTTAGGTCCCCGAGGAGGATGTAGTCCATGGAGGCGAGTGCGTGGGTGCTGGCCAGGTCGGCGACGGAGTCGCTGAACTGTGGCCGGAGTATGGGGGGTCTGTAGAGGAGTGTTCCTCTGAGGGTGGTGTTGGGGTTGGTGTGGATCCGGAAGTGCAGGTGTTCAGCGATGCTGAGGGTGTCATCTGAGTGGGTGGAGACCTTGAGGGTGAATTTGTGGATGATGGCTATTCCTTCTCCAATTCCGTTGGTGCGGTCTCTGCAGGAGATCTTGTAGCCATCCGGGACGGCTATGGCGATGTCAGGAGCTGAGGAGTTGTTCCACCAGGTCTCGGTCAAGAAGGTAACGTCTGGGGCGGAGATGTCAAGCAGGTCCCAGAGCTCGATGGCGTGTTTGCTTGCGGAGTGTGTGTTAAGGAGTATGCAGTGGAGGTGATTGGGTCCGGTCCTTGGTGGTTTTGTTGTTCTGTCGCAAGTGAAGCTGCAGGTGCGGCAGGAAAAAGGTCAGTAGGTGCGTTTGGGGGCTGCCTGGAAGCAGCTGTGGTTTTGGCCGGTGTTGAGTGCGTGGAGGGTGTTGGCATCGTATCGGAGTCTGTGTCGTGGCGTATGAAGGGCCAGGGGTTCTGGCACTGGGTGCGGTCCAGTCGCAGACAGGCACAGACGGGCTTGCCTCTGGCGCGCCTCCAGCGCGCCAGCGGTGCGGCCGCCATTTAAGGCGAGGTGGGAGGGAGGAGTAGCTGTGAGGCGTGAGTGGGGCGGCAAATGGGCGAGAGAAGGGGCGGGCCGCAGGGAAGCCTCAGCGGGAACGGGGCAGTATGGGTACAGAAGAAAAAAGGGGGATGGAGTGACAAACCACAGAGGGGCAATACAATTTAAGCAGTACATTTTAAGCAAGACAAATAAGCAAAACACACTGGGGTGCAGAAAATAAATAGAAGTACAGACTCAACAAACCAGGCAGCAGGGAGTGGGGGCACGGAGACCGGCAGGCACAGCAGCTGCAAACTCACGGCAGTGGCGGCAACAAAGGGGGAAGGCACAGACGCACAGGTGGTGCTGTGCGGCGTGAGGAGCAACCTGGCCTGCAAGCAGGGTCAGGGGTAGCACACTTATTGCTAGATATGAGCTTACTTTTGTTGAGCATTTGTCCTTTTTAAAAAAAAATGAACTATTGTCGATTCTTTAAAGGTTGAGGGGATCTCTTCTCCTTCCAATATCCCATTAAATAACGCCACTAAAAAGGGCACTAAATCCTTTGAAAACGTCTTTAAAAACTCAGTAGAGAAACCATCATTCCCGCAGGCCTTTCCATTTGGAATTTGTTTTTTGCAGCACGTATTCTCCCTCAGAGACCATTACCTTAGCCACAATTGCTTCCAGATGGGTTGTTGACAAACTAGGTAAGTGAATGGAGCTATAGTAGTGCTCGATATCAAAAGCTGCACCTAAATATTTAATTCTCCTATAATATACTATAATGTTGAATGAATATCTGCACCACAGCCTATTCCTGAGAGACTAGGGAATTGGTCTCATGGTCCTCAGTTTGCCTAATGACTTGTTTATCCGGTGTTCTAGGCAAAGTGTTTTCCTATTTGTTATTTTTTTTAATACATTTGTTATTCATATGCCCTGGAGCTATTTATTCCCTCCAGCATGAAAAAATCCTTTAAGTTTTGTTTAACACTTTCTAACATTTGGTTAGCAAAATCAAGATGCCCTGCTTTAATGTTAATGCAGATTTCTGTGGCTTCATTCACTGCTGATTGTAATTCCTTTAATCGTGCCTCCAGCTGTTTATTCTGACTAGCCGTATATGAAATGGTTTTAAAAGCCTCCCAAACTGCAAAGCCTGATGCCCTGTTACAGTTCACCCAAAATAATTCTCATATGAATTCCTTCATATCTAATAGCCACTCCTGATTAGTTAGCAAAGACCCCTAGGGCTCTCCTTAACACCAGCATCTTTTCAATAGAGATCAGAATTGCAGAGTGACCCGAAAAGGTATTTGGCCAGAAATCCAAACCCCTCCTCAGTGCTCGAGACACCCAAAAAAGAATCCACCTGGGATGTTGTTTAAAAGCGCTGGGTATAACAGTTGTACTGGGCTACTTAAGGGTGATGCTCCCACCAAAGATCTATTAATTGACAATCAGATACTATAGTAGTAAAGATTTTCTTATTTTTAGGTTTAAGAAGTGTTTTTTGCACGATTTGATGCATCAAAGGAAATGTTCTGGATAATATTAGTCTCTTCCTACTAAATAGGATGTAATATCTGTCCCAATGCATTCACACCCCAAACCATGCATAAAATGTTCCCCTCAGCACTGTAGCAATGCTTTCGTTGCTGTTGGGAGGAGGAGGGTAATTGGCTTCATGCATTCAATACATACCCTACCTTCCACAAGAGTCAAGAAAAGAATGCAAACTGATTGTAACAACTTTTTTATATCTGTAATGGTGTGCTATCAATCTTGGTGCTGTACATAACAGGAGTTCCATCTGCCTAAATGGTACCAATTTTTCCAAACTCATAGGAATTAACGATCAGACATCAGTGCTTGGATCAATCGTCTTAATGAAGACCCTTTTTGCAGATGTCTAAACAACACATATTGTCTAACTAAAAAAATGAAAACACTAGCAATGAACAAATCGAGAGGAGGATCAATCATCTCAGCCTGAACCAGTGTCTCGTGGTTGGAGAGAGCATGTGTCAATGGGTTTACTGAATTATTCAGAAGTGTTTCCCTGGCAACAGACAACTATGAACGTACACAGTCAGGCCATACAGATAAAGGAAAATATTTAGCAGTGGAATGCAAAACAGTAATTATAAGTGTCAGTCACTGCTTTGGTGATTCATATATTTTATTCCACGCATATGAATCAGCCGGTCGTAGGGGGAGGGGCTCTGTTGAGCTTTCCGGATAGGATTAGATTCATCTGTAGATGTATGGCTCTGATTGGATTGTAAGTGAAAGCTGTAACAGCAATCCACGAAAGTCGGTATGAACAAGCTGCTTTTTGTGTCGATACTGAAAGGGCGAGATTTTGATCGATACCTTATATCTATTGATCCAAACCTCGATCTGGTCGACTGAACCTTTGTTGCCTGTCTGTAAGGAAAGAAAGTGCACCTATTTCCAAGTTAGTTCACCCAAGAAAGGACTCTACTCCCAAAGATCACAAACAACTTCTAGCTTTCAAAAGTTTATTGTAAAGAAATGATAAGCTGCAAATACAAGCATCTCAGAATGAGATTCACGAGATACACAGGTCCAATTACATACATGTGCTCTCGAAAAGCCCTCAGACGAGCAACAGAAATCACTAACACAAGTTCTAAGAATAATAAAGCTATCAGCATTGACGCATATCTCTCCTTCATTTAGGTTGGAGGAAAACGCAAAGGTTAGGCTGTCCCTACCCTGCTCTAGATGGTATCCCTACTTAACCAAATCCCAACCTAACAAAGGTGTCAGCAGTGAATGACCCCCAAGGGAAGTCACCCACTCTAAGTCTCTTGGTGAAAACCTAAAGTTCTCCAGTCATGACCCCTCTCTGCCTACCCATCCGCTCTCTAAAGGGTCCTCAGGTATCTGCTCTAACTCCACCCAGGGGTGCTGTCCCTAATACAAAACAGTCAACAACATTTGAGACGCCCCTTGCGGAACGCCCCTCACGTGGTGCAACTTCTGGCTTTTTCCATGATGCTTTGTCTTGGGCCTCAGACGTTAGAGTTGACCTTGCTTCTCAGACTCTTCTCCGGCCCGCTGATACCCCTCAAACATTCCAGAACCCTCCTCCATGTCTAGGCCGTCTACTGAACAGACCTCTATTCATTCATTTATAATTGGATCCCCCCTCTTCCTTTGCAGACAGATATCTGTAGCCAAGAACCCAACTCTCATATACTTCCAAAAAAGAATAAGGCTTGCAACATTTCTCAACCCAGACATGTACGTGTAAATCAATGCTAAAACGTTTCAGGCCTATAATAATTCTCATTATGATTATAGCATTCAACTTCTTCATTTAATTAAAGCATGTTAATACTCTTATTCTATTATTAAGTAAACATTTCTATAAATCATGGCCTATTTAATGCAATGACCAAAAACCTTAATACAATCTGTGTCGTGAAAAGAACCACCTTCCCTTTCCCTCCAGCTCTGGCCCTGAGGCCGACCACATTCTGCGTTTAACCACCTGCCATCTTACATTTTAACAGCTTCACGACATAGATTCAAAAATAATCACATCTAATAAAATCATATAATGTCACACATTTCTGTATTAGTTCCACTTCTACTTAAATCTCTACATTTAGCTATACATTCAGAATATAATTGCAGATACTATTAGCACTCATGGCATTTCTCCTCATGATTTGTGCTTACTACAGGTAAGTGTGATGTACTCATACATTTAAGTCAGTTTGCGCTCTCTCAGTTCCCCCCTTTGATGACCTCTCGGGGTCATCATTAACAATTAAACTGCAGTTATTGCTGGCATTCTCTGCGCCTCCAGAGCCCTCAGACTCCTGTACTGATTATCTTGTATGGCAGCCAATCTCTGCAGCTGTTCTCTTTGGGCCCTTTCTGACCTTCTTGCTCTGTACCATTTGAATACTCTCACCAATCCCCACAATATTATCCCACAGATCAATATTATGATGATAGGCTTTAGAATGTACCATACAAAGCTTTTGCCTAAGGTGGAAAACCACCCTCCAACTGTACTCATTCCGTGGCCCACCTTTTCCCAGACATTTTCTCTACTCAAGTCTTCGATCTCCTTGTGAATATTAGTTATGTTCTTAATAACTTTCTCAAGAGGCTTCGAATTGTCTGGAATGTAAGTGCAACATTCCTGGACCTTCAAAGCCTTACAGACTCCGCCCTCTTTTGCTAATAGAACATCTAAAGCAAGTCGATTTTGAAGAACCATAGCCCTTATCGATTGCATCTCTCCTTCTACCAGCATTAAGGACTGAGCAGTGCTGGCAGACAACCTGTCGACAACTGTTGCCAGTCGTCTAATTTTAACATCATTAAGGATTACTCCCAAAAGAGGGAACATAGCTCCAAAGACATCTCCAACCATTTCTGCATCCCCTACATCTCTCCTTCCCCTCGAAGATGTCTTGCCCTCAATGATCACTAAGTCTTGTGCATGATATATTTTGGGGAAGACAATTGCTAAATAACATGATCCATACCAGTTGTCAGGTAGTCTCACGTAAGCATTTCTTCCACATACAAAATACACATTTGGAATCACTTGCATTCCCTTTAGGAAATCCTTAGTGTAGTACTCTAAATTGAAAGCATGTTCACAGTCTACTTCACCCACGTATACATTTTCATAATACGTTTTGGCTCGGTGAAGACATAGCTTTCCTCTCTTCGCTTTATCTAAAGCTATTGGACCACTACTACCCTTTCTCTTGTGTGACTTCTCTTCCTCGGTCCAATCTGTTTTCCATTGTCCTGATTTTTTCAAAATCTTTTGTCTCCTGTAACGATCATCCACCTGCCCTATGAACTTCTTCTCGACTTCTGACACCTTACATGTCAGGTTATTTCTACGGGCATGTGAAGTATCTAAGGTAATCCAAGGAATGAAGAATTTGGCCAATCTGTCTTCACTCTTCCAGTAGTCCCATTTATTCATCTGCTTATAATTTGGGACTTCTGGCAACACTGAATCATAATTGGAGAAATAGTATTCAAAACTATCTCTCTCATAAAATATACTAAGCAATAAGCTACATGTAATGCCATATGTCAGCGGGAGGTGATGGTATCTAATACCCTCGTCTACAGATGCCGGCAACTGCATGCAGACATAACAATCCTTAACCTCCATGGCATCCACGTATTCATACAAAAGTTTAGCATAAGCATTCGACCTAAAGTCTCCTTGGGACTCGTCTACATGTAACCTGCGGGCTTCTGCAGCCAATAACGCTCTCTCTTGAGTGTTTTCCCTTTTCTCACCTGCAACAGTAGGTGTAGGCGTTACTACAGAATTCGCATCAGTTACCTTTACCTCTTCTTCATGTCCCTTTACATAAGAAATTGTTACCACTAAAGCTATTAATATTATCACTCCTACTATTAGTGTACCTATTATACATTTAGCTCTTCGGTTCTGGGTGCCGGCCTCCATTTCGTCAGACAATATAGCTCTCTCTTATCTTTAGCAAAAAGTTCTTTTCCTCTCGTTCCTTTACAGTCTCTTTTCAATCCTTTTGTCTTTAGAATCCACACAACTGGAGGCTGACAACCTTCTTCGCAAAAGTTCTTTAACAGTTCAAAAAGACAACCCTAGCCCTTCTCCATCAACTCAAGGGAAGTTCCCTAAAATTCTCTGCTTCCTGGGCGCTAGGTAATCTTCTTTTTCTGCTTGCTTTATTTACAAAGTCCTTTAACAGTCTACTATCAGATTCGTGGTTGCAGCTTCAATAGCATAGTTCAGTATTTCCAAACGAAGATTGTGCTCTTCATGTGCTGTTATCGTTGTACCAAAGTCGGGGAATTGCAATTCTGAAAGGAACATGTGTTTTAACTTGCTGAGGCGGGGAGGTCTGGGGAGCATGAATGTTAGTGACCCTTCTTGTTCGACACCGGGTACCAACAGTCTTATTTCCACGGTGATAATGGGCTCAGAACTGGACACCACCACCGCTCGGATCCTCCCTGTCTCCGGTTTCACAGACATTTGTCGCCAGATATGTCCACTCAGGTGTGGAGTATCTTCTGTTAGGCACACGCACTCTTCTTGACCTTCTTTGGTCCGGTGCTTCAGCGCCCTGAGCACCTTCTTCCGGGTCTGAGTCTTCTGATATCGGAGGAAGGGTTGCTTCTGGAGTTGACCTCAGGCTAGAGCTCCTTCTTTGCGGCCAATTAGCTTCTCCACGTGCTCTTCTACTCCTTCTCCTTCTAGTCTGTTCTCGCTCTCTTTCAGACCTGTCAGGGTCAGACTCGTACTCCCAGCTGCTTTCTCCTTCTGTAGCGTCGTCTGTTTCGCTGTTGTACTGACCGTCCTCAGCTTGGTCAGACTCGTTCCCTGCTTCCGCTGGCACCTCTACAGCTTGGCTAGCCCCCTCTATGGCTTCTCGGTCCTCTGCTGGACGTCTATCCGAGAGAGGAGCTGTTCCTTCCAGAGGTGCTGGAACCCTTTGCGTATGTGACGCGTGGATCCAATTGGGCAGGCCTCCCACCTTTACAGCAGTGTTCGTGATCAGGATGACCTGGAAGGGTCCACGCCAACGAATATCCAAGCAGCTTCTTCTCACATGTTTCTTCACCAGGACCCAGTCCCCAGGATACAGGTCATGGCAAGGGCCCTGGCACGCTGGAACCTCGGCAGCCTGCACCTGAAGGGACACAGAACGCATGGCGTCAGACAGCCCCTTACAATAGTCCAGGATCATATCATCTGTGATATTTAACAGTGCAGTAGCTGGGACAGATGGCAGCCTCATTGCTCTCCCCATTAACACCTCATGTGGTGACAGCCCTGTCCTTCTGTCTGGGGTACTGCGAAGGCTCATGAGAACTAATGGCAGGGCATCAGGCCAACTCAGGGTCGTTGAGGAACAAACTTTAGCTATTCTGGACTTGATCGTGCCATTGATCTGCTCCACAATTCCTGAGGCTTCTGGTCGGTAACTGCAATGTAACTTTTGGTCGATACTTAACGCTACACAGACCATCTTCACAAGCTCGCTGTTAAAATGTGTTCCCCTATCTGATTCCAAAAAGGCCGGCACCCCGAAGCGAGGAATGATTTCCCTGAGCAGTAACTTGGCCACTGTGAGGGTGTCGCACCTACGTGTAGGGTATGCCTCAACCCATCTGGAGAACACACAAACTATCACCAGGACATAGCGGAGGCGGTTGCACCTTGGCATTTCAATGAAATCTATCTGCATTCGATTGAATGGACCTCCAGACCTTCCTATGTGACTTAGTGCAACTGGTGTTCTTTTCCCTACGTTCAGCTGCTGGCAGGTCACACAACGCTGGCACACTGCTTCTGCTGCTATTCTAAACTTAGGATTGTACCAAGTCTGTCTAAACACTCTCAGCATAGCATCTCTCCCTAAGTGTACAGGACCATGTATGAGTCTAGCCATTGGACTCACCATCTCATTGGGCAACACTGCTCTGCCGTCTGCTGAGACCCAAAAATGGGTCTCACCCATTACACATCCTGCCCTCTCCCATGTTTCCTTTTCAGACTCAGGAGCATTTTCTTGCATGGTTGACAGTTCATCCCAAGTATCAACAGTTTCCAGTATCATGGCTAATTCAGTTCTTACATTTATTCCACCCACTTCCACCTCTGTGAAAGAGTAACCTTGTTCCGCGCAATACCGCGCAACTTCATCAGCATATCTATTGCCTTTCGAAACAAAGTCCTCATTTCTGGTATGTGCGGTGCACTTTACAACTGCGATACTTGCTGGGCACTGCAATGCTTCTAACAACAGGCGCACAAACTCTCCATTGCGAATGGGAGAGCCTGAAGAAGTCATGAACCCTCTTTGAGACCATAACTGCCCGTAATCATGAACTACCCCATACCCATACTGGCTGTCGGTGTATATGGTGACTCGAATTTGATTGCTCGCCAAGCAAGCACGTGTCAGGGCAATAATCTCGGCTACCTGAGCGGAGTGTACTCCTTCCAGGCACCCAGCTTCCACAACTCCTTCAATTGTACAAACAGCATAAGCTGCTCTTAACTGCCCAACTTCGTCTCTTACACATGAGCCATCGACAAAGAAAATTTCATCTGGGTCAGTCAGTGGCTCATCTACGATGTCGGGTCTGGGTTTGGTGCATAGTTCAGTCACATCAAGACAGTCATGGTCTGTATATTCATCATCATCCTCAATATCATTTGGAAGTGGCATCAAGGTAGCAGGGTTCAAAACAGAGCATCTCTTGAGGGTCACATTCTCTGCAGCAAGAATAACTTGCTCATAGCGCGTGAGCCTGCTATTGGTCAGATGCTGTGTTTTGGTCCTGGTCATTAACAGTTCAACAGAATGTGGCACGCACACCTCTAACGGGTGCCCCATGACGATATTTTCACATCTCTCAATGCTGACACCCGTTGCAGCAACGGATTTGAGACATCCGGGCAACGCTGCGGCTACTGGGTCTAAAGTAGCTGAGAAATAAGCAACTGGTCTACAGGCATTCCCATGGATTTGGACCAACACAGACAACGCGCAACCTTCTCTCTCACAACAGTAAAGAAAAAATTGTTTATTGTAATCCGGCATTCCCAATGCCGGAGCACGACACAGGTCCTCTCGCAGCTGTAGGAACGCCATCAAACAGTCTTTGTCCCATGGTACCGGATCACTCACCTCCTTGTGCGTCAGTTTTTGCAAGGGCTTTGCTTTCAGTGAAAAGTTCACGATCCACTGTCGGCAATAACCCACCATCCCTAGGAACATCCTGACCTCTCTCTGAGTCTTAGGCGCATTCATTTTCATGATCGCCTCTATCCTGTCTGGTGACACTTTTCGTTTGCCTTTCTCAATTCTGTGTCCCAAGTACTGCACTTCTGTCAGGCAGTACTGCAATTTTCCCGGGGATACCTTGTGCCCATTGGCAGCTAGGTGATTTAACAAAGCAATGGAGTCTTCCCTGCAAGCTTCTTCTGTTTCTGACGCCACAAGGAGGTCGTCTATGTACTGGACCAGAACTGACTTCTGGGGCAGCACTAGGCTTTCAAGATTTTTCTTCAAAAGCTGGTTAAAGATCGATGGGCTCTCTGTATACCCCTGAGGGATACGACACCATGTTAGGACGCGATTTTCCAGCTTAAATGCGAAAAGAAAATGGCTTTCTTCGTCCAGAGGGATCGAAAAGAAAGCCTGGCAAAGATCGATCACAGTGAACCACTCAGCTTGGAATGGAATCTGAAACAGTATCACTGATGGGTTCGGTACCACTGGACAACATGAAACGACTATGTTATTAATCTTTCGCAGGTCCTGTACTATCCGAAATTTCCCATTTGGTTTCTGCAGACCCATAATCGGGGAGTTGCATGGACTACCCACGATTTCTTTCAGTATTCCCTGTTTAATCATGGACTCTATCACGGGTTTTATACCTGCAATTGTTTCTGGAGTCAATTTATATTGGGGTGTTCTTGGGAACTCAGCATGCGGTTTCACTACAATTTTCACTGGGTCCACCCCTTTGACCAATCCAATCTCTTCCCCAGTGAAATCCCATACTTCTGATGCCACTGTCTCTCTCAAGTCCCAGGGGAGCTCATCTACTGTCAAAGTAGGGTACAGTTCCACGCATATTCTTGAGTTTGCAACTTTGAAATCTGCGTCATCATCATTGGTCAACACCTCCACTCCCTGAGGTGTACAATATATAGTACAATTCAATTTACACAACAGGTCTCTTCCTAGCAGACACACAGGACTTGAATCGCAAACCACAAACTGGTGCTCATCGCTGTACTTCCCTATTTTCACCTGTACCGGTTCTGTCAATTGGCTGGTTATTCTCCTGTTTGCGACCCCTACCACCTGTATGGTCTCTCCAGACATGGGCAGGTCTGGAACTGCAGCTGATCTGATCGTGGATCTAGTGGCTCCTGTGTCCACCAGAAATGTCGTAGGGCACCCTGCTACTTCTGCTTCAACATAGGGTCCCCTCTGATCTACCTCCAAGGCTGCCCCGAGGGTGCAGTCTTCTCTTTCCACTCTCTGTCCGGTTAATGGGTCCACATAATAGCACTCTTCCCCTTCTACAAACAGGGGCATTTGTCTATAGGTCTTACCCATACTCCCTACTCGAGGAGGTTGCGGGAACTGGGCTCGGGGAGGAGCCCCCCCCCCTTTGAGCACCTTTCCTTGGTATGGCGTTACCCCTCTTGTAGGTGCGCTTTGGACCTCTTCCTCCTCTATCTCTTGCTCTCCTATCTCTACATTGTAGGGGCACTCGCGTTTCCAATGCCCCACCTCGTTACACTGGTGGCACCTTGTCGTTTTCTTCAAGGCAGCTATATCTATTCTGGGTCTAAAGGTGGAACTCTCCTCATTGCCCTTGTTCTGACTGTACTGCTTCTTTCCTCCTGTACCTGTTCCTTGCTGCTGTTGCTGTTGTCCCCCCTTCCCTGCTGCCTGCATCTGTACCACCATCAACTTTTCTTTTAGTTTCTTAGCCTTGGAATCTATCTCATCACAGCAGTACCTGGCATATCTCAGTATTTCGTCTAGAGGTTTAGTTTGCCAACAAATCGAGTGTTGCTGAATCATTAAACTAATATCCGGTCTCAGTCCCAGGACGAACTTGGACACGAATTGCCCTATGTCTTTTGGATCCATTACATCCAAGCCGCTATACTGTTTAAACGCCTTCAGCAATCTCTCGTAATATTCGTGAACTGTCTCTTTGGGTTCCTGTCTTGTTCGGTCTATTCTGACCCAATCTATGTCCTGCATTGGCACTTTCTCTTTCAGCCAAGTCATCACTCTCTCGTATTTTGCCATCACAGTCTCGGACGGCCCATTAGTCTTGGCATCTCTCTCTGGCTCCGTTGTGGGCCACTCAGCGCTAACCTTGCATGCTGTCCACAGATCGCCTGGTACTACAATGTCAAACAGCGTGTTCAGATCTATCCAAAGGACCTTTGAGATTTTTACAAATCTCTCCACTTGCTTGTACCACTCCCCTGGGCTCTCACGTAATTTGGGGAAAGAGGTGGTAAAAGCAGCTAAATCTCCCCTACTCCAAGGGACATGTACATAGTTCCCATTTGCAACTTCACGCAAAGGGTATGCTTCTATTCCCTGCTGTCCTGGTGTCATACCAAGCGTGCTTCTCCTGCCGGTCCCTTTCTTGGACCACCTCTCTTCCCACTTATCTAGTGCCCTCCATGTCCTTATTCCAGTAATCAGTTCCCTTATGTGTGTTTTCAGCCCAATCGTTCTCCTCTCATCTAGGTCTCGATCTGAGTAATGTAGCCTGTGGTTACCCTGTAATGCTTTGGTTCTTGACAAGTCCACCATATATTTGCTTGCTAGTTCGACTAACTTCTCATGGGCTGCTCTCGCTTTTCGAGTAATGTCCTTTGCCATATACAGTATTTCATCCTGTTCATACATTTCCATTCTTTCTAAAGGCAGGGTACCATCTACCATGTCATCCAGGTCTGACCTTAAACTGGAGACATCGAGTCTCTTGGCTTTTATCTCAGCTCGCAATATGTCTTTCGAAGGGGGCTCACTGGTCTCCCTGCCATCCCAACTTCGAGCTCTGCGTTTGGGCTCGGGAGAGTTAATGGGTGGTCTCCCTCGTTCCCATCTCTCCAGGTCCCATGCTCGGCCATCCGATCTAGGAAGGTGATGGAACACGGGCCTGTTACCCCCACTCTCTCTCTGCCCACTCTCTTCTTCTTCTCTCCTCTCACCGCACACCTCTCTGTTATTTTCCCTCTGCTCGCTACTCTCTCTTTGCCTCATATTGCTCAGTACCCGATACGATCCTTCCTGGTTCCCCATATTCCCTGGGCTGCGCTCATTTCTGTCATCACAGGGACTATGGTGCGACCTCTCACAACTCCCATTCAGTTCTCTGGTGCCAGGTACACAGTGTGGACACTTAAAGCTGTTTCTGTACTCTTGCGCTCTCCTCTCCCCTTCACTGAGTATTGGGCGCGCCACCCCTTCACTCCCGGGGCCCCCGTTTTCCAGGTCTGTTCTACCTCCACTCCGGGCCCAATGGGTGACTCCCCTACTCCCTCTACAGTCCCACTCCGGGCTGCTCTCCCCAGCCCCGCAGTGAGTCCGTGCTCGGCTGTCCTGACTTTCCCTTTCAGCTTCCGCAGCATTGATGCTCTTTTGAGCCTTCACTGCCTCATCCCACTGCTTCATGTACTCATTTAGCTCTTGAAAGGATTTTCGTCCAGATCCCCTCAGATCCATTGGCCATCTAGGGCCCCCGGGATCTCCTCCTGGGTCCCCTGCTGTGTGCATCGGTGTACTCCACTCTCTGGGTATCGGCATCTGACTTGGGGAATTAGTGGTATCGTTCCTCCTTGCCTTCTCTGCTCTTTCTCTGTCTTTCCGTACCCGTTCTTCCCCTCTTGCTCTCTCTTGGTCATATATCGATATTATAGGACCTATGGTAACAGGTACCTGTAGTGCATCTGGTAATGGGTAGGATGTGGCGCTTTCCGTTTCCGGCGCTCTTTGTACCACAAACCTCCCGACTACCTGTTGCACCTGATTAGGCTGGGACAGCTCTTTCTTTGGCTCAGGATCCCACTCTGAACTGGGAAGCGGTCTATGCTCTCCTGCATTGCCCCCCTTTTCTCCTTCAGTATTCTCGACCTCTCCCCCTGCTCTATTATACGGGGGTGGCCTGTCTGTCAATAATCTGTTTATCAGGCTATCCTCTGTTTCGCTCTCCTCATCTTCTTCTAGGGGGCTTTTATTTACTGGCGCCTCTAACACTGGGTACAGTTTATTTATTTCCAGGTTATGCACTCTCCATCTTTTAGCATCCGCATCCCACCTGGCATCCTGTACTGCCCTTACCGATCGTTTCACCCTTTCTTGCCGTCTGTTCATATTCCTTTCATGCGCTGCCCTAAGCCATGCATCAAGAGCTTCAAACTGGGTTGGTCTAGGCAAGGGTCTCTTTGAGGTCATGACTGATTTTAATCGATGTAACACCTCTAATCTGAACGTCCCGTACTTCGGGAACGTCAGTTCCTCATTTCCTTCAGTAATCTTACTCCACTCTGAAATCCAAAGGATCGTATGCAACCCAACATTTACTGCCATGTATCGAGCTGGCGTACCCTCCGGCGGGGCTTCTTCCCCTTCATACGATCCTCGCTTCTCTCTTTTAAACATTGCTTTCAGCCATTTAAAACACTTCATAATTATGCGCACAAAATCCAGCCTCGCTACTCTGTTTACTTCCTGATGACAATCCACCAATCCTGTCGCGGCTTTGCTAGCTTGGCCTATCACAGCGCGGTCTTTCTCCTGTCGGCCAATCACGTCGCGACACTACCTGACGTCACTTTTCTCCGCTTCGCAGCAGCACCCCTCCTTTCTCAACTCGTCTCCCGGTTATGCATGCGTCCCATTCATACACCGAAAAATGACTACTTCCGACCAAGCGGTCACTTCTCTCGACTGTACGTCCACAGTCTATCTGTAATTGTCAACACAACTGACGAGATGTCTATCGTCTCTCTGATAGGTTGCTTACACACACAGTAACTTCCGACCAGCGTCCGTTACTCACGCACTCACTCTTACGTTCCCCCTATCTCGGTCTCTCGGGTGATCAATGGTACCTCATGACCCCCTTCACACTAGTTGACAATTACTCTGGGTGTCCGATACACCCGAACCACTTAAGCTCTCCTTGAACTTAAGATTTCCACCGGTTGCGCGCGCTCACAACCTGTTCCACAGTCACTCTACAGACATTCAACTCCGCCAGACATTACAACATAGATACAATACAAAACACCGCAATCTAACACGCATAACCCTTTATACTCACTCTCGACCGATACTGCTGCTTTTTCTGTCTCACGTCATCCGGGTCTTCTCCAGCGGGCTGTTCTTCCGATCATCGATCTCTAGGGGCCTTGGGGTAAGCTAACCTGGCCTAGGTCACCGTCCTCAAGAAGGCAACCATCCTCTAAAGCTACCAACTGAAAGGGCGAGATTTTGATCGATACCTTATATCTATTGATCCAAACCTCGATCTGGTCGACTGAACCTTTGTTGCCTGTCTGTAAGGAAAGAAAGTGCACCTATTTCCAAGTTAGTTCACCCAAGAAAGGACTCTACTCCCAAAGATCACAAACAACTTCTAGCTTTCAAAAGTTTATTGTAAAGAAATGATAAGCTGCAAATACAAGCATCTCAGAATGAGATTCACGAGATACACAGGTCCAATTACATACATGTGCTCTCGAAAAGCCCTCAGACGAGCAACAGAAATCACTAACACAAGTTCTAAGAATAATAAAGCTATCAGCATTGACGCATATCTCTCCTTCATTTAGGTTGGAGGAAAACGCAAAGGTTAGGCTGTCCCTACCCTGCTCTAGATGGTATCCCTACTTAACCAAATCCCAACCTAACAAAGGTGTCAGCAGTGAATGACCCCCAAGGGAAGTCACCCACTCTAAGTCTCTTGGTGAAAACCTAAAGTTCTCCAGTCATGACCCCTCTCTGCCTACCCATCCGCTCTCTAAAGGGTCCTCAGGTATCTGCTCTAACTCCACCCAGGGGTGCTGTCCCTAATACAAAACAGTCAACAACATTTGAGACGCCCCTTGCGGAACGCCCCTCACGTGGTGCAACTTCTGGCTTTTTCCATGATGCTTTGTCTTGGGCCTCAGACGTTAGAGTTGACCTTGCTTCTCAGACTCTTCTCCGGCCCGCTGATACCCCTCAAACATTCCAGAACCCTCCTCCATGTCTAGGCCGTCTACTGAACAGACCTCTATTCATTCATTTATAATTGGATCCCCCCTCTTCCTTTGCAGACAGATATCTGTAGCCAAGAACCCAACTCTCATATACTTCCAAAAAAGAATAAGGCTTGCAACATTTCTCAACCCAGACATGTACGTGTAAATCAATGCTAAAACGTTTCAGGCCTATAATAATTCTCATTATGATTATAGCATTCAACTTCTTCATTTAATTAAAGCATGTTAATACTCTTATTCTATTATTAAGTAAACATTTCTATAAATCATGGCCTATTTAATGCAATGACCAAAAACCTTAATACAATCTGTGTCGTGAAAAGAACCACCTTCCCTTTCCCTCCAGCTCTGGCCCTGAGGCCGACCACATTCTGCGTTTAACCACCTGCCATCTTACATTTTAACAGCTTCACGACATAGATTCAAAAATAATCACATCTAATAAAATCATATAATGTCACACATTTCTGTATTAGTTCCACTTCTACTTAAATCTCTACATTTAGCTATACATTCAGAATATAATTGCAGATACTATTAGCACTCATGGCATTTCTCCTCATGATTTGTGCTTACTACAGGTAAGTGTGATGTACTCATACATTTAAGTCAGTTTGCGCTCTCTCAATACCAATGCAATAAACTAGCTGCGTTTATGTGGTTTTAATCAATGTAGTAAATGTAGTTTTATTCCCACAGGGAGTGTGCCATCCAATTGTTTATACATTTGAAGCACAGTTAAATGCCAATGCCGTCTAAAAATCGGCAATGTTAGACAATGTGTAAACGGTATAATTGTGTATGTGTTTTATGTTAAATGCCTGTGGAGCTTAGCACAATAAGCAGGGAAAGACTCCAATAAGAATATGGCACGCACTTTCTAAATCAATAAAATTTTATAAATTCCGGTGCTAATATACACGATTACGGGAAACATGATGAACACCTAGGCACGTAGCTTATAATTAGTCAAGGAGAACTTATTTTATATACAAACGTGTACAATATTGTTCTTATCTTTCTTAAAACACAAATGCCTATCAACCAGTAGGTCATTAGTGGAGTGACCAAATCCTGGGCATAAATCTCAAATCTAAAGCCTCAAAATAGTAATTGACCGATGAAAGGTGAAGAGTTGTGTTGGAATGTATGTTTAACATTTTAGTCACGTTTGAGATGAGATATACATTCTGGAAATTAGTCAAATGATGGAAAAAGTAGTGAAAATTAAAATTTCTTATTTATGTTAACATTTCTGAAGCCACAGAATAGCGTATATAGCAGTGCCCCTTCTTTTACCCACTATAGAAAGCACAGTACAAAATATTGTTGCTCCTCTGCTAGTTTATTGTTCTTAAACAAGTGGATGTAAAATATTGAATTAGACTTTCACAGCTTTTATTTTGCTCATGATTTGTAGCTATGGGTAGATTTGGAAATATTTTAACTTACAGGATTTAGTGAGTCTTTTAAAAGCTGACAGACAGACAGATACCACTTCAGACAGAACAGTATTATGGTAACTGAATAGTAGTAGATTCTTTTATTTTTCAGCTTATGCAGTGATTTGATCAATACCTCTTAGCAACATCCAGTATAAGCATGTTTCTACTTAGTGGTTTACTCTAATACTTATTAAACACTTTTAAAAAAAAGTACAACGTAGCCTTCAGAAATGTGTTTTACAGTAAAACACGTGTAAAGCGATACTAAAAAAGTGCATAAATTAAATACATGTGCAAAATTAGGACAAATACCTAATAGATCAAATTAAGTTTGTGGGAAACTTCCTCTTGTGGCCCTTGGAGTGAGGTCCAGACACTTTTACATTGAAGAAATACATGTTTTTACTCTACAACTGACTGCCAGGAGAGCTGCCATTTACAGATGAGGAATATGAGTAGCAAATTTAGTTGTCATCCATGACTCAAAACGAAGGGGACACCACTGTATGATGAAGAACAAAATGCATAAATATAGATTCAGAAATTATGCACACCAACAACGAGTTATTACAACACTACCGCTCAGTCTAAAAAAAAAAGGCATCTCATGCAGGCCAGTTCTGTCTAGATTTCTGTCAACAAAATGCTAACAGGCAGATTTAGTAAGACAAGAGCCAATGCAGCTCAGCAAGCAAAGTCGCTGCACTGCATCTTGCTCTAGCGCATTTTTGGCTGCCTTGCGACATGCATGCTGCCTGATGTCTAGCATACTTTTTGTATTGGAAGGGGACTCTGCCAGTGCAAACTTCTGGGTCTCATTTATAAGGCCCTACTGGAACTATTGTGCCATCGGAACGCCACCGAAAATTGCGTGAAAGGGGCATTCCATGGGTGTTGCTGGGAGCGTTCCTATCAACAGCCATGGCTTTTTGACACTGCCACAGATTTATGAGAAATCGTAAGTCTGAGGCAGTGTCAAAAACGAAATATCAACGCATTGCTGCCCTTTTCTTTTGCTGTAGGGCAGCACAGCAGAAATGCATGTGCCTGCGCTGCTTTATAACAAAAAACAACATCAATGAGGCCCTACTACATTTAGACATAGTTTAATACTTTTTCAAGTTTGCATATGTGCTGTATTATACATAACATATGAAAAGGTGGAAGCTTTTGGAGAAAATAAAACTCTTTTCCAAAGCAACACCTACCTTCATGAGGTGCAATTTTTGTACTCAAGTCCCTGTAATGCAATTGTTAGTAAATAAGGATTTACAATAAAGCCCCTGGGTGGCGGCATAATAAGTCCCATATACCACCTATGGAACACCCCCTCCAAAGCAAAGTAGGGCAAAATGGAGCATATCGCTTCTTTACATTCATTTAATGTTACTTTTATCACACAATACATTTTATGCTGAAAAGTAAATACAGATTGTTAGACCTGGCATCTTTGGCGTGGTTTCCCCTGTGTTTTTGCCTCTGCCTCCTGTATTTTTGACGCTGTGCTGGAATTCGTTTTTGCTGATTTAGATGATTTGGGCACTTTGCCACTGTTGATCGAGTGTCAAAGTGCAAGTGCTCCCTGTGTAATTTGTTATTGTGATTGGTTATCCATGATTGGCATATTTGTATCACCAAGAAGTCCCTAATAAAGGGCACTGAGTGTGCCAGGGCTGGTGATACAAATGCTACTCGTGGGGCTGCAGCACTGATTGTGCCACCCACATGAGTAGCCCTAAAAAGGTTTCTCAGGCCTGCCACCACAGTGCCTGTGTGCAGTCTGTAAACTGCCATGTCCTCCTGTCAGTGTCCCCACTGACCAGGCCTAACCCTTCCCTTTCTGTGCACATTTGTCACCCCTATGGAAGCCAGTGTGCAGTGTATGTGAAAGGTAGAGCATGTACTAGTGCTCTGGTATTGAATGACAGCCATTTTTGTTTTTCACTATTGTAAGGGTACCTTGCCCATAGGCTATGATGGGTAATGCTACAGTGGCTAACAGAATATCTTCCTATAGGAGCAAGGTAGGAAACAAAAGTCTGGTATACCTGAACTCAGAATTTAATAACACATCTTTTAGGAAAGGTGGTTTTTAAATGTTTGAGAACAGCACTTTTAGAAAGTGGCTGTTCTCTTGTTTGACTTTTCTGTGTGCCTTGGCCTGTTTGTGAATTGAGTGTCTGGTTTGTGAGTGACAGGGGCTGGGTTGCTTCCTGAGGCTGAGTGGGGCATCCCTGGGCTGAATAGCTCCATCTGCATCTAGAGTTGTGGGAGGGGGTAGCATCTGGGCCTGAATAGGGCTGTGCCTGCCTTTCACAATGCTGGCTCCAACTCCTGCTGGGTGGCTGACAACCCTGCCCCTCTCTCTGAAAGGAAAGGAGAGGCCAGGAAAGCAAAGTGCTTAAGGAACACCCAGAACTGGTTCAGACCGGGCTCAGAGCCCTCCTGCACAATGGGAAAAAAGACTTTTAGGGGTATAAGTACAGGACCCCAGACTACAGAAAATTAGATCATCCTGGAATCAAGAAGGAACCTCTGCCAAGGAGAAAGCTGGAAGACTGAAGAAGGGAGACTGTCCTGCTGTTGCTTTGCTGGACTGACCTGCAGTTGCTTTGCTGCCAAGGAGAGGGGAAGGACTTTGCTTTGTGCTGTGTCCCCTTGCTTGAAGGAATCTCCAAGGGTCTGAAGAAGAGCTGGCTCCCTGTTAAGAAGTCCCAGGAACAAAAGGACTTCACCCCCAGCTTCCCTGAACTCTGCTGAGAGAGTTCTGTACTTCCTAGAGTGCTTTGGCCCGTTGTGGTGCCTCTGGAAGTTGTACCTGTGTTGGGAAGCTGGAAACCAAGATTTAAAGAACTTTCTGCAAAGTTTACTGCATCGCTCCCTTGCGGAGCGCATCCTCGTCAGTGTGAGGAAATTCCTGCTGCTACGAAGGCCGAGATCGTCGCAGTGCCTGTTGCCGCTGCCAGAGTCGTTGCATCCTTCGTTTGCGGGATGCACCAGTCCGGTGCCGGAAGATTACCATTGCTGAGAGTATCGTCGCAGAGCCTGTCGTCACTGGGTGAGATAGTCGCACCGCTTGCTTGCGGACCGCATCACGTCGCTGCGAGAGTCGTCACAGAGCTATCGCATCGAGGGGGCGCGAAAGGAGAAGATCGGGGCTGAGCCGAGCATCGTAGCCACACCAGAGTTCATCGCCGCCCCGAAGATCATTGCATCGTTCCTTTTGCGAGCCGCTTCCACCAAAACCTGTGCATCGGAATCCACGCAAGGTATCGCATCCCTCCCCATACAGACCGGAGTCACCGCAATACGTCCAGCGGGGTTGTCGCATCGTCCCCCAAGGGTCTCAAGAGTGACGCATCGCTTGCTTTTCAATGCTGTAGCTTTCACTTGGAACTTTTGTCGCATCTAAAGGTACTGTTAGCTAAAACGTGACGCAACTGTGGATTATTTTAACGCAACCGTAAGAACTCTTTTTGAAACCATATTCTTGAACTGTGTATCTTGGAGTTTTCTCATTTTGGTCTTGTTTAGTTCAAATTAAATACTTCTATTTTTGTAAACTGGTGTGGAGTCCATTTGTGGTGTTTTCACTGTGTTACTGTGAGTGTTGGTACAAATAATTTACACATTGCCTTTGATAAGCCTGACTGCTTGTGCCAAGCTACCAAGGGGGTGAGCAGGGATTATCTAAAGAGTGTATCCTCCTTACCCTGACTAGAAGCAAGGGTCCCTATTCGGACAGTGGTACCTACCTCAGCCAACTAGAAATGAAATGAAATGAAATTAAAAGAGAATTTATAAAGCGCGGTAGCTGCCCGGAGGCGTCCTAGCGCTAGAAAGCTGTTCCTTCTGGTAAGAATTGTTAACAAGAGGTTTATCAGAATTTTGTGAAAGAAAGGTTTTTAAATTTTTGCGAAACCGGAGTAGATTGGGCTGTGATTTCAGATGAAGGGGGAGGGAGTTCCACAGTTTAGCAGCGTTGTAGGAAAAAGATCGACCCCCGCATCTTGATCTCTTAATCCTAGGGACTGTGGCAAGGAAGGACTGAGCAGAACGAAGCTGTTGGTGGGTTGGTAGGGGGTAATTAAGGGGTGATTAATAATCGCACCTGTTCTCCAGAACGCTTGGTGGGAGATGCAGAGGGTTTTAAAATTAATTCTCTCTCTGACCGGAAGCCAATGAGGTTTTTTGAGGCCGGGTTTGGCTGAGAGGCGGCGGGGAAGCTGAAGCAGGGTGCGAGCTGCACAATTTTGTATTATTTGGAGCTTTCGTAGGGTGTTTTCAGGGGTTCCTAAGTAGAGGGCGTTACCAAAATCCAGGCGGGACTGAATTAGGACCTGTACTACGATCTGTCTTGCCCCAAAGGGCAGCAGAGGGAGAATCTTGCGAATGAGCCTAAGAATCCCAAAGCAGGTGGCTGATAGTTTGGTTGCCAGACAATTAAAGCTGAGTGATTTATCCAGCTAAAAGCCAAGGCTTTTTATTGTGTCCTTAGGTGTGGGGGAGGGACCAAGGGAGGCAGGCCAGATTGAATTGATCGAGAAGGTAGGGGAGCTACCGAGGAGCATCAGCTCAGTCTTGGCCCCATTCAGTTTCAGGCAAGAGGAGGTCATCCAGCTGTTGACATCCTCTAAGCAGCCCCTTAGGTTGACCTGTGCATTATGAGAGTTCAGCTGATTAAGGGAAACCACTAGCTGAGTGTCGTCGGCATATGTGATGATTTTTATCCTGAACGGACGGACTATCTCAGCTAGTGGGCTAATATACACATTAAATAGCGTCGGGCTTAGAGAGGAGCCCTGCGGCACCCCACAGCCCAAGGGGCAGACCCCCAGACCAGATCTAACACAGATCTATACTTTTCATAAGTTTGCTTCATTTTTCAGATGCAAACCTGGTGAAAGGTGTCAGTAAATCTGATTGCTAACCAGTGGCGGCTCCTCCATGGGCCCACTGCTTTCTCGTAGTGTGAGAAGGCAGAAACACAAAATGGTAAAAATACCATTTTATGTTTCTGCTTCTCGCACTGCGGGAACGCAGAAGTGCCTTGCCCCTGGTTGGGGGCGGGTGAGTGGTCGTGCTCGAGGGCAGGGAGGGATTGGCTTGCCGACTGTTGTGGGCAATGATTGTTTGGTTGGCCCCAGGGCTGACCAACCCAGTCATGAGCACTCTCCCTTTTTCTCTATGCTGGCTGCTGCATGCAGCCTACATAGAGAAAACGGCCCAGCTGGGACACTCTCCGCTCAACCTCACCAATCACAACACTGCCTTTGCAGCGTTGTGATCGGCTTAGGGGAGCAGGAGGAGGGAAGCTGCCTAAAACGCGCCAGGAGCAGCAGGAGCTGAAGCGGCTGTGTGGGATGTGGTCGTGGAGGAAGGTAAGTGTTTCATTTTATATATATATTTTTAGATTTTCCTCTTACCTCCCCCGACGTTAACCCACCCGCTCGTCCGTTTTGCCGGCCGCGACTGGAAGTAATGCGTTCAAGGGTTCCTCTCAACATCTAAATGTGTTTATTCTGTGGAGTTCAAGGCCCGCATGCGTCATGGAACGCAGAGGTATGCATTTAAGGACCTACCTTGATGTGGTAGCAGAGCACAGATTTTAAGGACCTTGGTGAAAACAAGGAAATGCCACTGCCCCCCCCATCCGCTAATTGATTAGTGCCAAAATAGCCGTAATTAGGGTTGAGTGGGTTCGTAAAGTCCATAGGACCTGGTGCCACGATACTGACTGTACTATTGGTAGCTACGCCACCATGCTGCCTTCAACAAGGAATGTCATGGGCTGGATGTGAGCTAAAATACTATGCCAGTTGTAAAATGTGGACTCTGAAGGACATTGTGTGGACTGTGGAGAAAAAAAGAAATCTAATGAAATTAAAATAGGCAAACGTCTCTCAAATAGTTGATCAAATAGGACAGTGTATTACATAAGATTGTCTTAAGAGTTGATCAAATAGGACAGTGTATTCCATTAGATTATCTTAAGACTCTATTTATGCTTAAGGCAATTTAAAGTGTGTTTCGACCATGCTGATCACCCTCACTTTAAGGAGCGTTTGCTGTGTTGAAGATTCATGTGCAGGGTTTATTGAATTCACACAGCAACTGCACACAAATTATACAAGTCTTGGCACCCAATCCTGTTAGCCTTTGTACACCAAACAGATGTTACAAGCTTGGATAATGCAAAGGAGAGGTAGCACTTTGGTAGCAGTAATGGGTACTGCCACAGCAGGAATCCTGGATTCTGCTGACTTTTTTGTGACTCCCTTTGCCTGGGCCCAAGATATGCCTTCGCTGTGCCACCCAACAATAATTACATCTGCTGAGTGCCTCGCGATTTCCTCTTCCTGGGCACAGGCCTGAGATGCTGCTCCCTATGCCCCACCTGCAAGTGACCATCTCTAAATATCCCATGCCTTGCCACTGTTTGCCACAGGTGTCCTTTTCACATTCCCCGAGCATCAGTTGGCGTCTTTAAGTGTACCAGAGTGACCACACTACCCCTCAACGTGCCCTGACTTTCCACTGTTCCAAATTGCTTCTTTAGGTGCCTAGAAACTCCAACACATTGAGCGTTAAATGCCCTCTCTACATATACATTAATGGCCGCTTGAAACGCACTCTTTTGCCCAAAATACTTACTCTACATACCCTTACTCAGCCAATCTGCCTTTCTATCAGTGACAACTGCCCATGTGAACTGCCCCCTTTAATTAACTCAGATTGTCTACTCCTGACCCATCCAGAGCTGGCCTTCGATCAGATATCACTCGGGGCGAAACTAAATGTGGGGCCCTTCAAACTCGTGCTGTTTATTTGTCTTGTTGTGGAAACTTCTGAGGAGTACCAGGAAGGTGCTTGAGGCTTGATTAAGGAGGGCTATGAAATGAAATATACAAAAGGCGGACACCAGCACCGGCAGCCTACAGAAACCGTTTTTAAACACACACCCCCTGGGACCCAGGTCGGAGGGTCACAGACAGCTCCTGCACCCTTCTAGAGGTCAGCGCCCTAAGAGTGGTCCCAGTTCGCACATGCTAAATGCGTGCATTCCCTTCCATTCAGTAGCACTAAATGTTTCTGTTCGAATCTCTCATAACATGCACCAGCGCTGCTTACCCATTGCTCTGTTTACTTAATATATATCTGAGCCTGAGAGATTTGATTGGAAATTATGGACTGCAGTGTAAATTTGCAACTCTAGTGCTCTTTTCACATCTTCTCAAAAAAGTGGTAGAGTGAAATATGTGTTATGATTACTGCGCCGTACCTGAAATATTAATGCATACTTAGGTTGTGATTACAGGACCTTACTTGTATTGTCATTGCCATCGAATATTCTTTATTTGGACACTGTGAAACTTTCATGCATGAGGGGCTCCAACCAACGGCTTCGAGTGGCAGTTGCTTCGGGACTCTCATGCTGAGGGATGCGTTTTAGTGGGCTCCTCATTATCTTTAGGATTACACTTATTGAAACTTATTTTATGTTTCCTGGTAGTCTCTATCTTACCATATTGGCGACGAGGAGTCCTGAGGATCTCACCATGCATTGGAATTGCACATTTTATTTCCGTTATTTTCATTACCAATTCCGTCTGCTCTTCTCATCATTGCTTGAAAATGCAACATTTGCCCACTCTTTTTTCAAAATGTTCTCAGGGGGAGAATCCCCCCCCCCCGAACCCTGCAAAGGTGGTACAGGCTCGCTTGTTACGCTCGCTGTAACCAAGGACTAATTTTCAAGAGTGCGATGCCAATCTATTTAAAAGCCTGTTGTTGCCTATTTCAGTTCCCAAAATATAAATCATATTGTTGTTCAATAGCTAGAATGGGGTTCACAGAACCTACCTTGTACTAATACATTTTCACCACTACTGCTTCTTATAGACCCTTTTCCTTTCTCCCATACAGTACCAGCTACAGATTGTAGGCCCAAGCATGTCAATTTTCAGTATGGACCAAAACCTATATAATCCTGTTTTGGGCAAAAGTTGGCACACTGGTTTGAAGCCTGGTGGGCCAAAGAGTTGATACCTACAATCAGTGGTTCGATTTACTAGAAGCCTGGGAATCTTCCTAGACAGCTGTTTTTCCCACTTGTATCAGTGTCCTTAAAATCCCCAGGTAGATTTGTAACCCAGCTCCCCGCGGACATTCAATACGCAGTTATCCAGGCCCTCATAACACTGCAGGAGGTTTAGAACGCTTTAGTACTGAACCTCCCTTAATGAACTTCAGTTTCTGAGCACCTTCACACACTCCAGTAGCAAGCGCACTCTCTTCAAACATAACTGACATCCTTGCCACTAAGGCCACCAATATCTTCTCAACAGAATCTGCTTCCATATAGCAACCAGACTGCTATATTCGTTCTGGCTATTGCTGGCCCACCCCTCACGCCTTCTTAATACTAGAAACCGAGGTCGACCTTTATCCTTCCTGGACCCTTATATCTGGGACAAACTCCCTTTGACAGTGAGCTCTGCCATTTCACTGATAGGATTTTGGAACAATCTCAAACCACGGCTGTTTTGACACAAAGCCTCCTGCATTTTTTATCCAGACAATTCAACCTGCAGATTTAGTGCTGAGTTACACATTTTGGGTGATGTGTGAGCACATACAAATCTCATAATGTAAAATAACTCAACATAACGTAACTTAGCATAATGTAACGTAATATTACATAACTTATGCTCACATAACGTAACTTAACATAACATAACAGTTCTGTCCTTCTCTCTTGCCCTCACTCTTCTCATCCATTTCCTACTACTGCCTTATTTGGTCCAGTACTTGCTCTTGCACACCTGTGTGATATTCATTGTTGTCAGTGTGGAATCATACAGTTTTTCAAATTCCATAACAACTGGAGAAATCTTGAAAATACCAAGGAAAGCACTGAAATTAAATTTAATGTATCTGCCAATTCACCTGGTCATTAAAATCTTTTGAAAAGCAATTACATTTAGCAAATAAATTACAGTTGAACTGGTGATTATGCTAAAGTGAGCAATTAATGCTGAATAAAGGACCCCACTATAACACTCGTGGCAGCTGGAGTAGTACTGAACTTCTACTGTCTCATGTAAAGCACATCCTTGTACTGTTCCCTGAAGAAAAGAAAGGTGTCTCAGTCACATCTTCCCTTTCAGCACACCTGCATGAATTCACGTAATGCCCTCTAGTATGTCCAACCGCATGACAGAGTTCAATTATTGAAACCGATCTGTGTCTAACAACAAAAATGTACTTATATGCCTCTATCTGTATTGCTCATGAGGTGACATGGTTAGAGTTAAGATACTACACACAAAAAATACATTTTCTAGTTGGTATTATACTAAGTTGTATGTCAGAATAACAATAACAAAAATATTCACCTACAAAAATATTGTATCCAGAATATTGTGTACCATAATATGTGAAGGTAAGCATTTGCATGTAAGTACTGGTTCTTTATTCTTAACGTCACTCTCATAGTGCCCACACTGCCATCACTCGCTCCACTTGTACCCACTACATTCACACCAAGAAGACTCATGAGACATACTTGTGGGAAAACGGTGGTGCAGGTTTATTTGCATACTACAGCAGATATGTGGGTCATCTTACAGGCGATCCAAGACGGCAGCCCCTCGCTGACCCGCCTGCCTAATTAGCCAATTTGCACGGTAAGTCGATGCTCTTGACGGTGCAATACCTTTAATAGTTATCTCGTTTACTCCCGCCCCCCCTGTCGGGGCGGAGCGATGAGGCACACCCCCGGTCGGTTTAGGCCCCCCGACCGCCCGAAGGACTAACGGGGCGCCGACGTTGCTTCCTGGAACCCCCTCGGCTCCAGGTTCTTGGCTCGGGCACCCCTACTGTGCCAGGCAGAGGTATTGCTGTCTCCTTCCGCCGCAGAGGTACCCTTACTGTCCATCTGCTTCCAGATCGCCCTGTGACTCCGCCTGCAACACAAAAAAGACCATTATTTGTTCACACCAACCTGCTGCTCTGCCGCTGGGTCTGGGCCAGGGCGGGAACAGCGCAGAGTAGTCCAGCTAACACGCGGCGGAAAGAGGAAGTACTGAACCGGGCTGGCCTAGATAAAGGCCCTAGGCCCGCCCACCACCTACATGCTCGCGCCTGCATTGGCCACCCAGAAGGGGGGGGCGGCGCCCTGCTTGTCGCGCTGGTGACGTTTTGTTCGCGAGGCATGTGTCACTAAGACGCTGTCTCGCGTTATCTCCCCTTCGTGTCGCGCGGCCAGCGGCATAGTGCCCACACCGCCATCACTCGCTCCACTTGTACCCACTACATTCACACCAAGAAGACTCATGAGACATACTTGTGGGAAAACGGTGGTGCAGGTTTATTTGCATACTACAGCAGATATGTGGGTCATCTTACAGGCGATCCAAGACGGCAGCCCCTCGCTGACCCGCCTGCCTAATTAGCCAATTTGCACGGTAAGTCGATGCTCTTGACGGTGCAATACCTTTAATAGTTATCTCGTTTACTCCCGCCCCCCCTGTCGGGGCGGAGCGATGAGGCACACCCCCGGTCGGTTTAGGCCCCCCGACCGCCCGAAGGACTAACGGGGCGCCGACGTTGCTTCCTGGAACCCCCTCGGCTCCAGGTTCTTGGCTCTGGCACCCCTACTGTGCCAGGCAGAGGTATTGCTGTCTCCTTCCGCCGCAGAGGTACCCTTACTGTCCATCTGCTTCCAGATCGCCCTGTACTCCGCCACAGCTCTGGATGAGGCCTCCGCCGATGACAGAGTCCCCCACCACCTAGCACCTTGTACTTAGACCCAGCACCCGTATCTCAAACGCAGCCTGCTGCCGCTAACGTTTCTTGTAAGTCAAGGAGAAACACATCCATCCCCGTCTCAGACAAGTGAACCCCATCCTTTTCATAGTAACCCACAGCCCTGTCCTGTATTAATGAATGCTATTAGTTTGATATTTTAAGTAAGTACCGGGGCAGGCAAGACAACTGGATTTCTTACGGTGCCTGCACTTATATATGGAGTGAACAAGCTGACAAGCTGTGACCCTTCGTTCTCCCCAGGAACCCGATAGTACTACCGTTCACATCTTCGCATTGCTGTTACATGTGTCTCCACCCCGATTGACACAGGGAGGTCTAAGGAATTTATCGGGAGTACCACTGGTTTACTCACTATTGTCTATGTACAATGCCGCACTCGTCTCCCCCATTCCTGAAATAAATTTCTATTACTCTCACCTCCCCCCATGGCAGGGTGTATTTCCCCGGTGAGAAAACTTGGCGATCTGACCCAGTGGCGTTACTTACCCCTGCACATCACATTCGGGATCCATTGCAGAGGCACCGTTCACCTTGAACCCAGCACTACCGTTGTAACCATTTAAATTAAGCCCATTATTCAGATGCTTAAGTCTGATAATGACCATTGCACTTTGGGTGTGTCATTTAGTCTCACATCCTAGCTCGATCCTTACCGTTCTACCCAGGAACCCCTCATCCCAGGCCTCCCAACTGAACTCCATGTTCCCCTCCTTAAGGGGCATTACCAATACAATGATGCTCTTCCCAATATCTGCGGAAGGCCTTATCCTTATAGCAAGTTCTATTCACCATGACCGTGGGGGTGACTTCCCATAGAGTTCTTGGTTAGAGAGTCTGCCATTTAAACAGTATTATCTGTCTACCTGTTCTTGAAACTCTTTGTACCTGTATGTCACCTTTTCTCAACACACACTGTTTGCTACCCCTTCCTCGTGTTTGCTTCTGGTACCTGGACAAGTGCCACGCTTACTTACTTAACATTTGTTCTTGCGTATGATTGTCTACCACCTATCGCAGTCTTACCCTCTACTTGTACTTTGTAGACTCATGCACCCTATGCAGTGTTTTTCCCCTGTGGGGCACCATTTGGAGTGACTGTATTGGTGACTGGTCCTACTGAAAGAAGAATGGACACACCTGGCTATCTACCCTGGACTGCCACGTAATTGTTGAAACTGTTCCCCCGGTACCCTTCCCCTTGACATCTTGTGAAGCCCCCCCCAGCGCCTCTGAGGCAGGTTTGTGCTATCTGGGAGGCCAAAGTGTATGCCTGGGTAAAATAATGGCAGTGAGTATCCTGGACTGCGTTGTAGCAGGGTGGAATACTTGGGGGGTCCCTCCTTCACCGGATTGGCGCCTGGGGCATAATGTCTTTGTTTCTGGTATTTTATTTTTATTTATTTGCCGAGTTTTATATAGCGCGAACTAGACTCGACTCAGGTATCAGAGCGCTTTACATATCACCAGTTACCTTACATGGGGACGCACACTCATTTTGGGCACGGGGAGATTAAGTGATTTGCCCAGACTCACAGGATGTTTTGGCGACGTAACCGAGACTCGAACCCAGATCCCCAGGTCCGAGGTCGAGCACCCTAGCCGTTAGGCGAACTCCTATCTAGCAGCCGGGCCTTAACCCGCAGTCCCCCTACTCTAAGTGCCATGTCACAGTTGCTTCTTACTGCTGTACCTCGGTGAGGGCTCACCGCTCACCTGGCCTAGGTCCTAATCTCCGAAAACACTGTACCGCAGTGTTCTGTCAGGCCTAGTAATGGTAAAACTGTGCTGCACTGCCACCAGGTGGCCTGACTAGCTCAAGGCACCAATGCAATGCTCGACCCTTTGGCGAAGAACGAACTTGTGAGTTGTTCATCCTGCCTACCTGTACAATCTTCGTTTTTACAATAGTATGGAAACCCTGCTGTTATGGGAGTGACGACTCTACTTGGAAGATGAACTGTATTCACAGAATGGGGAACACAAACAAATCATGTCCACTACCGATTTCGTAAAATGCCAGCAGGCTGTACTGCTGGGAGTTACAAACCATTTTGAATAATTTATAGTTACCTTGATACTCTAAATATGCATTGCTGCCCCGTGACTCAATGTCGTGTGTGGCTATATTTATTCAATCCTAGGTAACTATCCAGCGTGTCCAATGCTGGGATTTTTTCTTTTTTATGTGCATCAATGAGCAAATCTACAAGTTGTAGAATGCCAAATTACTATTAGCTAAACAGTCATTGTTACTGAAACATGGATATGGTGAAAAGGGGGTGAATCCACCTGTTCGAGGTCTTTCTTGCAACAATTAAATGCCCTCGAACCGAGTCCAACCTGTCAACGTGCTAGGGAACGATAACTCGCTGGGAAGGTTTTTTTTTTTTTTTTTCTCTTTGCGCGGCCAGCACTCAGCTGCCCCTCATAACATTAACACGTGCTTCTACCTGCCCCCACCCTAATGGCTTTATTACGACAACGAAAATTTATTGCGATGGCAGGGGCGCCTATTCTTCTAAGAGCATGGAAAAAATTCACTGTTTGAAAATTCCCACCTAGGGATACTTCTACAGCATTGGCAGGATTCGAACCCTGGTCTGTGAGGGCTGTCCACACCAAAGGTACAAGACTTACCTTTGAGCTATAGCTCCTTGGTAAAAGACGTGCAAGCTAATTGCACCGTTTCACCCAGCAGGGAGACATGGGCGCCTGTGAGGTCGTATTAAAACCTAATTAATCATAGGCCCACCGAACGATTGAAAACCTGATGGATGGTACCTAGTTGCATGTGTAGGAACCCGCGCACTTCTTGCCTGTGCTGCCCACACAATCGCTAGCTTTTCCCCTTAAAAGTATTCCAGGTGGACAAATTGAAAGAACCGCCGAGGCGGGATTTGAACCCTGGTCCCGGGCCAGACCTCTGCATCAGGGTCTGCGGCGCGAACCATTGAGCCATACTTCTCCGTCATGAACTGAACGCTTTATCACCGTTGTGCGGTAACTAGGGCTGTTCCACCTAGCAAGGACCCTCCGCCCCATGAAATTCGGCATCCAGAGGGTGACCGTGAAAAGGCCACACACATATCATGCCCGCGATTATAAGTATATAAACGCGGGTTGAAAACATCCCCGCCTTCCCCAGTCCAGCAAACACCGCAACGTAAGTACCCCCCAGAACCGACACCCACGGTGTTCAAAGATTGGCACTTACCGTGGCTCTACACACAATGTATTACCCCCACACTCAGAAACAGCTTGCCCTATACACCACGTGCAAATCTGCAAAATAAGGAATGATCGGCGGTAAACCTTGGGTTTGAGCGGGGGAAGCAGTGGAGGAGAGGTGACCTAAAGGGCAGACCTCCAAGAATAACTCACGCCCAGGAGTCTGATCGTTCCCCATCTGTCAAAGACTAGGTGTGGACTAAGGATCGCAACAATACTCAACGGGGGTGGGGATGCGAGTCGTGCCTACAACGGGAGGAAAATTACACAATTAGCAATGGGGCCCCGCTTGCTCAGCAACGTGCAACACCCGGCCGCGAGTCACGGAAGGACTACGGACACCGCCCGAATCAGGCGCTTCAATATCATGCGGCCCATGCTAAGTATGTCGCCTCGAAATGCTCAGACACGAGTAAGGACAGAGCATGAAAAGTGTACACCAAGCCGGGACTCGGCTCACTGCGGGATACCCCGACCTTCGTACAGCTTGCCCTACCCCCAGCCACGGCGGACCACTTCGCCAGAGATCCCGCTGCGGCTGCGCTCCCACAAGATTAAAACACCGGAGCCTCGCCGAACCGTCAACCGGGCGCTGCCGGATCCCCAAAATGGCTGCGCTCCCACAAGATTAAAAAAACCGGAGCCTCGCCGAACCGTCAACCGGGCGCTGCCGGATCCCCAAAATGGCACCGATGGGGGGGGGGGAATCGAGGAGAGCACCGATGCTGCTGGCCACGTGTCCCCAGGGAGCTAACCTCCCCCCCCCCGCCGAGTCTTGATACAACGGCATGCAAACCCGACATGGCGACCCCCAGACATGGCGGCACCCCAAAATGGCGACATCCCCCAACACGAGGCAATAACACAGCAGCATAAATCACGGGGATCGTTTGCTAAATACACTCTACTCAAGGCGTCACAGTAATGCTATGCTAGATACACTGCGGTCCCGCACAAGCATAACAACCTACTACCGCAACCACAGAATCCATATCACCGAGTAAGTAATAATAAAACAAACATTTCGGCATGTTGAACAATTACAACTGGCGGTTACGCACAAATACCCAAAACAGCAGATGAGAACAGCGGAAATAAAACGATAATGTGCCCGACGGCAGGCCCCACACATGATACCGCGTTCCCACTGCCACGTCTCATGGCACTATGGCCAAATATATTACCTGGCGTCCTTGAATATGGCCCCCGATCACTTCCTGCAATCCCAGCGTACCTTGTAACACCTGAATGCCCTGTGCAGTTGATGCTGCCGATTATGCCAACGCGCTCGCCGGGGCTAAACTCGCCACTTGGTCCTCCTAGCAAAGCGGACAAGATGTAGGAAAATGGCGACAGGTGGTTAGAACATAACATAAGGGCTCGCGACAAGCGTTCTCGCAACGTTGAATGGCACCGCGACCCTGTAACATTCACACTACACTGCAAACGAAACCCATGAATGAAAACTTAAATCACCGCCACCCCCTATTGTTGGAGCCCTCTATAAATCTTTCAGACAAGATTGGTCTTGATCCTTTGTTAGAAGTACTACTGTAATAAGATTTGCAATGCCTAAAGCAAGCTCGCACTAAAGACCTAATATAAAACAGTGAGCTTTTAACTGCCATCAGAGGCTGAAATGCAGACTTAAAGTATAGATTAGATCGTAGTGATTTTTTATTTTTCAGCCTTTCCTTATCCTAATGTTGTGCATGCGGTCTCCGACGAACTACCCGGGTGTGCCACTTACGGGGTTGCTGTTCGGCATTTTAAGCTCTGACTGGCATGGCACCAGTAATGAAATGTGTGCAAAACCCACATCAAACCCGTACTATTTACGCTTCCGTTCTCCGCTCTTAAATAATGCTTTGAGGTACGACATGGGGGAATTTAAACACGCGAACCTGAAATCGCCCATCATATTTTAAACCTTTGGTATCGCGCGTCTGCTTGCAAAGGAGAGAAACCATTTGCATGTATGCATAGTCGATAGCAGAAAAGCGTGTGCATCCGCACCGACATGATAGTGCAGCGTGTGCACCAGCATAGACACGGTAGTGCAGCGGTGCACTAGTATGGGGGCCGTAATGGGATGCCCTGAATGTGCTGAACAGTTGCACAGTCTATTGCAGTGTTTTGTCAACGCCCGGGCCTGCGTGAAAACATGCACCACTAGTTTCCAGTTACCCGGACCGATGCAGGCCGCAAGCCACGTGTTACCCCGCCGGCAGCGCACTGTCTGGCCAACACCTTTCCGACCCCCAGGCCGCAGGACACATTGTAACCCGATGTAACCGCCACTGCCCCTTTATTCAGCCTACAAAAGTGCGTTTCACTAAAGCATATGTTTGTGGCTTCACGGGTTGCTTCTGTTCCCGTGATTAATTATAGAACACCGTTGTAATTTTTGATGAGGTATATGTTTTATCGACTATAAGATTTCAAGTGCACAACTAAATTATTGCAGTAGCCACGCACGGCCGTATGAAAGCCTGGCTAATTAATATCCCGTTTCGAAGGCTCCCTAATCTATCTGGAAGGCACATTGTCACATGGATGGAAACGCGACACCAGCGAGGAGCAGAGAGCCATCCCCTACTTGCCGTCTGGTAATGGACTTGACACCCGCGAAGCGCAGGGAGAAATCCCTTAATCCCCGCCTTGCAACCATTCAAAGCACGTCACCTACGTGCGCCCCTTGCTTGACCCTCGCATGATGAAACACAGACGCCTCGCTTCCCAAACTCGATTTTTTGCCCGGAATAACTTAGTGAAAATCCACAGAGAAAGCACAGCTTTGCTTGCTCGTGGATCTCGGAACAGCCAACCCGGTATTCCGGGGTTAGACATCATTCTGCGGTGCAGGTAGGGGAACATCCAAATTATACCGCACCAAATAAATACTGGCGTATGTCTGAATTCCCCCGGACATTCGACCGTTTTCCCAGTAGGTGGGTTTCTCCGAACATGGCATTTTCGGCTGAGGAAGCTCTCCAGCCGCGTGGGGTGTGACTGACTCAACCTGGCCTTACACGTCTTTCTGGATCTAACCCGGCTCCACTCAGCTCTCGTGGACAGCATTTGATCTATTATCCCTGGCAGAATAAAATGATTTATAAGCACACGCACTTACGTTGCACATATTAAGTAGTGCTTCGGAACTGTATTTTCATATGTTCTGCCGTGATACAAAAACCTTTCTGTAATATATATATCCTTTGGGACAACATGTGATTACTCCGATCCGTATCATGCAAGCAGCAAAGCAAGGCAAAAGAGTTTGACCTTTATTTACCGCAATGCCGAATGTATGTAATGCGCTCCTACTGGGTTTCTTGGCTCAGGGCGTCCACCGTTGAAGGAATGTCAAATAACGCTATCAGTCCCCTGCAAGTGGTAATCTGAGGGCACTTAAACTCAATCGGAAGATGGTGAAAAGAGCGCCCATTCCTTCCAACCAGGAAGTGTTTAACATCAACTTCCTGTGTGGTGGTCAATTACACGGAGGTGCTATCTAGCATCAGATCACATTGATGAAAATCGAAGTAGCTACCTAGGCTTCAGTGCACGGCTCGCCATACGCCGGCACAAGGTGCTTCCAAGCAAGATACGGAGGTGGTGACCGTTAACTCCGATCTCAGAGGGGCCGACTCCGCACCCGTCCGCTAAACAGCCCCGCGCTCACCCACCGTAACCCGCTCTCCCCACCAGTTCTCACCCGTCGGCCGGGCCCCGGCCTACACGCGGCTGAACCAAACGCTCTCGCCATTGCCCGCCCAAACACTACACGAACCTCCGATGCTCAACCCGCCGCCATATCCCCGCGCTCCCTTAAAAATACCCTAACCCGGCCGTCAAGGTGCTACGCAACCCCCCCCGTGGACAAGCCACTGGGCCCTATCAACCTGGTCATGCCCAGGGACGGGGCCGGGGGGAGACCGGTAGCACGCATACCTCGGAGAAGAAAACCCTCGACGACAACAGCGCAGAGTAGTCCAGCTAACACGCGGCGGAAAGAGGAAGTACTGAACCGGGCTGGCCTAGATAAAGGCCCTAGGCCCGCCCACCACCTACATGCTCGCGCCTGCATTGGCCACCCAGAAGGGGGGGGCGGCGCCCTGCTTGTCGCGCTGGTGACGTTTTGCTCGCGAGGCATGTGTCACTAAGACCTGGTCTCGCGTTATCTCCCCTTCGTGTCGCGCGGCCAGCGGCAGAGTCGTTTTAAGGCAAGGGCAAAGTGGGCAATTGCCCAGGGCCCCCACCTTATGAGCCCCCCCACCCCCCCCAAGAACGTAAATGTTTTCTCTATTACACTTCTGTGTATTATTGAATCTTAACTTTTAGGGCCCGAGTCACAATGGTAAACTGAGACGGAAGTCTAACGTTACAACTTTTGGGACTCTCAAAGGGCATTTACGAGTAGTAAAGTTAGACTTTCGTCTCAGTTAAATTTAAGTTTTGAGCACAAATCCTTTGGTCTCAGTTGAACTTAAGACCAAAACGTAAGTAATTTTTTAGGGCAACTTTTTAAACTAGATTTTCTTGCAATTATCTTGTTCAATCACACAATAAATTAATTTACTGCACACTTTTTTGATTCTGTTCTGTACCACTGTCCTAATCCCATTGGCTCTTCTGCTCACTTACCAACACTATTGAAAGCTCATAATTCTGTTGTCTTTTTCCTTGTGTATTACCTTTTCGTTATCCTTTTCTATTCCTTGCTTTAGGTTGATTTGTTCTATCAAGATTCTGCTTGTCTAGTCAATAACTGCTACATATAAAAATATTTGTTATCATTACCTACTTAAAGACAACTTGGCAGCTCCAAACACTGTGGCAAATCCTAGTGGACAAATGGCCATTTTTTAAAGTGGAAATGTAATGTAACAGTACTTATACCACAAGTTTTTCACACTTCCAAATTGATATGATAGTGTGCCAGCAATCAGACTCTCCAGGATTTCGCGATTTCACGGCAAACCGCGAAATCGGCACTTTTCTAAGAATTCTACGATTTTTACAAAAGTGCCCACGTAATGAAAGGAATACAGGGAAAAGGTTTATGAGGGGTCATTAGGGCTTCATGTAAATAGGCATTTTGGAATCTTCATTTTGTTAGAGTTTAAGTAAAGTGACTTGGGTTTTACAGGTAACCCAAATGGGAATTATCCAATATCCCACTGAAAGTAATGCACTGATTTGCTGAAGTTTGTACACTCCACACACAAAGGGTTTCTTCAAATTCGGTTGCTGTGGTGTCTGCAAATGGGCTCGCCACAGGACCAAAAAGTTCTCTGGTTTCAACAAATGCAAGTATGACATCAACTATATCAATTGCAACACTAGGTATGTTGTATACACTCTAGAGTGCACATGCCATAGCCAATATGTTGGCAGCAACATCAGGCCCTTGATAGCACAAATCAGTGAACATGCCCGAGAGATCCATCATCAAGATGCCAGATATCCCATGGCTCTACACAATGCGCCCTGTCCATCACAGGGCCCCCAGAAGAGGTTCACTTTCTTTGGTATCAATGTCACTGAAGCCAGCATAAGAGGTGGCAACTGTGAACTCCGACAAAGACGCCAGGAAGCTACATGGATAATGCGCCTACATACCGTGAAACATGGACAAAACACCGACCATGAATTACAATACTTCTTAGGCTCCTGATTCCCCCTGTTTCTTACCGTTTCCCTTCCCATTTCCTTTTCCAGCTCAACTCATGTGAGGACTTTTCCCTTTCTACAACCACTCAGTTCTCTGTCCTTTTGGGACTGTCTGTACTCATAATTTGAATTCTTTATTTTTACCTAGAGATGTTTGAAACTTTGCCGAATCATACAGTGTAATTGATTGAAGCACTATTCTCTGTGACAAGAGATGTTTTCATTTTGCCTAACTACTAGTTAGGAGTTTATTTAAATACCCATCTTGTTCCCCTATTCAATAGGTGTCACTCTGAAATTCCCACTTCTTTTGTTTCAATACTCACCAGTATGTATTCCTTTCTGTCCGAATCTTGAGTCTTATCACGTGCCATGATGCATATTTTTCGTTTCAGACCTTTTCTTACTTTTTATACTATTTTCTCATGTCTTGTATCATGCCGAAGTGAATTGTTGTCAACTCTATTGTTGGTTATATATTTTATGTTTGGGACACCAGTTGGTGTCATTCTGAAATTCCCACTTCTTTTGTTTTAATACTCACCAGTATGTACTACTTTCTGTCCAAATCTTGAGTCTTATCACGTGCCATGATGCATATTTTACGTTTCAGACCCCTTATTACTTTTTATACTGTTTTCCTCATGTCTTGTATCATGCCCAAGTGAATTGTTATAAACTCTATTGTTGGTCGTATATTCTATGTTTGGGACACCAGTTGGTGTCATTCTGAAGTTCCCACTTCTTTTGTTTTAATACTCACCAGAATTAATTCCTGTCTGTTCGAATCTTGATTCGTATCATGTACCCTGATGTATATTTTTCATAGCAGACCACGTATTACTATTCATACTGAGTTTCTCATGTCTTGTACCATGCCCAAGTGAATTGTTGTAAACTCTATTGTTTGTCGTATACATTATGTTTGGGACGCCAGAACCTCCCCTTTTCCTTTGTCTAACATTCTCAATCTCATTATTGTAAAATTTTGCCTGAGCTACGCTTTCCTTTTACTCATGTTTTTCTGATCCTTCCTTTATCCGTTCAGTTTTTCCTCTATCTTTCTTGATTTATGATGGTGTCGCGTACACTTGTTTTTCAAGCATCTTGGGCCCGACATTTTTTGTAATACATGTTTGAATACCATTGCCTTTTTGTGAATCATGCTGGCAACCATTATTTGATTTATAACTTTGGATTCATGCATTTTGTTGCTTTCGGCCACCCCTCCTCGCTTGTGTACTTCTAATTGTTCAAGCTTTATCACTATTGTGTCACTATAGTCATGCACCAGTAGGTCCACCATCAGCGTTGTACATATTGTGTTCTACACTACAGCATGTGAAGATGCTTGCCAGATTACTGTTTTTCAGTTTCTACGATACTTGGTTCTCAACGCATTCGCACAACCATTGGTTTCTGTCCTGTGTGCTATGAAGTAACTTTTTATGTCCTTTCCACATTTATTTTAGTGTTTCCACACACAAAGAGGTGTTTTTTCTAGTGTCCCCACACAGATGTCACTTCAATTGTCCATTATTTCTTTTGCTTATTTACACATTACTACATTACTACAATACTCATTATGTTATCCCCAGCCCTGAAGAGTCATGGGTGAATACCCAGGTGACGAAACACGTGTCAGCTGGTTTTTCCTATGATGTTACTATCTGTAGATATTTTGGTAAATACGAACAGAAAAAAAGTATCCAATGGTGTCGACCTTTTGTGATCTAGAAGACCATATCGTTACGCTCTATCGTGCGGTGATTTGGGCTTACTTTTGCCTGAATAAAACCTATGTCAAAGTGATCTAGAAATCCTTGCGAAATACTAAAATTGACATATGAAAAAAATAAAAATATATAAATTCTATTAACAACTGGACAATAAGCATGAACCATATGTTAACCTGATAACAATACGACCTATTCAGCCCTGAAGAAGTCCGGTAACGGACAAAACGCGTTGGCTATTTGGCTTTCAGCGATTTAAAAAAAAAAGAAAAACTGAATAAAGGACAGAAAATTGTAGACGATGACTTTTTTGCTTGTGTATTTGTTGGGAAAACAATCTTGATGCTATCATATATAATTGAATAAATGTTGAAATATCATACTTGTTATCTACCGTAAATTGGGAATTTAACCTTGAAGGGTGCTGTCCAATTCTAAAGTGTAGTATGCCAAGGAAGTAGGGTTCTCTTACTTTCCCTGTTAGGTACGTATAGGGATTACGTTCCTGGTTCTAGCACCTTCTACCTGGACATAGATACGGTACTCAAATAGTGGTGCAAATGTTTTGCCTTAACCCCTAAAAATGTGTATGTTTGACCTTTTGTGATCATTTTGCCTACAATACCTGTGGAGTGGATTGACACTCTTGTACTTTACCCTGATTGTGTGCCCAGGACTTTTGTTTAATTTATACAGTGTGGGCCCTTGCCCTCACTTTAAGGGGTTGTTGGGTTTCCCCTGACCTGGTTAGCATCATATATTCATTTCAGACGTTCTCACCCTAACGCTAACTGCTTTGAGGGCCACTTTTCTGTTTACTTAAAACCCTATGCAGAATTGTTAATTCATTTAAAGATGTGATTGCCCCTCGAGATGTTCATGTGTACGGTTTATTGAATTTCAATGGTTTTCTTATTTGTAATTTAAAGTGGTGGCCCTTAGTTCTTGATTTCGGAGAATTCTGTGTGGGAAGGCATGTGAAGGATGCACACATCACCCTTGCATAACACCACTTGCGTCCACAAACCAGGCACCAACATAATAATCTTTTTTACAGCACAGATTGGTTCTAAAGGGGTAAGGAATTACACCGGTTCCAGAGAAAGGAACAACAACAGAAATCAAGGGCTCCACCTTCAAGGAAGGTTGAAGATGACCTGAGAGGAGATTAAATGTTGGTGGAAGTGGCATAGATTTTGGAATGACAGGTGTTCAAACATGGAGAAATTATGTTTTATTAGTTTGTACTAAAGGCACACTGCAATTATAGATGAAAGCAGGCGCTAAATCTGGATCTTTTATAAAGTTTGTCTCTTCATGACATTATAGGAGCAGAATATCAGTTTGGAGAAATGTTTCTGGGGTTAGCCCTACAAGACTATAAATGGTATGCAACTAAAGCACCTCTCCCATTGTGCTCACAGTTCAGGTGCTGTGCAATTTAAAATTATCTTCAGAGATTTTGGTGGTTTTGTGTGGATGTGCATATGTAGGTGGCAGAACAATAAAATCCAACTCAAAGTCCAGGGGTGGGGAAGAAAACAGTGTCCTATCACAGTCTTTTATTTTGGCTCCAGGACTTCAGCTTGCCTCCACACCTTTGTAGTAATGCCCCCCTCTTAGGGCATTATATTCACTTAGAGCAGATGAAAGTCCTACTTTTTGGGCATGGCTGGGGATTTGAAGACTTTTATGGGGGCAGAGCCTGGGTCTACTGGTAGGAATGTTTATGGAAATGGTGAGGTTTAGGGGTATCGGATAAGTTAGGGAGATGTGGAATAGTTGAAAGTGGTGGAGGAATTGGGTCACCAGAAGACATTGGGTGGACTTTGGGACAGTGTGAGTGCTTTGAGTGGGGCAAGTGGCGGAATGAGGTCATAGGTTGGAATGGAGGTACAAGGAGGAAAAGGGGCAGTTGTGCTGGAAGCACTTGTGTCAGAAGAGGTATTAGACCTCCCTGTGTGGCAGAAAGGGCAGAGAGCATATTTTCCAGGATGTTAACCAGTTAAGACAGTTGCTGAGTTAGATTTGCTTTTATACACTAGAAAATTGTGCCTCGTCATACTGTGATTCTGGGCAAGTCACTTAACCTCCCTATGCCTATAAACAATGCATGTGTTTGTGTTGTAATTGTGTAGTGTGACTGGTGAGCATGTGAAACACTTCAAAACCTTCAGGTCAAGTTGGAGCTATAATTTAAAAAACTACAGAAGAATGCACTAGAAGGTTAAAACTAAAAACAAAGTCTTAACATAAGAAAAGACAAATAGATACCCACTTACTTGCTGATTTGTACAGAGTGAAACCAGAAAATCTGGATAAAATCGTGGCTTCCATGCTGACATTGTGTGTTCTTAGGCAAATATTTAATTTCACTAGGGTAGGTTCTGGAATGTCATTTCATAAAGGATGCTACCAGGCCATCTTTGATGGGCTTCTCAAAACCTATAATAAAGCAAATGGGGGGTTGCATTTCCAAGGGATAACAGCCTTCTCCTTTGGGCTGCTTCCTCTGTTCCATATCCCAGATTACCTATTTCAATATACTCTGCTAAAACAGTTTCCATTGATTGAAGGCTGAAAATGAATGATTTTGAGTAAAATAAAGTGCCACAAAAATGCCGATAAATTGCCATATTTGTGTCGCTACATTTCCATATTTGTGCTGCTAAATTTGCTAATCCATGCCGCTATATCCTGGGGGGTCTGAGCAATGAGCGTTTTGCTATGCCAGGTACATATTTTAGTAGTATCGAGCTTTCTTATTGGGTCAGCTCTTCATTAGAGAGTTTGTCCCGTCAACAAGTTCTCCGGCTCTTTCTCTGTGTCAATAATTCCAAGACACTGGTGATGTAGAAGAGAACAGATGAGTGTATTTATTTAAACTGAATTCTACTGCATGACAGGGGATTATCTTGCAGGAATCATGTTTGCACATTTTTTCCCAATCTACCATTTAGTTGACTTGTTCTATCCGATAGCTCAGGGCTATGTTTCAGATTAACTGGCTCTACAAATTTGCTTACCTCAATCACCAATCACATTCATAAAGCATCCTTTGTTTGACCCTTAGCCTGACCTCAGATAGACGAGGGACTTGTGTGTGTGTGAACGACCATAGCCTGTATTATTTCAAGATTAAAATGCACAAAGGAAGAATTTGCGCATAATTTACTAATGCTATTTCCCTCTGCCCGGCTCTAATATGCTCAAATAACCACATTTGCATTCACAAGCGTTGGTAACTAAACGGAGCATCCAGAGAAGTTATAGCTGATTTCAGACTTTATGTGGGTGTCAATCTTACGCTCATTTTGTGGGACCAAACAGTATTTCGTATGCTTTTTGAATTGTGCAGTTAGGCAGTGTGTCCTCAGATTAGCTATCAATAATGTATACCCATTTCATTTTATGATGCTGCTCTGTTGTAAACTAGAGGTTGAATGTATTCTGTTAAGAAAACATAATATTGTTCATCTAGTAGAGTGTCTAATTATAATACTTTATCAGCATTCGTATTTAGCGCCGAATTTACTAAAAACTTCAGTGTCCTTGAGTGACACATTTTTTGCTGATCTTGTTAGGTCGAGCCTACCAGCAGCGTGCACGCGCTGCTTGTTCTGTGGGGCATGCTGTAATATAGTATGCACTGTAAGCTCCGCCCACTCTCCACCCATATTTGTCATTGGCTTGTGTAATTGTCCTTCTTAAATTCTGGCTTTTGATTTGTAAATAGGCTTGTTAGTCCCTCCTTCATATCGCCTTGTCTGAATTTTTTAACTCCCATAACGACTGGAACTTTTACTGGTGGTGTTACACGGTCTACTTTATAAGTAGGTGAGCACTATTTCCTGTAATGTAATTCCCCTATTCCACTCATGGCATCGCAGTACCCACCTGCTGTTCTATTATTAATGTATTTATTAAATTTACAACATGGTCTGCTGCAACTATACCGCCCGCACATATTTATTTATTTTTTTTCGTCGTGGTTAGCTTTCAAGCACCAACTCGCCTTTATTTTCTTCAGAACTTATAGTTTTTACTTATTTATTTTGCAAGCAGGGTGCATTTTTATTATAGCAGCTGTGCACCTTATTTTTCCCTGCAGAAGCAGCCAATGGCAGCCCCATGCCTTTTTTTTTAAACAACAACAACCTCCCCCAATAGCCGTTGCAACCGGAAGAAGGTATCTCTGTGGCAACCAGCAGCTGTGAGCAGTCAGGTTTGGAGTCGGATTTCACTTTTATGGGAAAGTAGAAATGCTTGTAGTACAATGCAATAGGTCTCACCTTTACGAGAGTTTCAGGTATTGGCACTGTGAATGACTATGCCTTTTATGTTTTGGTTTTTAAAACGTAAATAAGAGGCATTGTCAATTACAATGCCAATAGCTTAAAGTCATGAAAATGCAATACCTATTGCATTGCAAATGCTTGTTTTTTCTAACCTTAGGACTCTGCACACTTTACCACTGCTAACCAATGCTAAAGTGCATATGTTCCCTTCATAAAAAACAGTAATATTGGCTCTTCCCCAGTTACCATATTTAATGTACTTATTAATCCTGAGTAAAGAGGTACTACATGTACACAGGGCCTGTAAATAAAATACTATTAGTGGGTCTGCAGCAGAGACTGTGCCATCCACTTAAGTAGCCATTTAAACATGCCTCAGTCCTGCCATTGCAGCCTGTATGTGCAATGTAAACTGCCATTTCGACCTGGCAAGATAAAGCTTTTGCCAGGCTCAAACCTTCTTTGTTATATGTAAGACACCCATAGGGTAGACCCTGGGCATCCCAGAGGGCAGGGTGCAATGTATTTTAACTAAGAGTGGGCGGAATGTGTGTAGTCGCGCTATGCAAAGCTCTGAGAAACAGTAATAAATCTCAGTGAGTACGCAGAGTTCTGCTAACACGCGGAATTGCTTGTTCTGTCCTTTCGCAATGCTTTTTTCCTGTTCGCGAATGCTGTTTACGTGCTTGGGTGGGAAGTATCTTGCAAACACGCATTTTGAAAGCGCTAACAAGCAAAAAATTCCACAAAGCAGCAGATCGCGGAATTTTGGGAAATTCTGTGTTCTCCGCGGAACGAGAAATTAGCCAAACTCCGTAAATTCCGCGAGTGGAACGGAATTTACCACCCAGGCCTAATTTTAACAGTAGAACATATGCTTTTTAGATGTACATGTCCTGGTAGTGAAAAACTCTTAAATTTGTTTTTCACTATTGCAAGGCCTACTTCTCTCACAGGATAACATTGGACTTAGTTTATTACATTTTATATAATTGTAATTTCCAAAATGGGATAGGTCGTTAGCAGAATGTAAGAGTGAGGCAAGCAGCAGTCGTAGCAGTCCTGGCTGGCTGTGAGCTATGGCCAATAGGCCGTCAACCCAATGGGCGAGGGGAGAGAAGATGGAATGAGGCAAAGGGTGCTCCCCTAGTTTGCCACAGAGTCTGGACATGACCAGCATGTGGTGACTACCTGACCGCTACTTCCACAACCACTGCTCCCTCCCTCTCACACTGCATTGGCTCTTACCACAAAAGCGCCTTTGCCTCACGGAGGCCTGGATTGCCTGGAGATCCAGAAGTGCCTGGTGATGCTGGCAGCACTGTCCCTAGTGTTGATGCTGGTGACGTTGGCCAGTGGGCTAGTCAAAGAAGGCTGGGAGCATCAGAGCTGCAGTCTTAGATGTCACAGGGGAGTTAATAGCAGCGAGGTGAAGTGGTGTAGACGAGTAGGGCACAACAGACTCACCCACAAGGTGCATTTGGATCTAACTGTGCCTCTTCACACTTCACACTCCGGTCCCGTGCCTTGATGCTCAGTATTCCAGGAGTAATACAGGAGGTGGCCTGAGGCGTGGGTGGACCGCTGCAGGGATCTGTACTGTCACGGACAACAAGACTGATGTTTTCCTTTCCCTACTATGGGGATGCCTGGGACCGTGATGCACTGCCGGTACCCTGGCAGACACAAACGGATAGTATCCCAGCTTTTTACCCCAAGTTCCGATTCTCCACCTGCTCCACAGCTCCACTGCTCCACTACTCCACTGCTTCCTGCCTGTTCCGCCCTCAGTGACGTCACTTCCATATCCGTATCCACTCAATCAATTTATTACTTGTGGTGAACTTACATCCGCTCCAATTAATATTTTATTTTCTCACATCTACAAATTATTTTGAATTTGCTATTTGCAAAAACACATGACTAATTCTTGTTTTAACTGGATATTAAATGTTCTTTGATCAGGACTGTAACTGACATAAGTATAACTTGCACTGATTTGATGCACAGCTATGATGATCTCACATATTACATCACTGATGATGACTGAAATCTTTGTCTTTGCAAATTATACTTATGTCAGCTATGTATAACTGGTGGATTCCACTTTGTTTTTATTTTTAAATGGTAGTGCTTTTTGTTTATATTACTAACCTTCCTGACATACAACTTCACTAACTTCACTTTAACCTTCGTATTTACATTGAAAAAAAAAAAAAAAAAAAAAAATATATATATATATATATATATATATATATCAAAACAATATCCTTTCAGGCTTTGAGTGCTGCATAAAGGATGCAAAAAAGAAGCAGTAAACTCTGGTGAGGTCCCAGGTTTATGTATAGAGCAACCACTGTCTAGAGCATCCTACAACACCAGCAGCAGTTAGAATCTGCTCACCTTAAATGTCTATTTTTTTAGTAAGTTTACAAGCATAGTATATACGAAATTCCATCTATACAGAGCAAAGGGACCTTTCCTTATAGAATCGGCAGTGTTGCAGCGGGCCGTCACACCAGCTACCCGCTGCAACAATGCCAAACCCAAAGGCAGACCACCACCCGGCTTCTGCATGGAATCCAGGTCGGGCAGTCCTGCTATGGCTGTGCCTGGCCCCACAGAAAAAGCTGCATCCCCCCCTGTACTGGGTCTGGATCCAGGGCAGGAAGAGCAGGGCCCTTGTGCACTTCTAATGACTCTCTTTGCGATCTTCCCCACTTCAAAGGCACAAAAAAGTATAAATAGTAGAACCCTGACACCACCAACTTAGTACACTTCTGGACCTGAGGAAACTCTCCCAAGAAGAAGGACTGCCGTGCTTTTGATAGGACTGTCACTCTGTTGGACTCCTGCTATGCTGTGCCTGCCATGATGCCTGCTGCCCTTTTTGCCTGGTAGTGAGAAAGACTGGACCTGTATCTCTACGTCCACAGAGCAAAGTGACAAAAAAAGGGCTTGCTGGCTTGCCTCCTGTTTTGAAGTCTCAGAGACATCGCAGACTTCATTCAACCCTACCTCTAGCCTCTAGATTCTGCCACTAACCCTGACCTGCCACGTGGTGCCATTCCAGTCCTGGGCTCTTGGAAGTGGGTTTTCTGTATGTGTTCTGCAAAATCCATGCCTCATCATTCTACTTTGGTTGGAACCAAAGCATATTGCCCTGACGCCCACGCAACACCACTTCCATGCCTCTGAGGACATCTCATCAGTGGCTGAATGGCTCAATGAGGACACCATTGCCTTTATCACCAGTAGCTTGACAACGTCATATCTCCCAAATGCGTGACTCTGAACCGAGGCATTGCCTACAATCTTACGGATCGACAGAGATGTATCACCTGCGACCACTCCTCGCACCGTGCTCCTCAACATCAATGCTGCCTCCCATAAAGGTACTGTGTTCAGTGGGCCCTAGGTGGCTCCTGTATCTGACCCATGCTCCATCACAGTCAGCCTGACTTTTCAGATTTGACCCGGTCCAGGATGACCAGATAGCCCCTATTGGGGCTTTATGTGTTTAATCAATACATTTCAAGATATTCTTTGCAGATTCATAGCTCTAGTTCTACTTATTGGCTTCTTTAAAACAATGAATAAGTTCTATTTATCTCCCATTAAACTCTCCCTAGGGAGAAATAACATTTAGATCTATCAAATCAGCATTCCTTTTATTACAAAACAGCAAAATCTATCCCAAAGTGCTTTACAGTTTCAAACATGTTCGTTTGGGTGGGGAAAAAATCTACTGAGTTGCTAATGGTGCTACTTGTTTCACTCTACCCAGCAGTTCCCATGACGTTATTGTGGACTATCAAGAGGAGTTACGTCAGCGCTACAACTCCAAATCAGTTTTTCATCTGTGTTGTCTGCATTGAAAGGACAATGAATTAAGGCAGTGTCAGTGCTACGGTCCGTATTGAACTTTCTGAGGCTTTTGACACTGTTGACTAAGAGACACTTCTCCACAAACTCCAGGATCTCAATATAAACACTGTGTTGTTTGATTGTTTCACATTTTTTGTTAAGAGGCTTACTTATGTAATGTACACTACTATCTCTATCAAGGAATAGCATGCTACTGTATTGTGTTCAACAGGGTTCCCCCTACCTAGGTTATTCAACCCATTATTTTCTTTTCCATAGGTATTCTAGTGACACCAAGTGCATATGGATTTTGGCCAAGAAGGATTTTGGTCAAGCAGAGAATTCTGACAGCTTCTGTACCTGTATGTGAAAAAGCAGCAAATGGATGGGCTCCAACAGACTGGAACTACACTCACCTAAGACAAATGATGGGATGAAGCCAACATCATCCCATGAAGGCTATGAAAGACGTATTCCAATGTAAAAGAAATCTAAAGACTTGGCTATTTTTGATTAACATGCCCAAAACTTAATTGTGCTCACTACCCAGTTGCCTGCTGAAATGAGCATCAACACCCTTTATAAAAAATAGTGATAAAAAAACAAAATTAAAGTTGTCTGAGACAGCCATTTAAGAACAGACTTGGTGGAAATAAAAACCCTGGGCAGATTTACAAGCCCTATGAACCACCGGTGCATCACGTTGCGTGACGCACCGGTGGCGTAGCCTGCTGAGTGATATTTACAAGCACAGGTAAAGTCACCCTGCATGACTTAACCTGTGCTTGTAAATATTGCTCCTGTTCACGCAACACTTTGCGTGTTGGGGGCGTGACATGGTGTTGCTGTGGGTGTTCCCACCCAACACCCATGTCCACTGATGCAGTTCCAGATTTACGAGAAATCGTAAAACTGGAAATGCGTCAATATGCTATGCCACCCTAGGGGTGGCATAGCGAGGTGCAACGAGGAGAAATGTTTTAATTTCTCCTCGTTTTTATTCTCTTGCAATGCGTGCTGCATTCTACAGCACGCATTGGCTCAATTGATTGTTTTTGTGCAGGAAGGTGCCCCTTTCTGCACAAAAACAATATTCCCATCGCGCAGGCATCCTTGCACCATGGTGCAAGGGTCCCTGCGTGGGCTCATGGCTACAGTTTGTGCGCCAGCGCAGGGGGAATCACAGAGATGCAACATATTGTTGTAAATATGTTGCATACCTGTGCTTCTCAATTAACCCGGCGCGGCGCAGCAAAATGACTTGCTGCATCGCACTGCGTTAGTTTCTTGTAGATCTGCCCCCCAGGGCTCTACCTACAAGAAAATGAAGCAACACAGCACCACAGCTATTTAGCTGCGCTGTGCTGCATCAATTTCAAAGCACAAGGAAGTGTTGTATTAACAAGAATACGACACAACTGATTGCTTTCCCCTGCACTGGTGCACAATTGGCTCCATGTGCCAGTGCAGCACCCTTGCCTCATGTTGCAAGGATATCTGCATTGCGATGATGATTGTTTTTGTGAAGGAAGAGATACTTTCCTGCACAAAAACAATAATTTATGCCATTTTCCTGCACACAAAGAGGCAACAACGAGAAGAAATAAAAGGATTTCTCCTCATTGAGCCACTCCTACGCCTCCCCTTGGGAAGTGAAGGATTCTGTTGCATTGCCAGCTTCACAAAAATGTGTTAATCTGGGAATGTGTCATGTTCCATGGATTTTGTGAGGGCACAACCACAGCAACACCCATACAAAAAGCCCTTTCACGCGAAGTAATTTGTTAAAGGGGCCCATATATACAAGGCCATGCAAAATCACGCATGGTGACTTTATGTGGACTTGTAAATATGGGCAAGCACGCTTTGTAAAAAAAAAGTGATGCACTAGAGACGCAACAGCCTTGTAAATGAGACAAAACATTTACAAAATACAGCCAACATTGGCAACAAAGGGTGAATTTGAAAAGTCTATTACAAGAGACTGCTATACAGCATGTTATTACCCCCACCCCACCCCCAACGGGTCATGTGATAAATGGTCTGCAGGCTGAGACAATACCTTGGCGAAGGAAACTGCTGTCTCCCTACTTCAAGCTCTAACTGAGGGACCCGGTGTTCCATTAGGGAGACAATAAAGGTCATGTTCTGTGGTCGCAATGGAAGATGTGTGACTAAAATAGAGCACAAGCTACAGCCACGTTATAGGTAAGATGCTTTGTTGCATGGGACACTTTTTAACAGTCAGAAAACAAACAGCAACAGCTTTAGGATGAAATTTAAACAGTTTCTACTTTCGGTGCTTATCAGGTAGGGTCGGACATGCCTATGTGGCAATGAGGCACTGCTGACCGAAAGGCTGGTGTGACAATTCAGGGGATGGATTGCTTTCTTTGGTGATTGTGGGCCGGATTTATGTCTGGTGGGACGGTTTTTAGTGTTGATTTCTCTGATATTACCACACACATTGCCTGCAAGAAGCCCAAATGCACCGTCTCGTATACCTTGAAAAACAACTATACAGCTTGGCTTTCTTTACACAATAAAAACTGCTCTGAATTGCAAATATGAGCCACGTTTCAGCTCGTTGGTTCGTCTTTTATTCCTCCTCCTCTTCGTGAATTCATTTCTACATGAATCTGTGCAGTACAATCAATCGGTCCGCCTATGTATTCCTTTTCTCACCTGAGCATTCTTCCTGTATGTGACAGAAACACATTCCTCGGTTAAGTAGCAGTTTTTCTTTCAAGTTGACAATCATGATTTCTTATTTATACTTCGGTTTGATATAGGCACAAAGAAAAGCACATCATATGTCAGCCCATTTTGGCAATGATTTATTCAGACATAATATTCACTGCAACACCAGTAACAGGCTTTGCAGACAAATGCTGCCTGTTTCTCTGTTTATGTTTAGATGATCTCATTGAAAACGTGCTTAGAATATATATATATATATATTTTATTTTTTGTAGGTAGATCGTTCTCTGAAGACAATAGGCACATTATCCTTTCCTTTGGGGACAAGCAATGTTAGTTCGCCATGAAAATTGCATTACAAAGTGTAGAATATAAGAAACCAAAGAGCCAGCCAGTGAAGGTTAGAGTTGCAAATAAGACAGCAGTTGTTTATTTGCCAGAGCTGCAACAAAGGCAAAAGGCAGAAGAAGGGGTTGCAGGGAAGGAGAAAAGGACACAAACTAGGTTGAAGAAAACGAATCAGAGGTGTAAGGGATGATGACAAATAAAAATAATTTATTTTTAGTTCATCAATTTCTAATACCGTTTTTTAGTATCTAAAAGGCAAATCATAAAATTAATGTTGGAGTACATCAAATAGTCCCTTATACACATTCTTACATGCCTTTGTGAATTGGCCCGAAAACTCCTAAAATTAGAACAACATGGGAATATGTTGTAATATTCATATTCCATTAGTACGAATTAAAAGCTTTGGAAGGTTTGGCTCTGATTCACAAACGCAAGTAAGATTCCATGACAGATTCATACTGCTATATTGCTTCCCATACTCTTAAATGCTGTTCTGGATCAGTCTGTGTATTTCCAAAAAACTGGGCCCGTATTAACATGAGTTGTGGAACATAATAATTACTAACACAATGGCAGAATTCTTGAATTCAGTGGTCCAAAGCGTATGTACACTACGGTACTCTAAAAGGAAAGGTGGCCACCAAATAACCTTCAGGCACCATACAAGTTCAAATATCAAAAATTGCCTTTGCGCGCACAAGAATTAAAAGTTCACAATAATTGTATCAACATTCCATCCTTAAATCAGATCTTCGGGCTTCAAGCTTCTATCCTATCTCAGCAAAAGTAACTGGATCTTCTTCATATTCCAAAATCGACAAAAGTGTAGTTGTGTCATAAAGATCCAGAATAGTCACATCATTGTAAATTGTATGAGTTATAACAAATTTATTTTTTACATCGGGTTTAAACAAAGATATTTTTAAAGTTTCAATTTCCTAACAAATTTAAACACATCAATTTTCAAATCTAAAACAGCACCACTTCATTTTAGGAAGAAACGCATGTCACTACAATGTTCCTTGTTAGAGAGACTGATAATGGAAACATCCGGAGGACAATGGGGCATATTATCAAGGGGGTTTATCTCTGCTTTTTTAGCTTTCAAAGCCAAGAAAGCGGAGATAAAATTATCTCCCTATTACCTAGCTGTCGCTAACACCAGTTAGCGACAGCTAGTAGGAGATAGCGACCATCTTGGGCCCCACTTTGCATGTCAGTGATATTTATCACTAATGACATGCAAAGTGGGCGTGCCAAGATGTTAGCGACTGGAAACAGTCGCTAACATCGCTATCTCCTATTACCAACTTATGGAGATACTCGCGCTAAGCGCGAATATTCCAAAAGCTATCACCTGCCCTGAGCAGTTCTTAGCCATGTTATCCAATGGGAGGTGAATAACATGGCTAAGAGCATTAGATCGGTAATGCATGAATATCGCTGACTTTTCAGCGATATTCATGCATTGCGGCCGATTTTTATCGCATTTGCGATAAACCTTGGTAATACCAAGGTTTATTTGCGTTAAAAATTGCCGCAGCTCAGCGGTAAAATTTTGTCTCTAACCAAGCAATAGTGATAATTATCGCTATTGCTTGGTAATATGCCCCAATATTTCCTACTCCCTTCCCCTCGATATTCTACTTTTTAGGTCTTGCCTGGCATTAGCTGCGCACATGCGCAGAAGTCGCCATGTGAGAGCCTTTTGGAATCAATACGGACTACAGATGTGCACGCGGACGGACAGAAGATGTGCACGCGTGGACTGGATGGTTTATTCGCGGCGTGAGACGGACACACTATATTTTTCACACTGGTGACATCTTGTCTTCTCTTCGCTCCTCCCCTCCTTCTTTCTCAGGTCGTTGCCAGCCTGCCAGCTCTTTTTTTTCACCCATGTCCTCAACTCACAGCCATTGTTCTTCTAGTTGATTTTATCACTCTTCCGTATGCCTGTGAGCACTAATTCTAGTAAACCTGAGAAATGAGCGCTAATTCTAGTAAATTAGATTTACTAGCATGACTGAGCACTTTTCACAGGCTTCGCTTTTTAAGAGTGATTGGCCACTTCCGTCTGCTTGTGAAATGCTAGGCTAGCTTTTTCCTGCCAATCACATTTTTGTATTCACCCAACCCATTGTCTGACTTCTGAGCTTTATTATCCACTTGTTTAGTATGCAAAGCTCTTCTTCAGACTCCGGATCACTTACAGCAGAGCTGTTCATACATATCTTTCGTCATAGATGGCAGGTTGCGTTCCAACCTACAAGGGCTTCTCGTCCACAGCTTGCAGTCCCGGCTCGCATGTGGAGGGTGCAATGTCTTCTGGAGTAATGGGAGGATCTGTTTCTGTGCAAAGGCGGCAGTAAGGCACTCTCTTCTGTTGAGCAACTGCAGCTTTTTCTTTGGGGATGGCTTGCTCCTTTTCATCAAGGCATATCACTTTTTTCCATAACCAATCACAGGAAAATCGAGCCATAAAAACCCACCTAGTTCCGCCTACTAGCCCGTCAATCAATTTCTTGATTTCTGACTACTGTTCCCTACATCTCTGCACAATGAGTTGGTTTACTTGGTTATAGTCAGGAGAGAATTCGAGGCAACCGTATGTTTTGCGTTTTCCCGTTGGGCGAGTGCAAGTAAAGTCCATGTTCAAAAATCTTTCATTTGAGTGGGGGTGGTGATTGGTGCTTTATTTCCTTCTTAGCTGTTTGTGTGTTTTTTTCATTTGCCCAAAGCAATGCCATAGATTGTTAATAGTATATGAACCTGAAACTTCTTTCACTTACGTGTTTCTTAAACGGCTACTTCACATATGCTGTACCTGTTTGCTTTGCTTTGTGACAGTTTATGTAGGGATACCACAACTTACATCTCAGAAATTCTGATACTGCCAGTCTTTTCTGCAAACGCAGATGTCATCATAACCTAGTGTGTTCAACCTCACTGTATTGTATTTTGACATTTGTATAGCACTCACTACTCCTTGGTGAGTTAATTAAACACTAACCTATGCAAATAACCAGCTGCACTGAGCAGGGTGTGTTATAATATGGTGTTGTTTTTGTTTTGAGCCTTTATGGGAAGTGCTTTCTTGACATGCTCAATGACAATCGAGTTGTGGTTATTTTTATGGGATACAGAGCCTAGCAATGTGATGGGTGGAAGCATTTGAGAGATAGATGCACAAATTATATTTGTGTTGAGGACTAAAACATATAGCTATCTATACAGCACTATTTTGGCCATAATGACAGCTTGACACTCAGTGGGCATACCCAAAAAAAAGAAGTTAATCAGAGAAGACTCAAAATTCCATATGGCATCATGTCCCAGGCAGAGATGGCGTTGTATGAATAAAGGGATGCCCGAAGAGCAAGAATTTGAATTGGTGACCTGAGCAATCACTGTGCATTTTGTAAAGGCTAGGATACTGGCTGCTGCTGAACACATACATCCAGTGAATGAAGAATTACATGGATTAGCATTCAAGGTTGGCAACCAGAGCAAATCTACATAAGCTATTCCCAAAGCTGTTGCTTTGAATAGCTGAGAAATGTGCCACCACACTCAAAGTAATTCCAAAAAAGTGGATGCCCTCATACGTGGGTTAACTGTTCCATAAACCCTTTAAAAGTAATATTCTTTATGCTGAATTTGAGCAGTATTTTGTATTTTATTTCACAATGTGTTTATCAACATATTGTGAAATGAAATAAAGAATATTTTTCAATCACATATGATTTAAAGGAATCTTGGATTTCCAATTTGACTCACTCGATATTTCTAAACACATATTGATGTGCAGTTCAATTGTTGTTATTTCTGGTTGTGGCCTTCCCATCTTTCAAGGCCCAGATTCCATGTACTGTTAAGCCAAAGGAAGCTAAATCTTGAGCTGCCAAAGTGAGGCAGACCCTAATCGGAACGAGGCTCAGACCCTACTTGGATTGACATCCGGAAAATGCATGAGTAAGAGAGAACGCACTTGATTGGTTGCTGCCCTAACAGTGCACGAGCGGATTGTCTTGGCTCAAGTTACCCTTCTGTCCTCATCACTCCATGTGAGTTCCTTTTATAAGGTCGTGGAACTCAGAGGTGACTTGCAAGATCCTATTAATGTACAGCAGAAGGTATTCTATTTCTTATAATACATGGTCACACCATCACCTTTCCCACAAACTACTTGCATCCCTGGCAGTTGCAGACATGAAGAATAAAAGCAGAATTTGCAGTGGAAAATCTAACACACTTAAAAGCATCTAATACTTTGTTGCACAAAAGATATTGAAATCAGTTTATTGTAAGTCAGATTAACTAACGCAGTAACTCAGAATGTGCAGAAAAATTACGAGTTTATTTTTACTGTAATGACCTATAGCATGCACAAAGTAAACCTGTTGCCATTAATATCTCCCTTATGTTGCTCACTCTTCATTTGACAAAAGCAAATCAGCAAAAGGAAAAGCCAATTGTGTTTCTGTTGATTAAAGTGCAGTTGTAGTAATGATTTGTGACTAGCCTTTTACCTTGGCTGCTGGGTCTGAAATCAGGGCATTAGGACGTCACAGTTGAGCAGCTACGTCATTTCTCTCTTACAGGTGACTAGAGACATTACAAATCATCTGTAATTAAAACATTGAAAATACAATTGGTCTCGCCTTTGATTAAGTTAAAGCCATTTTCTTTGCTAATGGTATTATATAGCAAAGCAAATGGCTTTAACTTAATGAAAGGCGAGACCTATCACATTTTGAATGCTTGTTCATTTTGCAAGGCAGTATCTGCATGTCTCTCCTTTTGTTTATTTGTTCTCCTTCCTTTTCTCCCCTTTCTTGTTTTCTTAAATTGACTATCCTGATGTTGGTGTTCTGATCTTGATTGCCCATTCTGATTCTTATAACCTCCTTTAAAAAGGTCCTACTGTTGGAATTCTGTTTGGATGTACCCTCACCTACGTCTAACTCCTCATCTTCAGTAATAGACATATTATTTAAAGAGGTAGAACTCCCACTTATCACAGAGGAATCCTTATCTGAATGAATAAACACATCCTTTTTAACCAAATGCTCACACCATCTGGGATAGGTGAATACTCTATTTTTGGTAAAGTTAGAAAAAAGACTGTCATGTTATCTGGAACTGAGATTGAGATATATTGAACATACTGTCAGATAGGGTATTAAAATATGCACAGGATTAAAAAGTTACCTATCTGACTTGAGTTCCATGGGGTCAGAAAATCTGGGATGGTAACTAAAGGGATGAAGACAGAAGACTAACAGGTTCCAATCTTTCAGATGCTGCCTTTAAAGTGTCAATGCTAGGTCCAGGACTTCTTCAATGACCAGAAGGGCTTCTATCTAAAGCACGTTTTGCTTACCTGTATGCAGGACCAACAGCCCAAGATTAAAAAAACACATCCTCAGAAAAAAACAGGTTGAAGCACAAATTCCTCAACTTTGCAGAGAGAGCAATTTCTGAGGCTGCATAGAGGCATAGACAAAATCAAAAGCAGTCATATTTCCCCAATTTATTCTAGTCTCTCTGATGTAGTAGTTTGACATTTAAAAAAAAGATTTAAAGTTACTGAGTATCATTTTAACAGGTGTATAGATGAAGTTGCCGATTGTTTTCCCACTAATAAGTGAGGATGTCTTGCCCAAATGTCTTCCTCATGCTTCCTTTGCAAGCCAAGCACAGACCATGAAATAGACAGGCTCACAGTGCAAGGATAGGCTATTGAGACCCATTGCTTCTCCATTCCTCTGGGATTCTGCTGCTAGCATTCCTTTAGAAACCTTGAATCTAAATAGTGAACAGAAAAAATGTTTTATCTGAGTAACTGCCACCACATTTACAGGACAAGAAAATTAGTTGGCTTTGCTAGCACGCGAAGGGAAGCCCAGACTGCCAGATCTGACAGGTACTAGCCCTTGACTTTTTAGTGTTCCAGAAAATAATTTTACGAGGTAATATCCAAACTTTCTTCCACGCGGATTGTAACCCCAGAGTGGCATTGTTTATGCTATACCCTGAGTGGCCCAAATGTTAGTCCATCAAAAACCTAATATAATATTTTCTTCCAGCTTCAATATTGCATATAAAGCAAGATGCTACCATTATCAAATCCTGACTTTGATTTGGACATTCCAACCACATTTTGTGTCTTCTACCAAATCCAAAATGAGAGAAGTCTCTGTTTCATAACAAGTTCACTTTCTTTCCTATTGTGACACAATTTTTCTATTTTCAAGAAATGTCACTTTCTGACCAGGGATGGTTTCCAACATGCTATTCTAGCGACCAGCCTTATGATTCATCTTCTGAGTAATACGTCTACCATTTGAACCAATTAGCAAAGTGGTGGATGTTACTTGTTTGCTCTTCTCAGTCTGTGCAAGACCACAGCTGGAAAGTTCCAGGCAGTGTTTCTTAATCAAGCTTAGTAATACATATTTACCTGCAACGTATGCCATTTACGTGCCAAAAGGTGCATATTGGCAATACTTGATTAGCTCAATTTCAAATAGCAACATTAGAGCTATACGAAGGTAGATTTGGGGAATAAAATATATGCAAGCTATTTCTGCCTTTATTGGCTTAGTGAAACCACTTTTTTAAATGTTGTTTTATTTAAAATACTATCTTCAATTACAGATTTGATACAAGCCGCATCTATAGTAATATTTTGGTCAGTACATATGTAAAGAGTTGTGTTCAATAACAGACAAGTGCATGAGGATGGGGCCATAACGTAAGCTTCAGCCATAAGTGAATGGCAAAAACTAACTACAGAGTAGGCAAAGGATCTGTTCTCTGACAGAGATTACCTCTTAGAAAAGAGAAACTTCTCTAGCCATAATTACCCTCTCAAGACAGAAAAAGACTGTATTTAAGATACTGCACTTAATTGGGTTTTTGGTTGAGAGTGGCGAATACCCTTCTCAGTACCCACAATCCTTCAAAGTCAAAAAGTGAAAACACAACACAAACAACATCTCAAAGCAATTTAGGAAAACAGAGTAAAGTTTATTCAATAAAATGAGGCTAAAACAACAATAATCCAACCAGTAAGACCAACGTTATGCAGTTCCAAAGATTTCAGGGAAAAGAGTGCTTTGAAAAAAAATACTGTCAGTTACTTTGTAAATCAGGTCACTTTGGACTGGGACAAAGTAGCAAGTTTATGCTGACAGCTAATGAGCTCAGGTCAAGCACCATACCAAGCTTTGCCTGTGCAGTTAGTACTTTGGTGCGGAGACGTGTTGAGATGCATCCTGCTGGGTCAGTTCTAGGGAAGCAGCCAATAATAGGCTGCGATGCGAGGTGCGGCAGCAAAGTGCATCATGCTGCTACATGGAACATGCTGCCATGACCTTTAAGAATGATTAAAGAAGAATCAATTTTAGAAAACATCTTAGGACCTATCTTTTTGAACAGGATGCTTTTTCATCAGGTTCTATGCGACGGACACAACATTTAGTGCTGGGAGACCCATTGGGTAGCCATGTCCTTTAAAAAATGCCTAGTATAGTATAGCCCTCAAACAGCTGGACAGTCTTCAGGCAGCAGGGTTGGCCTCAGGCAGCTGCACTGTTCTTCTTCGAGTGAGTCCACAGGTCCATGGATGTTCAGAAGAGTGGGTATCAGAGTCCAACTTTTGTACCTTGTGCCTGCTTTGAAGTGGGAGAAACTTCAAACCTCCCCCCACATCTGGTTCTGGAATTTCCTTCCTTTCCCTGTCCAGACCCCATGATATCTGGGGTGACAAAAGGCTAGTGTTAGACCTGGCTTTTTCAGGGGACCTGTTTTTGTTGGTTTCATAACTCGGGCACTTTACCTTTGCTGATCAGTGCTAGAGTGCATATGCTCTCCCTGTAAATTGTGTTTATGGATTAGTGATTCCATGATTAGCATAATTGATTTACTGATTAGTCCCTAGTCCAGTTCACTGTGTGTGCCCAGTGCCTGTAAATCAAATGCTGTTAGTGGTCCCGCAGCACTAAATGTGCAACTCACATGAGCAGCCTGTAAATTTAACTCAGACCTGCCACTGCCGTGTCTGTGCACAGTTTGGTACTGTCATGTTGATCTGGCAAGTGCACCTACTTGCCAGGCCTTAAACCTTCCCTTTTCTTACATATGAGTCACTCCTAAGGAAGGCCCAAGGTACCTTGTGGGCAGGTTGCAGTGTATGTGAAAGGAAAGACATTCCCTGACGTGTCTGGCATGCCCTGATAGTGAAATACTGCCAATTGTGTTGTTTCACTATTGAAAGGGTATCTATCCCATAGGGTAGAATGAGAGTTCATTTATAACACCTTATGAATATATAATTCGCATTCGGACAAGATAGAAGGATGGAGTTTAGTATGCTTGAATTCTGAATTTAAAAATGCATCTTCTAGTAAAGATGATTTTTATATTGTGTGTTTAGAAATACCACTTTTAGAACGTGGGTACTTTCTTGCTTAGCTATCTTGTGAGCCTCTGCTGATTTGTGTATTGACTGTCTGGCTTTGGAGTGACAGGGCCTGGGGAGGTGCATTCTCTCAGATAGTCACTGGGGGCCGGGGGGCGAGGTGGTTGATGTGTCTACTGCTTTTCCTGAATGAGTCAGGGCTGGTCTGAATAGACCTGGGCTGCATTCAGAGTAGGGGGAGGAGTTCTCACTAGCACCTGAATATGCCTGGTCTGCATTTAGAGTGGTGGGAGGAGATTTCTCTTACACCTGATTAGGTACTGTCTGCCTTACCCATTGCTGTCTCCACCTCCTGCCGGGCAGCTGCACCAGAGAGGACAGAACTGGTTTTGGCTGGGCAAAGAGCTTCTCTGCCACCGGAAAACAAAGGAATTTGTGTTAGCAAAAGCGGGGCCCAGACCCCTGAACTTTATATTAATGCTGAACTGAGGACCCTGCCAGGAAGAATGCCGGGAAAGCTGGAGGAGGAGTACTGCTCCTATGCTGTGTGCTATTGGGGTTGGCCTGCAGCGGTTGCTTCTGTCTTGGGCAGGGAAAGGACAGGACTGTGCTTTCATAATACTGCTGTTAGAGTTTTCACCAAGGGGTTGAAGTAGAGCTTGCCTCCTGTTGGAAGTCTAAGGGATAGAAAATATTTCACAGATCCTTTCTGGATTTCAAGAGGAACCTTTGACAAGGGGAATAGCTGGAGAAACTGAGGAAACCTACTGCCCCTTTGCTGTGTCCTGTCTGGGGTTGGCCTGCAGTTTCTGTTTCTGCCAAGGAAAGGACAAGTGTGCTGTGTTCCCTGCTTGAGGAAGATCTCCAAGGGCTTGTAGTAGTGCTTGCCTCCTGTTTTTGAAGTCTCAGGGATACAAAGACTTCACCCCAAGCTCTCCTGAACTCCCTTGCTGGGAGTTATGACCTGTCAAGAGGTGCCTACTGCTGTTCTGTGCCTCTGGAGGTAGTTCCTGCTGTTGGGAGTTGGAAACATAATGTAACGAGGAGAAGCGCAACGCATCAGTACCTGTTTCTGATGCATCGCCGAAGAAACCGATGCACCGCCTGCCTGCGCCTCGAGAAATAGCCGCATGCCACATAGAATGCACCAATCTACGAAGGCTGAGATCACAGCACCTATTTTAACACAGGCCTTGCTGTGCAACTACAAGAACCAATGCATCGTGGGACAGTGGCTGAAGAAACCTACCCAAGCACCGTTGCAACTGCATCAAGAACTGACACATCCCTGATCCTCATGCATCGCACCAAGGCGCCAAGTCTACAGGGTTGCTGGGGCCACAGTAAGAAACCAAAGCATTATCTCCCTGCACAGTAAGAAACTGACGCATCACCTCCTTTCCAGTAAGGAACCAACACATCACCTCCCCTACGTGGCAATAAGGAACTCACGCATCACCTCCCCTGTAGTATGGAACCAATGCATCACCATTCCTGTGCATCAGGAACCGATGCATCACCTACACTGCAGCTGTTCTTGCTTTTGATTTTGATGCATCCAAGGTACTTTGTTTTGAAAGTTTTGCATCTGCAATTCACTTTGGACAGAATTGTTTGTATCTTTTGAAAGTCATATTTTTATTACTGTTTTGTGGCTTTTTGTCATTTTGGTCTTGTTTGGTTTAGATAAAGTTTACTTATTTTTCTAAACTGGTGTCCATTTGTAGTGTTTTCACTGTGTTACTGTATTCATGCACAAATACCGTGAACATTTACCAACATTTAGAAGAACCAAGTATTGTTTTAAAATGTGGGTAGGTGGAAGTACACATTTCATTTAATTACATTTATTCTCTTTTTTTTTTTTTTTTTTTTTTTTAGATAAGCCTGTCTTCTCGTCCCACGCTACCAAGGGGGTGAGAATGTTTTTTTTAGAAGTACATCCCCCTTACACTGACTAGGAAGAAGGGTCCCTAGTTGGACAACAGTGCAAACCATTGCCAACTAGAGAACCCCATTTCTAAAAGCTAGCATGAAGTTTGTTGTGAGTACAGAAGGCGGGCATCTTGCAGTGCAAGTGTGGTAGGTCAACAGAGCACAACACGGCAACATTTCACAAAAGACTCCAGTGAGTCTGCCTTTAGTTATGCAATACTAATACAACTCCGATGATATAAACAACAAATGTTTTATTTTTAGATCTTCACCAATGTTGACACGTAGAGACAACAAGAGAAGAGCCGACATGTTTTTCGTCTTGGAACTACTTTTTCAAGGCTAATGAAACTATGCTGTATTGCAAAATACAGTAAGGTGAAGCTTCTTGAGAATCTCAGGATCGCGCTAGGGGCCTGGATATGGTTAACCGGCACCTAAAATTCAATGAATAGCTCAGACGGACACTAATAAGGCTATGTTATACAGATAAGATGTGCTGAAACTTCTAGGGCTTCTCTGGATTGCGCTAGGAGCCTGGGTATAAGTAACCATGCTCCTGAATTTGAGTAAATAGATAAAACGGACATTCAAGAATAAGAGCCAATATGCTCGCAAGAATGTAGATAAAGCGCCTAGTGGGACACCTCACATGGTAATGATGTATCCGAATCTGTAACGTAGACAACCTGCCCGTGGTGCTACTTCTCCAATCTCTCGGTGGTGTGGTAGGTGTCATCCTACTAAAACCCAGTTCCCATTTGTAACACTGTCTGGAAGGAATATACGAAGGGCAACTGTCACCTACACCTAGTCATGTGACCAAGGAAACACTCTGCAGGCACCAAATGATAAGGAGAACAAAATGCCAACTTTCTACAAGTAAAAAGAACTATTGATGGAAGGAATTTTAAAACAATATCAAACATCCACCCCCAGTACGGAAATCCATTCTCGTTTTACATGGCATGCCATTCCAGTTTAGACCCCACCATATGCAAATCAGTCTTGACCCTGCTTCCCATGGGAACAGTTGAGCCCGAACTGCCAGGCCAGGTCCTCCCTGGACCAGAAACAAGCATCTTGGGAGTGGCTTTAGGGTATCACACCCTCATCAGCCTGGCTAGCTTGACTCCAGTGGCATGGTGAGCACTGGACCCACTACCTGGCTTTACAGTTTGGGCTGGACTATTCCAATGGAGAGCAGGGTCAAGACTGATTTGCATATGACTGGGTCACAACTGGAGTGACGTGGCGAGCAAAATATTGATTGATTAAACCCAGATCTTTGACTGGTGATGAGTGTTTAAAAAGTTTCAAAACTCCGTCCATCATTTTATTTTGTGATGTACCTTTTTAAAAGTAAAATTTACAGGATTGTTATTTAAAATTCGACTTTACTATTAAAGAAGTTGTTAAATTACTATCATTTAGAAACAGAACTTGATATTCCTACCTGTTCCCAGACAATGTAATGAGGTAACCCTTTGTTATCCTATTGGAGGTGGTCGACCTTGCAGTAGTAAAACACTTATTTAATGGTTTTTCACTAATTTGACATGTAAATCTCAAAAGGGCATGTTCAACTTCTTAAATACGATGTACTGAATCCTTTAGGCTGTTGAGGGCCTACCCATGTTGTGACTTAAGTGTACTCAAAATGATTTAGGCCCGGCAAAATGTTTATTTTGCCAAGTCAAAATGAGAATTTAAAACTGCACACATTCTGCAATGACTCATTTGAAGGGCTACTTAAGTATGTGGCACAGTAGGTGCAGCAGGTCCAATAGTAGCATTTAATTTACAGGCCTAAAGTACATGTTGTACCACTAGTACCACTCTATTAGGGGATTGGAAGTAAATAAATGTGCAGATTAGGTGTAAACCAATTCTACCACGTTTAAAGGAGTGACCACAAGCCCTTTAGCACTGGAGCAGGTCCAACAAAAATAACTTCAGAAAAATATGAGGGAAAAAGGCAAAAAAGTTTGGGAGAAGACTACTCTAAAGCTAACAGGACTAACAACGGAAAGAAACGAGAAAAAAGGAAACAAGGATTGCATCCATTTCTGGTAATCATAATGCAATATAGATCTCTAATTGCATATGTAAACATCTGCCATTACATCTGTCGCTAACATGTTTTGCCGTGTAGTTCTGTGATCTGAGTAAACACTCTGCTGCCCAACAGCAATAGGTCTGTGCTATAAAGAAGTCCGTAGTAAAAACAAATAATAGATAATTGTAGCAATAGCCCCTTTCTACTTGGTTTACCTAGGGTTTTGTTTGCCTTTTTTATTGCTTTTGCTGGAATGTTGCATCTGATTATCGTGACACTGCCACTTAGTATCACAGAGAATGTGCTATGTCCACATAACAAGACGTAAAATTGAGGACATTTAATTTGCTTATTTACTTTTCGGTAAGGCCATAGTGCATTGGTGAAGGAAGTGCACCCAACAGCGGTGACAATAAAAACATGACTGGGGCTTAGCTTTGTGGTCTGGCTGGCTTTAACTTGAATTTCCGCAGTAACACTTGTCAATCGGAAGTGCTTTCTACTGTAGAAAATTAATCTTCTGTACATTAGATAAGTAATAACTAGTTGTGCTTTTTAACATACAAAGCTAGGTGTTATGCTTATATTTAGGGAAATATAAAAAGTGATGGCTAGAATGCTTAAATTAATCTCAAGCCCTTGTAATTAATTGTGGCTGCATCCCAGTCTATTGTTATTTTCCATACCTTGCCACCCTTCTTTGGCGCCAGCAATAATGAAAATGGTCTTGACCCTACTCCAATGGGATCAGCCTAGCTCAAACTGACATGCCAGTTCCTCGCTGAACTGGAACCAAACAACCCAAGACAGGTTTTGCTCCTATTGGGGCTCCTCAGATTGGTATTGCTTGGTTCCAGTCGGACAATGCTCAAAGTTAGGGCATGATAAATGTAAGGATATTTATGTGCCCACATATAACAGGTAAAACAGGCAGTTTTACTTTATTTCAAAATTGTTTTTATTGTTTTTATACAACATACAACATTTAACATATAGACATCACCGCTTTGTAGTTGCAGGGTGGCCTCCCAGACTGGCTGTGCTGTTGGAAGTACATTGTCAATCAAGCAGAGAAAAATCCCTGGAAATACATACTATTCATCATTCATTCTACACACCTTCACCACCCTGGCTATATGTTGTCTGACATGGGAGAAAAAGCTATTCAATGTTGCCTACCATCAACAACATGTTTATATTAGCTGTTGGAACACCTGCTCTTTGTGTTTTTAACATGCAATAATCCAAATAATGATCCCACCACTGAAAAATACTATGTGTATAAAACATCTTTTTCTTTTTATTCAAAGGAGTTTAACTCTCCACTGTCATATTAAAATTATACAAAACAGATACAATAAATTCAAAAAATAAAGCAATGAATAGGACAATCACAATTTATACAATTCAAATTCCTTTGTGTCACACTGGAGTGCAACAAAACACATCAGTAAATGCACAGACCCTACACACAGCAAAATGACAATAATCTGTTTAAAAAATTCAAAGTGATCCAATAACAATATATGATCTTTTTGGGAATATATAGTACGAAATTCTCTTTCTTATCTAATTTCTCGTAGCGTGTAGCCTCACGTTCAAACAAAACTGAGGCTAAGGGAATGTCACGACCTACAGTGTTTTACAATATCATTTTTTAATATTATGAAGAAAAGGGACCCTGTATTGATATTTGATGAAGGTGGGTGTTGCAAAATAATTCAAGCCTTCCATCGAAACGCGTTGACGCTCTTTGTCTAATAAGAATCCAGGTAACAAAGGGAAATTAGATAAGAAAGAGAATTTCGTACTAAACATCATATATTCCCAAAAAGATCATATATTGCCTCGGACTGGTCGCCCTTTGGTCCCGCCTCCCACGGGCTTGCTCCCTAAAGTACTATCTGCAATGTATCTTAATACCAGATCGGCTGTTAAACATCAGCTCGACCTCTTTACATTACTGGAGTCCCATAAACCCGAGCTGTTATTTCTTGCTGAGACTTGGTTCTCGGACAGCTCTCTTCCCTCACTACTGGCAATTCTCCCCCCTTCTTATTATGCTCTCCGAGCGGATCGCTCCTCTGGAAAGCCAGGTGGAGGGATTGCCCTGATTGCCCGCAAAGAACTCACGTTCCAACCCTTAGCCTTTTCCTCCTTGGGTTCTTCAGATTGTTTAGTCGCCCGCTCACTTTCCCTGACCCCCCCGCTCACGTGTGTCCTTATTTACCGACCCCCGTCACCCCCGCACTCGTTTCTTCCTAGCTTTCAAGATCTGATGGCCACCTTGACAGTCAACCACTCCTCTATCGTTGTCCTTGGGGATTTCAATTTTTGGCCATCTGACCCCGCGGAGTGTGTCTCCTCCAAGGAGTTCTCTGATTCACTTTGTTCTTTCAACCTCACTTCGGCAGTTCACGCCCCTACTCACACGTTAGGACATATCCTCGACCAAATTTGGTACCGAGATTGCCCGGTCAACTCATTATCCATTTCTCCCTGTGCTTGGTCCGACCACTTTCTGATTACTTTTTCTTTATCCCTCTATTCTCCCCCTAAGCTAAAAACGTTTGGGCGCGATCATGGAATCGCGTAGACGCAGCGGCCCTGTCCGCCACACTATCCTTGTCCAGCCCCGATCTCTCAGGACTGCCATCCTTTGAACAAGCGGAATCTATCAATGGTTGGCTGCGGGCGGGCTGTGACTCAGTCGCCCCTCTTAAGCGCATTTCATCTAAGCGCCCCAAAGACGCTAACCGCTGGTTTTCCGAGGATTTGAAGACTCAAAAACTCAATCTCCGCCAAGCGGAACGTCTCTGGCGGCGGGACTATTGTCCTACCTTAAAAAACCGATATGTCACTTCCTTAGCCCAATAAAAGAAATCTATTTTGGAAACTAAGAAGGCTTATTTTTCATCTAAAATTCAGCTTGCAGAGAATTGGTCCAGAGAAATATTTTCCATCGTTCAGGATCTTGCCTATTCTGATAGAGCTTCACTTAAACTGTCCCCTTCGCAATTACTCTGCGATTCTCTTAACTCCTTCTTCCTCTTTCTGGCCCCCTTCTTTAGGTTCTCCACCTACTCCCGTTCCCTCTGTTAAGACCCTTGGGTTCAAACTCAATAATCAACTCTCCCTCCATTCTCAAGTTAGCGCTGTCGTCTCCTCTGCCTTTCTCTCCCTCCGGACAATCCGCAAAGTCTCCCGGTTTTTCTCCCCATCCACTCTCAAATTAATACTTCTGGCCATAGTGACGTCCCGCCTGGACTATGGTAATGCCCTCTATCATGGCATGCCAGCGTACCTCGTGAGGCGCCTCCAATTGGTCCAAAACCAGGCGGCCCGTCTGGTATTCAATCTTCCCAAATCACAACATGTCACCCCCCTCCTCAAATCTTTACACTGGCTCCCTGTCCAGCAACGTGCCCTATTCAAGCTTGGCTGCATCATTTTCAAAGCCCGGTCCGGCCTTGCTCCATCTTTCATCAGCACGGCTATCCACGACTATACCCCGTCTAGAGAATTGCGCTCTGCTACTCATCTACTTCTTACTGTTCCCCGCTTCAAACAGAAAAAATGGGGAGGCTCCAAATTTTCTACCACGGCCCGACCTTTTGGGACTCTCTCCCTTTTCATTTAAGATCCTGTTCTCAGTACCCTCTGTTTCGCAAAAATCTCAAAACCTTTCTCTTTTCCCTAGCCTTCACTTCTTAACTTCCCTTCGTCCCTCGGTTTCTCTGCCCCTCGAGTAGTAGTATCACATAGCGCCAAGAAACCGCCTGGTGTACGCGCGCTCTAGAAATATTTTTAAACTCAAACTCAAACTATTGGTATTGGATCACTTTGAATTTTAAACAGATTATTGTCATTTTGCTGTGTGTAGGGTCTATGCGTTTACTGATGTGTTTTGTTGCACTCCTGTGTGACGCAAAGGAATTTGAATTGTATAAATTGTGATTGTCCTATTCATTGCTTTATTTATTTTTTTATTGTATCTGTTTTGTATAATTTTAATATGACAGTGGAGAGTTAAACTCCTTTTAATAAAAAGAAAAAGATTTTTTATACGCATACTATTTTTCAGTGGTGAACCCTGTAGTAATTATTCCAGTTCTTTTGGCTTCCTTCCTGTCAGTGATTAGCCTTGATCAGGAAAAGAACACCTGCTCCACCAATGAGACAACAGATCTGCGTCTGAGAGCAGAAAGGCTAGTAACAGACAATCACAAGTCACTTTTTAGGAAGTATGATGCTTCAGAGTGTATAGAAACAGGAAGATGATGGAGAAATACTGTTGTTGATTATATGCTCTCCCAAATAGGATCAACACGAATTTATCTTCGACAGCCTTAAATATTTTTTCATTTTGCCTGACTTTCATTCAAGGTCTGCTGTATGTGTCATTTTAGGTAATAGTTGAAATGTCTCCAGCTCATATATTGTGCTTGACCTTTGACCTCCAGGAATGACCTCCTTTGGTGTTCAGTGTTTGCACATATCCTCACTCAATTATCCGATCATAACTGGTTTTCTGTGCTATTGCAGGTCAGTTATAATATATCCTTCGGCCCTTTCTTTTTACAATGGGATCAGAGAAGGCACTACAGTAGAAAGAATGCTAGCATCCATCACACTGACAGAATCATCTTTCTTGCTTTTCTAATCTCAAGGCTTGAGGCAAAATAGTCTCCTGTCTCTGGTAGGGTAACTATGTCGGGCAATAGTGTTACTAATACAGAGAAACTGAATTAGGTTTTAAAACTAAGGTTTTTTTAATTCTTTGACGATGGAACATTACCCGAACCTTTGCTTTGCTTCTGAGTACTCATAATGTGTTTTCACTCTCTTGCTGATGCTTACCAGTGACCTGAAAATTGGCATCACAAGATGCTTAAACACAATTCCATATATTGCCTCTGTTCCTGCAACCTGATGATAATATTAATAAAAAATGTGCAGCTTTCTGTTGGGTCTTGGACTCTGTTGAGCCTGTTATGAGTACAATAAAGCTGAATTCAGTGTACACGAGATTGCAGCTCCGCTCCAAGGCGCAGTAAATATAGTGAGTCAGAGTAGTGAGACGATTCACTGTGCAAGGGAGCAAAAAATCATGTTATCCAGTTATTTTTTCCAAGAAAGTAGACAGCACACAGCCAGAGAGCTATGTTGTTAGGGTTGTTTCCCTCCTTTTAAATAATTTTACATCAAGTAATTGGAAAGCACGAAAGCAGCTGAAGTAGTCGTAACTGTCCTCTCTCTGCAGTTATTGCTAAATGCATTAACAAATAACTGTGATGACCGTGTCAGGCTGTGGGAGAGAAATATCGATTTCTATTTCTCACTTGAAACACTGAGAGCAATGCATCATTAAACCGTGCTGTGTGACTGTCTGAGAGTGCAACAAAATCCTCCTGAGTGGTTTAGTATTTTGGAAACATCAGTCCAGAGTCAAGCAGCCAACCACTAAATTATGTTGTTTAAAATGTGCTGAATAAACAAAGGATGGTACCTGTCGCTTTTCATATTCATCGCTGTCAGTGTTTGCACCCCATCCACCAATTGCTTAGAAAAGGATAGGTGTGATTGTACTAGACATGAGGAACCCTATAATAATATTAAACAAGCGAATCCAATAAAAAGTATGTCTTGGTGAAACTGATTGTTCACATAGGAAAAATAATTTACAACAAGGGATGGTGATGGACAGAGTCTCTGAATTAAGCAGAGTACTCTCACCCAGTCAAGAGATCAGGGCTAGATCCAACACCGTTTTTTAGCTCATTGCACCATCCCAGTTTCAGAACCTGGCTGTATGCAAATTAGTCTGTCCCTGGCCCAGTGCATCATGGGAACAGGGCAGACCAGACTACAAAAGCCAATTCTTACACTGGGAAGGAAACAAGCTTCCGGGGACCGGTTTCTGCCATTTCAGGCGTCTTCGGCCCGGCTTGCTTGAATCCTGATGGTGCAATGAGCAAGGGACTCACATCTGAGTATACCCTTCCACGCTTAGGATGGACAAAATAATTTACAACAAGGGATGGTGATGGACAGAGTCTCTGAATTAAGCAGAGTACTCTCACCCAGTCAAGAGATCAGGGCTAGATCCAACACCGTTTTTTAGCTCATTGCACCATCCCAGTTTCAGAACCTGGCTGTATGCAAATTAGTCTGTCCCTGGCCCAGTGCATCATGGGAACAGGGCAGACCAGACTACAAAAGCCAATTCTTACACTGGGAAGGAAACAAGCTTCCGGGGACCGGTTTCTGCCATTTCAGGCGTCTTCGGCCCGGCTTGCTTGAATCCTGATGGTGCAATGAGCAAGGGACTCACATCTGAGTATACCCTTCCACGCTTAGGGTGGACAAAATAATTTACAACAAGGGATGGTGATGGACAGAGTCTCTGAATTAAGCAGAGTACTCTCACCCAGTCAAGAGATCAGGGCTAGATCCAACACCGTTTTTTAGCTCATTGCACCATCCCAGTTTCAGAACCTGGCTGTATGCAAATTAGTCTGTCCCTGGCCCAGTGCATCATGGGAACAGGGCAGACCAGACTACAAAAGCCAATTCTTACACTGGGAAGGAAACAAGCTTCCGGGGACCGGTTTCTGCCATTTCAGGCGTCTTCGGCCCGGCTTGCTTGAATCCTGATGGTGCAATGAGCAAGGGACTCACATCTGAGTATACCCTTCCACGCTTAGGGTGGACAAAATAATTTACAACAAGGGATGGTGATGGACAGAGTCTCTGAATTAAGCAGAGTACTCTCACCCAGTCAAGAGATCAGGGCTAGATCCAACACCGTTTTTTAGCTCATTGCACCATCCCAGTTTCAGAACCTGGCTGTATGCAAATTAGTCTGTCCCTGGCCCAGTGCATCATGGGAACAGGGCAGACCAGACTACAAAAGCCAATTCTTACACTGGGAAGGAAACAAGCTTCCGGGGACCGGTTTCTGCCATTTCAGGCGTCTTCGGCCCGGCTTGCTTGAATCCTGATGGTGCAATGAGCAAGGGACTCACATCTGAGTATACCCTTCCACGCTTAGGGTGGACAAAATAATTTACAACAAGGGATGGTGATGGACAGAGTCTCTGAATTAAGCAGAGTACTCTCACCCAGTCAAGAGATCAGGGCTAGATCCAACACCGTTTTTTAGCTCATTGCACCATCCCAGTTTCAGAACCTGGCTGTATGCAAATTAGTCTGTCCCTGGCCCAGTGCATCATGGGAACAGGGCAGACCAGACTACAAAAGCCAATTCTTACACTGGGAAGGAAACAAGCTTCCGGGGACCGGTTTCTGCCATTTCAGGCGTCTTCGGCCCGGCTTGCTTGAATCCTGATGGTGCAATGAGCAAGGGACTCACATCTGAGTATACCCTTCCACGCTTAGGGTGGACAAAATAATTTACAACAAGGGATGGTGATGGACAGAGTCTCTGAATTAAGCAGAGTACTCTCACCCAGTCAAGAGATCAGGGCTAGATCCAACACCGTTTTTTAGCTCATTGCACCATCCCAGTTTCAGAACCTGGCTGTATGCAAATTAGTCTGTCCCTGGCCCAGTGCATCATGGGAACAGGGCAGACCAGACTACAAAAGCCAATTCTTACACTGGGAAGGAAACAAGCTTCCGGGGACCGGTTTCTGCCATTTCAGGCGTCTTCGGCCCGGCTTGCTTGAATCCTGATGGTGCAATGAGCAAGGGACTCACATCTGAGTATACCCTTCCACGCTTAGGGTGGACAAAATAATTTACAACAAGGGATGGTGATGGACAGAGTCTCTGAATTAAGCAGAGTACTCTCACCCAGTCAAGAGATCAGGGCTAGATCCAACACCGTTTTTTAGCTCATTGCACCATCCCAGTTTCAGAACCTGGCTGTATGCAAATTAGTCTGTCCCTGGCCCAGTGCATCATGGGAACAGGGCAGACCAGACTACAAAAGCCAATTCTTACACTGGGAAGGAAACAAGCTTCCGGGGACCGGTTTCTGCCATTTCAGGCGTCTTCGGCCCGGCTTGCTTGAATCCTGATGGTGCAATGAGCAAGGGACTCACATCTGAGTATACCCTTCCACGCTTAGGGTGGACAAAATAATTTACAACAAGGGATGGTGATGGACAGAGTCTCTGAATTAAGCAGAGTACTCTCACCCAGTCAAGAGATCAGGGCTAGATCCAACACCGTTTTTTAGCTCATTGCACCATCCCAGTTTCAGAACCTGGCTGTATGCAAATTAGTCTGTCCCTGGCCCAGTGCATCATGGGAACAGGGCAGACCAGACTACAAAAGCCAATTCTTACACTGGGAAGGAAACAAGCTTCCGGGGACCGGTTTCTGCCATTTCAGGCGTCTTCGGCCCGGCTTGCTTGAATCCTGATGGTGCAATGAGCAAGGGACTCACATCTGAGTATACCCTTCCACGCTTAGGGTGGACAAAATAATTTACAACAAGGGATGGTGATGGACAGAGTCTCTGAATTAAGCAGAGTACTCTCACCCAGTCAAGAGATCAGGGCTAGATCCAACACCGTTTTTTAGCTCATTGCACCATCCCAGTTTCAGAACCTGGCTGTATGCAAATTAGTCTGTCCCTGGCCCAGTGCATCATGGGAACAGGGCAGACCAGACTACAAAAGCCAATTCTTACACTGGGAAGGAAACAAGCTTCCGGGGACCGGTTTCTGCCATTTCAGGCGTCTTCGGCCCGGCTTGCTTGAATCCTGATGGTGCAATGAGCAAGGGACTCACATCTGAGTATACCCTTCCACGCTTAGGGTGGACAAAATAATTTACAACAAGGGATGGTGATGGACAGAGTCTCTGAATTAAGCAGAGTACTCTCACCCAGTCAAGAGATCAGGGCTAGATCCAACACCGTTTTTTAGCTCATTGCACCATCCCAGTTTCAGAACCTGGCTGTATGCAAATTAGTCTGTCCCTGGCCCAGTGCATCATGGGAACAGGGCAGACCAGACTACAAAAGCCAATTCTTACACTGGGAAGGAAACAAGCTTCCGGGGACCGGTTTCTGCCATTTCAGGCGTCTTCGGCCCGGCTTGCTTGAATCCTGATGGTGCAATGAGCAAGGGACTCACATCTGAGTATACCCTTCCACGCTTAGGGTGGACAAAATAATTTACAACAAGGGATGGTGATGGACAGAGTCTCTGAATTAAGCAGAGTACTCTCACCCAGTCAAGAGATCAGGGCTAGATCCAACACCGTTTTTTAGCTCATTGCACCATCCCAGTTTCAGAACCTGGCTGTATGCAAATTAGTCTGTCCCTGGCCCAGTGCATCATGGGAACAGGGCAGACCAGACTACAAAAGCCAATTCTTACACTGGGAAGGAAACAAGCTTCCGGGGACCGGTTTCTGCCATTTCAGGCGTCTTCGGCCCGGCTTGCTTGAATCCTGATGGTGCAATGAGCAAGGGACTCACATCTGAGTATACCCTTCCACGCTTAGGGTGGACAAAATAATTTACAACAAGGGATGGTGATGGACAGAGTCTCTGAATTAAGCAGAGTACTCTCACCCAGTCAAGAGATCAGGGCTAGATCCAACACCGTTTTTTAGCTCATTGCACCATCCCAGTTTCAGAACCTGGCTGTATGCAAATTAGTCTGTCCCTGGCCCAGTGCATCATGGGAACAGGGCAGACCAGACTACAAAAGCCAATTCTTACACTGGGAAGGAAACAAGCTTCCGGGGACCGGTTTCTGCCATTTCAGGCGTCTTCGGCCCGGCTTGCTTGAATCCTGATGGTGCAATGAGCAAGGGACTCACATCTGAGTATACCCTTCCACGCTTAGGGTGGACAAAATAATTTACAACAAGGGATGGTGATGGACAGAGTCTCTGAATTAAGCAGAGTACTCTCACCCAGTCAAGAGATCAGGGCTAGATCCAACACCGTTTTTTAGCTCATTGCACCATCCCAGTTTCAGAACCTGGCTGTATGCAAATTAGTCTGTCCCTGGCCCAGTGCATCATGGGAACAGGGCAGACCAGACTACAAAAGCCAATTCTTACACTGGGAAGGAAACAAGGTCCCCGGTAGCTTGTCTCCTTTCTGGTGAAGAATTGGCTTGGTAGTTTGGTCTGCCCTGTTCCCATGATGCACTGGGCCAGGGACAGACTAATTTGCATATAGCCAGGTTCTGAGCTGGGATGGGGCAGTGAGCTAAATAACGGTGATGGATCAAGCCCCGATCTTTGGTCTGGGTAAGAGTGGTCTGCTTAATTCAGACACTCTGTTCATCACCACCCCCCTTTCTGAATCGTTTTTGGCCACTATAGGTGTGGCAGGGTATACTCAGACATGAGTCCCTTGCTCACTGCTCCATCAGGATTCAAGCAAGCCGGGCCGACGAGGCTGAAATGCCAGAAACCGGTCCCCGGTAGCTTGTCTCCTTTCTGGTGAAGAATTGGCTTGGTAGTTTGGTCTGCCCTGTTCCCATGATGCACTGGGCCAGGGACAGACTAATTTGCATATAGCCAGGTTCTGAGCTGGGATGGGGCAGTGAGCTAAATAACGGTGATGGATCAAGCCCTGATCTTTGGACTGGGTAAGAGTGGTCTGCTTAATTCAGACACTCTGTTCATCACCACCCCCTTTTCTGAATCGTTTTTGGCCACTATAGGTGTGGCAGGGTATACTCAGACATGAGTCCCTTGCTCACTGCTTCATCAGGATTCAAGCAAGCCGGGCCGACGAGGCTGAAATGCCAGAAACCGGTCCCCGGTAGCTTGTCTCCTTTCTGGTGAAGAATTGGCTTGGTAGTTTGGTCTGCCCTGTTCCCATGATGCACTGGGCCAGGGACAGACTAATTTGCATATAGCCAGGTTCTGAGCTGGGATGGGGCAGTGAGCTAAATAACGGTGATGGATCAAGCCCTGATCTTTGGACTGGGTAAGAGTGGTCTGCTTAATTCAGACACTCTGTTCATCACCACCCCCTTTTCTGAATCACATAGGAAAAATGGCTGCTCAGAGTAAGGTGAAATGTGTGCTCGAGGTCTGTGCTACATAATGCTAACAGCAGATAGATTTATAACAACTCATTTTTGGGAAAGAAATGTACAGACATAAGGTTTAACGTTCTTCTTAAAGTATAGTAGACGTTTTGAGAAGGTCCACAGGGTGGACACTAATTAGAGGAAGCTATGGGTACCAATTGCTATCCCCGACTTCCTCTTCCATGGCCCTTGCAGTGCCTTTGTGATTCTTGGTCTCAGCGGTAAAGAACATCAGGAACTAAAAGTTAACAATGACCTAGGAGACTTGTAGTTTCTGCAGTTTCCATTCCGCATCCTCTCCCTGTCTTCTCGGCAGCAATTAAGAGGCTGTTGAGGGGTTAAGAGAGGGGTAAGAGGTCAACTCTATAATATCACCAGAGATCACAATTTATTTGCGGTGGAATTTTAGAGAGCTGCCTTCCACAGCCCATGGAAAATCAGCTCTGGTTAAAGTCCATATAATCCTTAACCCTTACGTGGAATAAACTGAACACCTTTGCATCCGACACATTTAGCTCAAGCAGGGTGAGAATGCTGCTTTTATGTAAACTTATTAAAAAAGAGCATTATTGGATCATACTAGTTCAAATGAAATCCCAGCCTCCATATTTAATATCCGTTGTTCGTGGAGATTAATCAATAATTTGAACATGAATTAAAACTTTAAAAGTTAACTATTTCAATCAAAATGCTTTACACGGTTTTTGTATCTGTGACAATTGTGACAAGATGATCTATAATGCTATAATCTATAATGCTATAATCTGTGGTGCAGATTATAGCAGAGTTGCCTTTTCTGCACGGTCGCTCTCGGTTTTTTACCTTTTTCTGGTTCCTATTCCTGCAGGTTTTCCAACTTTGTTCACTGGCACTGACAACCAGTGCCACATTATGTCTGCTTTACACCTACAAATATACTGCAAAATCAGTTACGCCTAATTTGTTTATCACTGCGCAGCAGGCATTATACATTGGCTCACAAAGTGCACCATTGGTGTGGAAGTTGCATATCATATGCAGGCTAGATGACAAAAAAGTATGGCTCCAGGTAGCATTATTGTCATCTTGCTTGTGCTGAAAACACTGCAGTGACACATGTCAGGGAAAATGGTCTTTGCAATATATTAAAACCTTTTTTACATTTTAAATAATTCACCATTAAAGTATGCCTTACAGGTAATGAGGTTGGATGCATAATCTAAACAAATTACAAATAGTACATAGAGGAAAAGCTTTCCCTTCTAGTACACAATTACCCAAAAGCTGTTTTCACACTGAAGGGTAGGCTGATGACTGCCAGGTGCACAAAACAGACAATTCTTTGAGCTTCTGTAATAGATACTCCAATTTGGAGACTACAATGATGTGATAACAATCACCCTAAAAAAAGGCTTATCTGAAGAACAGCCTGAAAAGAAAGCCTGAAATTAGAGCCATCCCAAAATGATTCTACAGTTTTAAACTGTTTATCCACATCTCCTATCTGACATATGTGAATTAAAATGAGAACCCACTCCCCCACTTGCGGTTACAGTTCCAATGCCTCTATGGTCTAGGAAGGGAGTGCTCAATGGTGGAGGAGAAACACCCTACTCCCCAATTATGGTCCTAAGATCGATAAACAGATACTGTAGATTTTTAAGCACATGCCTTTTCCTTCAATTACAAATGCGTTTTGTAACAAACAAAATTATTGATGAACAAAAGACATTTCTTTTCTTTTTTCTCAGTGTAGATTTCTTTTTTCAAGATGACCTTCTTTTAGCCAACATGTGTTTAGTCGTTAACGACTTCATCAGAGCTTGTCTGTCATGAAATTTGGTTGTCAGACCTCCTAATTGTTTAATTCAGCAATGGAGGTCGGTAATTTTAGAGGCGTGAATATATCGAGTTCCAAAAATCCGAATGTGATGTTAGCGATTTCCAGTGGGTCTTAATTTGCGGCCTTCTGCATGAATATTAATGCAGTAGGTCTATGTGGCCCACTGGGAAACACAAACGGTGTAAAACACACTGTAGTACATCACTGTTTGCGAATACTAGATAGGGAATAACAAAAAAATGCTATTAATGTAATCGCAAACACAGACCTATGTACATCTGGATCACTAAGTATGACACATAGCTATGTGCGAGACACGTAATGAGACAGGGAAAGGGAAAGGGCACCTACATGAGGCTGCGTGGATGAATATTATATTCAAGTTAAGCAAGAAGAAGGGAATGAGACACCTAGCCATAAATGGAAGTAGCAGGCCGCTTTAACATGACAAATATGAAAGGGTGAAAAAAGGAAAAAAAGAGCAATTGATGGACAAAATTCAGAACAATATCATACATCCCAGTACAGAGATCTGGGCTTAAATCCATAGTTTTTTTTCTCCGCATGCCATTCTAGTTTGAACCCAGCCATATGCAAATCAGGCTTGACCCTGTGCCTAATGGGAACAGTCCAGCCCGAACTGTCAGGCCAGGTCCTCCCTGAACTGGATACAAGCATCCTAGGACAGGTTTTTTGGGTTTTACCCCATATCAGCCATGATAGCTTGACTCCTGTGGCAGAGGATGGGACCCACGTCTGGGCATACCCACCCCACTCGGGGTGACGAATGCAAAAAGAACAATTGATGGACAGAGTGCAGAACAATGACATACATTCACCCCATTACAGAGATCTGGGCCTAAATCCAATGTTTTTTTGCTCCCCATGCCATTCCAGTTTTAACCCAGCCATATGCAAATCAGTCTTAACCCTGTGGCCAATGGTAACAGTCCAGTCCGAACTGCCAGCCCAGGGAAAGGGTAGCACATTGGCATAACAAAAGGAAGATTAAATTGTGTGTGTGATCTACAGCAAATGCAAGAATAGTTCTCTTTAAAGGGTCCGGGTTGTCAAAAGAAATGTAACTATTTCAAAGTAGAGCAACAGGGTTGCCTACTGATTGGAGGAGTGGGCACAGCATACAATAATGGTAGGGCAATAATTCGGAGTCATGAACCAGTTATGCTTGTGATTGGGCATCTGACCGTGGCAAAATATACAGATATAATTTTAAGTGTGAAGGGCAAGTATGACCAAGACTATAAAAGTGGAGCTTTCAAGAAAAGCCTACACATCAATATTTTGTTCATATAAGTCAAACAAAGAGGAGGAAAACATTGTGATTTCAGCTGAAAGGTTCTTCTTGAAGATTTTGAAACGATTTCCAAACCAGCGATCTAAAAATCAATAAGTGACCCTGCACACATAACTTGAATGGCATTTCAGCATAATGCTTGTACAACTACACGCGCAGGCAACTTTAGCAGCATAATTACTCCTCAGTAAGTACCACAAGAAAAGTGGTGTAAAGAATGTCACAGAAAAACAGCTTTAAAAGTTACTCTGCAGCGTCTGCTTCAAAGCTCTAGGTGGCTGGGTTTATAAATCGATGCCATTCATAAAATGACCCTGACAGGATGTTTGTTTACTTGCTGTACATGCAGCTTACATTGTATTGCTGTATTCACACAACTCACCACTGGAGAGGGTTTATGCATCAGTCTGGTGCGGTTGGAGAGTTTTGCCTCTCTATTTCAAAATCTTCTAAGCAGTTCCTTTAATGCTGTTTGTATTGAGGCCAGATCACTTACATTGTATTGGTCAATGGAATTGCATGCAGCAGTCGTGTTTGTAGCCCCATTCCCAATCATCTGTAGTGTCACAGATTTTTTGTGAATGCTATATTAGTCCTTCTTGCTACGTTAATGCACCAGAGCGTGCGAAGAAATAAGTAGTGTTGCAGTCATCAAAGAATTATTAGTATTTAATATTTGTGTGAGTTTAAAAACATATTAAATAATATATATTATTAAAAGACGTTGTTATTGTTATATTTGATACATTTGTTTAGTGTTGACCTCAGCCGCATGCTTCGCAGAGTGATGCATGTCGTAAACGAAAAAAAGACAAGAAACATCACCTGGCTTTGGAGAGACCATATGGCTGTTTTCTCCTTAGGGTATTAGGCGCGCTAAGACGTCGGTGTGAAGAACTGCATAAAAGGTGCATGTTTAGGGTCTCTCTGGGAGATAATGTGGATGCCTGTTCCAGCTAGCAATAGCTGATGAAAGCTTTGCTCTTGTGATTTTTCTGGGGTAAACTTTAACGTTGTAGATGCCCCATTTACTTACGGTAATCTTTATGACTCTGAGTATAGTCTTCCTCGCCACATGAATAGCGAAGTGAGCTTCAGCTCCACACTAGAACCCTCCTAGGCAAAAGATAGCCGCCCATGCCTCCCATCCGTTCCCAACATTGCCAACCCCTATCACCCCTGACCTCTATAAGAGGAGGTCCAGCCCAACCCTTAAGACTGAAAATACCAAGCAGAAACATGAAGCCGATAGCCAGTCAGGGAGGGATGGGAACTCATGTGGCGAGGAAGACTCTACTCGGAGCAATGAAGATTACTGGTAATTAACTGGGGCATTACCTCCTCATAAGTTATGCTCTCCACATGAATAACAAAGTGAGCACATACCAAAGCCAAGCGGCTTCATGGAAACTCACAAGAGACCAACGGACCAGAAGAGGAAGCCAACGAAGCAGGCAAACCCAAAAGCCCCGACGAGTTGAAGGACCACCCAAGAGAGAGGCAACCATGAGCAGGAAGAACCAGCCGTGGACAGAGAGACACAGGGAGGGCTGGAAACCCGGACCCCCAAGACACGTAGGGCCGGCAGAAAATTCACCGAACCATGACCGAAGGAGGACAGAGAAGGCATGGGACCAGACCGCACAGAGCAAAAGCAACAACAAACAGGCCCCAGAACAGAAAGCAGCAAGATGGTCCTTACACACCAAGACTGCCCAATGGACAGCCAAAAGCAAGAGGGGAGCAAAAGCACAGACAGTGGAACTGCAGAAACAGAGGGCATCCCCACCACAGTAACCCAAAAAAAGCCACAGCAGAAAAGAGAAGCACTCCGACTGAAATACAGCAACACCGCACGGCAGACCACCAACCGCAAGAGAGCCGAAACCACCAGAGGACTGAAGCAGCGGAACCAGACACAATCAAAACAGACTGGCAGGATCTGCAAGAACGGATAGAGGTGCAGAAGGAACCCAGCACGCCAACCGAATAACCCAAAAAAGGAAGGTCACCACAACCCCACCCGCAAGGATATAAATAGGCGGGACACGGAACTCAGTCGCACCAAGGACCCGCCCAGAAAGGAACATGACACCAAGGAGAGAACCCAGGCAGGCACAAGGCAAAACAGACCCAGGAAGTCACAAGAAATGTCTCAGAAGAGACCTGGCCACCAAGGGTACCAAACTGACTAACAGCAAAAAGTGGAAAGCCGCCCACGAAGCCCGTAGAGCTGAAGGGACAGGGCCCAAAGCCAAGCCACCAGAAAGGAAGCAAATGACCACCAGATGATGAAAAAGGGTTCAGGCAGATCAGGTCGTTTTTACCCCTTTTCTAGGATTGCCCGGCGTTAGCCGCTTCTCACCCATATCTACAGTAGGAGTCCCCACCCCTAATCTCAGCATGTTGGCTATCGCGCAGCTGGGTATTCCGCTGGGAACAGAAATGCGGGTAATCAATCGGATCTAGGGGTGTGAGGGCATTGATTAATCCCCGCTCCTTTGAAGTGAGGTGAGGTCCTACTGTAGGGACAATAAACCGCATCTGTTGGGCTAAGTGATGGCCTGGGGTCGGGCCGAACAATCGGGCAAGGAGGAAGAGGTTATCAAAGGGCCTGTTTTATGAATGAGATGAAAGGGTGTGGGGGGTTCAGCGCGGGATGTGGCTCGGAGGCAGGGTCGCGCTGGAGGTGCGTTTAGGGCCAAGCAGGAGAGACCGGGGGCTGTCGAAGGGGGGGTGTGTGCTTGCGAAGCCGGGGTGTGAGGGGGTGAGACGCGCTGGCTATCGGCAGTAGGCAGAGGGATCATGGCATTCAAAAAAATGGCTGCTGCTTACGCGCACGCATGGAGCCGAAAGGAGACAAGATTGTGCCGATAATGTTTACGCCACGATCTAGATTTTAACAGTCCTCCCTTTTCAACATATCTAGCCAGCTTGTCAATTTACGTCAATCCCCTTTATATTTCTTATTTCGAGGTCATACAATGCCTTCATGTGTTCAGTTTTGAAGTCCGAAGTCTTAGGGCACATGCAGTTAGCAATGAGCGAACACAGAGGTGGCAAACATTGAATACCTAGGCAACACCCACACAGTATCACGACCGGTATCAATATAAATGTGAATAACCTCCATCCCCAGTCCTTCAAAGTGCCCCAAAACCAGCTTCCAAGCGACCATCCTTCCTGTTCCTGGTGAACCTCTGAGGAAAGTCTGTGGAGGTGTTCGATTGCTTTGTAGACTGAGGGCGAGTTATCTGGCACGTAGGTGCAACAGCTGGACCCAATGATGCGGCATGCTCCTCCTCGGTCAGCTAGAACCACATCTAGAACAAGGCGGTTCTGAAGAGCCACCAGGCGGACTGCCTGAAGTTCGGCTGTATTGTTAGTGAGGATGCCAGCCGTGATGTTCATGGTCGTTTCTACTGCCTGGGTCAGGTGGCGGATGGCGCGGCTGTTTGCCATTGGGCCCCACAGAGGAACCAGTCCCTTCACTGCATCCAGGAACTGTGCTCCAGTGGAGTCGGCTTGTTCAATGTCTTTTGCGCGCTTCTGTCTGTGGTGGTTTGCTGGGGCCACGTATGTTGGATGGAGAACGAAGGCGACGTAGCAGGTACCCCCCCAACTTTTTGGAAGCCAAGTGTAAGCTTTGGTGCCGCAAACAAAGTACATATTCGGAGAAGCAACAATGGAGGGGGGATCGATGGCGTCCAATGTTCTGGTGATGTGGCAGGACCTGTGACCCACCGGCTGTGTTCCCAAGCCTTCGAGGCACACGAGGCCCGTGACATTGATAACAGACAGAGCCACCGTCAGAGTGGCAGCAGTTCGTTTCCGTAAGTAGGAGAAGGTGGGTCTGGCTGGATTATGGAACACCTGCATTTCGACTCGCTCCTTGGCAGGAATGTCCATCTGGAAGGAGGAGCCAGAGGTCAAAGGACAAAAGGGAGCAGAGGTCCTTCCGGTTTTGTTCAGCCAGAACCTGTGGTAGAAGTGCGACACTGTTTGACCAGAAGTGGCGTTGTCCCTGTAGCTCTCTTGCAAGAGGGTCAACCAGGCAAGGCAAGAACCGTGAACTGAGAAAGGGGAAGGGATGAAAGTGATGGAGTGTCCGGTGGCATGCGGGAGCAACCCGCAGATCCAGCAGTTTGTGGCGTTGGCGGCAAGGTTGTGTTGCTGCAACAGTTGCACGAAGGAATTGTTCCAGAACTCCTTACGCCTTTCTCGGAGCTGAGGCGAAAGGGAGATCAATTGATGTTCCTTCGTAGTAGTTGGCTGTGCAGTGGTCAGCAATATCTGGTGAGCGGGTGCGCTCTCTTCCATGATCCAGAAGGAAGTCATGAGGAGGAGGCAAAAGAGGAGGACAATGAAAAGAACAATTGTCTTCGATTTGTGTATACTGTCAGTCTTTGGATTTCAATAACGGGTATTTCCTGTTGATTTCGTCGTCTTCTTATCTGGCGCTTCCATCATCTTCAAGGTGCTCGGTAGTGGGCAGAACCGCTGACTTCGTTTAGCCTCTCTTCGGGTAACCCTTGGTTGTGTTTAGGCTACCGTTCTGAGATTCAACTTAGTCTGTGGTCTACTTAGCCGAAGCTCCCTCCTTTCAACGCAGGAAATACCCTTCCCTGGATGGTACAGTGGGATCAGAGAATTTTGCAAGTTCGAGTGCCTCGGTATCAGGATAACAGTTCAATGATGGCCGGTCTTTGTTCAGTAGTTCTTCTTGGGTGCTGACGCTTTCTGTTGTGGTCAGGGTCGAGGAGACCTTCTTACAGTGGTGTGCGTGCAGCCAGTGTCGCTTCCCCTCCACTCGAAGAGCCGTTCGGGTGGTAATCAGTACTTGCCAGGGGCCCGTCCACCAGGGTTCCAGACTCTTTGTCCGTTGGAAATTCCGGATCAGCACATAATCTCCCGGTTGGATATCGTGACCCGGACCCCTCGAAGCATCGGGGATGGCCTGCTGCACCTGCTGATGAATGATAGACAATGTTTTAGTCAATTTGCACAAGTAATCTGACAGTAGGACGTCCGGGACGTCGTGAATGGAGGTCGGTTTAGGGGCAGTCCAGAGGTTCATCGGTCGCCCAAATACAACCTCGTAGGGGGTCAAATGGTGCTTAGTGGGAGTGGAGCGCATCGATAGCAACGCCAGTGGGAGGGCATCTGGCCATTTAAGTCCTGTGGTGGCCACTATCTTTGACAGTTTTAGTTTCAGTTTGGCGTTGTGTCGCTCAACTAAGCCAGCAGATTGGGGTGAAAAACTGCATGAAACCTCTGTTTTACACCCAACCCTTTCAAGATTAGTTGGATAACTTCAGCTATGAAGTGGGGGCCGTTGTCGCTCCATAGAATTCGACAAAGACCGTAGCGAGGGAAAAACTCTTTCAGCAGTACCTTGGCAGTGGTCATGGCAGTGTTATCACGGGTTGGATAGGCTTCTACCCATTTGCTGAAAGCACACACAATGACTAATACATACTTCAGGCTTTGGCATCTTTCCAGTTGGATGTAGTCCATCTGGAGGACCTCAAAAGGATGGTCGGGGACCCCAAACCCTCCCCGGGGTACCACAGTTCCTTTCCCAGGGTTGTGTTGCAAACAGATAAGGCATTGCTGGACCAGGCATCTGGCTGAGTCGGGAATCTTGTCGTTGTGCCAAACCCTGGAGATGAGTTCGATCATGGGGGCAGATCCTATGTGTGCGGGGGAGTGTGCCATAGTCAGTATGGGGATCAAGTATGAATTGGGTAGCAACCATTAGTTGGTGTCCTTTGTCCGCCAGCAGCCTTCCTCGTCTTTCAATCCCACCCGTGCCCATTCAGTCAATTCGTGTGGTGAGCTGGCCATCTGGATGTCCCTAATCGTTTCCCTAACGTCCGTCCATTTTTCTGCTTGTGACCTGGTCACATACATACGTGTCGTTGTCCTATTCTCAGCTGTGATTCGGGCAGTGATGTCGGCCAGCGCGTTTCCCTGTCCGACTAAGTCTGTCACCTTCTTGTGTGCCTGACATTTGATTACCGCTAATCGTTTGGGAAGGAGAACTGCTTCAATCAGGGCGGAGACTAAATCTCCGTGGAGGATGGGCGTGCCGTGGGATGTCAGGAATCCCCTCTCCCTCCATAAGAGTCCAAAATGGTGAACCTCCCCGAAGGCGTACTGGCTGTCCGTGTAAATGTTTGCAGTAGTCCCTGTCGCTATAATACATGCTCGTGTGAGGGCAATCAGCTCTGCCGCCTGTGCGGATCGCTGCGCGATGCTGGCAGTTTCAACTACGGTTTGGGCTGTGGTAACTGTATAGGCAGCTGAGGTGGTGCCGTCGGGGAGTTTTATGCAAGAACCGTCTACCCATAGCTCTCCGTCAGGGTCCGTGAAGGCGGTGTCTCGGAGGTCAACTCTACTCCTAGTCTGTTCGTCTGTGAGGGTCACACAGTCATGTATAGGGGGGACGTTCGGGTCGTTTTCGGGCAGGGGCAACAAGGTGGCTGGGTTCAGTGTGGTGCATCTTTTCAGCGTGATGTGGGGTGCAAGCAGAGTCAGTTCATATCCAGTCAGTCGGGCGCTAGTCAGGTGTTGCGTCTTAGTCTGGTTCAAGAGGGTATCAACAGCATGGGGCACTAATACCGTGAGGGAATTCGAGAGTACGATCCCCTCACTTTGTCGGATAGAGACAGCAGCGGCAGCTACGGCTCGAAGGCAGGCAGGCAAGGCTCTCGCTACGGGGTCAAGGGTGGCAGAGAAATAGGCACATGGTCGTTGCTTGGGGCCAATGGTTTGAGTCAGGACAGACAAAGCGCACCCCTCCCTTTCGTGAGTGTAGAGAGAGAAGGGCTTTGTGTAATCGGGGGTTCCTAGGACCGGTGCAGAACAAAGGGCGTCTCGAAGTTCTTTGAAGGACGATTGGCATTCGGGGGTCCAAGGGAGTGGGAAGGGGACATCTTTGGCTAGTAGGGAAAGTAGCGGCTTTACAATGAGGCTGAAATTTGGCAACCACTGCCGGCAGAAGGAAGTGAGGCCTACCAGGGAGTGGACTTGTTTCTGGGTCTTTGGGACGGGGGTTTCCAGAATGGCCTGAATCCGATCGGGTGCAAGCTTTCTCCCGTCTTTGGACAAGAGTTGGCCTAGGTAGGTGACCTGGGGTTGGCAGAATTGCAACTTCTTTTTGGAGACCTTGTGGCCATTTTCCGCGAGGAAGTGCAGGAGTTGGAGGGTGGCTGTGACTGCAAGTGGAGTGGTGTCGGCCGCCAAAAGGATGTCATTGACGTACTGTATCAACACCACTCCCTCCGGTAGCTGAACGGCGTCCAGCTGTCTCTTGAGGGCCTGGCTATAGATGCTGGGACTTTCTGTGTAGCCTTGGGGAGCTCTACAAAATCTATATGAGCGGGATTTTAACGTGAAGCCGAAAAGGTAGCGGCTGTCCGGGTGGATGGGGATGGAGAAGAAAGCGTTTTTGAGGTCAATTACAGTGAAGGAGGTGGCTGTGGTAGGAATCGGGGTCAGAATGGTGGCGATATCTGAGACTACAGGGTACTGGGGTACAACTACCTTGTTGACCTCTCCCTCGCCCTGCTTCTTCACAATGGGTAGGATGGGGCTGTTGCAAATATTGCTGACTACTTCCTCTACCACTCCTGCCTCTACCAGGGACTGAATAATCATTACCAATGCCTTCTCACCTTCGGGCGATATCCGATATTGTGGGAGTTTTGGGAGTATCGCATCTTGGCGGACAGTTATGCGCACGGGGTCGATCATCATTCGTCCTACGTCAGCGTCCGTTTTAGCCCACAGATACTGAGGTAGAGAGTCAAGTAAGGATGCGTCAACGTCTGAGATGGAATACATGTGTAGTGCATGATGATGTCTGAGCAGGGTCGGGTTATCGTACAGGATGACCCGAAACCCGTCCTGTGAACACCTGATAGTAGCTCGGAAATGCTTTAGTAAATCAAGTCCCATAATGGCATCGGGGGTGTTGGAGGAAAGCAGAAACGTCGTGTCAGTGGGGTTACTGTCCAAGTCGAAGGAAATCGGTGCGGATAAAGGGTTAGTGGAGGGCGTTCCATCAAAGCCTATTGATGTTATGTGTGAGCCAGACAAGGGTGCCCTTGGAATCAGTCGTTTAGATAACGCACTACGTGTCGCGCCAGTGTCTACCAGAAATGGAGACTTCGTACCTAGGACCTTAGCGGTGACGTAAGGACCTTGCTGGTCAACATAGAGCTCGACTGGATCCCTTCCTTGCCCTTGGCAGTCCTATGCAAAGTCGTGAGTGTTGTCGCAGTCAGACTGTTGGCACTGGTTCTGTCGGGGGCGGTCAAATGTGTTCGGTCTGCCAGGTCTGTCATTGTTGGTGTCGTGGGTGTGCCCTCGTCCCTGCCCTCTAGTTTTGGGGCCATTTGCCATGTCTCTTGTCTCTTTATTTTTAAGCATTTCCAGGAGGACCGGGCATTGAGACTTCCAATGACCAAATCCTTTGCAAAACGCACACTGGTTCTCATCGAGGTCTGTTCGTGGAGCGCCGGGTGTGGGTGTGCGGTCTCTAGGGGGAGCATTTGGTTGGTAGTTTCCTCTATACCGTTCCCTTCCTGTCGTCACTCCCTGTAATTGAGCAATCATCACTCGCTCTTTCAAGTCCTTTTTCTTTTTCTCAGTCGCCCTCTCGTTCTCGTTCTTTTGGTGTTGGTAATACTGAGCCATCTGAAGGATAGCTGCAGGTTTGGAGGCCCCCCAACTACTCTCGCTCGTCTGTAACTTTTGGGAGACCTCTTGCGATAGACCTTTCACGTAGTTTTGCACGAATAGGTGTTGTCCGGTTGCAGTGGTCATGTCTTGGCCACTGTAGTCGGAGAACACCGTCTCAAATCGGGAGAAGTATTCAGATACATCTTCCTGGGGTTTCTGACGGCAAGCCGTGACTACCGACCAGTCTACCTTCTTCTCTGGGATCAATGTCTTTAGCTTCTGAACTATTTTGTCTGGGAGCTCCAGTATGTCTTTTACAGGTTTCTTTCCGGGCTCCCGTTGCCTATCTAGTTCACTGAGTTGATTCCAGGTATGTCCGAACAGATCTGTGTGGTCGGCTTTTCGGATTTGCTTCCACACATCAGCCGGCAGACATAACCCGAAAAACAAGTCAATGTCCGCTAGAGTCATTATGGTTGAGCCTAAGGCTGTACCTAGTTCGATATAAAATGCTGTCGGGTTCTTTCTTAAATCGGGTAGGGTTTGCCTAAAAGTTAAAATATCTTGCCGGTCCCATGGTTGATAAACCCAGTTGTACACAACCCTCCCCTTTGCATCTGCATGGTTGATATCGTCGTTCGTTCCCTGACCTCGTGGGGGAACCCAGTAAGGGGCGGCTTCTCTGATAGGCATCATAGTGTTGCCTACTTCTGATGAGGACCCAGTCGTTTCGGGAACTGTAATCTTAACTTCCGGTTTTTGTTCCGTGAGGTGGCAGAAAACCTCAAGCGTTTGCATGAAGAGGTCCGCCGCGTCACGCTCGGCCTCATCCCCAATATCGACTTTTCTATATAACGCTGTCAGTTTAGTAGGACCCCGATTCTGATACCTATCCTCATATGCGTTCAGGGTGTGGTAACTAAACCGTAAAATGAAATGCCGTCTGTGGCTACCGGCATGCGAATTGTGCATATCCATCGTATATTCTTCGCTCTCCTTCCGTTCTACCAGTGCCTTTGCTATCTTGTCAATTCCCTCTCGCTCATCTTTGCTCAATCTATTCAGTCTACCCGGTGGCTGCTTGCTAGTCTTGTGTTCATCTGATGTTATTTCTAATGCGGCCGGAGCAGGGGCCGTGAGTGCTGGGGCACTAGCTTCAAGGTTATTCTCATTTGCACTCGGAGCTGGCAAGTGCTATACTAGGGGTTGGAAGGGGGCATAAGGGGGGGGCATATAGATGATCGGAGGACTTAGCAGCAGCTCATCGTTCGCCCGTTGTTTGGAGGTCAGCTCAGGGTAGAGCGTAGAGGGGGTCCTAACAGGACACTGGCCTGTCGATTCAGATTCCTGTTTATGTCTGGCTTTCTCCCTTTCTTTTATATCTTCTTCTAGTTTCTTAGCGGCCAGGTGGGCTGCCTTTCGTAACTCTTTTCCTATTCTCACTTCTTCTCTTTTCTTTCGTTGTTCTGCTTCTTTGCGCCACATGCCGAAACTATCAAGCATAGTGGGCGTGGTTTTATTGTTACAAAGGGCTGTTTCCAGCACGTTTATTTTTGTGTCATCGAAGGATCCTATCAGTGGCCACTGACTTTCCTGATCCTTTTTAGTATATTTATTCCATAACTTACTATAAGCTACGGCGACTAGTCCATATTTTCAAAACATATCCTTATTAGGGGTGCCCTCCAGAGGAGCCGGATGATCCACCTCTAATAAGCGGTCTGGGCTGAACCAACTACTGACCAATGGGGAGAAGATAGGCATGACGGGTTACAACGGGGACAAAAGTCTGCACTACCTATCCTTCACTACTTTGTGAAGACTGGACAGAATATTTCTATTCTGCAGTATTCGCAAATAGGGAATACCCAAAGAGAGAACCAATATCGAACAATTAATGTCCGTTCAATCAAACAATCAGTGGCGAGAAAGAAATAGGCACGACGGGTTACAACAGGGGCAAAAGCCTGCGTTACCTATTCTTCACTATCTGCAAAGGAGGACAGAATACTTTTACCCTTCCCTGTTTGTAGACAGGGAATTCTCGAGAAAAACAATCCTCGAACAAACAATGTTCGGGCAAACAATCAATCAGTGGGTGAGAAAAGATGGGCACGACGGATTACAACGGGGGCAAAAGCCTGCGTTACCTACCCTTCACTGCCTGCAAAGGAAGATAGAATACTTTTATCCCTCTCAGTTTGCAGACAGAGAATCTCCAAGAGAACTAACAATTCGGAGAGCAATACTAGTATTTTCCAATCAAACAATCAAATATTTCCTAGTTTGTCGTGTTACACGACCTTACCCGGACCGTATGGACAGTTTCTCGTCTTCCGCTTCCAGCGCCCGATCGTCCTCTACTCTCCGTAATTGCTGTGGCACTCCTGATGGTTCCCAGTCAGGACCGTAGATCACTCGAGAGAGGTCTGCTCGGAACCAGTGAAGTTCGGATGATCGGCTGCCAGACGAGGGTCTATCGGGCAGGAGCTCTTCCCGATCGTTGCAGTCGTTCACTCCGTCGTCGGGACCTCTCCCACTGGATCCACGTGTCGCTGATGGGCCCCACGTTTGGGACGCCAATTGATGAAAAAGGGTTCAGGGAGATCAGGTCGTTTTTACCCCTTTTCTAGGATTTCCCGGCGTTAGCCGCTTCTCACCCAACTCATGATTTACCAAATAAAGAGGCAGGCGCTGGAGACTGGAAGGCAGGAAACAGGAGTTTATTTCCGACGGAACAGAACACGTCAAATCAGACAACAGGGTATCTTCTCGAGGTGCTCTCTCAACATCTCTGAGGCCTGGCCTCTTATACACTGGTTTATTACTTTATTACATGCAACACATTCTTAGTAATGCTTTGAAGTACGGAGAAAGGCGTCTTAGGAATCCCCGGTTCAGGTCCGCTCCCACACATATCTACAGTAGGAGTCCCCACCCCTAATCTCAGCATGATGGCTATCGTGCAGCTGGGTATTCCGCTGGGAACAGAAATGCGGGTAATCAATCGGATCTAGGGGTGTGAGGGCATTGATTAATCCCCGCTCCTTTGAAGTGAGGCGAGGTCCTACTGTAGGGGCAATAAACCGCATCTGTTGGGCTAAGTGATGGCCTGGGGTCGGGCCGAACAATCGGGCAAGGAGGAAGAGGTTATCTATCAAAGGGCCTGTTTTATGAATGAGATGAAAGGGTGTGGGGGGTTCAGCGCGGGATGAGGCTCGGAGGCAAGGTCGCGCTGGAGGTGCGTTTAGGGCCAAGCAGGAGAGACCGGGGGCTGTCGAAGGGGGGATGTGTGCTTGCAAAGCCGGGGTGTGAGGGGGTGAGACGCGCTGGCTATTGGCAGTAGGCAGAGGGATCATGGCATTCAAAAAAATGGCTGCTGCTTACGCACACGCATGAAGCCGAAAGGAGACAAGACGGCGCCGATAATGTTTACGCAACGATCTAGATTTTAACACAGAGACCACCATGCAGAAGGAAGCACAAAGAACCCGGCATGGAGGAGAACGCTGCACGGAGGAGCGAGACCGCCCCACACATGGACCAAGCAAATCGTCGCAGTAACGTTCCACAAGAAGGAAGCAAGCCACTGAAGCAAGCACCCAGGTGGCCACACAGGCAGCCAACAACCAATCCCGACCACGCCCGACCCAGCCGAACAATGAAGAACTGACAGAAACAGGAGCGCACAGGGAAGAAAAGCCACAGGCAGAAACACACCAAAGGTGAGGAGGACAGAAGAGCTTGGCGAAATGAGCCTGAGCAACATCAACACCTCCAGGGAGCAAACCCGAGCCAGCAGACTCCAGCACCCCAAAACCAGGGACAAAGAGAAAGAGGATGTAAATTCCACACAGGAAGCACAGGGCCCTGCCCGGGGAAGGTGAACCGGTAAAACTCAGCAGCCCTGGACAAAGAAAAGCACTGTACGAACGCAAACCACCACAGGAATAATCTAAAGCTTTGGCAGGAAACAAACCCTTGACCTGTGCAAGAATGCGAACCCAGAAGCATAATACTGTTATTTTATTTTATTTAACTTTATTGTTTAGTTAATTAAAACCATAACAAATATCCTTACAGTTAGTATTCAATATCAAAAGAGAAGGTAAAATTCATCAAATACAGTTTAAAACAGAGGTTAAAGATAAAATGATGGTCTTATTAAATCTAGAGGTGACCAATTACTTTCAAGCATTGTTCTAAGGCCATCAAAAACTTTATCAGCTAGCAGTTAAAAGGAGAAAAACGTAATAATAATAAGAAGCCTCATTAAATCTAAACATGACCAGTTGCTTTCAAGCGTTTTTCAAAAGCTATCAAGAATTTTATCAGTTTGCAGTTAATTATAGGAGCTGTTGAGTCCAAACCACCAATAACAGCAGACCTGCAGGTGCGTAGTCTCTTGACCCGAAAAATGTACTTTAAAAAGAGCGTGCGCTCCTGGCTCAGGTTCTTGCAATGACATATGATATGAATTATGTCTTCTTTTGTGGTGCCACAGAGGCGACAGACAACTGTGCCGTAGTGTTTCCAAGCGGGTTCGTCAGCCAAGGTTGGGTATTTACCTAGTCTCAGAGCCATCAGCTTTTTTTTAAAAAAGACGGAATAGGTTGTGTCTAAGTAGGCAGCTGGGGTAAGTTTTTTGTAACCGTTGATCACAGTCCAGGAATAAGAGCGGTCTGAGAAAATGGCTTTGTCAGTAATCAACGAATGAAATTTGGCCGCCTTATTTAATGCCTGTTTAAAGGAGATGAATGGCAAGTTAATACTGACTACTGAGACATAGGTCCAACACTCGCAGCAGCAGAAACCAAGGGAGAAGCACCCAGGCGAGCACCACCAGTAGGTCAAACGCCCCGTCTAGGCCAGACAAGCCAAGATCCCTGTATGCAAACGGGAACAGAGAAAAGCGCAAAGCCGGGAGCAAGGACAAGAAGGTAGATAGAGCCCCCACCAAGGACACAGACCGGAACAAGCGACCCAGTCAAGGACAGCACAACTGTGCCAAAAAAACAAAGGAGCAAACACAAGACAACAGCTTCTGGCACTCCCAGGTGGTCTCCCACACAGGGACAAAACAGGCGGACCCAGCTCAAGTACTGAGACAGACGAGAACAGATGTTCTCATGGAGGAAAAGCTGTAGGGCCAGCAATCCACCGGTGAAAGAGGCAGGAGTAAAACTGCCCAGGAAAACAACAAGAAGCCCCCGCAGGGCAGGGGCAAATCCCAGAAAAACCAAGCAACAGCCAAAAGAAGCCAGACAGGAAATCTGCCCCCAGGTGTACCAACCGACTCAGTATAGACCGGGAACCCAGCACCCCCCACAGGATGCCAAAGATCGTCAGCGCCCGGGAAGGGGATACCAGAACAGAAAGACCACCGGCCGCACCAGTAGACAGGGCGGGAAGGGAGTCATCGGGGTAAGAGAAGGGACACCCATGGGAACGGACTCATCCGGGAACAAACCGGAACCCATTAAGGCCCAGAAACAGTGAGAGTACCTCAACGGGGAGGTCCCACAAGGGACAGAACCGGGGAAGCACCGCCTGTCAACAAGGCACAAAGACACCCAAAACACCCCCCGTGGAAGGCCCCCACCAAGGCAGACAACCCTAACCACACAAAACCAGCTGAAGGGGGACAGGCACCAGGAGGAACGCAACCAAAAACTGCAAAGTCAGAAACAGGATGGAAAAAACACCAATACCCCACTGGTAAACGGGAACCGGATATATAGGACCCACTGGAGAAAGACCAGCAAGACAGTAAAAAAGCGACCACGCAAGAACAGGCAAAACGCACACCCCAGCAGAGGTGTGTGCCGAATCCCTGGCCTGACCAAGCAGTCACCACCCAAAGGTAGTAGAACAACCAAAGAGCCGCAGCACTTTGGACATGAGCAGGGGAGGCCAATAACCGAAGACCGGAGTGGCCCGGCAGTAAGCAGAACCCAAGGAACCATGACAGAGGCCACCCAAGACGAGAGGAGAGGCAACAGAAGTTCTAACAGAGCCCCAACCCCCAGGAAGCGAGGAGAAGCACTGCCAGGAAGGGGGCGCAAGAGCCGCCTGCCGAGCCAGGGAGCACTGGAAACCCCAGATAGGTACCCCACCAGGGACCGACCAGGCCAGAACCTGCACAACCATGGAGAGCAGGTGGGAACAGGATGGTAGGACCACCCGCCCAAAACCCAGAAGGGACGAAGGAGTAGGGACAACTACAGCAAACACAACAAAGCCGCAGCACCGGGATACACTGCCAAACGCCAAAGAAACATCCGGACATGAACACACAACCCCTAGTGCAAATGGTCGTAGTAAGTGCTACCACCAGTACAAACAATGGCAATTTACACAGTACCACAAGAAGCACGGAGCACTACCCCATGGAACCCTTCATGGAACCCAATAAGAAAGAAAAACTGCTAGAACACCTGGAAGGGACCAAAGCAGTGTCATTCAGCACACAACAGAGGGAACAAACGGCACCCTGCAGGTTTATAACAAAACATGTGTTATTGTAAATCGCACCTTAACCCCGAACAGGGTATCTCAGCGCTGAATAACAGATGGATATTGGTACCCAACGTAATGGTACTCAGTGTATCGACCTCAGTCGGATGAAAAGACAGATAAGCCCAGCCGGGATTGAACTTAGGACCAAGAGGTCGAAGACGGGCCCCTGCAGTTGATGCATTAGTCCACTAAGCCACCAGAAACAACAAAAGTAGGACGTAGAAGCCCAACAAACACAAAGCATAGAATGCAAATTGCTACCTGCCCCTGCTCCAAGAAGCAGGTTAGATAACACCAGTCCAAAATGGGGGAATCAATGAGTAAACTGCACCTATATTGGAGAAAAATAAAATTGCTAGTAACAACCAACGAAAGCTGCAAGGCCAACACAGACCTACCGCAGCAACAGGTGACAGAGACTCCCCCGATAAAGTAAAACATATAAAAATATACAAAAGAAACAACACTCACCCAGAGTACGTTGTTCCCGCCATACAGCCCAGGGCCACCACGACCCAAAAACAACAACATGTAAGAGACCGAATCGTGACAGTAGCAGAAGGGTCAAAAAGAGGGCTCCAAATCGTACTCTCTCACTTCCACTGCCAGCTGTAAACCAGGAAATTAGTTGAGAATGAAGAAGTCGGAATTAAAAAAGCGGAGCCCCGCCGTAGCCCACGAGGGCCGCCAGCCCCATGGTACTGAAACAGGGTATTCCACAGCCAGCCACAGACAGACTGAACCACAGACCCAGACTCTGGCAGAAAAGAGGCAAAACACTAAGAAGCCACCCAGCAACCTGTGGGACCGGCTGCACCTGAGGGAACAGCCGCACAGGAAGCCGGACAAGCCCGGCCCAGCCCACCAACCTGTCAGCCTCGGAGGCAAGGCCAACCAACAACTCAATCACAAGCGGCACCCCTTCCTGCAGGAGATCCGCATGAAATTCCTGCAGGAGTGCGCCGAGAAACGCCAGGGAGAATATTGCGGAAGGAACAAGCCTGCGCTGGGAACTGCACTTGCCCCAGCGTTAAACAGGTAAGCCCTTGAGCTCCTAGGAGCTCAGAGAACCCAAAGGGACAAGAAGTCCAGCAGCAGCAAGCGCCGAACGCCAGCTTGCAAACATAAACAAATGGAGGAGAAGCCGAAGACCCCCGGATGGTCCGCCGGGCCCCCTCACCCAAAACCCACGCCAACAGCCAGCCCCTCGTAGGGACACCCCCCAAGCCTGAAGGAACTGTAGAGTTGGGGAAAGCCGCACGCGCTCCCACACTGAGAGAAAAATAAGTCCCAGATCCAAGGAGCACCGACGGGAGGCCTAGGCACAGACGATGTCCCAAAACTATTGTCAACACGGCTCGCTAAGGCAGAGCCTAACCTGCACTGAAGGACACCGGGGGAAGGAAGGGGGGAGGTCCTAGATCCTCAGGGCCCACTAGAGCAGGACCACCAACCATGGACTCATGTTCCCTCTACAGCAGTAACCACTTACCTGAGAACGCATCTGGAGAGTCATCATGCGCAGAACCAAAAAAGCAGGCTGTAGCTTTGGTCCGGCCCTCCTCTTATAGAGGTCAGGGATGATAGGGGTCGGCCATGTTGGGAAGGGATGGGAGGCATGGAAGGCTAACTTTTGCTTTGGAGGGTTCTGGTGTAGAGCTGAACCTCCCTTCGTTATTCATGTGGCGAGGAAGACTTACGAGGACGTAATGTGAGATTATCTCTTAAAGCCATTCAACACACATTGTCTGTACACTCATTTTGCTGTAGAATGATTGGACATTGACTGCATGAATGATTTGGCAAATATTTTCAGCATTTTGACTGCATTATCACAATCATTCTGATTTCTTTTGATGTGCTTGAGAAGCTATTGTTTTATGTTTTTTTTCTTATTCCTGGCTCACGTTTGTCCGTTGTATACTGAGAGTTTGTGTAAACTTTGAAAAGATTTTGGGTGTGAACTACATCTTAGCTGTTTGATGAATGGGAGGTGGAACAAAGGTATTACTAGGTCTATATGGATTTATGATGTAAAACTGTTTTTCCTTTTACTATTATCCAAACGGTTTTAGGGTATCTATACTTCTCAATGTCACGGCTTGTGTCTTGCAATTCATTCAGAACCATATTTAATAAAATTCTATCAGAAACAATAAATATTACATGATATGTTTGGGTTGGTGTTAAAATGTCAACCGTATTCTAGCACGGCTCTTCAAGGAGCTCACCACTAATATGCTATATGTTCTCTTAGTGAACATATATGTGCGAGATGGCTGTGTTCTACTTTCACGCAAAAAAATAACCTAATTCGACCCTGATAAATTGCTGTATCAGAGACCTCTGTCTTGATGAGTCACCAGCCTCTTATAACACTGCTTGTCCAGGGCTAACATATTAGAGAATATTGTGGTGGTCCAGCTAGAGGGATATGGTGGCCCATCTAGAGGGATATTTCAATTAGAATAACTACTTTACCAAACAGCAATTAGATGTTTGTCTTGGAATTGGGCTAAATGTGCCTTATTAAGTTGGAACAATGTCTTGAGTGTACCAATGCAGGCTGCTTGATGCTCAATCTCTTGGCATCAAAGATGCCTCTGACCTCCTTCGTACACCAGCTACAGTGACCCATGCAGATTTACAGCAATCACTGGTTCACACATACAAAGGCCAGAGCTGCACCATATATGAATGAAAGAAGAAATGTTAACACATAAATATCTTGTGGCTTGATATCAATAATTCTCAAGTACTTCAGTAGTATTCTTCATTTATTATTGCTTCATATAAATGTTCATAAAAACCTGCCAACGTGTTTCGTCCAGTAGACAATGGACTTCTTCAGCACAGAAAATCTCTGGCATCAATTAGTTCCAGTTCTGTCATAATTTAGGTAAAAATAAGTTTCTTACAGTCGAGCCATTTTTGATGCGGCATCTGTGTCTACAGTATTATTAAATGCAAACTTTACAAACAAGTTTTTCAAGAATCCATCCAAGTGTGGGTATCGGATTGTCAAAGTTAAATGATCATTTCAATAGGAGAAGGTCCATCCAAAACCAGGAACTCTGAGAGGTGCTGCCAAAGTGAATGACTCTGTTTCATTGCACCGGACGCCAGACATCAGAGAAATATCCGAAATGTCAAAAAATGTGTAGCAGAATGTTGGGTAGATATGCATGATTATAATCACATAGAAGCTCACTGCTAGCAAAAATAAAATCACTTAGGGTAGGAAAATGGGTTAGTAGTAGATGGGGGTATTCAACCTCTGCTAGTAAGAATACCACTAAGAGATTTAGTTGTGTCTCTGTAAATGAATCCTTGCTCAACCCTTAGTAGCTTATCAAACCAGTAGGCAGTCTTTACTTAGCAGACAGGTATGTGTAAAGCATTTAAGACCACTAAAACAGTAAATAAATAATAGACATACACAATAAAAATCCAATACCAATTTATAAAACTAGAGAATGTTTCTATTTTTAGAATGACACCAAAACAGCAAACATCCAATGTAGTGAATCAGAGATCTGAATTTTTGAAGATGAAACCAAAAATTGTGCATTCTACTTAAACCGCCAGTCGTGGCAATCTGGTCATGCTGAACCAGGACAAAGTTAAAGTTTTTGGCCATCGCAATGAAGCGTGGTTCGAATAGGCAGAGAGCTAGGGCCTAGTCAAAAGTTCACCTTCGGACTTAGGGCCTAATGTATGAAGCATATTTGGGGTCAGAAATGGCCGATTGGGTCATTTCCAAACACAAAAATGCTTGTACATGTGTACAAAACACAAACTATGTTTCAGTTACATGTTGCCCAATCACAATTTGTGTTTGTGATCTGGTATTTTGAAGGGGCGTGTTTATGGCATCCCTTTTAAGTATCGAATCTGAATGGGATATTAAGAATGTTTTGCAAACAAATTTTGATCGCAAAAAAAACTAATTTTACTGACTCCTTGTAGGAGGTTGCAACTCATTCGCGAATGAGAAGGTGTCCCCAGGAGACCCCTTACCCTTTCAGAATGAAACACAAATATTTTTAATAGCTGGCAGTGTTCCCACAATGACTGCCTACTCGGAAAATGAAACTGCAGCGTTAATATTTTTTCTTTCTAAATGCATCCTACTTTCCTTTAAAAAAAAAAAAAGGCTGTATTAAAAAAAAAAAAAGATTGCTTTATTATGAAGCAATCACAGGCATGTGGTCTGCTGACGGCAGCAAGCCACCATCCCATGATGGCGGCGATTCCTACTGAGTTGAAAATTGTTACCTACTGCCTTAATATGCATGAGTTAGGTTTATTTGTGTCCCACTAGAAATCATGAATGAAACTCAAAAGAGTATGATACATTCATACATTAGGAATACCGATTTTCTAATTACAATTCAGAGAGAATTGCAATTAGGAAATCTCTATTCTTAATGTTAGTACATCTGGCCAATGGTCTTTTTCTTGGAACTTTTCTCTCGTGTTAGGTTCCTTGTGTTTCTTGGATCTGAAGTATGAGTTGATGCCAGTGGGTGTTGAATCCTTGGCATCAACCGTGATGAGGGTCTCAAAGCGTTAATCAAAAGTTTCCCTCTCATTGTTGAGTTGGGCTCTGTCTGCAGCTTTTTAGTGGACATAACAGCAAAGTCAAGCCGATCAGCGAGTTGAAGTCAGTAACTTGACTCGATGTCGAGCCGGTTACCTCCTGGATCTTTTCTGCAAAATGTAGAAAATTTCAAAACTTTAAGTTCTTACTGTTTCTTTGGTTCCTTTGAGGTAAACAAGGGTGCAGTAGCATCAGCCAAGGGTCATGAGACTCTGGATTACCCCTTAGAGGCTAAGAATCAATTCCCGCAATGCACTTACACAGTCCAAGAAAAATCCTGCCATTGTCATAATCGGGCACTCGGACCGGCAAGGAGATGCCAATGCTGGTAAGGCGGTCTTGGGGCCACCGTACTCAGAATTTGACCCTTCATGTAAGCAGGGAACTCTATACCAATACCATGTGCTTGTTGGCTGTCCTCATTACATTCTCTTCCCTCGGTAAACTAGCATTCCTTGAGGCCTGCAAATCCGCATTTCAGCACTACTTATCAACTTTCCCTGATGCATCTCTAAGTTTGTTCAAACTTGTTTTAAAATTATTTCAAACAAGAAGATATATTTGGTGTCGAAGTACTAACTTCAGTCCAAATGCATGCACTCATGGCTGAGTTACTTGAGATACACATGTCTCATTGGTAAATAGAGAGGCCACTAAAACATTTTTGATTATTTGTTCATTTTTTCCTGCATTTGCCATTAAGACCTTTTTTACATTTGTAGCCAATGTGATATTGCTTACTTCTGTTTAACATTTGATTCCTTATCCAATTTTCTTTATTTTCGTGCGAGTTGTCTTAATATTCTCTTTCTTAAACTTAGTGTGGGTCTTTTCGCTCTTTAATTCTTTAGCAGCCAAGTCATTTTTCTTAACTGTTTTGCCAAATTCTAAATTATACATTTCAGTAACATAGCACCATGTTTTTCATCATCTCTGTGCTCCGACTTATGCTCTAGTAATTCTACCAAAGATGAACAAGGATTTGCCTTTATAGACTCTTCAGTTTTAGAAGTGTTGGAACTCATCCACATCTCACATTAGGCAACTCCGCTCTCTTTCACATAGTCTTCAAGCTGACTTCCTGCCTAATTTATATTCGCTCTTTCTACACAATTATTGGATTTTAGTATACATTAAGAATAATGCCACCATGCCAAGTGCATTTAATGAATATATACAAAGGAATATATAGGTTATTATAAGATAATGTCACTGAGGGCTTGTGTCACTTGATGTCTAGTTCTGGCAACACAATTTGAACAAGAGGTGAAGCAAAAGGTGTTGGACTTCTAGGCTTCATGCCACCGGTGTCTGTCACAACAAGACTGGGGAGACAAAAAGAAATGCGACACCAAACCACCCAAGTAAACTATTACTAGAAAATATAATTACAAGGATCGCTTTGGTTTCCAGAATCATCTTCAGCTTTCATATAATTAAGTCTTTGAGAAATAAGAAGATGCTCTGGAAGCATGTAATCAGTTTAATTATATTCATGTTCACAAAATAACTTCTGAACACATTTTAGTTACAGTACAATGAAATACACCACCCTACGCTCACAATTCTTCAACAACGCAAACTTAAAACCTAGCATCATTCATATACCCATTATATATATTTGAATTATTCAGTAATTAGCGGATTTTCTTCAACTCTGATTATTAATTTGCCTTAACACGGCACCTTTTAATTGGCAATGTTCGCAGTTAGCGAAGAAGAAAGAGAGGGGGATATTTACAAGGAAGTGGCGGAGCACGTCGTTAGCCTCCTTGGCTTAACGACACGCTTCGCAAGAATGGCAAGGCTGCACCATATTCACAAGAATGTGGTGCAGCCTTGTGTTTCCCCTGATTGGTTATGTGTAGGAAGGCGTCCCTTCTTGCACATAAATAATCCTAAAATGCCATTTTGTAACTTTCATGTGTGCTGCTTCATGCAGTACACAGAAACGTTACAAAATGGCATTTTTAAAGGTTTGTTTATGTACAGAAAAGCACACCTTCCAGTACATAAACAAACCATGGCATTTTTCTTTTTCCATGTGTGCTGCACAAGTTAGCACACATGAAAAAAGCAAAAAAGAGGAGAAATAATGCATTTCTCCTCGTTTCGCCAAATTAAGACCAGGATTTCCCTGGTCTTAACTTTGGCGCTGCCTCCTATGTAAGCCACCCTTCTACATAGGGGGCAGCGTCAAATATAATGGCTGTTATGGTGGACCCCGCACCACAACACCCACTGCATGTCCCTTTCACGCTAAGCATTGCGTGAAAGTGTGCCTTATGTACAAGGCTATTTACAACAAGGGGTGGTGAGGGACAGAGTCTCTGAATTAAGCAGAATACTCTCACCCAGTCAAGAGATCAGGGCTAGATCCAACACAGTTTTTTAGCTCATTGCACCATCCCAGTTTCAGAACCTGGCTGTATGCAAATTAGTCTGTTCCTGTCCCAGTGCATGATGGGAACAGGGCAAACCAAACTACACAAGCCAATTCTTACACTGGGAAGGAAACAAGCTTCCGGGGACCGGTTTCTGGCATTACAGCCGTCTTCGGCCCGGCTTGCTTGAATCCTGATGGTGCAATGAGCAAGGGACTCATGTCTGAGTATACCCTTCCACGCTTAGGGTGGACAAAATTATTTACAACAAGGGGTGGTGAGGGACAGAGTCTCTGAATTAAGCAGAATACTCTCACCCAGTCAAGAGATCAGGGCTAGATCCAACACCGTTTTTTAGCTCATTGCACCATCCCAGTTTCAGAACCTGGCTGTATGCAAATTAGTCTGTTCCTGTCCCAGTGCATGATGGGAACAGGGCAAACCAAACTACACAAGCCAATTCTTACACTGGGAAGGAAACAAGCTTCCGGGGACCGGTTTCTGGCATTACAGCCGTCTTCGGCCCGGCTTGCTTGAATCCTGATGGTGCAATGAGCAAGGGACTCATGTCTGAGTATACCCTTCCACGCTTAGGGTGGACAAAATTATTTACAACAAGGGGTGGTGAGGGACAGAGTCTCTGAATTAAGCAGAATACTCTCACCCAGTCAAGAGATCAGGGCTAGATCCAACACCGTTTTTTAGCTCATTGCACCATCCCAGTTTCAGAACCTGGCTGTATGCAAATTAGTCTGTTCCTGTCCCAGTGCATGATGGGAACAGGGCAAACCAAACTACACAAGCCAATTCTTACACTGGGAAGGAAACAAGCTTCCGGGGACCGGTTTCTGGCATTACAGCCGTCTTCGGCCCGGCTTGCTTGAATCCTGATGGTGCAATGAGCAAGGGACTCATGTCTGAGTATACCCTTCCACGCTTAGGGTGGACAAAATTATTTACAACAAGGGGTGGTGAGGGACAGAGTCTCTGAATTAAGCAGAATACTCTCACCCAGTCAAGAGATCAGGGCTAGATCCAACACCGTTTTTTAGCTCATTGCACCATCCCAGTTTCAGAACCTGGCTGTATGCAAATTAGTCTGTTCCTGTCCCAGTGCATGATGGGAACAGGGCAAACCAAACTACACAAGCCAATTCTTACACTGGGAAGGAAACAAGCGTCCGGGGACCGGTTTCTGGCATTACAGCCGTCTTCGGCCCGGCTTGCTTGAATCCTGATGGTGCAATGAGCAAGGGACTCATGTCTGAGTATACCCTTCCACGCTTAGGGTGGACAAAATTATTTACAACAAGGGGTGGTGAGGGACAGAGTCTCTGAATTAAGCAGAATACTCTCACCCAGTCAAGAGATCAGGGCTAGATCCAACACCGTTTTTAGCTCATTGCACCATCCCAGTTTCAGAACCTGGCTGTATGCAAATTAGTCTGTTTCTGTCCCAGTGCATGATGGGAACAGGGCAAACCAAACTACACAAGCCAATTCTTACACTGGGAAGGAAACAAGCTTCCGGGGACCGGTTTCTGGCATTACAGCCGTCTTCGGCCCGGCTTGCTTGAATCCTGATGGTGCAATGAGCAAGGGACTCATGTCTGAGTATACCCTTCCACGCTTAGGGTGGACAAAATTATTTACAAAAAGGGGTGGTGAGGGACAGAGTCTCTGAATTAAGCAGAATACTCTCACCCAGTCAAGAGATCAGGGCTAGATCCAACACCGTTTTTTAGCTCATTGCACCATCCCAGTTTCAGAACCTGGCTGTATGCAAATTAGTCTGTTCCTGTCCCAGTGCATGATGGGAACAGGGCAAACCAAACTACACAAGCCAATTCTTACACTGGGAAGGAAACAAGCTTCCAGGGACCGGTTTCTGGCATTACAGCCGTCTTCGGCCCGGCTTGCTTGAATCCTGATGGTGCAATGAGCAAGGGACTCATGTCTGAGTATACCCTTCCACGCTTAGGGTGGACAAAATTATTTACAACAAGGGGTGGTGAGGGGCAGAGTCTCTGAATTAAGCAGAATACTCTCACCCAGTCAAGAGATCAGGGCTAGATCCAACACCGTTTTTAGCTCATTGCACCATCCCAGTTTCAGAACCTGGCTGTATGCAAATTAGTCTGTTCCTGTCCCAGTGCATGATGGGAACAGGGCAAACCAAACTACACAAGCCAATTCTTACACTGGGAAGGAAACAAGCTTCCGGGGACCGGTTTCTGGCATTACAGCCGTCTTCGTCCCGGCTTGCTTGAATCCTGATGGTGCAATGAGCAAGGGACTCATGTCTGAGTATACCCTTCCACGCTTAGGGTGGACAAAATTATTTACAACAAGGGGTGGTGAGGGACAGAGTCTCTGAATTAAGCAGAATACTCTCACCCAGTCAAGAGATCAGGGCTAGATCCAACACCGTTTTTTAGCTCATTGCACCATCCCAGTTTCAGAACCTGGCTGTATGCAAATTAGTCTGTTCCTGTCCCAGTGCATGATGGGAACAGGGCAAACCAAACTACACAAGCCAATTCTTACACTGGGAAGGAAACAAGCTTCCGGGGACCGGTTTCTGGCATTACAGCCGTCTTCGGCCCGGCTTGCTTGAATCCTGATGGTGCAATGAGCAAGGGACTCATGTCTGAGTATACCCTTCCACGCTTAGGGTGGACAAAATTATTTACAACAAGGGGTGGTGAGGGACAGAGTCTCTGAATTAAGCAGAATACTCTCACCCAGTCAAGAGATCAGGGCTAGATCCAACACCGTTTTTTAGCTCATTGCACCATCCCAGTTTCAGAACCTGGCTGTATGCAAATTAGTCTGTTCCTGTCCCAGTGCATGATGGGAACAGGGCAAACCAAACTACACAAGCCAATTCTTACACTGGGAAGGAAACAAGCTTCCGGGGACCGGTTTCTGGCATTACAGCCGTCTTCGGCCCGGCTGGCTTGAATCCTGATGGTGCAATGAGCAAGGGACTCATGTCTGAGTATACCCTTCCACGCTTAGGGTGGACAAAATTATTTACAACAAGGGGTGGTGCGGGACAGAGTCTCTGAATTAAGCAGAATACTCTCACCCAGTCAAGAGATCAGGGCTAGATCCAACACCGTTTTTTAGCTCATTGCACCATCCCAGTTTCAGAACCTGGCTGTATGCAAATTAGTCTGTTCCTGTCCCAGTGCATGATGGGAACAGGGCAAACCAAACTACACAAGCCAATTCTTACACTGGGAAGGAAACAAGCTTCCGGGGACCGGTTTCTGGCATTACAGCCGTCTTCGGCCCGGCTTGCTTGAATCCTGATGGTGCAATGAGCAAGGGACTCATGTCTGAGTATACCCTTCCACGCTTAGGGTGGACAAAATTATTTACAACAAGGGGTGGTGAGGGACAGAGTCTCTGAATTAAGCAGAATACTCTCACCCAGTCAAGAGATCAGGGCTAGATCCAACACCGTTTTTTAGCTCATTGCACCATCCCAGTTTCAGAACCTGGCTGTATGCAAATTAGTCTGTTCCTGTCCCAGTGCATGATGGGAACAGGGCAAACCAAACTACACAAGCCAATTCTTACACTGGGAAGGAAACAAGCTTCCGGGGACCGGTTTCTGGCATTACAGCCGTCTTCGGCCCGGCTTGCTTGAATCCTGATGGTGCAATGAGCAAGGGACTCATGTCTGAGTATACCCTTCCACGCTTAGGGTGGACAAAATTATTTACAACAAGGGGTGGTGAGGGACAGAGTCTCTGAATTAAGCAGAATACTCTCACCCAGTCAAGAGATCAGGGCTAGATCCAACACCGTTTTTTAGCTCATTGCACCATCCCAGTTTCAGAACCTGGCTGTATGCAAATTAGTCTGTTCCTGTCCCAGTGCATGATGGGAACAGGGCAAACCAAACTACACAAGCCAATTCTTACACTGGGAAGGAAACAAGCTTCCGGGGACCGGTTTCTGGCATTACAGCCGTCTTCGGCCCGGCTGGCTTGAATCCTGATGGTGCAATGAGCAAGGGACTCATGTCTGAGTATACCCTTCCACGCTTAGGGTGGACAAAATTATTTACAACAAGGGGTGGTGCGGGACAGAGTCTCTGAATTAAGCAGAATACTCTCACCCAGTCAAGAGATCAGGGCTAGATCCAACACCGTTTTTTAGCTCATTGCACCATCCCAGTTTCAGAACCTGGCTGTATGCAAATTAGTCTGTTCCTGTCCCAGTGCATGATGGGAACAGGGCAAACCAAACTACACAAGCCAATTCTTACACTGGGAAGGAAACAAGCTTCCGGGGACCGGTTTCTGGCATTACAGCCGTCTTCGGCCCGGCTTGCTTGAATCCTGATGGTGCAATGAGCAAGGGACTCATGTCTGAGTATACCCTTCCACGCTTAGGGTGGACAAAATTATTTACAACAAGGGGTGGTGAGGGACAGAGTCTCTGAATTAAGCAGAATACTCTCACCCAGTCAAGAGATCAGGGCTAGATCCAACACCGTTTTTTAGCTCATTGCACCATCCCAGTTTCAGAACCTGGCTGTATGCAAATTAGTCTGTTCCTGTCCCAGTGCATGATGGGAACAGGGCAAACCAAACTACACAAGCCAATTCTTACACTGGGAAGGAAACAAGCTTCCGTCCCTGGCCCAGTGCATCATGGGAACAGGGCAGACCAGACTACAAAAGCCAATTCTTACACTGGGAAGGAAACAAGCTTCCGGGGACCGGTTTCTGGCATTACAGCCGTCTTCGGCCCGGCTTGCTTGAATCCTGATGGTGCAATGAGCAAGGGACTCATGTCTGAGTATACCCTTCCACGCTTAGGGTGGACAAAATTATTTACAACAAGGGGTGGTGAGGGACAGAGTCTCTGAATTAAACGGTGTTGGATCTAGCCCTGATCTCTTGACTGGGTGAGAGTACTCTGCTTAATTCAGAGACTCTGTCCATCACCACCCCTTGTTGTAAATAATTTTGTCCACCCTAAGCGTGGAAGGGTATACTCAGATGTGAGTCCCTTGCTCATTGCACCATCAGGATTCAAGCAAGCCGGGCCGAAGACGCCTGAAATGGCAGAAACCGGTCCCCGGAAGCTTGTTTCCTTCCCAGTGTAAGAATTGGCTTTTGTAGTCTGGTCTGCCCTGTTCCCATGATGCACTGGGCCAGGGACAGACTAATTTGCATACAGCCAGGTTCTGAAACTGGGATGGTGCAATGAGCTAAAAAACGGTGTTGGATCTAGCCTTGATCTCTTGACTGGGTGAGAGTACTCTGCTTAATTCAGAGACTCTGTCCATCACCACCCCTTGTTGTAAATAATTTTGTCCACCCTAAGCGTGGAAGGGTATACTCAGATGTGAGTCCCTTGCTCATTGCACCATCAGGATTCAAGCAAGCCGGGCCGAAGACGCCTGAAATGGCAGAAACCGGTCCCCGGAAGCTTGTTTCCTTCCCAGTGTAAGAATTGGCTTTTGTAGTCTGGTCTGCCCTGTTCCCATGATGCACTGGGCCAGGGACAGACTAATTTGCATACAGCCAGGTTCTGAAACTGGGATGGTGCAATGAGCTAAAAAACGGTGTTGGATCTAGCCCTGATCTCTTGACTGGGTGAGAGTACTCTGCTTAATTCAGAGACTCTGTCCATCACCACCCCTTGTTGTAAATAATTTTGTCCACCCTAAGCGTGGAAGGGTATACTCAGATGTGAGTCCCTTGCTCACATCTCAGTGTACTATGGCGTTTGTAGTGATAGCTTCCAGGCAATCTGCTCTTAGACTGTTCCTACTGTGCATATCAGCAGTCGCGGCTCCTAGTGGGAGTGCTGCGGGGTGGTGGGGCGGGGAGGGAGAGGGGCAGGGTGGGGGGTAGTAAACTCCGGCATACGGCCAACCGGAGTTAAGTACATAAATAAATAAAACAAATTACATTGCGTGCTGCAACGCCATTTGCGTAGCGGCGCGCGCAATGCAATTCGTTTTATTTATTTATTTATGTACTTAACTCCAGTCTGCCATATGCTGGAGTTCACTACCCCCCATCCTGCCCCTCCCCCACCCGCAGCACTCCCACTAGCAGCCGCGACTGCATACCAGTAGAAATGACGGACTGGTCCCTTAACAAAACAGCAGAGCAACAATCGAGCAAGCAAGAGGCATTGGGTTAACCCCTTGGCGGCGGCGGTAGTTCCGCAGCGGTGCTTGGGGTAGGGGGGGTCGTGCGGCGCCACCATGCTTGTGACGGAACCACTCCGTCACGTACCACGGGCGCGCTGTGCTTATGACCGAGTTATTCGGTCACGGCTCTGCCCACTCACTAGTTTGCCCGCACAGGCGGGGAATCAGTGCCGCGTGGGCAGAGCGGCTGCGGCGTGACGGCACCACTCCGTCATGGGCACAGCGAGCCCGTGGCTCGTGACGGAGTGGTTCCATCACTAGTGTGGAAGGAGTTAAGGGTTACTAATGCTGGAGGATGCTGGTTTACACAGTACATTTACAACATTCAAATCACTGGCGAGAGGGACAGCCAGTCTTTGACTCGTCGTTTCTGGCTGCAGTGGGAGAGATTGGCAGGTGTAAAATTTGTAGATGGAACAAGTCATGCAATTCACAGTATCCCGATAACCCAAACAGTCTGTTCATTTCATGTTGTTATCAGCAAAATGTCGTTTTGGAACAACATGGCATCAAGGGATCCATGTGCACATGTAGTGTGTTTATTATGAGGAATGATTTAAAAGGTTATTTTAAAAAATGTAAAATGTCATTGCATTACTACACGTTTTAAGAAGATTTGGGCAGGGGCGGAAGAAGAAGGCAAAATATTGTAACACAGACTTGATGATATTTACCATAAAATATATATCGTTCCAATGATTGAATCTGACGTCTTTGATTCACTGCCAATATGAATTAATGCTTAGCCCTTGCCCAAGCTGTCACCTTTACATTCAGAAATGTGCATTTTATAAGTTATTTCCTTGTGTTCCTAGGACTCCATAATATAAAGAAGCCAAAATATAGTATTCAGAATGAGGTCTCCGTTTATTATTTTGATTTATTTGACCACATGCACTGTATCATTTGTATTGGTAAACAGTGTGCACTGTGCTTGACAAGATGACTGGGCGCAAATTGTAGTGGTGTAAGAGTAAGCAATTTCAGGGTGTAGTATAACATGCTGTCTTCTTTGCTACCCCTTCTTTATGGACCTAAATCAAGCTTATGATCTAAAGTTGTCAACACAGTAATTAGACAGAAGCAATGGATGAATGAATGAAATGAAATGAAATGAAAATGGCACTTATAAAGCGCAAGGCTACCATAAGGCCTCCCAGCGCTAAGAATGAAGATACAGTCATCAACTAAGATAATATATGTAGGAACGTAGTACTATCACTTAAAGCAATTTCAAATGTGGTCCCTTTACCAACCAGTGAAGCAGTACGAAAATGGTAATATCAGTGAATAGTAAATGTATACACCAGCAATATATGTTTCCTGAGCGGTCTCTTTATCCTTGAATGGCGTCAAGTTGCTGAAACTGAATGATGTGTTAATATCTCTTAGGCTATTCCTCGGCTCAGAATGTTGAATCTCTTTGAAGTTAATTTGCTGGTGTGGTAACACTAACCAGAAAATAATAGTACTATAGGCAGAGGTCTTAACATTGTGTGAAATAATATACTTTTATTTTTTCGCACCCAGCTACTGTGGCATAATGCAGTAATACACTGTATTTTCCACTTTTCCAAAGTGTTAAAACTCTGAAAGATTTTCTCTGCAGGGATTCCTACATGTATTACTTGTTGAAAATTGTGTGGGGGAGAGACCCGCGGATACAATAATGTGTGCCTATGAGTCTCTTGGTTATATACACCCAAGAATTAGTTATGGGGAAATAGGATGGAATAGAAACAGTGTAAAAACTGTTTTACGCAGAGCCCTGCCGTGATTGTTTTAATGCCTCCTGTGGTTTTTTGCAGAAATTATAGCTGCTTCTGGAAGTCTTCTTTCACATCAGCAAACTAGATGTGTACTTTACAGAAGCTAATATAAAACTTTTACAAAGCGCCAAAAACAGAAGTAGCTGCAATATGCACTGACCTGCCAGGTGCCAGGACATGCATGTGTCCAGGAAATGCCCGTATTAGAAAAAGGTTCACAATGGCACTTGACAGCTCACTTATCACTGCAATTCTGCCTACGTGTGTGTTCTTTCCCTCTCCCATGATAAATGAGAGCATGCAGCCTTCTCACTGAGGCCCACTGTATCACTTGAAAAGGCAGGCAAGGTTCCATGTGCATCCATTACAGTCCAATAACTTAGGTATCCAAACAGCCAATCAAACATGAATACACCCATGAGCGCAATTCTACCAGTGCCAATTGCTGCTGGAGGCATCACTTCTAATTACTGCATGACAAAGGAGCACCTCTCATGTACTTATGTACAGTGAACTAAGAAGATCTTTCAGGTGTCTGAACATTGAAAATCTTAAAGATTTAGAGTATACTAGCGCAGAATCAAGGAAATCTAAAACATTACCACTATTGCCTCATGGGTTCCTGGTTTAATTAGTGCATGCTTCCCTTTGCTTCCACTGTACTTTTCTGCATCAGGAAAGAGGATGTTCACTCATGGTCAGGCTTGCTGAGAATTGTACCTTATGTCCTTGATATAGGGCATTGTGTTGAGTTGAGCTGTGCTGCGTTGGTTCTGATGAGGAGCTGAAATGGCTGTGATGAGAAGTCCATGTTGAGTTGCATAACACTGCGTCGGTTCAAATGAGATGCTGAGAGGGATGCATTGGGTCGCGTCTCATTGCGTTGGCTCCAATAGGAACCACAGCTGAGCAGGCAGAACACCTTTATGCTCACAAGCCCCCAGGACTGGAGTGGCACTCTTGGGGGTTTAGCATTCACAGCACAGAGTTCAGGTGCAGGTTCAAGATGGTTGGAGATTTTTCTGTCACGGAAGCTCTGATAAGGAGGCCAGACAACAAGCACTTGAATTCACTCTGGTGGTCCTGTGTTCAGAGTGCAAGTCAAGCACTTCTTCCTCATGTAACAAGGCAGCTGTGAGGTAAAGCAGCTGGGCAGTCTTTTGTGCAGCAGAACAATAGGGCCACAAAGCCATCCTACTTTTGAGCTTTCCTCAGGCCAAGAAGTGATCTGAAGAGTGGGTCTGAAGGTTCATCTTCTTTCTTTGAAGTGGGAGAAACTCCTGAACGCTTCCACCCACAGACGTGTCTAGAATATCCTGCTTCCCTGCCCAAGCTCCAGCCAGGCTACAGGCATAGTGGGCTAATGTGAAGTTATTTGTGAGGGAGCAGGGCTGAGCCTATTGATGTGTAAATTGGACTGTGCCCAACATCATCCCCATTTCTGCCTGGGACGGCCCATCCAGGCACACCTAATCCCTCTATTTTATTGTTGTTTGGGAGGAATATACAAAGGCCAACTGCCCTCACATCTAGTCATGTGACCACGGAACAGGCTGCAGGCATCAAACCGTGAGGGCAAAACAATGCCAACTTTCTAAAAGTGGAATTTTTAAAATAGTGACTTAAAATCTAACTTAACCATTAGAGAGGATTTTAACTTACCATTTCCCAGATACCAAACATAACTTTCCTACCTTTTCCCGATCACTTGTTAAATGTAATAATGTATCCCAAAGTTATCATATGGGAGTGGTAGACCGCACAGTAGTGAAAAGTGAATTTAAGCGTTTTTCACTACCAGGACACCTAAAACTTAAAAGTACATCTTCAGCTTTTTAATTGCACTGCACACTGTCCTAGGGTCTTTTTGGGAACTACCTTAGTGGTGACATATGTATTAAAAAGAGAGTCTTAGGCTTGACATAAGGGTTATATACCCAAGTGAAAATGGCTGTTTAAAACTGCTCGTGGGCTGCAAAGGGATGCCTGATATAGCATTTAAAGGGCTAGTTGGGGGTACAATAAGAGCTGCAGGGCCATTAGTGGCATTACATTTATGGGACCAGGGTGTATTTTATACCACTCTACTAGGGGCTTATAAGTAAATTAAATATGCTGAATCAGGAGTAAGCACAATCAATTCAGCACTAGTCAGGAATAGTAAAGTGCACAAAGTTATAATACAAATAAAAATGAATTCAGTATAACAGGAGGTGTGAAAACAAAACGTCTGGAGATTACCATGCAGAGAGAGCTAAGTGCAAAACACAACAAATATTAGTAGTGGAAGTAAAATTATAGGCAATTGATTAGCAACACGCAGTTTTAAGATAAATAATATAATATCAGTGTAGTATGTTTATAATTATTAGTTCTAGGTTTAATAGTTGATCTTTAAGAATGGGTTAGAAGATTTAAAGTTATGAGCTAGTCGTGGGCTGAGCATTCTATATGTTGTGGACTTTGATGCATTTGTGAGTGGGTGTTTTTTTAAACACAGTTGATTTGCTTCTAAGGGATCTGCTTTTATACTTTACTTTCACAAGAAGCAAAGCCTAGAGATGCTCCTCTCCTAACTCAATAATGGTAGCAACAAGTAAACAACTCTCTGCTGATCTGCATATACAGATATACAGTTTTACCATGCTATTTTACTTTCTTCTAATATGTTAGTTATATGAAAGGCATTAACTAGAAGTAGGAGAAAAGTCTGAAATCTGATCAGTAATGTTGTTATGTTTCATTAAGCAGTGTATGGAAACCAAACTTCATGTGGATATTTAACAACACAAGAGGAATAAAAGTATAAAGTATCTAGTCTAAAATTAAAAGTAAAATAATCAAGTCTTGTGTTTGCCCAAAAGATGAGTATGGAGAGAGTTACCCATAACTCCAGAAGGAGGTTGTTTCACTTTGATGCAGCAGCAACTGAAAGACCCAATTAAGAAATTAGACTTTTTTGGTCCTCGACATATTCAGCAAGAATGTGTTAGAAGAATGCATTTCCTGTTTAAGGGTGTATAGCTGAAAGCTGTCTGCAATAAATGCAGGTGATGGTGAGTAAATGAAACAAAGCGCAATTACGTGGGAATTGAAAACTAATATTTTTTTAATTTGTGAGTGGAGGGACCTTAGGATGGGTGGAATATTTCCTCATTGCCTGCATTCTGTTGGAAGCCTAGCTGCAGCATTTTGAACAAGTTAGGGACATTGTTTCAATATTGTAGGAAAAGCCAGATATATAGATTTTCCATAGTCAAAACAGGTTGATAGCAGGGCTAATTATCACCATCATGTGATTTCAATTTGTGTTAAGGAAATAATTTTTTCAGATACTTCATTTGCCAACAGCAAAGCTTAATGCTTCTTAAATCTGAGTACTTTCCAGATACTTCATTTGCCAACAGCAAAGCTTAATGCTTCTTAAATCTGAGTACTTGAAGAAAACTTGGTGTCAATAGGAATCACAAGGATATGCATAAAATTCACTGGGATGAGCGACAAACCAATGATTTCTGGTCACAGATTAACGATCCACAAGTCAATGGTATTTTTAGTTATGAAAATATTGAATCATTGGGATTTAGTTTTAAAACAATTGCGGCAATTTATTTCTGTGTGAATGTGATAATAATGGAAGCAAAAAGTCTGTTATCTCCTTATTAATAGATGAGAAACTCAACTATATGAAAATCAGTTGTGTAACACTGCTTATGTGTAGAATTCCATATCATCTAGTGGACTAGCAGAAGCGTAGACAAATTGAACAAAGAGGTTGAAATCACAGAATCCCATGGCACACCATATTTAATTGAATTAGCATCTGACTTGAATCAAAGACAAAATATAGCCTGGGGTCATTCTAAGTGTCAATACTTCATTTCAGAGCCAGATCATCAAGACAATTGCCTATAGCCTATTCAGAAGTAAGAAATCGTCAATGTTATCGAACTCAATGCTACGACAGAGAGGCCTAACAGTTGTCCCAACACCACAGCCATCCACTAATTTTCCAAGATCAGCCAATAATAGGACACTGCTAGCTCTGTATTGTGACCCGGCTCATAACCAGCATGAGAGGTATGAAGCACATAATGTACTTATCAATTTGCCCCAAGTAGAGTAGTAGATCAATTATTGGAGCTATCATACTTTAGTGAGAGTGATTTTAACACAGCAGTCTTCAAATCCCCCTGTGCTATACATTAGAAAATCCTGACCAAAGCATTAAGATTAATTAAGATTAATAAGACAGGTTTTTACTGTTTCTTGAATTTGGCAGGGTATATAACCGATAGAGAGTGTGGAGGTCTAGTTGTGGCAATTATTGATCTCACTGATGGTTACTTCTCTGAAACTTTTAATGTTGTTATCAGCCTTTATTTGTAAGGTACGTATGAGTACTACCTGTTTTTGGCCATAGAAAGATTGCACTATGGAAACTCAAATTAGTAAAGATTTAATATGATAATAACATGGAATTTAATATTTTCGTATTAATAATAAATATATAAATCCTTATTCACATTGTATATAGCCCTACGTGGCGCTGCATTGTGTTAGAACAATTAACTTGTTACTTCTCTGAAACTTTTAATGTTGTTAACAGCCTTTATTTGTGAGGCACGTATGACTACAGGACTACCTGTTTTTGGCTATAGAACATTAGCACTATGGAAACTCAAATTAACAAAGATTTAATATGATAATAACATGAAATTTAATAAGTTTGTATTAATCATAAATATCTAAATCCATGTTCATATCGTACATAGCCCTATGGGGCGCTGCATTGTGTTAAAACAATTAACCTAAGAAACAATCGGCTGAAGATGATCTTTTGAGTCCATGAATAGTATATACCTGCCTACCGCATATGCTCTTATTCTATGTTGCACAGTGTTGAAGTCATGGTAAAAACACATGTGATTTTCCAGTTACCATGTAGAAAGTCCACCCCATTACGTGCAATTACAAGCTAAATCCCATGGAATGGAGACATTCTTTTTCATGGAATGGCCAGTAGAAGAATTTCAAGTGGAACTGGACTGGACCTTGCTAGTGGCCTCTGCTGAACCACCTATGTGGCTGACCTATATGTGCTGATCCTGAGATCATTGGACCCTTAGGAGAAGCCAAGAAAAAACATCCTAGAACGTCTGAACATTTGGACATAGATTTTTTTAACTTCTAAGATGTCCACAGCTTCAGAAGGACTTCTCAGCAGGGGTGTCTGATTTCAATCGTATTTCATCTGATAAAGTGTCAGGCTTGCCCACTGGAGGATTTTTAGCTCCTAATTTGAAGTTTGGCAGATGTTATTAGTACAGTCACAATGGCAGAGTACTTTACTTCCACCATGGCGCAGAAAGCTGCCCTCCAAATTTAGAGATGGCTACTCGTCCAGCTGACATCTCTTCATTTACAGGAAATGCAATCAAGGCGATTTGTGTAAATGCATTGAAATTGTGTCATGCGGGTCTGGCCACATGATGCACCACTGTGCACACTTTCAATTTCTTTTTTTTTATTTTAAAAAAAGTGGGATTTTGCTTTAGAAAAAAATAAAAGCATCGATTCTCTCTTTACAACTTTTATTTCTCTCTCTCTCTCTCTGTTCTTTTCCTTGTCCATCCCCTATCTGGCTTTGAGAGGGCTTTAGTGGATACAACCTTTAAACATGCCCGCTGGACAATTTCAGATGTCTCGCCTGGTGTATCTGGCTCATGCTCCATTGTGGTAGGGCTGAAATTGCACCTAAGTCCTGGTCAATCATTAATAGTGATTTCTGGTTGGCGTTTTAATTATCCTTGGCACGGTTTGCCTTACAAATTTAAAAATCACTCTCTGGTACCCTTTTTATGGTTTTTATATTTTAGTTTCATTTTTCTTATTAAAGTTTTCTTCATTTTAGGCATTGGCTGTGTGATTTCTATTGACTTGTGTTGTGACTCTTTGGATGTTTTTAAGTTTTTCTAAATACTTTGCACATTTTCCAGAGATAAGCCTGTTTGCTGCTGGCAATAGATTCCAGGGGATGTGCCCTAGTTTAATTACTAAAATGTTGTGTTTGACCGTACAAGATTTTGGGAGTTACTTCTTGAGAAAGGCTCATATCCTACCCCTCTTATAAACCATTTTCTTACAGATGTAATGGATTTGAATGACTTTTAGCAACGTTTGAAGGTGTTTACAAGAAATAGTAATTTCAGTGGCAACACCACATTAGGGGTCAGTTATTTGGTCATCCCTTGTACCATTATAGTTTCCCTCGTCATATATAGTAGGAAAGCTATTTCGTAATGATTATATCTTTACACATAAGCATTGTGACTAACAATGTATATGGCCCTTCCTATGCTCTTTACTCTGCAGATATGTTTCCTCAATCAACTTTTCTCTACTTTATTTTAGTCAGTATATTTGTGTCTTTATTAATGTGTATTAATGATAGTCATTTATATTTTAATCACTGATTCTTGTATTTTCACTGTTGCCAGATCGTGTCCATAGATTCTGGTAAATATTTTCGATAAATGTCTAATTTCCACTTCATTGGTTGCATTGCTTTGCATAACAATCTAATAATGGTTGTTCAAATTGATTTTTAATCCCATTGTGGTGAGATAATTTGTGACATTCTCCTTGCCACAGGACATTTAATTTCCAGCAGTCCCATGTTGTTCTTCTTTGATATTTGTGGACAGGCTTACATTAGCCTAGAATGTATGCATCTTGAGAATAGACAGATCTGCAATTATTTTGATGTATCCCTCCCCATTCTAGCTGTATAATGTACATTATTTTTATTTGTTTAATTATGTATATTTATTGATCAGCTTTTGATTAAAAATTATTATTTTTCTCAGCAAGCAACACAAATGTAATGCTGTTTAGTAATCATTGATCAATAAAAGACTTAACAATTGATTTCCAAAGCTGTACAAAAGTATACCAAAGTCTGAAAAAAATGTCATAAGTATGCAGAAAGTAATGCACTTGCGTGAAATTGCCCCTTGATTTGTGAAAGCATTTGGCTAATTTTGAGACTTTGCACATTTGGGTACTACTCTTCAGTGCCCAGTGTATGTGTTCCAACCCTGAAAACTAGTAAAAATGTCTTAATCCCAGATTGACACATTTAACTCCCGGGTAAAATCATGGTATACAGTGGAGAAAATACACCCATGGTATTGAAAGCTAAATATTACCTGTTGACTGCAGCACTTGTTGCTATAATATGGAAAATATGGCTTCAGGTCTACCAGTGTAGCCTGCTTACTGCAGTTTAAATCTGTAGTTCGACCTTTCAAAACATACCTTTATGATAGAGAAAAATCTCCCTTGTAATTATTAATAAGTCACCCCTAATGTAGAGAGCATGGTATTTAAATGTTATGTTACCATGTCCTTGCATTGACAAGGCCCCAAAAGATAGTTTCACCCGGGTCGGGCTGGCTGTCCTATGAAGAAGACCAGTGTCCAGATTTAAATATTATACCTGCTATGAAGATCTAGACAAATGGATAAACTAGAAAATATATACTACCACCATTTTTAATATTTACTAAAATTTCAATTTATTAATGAAGTCAAATTCTTTATGAAGAGTTTGGCAAAAGTAACTTGTAAAAAGCTACCTTTTTGTGTCTGAAGCTCCTGAAGGCTAATTTACATTACCCTGACAACAGTCTCCCTCTTGAACCCAGGACAAAGAAGAGAACTACAAAGGCCAAATAGCTGACCTCCTGTGTGGCTTCAGGGAAAGCTGCAAGGCACCTTTTGCCTGAAATGCCTACATCAACAGTACAACTTTCCCTGAACTGAACCCCGGTGGTGGCATCTGTTGGAGTGATGCCTGACCCATAAGTGCAGCCCCTGAGGTCCTGGGACCATTGGCTGTATCTAACAGGACTTCCCCTACAATCTCTGAAAAGTTAGAGCTTAGAAAACGTTATACTTTCAGCCCTCTGATGTCACGGACTGCCACTCAAGCAGATGTGGACAATGCACAACTGTGAAGGGTTGAAGGAACCAGTTCCTCCCACCTGAAACTCCTCAGCAGCAGCAAGAGGCCCTTGGCATGAAGGCATCTGGCCTTGAGGAACTCTTTATCAGATATAGACTACAGCTTTGATCCACTGAAGGATTCGGAACTACGAAAATGAGATTGAGTTCTTTCGTAGAAATCACTGTCAGGTGAAGAAACAATAGGTATCTGCTGGAGAAGTGGGCCTCCCTAAGTGTGAAATGTAAATTTTTCTAGTCAAATCCAACAGCTTCAGCTTTAGCTGGACCCCAAAAAGGCAATAATACTTTGAGAGGATTGTCTCAGGTGCAGCCTTCAACCTTTCCTGCTGGAGGATTTAGACTTCCATTTCAGCAACTGAGTCCGAAGGTAAAATCTTTGACCCAGGACGAACCTGCTGGGCATATCCGACTTGCACTCGACTGTTGTTGGCCTAAAATCATGCACCCACGAACATTGACTACTGACTGGCGCTTTAATAATTCTTGGTGATTTATAAATTCCTATCCTCGATTCCTATTACTGGATTTTGTGTCATTTTGTCATCATTGTGTTTATTTCATTTTATGCAGTTTTTCTAAATTGGAGAACGGGTTTGTTGTGTTCCGATTTTGACTTTGTAACTGTTTTGTAACTTCTGAATGCTTTATGCATTTTATTTAGGTTGTGCATGTCTGCTATGTGCCACAGCTACCAGGAGTTGATCTCAGGTTACAATTACTGAAACCTCTGCATGGACATAACAAGCCTGTAATTGTTTCTTTCATAGTGCAACTATCATTCACCCTAACTAATAATTCATTTTCTTACTTTATTTTCTTACTATTTTTGGCTTGCTGGTGCCCATACAAGAAGCTACGTGGCAGACTAAAATTGCCGAAAACTGGCAAACCAAATTACAATGGGATTGTCGAGAACTACTGCAAAAAATTAATTTAAATTAACTTTCTAATCAATAAGAAAGAAAACTTAGCCCGAATTGTGATATTTTTTATAAGTACAAATGGCTATTTTTTTTTACTTCGAACATATAAGCCTATTTTTGCATTCATTTCATCTTTGCCCGCAGATTTAACATGTTATTTGAATTTAAAATTGCTTAACACTTATTATGTCAACCTAGATTTGATAAATGTTGAATTTACCTCACATCTGTTAAATTCCTATAAGGCTCCTCAAAACACTCTAGCATTTTGTTAGTATTAACATGTTAACAGCTATGTTATCTTCTATTAGTATAGTTTTTACTTGTTTATTGTTTGACATAAATGAGATTAGGGTTAATTTTACTTCATTCTTTAATATTTTCAAGTACCTTTACCTTGTGTGACCACATAAGGATGTTTGGTGTTGCTCTAAAAAGGTTCTCATTATTCCTAGGCTAATCCTCAAAATGGATGGAGCTGAAGAGTTCCTGTTGTATTTTCTTCACTAAAGGTTGCACAAGGATTCATTTTGTCACTGAGTAACCTACTCCAGAAGGAACAATATTATTGCAAGGCTGAAACCTATTCTTCCCAGTATTCAGCAACATCATGTTAGGGGCATTTCAATTAATTAAAACCCACTGGGGAGTCACAGGCAATTATTTGAAAAGATGTAAACCATTGTCCCACAGTACCCTAGTCTACTCTATAGAGATTGCTTGTAAGTAAAGTTAATGGGTTCATATTTCTTTCTTCCAACCTTAAATTCCTGTTTGTTGTTCTTTACATGGTCATGAACTAAGTCCTTGTCTGGGGAACAAACATTACCGATAAGGAAGAAATGTCTTGAGACTAGTTTGATTAGGCTGTTTCACATTCAGGCCATTTCACAAGATTTTAATGCCCAATCCCTTTTAGGTAGATGACCTCACTTTGAGTTTTAGATTAATTGTATTCTGAGGGACAGACTATTGAATCAGCCTGGATATGGGTTATCCATATCAATTATAGTATATGTCAGTAGCTTCAGAAAGCCTCAACTGTTTATATGGCAGTCAATGGGCATTGGTTGACAAGGAAACCTGCCTGATATGCCATCAAAGAAACACACATTAACCCTTCACAGGCTTCCAAGTGCCACACCCAAACACCCTTGCACCATAATGCAAGGGTGTCTGCGTGATGTCCAGCAAAGGTTTTGCACTGGAAATGTAACCTTCTAGTACAAATAACTATGCTTTGTCATTGTTTAAACCTTTTCCAAATATTTATGAGTGCTATAAAATACAGCATATGTATAAAGCTTGAAAAGCTTAGAGAACAAAACAATTTCCCATCTTTATGCCTGCCATAGGAGGTGTAAATTACTTTGTGCAAAGCCTGTCTATAAATGTCAGTAGAGGGGACACTGCATCAAAATCAATTGGTAGCTGCATGGTAATGTCCATATACCAACCACAGGGCACTTCCTTAATGCATAGTAGCACAAATCAGTGCATACCACTAGTTTGCATTACATTAGGGTTACAGATTTTGGGATGGGAAATAAATCCCAAATCCCAGTGGCAGTTGTGTCATTTATTGACAAGTCGCCATCACAAAGTGTTTCTGAACCTGGCCCTTTTTTAACTGATGCCTTGAACTGTGTAAAGCTACCACATGGTGAGCCAGGTATATCTTCAATAGACATAGTTAATGTCTGTCACCATGTGATGTCCAGGTGCAATGGTGCTTCAAGTATCACATACAGTATTCAACCTACCCACATCATAAGGCTATAGATTTCATTAAAGATATCAGTCACTCCATTGTGTGCTTTATGTCATATCAGCCTACTTTAAACAGTATCACTTCCTCTCAGCCCAGTCCAGCAGACACATTTTCTTGTTTAAAACATAAAAGAGTGATGAGTGATGATTAGGACTATCCAATTCTGGCATCACTTACTTAAAGCAATGAAAGATATATTCCTGTTTTGATAGTATTTATTATCATCAAAGCACTCACTATGACTTTTTGAAGTGGTATCTCAGTAAGTATACATGAGTTGGCCGTTTCTCTCATACCTGAATATGTCCAACATGTATCTTCAATAGACCTAGTAAATGTCTGTCACCACATGGTGTCCAGGTGCAGTGGCACTTCAAGTATTCAGCCTAAGCTCATTGTAAGGGTATTGATTTCCTTAAACATATCCCTCCATTGTGTGCTTTAAATCCAACATTAACTAGGGTTTTAAATTACAAGTCATTAGACACAACACTCAACATTCCTACCTGCCCCCATTGAAAGTTATCACTTGTTAAATGTGATGACTCATAATCAGGCCCAAAGTGGTGTGATAAAACCTTTTACAAAATATGGACCTATAATAACTGAAGACGCACGGGTAGTTCATTTTAACAAATTTTTTTATCCAAAGGTTGTATCATTGCATGACCAAAAAGAAGATATAGCGGTCAACCTCGCCATGGTGAATAAACTGAGTTTGACCATTACGATTGGTAAGGTTGAAGATGCATTACTGATGGGTATTTCTGCAAAAGCCCCATGGCCCGACGGCGCCCCGTTAGACATGTTCAAAGGTAAAATCTGCCAAAAGATGAAAGTCTCTACAGTGAAATGTCCTGGGCACACGCCCCTGTTAATTTCAGATAAACCATTAGCTTGCGTTTACCTGGACCACTGCGGTCCCTTACAGAGGGAGGATAACTATAAATATATCATGGTCGCAGTGGATTCGTGTTCAAGGTTCATTTGGATGTGGCCTCAGCGCTCGTTGACGCTCGAACTGTTATAAAAGATGTGCGAGTCTTTATCGGCACATACGCAGTCGGCACGCTACAGTCTGACCTGGGTCCTGCATTTAGCTCTCTGGCTTACAAGAAGGCCCTGGACAAATTGGGTTGTTGCATTGCGGTACTCTAGTCCATTCCATCCTGACGAAAATTTGGTAGTGGACAGAAAAATACCGGACATAAAGCAATCTATACCAACTGGGGTATTAGGCTCGGGTGACGGGTGGGTCAAACATCTACTAAGTGTCCAATGTAGTCATAACAATCTGCCAAGAAGTACTCTAGGGGGTATCACTCTGTTAGATTTGGGGGTCTCTAGTTGACAAATAGGGACCCTTACTTCTAAGTCAGGATAAGGGGATTACACTCCTTGATAACACCTGCTCACCCCCTTGGTAGCTTGGCACGAGCAGACAGGCTTATCCCAGAGGCAGTGTGTTAAGAATTTGTGAATATACACAGTAATACAGTGATAACACTACAGATGGACACAACACAGGTTTCATAAAAATGAGTATTCTTTATATAGACTTAAACACAACACCACAAATGACAAAAATCCACAATACTACACTAAGGTTACTTAAAAGATGATTAGTCTCTTAGACCAAGATGCTGTTAAATGCGACAAAGTTCTCACCAAAGTACCTGGATGCATAACGCAAAATGAACAAAAGGCTCGCAAAAGGGGAGGTGCGTTGGTTCCATGATCCGGGGGAACATTTGCGTCCTGTCTCAATGCTTGCACAGAGTAGGGGACTCGTCGTGAGCCTTACCAGGGGAGGTGATGGGTAGATTCTCATATTGCGGGCTCGTTGCGGTACACAAGATGGTGCCTTGATGCGATGCGATGATCCAGTTGCGATGCGAGAAGATGGCGCCTGTGATGCAGCGATGCAATGACGATGAGATGATGGCCTGGCAGCCTTGCAACGACTCTGTACTTTGGAGCCGCGACAGGCCCTGCGACACGCTTCTCCAGTGATGCGATGGCGACTCTCATGATGGCGTCACGCTTCTCCGACGATGTGGCCGTAGACAGCTTTGATGAACACATGCTTTCAGGGAGATGCGGCGAAGGCTCACTTCTCCGGCGTTGTGATGCTTTCAGCTGCGGTGGCGACACGCTTCTTCTCGATGTGTCGCGCTTCCAGCTCCCAGCAGCACGCTAGTGAGTGAAGTCAGAGTTCGTAGCAAGGAAATTCAGGAGGGAGCTGGAGGTGAAGTATTTTGTCCCTGAGACTTCAGCAGGAGGCAAGCACAGTTCAAGCCCTTGGAGAATATTCTGTGATGAAAGTCCTTACAAAGTTCCTTCTGCTTTCCCTTGGCAATGAAGCAACCACTGCAGGCCAACCCAGCAAACAGCACACTGGCAGAGGGGCAGTCCAAACTCCTGCAGCTTCCTTGGTTCTTCTCCTTGGCAGAAAGGTTTCTTGTTCCAGAGGTGATCTAATTTTTGGGATCAGGGTCCCAATATTTATACCCCAAAATCCTTTGTTCGCTGAAGGCACTAGTCCAAACCAGTTCCTGAGCACTTTGTTTACATGACTCTCCTCTTCCTTTCAGTGTGCAGGGCAGAGATATCAGCCGCCCCACAGGAGGTAGAGCCAGCACAGGGGAGGGAAGATACAGCTCTGGGGCACTCTGTTGACATGATTCCTCCTCTACTTTCACAGTGCAGGACAGAGACATCAGACAAGCCATAGGGGGTGGAGCCAGCATTGTAGAGGGAAGGCCCAGCCCTATTCAGGTCCCAGGTGCACTCCTCCCTCCCATCTGGATGTAAATCTCTCTATTCACCACTGGGCTGTCCCAGCCTGTCTCCCGGAATTCCCCAGCCCTGTCGCACACAAACCCAGACAAGGAATACACAACCCAGCAGAGGCAGGCTCAAATGGTTAGGCAACCAAATACCTGCTTTCTAAAAGTGGTATTTGCAAAACACAGAATATTAAAATAAACTTTACTAAAAGATGTACTTTAATATTCTGAGTTCAGGCACACTTAGGGGCCGATTAGGATGGCGGTTTTCTCGCATCCTCCGGGCCGGCGGAAGCCACCGCCGGCCCGGAGGATGCGGGAAAACCGCTGGGGAGGCTCAAAAGACCCACCGCCAAATTAGGATGGCGGTGGGTCTCAAAATCGGTCCGCAGCTTTTCCGCCGCGGTCGCCTTCCAACCGCGGCGGAAAAGCTCTAACATGGCTGGCGGTGTCTATCAGACACCGCCAGCCATATTAGAATGGCGAAAAACAGATGCCTTTCCGCGGCAGATTCTCCGCCGTGGAAAGGCATACGGTGAATTCTTTGGGGGCCTCACCTCGCCTGGCACTCACTCAGGTCTGAGAGGCCCCGCTCTGTCCGTCGGTACCTCCGGCTGCAGAAGGCAACCGGAGGTACCGACGGCCCCACTCTGTCCGTCGGTACCACCGGCTGCAGAAGGCAGCCGGAGGTAGCGACGGACAGAGCGGGGCCTCTCAGACCTGAGCGAGTGCCAAGTGAGGTGAGGCTATCTCCATACAATTTTATGGGAGAGAACTTTCTTTACCATGTCTTGAGACTACCATATAATAATCCACTAACGGTAAGTCTCTCTTTGTTTGCATGGTTCACTATAGTTTACTTATTTTTCACTGTTGCAGTAGTGTAATATTTACAGGTCCTGAAGAAAGCCGTGTTAGGCTGAAACATGTTGACCATATAGTTCCTACAACTGATAGTAGTATTTGTTTGACACACTATCATCACTCTGCTTTTAATCTTGCCGTTATGATGACCCCCCCCCAATAAAGTCTTACCTTTGGCACCATAACAGGCAATCTTAAACACCACTTTTTCACTATTATACACTTTTTGAGCACTGCAACTTTCTCCCCTTCAGTCTACTACCATATCCTGTTGGCTCTCTCTCCCTGGTGGATCTAATACTAGTATCCCTCAATATACGTTCAGTGAGGTACCAAGTAGATACCAGTCTTCAACAAAAACCCAGATGATGAGACTCCGCCAATGGGTGGGCTGATGGGTATCTTTCTCATACCTTTCATACACTTCTTTCTCTCCTTACATTGGCTACCCCTCCACACTACATCCGAGTGTACAGATATTTATAGCCCTTTCTAGACCCTTAGCATCCCCTGTGTGTTTTTGATAGTTAGATTGGGGGATAGGATGCAAGCAGGTCTTTAAAATGTTTCCCCTTAGACCCTTCCTCACGTTTTGTTTTCTGTTTACTATCCAAGCGGTTCAAACTGAGAGACTCATCACCTTTGAAGAATCTGCAGTGCGAAATGAATGTCTATGCAACAAAGCTATGAAACTTGTACCTCTTGAAACCCAAATAACAGTTTGTCAAGAAACACCTGTCTGCAAAGAAGTAACAAGTCATTGTGAGGTTCCAGGTATTTGAATGAATCCTGATGCAATCCCAACAATTGACAGAACTGCCTCTGGCTATTTCATTTACTTTGATACGTTTCCTGAGGATCCCAGGGAACCTGAAATGACGCCGGTAAAAAGCACTTTGAAAGAACAAGCAACAGACCTTTTTCATCACTTGGAAAAGACTTATCTGGTTTCACCATGGATTGAAGTTTGGATTGTGTTGGGTGTCCTTTTTCTTCTACTTTGGTTGACTCTGGTAATAACTTTGGGAATGCTGATAAATGGAAGATTTGTTAAAAAGGACACAGCAAGTAAGAACATCAATTTACAACTCAAGCCACACAAATCATCTTATCATGAACAAAGAGACGTGTCATCAGTGAACATCACAGCCGTTCCTATACCTGGTGGTATAGCTTGGGACAGAACTGACTGAAGATTCCAGACCAGTTCAAAATTTCCTTGAATTACTTTGTTTCTTGTAGTACCTTTTCTGATGATTGGGACTTCGAGACTGTTAAAAATATGATGTCAGACTTAGAAATGTCTGCTGTATTTACAATTCATGAATACTTAGAAGGTTTATCAGATTATGAACAAATGTATTGTTATAATCACTATGGTCATCATTTCTTGCACAAATCTGCAAACCCTAGAAATGTACTGATGTATAAACAATGGGAACATTGTCCTACGCCAACAAAGGGTAGCTCAAAAATATTTTTGGGAAAATGTGCATACTTTTCAGGTTTTAAAGTGTCTAATCCAGTATAATTTTACATGAAACATGTAAATAAGACAGGAATGAAAAGTATGTTGACGAATACAAGCAAAGTTATTCAGCAGCCTTTTATGCTCAGCTGTCTTCACTAGGGTTCGACTTTTGGAAAGACAATATTGAGACAAAAACTGTCTGGGGCATAAACGATTGGCAAGTGCAGGGGATAGAAGCTTTATTTAGAGCCTGCATCATCCCAGAGTAAATTATGTTTTTGAGTGACACTGTCCAATAGACATCTTGTCTTGGGTTAGCCAAGATAAAAGACCTAAACAATCCGTCCATACCTACACCTACACCTGATAGAAATAACACTTCAGAGGGGGAGGTCGACGTACATACTATTTGGCATCACAACAGAACAGATCCAGATTGGAAAAAATGGTTAAACTGGCACACAGACACAAACACCTGTCAAGATAGATTCCTGAATAAAACATGGGGCTTCATATTCACTAGGCCAGATCCAAGATACGTTCAGAGACAGCATCCAGGAATAGTAACAACATACATTGTAGGGAAACTGTGCCTTGAATGATCTACACAGGGATGTTAAACAACACTTATCTTTACTTAAGGATGGCGCTGATCCTAGAGAATTCTGTCTAGGACCAGGAAAATCGTGCCATAAACGTTTTATCTATGCCGGTATCTATGCTGCTTATAATGAAGCATGGAATATTACACAAGCAGAGACTGCAGAAAGAATACGAGAAAACTCTCTCTGTAGTTGACAATGGGTAAACAACTCTGTCGTCCAGGATATATTCTTTGGACAGCATAGTATCCTCTGCCATAGACATCATGGAACAGGACTTGGTCATGTTGCAACATGGTCAGTCGCAAATTCGTTCTATCATGCTATTAGGCTGGACTTTACAAAACCTTCATTCAGGCTATGTGCCTTGGCGTTTACTCAATATTACGTCATTGTTTTCAGAATTCAATCTCACTGATAAACAGATCAAACTGGCACAAAGGGGAGCAGACTATAGGGTACTGAGCATTGAAAAACTGGAAAGATTGCCATTTACAGTCGCTGAAAAAACAGCCATTGAATGGATTATACACGGAACAATTACTCTGCATGTTACAATTTTCCATTTTCAATATTGCCTAAAACACATACCAGCAGGCACATATGAAAGGTTGGGTAAATAATACATCAAGACATCCTGGGAATTACCATACACACACAGAAGTGAAGTTTTTCTTAGTGGTAAAAATTGTGAAAACGCACTAAGCTGTTCTCTCCTTTGTCGGGGTATTAATTTACACGGGCCTGCAATGGTTCCTCTAACAACTTATCCTGCCACCTACAAGGTTCACCAGCTGCAGTGACTGACCTAATTTTTGGACAGCTTTCTAATGGAAGTTACTTCATGTTGAACGATCACAGCTGCTGTGGCATGTTTCCAGGTTTACCCTATCTCGTAACTATGTTAGCCAGGGTCACTTGCTGTATACAAGTATGGTTTCCAAAATCCAAGACAGACCGGGAGTCACCGTTTTGGCCTTCACTGAACATCTTTTCGATACGAATTCATACTTTAAGTAGAATGAAAGCCATTCTTTTACAAAAAACTGTGCCACTGACCTCAGCCAAAGAGACCTATGATCTGTAAGCCGCAAGAACTTCTGCAGAGATATATGCCCTCTTAACTACAAATTGCCCTATACATTTCTTGGCAATGTTAAGTCGTATCTTAAACATGTCTGATACGAGTGGTATTATACATGTATTTAAGACAGTATTTTCTGGACTGTTAGCACCTTTTGAAGCAGTCCTAGGAATATTACCAAATTTCATGTTTGGCGGATTGCCTCTCATTTTGGGACTCGCTGCAGGGATACTATTTTTGCTCCTACTGCTGCAATATGGCAAGTCAATCCACAAGTGACACCCAGTTCACAGTGGAGACCACCCTACTGGCGATGAAGTGTCGTTAGCGCATCGTCCAAATTATTGGACTACCTTGTCTAAAAGAATTGAATACGACATGGTTTCTACCATTCAGACAAATTTGGCAAGATTGCATCCTACGTGTTCTACGCTACCTGCTATGCTGAGAAGAATGCGTGCTAGACACATGTCTGACACTCCCATCAGTAATGCCAATGGATGTTGATATTTTGCTTGAACCATTAACGGCCCATGCACTGTGTTGTCCCCAGTGGCTACCAATTCTGATGATAGCATTCATTGAGATCTTACAGATGCAAAATGCCTACAGTGAGGTAACAGGCACAAAGGTTTCATCCACTACGAACATTGCTAATGCGACCAATGATGACGGCGATGCTTCACTTCTATATGCGGTTGATCTTCTTAACGAGGTAATCCAACTCTCACCTACTATGGTAGACAAATTCTTTATAGACTGAGAAGATGTGATGTTTTCTCCAAACAATAACACTGACTTGATTTGGCACACAGTGTTATGAGAGACTCTGAATTCAACCTTCATTTTTTCAAAACAAAGTTCTAACTTTGGAACTCTTTTTTTCGATGATTATTCATTTTTCCAAATTTGTATTTTTTTCATTTTTTTGGCACAAAGTAATCTGCTTAAAGTAGAACTATTTATAGAGAACTAGAAATCTTTGAAAAACTTCCAGAGACAATATTTGACCTTGTCCTCCCTCATACCAACAGTTATATGTAATATGAAAAGAAATGGTTTTGGCACCTTTTTTATGTATTAACGAGCCATTTCATAACTGTATTTTCGTGATTCATTCAGACAGCATTTACAAATGTCATCTTTATGCTTAGAATGAAACATTGCTTTAAATGCGTACAGCAACAATGCGCTTTTGTGTACAACGAGTACCATTGCATTTTTATGTATTTTGGGTGGGTTTTTAACACATCATGTTTAGATATGTTTAAGGTGTTTAGAATTTAGTAATGTTGTACCTTAGAAAGTGGAGTGGGTATTGAATGGCGTTTTAGATTCCAAATGGATTTTCCCGATTCATGCTCCTATATAGGTACAATTCACGTTGCCCTTATATAGGCATAGAAATCAAGCACTTATTTAGGCAAAGCCCATGCAACCCAAATACAGGTATGGCTGCTTCCATCTGATCACCAAACTTCACAATGATTTCTTGGAAAACCAGCTTAAACCATTAGGGACTTCCCCTTGCTTGAATATTGATTTTCCCAGGAACTCAGTTAGTTTTACAATGAACATCTATTCTTTAAGGGTTCATTCATGACGTTCAAATGCCCGACTTTACTTCACACATGTCATTCCTAAACACCTTCAAGGTATAAATATACCTTCACTTGCTATGGCAAAGCACGGTGGTTCGGAGCAGTTTGATGACCTACTTGCCCGACACAGCTCGCTACAGCAAGTGCCGAAGAAAGCCGACTCTCCAGCTGACGCACTGATCAGCAAGCTGTCCTCTCTTGCCGAGAATCCAGCTCCAGTGTTTCTGATTCCCCTTGCAGGGTATTGGTAAATCAAATTCCAGAGACAGAGATACCAGACCTCCTTCATTCTAAAGGTATGGAGCTGATTAGAACCTAGAGAAACCTTTGGTAGATCCTTGGCAAAAACTAAACCTATGCTAAAGACCATACTTACTTCTTCCCACGTACTAGACCTAGGTTAGGTACGTTGGGGTAGGCGTATTTTAGAAGCAACAGTTGAGTATTTTAGTCTAAGTTATTTATGTATGTATTTTTATATGGCTTAGAAATCATACAATGCTATTACAGTATATACAGTATTATAATACTATTCTCACTGTACGCATTATACTTTGCATTCTGTCTAACGATTGTAGCAGATCACCTCTCTTGCATGAGAAAGAAGACTTTTCAATAAATGCATGTCTCACTAATTCTCTGCGACTCTGTAGAAATGAAGCATGCATGATTGACTGAGTAAAATAGTTATCTATTGTTTCCACGACTCAGAGAAATGTTCTTATTCTTGGGGAAACAAAGTTGTCATTTTTATGCGGTTGTCAAAAAGTAATCCCTTCTTGTGAATTTGAGAAATTTTCTAGTGACCTCTGAGCTAGCTGGCACTCACTATTAAGTTCAGTTTATTCGATAGAGACCTATTGATTCAACTCCTACGTCAAATCTATAGGATATATTATTCCAATGCGCAGAGCCTATTGGGAATATAGGAACTACACTACACCTAGTTATGGGTAAGTACATGAAGGCCAAGAGAGGATCGATCCACTTCGCCTTCATGGACTTATGCAGTGTATTCGACACAGTGAACAGGGGAAAGCAATCATAAGGGATTGTTTAAGCTTAGGAAATGCATCGTCTATTCCCTGGCTTTGTTATGTTAAAAATGCCCTAAGCAAGATTGGCTTAGGAAACTATTTTGAAAATCCTGATGGCATACCAACTAACAATAAAATTATGAATAAAAATGCCTATTATAATGAGGTAGTTTTATCTAAACTGGTCGACGAGACCCCATCCCATGGATTGCCAAATATCCAACAATTCAACTTATCCTTTAGTACCCATATACATTCCCGCTTCCTTTTGACGAGGTTCTGTCTCTGCACATTGCACTTTCTTGTGGCTTTTCCCAATCAGGTGAGCTGGTGTGAGAGCCTGACTCTCTGTCCTTGTGATAACTTAGCCGAACAAAGCACAATGCACCTTAAGCTGTTTTGCATTATATATAAAGATATAAAGGCTCGTTTTATTAGGACAATCCTGAGGGAAATTGTCCCTTATTCATATCAGGAAGGTTTTAATTATTTACGTTCTTTGTCCAATACGTCACATGATGCGCTGTGCTAAATTTTATTAGAACTGTTTTGCGAATCGGGAAAAGATATGAAATGTGATAAGCAAACTGGGAAAGAGGGCCTTATGCAATTTTTATTAACTATTTATTATTACACCCTTGGATTGATACAAAGAAAATGGTAGCTTATGGAAAACCCTGTGATGAAATGTTATATGCTGTTTTAGACATATTTAGCATATGTAAAATGTAATATGGATTAATTTCAAGTACGGTTTTATTATTGTAACTGTGTACTTTTATGATTCACCAGAATTGAATAACATTTTTCAAATGAAACGGACCTATACATGTGGAAGTTCTTCGATTTATCAATAATATTTGTCAATTTTAGTTTGGGACTGTAAACGCTATACTTTTGCATAAACTCCGAAAGGTCTATTTAGTCAACTTATATACTTATGATAAATCTCTGCATATGTGTAAAAGGGTAAACAGTCATAATATCGATTCCAAAATATAGAATGGACATAATATCGAAGTAAAAATATAGAATGGACAAAATATCGAATGGACACAATATAGTGGCTAAAAATATCGAATTTAAGGTAAGTAATATCGATTTTCAAAATATAGAAGTCAAAATATTGAAGTATACAATATAGGCATTAAATATATCGATTTTTTAATAATATCAATTTTTTTAAAGTGTTTTGTATGTTAGTATATGTGTGAAAAGTGTATATTCATTTTTGTAATGTATGTTTAATGTATTTTAAGTAATGAATTTTATGTTATTTAATTTTTGCGTAATTTAATTCTGTAGCGGGTTGTGGGTTTATAGGGGAATAGGGTGGGAAGTAATTTAATTATATGAAATTAAATATACATTTTTAGCAATTATTATTAATTTTTAATTAAATTTTGCTTTCTAGTTCTGTAGCGGGTTGTGGGTTTATAGGGGAATAGGGTGGGAAGTAATTTAATTGTAATTAATTAAATATTTTTATTTATTTATTGGTATTCGTTTTGAATGTATTGTTATTTTTAAATTGGTAATTCATTTTTATTAATTGCCAATTAATTTGTATTAATTGATTAATTGTTAATTATGTTAATTTTCTAAATGTATTTTCTGTAGCGGGTTGTGTGTTTATAGAGGAATAGGGTGGGAAGTAATTTAATTGTAATTAAGTAAATAATTGTTTTCATTTATTGGTATTGATTTTTAATTTATTGTTAATTAATTTTTAATTGGTAATTATTTTCTATTAATTGGCAAATAATTTTTATTAATTGGTAATTATTTTGTATTAATTAAATATTTGATAATTATGATAATTGTATTAATGTCTTTTCTGTAGTGGGATGTGGGTTTATAGGGGAATAGGGTGGGAAGTAATGCAATTGTAATTAATTACATGTTAAAAATACTTTTTGTGTATTGATAATTAATTTACTGTTAATTTTTAATTGGTATTACTTTTTAATATTAATTAGTTTTTGTTATTGAAAATTAATTCGTTGTTAAATAATTATGAATAGGTTATTAATTTTTAATAACTAATATGTAGTTGTATTTCTAATTAATTATTACATAATATTAAATTGGTTATTAATTTCAATTAATGTTTTATTGGTATTGATATTTAATTTCGTTTTAATAATATATTAAATTATTACTTTCCCTACTGTTGCACTCTCTGGAGTGGGAATAGTATTTTTTACCCTTACACTATCCAACGCTTTCCCTACTGTTGCACTCTCTGGAGTGGGAATAGTAATTTTTACCCCTACGCTATCCAAAGCTTTCCCTACTGTTGCACTATCTGGAGTGGGAATAGTAATTTTCACACTCCCGCTATCCAACGCTTTCCCTACTGTTGCACTCTCTGGAGTGGGAATAGTATTTTTTACCCCTACGCTATCCAACGCTTTCCCTACTGTTGCACTCTCTGGAGTGGGAATAGTAATTTTTACTCCTACGCTATCCAACACTTTCCCTACTGTTGCACTCTCTCGAGTGGGAATAGTAATTTTTACCCCTACGCTATCCAACGCTTTCCCTACTGTTGCACTCTCTGGAGTGGGAATAGTATTTTTTACCCCTACGCTATCCAGCGCTTTCCCTACTGTTGCACTCACTGGAGTGGGAATAGTATTTTTTACCCTCCCGCTATCCAACGCTTTCCCTACTGTTGCACTCTCTGGAGTGGGATTAGTATTTTTTACCCGTACGCTATCCAACGCTTTCCCTACTGTTGCACTCACTGGAGTGGGAATAGTATCTTTTACCCCTACGCTATCCAACGCTTTCCCTACTGTTGCACTCACTGGAGTGGTAATATTAAATGTTACCCTCCTGCTATCCTAAGGTAAAATATTGTACATTTTTTATTAATAACTTAAATTAATTATATCTTAATTTTAAGGTTATTTGAGTATTTTTAAGTATGTTTTAGTTAATTATATTTATTATTTATTAATTTAAAATTACTTTTAAGATATTTAAAAAAATTCGATATTTTGACTGACTATATTTTTTACAGACTATATTTTGGATTCGATATTTTTGTACTAACCTGTTTGTAGATAGGAATTCGATATTTTGGCAGTCTATATTTTGGTGACTATATTTTGGTAAGTCTATATTTTGTCATTCTATATTATGTCAGTGATCCGTGTAAAAGCTATTTTGAAAATGTGATATTGTATCAGCTAATTAAAATGTATGGTTCACTATCATATGTTTCATATTTAGCAGTACTGGTGATTTCAAAGCACCTGCTGGAAAATATATTTAGATTCACGTTATTATATTCATAAAATTGAGCAGATATTTCTGACAGTTAAGTTCTTAGTCACAACCAACTGAGATCTCTGTGTAACATGCTTTTCACAGGTTTGAGTCTCCGACTGGCTGTCTCAGATTTCTTAGATAAATAAACTTTGCACAGTTGACTTGTGAATTCTACCAAATGTTTGTTTCAGCTCAAAAGAAGTCATTATGAATTGCACAGTATGGTCTGGGTGCAAACTCTGCGCACAAAATTAGATTACAGGCAATAACTTCCTACCTTTAGTAACATTTACAAGTTACTCCTGTTGAATGAGAAATAACTGTGTGTACCCCGTTGGGGGGTGAAGGGTTTGGAACTCCAGAAACAGAGTAAGCCATGAAAATGGCTTGCTTGACCCATCTACTAATGGAAACTAGGAAAGCCATCTCAACTTCATAAGATGACTTAAAGGAAACACCAAAGGGAGTCAGATTTTTAAAAGGAAACAGCCCTATCCAAAGATGCCACCCCTACTCCAGGGTAGCTTCAGACACTTCTAAAGGTGCTCGCAAAATATCCTCCTGGTTCCTGTGGAATGCTAAATCTACCTTCAGCATAAATGGGGGGGTCTAGGCGTAGCACCATACCATCACTAAAACAAAGAGAGAAAAAGTTCTCTGGCTGCAAGAGCTGCCAATTCCCCAATCCTCCTGGCTGATGTGATAGTTACCAGATCACACTTTTTAGGGTAACAAACTTAACATCAACCTGTTCTAGTGGCACAAAGGGAGCAGAGGTGAAGGCCCTAAGGATCAGTGGAATATTCCACAGTGAAAAAGGGGGTTTAGTCAGAGGTGTAGAATGACAAAAAACATTTAACAATCTGGACCTCAAAGCCTCAGAATCTGCCAGATTGCCCCACGGAGTCCGGAAAACCCTGCTAGCCACCGATAGGGCACACAAAATAGATACCGAGAACAGTTTCTCATGCCCATCCCATAGGATTTGTAACACATCTGTAAATGAACAAACAGCTGGAAAGACCGAATAAGTCACACACAAAGACAGAAATTTGCCAAATGAGGCCTATACACATGCAAAGGGGAAGGACATTGAGAATTCTGAAGTGCTCCCGCTAGGTGATCTGTGAACCCTTGTTTCATCGACCCCCTCCTTTCAACTTCCAAACCAATAGTTGTGGCCCAATGGAAGAGTACTCTGGATGAGAACCTGAGAGCCAAAGAGGAAGTAATCAAGGATCCTGAAAGGGCTAGGGACCTGTGAATCAAAAACCACACCCTCCCAGGCCAAAAAGGAACAACTAGGGTCATTACCCTGTCCTCCCACTGAAGCCTCAACAGAAGCCTGGGAATCAGAGGAAAAGGAGGGGATGCACAGATATGTTTTTGGGGCAAAGAGACCAGGAGAGCATCCACCCCCGATGTTCCCTCCTGTGGGGCCCTTTTCCAAAACCTTCATAGCTGGGCATTGGACGGGAAGGAAAATTGATCCAAAAAAGGCACCCCAAATCTCCAACAAATTTCCCTAAATATGGAAACTTTCACAGACAACTCCAGAGAGGGGGACAACATGTGACTGAGATAGTTGGCAATCACATTGTCCACCCCCCCTAATGTGGACTGCTGAAATGAAAGGGAGAATGATCATTGCCAACTCATCAATTGCATGACAACTAAATTCAGGGACTATTACCTGGTGCCCCCTTGGTTGTTTACTTGAGCTACCATCACCGTATTGTCTGACCTGACCACATGACATGATGCCCCAATAGAACGTCCTGAAAATGCAACAGAGCATGTCTGTCTGCCATCAACTGCCTCCAGTTGGAAGACCTCCAGCTCTCCACCAGAAACCAACATGCATGAGCTGATGACAGACCCAGAGTCCCCCCCCCACCCAATGAAGCTGGCATCCATTGTGAGAACCACTCAGAGGTCTGGCTGCAGCTCTTTCCCCCTGAACAATGAATCCAGCAGATGCCGCAATACCAAATCCTTCTAAATTTCGAGGGATGGGGAACCATCGTGTAGAAGTCCTCTGAAGATGGAGCTTAGAAGGAATGAAGGTAACTTCAAAGGGGGCAGTAATGGAACCTGGCCCAAGGGGCTGTAAAGACTGAGGCTGCCATGTGACCCTGGAGGTGCAGCTAATGATGAACAGACAGAGACTTTGGAAGAAACACCCTGTTCAAGTATGTCTCTCAACAAGCCCCTGTGAAGATCCTCTCCTGAGCAGGCCAAAGTTGACATTTGTCCCAATTAAAAAGAAATCCAGGCCCCTGGAGCATCAGCACTGACTCCAAAATACTAAGATGTTGTTGTATGGTATTAATAAAGGCAGACACCCTGGAGATGGAGAGAAGCCACAAGGGGGGGCCACCACCTTGCCGAAGGCACAAGGAGCCCACTTCAAAATGAAAGGCAGGAAATTGAACTGATAATGAATGTTGTTGAAACAGAACAGTAGAAACTGATTGTGCCCTGGCTGTATCAGCACATGGGAATAGGCATCCTGAAGATCCACGTTGATCACCCAATGACTCCCGCAAACCAAAGGAATAATTATTTGAAGTGTCCCCATTTTGAAAGGGAAGGTCTGTACAAACTTGTTCAGGCATTTGAGGTCTAATACCGTCCAAAATCCCCCATGACCTTTTCAAACCAGAAAAATGATGGAGTAGAAGCCCCATCCTCTGGAATCAACTTCTTATGCCAAAGGGCTACTACTCCTCCTTGCAAGCCTCTTTTCCTTGTAAGATTGCCATGGGGTTGGGCACATGCCTTAATTCGGGAAAAGGGACATGAACCCTATCTAGTGACCTGAATGGATTCTCTGGAGCACCCAAGAGTGGATCTGATCCGTGCTCTCAGGAAAAAAATGCAGCCTGCCTGGACCACACCGGGCAGTCCATCCTATAGAAAGCCAGGATGACTATTTCTTTGGGGATTAGACTTTTTCTCCTGCTCTTTCCTGGGTAAAAGAAACTCCTGCTGGCCTGAATACTGTTGATGAGAGAGCTGACGCACAGAAAAAGATTTAGCCGGATGAGGAAAAGAAGACTTCTTCAATAAAGAAGAGTGGTTTTTTTCTTTACAGAGCTTTTGCAGTTTGGTTTACAGCTCCTCCCCAAACAGGGGGGAACCCTCAAAAGTATATAAAGTGTAGATTACTTCTGGTCAGAATCCATGTGCCACTCCTTCAGAACCAAGTTGCAGCAAACCATAATAGAAGCCCCAGCCAAAAGAGCAGAGGCCCGGGCAACATTAAAAGAAATATCTGACATATATTCAACCTGCCGTTCAATACTCTCAAGTAAAGAAGAACATTCAAGTCCTTCCTCCACAGCTTTGAATAGCTGCTTGAAGTCAGAAATTAATGACTGGGAGACATACAGACTGTAGGTACCAGCCCTCAACGCAGTGCTTCATTTGTAAAAAATAAAGTGCCAGGGCCCTCTGCAGGAGGGCACTGCAGCGTTCACCATCCATTGCTCCTGCCAGCCCTGCCAATGAAAGTACCACTATAACTACTAACCATCACACTCCTACAATTGTGACAGTTCAGACTATTCCAGGTGCCCAAAGCTATGAGAACGACTTTGGAAGAAGGTATTAGTCCTTTTAAATATGCATTTAGTTTATAAACATCTGTTGAGAGCTCATCTTTAACTTAGACAAACAATGCCACCCTGTGGCAGAGTCAGACGTGCCTGTGTTAGTAAATAAAAGTGGCTGCCGAGAATCAGAAACCACTGGCTCAAATTAAGCACTACCTCAAAGTCAACACGGAAACCACTGGCTCAAATTCAAATAGGAACCAGAGTAAACCTTTTTAAAGGATGAATTCACTTTGTTAGAGTCCTCTGTTAGAGAAGTGTGTCCCATCAAACAGGCAACAGACAAGGGTATTGGTCTAGAATCAGGCAAGACCTTCTGCATGTCTGCAATAGGATATAATTTAGCCATAAAATGTGGCACCTTTCAGCATTTCTTGATCTTTTTTCTGTTTCTGGAAGTTGTTTCCACCTCATAAGTAATGAATGGAACAGGGACAGGATGATGTATAGGTAATGAGAGAATAAGAGGGGAAAAAGCAAGGGAACAGCTATTTGAGAACCATTATTTTGTATTGAATATTGTTACTCTCATCATTGTGAATGGCAGCAGATTCTAATATGGATGTTACTGGATTCAAGTATTGTTTGATTTTGTATATCCTCCTATGGCACAGAGCTGTCTCAGGATTCCATGCTCGAGAGGATAGATTGAGGTATCAAACTGTGCACCTCAAGTCGAGCCTTCTTGAAACCAAAAGCAACCATTTCAAATGGTGTGTTTAACACAGTTTGTTCCTGCTGTAGGAAATCAACAATCACCAGAAATACAATAAAATGCTTACAAGAGTCCTTCTCTCTAGTATGGTATAAAAACACAATTTTGTTTTCTCTCAAAAGACATATTTAAGAAGATCAATGCTTCAATAGAGTGCTCTGACTTTCACTGAGTAGTTGCCGCAAATCAGACTTCAAGGTATCACGTGGAGAAATCAATACTGGAAATGTCATCAGATAACATCATAAAAGAATTAACAAGAAACCCATTTTTTCACTTACTGTGTTCCCAAGATGTTTCTTACAATACTTTTTGAATGCACCCGGTTCGTTTTATGAAATATTATAAAGTGATACGCTCATAAGTAATGTCATTTAGTTGACTACTTGTTGTTCCCTTAAGAAAAATCGGATTTACTCAGGGCTTTAAGTGGGCTGGTTCCCACCAGCGCAGAGCACTGACAGTTTTTTAAAGGGGGCCTCGAAACGGGTCTCTATCGGGCTCTATTTTGGCACAGGCGGTCTGTTTTTTTCCGGACTGCAGTGACAGCAGGCACTTCGATGTGCTGTGCTCACACTGCTCACTTCTCACTAGTGGAGAAGTTACGGCATGACGTCATGCCAGGTGAGCATTGTAGGGGAAGGGAAATCCTTTAAAGAGAGCCATTTTTTTCTCTCTAGATTTCCCTTCTCTTTTTGAAACTCAGGAGCAGAAACATTGTCGTGGGGTCACCCGGGCTTTAAGAGGAAGCTTTTTCAATATTGTATACAAGCCATAGTTGCTGCTTATTTATCTTATGCAACTAACAACCAATGACAAAGCCAATAGTCCTGACTTCTTGTAGGCAGTGGGGGCTCCTCGAGGGAGTGCTACGGGGCGAAGGAGGGTCAGGGTGAGGGGTAGTATACTCCGGCATACGGCAGAACCGAGTAAAGTACATAAAATAAATACATAAAACTAATTGCAATGTGCGCTGCAACCCAATTGGCGGTGCAGCGAGCACAATGTATTTAGGTTTATTTATTTATTTATGTACTTAACTCGGTTCGGCCGTATGCCGGAGTTTACTACCCCTCACCTTGACCCTCCCCTACCCCGCCTCACCGCCTGCAGCACTCTCTCGCGGAGCCGCCACTGGTCGTAGGTATGATGTTACTTCTTGTATCATATATTTGGATGCAATGAAAGAAACAGCAAAATACATGCCGGGCGGCACACTATACTAAGCACAGATTTTGGCTCACAAGTTTTTACGCCACGCCCTTAATTACATTGGCCACGTCCCTCTGAAAGACCCCCCAGTTTTTTCATCCCACTTAAAGCTCTGAATTTATTAACCTGTCAATTTAACTTCTATCAAGTATACATAAAATGAAATAATCCTCAACTATGTGTGTCATGTAAGTAGCTAAATGTGTTTCTCGTAATGGTTCCGCTTTTGCGCTTTTACGAACATGTCTCCACTTAGTGTTTTTGAAAGTGCATGATGTTTAGTCACATCAGAGTTCTATTTAATGAGCAGGATTAAGTCGCTTCAGAGTGTTATGTAATAAGCGAGGTACATTCACTTCAGAATGTTATGTAATAAGTGAGGTACAGTCACTTCAGAGTGCTATGTGATGAGCGAGGTACAGTCACCTCAGAGAGTTATGTAATAAGTGAGGTACAGTCACTTCACTGTTATGTAATAAGCGAGGTACAGTCACTTCAGAGAGTTATGTAATAAGTGAGGTACAGTCCCTTCAGTGTTATGTAATAAGCGAGGCACAGTCACCACAGAGAGTTATGTAATAAGGGAGGTACAGTCACTTCACAATGTTATGCAATAAGTGAGGTGCAGTCACTTCAGAGTGTTAGGTAACAAGCGAGGTACTGTCACATCAGAGAGTTATGTAATAAACAAGGTACAGTCACTTCAGAGAGTTATGTAAAATGTGAGGTACAGTCACTTCAGTGTTATGTAATAAGTGAGGCACAGTCACATCAGAGAGTGATGTAATAAGCAAGGTACATCTTTTTAAAAAAGAGAGAGTTTCCCATAAAACCAGAAAGGACTGGCTAATACAAACAGTACAAAAGAAAAAAATCCTTTCTGTGTTCTTCAATGTAGTGCTATTCAAGACCTTATAGTACAATTTGGATGACCCCTAAACATATAACCTTCACACACAAGTTTGCATATGTTACCTTAATTTTATTTAAAACGGGCATTCACTGCCAAAGTTCATAATTCTCCACAATAAAATTTTCTTTTATACAATATTCAAAGTATATCCAGTGATATCAGAATATTAAACAAATACACATTATACAATCATTAAAACAAATTACAATTAAAAAGAGTCCTTATGTCGACGCGTTTCGGTGTCAATTTCTGACTTTGTAAACACCTTCTTCAGGACAGATCAAGATTAAAAACATCACATCTGAAAACAAATACATACAATTAATATTCAGAAGATTTATGAGGGGTTTTGTTTTGCAACATCCAAATTATATAGGTGTTATGACAAGGTCAAGAAAATCTTACTTTTAAATATATATATCAAGTTTTATATTCTAAGTTGACCAGTTATAGACTTTTGGTCCTTCTTCCAGGGGTTCAGCGTGACGTCCTCCTGTATTAAAAATATATAGCATTGATAGGCTCTTAGAAATAGGTCATCTGTTGATAAGATTTAACATTCTCCTTTCTTTTAATCCCACTAGTGGCTTATTAGTTTACTTACAAATGTGTTGATGTTAACACCACCGCACTGTTTTTCTAATGCAGGGCCATGTTCAAAGATGCTGTTGTTCCTGTTGGGGAGCGATTATTGCTTGGCGTTTTATTTCCCTTTTATCATTTGGGTGCCACCTTTAGCTCCTCGCGGTGTATATATTATTATTTTATATTACACCTACAATCAAGAAGAAATGTAATATTAATATTGAAGTTTGTTCTTCGTTTCATTTAAGAAAACTAATGACTCGGATAAAATTAAACAAGAACCATATGTTATATTTCTTATTATTTATGGCTCTGTTGTTTAGATGGTATATAGGTTTGTTATTTTGGCCCACCATTGCTATCGTGTTTATTTATAGATACAATGGGATGCTCAAAACATTTAAACAGACGTTCACGGGTCGAGAGCCTCAATACGAATAGTTTGGGCCATGTGCCCAAAAATGCAGCCCCGAGACGCCCAATCTAGTCTAAACCCCCGTTCCTTTTAGCATATTCCTTACCTGGCGTTACAAATGGTCGTCCGTGTCATCCCCCTCCTGGGTTATTTCCGGCATGACTACGGAGACCTCGCCACTCCTATTTATACCCCGCGCCCAGTGTTATAATTGAATAATTGTGCTTGTTAAGTATAAACCGGGCGGTAATTCTCATGTTTTTTGTTCGTGCTTCCGCATCACATGATACATCAGTGTGCGCCCACGTACCAGGATGTTGTTATATTTATTCAAAACGCCCGCCATTTTAGTAGTTCCAAGTACGAGCTGTGTACATATTCTCACAAATTAGTATATTTACAGCAACCCAATATATTTTAGCACGGGTATTGCTAATTAGATAAATACCACTTATTAGGGATCTCGTTTAGAATTCTTTTAACTACATCTTTACATTTTAATTAAAATGTATTAATCACGAACGATCCTTGTCTGGCATAACACAGTACAATATGTGCTCTCAATACTTTTAATCTACAAAGGAAACACTTTCTCAACATGTAAAGAGATGATAATGATTCAATGCGTATTAAATTCTTTTCTTGACAAAGTCTATTCCACAAACATTTTGAGATTCAGTACCACAGATGGTTATAGGTAACTGACATTGCAGTGAATCACATTTTACCTGTACCATATCAGTGCTAATTTTACACAAACTATCGAGTTGATAAACCATATTTAAACCAATTCCACATTAATTCAATGCTTCTTATACAGTGTACTGAATAAATAGTAGATCACAGACCAATGCATTAAAGGACATACATTTTCTTGGGATCTCATAACAAGGCAATGTCCTGATACTGATATCATTATGTACAGGCAACAATTCCTTACACAGTATACAAAGCATTTTACAAAACATTATCTAATCATTCTTTCCCACTCTTCCCTACTGTTCAGACCTTGGTGGTAAGTTTTAAACTTTGACATGTAGAAGTGCTCTCTTATTTTCCGTTTTTTTTCCATGTCAGCACCTCTGAAAGAAGGCTTATTCTTTCTAGAATAAACCATTTCAAGTCCTCTATTCCATGGTTATTACTTGTCCAATGTTCTACAAGGGGTGCGTTCTTTTTACAATTCTTAAGGGCTGACCGATGTTCGGTCAGTCGCAGACGCATTTCGCGTCCTGTTTCCCCTATGTATCCCTTGGAGCAAGGACAGGTAATTAGATACACTACATTTGCAGTCCTGCAGTTTACATGCTCATTCATGCAGTGTATGATTCCATTTAGTTCTATTCTTTCAGTTCTCAACATATTTTTACAGTGGGTACAATTCCACAGGGTAAATTCCCTTTTATTGTGCTTCCATTGGTTATACTTTTTCGGAGGCCATTCCTAGGTTCTTTATATGTATGTACCAGGTGATTTCTAATCGTTTTTTTACGCCTGTATGCGTAGATAGGTTTTTTAAGGGGAATACTGCCTGATTTGTTTAAAATCGACCAATGTTTGTTGATCAGATTTTTGAGTTTGAAACTCATTCCATTGTAATTTGACACCATGACAATCCCCTGTCCTGCTTGATTATTTTTATTCTTGCGTTCAAAGAGACTGTCCCTGTTAAAATATTTAGCCCTCTTATATGCTTGTTTGATTAGTCTTTTGGGATAGCCTCGTTGTGACAATTTTTGTCTCAAGCCCTCTGCATGGATTTCAAAGCTGCTACGGTCACTGCAATTCCGTCTTATTCTTAAAAACTGGCTGAACGGGACCCCATCTTTTTGACACTTCGGATGATAACTAGTGTGATGCAGCAATGTGTTTCTGTCAGATGGTTTGACATATAAATCAACACACAGTTTACCTTCCTTAGCCATTATCTTAATATCGAGAAAGTCAACTGCCACTTGACTTCTGCTGGCTGTGAATTTTAGGTTGGGGTCTCCACAGTTCAACCAAAGTAAGAAGCTGTTAAGATCTTCTTCATCTCCCTCCCAAATAAAAAACACGTCGTCTATGAATCTAGACCATCGTTTTATATTTTCATAGAAGGGGCTCAATTCGTTGTAAATATGTCGCTCCTAAAATTGGCCAACATAAAGTCATGCCAGACTTGGAGCACATGTGGCTCCCATGCTGGTACCCTTTATCTGGCAAAACCAATCCTTCTTGTCACAACGAGGCTATCCCAAAAGACTAATCAAACAAGCATATAAGAGGGCTAAATATTTTAACAGGGACAGTCTCTTTGAACCCAAGAATAAAAATAATCAAGCAGGACAGGGGATTGTCATGGTGTCAAATTACAATGGAATGAGTTTCAAACTCAAAAATCTGATCAACAAACATTGGTTGATTTTAAACAAATCAGGCAGTATTCCCCTTAAAAAACCTATCTACGCATACAGGCGTAATAAAACGATTAAAAATCACCTGGTACATACATATAAAGAACCTAGGAACGGTCTCCAAAAAAGTATAACCAATGGAAGCACAATAAAAGGGAATTTACCCTGTGGAAATTGTACCCACTGTAAAAATATGTTGAGAACTGAAAGAATAGAACTAAATGGAATCATACACTACATGAATGAGCATGTAAACTGCAGGACTGCAAATGTAGTGTATCTAATTACCTGTCCTTGCTCCAAGGGATACATAGGGGAAACAGGACGCGAAATGTGTCTGCGACTGACCGAACATCGGTCAGCCCTTAAGAATTGTAAAAAGAACGCACCCCTTGTAGAACATTGGACAAGTAATAACCATCGAATAGAGGACTTGAAATGGTTTATTCTAGAAAGAATAAAGCCTTCTTTCAGAGGTGGTGACATGGAAAAAAAACGGAAAATAAGAGAGCAATTCTACATGTCAAAGTTTAAAACTTACCACCAAGGTCTGAACAGTAGGGAAGAGTGGGAAAGAATGATTAGATAATGTTTTGTAAAATGCTTTGTATACTGTGTAAGGAATTGTTGCCTGTACATAATGATATCAGTATCAGGACATTGCCTTGTTATGAGATCCCAAGAAAATGTATGTCCTTTAATGCATTGGTCTGTGATCTACTATTTATTCAGTACACTGTATAAGAAGCATTGAATTAATGTGGAATTGGTGTAAATATGGTTTATCAACTCGATAGTTTGTGTAAAATTAGCACTGATATGGTACAGGTAAAATGTGATTCACTGCAATGTCAGTTACCTATAACCATCTGTGGTACTGAATCTCAAAATGTTTGTGGAATAGACTTTGTTAAGAAAGGAATTTAATACGCATTGAATCATTATCATCTCTTTGCACGTTGAGAAAGTGTTTTCCTTGTAGATTAAAAGTATTGAGAGCACATATTGCACTGTGTTATGCCAGACAAGGATCGTTCGTGATTAATACATTTTAATTAAAATGTAAAGATGTAGTTAAAAGAATTCTAAACGAGATCCCTAATAAGTGGTATTTATCTAATTAGCAATACCCGTGCTAAAATATATTGGGTTGCTGTAAATATACTAATTTGCGAGAGTATGTACACGGCTCGTACTTGGAACTACTAAAATGGCGGGCGTTTTGAATAAATATAACAACATCCTGTGACGCGCGCGCACACTGATGTATCATGTGATGCGGAAGCACGAACAAAAAACATGAGAATTACCGCCCGGTTTATACTTAACAAGCACAATTATTCAATTATAACACTGGGCGCGGGGTATAAATAGGAGTGGCGAGGTCTCCGTAGTCATGCCGGAAATAACCCAGGAGGCGGATGACACGGACGACCATTTGTAACGCCAGGTAAGGAATACGCTAAAAGGAACGGGGGTTTAGACTAGATTGGGCGTCTCGGGCTGCATTTTTGGGCACAGGGCCAAAACTATTCGTATTGAGGCTCTCGACCCGTGAACGTCTGTTTAAATGTTTTGAGCATCCCATTGTATCTATAAATAAACACGATAGCAATGGTGGGCCAAAATAACAAACCTATATACCATCTAAACAACAGAGCCATAAATAATAAGAAATATAACATATGGTTCTTGTTTAATTTTATCCGAGTCTTTAGTTTTCTTAAATGAAACGAAGAACAAACTTCAATATTAACATTAAATTTCTTCTTGATTGTAGGTGTAATATAAAATAATAATATATACACCGCGAGGAGCTAAAGGTGGCACCCAAATGATAAAAGGGAAATAAAACGCCAAGCAATAATCACTCCCCAACAGGAACAACAGCATCTTTGAACATGGCCCTGCATTAGAAAAACAGTGCGGTGGTGTTAACATCAACACATTTGTAAGTAAACTAATAAGCCACTAATGGGATTAAAAGAAAGGAGAATGTTAAATCTTATCAACAGATGACCTATTTCTAAGAGCCTATCAATGCTATATATTTTTAATACAGGAGGACGTCACGCTGAACCCCTGGAAGAAGGACCAAAAGTCTATAACTGGTCAACTTAGAATATAAAACTTGATATATATATTTAAAAGTAAGATTTTCTTGACCTTGTCATAACACCTATATAATTTGGATGTAGCAAAACAAAAACCCTCATAAATCTTCTAAATATTAATTGTATGTATTTGTTTTCAGATTTGATGTTTTTAATCTTGATCTGTCCTGAAGAAGGTGTTTACAAAGTCAGAAATTGACACCGAAACGCGTCGACATAAGGACTCTTTTTAATTGTAATTTGTTTTAATGATTGTATAATGTGTATTTGTTTAATATTCTGATATCACTGGATATACTTTGAATATTGTATAAAAGAAAATTTTATTGTGGAGAATTATGAACTTTGGCAGTGAATGCCCGTTTTTAATAAAATTAAGGTAACATATGCAAACTTGTGTGTGAAGATTATATGTTTAGGGGTCATCCAAATTGTACTAGAAGGTCTTGAATAGCACTACATTGAAGAACACAGAAAGGAATTTTTTCTTTTGTACTATAAGCAAGGTACAGTCACTTCAGAGTATTATGTAATAAGCGAGGTACAGTCACCTCAGAGACTTATGAAGTCAGCGATGGAGAAGGACAGGCGTGAAATATGCTGAGAGCTGTGGGTGAAAGGTCACTTTAAGAGGCGGATGGAGATGAGATTGGTTACAACGAAAAATCCTCTGAGCAAAGCTCATTGTGAGACATGGAAATTAAAAATCCTTGGAAGTGGAAGACCACAGGAGTGCGAGTAACATCAACTCCATTGTGCATGACTGCAAGCCATGCGTAGGCATTTGGCTGGTAATGGATGGTGACAATAGTAGTGCTATGATTTTAGTGGCTGCAGGGAAGTGAGCCTATACAATCAAATACACACACACACAGAGGTATTGGGTATTTAATGAACACTAGAACGGATTCCATTCTAGTTACATTTGCGGTGAGGCATTGTAGAGTGCTGAAAACCATGTAAAAACTCGGACTCTTTGTGAGGTCTTTTAGGGTACAAAAGTAGTATCAACGCGATCAATGTGTATTAGTTTCAAGTAGTTTTTATTTGCAAAAACACAAAATATTTTTAAAGGTGTTCAACGCGTGTCTCACAAAAACATGTGGCTTCAAGGGCCATAAGATAAATTTGTAGGTATAAATGTTAGTGGAGATGAAATATACACAAAGTTACGATGATGAATTGATGACTGATGCATTCCTCTATATTTTTCAGGGATACTGAGAGTCCAGTGAGTGCTCATAGTGTATTTTTTTTATTTGTTTCCAAAGTGATGAACGATGATGTCATCAGTCTGATAGCCGGGGGCTCAGTGTAGTACGCATCATCCCGCACGAAGTTAGAGATACCTGAATATTTCTGACATATCTGTAGGTGCCAAAATGACACATTGTTTGAGTGTGTCACAAAAGTGATGCAACTCCAGCAATGGGTCATTGCACATGGGCAAGTCCCATGTTAAATGTGCCTGTGTCAGTCTTACACCTGCCATGAGGCAGGCGTAAGATATTGACGCATTTGCGTCCTAGAAGTGGCGCAGTGAAATCTCATAAATTTCACTGCGTCACTTAATGATTCTTTCTTGAGCTGTAACGCCCCCCCCTGCATACATTATACCTGGCGCAGGTATATTGTGGAGCAACGGTTTACAAAGTGGCGCATTTGTCTAGACGCGTCACTTTGGAAATATGACGCAACATGGCAAATTTTTTTACACTGCTGGTGTGTCACAAAAAGTGCTGCACCGTCTGCGTAAAAGTGACGCAAGGGCTCAAAAATAAGGTCCTCAATATAATTCAATAACGAAGCATGAGCAGAAAAAGTAATGCCGTAAAATAAATTTCATGAAAAGGATGATAGCATAAATCATACACACAACTTGGAGCATTTAATTTGCATAAATAGGTACTCTCTACCAGACCAGTCTAAAGTAAAATATAATTTTAATTGTAATAGATTTGAAAGGAAATATCAAAAGAGAGGAAAACAGACAGAAGAAAAATTGCCTGCCAGTTTGGACCCTAAGCCTAAATATGTATTCTCAGCAATTCAAACAATAATGTCTTACGATTTAACTTCTCAATAATTCCTGACTCCAACTGACATAAGACCAATTTCCTTTCTACCTCATCTAGGATTGTTTAATATATGGCATAGGTATATATACATGTTTTCAATTCTGAAACGCTTAATAGAGTTTTTTTCCCAAAGTCTAGCAACATAACAAGTCGTTTGAGTTAAAACAACCCTTTAATGTTGTGATAATTGATGGCATTTTCTAATAGTAATACATATATTACACTTGTCATAAGTAATGACCAGCACATGAGTGAGATTGGAAAATTTACTAAACTATAACATACATCACATGATTGCAGATCATAATCATTGTAAACACTACAGTTATTACATCTTTCTGGATGAGGTGCTAGTAAACTAGTACCACTTTATCTTGTTTTAAAAAACAAGTATAATTCATACAACTTTAATGGTAGGTAATATCTTACCATATCTATCCATAGACAATCACCCAATTGGTTTCTCGATTTACTGGTAGCATTAAAATAGCACAATACCTCCAACAAATAATTCTAAGATAAAACTGAGGTCCTGATGAAGGGTGGGTTCCACTAGATTTCGACCTAGGGCTGGTGGACAATTGAGCTAGTCCCTCTTCCCCTCCCTGTGACTACAGTGATGACACTGGCTTCTCGATTTAACAAAGTCACTGAAAGTTGTGTTCTTTTAATTAAGTCCTAGAGGAAAGGTTCATCCTGAGGATGAATGGCTCGTTATTCAAGTTCCATTTTGTCATGACTGTATTGTGGTAGCACCATATGTTTTGTGGGCTCAGGCATTTCATTTGATTTAGTTAGTTGTGGCATGGTCAAACTTCATAAGCCATTGGAATTGAATAACATTTCTTTTAAGACAGTTTGTATTATCCATCAGGCAGTACGTCGACGAGCCCACTTATGAACATGTATCTATAGAAGCTCATGCTATGCAGGTATAGGCATGCTCCAACATCCCCTCTGCAAGGTGCCAGTTTCATGTGATATCTGGGAGCCGTCCGGAGGCATCCTCTGCCCACCCTACATTGACTTATTCCTGACTTTCTATAGAGCTTTGAACACGCTTTTACTTGATGCTTAATTTGATAGTTTAAGTCTGTATTATCAGGTCATTTCTGGGTAGCAAAGCATTTTATAAGCTCAATGTCATCATGTTTTGCTTGATTAGCGAAAGACACAGCAAACCAGAAATTATTGCAGGTAACGTTTTCTTTGCTATTTCTGCTATGGTGTAATTACTTGATGGGCAGTGAATCACCTTCGTTCTACCTAATTGAATCATAGTTTTGGAATAATCTTGGTTTTAAAACCTATTGATAATGTTATCAATCTTCTTCAGGTAAACTACTTTTCTATTGGACGTTTGTCTTGGCTGTGATAAGAGCTCTGTAAGGAATTATATTATTGTGAATTTTGGATTGAGAGAAATTTACCTATGCAGAATATTTCCAGAAGTGTTGAAAGTTTTGCAAGTCACGAGGACTGTGAGATGCTCTACCCTAAGACCATATATTGAATTTATTGATTTTTAGTTTGTTTGTATCACTCGTCCCAGGACTCAAACCCCAATGGGTACAGGTTGAAAGCCTAATCATGAAGAAATCATGAACTGAGGCAATGAACAGCCTACATTTGTACCCCGATTCCCACTGGTCGCCATCCTACTGTGTTGTGGTGGAAGCGGGGTCTGCTGGCACCTACCCTCTTCCATTCTTATAGACTATATTTCTGTGAAGTCTATTATACTGTGTGTTCCATTGATATCCATGACTCCAAACACCTTGTACTTTGAATGGTAAATGTTTCCCTTAGAGTGCACTATAGCCACAAGCGTTCCATTTTGATACAGCATTTGAGTGTTCAAGCACATATACATACATGCATGGTTTCTCAAATGCAGAATCATCGGTCCAGTGAGAACACTGCCACTTTTGCTTTAAAAGTCCCATAGGAAGTAGACCTTGGTCAAATCTGGTACTCGTGATAGTGAATTATCATCGAAAGGCAGCTGAGTGTAAGAGAAAACTTTCAGCAGCCTATTACCGAGGACACATCTCTCTGAGGCAACTCAGCCTGAAAACGAGCACAGCAAGTTCAATAGATACCTCTACAGCAGCAAACATGCCTTGTGTCCATATCACATGTCTGAAGAGGGACGTAAGAGTTACAATAACTGCGTTACGCATAACACGACAAATAGAAGTAGTAATGCATTCATCCACACATTCAGGTTATGATCCTTGCAGAATTTATTTCATCGATGTTGTGAAATGTTACTTTTATATGACTAAGCTTTTCGGAAAAAAAGTTTCAGGATTGCTCAGATCTTCTGATTTGACAATACAAGCCCATGACTCATTCTGGCACCACTGGTATTGTACCGTTAAAAGAAAGTTATCTTGTTTCACCAACATCAACTCTTCGCGCTATTGGTAAAATGACATTTACTGTACTGGACTTTCCTCAAATATTAATGACCACTGACCGGTAATAGCTAAACGAATAAATCTTTTTTAATAGCCACAGTTCTGCACTATCAACCACCCAATTAACATATGGCAACCAGAAACACCACTCAAATTGCAAACCAGTAACACATTTACAACAGATTGTGGGTTGAAATATTACCAATTCTGTGCAAAAGAGAAACCAACATTTTGATAATTAGGCACTGTTTGAAATTCTATCATTTTCAATTCTGTAATTTCTTCAAATGAAAATACTCCATAAAAATAAAGCACGGTTGTGATTACATATTGTAGATGTGTTTTGTCTTCATTTTAACCAAAACGTCTCGATTAAACCCCCAGAAAATGTGGTTGGAAAACGTAATGCAAAAGTTACTTTAATGAAACCTCTACTGTACCAGTGGCAGGTCGCTTTCCTGCAATGTGGCGCCGTTTCAGTTAACAGAAATATTACTTCAGGGTGAGTGAATCTATTTCTCAGAAGTTCATATTGCTCTGTGTGACTTGTAATCGCCACCTTGATGTTGCTACAGAGAGCAGAGAATGATTCAGCATTTCCTGCATCCAATACTGCTGAGTAACGTCAAAAAGGGGCCATATTCTAGCCGTGTGTTCGCAAGGTAACAACTGTGCACACCATGCCTCACCTTGTCGGCAACCAATAGTTATGTCATAATGGACTAAATACTGCTCTTTAAACATTACTCAGAAGCGCAGGCATCCCGAACAGCTGTCAAAACTTTGCAAAGTTTGTGTCAGGCAGACGAATACTTGAGCCACAATTCCAAGCTTATATGTTCTTCTACCTGGGAGACCCTTGAATAGTGCTTCGTGTTTCATTGATTTAAAATTTGATTCAAAGACAAAAAAACAAAATCACAACATATTAAACAGGGTTCTGTTTAGGTTTTGTGAATAGAATGTAAACCCCCATGACTGCTTGCCACTCAGCCTGCACTACTCATATATATGCATGGCTGGCTCCGTTCGCAAATAAAAACAAGAATAAAAAATGACATAATTCGCAACATTGTGACATCAGCATTTAAATGGTGGCTTCTAAATAGATCTATACTTAATGAAATCAGGTGAAACTGGATCTTTAACAGTTCAGATGCTAACCAGTACTTATTAACAATAAACGAACACTGGTGTAAGTGGAACAGCAAAGCCGGTGCCTTCCCCCTGTCACTGCTGCATCTGCAGCGGCCGGCGAGCCTGTCAATCATACCAGAACCCGAGGGGCTTCGCTGTTCTTCCCAAACAGTGTCCCTCTTGGGAGGTTAGTCTCGGAGTGTAAGAGACAGTGTACAACTGGGAGCGCTTAGACTGCTGCTGCGGTGCTCAGAAAACACAAGCTCCCACAAGCCACCCCACGGGCAATGCCAATGCCCTTGGCTATATGTTTGACCAAAATGGCTACTTAGTTTGAGGGCATGAATGAATCGCCATGCCTGCACAGTAACATGACGAAGCTGTCTGACAAACACGCCAGCTGTGTCTTTTAGTACCAGCAGCAGCGCGGACCGTGCCTCGTAAGTCACCACGATTAAGTTTTCTCATACCCAGAGTGCCCCAATCTGTCACTTCAGCACATGCACACACTGTTCGCCATAACCCCTGCAAATCTGGTACCCCAATCCAAAAAAGGCAGGCAACGCAACGCAGTATTTGCAGGTTGGATATGTTTTTATAACTATATGTCAGGGATACTTGATAGCAAACCAGAGTTAATATTAGGAAACTGCAAAAAATATTACTTCTACAATGAATGAATATACATTTCGAAAAGACGTCACACACTAAGAAAAATAGTTATTTGATGCTAGCAGCTTTCTGAAATAGTTATTCCTAATAGAGTTCCATTCTGGGAAAGCTGTGCCTGGCAAGGAGAGGGAACGCCGGCTTCCCAGGCTGTTTCCAAAGTCACAGGATTAATTAGCGCCTGTGACGGGTCGCGGCATTCACTTGTTTTTGTGATGTTGGCTGATTGCCAAATTACAGCCACATAACTATTTAAAAGGTCACGGAAGCCCTACACCTGCCAGGGAAGGGGCTGGCTGATACACCAGCGTGTCCGTGCAGGTGGGATCTCGGTACCCACCATCTGCGCACCAGCCCCACGCGCTGAACTTGCCCCCGCGAAAGAAAACATTATCCTTTTCTGCGCACAGTAGCAATGGAAAACGAGCAGTTATGCAGCCAGAAAGGGGTCCTTAAGCTGGGTCTTGGAATAAAATCGTCCTTCTCACTTACCTAGCGCCGAGAGCCAGAGCCGGGAGAAAAGACAGCAAGTAAAACGCAGAGATGAAATCCATGGTGCAGCGCGCCTGCTCTCCGTGCTGCGCGGCTTCGAGTTTCTCCCCGTTCCCAGCGTCTCCCCTTGCAGGCAGGCAGGCAGCTTCCTGTGTGCCGGGGTCTTAGACGCGGATGAGCCGCGGAGAGAGCGGACAGCCTGGAGACGGGAGCTGGGAGAGCGGTCGGTGCTCCACCGGTGATGTCACGGGCGACGGAGCCGCCGCTGCGCCTGCTGCAAGCCTCCTGCCCGGGCGCTGTGATTATTCAACACAGTGACTCTATTGATGTCCTCGGGGGTTTGTTATTACTACCAGTTTAAGTGGCAGCCGAGGCGGGAGGGGCTGGTGCACGGCTCCTAGCGCCGAGGCGAGGCGTGCCTTCTGTTTTTAGCGGTGGGCACTATACCACCGCTCCGTCTGAGGAAAAATGCAGCAATGTCCAGAAAGCTGCTTTGCTTGGCAGGTGGCTGCTGGTGAATGGTGTCTCGAGAGCAGGGAGCTCTGCTCAGCGGGCACAGTGGAGTTCACACGGCATTATCCAGGACAGAACTACTGTAAAACGGAGTGATGCAACATAGTACAATAGTACTTCTTGAATGTCCATAGTATACTAGGTTGCAAGTAACAATTGGGAAGGATGATATATAATAGAACGTTATGAACTTCATTCAATCGTGCATTTTAATATTCATGTGGCCTTGCTGTGCACGTGCTGCATTGCTTGTGCGTGCCGCTAATATGTTTAGTCAGTTTTGGAATGCAAGATAATGGAGCCCCACTTGCAGAATGTGATGAGTGGACCGGAAGTGTGAAACCTTTCACAGATAATCTTTGGGCTTATGGTAAATGGTGCCCATGAAAGGTTAAGGGAATTGCCAGAACTAGCTTTCTATGGGCTCCAGTGTAAGCAAAGTAGCTGGGCCCCCTCACCATGGTGACATCTCACTCTGCAAGGGACCACAGCCACTCTTCTACCTCCTTCGAGAGAGTCTGCATTTGCCATATCACATCTCACAACCCTTCTCAGACACACGCTCCCTGCGCTGTATTTCTGCGAGTCACGTCATAACCCTAAGAAACATTATCAAAGCCAATAGTGCAATACGAACTCAGCAATATGGACGCGCCAAGCGGGGGCCTTTCTACAGCACTAAAAATGAAGTCTTCTCAGCTAACATCAACTACTCCAGCCATGCAAGTAATAAAATTGGAAATGGGACTATCCGCTGGCGTAGGCACCATTATACTTATTAACATATACGCACACCCAAAAACTAAGATAAAAAAAGAGCTCTTCAAAAAAGTCAGTGATGTTATAGCGGAATTTCGCCTAGAACAGCCAACCTGGGAGATAATTCTTACAGGAGATTTCAATGCTAATTTACTACACCCCCATGAAGAGGAAGAAAATATCATCACAGCAAACGAAATCTGGGCAGTAGAAATGCAGGTGATCCCGGTTGCATAACGAAAGGATAAAGAGGGCCGGCAACTAATATGGGACCTTGAACAGCTAGGTATGCGCACACTAACGGGAGATAAAACAGGATAGACCCGCCAATTGCACTTATATTGGTCCCAGTTCAAGCTCAATCTTGGATTATACTACAGTCACTCTTCCCCTTCTAGGGTTAACTAAAAAGTTTCAAATCAAATGCTCACCCGATAGCGATCACTAGGTCCAGCATATTGAGCTAAAAATAACCCCTCTAAAACATCAAGAAGCGCCAATAAATAGTAGGGGTAACTTCTACAATAAATCTGAAACGTCTAAGGTGGACATCTGCCACACTACCACATATAGCTCAAAATGCTAAAAACCTAATGCTAACCCTCGCCCCAGAAAATCAAATGACCGTCGAAACATGGACTACCTTCCTAAAAAAGCTACCAAAGGTAGGAGTCTCCACTAAAATGACGTACAATGGAAACAACAACAGCCATCTTATTCAGATATCTCGAGCCTTGAGAAGGCGCTTGAGACAGTCTCTGAGGAGAGCTCAAAGTCATAATTCTCAATCGAAAGTATGGCAGGATATACGTTCCTTAAAGAAACAATATAAGAAACAAATTTGGAATTATAAAAAAAATGAGGACACCAACTTTTGGACAAAAATAGTTTATAATGCAAAAAAATCTGACTCCAGAGCATTTTGGTCGCAGGTAAACTCAAAGAATAGAACCACAAATACCATAAGTATGACCTGCATCTCGGAGATGGCATGGTTCCAGCATCTAATCGACACATTTGCGATAAACAAAATGGAACAGCTGCCATTAGCTGTAACCGCAGAGTACGAAAGTAAAAACGTAGAGTTTCAGCCCTTAACTGCTTCCGACTCCATAAACAATCTGGAACAGAAAAGTGAAGATTCAGCTCAAAACATTGGAGCTCATACTGAAGTAGAAATTCTATGAATTATAAGGAAAAGTAGGCTAGATAGCTCACCTGGACCGAACGGTGTCCCCCAGGCAATTTACAAGCAAGATCCTCATTATTGGGCCTGTAAACTCAATAATCTGTTTCTGACGATCAATATCACCAGTTGCATCCCGGAAAGCTGGAGAGGCGCGATTATCAACCCAATATATAAGGGCGGGGATTGTACGGATCCAGCAAATTATCGCCTGATCACGCTGATGGATGCGGAGGCCAAATATTAGGCTTCGTTGATTTTAACCGACCTTGTAAAATGGTCCGATGATAATAAAAAAATCCCCGCAAATCAGTCAGGGTTTCGGCGGGGTACAGGCACAATTGCAAATGTCATAACAATAAGCCTGATAGCAGAAAAAAGCATACGAGACCGACAAGCACTTCATCTATGTTTTGTGGACTTCAAGGCGGCCTTTGATCGTGTTAGCTGACAAACACTATGGGCTAAATTAAAGCAACAGGGCCTGCCGTATACGATCTTAAACCCAATCATGGACCTTTACACCAACACTTGGATGCAGGTTAAGATCGATGACGGCCAAAGGCTAACAAGGAAGATTGCAACCAGTGAAGGATTAAAACAAGGCTGCGTCTTGGGCCCCATCTGTTCAAACTATTTATGGCCGATCTGTCACCAAGGCTAGATGGGGTCAATGCACATCCGACACGGCTAGGGACATTGCCCCTTACGTACCTATCTTATGCAGACGACGTTGTCCTTCTTAGTAAAAAAAGAATAGGACTGCAACGTCTAATCCACGAGTTGGCTGAATTCTCAAAAAAAAATCTGATGGAAATAAATAGTAAAAAAACAAAGGTCATGATCGTAACGCATCGTCGCTCCAAACAGCCGAAATTTACAATCAACAACATAAACCTGGAAGTGGTGGGCAGCTACAAATATTTGGGGATATATCTGGATAGACGGTTCACATTCTCCACGCATTTTGACATTATTGAAAAGAAGGGAACTGCCTTATTGCAGGCATTCTGCAGATTATCCAAACGGCTAAAAGGTCCCTTGTTCACCCCCCTTCTCACAGTTATCAAAGCTAAGCTACTTCCAATGATAGATTATGGCAGTGTGGTACATAATGGAAGAAGTGCACCGCTATTAGATACAATTCAAACAAGAGTATACAAACGAGTATTTTGTTTACCGTGCGATGCTTGACCAGCACAGGTACGTCTCGAGTTTGGATTGCAGTCCCAAATATTGCACAAAAGATACGAGTCAATTACATTTTGGTATAACATCTGCCTCAGCAGCGATGTAGAAATTAACTCTGCTATCTGGGCCGCCTTGCAAAGCAACCCTAAATCTTACTTATGCGAAGTACCTGAATGCCTCTCTGATAAGCACTGAGATGACAGATGTCTGGCAAAGGAAATTACCAGTATCAGCAATGAAGCAGATCGTGAAAAAAGCAGCTAACTTGCACTCATTGATCGAAGACAAAACAACTTTAAGACGACGTGCACACGCATGGATGATCTTACAATCCTACAAAAGGCCGGTGTCAGCTGCCTATCTAGGCCTCGCTTTTCCTCCCCACCTAAAACGTAAGTATTTGAATTTACGCATGGGAAAACTGCCAACAAACGCTGACCAACCTGATTGGAGGATTGTAACCTATGTGGCGCAGCAGTTCAAGATTTCATACATCTGATTTGTATCTGTCCGGTGTTGGAGTGTGATCGCCGAAGTCTACTCAGGAGAAAGTTTAACGAAAAAGGTATTCGCACATGCCGCTCAGAAATATTAAACGTGTTGGATTCAGTCGACCCACAATTCATCAGTCTAATAATTAAATATGTAACCAATTTTGAAAATGTAATGAAAAGATAACTCCAGTCAGAACTTTGATCTCGTGATCTATTCTGGTTGATTTATAATTTATTTCTCAAACAATTAATTAACATCGAGAACTCATGTAAAGGACAATAAGACCAAATTCATAACCCACCAAGTTCAACACAGCTTCATAACATTTTTTGTACATTTTAACAAATGTGGTTTTAAATCGTATTTAATGTATAATAGTATGTAAAGAAAAGTATTTTAATACTTAGAACATTGTAACAGTTTTTATTAACTATACAATAAAGAATTTACCCCTCTCTTAAAAAATAAATAGGTTTCACCCTTTTAAAGTACATGCACACAAAAACATACCATTCAGGGACCCCACATTAACACTGCTGCTCTCCCATTGGCACATCCCTCACGCTGCACTCACACAGGCACTTTGCACTCACTCAGGAACAACTTCCAACCTGTAAACCACTCACCATGCTATCACAAAATACAATAATATAAATTCTGCATCCTCACAGTCATATCCCTCAAAATGCAATCAAAAAACAAGGTGGCTATCCTGTGCCCACACAAGCACACTGCTCACACACAGGTACACCGCTCACTTGGAAGGAGCAGTGTTTGAACAAATATTTGCATAAAATACACAGCTTGAGAATCTGGTGCATCAGTCCACTAGTATCATTTAAAGCTCTTGAAGTGGGCTACACTGAAACCTGAATAGCCACTAAGGGTATCTAATCTCCTATAAACAACACATGGACCAGACTGTGTGAGTTTATATTTTGGGAAGTTTTGCTGGGAGAAGTCTCAACATTAAAAAACAGTCACACTTGCCAGTAAACAATGAGAGTATGCAGAACAGTTTTTACATATGATGGCATTATTTTCAAGCTTGCAGCAGTGATGCCTAGCATTCTGCATAAGACAGTTTGGTTCTAGTTGGAGTGGCTGCAGAGCTGTTGGTACATTTTAAATAGTCAGAACGGTTCTGCATTTGCAGATGAGCTGCTGAGGGATAACCTGAAGAAAATATCTCCAGAGGCAGGACTTTGCTGAACACTGAGTAACAGAAGGCAAGCAGGCAAACTAATGTTACTCAGACTACCTGACATCATATAGGCCAGCGGTTGTGCACTGGGCAGAGGCAAACATTGGCAACAATGCCAATGGCTGAAGACAGTTGATCCCATCCCCAATTGGATGTATGCTGTTCCTAAGGTGGAGAACCGTAGCCTTAAGGCTCGGCGGCACAGGGTACGCCTGAAATCCCCTGGATTCACCTGCCTTGTCAGAAACAGAGACACGGACTCTTCGTCTGTCGTAGAAGACAGTATTTATTAGCTGCAGCTAGTACAGTGGTCTTAGAAGTCGTCAGTAAAATGAGGTTCAAAAGAGACTGCCACTTAACTCTGTGGCGCACAGGTTTATATACGGTACAATACAATGCAAAATGTAATCACACAAGAGCATGAGACATGGGGAAACGTTATAAACAATGCTTTAAGTCTAAAGCAACTCAAGTTTCTCGGTTATGTTTGTCACTCGACCCCTTGAGTAAATTACAAGTGAATCCACACAATTCGATTTACAAGCAGAGAAAACACAGCTGCATGTTGTGGAAGGACAGTCGTGAAACAGGAGAATGCATGAGACATGTTGTGAAAGACAGCAGGTAAAATAACTTGGAGGAAAGAATGGTGTGAACCAACAAATAGTCCGGACGGGGATTAATCAGCTCAGACAGGAATTAGTGTACTCGGCCAGACCCTGACACTTGTTAGTAAACACAGGCAAAGAAGCCACCTGACACGTAAATGCAGAAACGACAAAAACATCGCGTTCGCGGCGCTGCCTGAGTGAGGGCAACAAAAATGGCGGCGACTACAAAATGGAGGCTGAGCACGAACGAATTCGTAATTTACAGAACCTCAAAGGACGGAACTAATATGTGAATGGCACTCTTTCTGTAGTGTTTAATTTATAAAACAAATAGTACTGGTACCCAAAGTCTGCTCAGAAGCCCATGGATGACATAAGCACACAGAATTACAAAGATGAGGAGTCAGGAATTCACATCATACTTCTTAAATCAATTCACAAACACTCCATGCCCTGTTATATCACTTTTGCAGATTCCTGCTTTCTCCATTTGCGATGGTTTTCAGTTTTTTTCTTTCTTCCCAGTTCCTCTTTGTGTGTATGTTCCTTTCTTGGTCTTGGGAAATGGCTGATGAGGAGAAATAAGCACTGGTACTCAAAAAGGAGTGATGGTGGCCTCCTCGGGCAACAACAGGCTCAAATTAGGTGCTGTCTTTCTGATGAATAAATGGAGTGGGCTTACCTGAATCCCATTTTCTCTAAGCAAGATTGTGTATTATTTTGAGATCCCATGAGGCTGGTGAGCCAGCCAAAAGAGTCCTTTAGTTAGACCTAAAACACACAGAAATAGAACACAGGGAGCAGAAGCACACGGGCTACTTAGGTCCCACAGCACTGGTCAAGATCATTAAGATCATTTGCTCAAACACATGGAACAAGTGTGGTACTGTAGGACCCCAGTGCAAGCCCCCTTCACAGACATGGAACAAGTATGGTACTGCAGGGTGTTAGTTATGGGGGTCTGTAGTTGGCAGTGGTTTGTACCCTGCCAAGTAGGGACCATTATTCCAGTCCGGGTAAGGGAATTACAAATCCAAGATATCCCTTGCTCAGCCCCTTGGTAGCTTGGCATGATACTCAGGCTTATCACAATGGCAATGTGTAAATCATTTGTACAAAACACACATAGTAACACAGTGACAACACTACAAAAGGATACCACACCAGTTTAGAAAAATAACCACTCTTTATCCTAATCAAACAAGAACAAAACGACAAACACCCAACATACACAACACAGGATATGACTCTTGGGATGATTTACTGTAAAAAAATATAGCTATAAGAAGACAATAGCTCCAATCGAGGCTATCTCAATGTAGTGACAGGTATGAATCCACAGTCTGGCACCGACTGTGAAGTGCGTGGGCCGGCCACGGAGTCGCACAGAACCCCAAGTATCAGTACATTACAAAATGATAAAGTCAAAAGATGTCACATTGTGTCACGTAGGTGAGGCATCGATCGGCCATGGTGGCATCGGTTCCTTACTGCCACATAATCAGCAAGGCAAGGCATCGAGTCCTTGCTGTGCATGGGATGGCAGCCGGTCTTGGCAGCGAGGTGTCCGTTCTCTATGATGATGCTGTGTCCATGAGTTCGGCAATCACCCACATCGGTTATCTGCTCCAAGATAATGCAATGGAGACCCTGGAGTTGACAGGCATCAGTGCAATGTGCTGGTGTAGGAGAGGTCGAGCTGCGTTGTGAGTCAGAGCAGTGCCTCGTGCATTCCTTGAGTGGTGACCTTGGCTCAGATGTAGACAGAGGCCTTGATGATGACATCAGAGTCGATAAGGTTGCTGAAGTCGACAACACTAGGGCTGCAGTGCAAGTTAGGGCAGTAGGTCATGCACTTCAAGAGCAGTGCCTTCAATTCTGGTGCAGGCAGCGGCGTCGCTTAAGGTGTAGTGAAGTTCCTATATCCCTACTAGGCTCTGCGCATTGGAATAACATACACTATAGATTTGACATAGGACTGAGATCAGTATGTCTCTATCGAGTATATTTAACTTAATTGTGTGTGTGCCAGCTACCTCGGAGGTCACTAGAAACTTTCTCGAATAAACAAGAAGTGATTAGTCTCTGACAACCGCATAAACATGACAACTTTGTTTCTCCTAGAATCGGAACAATATCTTCAGAGTCTTGCAAACAATAGATAACTAGTTCACTCAGTCGATCGTGCATGCTTCGTTTCAACAGAGTTGCACAGAAATAGTGAGAGGGGCATTTCAATAAGAGGGTTTATTGAACAGTCTTATTTCTCATGCAAGATATATGAACTGCTACAATCGTTAGACAGAATGCAAAGTATAATGCGTACAGCGTAAACAGTAATATAAATTAATACTGTAATAGCATTGTCTGTTGCTATGACATATGTAAAAGTACATACATAAATAACACAGAGAGAGTTTTCTCTAAATGAATAAGATCAATTTCTCGTATTCTTTCTGCAGTCTCTGCTTGCGTAATCTTCCATGCTTTATTATAAGCAGCATAGATACCGGCATATATAAAACATTTTTGACGCGGTTTTCTCTTATTTATTCTGCAGTCTCTGAATAAGTAATCTTCCATATTTCATTATATGTAGCATATAGACCGGCATATATAAAATGTTTTTGACGCGGTTTTCTTGGTCCTAGTAAGAATTCCCTAAGTTCTGCACAGTTTTTTCTCTCCACAACCGCATTTCCCTCAGGATGGAATGGACTAGAATACTGCAATGCAACGCCCAAACTGGCCATTGCTTCTTTGTAAGCACGAGAGCTAAACGCAGGACCCTGGTCAGAATGTAGCGTGCCTATTGCGTATGTGAAGATAAAGACTCGCAAATCTTTTATAACAGTTCGAGCTTCAGCCGAGCGCTGAAGCCACATCCAAATGAACCTAGTATTAGTTTTTATGGGATTGCATTTGTCCACAGGGATGTCTGCGTGTAGATAGGCTAATGATGTCTAACAATGGTGTCTGCACTGGGCTGGCTATGCTATAGTCAGGTATCTGGCGGCGTTCTGTGCTGCGATCTCTATTGCAATCTATGCAGTCAATGACAAACATATGAATGTGAGCATTCATTCCTGACCACCAGTACATCTCTTTTACAGTTAATATCATTTTAGAGATCCCTTGATGTATCAGACCCTCTCCCAAATGTGCTTCGAATATCAAAGCTACTCTACGCTTCCTGTTTGGATTTACTCTATCCCCCACTCCAGGGATTCGAGCAAAAAAGAATCTGTTTGCATCAATTATATATGAATATTTGCGTGGAAGCCCTTTAGGTAACACTGCCTTTGCTTGTAGCATTGACAGCTAGCATTATTTCGCTCTCTATTTTCATTTTTGAACAAGTGATTGCAGCTACGGAAGCCGTTTGCACAGCTGCCTTCGCGGCTTCATCAGCCAATGAATTCCCTTCAACATGAACGCCATCACATTGATGACTCAGCGTATGTATCACGTGAGTGTTTTGTAGTCCTTCTCGTAACGGAACTACTTGTTCCCAAAGCATTTTATGCTTGATAGTGACACCTTTTGCAACTTTGAAACCGTTTTGAAGCTAATTCTGTAAATATTCATTGTAGGATTGGACACAGTAGAAAGAATCACACACTATTAGTGTGGGGAATTTGGGATCTGTATTTTCAAATGCCATTTTGAATGCTGGTAGTTCAGCTCGCTGAGCTGTACAATCTCCGAGAGATTGCGTTTTTGTGACCATAGGTCGTGATTTGCCATCGCGCATATGACCTTTAACGATCGCGCATGCAGCACTATAAGCTTGTTTACCCCCCGTAGCGGGTTGTGCTGATCCGTCAGTATAAATTATACATTCATGCTGTTCTAGAGGTAGAATTTCAGTAGGCAGAGAACATACTTGTTTGTATTGAAGGAATGCTTGTGTTTTCAAATAGGGATCAAAAACATGTTCAACATCAGTTCCAGCAAGAGAATTGACCCATTGTTCCCATCTCGGATGTAAATCTTTAGCATTTGGAATGCTCACTTTTGTCACTGCCTGTAAGGCAGGTACAGGTGTCACGACCATAATGCGTTTTCCCTGTGCTGGGGCTCTCTCTTTTGCTACAGCGGTTTGAACAACTTTCAGAATTTTTTCTGTTGATGTAAATTTCATTTCTGCTTGTGTGTACAAATGTGATTTTAAGCTATTTGTACTTTTACACCTTCGTTAAAAGTTAAGTAGGTGAATCCGCATTGACCCCGAATGATTCGGATCACTAAGTTGCTGACATTTACACGTGTTTGCAAATGTTTTGTTGCTAACATGTTTGTTTGGAGTGAACGCAACATTTCTGTGTGTTTTTATGTCCAATTTACTGTTTTAAAATCAGGTTTGATTAATTCGTAGAGAGGTTAAACCCTTTCTGCGTAATTCAGAATGTAAGTTCTTCCGAAATTTAGGAAACCTAGAATCAACTGTAAGTTTTTCAGCGTTTTTGGAAGTTGGAGCAGCGCACACTTTCATAAAAAGTTGGTTGCCAGGATTTTGCCTTCACTTGATAATTCGTATCCTAGAAAAAGGACGTTGAGATGGGCAATTCTTGATTTCTTAAATTAAATTTATACCCCTCAAAGGCGAAGCCCAGTATAATGGTTTTCACCCTGTTCATGTGCCTGTCCAAGTCATCGTCTATCAGATAGATGTCATCGACATATGACAATGCCTCGTCATCATAAGTTTGTAGTAACTCTGTTACCCTTGCTGAGAATAACCCAGGACTATTCTTGAATCCTTGAGGGCGACGACAGAAGTGACGCTGTGTCCCCATTATTGAGAAAGCGGTCAAATACCTACTTTCTGGTGCAATGTTTTGACAAAAGAAACCGTTGGAAATATCTAATGTGGTTTTATATTTTTTACGCACAATGTTATTCATTAATGCCGTACTGTGTGCATTTTGCACTGAAAATGTTGTGCAACAAGAGTTTAGATGTCTGTAATCCAACACCAGACGATATGTATTGTCTGGTTTGGAGACAGGAAACAAAGGATTGTACATTGATAAGGTGCATGTTTCAATCACCCCCTGGTATTAAAGTTGATCTAAGATCTCCCTGACCTGTTTTTTAGCTACTTGCTTAACTGGGTACTGCCTTTGTGCAGTTGGTTGATTTTTTAAGTGGATTTTATGGTGAGGAGAATCCTCATTCCATACTACATGATTTCAGTATAATGCAGGTGCTTGGGCGGCTGCCCATTTCCTGGCATATGTATATTTTAAATGTATTGGAATATGGTTAGAGAAGGCTGGTATAATGATGTATTTGCCATGTGGGCAATCCCTGACAAATTCTGGTAGCCAGTCTTGTTCAGCTAGAAGAATATCATAACCCTTAGAGAATCGCTCCCAAAAGAGTGCTTTCACTTTTTTGGGTATGTCTCCCTCCATCCGGAGTGTTATTTGATATAACCTATGTGGAAAATTAACCCTGGCATCTGCAGTTTCAACTTGAATGTCTTCATTCAAGTCCACTGTCTCCAGAAGACCCTTCAGGTTCTGGCGAGCTATTGTGACTTCTGCTGCGCTGTCCAACATTGTCTGAGCCCATTCTCCGTTCTTGAGTTGTGTCCTCAAGATCCTCGGCATGTCTGATTTTTAGACCTGCTACCTTCTTTCTGGTGAATTGAGGTTTTTAGGATGTGTGCACTGGCGAGACATTTGCATGTGTTGCACTGGCGAGACATTTAGTAGCTACTTTAAAAGGGCTACCTTGCCGGCCACCAGCTTGCTATTACGCGCACAAGCGCACACGACGTACACAGCTTCCATCTGGCTTTCAATGCGCGCATGAATCACCTCCCCTACCCTGGAACAAGTGTAATACTGCAAAGACTGCAAGCTTCCTTCAAAGACAAGGAACAAGTGTGGTACGAGGCAGCATCATTTAACGCCACCCTCAGTCAGAACGAACAAGCAGCATCTCACATTTAGTGCTAGTGTAAGGAACAGCACGGGGGTGTATTAGTGCCAGCTTGACTCACACACAACGCACAACAGGATTTCCACTCAGAAAACAGGTACAGCACAATGCAGGATACATCCTTTTCTCATTCCCGTAGAACACATATTGATCTGGTCAGAAACAATGCAAGCTTCCCTCACATGCATAGAACATGGACAGCATTTACAGCAGCAGTCCAAGCCTGTGTGTAAACACATACTCATTGGGCAGCATTTGGCAGTAATGTAAGTTCCGCCCAGAGGATGCAGCACAAGTACAAGATGGTCATCAGCAGTTCATTCTAAGATATCCTCATGTACGCTACAGGTATCACACTGGTAGACGCATCTAAGCTTGTTTCAGACACAGAATACCCAGAATAAATTATAGAGGTGAGTGAGCTTGTGAAAGCTTGTGCTGGATGCTAGATACTCAGCTCAAGGTCCTCTTGAACGCCCAAGCCGAAAATAAGCTGATCTTTTTTGTGGCTTCTACCTGCTAACCATGTCTCATGTCAGGTACCAAAAAAATAAAGGCAAAGAATTCAGTGTTGCTGTCAAACAGGATCAATAGAGGAACACTAATTGAGTGGATTAATAACACAATGTGAATCCAGGAAACCTGGGTTCATTCCCAGCTTGGCCATTTGACCAAATTGTGTGATCCTAGGCAATATTTTTATTTAATCATGCCGCCTATTTTTTTCCATTATTGCATATTAGAAACAATTTATATATGTGAGGATGTGTGCTGTACAGGATCTATCTTATGTTTGACTTAGCAAACTATATTATGTTGCTCTGCGTAAAATAAGAGTATAGCACACATATAGGGTGCACTTGAAAACTGAATTACATCTTAGTTCACAAATGGTATTGTTGTTGGAGTGGGGGTGGAGGCATGAATTTTTTGAAGTTAATGTTTTAAAACTATCACTTTACACCTCTCACTGTACTTAGATGAAACACTTGTCAAAGACATGTACGGTTTTGAATTTTGAAGACACATTATCATATTTTTGTATAATATTTGTTGCACAAATTGCATACCAAATGTTCGCATGACTCATTCCGCGCCTGGGCTCTTAGAGCCAAGACAGGGCTCTTACAGCTGACACAAACCCTTAACTTGGCTCGCCCTGTTCATTTGTTTTTTACTTGCTCACCTCTACTACAGTACTGTGTACAACAGTTACTCAAGTTTTCTCTCTCTATGTATCTTGCTCTAGGGAGAACATCTTTGTTTTTGAGATTCTGTACAGTTTCTGCAGGTATCCGAACAATAACTATTCATATTTATGGTTTTAATGAGGAGGAATTGTGAATTAGCAACCCCAAGAAGTTGTGTAAAGTTACAAGTACATTTTTTTAAATAAGGATATAATGAAACTAACAATGCTCAAGTTTTTTTCTCAGTTCCAACACCCTGTCCCAAGTAAGTCTATATTATTTTACTAACTGCTATAATCTGCCTTCCACTCCTCAGGCTGAATGCAGGGATTACTATGACTGTATTGTCTTCATGGGCATATCCTTTACTTTGACCTCTACTGGTGGCAGGCAGCCAGGACCAAATGGCAGACTCTGCATTTGCAAAAGTAAGTGTGCACACTGCTGAGCCATTCAATGTATTTGCAATGTAGCTTTCACAGTGTCCCCACAGGTGCATCAGACATCAGTATATTCTGCTGCTCAGAGTCTGATGCCTGTTGTTGAGGGAAACAGACAGTGCTAACAACATGCTCCCTGTGCTATAAATGGTACAATTACCCTAGTAGGCCGTGGTGCTGGAACAATTTTCAGACTGGTGGTGTTACATCACTGACCACATATGGATCCTGAAAAATCCAAGCATCACACAAAAAACAATTGTTGCAAATGAGCCATGCCCATCAGTAGGAGAACAGTAAGGATGTAGTATGTAACAAATGTTGCATTTAGGAGCATACTGTCACAAATATATTACTAAATCATGGCGTGGAAGTCAGTATCATTTACAGACACTAAGTTTGAACAAACAACATTTTACTGATGTTATGTCATGTTTTGCAGATTTGTAGAGTGTGCTAGTACCGGAGATTATATCCTGGCACTAAGCAGGTGTGAGTCTGGCCAGACCTGGAGCCTAGTGGAACTATTAGAAAAGCAGGGTCTTCAGCTTCAATTCAGATTTATGTGGTGGCTTGAAAGTGTGGGTGAGGAGTTTGAGTCATGCTCATTTGTGTATGGGGAGTCAGTGGCGCTCCTTCAGGGGTGGTGTGATGTGAGTGCATAATTGGATGTTGAGAGAGGATCTGGCTGCCAAGTTCTGTATAGTTTGCAGCTTTCGGTGAGTTTTTTGTTTATCCAGGTATAGAGGGTGATTTCTATTGTCATGATGTTAGTGGGCCCTGTGCACAAACTTCCATTTTACATGTTCACATTAGTTTCCACTGTTCTACTTTGGTTCTTCTTGCTGATCGTCTGCAATTGGCTATAGGCAGTATCGAGCTGCGGCGAGCGTGTGGTGAGGAGGATGCTTTACAACTGCCTTGCTGCCTTGCCTTGCTTTGCTGCCTTGCAGCTTGCCATGGCTCCTGCAGCTCTCGCCAGCCCTGCTGCTGACCTTGAAGCTTGGCTCTTCATCTCACCTCAGCAGAAAACCCATTAGAGTCCAACGGACAAGCAACTCTGGAGCTGAGGAGCGGAATTTGAATTTGAACTGTGCAGAGTTGTTGAAGCAGCTGCAAAGGAGACAGCCGCTCTCTGCCCACTTACACGGCAACGTTTTCGCCACTCTCAACTTCCCCAATTGCCAACTTTCCAAATGAAGAAGGGAGCAAGGAGCAGAACTTGAGCGAGTGTGCAGGTGAGGGAAATGAAGCAGAGTGAAACCGAGTGGAGTGGTGTGCTAGAGGAGCTGGTAGTGCGGAGCAATTTGGACATAGCGGTGCTCCCCGCTCCCACCCCTACCCCCCTACACCCTAGCCCCTAGCAGGTTGTTTTTAAAATAGAGAACTGTGCTGAGGGCTTTGCAAGTGCAAGTGCACCTAGGAGCCTAGAGGAAGGCCTGCTCTGAAGAGAGCACAGAGAGAGCGCAGAGCTCGGAGTGCGGTTTTCTTTCAGCCTTTGCCATTCGTCTCCTATGTAAGGGGGTCACGGAGACAGCCTGAGCGCCTGAGTTTTGGCCTAGTGGGCTATTAACATTTACACCCACAGAGACCGTGGATGGCATAATATTGGCATAATATTTCGAACTTGGAAAGTTTCTAAGGTGGAATTTTTTAGAGCAGAGGCTGACTTGAGACCTGAAGCCAGAGCTGTTGGAAGCTGGATGCTTTTTCTACCCTTATGCACCTTATGTTCACCCCACAGTAATTTTGACCCGGCTATAATTGTGTAAAGGCAGATAAAGTCACTAGCAAATAGCAGTAGTGGTCAGTAGCAGTTAGCACTGTGTGGACTTTTGTGGGTACACCGGAGTTACCACAGAAAAGAACATTTGCTTGCACGTGGGTTATCACAGTGCATTCTGAATTTGGTCTCCCTTGGTCCTCCTTTCCTGTGATTTGGTTACTCTGGACTCTGGACTCCATCTGTGAACTGTTTAATCTGTTATTTTTAGTTACTTATACTGTAACGCTTTATCCTTTTTCCCTTGTCCCTTTGTCCTTTGTCCTTGGATCCGTTATTTTTTTAGCAGAGAAAGGTCAGTTTTGGCTCCAGTTCCTATTGAGAGAGATTTTTTGTTCCGGACTGAAGGTATGAGACTGTAATTAATTCTGTGACAAATATATAAGAATCCGCGAACTCGCGGATTTGCAGAAATGTTACTGGAGTTTTTTCTACTGGCTAATCAGTAAGTGCTAGCTCATTGGGTAAATGTATAGTGCTTTTCCTACACGGCAGCTGCGTAAAGGGCCAGAAGGGTTGTCTCCAGTGACCATGTGTGTGTTACTATGCCATCGCGCCGAAGGGCGCAGAGGTCCCTTGAGTGAGCTGTCCATCATAGTGGGTAAATGGCGGGAAGACGGTGCACATCGCTAGTGTGTGGGCGGGGCCGAACGGGCGGGGCTTCTATGCGAGTTCCCATGCCTCGTGTGTATAAAAGGTCAGAGACCGATCAGAGCAGCAGATGAGGAAAAAGAAGCCCCTGTTCAGAGGAACCGCACGGGGATTGCGCTCGTGAAAGTGAAGGATGCAAAGGCCTCCGTCCAGCATCACAGCTAATTTTCGGCGGTAGATATGGGGAGAAAGCACACCTGCCCAGCCTCGACAAGCTCACGAATGTTTTTGTGCTGATAAATGCATTACTGAATATGAGCTTCAACTTGGGCATCTGCTTTATTTATATCTGTAAGTGCTTCCTGTTGAGGTTTAATTTTTGTGACAGGATCATCGTGCCAGAATGAACCCTGCCCTTATTTATCCAAGAATACGCCATCGTTTTGTGCGATATGTCTACTCAACTGGAGTACTTTCTACTGGCTAATCAGTAAGTGCTACCTCGTTGGGTAAATGTATAGTGCTTTTCCTACACTACAGCTGCGTAGAGTGCCAGAAGATTTGTCTCCAGTGACCATGTGTGTGTTACAATGCCATCGCGCCGAAGGGCGGAGGGGTCCCTTGAGTGAGCTGTCCATCAAAGTGGGTAAATGGCGAAAAGACGGTGCACACCACTAGTGTGTGGGCGGGGCCAAACAGGCGGGGCTTCTATGCGAGTTCACATGCCTATTGTGTGTATAAAAGGTCACAGGAACTGCACGGGGATTGCGCTTGTGAAAGTGAAGGATGCAAAGGCCTCCATTCAGCATCACAGCTAATTTTCAACGGTAGATATGTGGAGAAAGCACACCTGCCCAGCCTCGACAAAGCTCACAATTGTTTTTGGGCTGATGGATGCGTTACTGAATTTGTGCTTCAATTCGGGCACCTGCTTTATTTATATCTGTAAGTGCTTCATGTTGAGGTTTAATTTTTGTGACAGGAGCATCGTGCCAGAATGAACCCTGCCCTTATTTATCCAAGAATACGCCATCGTTTTGTGTGATACCTCTACTCAACTGGAGAACTTTCTACTGGCTAATCAGTAAGTGCGACCTCGCTGGGTAAATGTATAGTGTTTTTCCTGCACTACAGCTGTGTAAAGTGCCAGAAGAGTTCTCTCCAGTGACCATGTGTGTGTTACTATGCCATCACGCTGAAGGGTGCAGGGGTCCCTTGAGTGAGCTGTCCATCATAGTGGGTAAATGTTGGGAAGATGGTGCACACCGCTAGTGTGTGGGCGGGGCCAAACGGGTGAGGCTTCTATGCGAGTTCACATGCCTCTTGTGTGTATAAAAGGTCAGAGACCGATCAGAGCAGCAGACAAGGAGAAAGTAGCTCCTGGTCACAGGAACTGCATAGGGATTGCTTTCGTGAAAGTGAAGGATGCACAGGCCTCCATCCAGCATCACAGCTAATTTTCGACGGTAGATATGGGGAGAATGCACACCTGCCCAATCTCGACAAAGCTCACAATTGTTTTTGGGCTGATGAATGCTTTACTGAATTTGAGCTTCAACTCAGGCACCTGCTTTATTTATATCTGTAAGTGCTTCCTGTTGGGGTTAAATTTTTGTGACAGGAGCATCGTGCCAGAATGAACCCTGCCCTTCCCAAGAAGACGCCACCGGTTTGTGCGATACCTCTACTCAACTGCCAAACTTGCGGGGCTTCTAAAAAAAATCCGCCCGCGAGCGGATTTGCACATTTTTCTGCAATTTCGTGAGATTCGCAGATCGCTAAATTGCTGAAAATCTGCAAATTCCGCGAGCGGAACGGATTTTGCGACCATACTCAGTTCCCTACACAGTGTGTTTTTTGTGCAGGTCCTAAATTAAATGACGGCAAGAAAACTTAGGTCAGGGCGATTACTTGTGGGTAGGACCTGTGCAAAAACTAAATCAAGGATATCTCAGGCATGCTGTCAAAAGGAAAAAGTCAACTATTTAGTCTATGGGAAAGGGAAAGAAAGAAATCTTCAAGTTGAGTCAAATACCTAAACCATTTGGAATGGGGAGATAATGTGACAGAGAATGATGGAGTAATGGTTAATATTGTTAATACTGTTAATAATGTTAAACTTGTCAATGTCGCTGATATGGTTTATATGGTTGAGGTTATAGAATCACATACTATTGATAGTAGGCATGGAGGAGGAGAGCCCCTAGAATCCCAGAGGCATCCAGTACGGTGCCCTGGGGACCTGACTGGCTCTCCAGCCCTTCTGGTATCCTTAGGATCTACTATACCATCTCCCAAACTGGCAGATGTAGCCCCACACAGAACACCACACACGTAATCACAGAAGAGCCCCTTGGTCCCTATTTAGCAGAGGATGCCCAAAATTAAGATTTTATTCTCCCCGATTTGGATTTAGTGCTTTGCAGAAGGTATATTTCTCATGATACTAGCAAGATTATGGAACTAGCAAATGTTTCAGCAATCGCAGTTCCTAGAGGACTAACATTATTCATGTTCTTATTGATGCATCTGTAAATAGCACTGAGCTCGCAGTACGTATTTAGAACCATCAATCCTCATGTATAATATTTCCCCACGACCGTAACAGTACTTAATGGTTACCTAAAGCTAGAAAAATAGGATGCATCTGTCCTTTAAAAAGTACCCAACTTATCATGGAATCACCGCTAAAACACACGCAATCCAGGTTCCCCATGCAGGCTAAAACACTTAACAAGTATTGCTACCAACGGCATGCATACACTAAGGTACACAACCTTCTCTAGCCAAAGGAGGGAACCATCACCACTCACATAATCTACCATAATTAAAGCACACGAGGACACACATATGGACCAAACATGCAGGACAGAGTACAGGAGAGAGGCACTATTAGAGCTGTTGGCCATCTTCAAGGAGTCCCAGACTGACAATCTTATCCCACAGACAAAAGGCAAGGCTTCCGCACCTCCCCCGCCATATGAAGGTATGGAGGTGCTCTCCCCAATACCAGAAATTCCTGCATTAGAATACATCAGCCCACCAGTTGAGGGAGCCTGAGGGTAACCTAACAAACAATGAACAAGAATGACAATCTAATAGTCCAGCAGGCCTGGGTAATCGCAGCACCGCCCTAGTCCAGTGTTAGAGTTCCCTGAAGTTGGACTTCCCGCCCCTCGCATTCAGCTGTCGAACACCAGTCGATCGAAGAAAGCACACTCCCACCAGGTCAGGTGAACACACCTGAGTGAAAGGGAGATTCATAGGTGTTCTGGACAATGATACAACTAGCAGGAGTGAGGAAAGGGACACCAGTCATCTGTGATCCGATGATGAGGTGGAAGTCACAAGGTTTGCTCAGGTAGACGAAGATAGGATGAAGTCAAGTTCCAACCAAAAAAACCAGCACATATGCAATAGAGCCAATCTAGGTGGGATTTAGACGAAAGACGTTAACTAAGGAGGGAGATAATAAAAGCTTGCACCCTGGAAGCACAGCAAGAATGCAGAGCAGCTCGCCCACCACCTGAAGAGAACGGAAGAAGGTACAGAGCACCATTCAGAGAAGAATCCAAGACAGAAGTTGCAGTGCCGCTTTTGGTTCGGATCCAAGCCTCACCAGATCATCAATTTCAGAGAGGAGATCACCAGGAAATAAGAGACCAAGGTAGCCATGTGCATACTCAACTTAAACTTATGAGAAGATGGCATCTTTGTGTGTACACAAGGGAAGCAGCAACAAAGATGCCTGCTGCTCCTTCCGAATGCGTGGAACAGACTGAACCTAAGTGAGATTGTGGCCTGAGAGGAAGGCAAGATCTTTGCACAACCATTTTGCCACCTGCTTACACGCTGGACTGAGGGAAAATAACATTACAATAGACTGAATCCCTCAAACCAGAGGACTTTGTAGTTGCAGAAGACTGCATCCAGCATGGAGACGGAGACCTCAAGTGAAACTTCACCTACATGCAGGATTGCCTAGGAAGATGAGAATGATATTTTAGGGAAAGACCAGTGGAGCTCCCCCAAGACAAAATGTACCCGCTAATACAGAAGGCAAGTCAGAGACCATCTATGTGCCCCGGACACAGATGGATAAAGAAGGTCTCAAAAGCAAATTAATACCCTTGCTGGATGGAGCAGGAAGTGGATCTCATGTTTTGAAAAGAACTCCTCAGGAGTAGATCTAGCAATAAACAATACCAAAAGACTGCGACATAGCATCATCAGAGAGCAGGCTAACACAATGTTTAACCTCAGCTTGCATCCCATCGGTCACGCTGACAAACACAGAGCAAGTTGGGGCTGCATTAAATTTATACAGGTACCAAATATAGATGTCTTTGAGGAAATGTTCCTGGACCACCCTGAATAGGAGTGTTAATGGTAGAAACTATGAAACCTGGGTAGACCATAATGATTTTCTGGATAGAATGAAGGAGTAATGGGGCCAAGAGACAGGACAGCCAGGCCCACAAGCGGCATTGTTTAATACTATCCTCAAAAAGGGGATGTCCACCGAGATACAGAGTGGGTTGGACAGCGTAGCGGGGTTAGACAGCAAATCCTGGCGGGTGATAGAGGCCCTGTTAGACCTGCCTTTTCAGCAGGTTTATCCCCAGAATGTTTGCTTTTTTGTACTTCTGTTTTGGACTCTGTTTTTGTTGGTTTCTTGATTCTCTGCACTTTACCACTGCTGATCAGGGCTAAAGTACATATGCTCTCCCTGTAAATTATTGTTATGGATTAGTGATTCCATGATCGGCATATTTGATTTACTATTCAGTCCCTGGTACTGTGTGTGCCCAGAGCCTGTAAATCAAATTCTGCTAGTGGGCCTGGAGCACTGAGTGTGCCAACCCACCCACCCACTTGCCAGGCCCTAACCTTCCTTTTTCTTAAATGTCAGTCACCCCTAAGGTAGGCCTAAAGTAGCCCTGTGGGCAGGGTGCTGTGTATGTGAAAGGTATGACATGCCCTGATGTGTGTGGCATGTCCTGATAGTGAAATACTGACAAATTCATGTTTCACTATTGTAAGACTATCTGTCCCCATAGGATAGAAGAGAGAGTTTGCTTATCACATCTTATAAGCATAACTGCCCATGGGAACAAGAGAGGAAAATAAGGTTTGATATTCCAGAACTGAGCAGGTTAAAATGCATCTTTTAGTGAGGGTGATTTTTACATTTTGGGTTTGAAACTACAACTTTTAGAAAGTAGGTATTTTCTTGCCTAACCATTCAGTGTTCCTCTGCTAGGGTTGTGTATTGGCTGTCTGGCTCTGGAGTGACAGGGGTTAGGGAGGTGAAGAGACAGAATAACAGAATATCAATGGAGAAATATCGAATGTCATGAATATCAAGTCTAGAATATCGAGGTAAGCCTTATCGTTGTAAAAAATATAGATTTTTGTGTAAGATAGAAATATTGATTTGAAAAATATTGATGGTAAAAATATTGTAAATATTATTGACTATATTTTTGTTTTGTTTAACGTTTAAAATCTTTTTTATTATTTTGGTAGTATTTATGATATATGTTTAAATATTTTTTTATGTTAAAATATATGTTTACTATTTTTCACTTTGTTTAGGAGAAGGATGTTGGGTTTATAGAGGGTAAGGGTTGGGAGTAATTTAAAAATATGTGTTTTAAGTAGTATATGTTTTTTAGATTGTATCTATAATTTCAGCAACGAGATGTTGGGTTTATAGGGGATAGGGGTGGGGAGTAAATGTAAAATATTTATTTAAAGTAATTAAAAAAAATATTAATGGAACATTTTTTTAAAAATTATAAATGTAAATTACAAAATATTTTAATTTCTTTCTGATGTGTAACTATTTTATGGTTAAGCACAATAAAATATTCATTATCTATGTCCCTGCACAATCAAAAAGCAGTTAAACAGTTGTAATGATCTTAAGTTGCACATGGATGGAAATAAAAGGGAAATGGTCAGACCAAGTGGCACAGTCTACCCAATGGTGTTGTACTGGTATGCTTGTAAGTGTAAAAAAGATGGTGTCATTCATAGGAAACATGACATGTCTAACTTGTCATTCATCCCAGTGGACATCTGGGTATTTAATTTTTTCATCCAATAGATTTCTCTCTGCCAGAGCAATTTGGAGTTGCCTATTCCATGCCGAATGCGTATCTGCCCAATGATTTGGAACTTCACCTGGGCAATGTAATGCCTCCAATTTCTAAAAGTAAAATAAGATCCAACAGACACTTATTAAGGATAGTGTACCACTTTTGCATGAAGGGATGGTTGTGCTGTAGTCTGAATAATATTGGTTTGATGGCTAGTCTAAGTCCATGGGGAATTCTTTTAACTTTGTGGTATTGGATTAGAGTTGCTGCATGCAGACCTTGATACAGTTCCTTGCATGTCAAAAATTCCAAAAGTTTCAGTTGTTGGGAAATAGTTTCGCTCTGTGCATCGAAAGCCTTTGTTTCTTGGATAAGACTGTAAATTACATCTGCTTCCTCTGAAGTGTAAGCTTTCGTATTTGCTCTGTTGTCCGTGATATTAGCTATTGTCTCGAAAGAAATGTTTAGGCTTGGGTGTAAGAATCCAAGGGTAGGCAAAAATGTATTGTAAAAAGAAGTGTGGATTCTGTGAATTCTTTTTACAACTTAACGGCACTTCAATGGGCTTTCCAGGAGCTCCAGTCTACGCCAATACATTCATGGCTAAATTTGAGGCGGATTTTATTCTAAATAACAACACTTGGAAAGAAGGATTGGTATTTTTTAATATGGAAGAAAAGCAAAGATGTGCTAAAAGACAACATCAGAATTTTGAATTCCATAGACACGAGGATCCAGTTCACAATCACCATCAAGAAAAGTGGAATCGCTTCTCTTGACACATGGATTGAAGTAGAGTCACAATTGATTACAACGAGAGTACACAAAAAGGAAACAGATCGAAACAATGCTCTTCAATTCTCAAGTTTTCACCCACCTTCACTAATCAAAAATCTTCCATACTCCCAATTTTTGAGGATTCATCGCATAACCACAAACGGTGACATCAGTCTAGAATGAATGGAAATTCAAAAAAGAAACTATGTGGCATAGGATACCCTGAGACACTATTGAAAAAACATGCAGACAGAGCACGAAAATGTAGTAGAACAGATCTTCTACAGAAACGTCCCAAGAAAAGCAGTAATAGAATGGTGTTCGTGTCTAAATTCTCCACGGTTTCATCCAGCATTAAAAACATTATCAACAAACGCTGGGAACTACTCAAAGAGGAACTGGAGTTCAATGGTTTATTCAATCTGAAACCATTGTTTGCTTTCACAAAAGCACGTAACTTAAAATACATTTTATCCAACCAAAATAGAAGCACGATTGTGGCAAAACCAGGCATGACCACATGTGGTGATTGCATTCTTTGCAACAATGTTATCATGGGTGACATTTTAGTGCATCCCAGAACAAGAGAAAAGATAAAGATCAAACAAGTGTATGATTGTAATTCCACACACACAGTCTATTACATCAAATGTTCATGTGGTTTACTGTACGTCGGAAAGACGAACAGGAAAATGTAGACTCAACTATCTGAACACAAGAGTAGGATTAGGAACAAAAGTACTACTTCAAGCCTTGCTGTACATTGGGAAGAAGCTAGGCACACCATTGCCCAGGTGAAGTTCCAAATCATTGAGCAGATACCCGTTCGGCATGGAATAGACAACTCCAAATTGCTCTTGCAGAGAGAAATCTATCGGATGAAATAATTAAATACCCTGATGCCCACTGGGCTGAATGACATGTCATGTTTCCTATGAATGACACACCATCTTTTTTACACATACATGCATACCAGTACAACTCCATTGGGTAGACTGATACCACTTGGTCTGAACATTTCCCTTTTATTTCCATCCATGTGCAACTTGAGATCATTACAACTGTTTAACTGCTTTTTGATTGTGCAGGGACATAGATAATGAATATTTTATTGTGCTTGATGTTATCACATGATTGAGATGTTCTTTATTGCGCATGCCATGGGTCTGGTGACAGGTGTTCCAGTTTAACTGTACACTATAGGTCTCACCAACACGACGTGCACAAACACTCTGTTTCACTATACACTGATGATTCTTTGCTTAATAACCATTTGTGAAGATAGTCTCTTTTCAAAAGAACTGGAGCCCTCGTAGTCCATTCCAACATGGCGCTGACAAGATTTGAGAGTCTTGTGGGTCTACGCACCATTCGTGAAGATAGTCACTTTTTTATAGAACATTAGCCTTCGTAGTCCATTCTAATATGGCGCTGATGAGATTTGAGAGTCTCGCAGGACTAGGCACTGACTTATTTTCAACACGCGAAGCAAGGTTTCTGTCTACCGGAGTTTGGAGTCTTGGCGGAGCAGTTATAGAGGTGTACGAGGAACAGGAGGATTTTGATTCCCGGTAAGGAGTGGTCCGCTATGATTTGTGGATATACGGTATTTGTCTCAATAGAATGCGGGACTAATACGTATTTCTTTGTTGCAGTGCTTTTAATTATGGAGCCTAGTTCGAGAGGCACGGTCCGTGAGGCCGGCATTTAGTGTTGGTAAGATTTTTGAGATCACTCACTGCGCAACATCACCCACGCTTGCAATCGCTTTCACTATTTGGCGCACTTTGATTGTTTTATTTTTTCTAGTACCTGCTGAGTCCAGTTATTGACCATAGAACCTTGCATAGGGTTTATCCACAAAGGTATGGTTCGTACATGATGGTGGACATACATTCTAGAATTGTGTCCGACTTTGGAACGTTGTGGCATTCACTTATGATCGTGATGTTGCCTTTATAGATTGTTGAGCTCTTCCACCCTGAAGAGAAACTGCTCTTCACATTCAGTAAGCAGACAGACGTTTAACACTACTGATGGTGTTTGTGGTTTAACTCATGTTTTTCACTAAACACACACATGGTTGAGACTTTTTGCACATCACATTGTCAGGAGTGCACCGTGTGGTTATTTCTCACATCGAGGCACTTGACGTCTGGCATGCGCATTAATGAAGGGTAGTGTCATGAGTTTATAACATCTTCTGTTGATTTCATGAATTTACATTGTGGTACATATGGTTCTTTTCTCTGTGCATCGAGAATGACGTGCATTTATATGTTCTTACAGATTCTCCCCTGACGAAGGGACAGGTGTCCCGAAATGCATTGGGCTACGTTTATTTTGTAATTCTGTATTATTTGGCACCATTGAATTTTTTCAATGTAATGTACACAACACTGTTTGCAATTGGAATAAGTTATTTGTTAAAATATATATGAAAATGTGAAAATCATGCAATGATTAAATTGTATGAGGAAAATTACAAATTGTATTTCCATTGATTATTGCGTTGAATTTTTTTTAGAATTGAGTGACTGACAGTATTAACCCCCCCACTGTGCTTGTGTGAGCCCAGGCCACCTGTTTGGGACTCTTGATCCTAGGATACAGTGTGGCACAGGCAGTGGTGTCTTGGTTGTGCAAACAAATCCATGCCAGGTAATTGTGGCTGGCATACGTTTACCAGTGACAAATATGCTGACCGATGCGTGTGACTTGTACAGGCACGCGCCGTACAGCATGGACCGAGCCGTGCGCACGCATTGACTATTGCAGAGTATGGAGACGGGTGCGTGTTGTTTTTAAGCTATGCGCCGTACAGCAATGGCCCGAGCCGTGCTCACGCATTGTCTATTGCAGAGTATGCAGACGGGTGCGTGTTGTTTTCACGCTACGCAGTGTACAGCAATGGACAGAGCTGTGCACACGCATTGTCTATTGCAGAGTATGGAGACGGGTGCGTGTTGTTTTTCAAAATGCACGCCGTACAGCAATGGACCGAGCCATGCGCATGCATTGACTGTTGCAGAGTATGGAGACATGTGCGTGTTGTTTTTCAAAATGCGCGCCGTACAGCAATGGACCGAGCCGTGCACACGTATTGTCTATTGACTGTCATGGAGATGGACGTGTATTTTGAATTAATACGAATCTAATCGTGAGCATCAAATACAGTTGGCTCACTACAACAATGTTGCAAACTCAATGTTGTAATGGATGTTAACATTGAAACGATGCGGAAGGCGTGTACGAGTCATGCAGTTAAAGGGATTGGGCAAAATCATAAGATGTAAACGTGCCAGACCTATCACTTTGAATGCATGGGACAGACCCTGCCTCTGCAGCACAGATCTAAGGCTGTCTGGCCCCCTGAGGGCTCACTTGCCTGCACTACATGCTACAGAACTACAACTCACTGCTACCACTGCTGCTATCTCTGCATCTCTGCATCTCTGCATCTCTGCATCCTCTGGCTACTGCAATGGCACGTACTCTGGAAAGGGCCACAGCCTTCACTGAGGAGGAGAACCAGCCCCTGCTGGACGGGGTCCTTCCACAGTACAGCAAGCTGTATGGGAAACCAGGGGAGCAGGTGAGTGTGCAGTCCACTGCCTTCCTAATTGTGCATGTTGTCTGACTACCAGTACTAGCAGTGTGTACACCGGTTGCTAGCATGCTCACTTTGTAGTTTCCACCCCCAAAGTGTGTAGTTACATGCACTGAACAGGTACAGTGCAGTCACAGAGCATCTTCTTCTTCCCAGGCAATGTTTCCATGTTGTAATTTCTGGACAACTGTTCATAGCTATAGTTGCACTACCTGTGTCCATCATAGGCCTCGGTGGTAGAGATCTGTAAATCAAACTGCGTAATGCACAAATATGTTGCATGTGTACTAATGGCATTTTCACTTTGTCATCCTCACAGGTTGATGCCTACCAGAAGCAGGAAATCTGGTTGACCATCGTCCGGGCAGTCAGATCTGTGGGGCTCTATAAGCGCTGGATCTGCAACTGCCACGGACACCGGACCCTGACCCACCACATGCTCCGGATTCCGGCGGTGGTCTTCCCTGACATGGATGGGCCGCTGAAGGCCATACAGCAGCAAGGAGGGGGCAAGTGCTTGCCTTTTCAGGGAACTATGTCTCACATGCTCATTGCACTCCTTTAGCCTGGTTACACTTCCACAGTACGTGTGTCTTGTAGTCCAGTACACATGTCCCTCACTTGTGTTCGCCCCATCCTCATCTCATACACAGGTGTGGCCCAAAAAGTCTGTGACTCAGGTCACTTGGGTACTGTGTCCTTTTAGTTACCTCTAGTTGAAGTTGGGGCCAGCATCCGTTATGGGAAATTTGTCGTTGGCTCAATGGGTGGTACAATTGCTCACACGATGCCTGTGATCTGACATGTACTCTGTGTGTGGCATTCACATGTGTTCCTAATGCTGCTCTGACTCACCACAAGTGTGTGGTATGTGCCACACATCCATGATGCAAGTGAGACCAATGTTGGAGCCTCTGACGTATGTACATCATGTGTGTCATACATGCATAGCCACCTGCTTAGTGTTCAGGGTAATACCATGTTGTACATGCACCAGGACAGTAATGCACCAGGACAGTCTACTCTAGCCATCGAAGGCTCTATGTTCGCCCACTCCCATGTGTCAGCTAACATATTGGGCATTGTGAAAAGTGCCTTCATGTAAATGTAAATGTACAGGAATTTATATAGCGCAAATCACCGAACGGTTTCTAAGCGCTTGCTTAGGGACCCCATCCTGGTATTCCCCTGTGAGATAACCCCGGCAGGGTATCCACAAGGTGAAAGCCAGGCATCCCGCCGCGAGGGGCCGTTGTGGAGATTAAGCAAGCTATTGCCCAGAGTCGCAGAGTGTGAACCCGTGAATCGAGTAGGCACCGGAGCGAGAATTGTCGAGTCCATGGAAATTTTAGGACTCAAGACCCCGCCATGCCGGGAATTGAACCCTGGTCCCGGGCTGACCTCTGCTTCCAGGTCTGCCTCCTCTAACCAGTGAGCCACACTTCTCCACTTGTGTCCTTCATGTGTCTGCCTCTTTGTCATTGTGGTGAGGCCTTGCAAAGTGGACTCCTGGAGGGTTTAAACCATTTGGGGTGGGCAGCTATCTGAGATGGGACTATAGGATCTGCCCGTTGGTCCATACATAGGTGTGTCACCCCTTGACTGATTTTGTTGAGTCTCATCAGACTGTGAGGTGCCCAGGTGTAGGGATTATTGTTTTCTGTCACTGTAAAGTCTCATTTCTTTAATTGTGTGATCATCTGAGTCCTCATGATGTGGGTGCCAGAGGGTGAACATGTGCACTTGTCGTCTACAGAGCTTGTATTTCCCAGAGACCATTCATTGTACCAAAGTGCAGACAGTTGTTGTGTGGATGCACTGCCCCTGTGACAGGCGACAGTGAAGACTGACTCACAAGACAGGCCTGTGCCATGGCATTCAATGTGCAAACGTGTGATCCAGCAGTAGTGTCAGCTGTCCAGCATGAACCCAATTGTCACATTGACTATCAGGACATGAGAACATCATTGTGTCTGGTGATGGAGGCATATCCCGCATATCGACATTGACTCTGCCCATCCCTTTTCCCGACACATGTGCTGAGTCATTGGCAGGGGATGGCATGTGTGTGGAGTGACACTTTTCAATGTGTTATCTTGGATGTCCAACAACTGTCTATGAGGAGCATATGTAAACAAATGATTGGTGGGATCCAACATGTGCCATATATATGTCTCCATGGATAGGAGTTAAATGAGGGGAGTATTTGAGTGGCAGACTGTCAAGTGTCTTGTTCACAAAGGTGTTTGCACCTTTGGCAAATGATTTAAAGACTTGCTCTGAGATGTGCTCTACTTACTGTGGTGTGTCAGGTCAATACAGTTGACTGATGGGGATCTGTTTCTCCTCCTTACTTACAGATACATCTGAAGCCACGGGGGAGACAGCTCTACAGACCAGGAGGAGCAGCGGAGCCAGACTGGGCCATCTACCGAGGATTGAGAGGAACCCAGTGGCACGGAGGGTGAGGGGAGCCACCACAATGAGACCTCAGCACCATCCACCTCAGCCGAGGAACACAGCTCGTCAGATGTTGAGTCCCTTGTGGAGGCGGGTGCCAGCAGTCAGCAGACACCATCAAGCAGATCTGGCTCCGCCACCACCACCACCCTCACCACCCTCCCATCTGCTCCAATTCCGGAGGTCCGTAAATGGTCCCATGTCAGGAACCATGTCTCCTTTGCGCCAGCACAGCCCTCTGTCTCTCCTGCTGCCCTGAGTTTGGAGTCTGTGGACTTGCTTAAGCATATTCATGTAGGGCAGACATCTATGCTGAGTGTCCTCCATGCACACACCAGTGTGTTGACATAACTGGTGTCGTTCATGGAGGGCATCTCTTCTAGCATGTCTGCCCTACAGCGGACCAACCAGTCCATGGACTCCTTACTGACGGCAGCAGTGTCCCTCCTCCAACAGTCCCTCACCCCTACTACCACTGCCACATCCTCTATCTCCACTACCCTACCTGTCACAAGCACACTCACACCGGCACAAACACGCACCACCACAGACACAGGCACCACACAGACACACAAGCCATGATCAAAACGTATACGCAGGCACAGTCAGGAGACTGAAACCTCACTCACAGTTGATGGGGAGCAGACGCACACAGGCATCCACAAGCACTTCGCAGTCCTCAGATACCTCTCCCTCCAAAACCCCTTCCCTTGCCTCACCTGCAACCCCACCTCCAAGCAGCTCTTCCTCACAAGACTCACAAGGGGAAGAGACAGTCAGCAAGCACAGAGGGGACTGCCCCTCATTCCCGGACCCCCTCCACCAGGCACAGGCAGACTGAGGCCCCCACTCCCAAGTCCACCCGGAGCAGGAGGAGCAAGACCCCACCACCACCACGTACCTCCACCAAACTGTCTCTGTCCTCCAGTCCACCACTCCACAGGTTCCCCCACCACACCCTGCCCCAGGTTCCCCCACACACACATACCACATTCCCAAAATCATCCACCCCTCCCCCCCTGGCACATGTACATCCACACCCACCCCAGACGCTCAGCCTGTTTGTGCCACTGGTGTGGAGATCGTGTCCCCCCCCTCTGTCCTGCCCAGCTCATCTGCACCCCCTTCCACTCCAGTGGAGTTAGGCACTGCAGTGGAGGCTGCAACAACCCCGTTTGACCAGCCCACTGCAGTGGGGCCAGCTCCCACCACATCTGAGTCATGCTCTACAGTGATGCCAGAGTCAACCACTCCTGACTTGTACCCTGCAGTGGTTACTGTGCCCACTGTGTCAGACACCTTCACTGCAGTTGCCAGTGAGCCTACTGCTCCCTCCACCCCTCCCCTGCCTCATTCTGATATCCCCTGATCCTGTCCCTGCAGTGCCTGGCCTGCCCCTATGTGTTCCACTCCAAGGGGGGATGTCCCCTGCCGTAGCAGTGCAGGCAAGCAATGGGTGACAACTTGTCCCATGTCCCCCTGTTTGGGCCTTGGGAAATGCCATTACACCAGAAATTCAGACGCATATCAGACACACTGCTACTCTGAAGCTGAGATCTCCTTCGAATGGGACACAGACGTCCTGATGCAATTTCTCGTACGTGAGACATCGGAAAAGATTATTCTCTCTTTCCCGTCATCAAATTTTTCCTTCTACCCACATCTGCCTACCGGGACGGAATTAGCAGCGGCCTGGCGATATCCTGGCAATTTTTGCGAAAGCACAGCCCTAAACAGTCACAATTGTAGCCAGTTGTGACGAAACACGCGCCGGCTGGTCTCTCGTTTCTGTATTGATCTGGTTTGCTATATAAATTCCAATAAATACTACTCCTGACCCCCTGCCCACCTGCATTCTTTCTACAAGATAATATCTGTTGAACTGGTTTTTACACTAAAACCCTCACCCTTAAACTTGTGCACCGGACTTGGTTCTAATTTATTGTGTAGGTCTCTGCTTACACACTCGCAGGGGTTGTTTCATTTGGGTTTGTTTTGCCCTGACCTGTCTGCACCGTGCACAATCGTCCATTTCTAAATTCCCTTTCTGAATTGCTTGAGCGACATTTCTTCCTGCCCACAATCTAAACCCTCCACGGACACTAAAAAACTGTTGTTTAAGGGTGCTGTTTGTTTAATTGAGGGCATGCACCAGGATGTATTTCTACTTTTATTTGATTTTTAAAATGTATTGTGTTGGGTGGCCTTCAGTTTCAGTAGGAGATTAATTTTTTTTGTATGTAATTTCTCTTCTTTTGTAAAGGAAAAAGGTTGCCCAGTTTAGTTCATTTTGTTAATGTGTTTTAATACATTTGCAATATTCATTTATTTCAACCCAAATCAAAAGCAATCAGAAAAGCAGAATAAAACAGTTTACAATCATCAATAAATTCATATTCAGTCCATAAAATACAGTTTCATAAATAAGCATACATATCCCAAATAGGAACCTTGATAGATAACAGCATACATTATAATTATCTAAGAATTGCAAATATAGTAAATTTGGTCTTGCTTGCTTGAACTTTAAAGGCAAGTGAAAAGGGCAAATATACTTGTGTTGCAGGCCTACCCATTTAGAGCCGATAAGGACAATATGTAAAGTGTCTCAAACAAGTAGAAAAGAAGACTCCAACAGGTCCCTCAAGGAAGTCAATTATACGTTGTGGATGACATCGAACCAATAATGTCATTTATCCCAGATTACGCAACGAAGGGAAGGCAGGACATTTTAAATAGAGGGAACCTGATAAAACTAATTAAGGCAATACCAGAATTAAGAGGAATAGTCTCACGAGACATAGGAGCAGTGGAGTTCTTTCAAAATAAAGATAACCCAGAAATAGAAGACACTGTGACCACCTGGGCATCAAAGGAGTTAGCGGCCAGGATCTTTGCGAACAGACCATCATTTGAGAGTTGGGGAATAATCCTGAAGCAACACATGCGCCCAAGATACCCATATCCCCTTTTACAAAGTCCACCACACTCAAAGGGGGAAGAAACATCAAGCCCAAAGCAAACTACGTGTCTACGCGGAGCACGTGCAACAACCCAGGAAAAAAACTCAGGAAATACTCATGATCAAAAAAATCAGGTAAAGAAACGAGGGCTGCCCTCGGCTGATCAGGATTGGTCGTGGATCCCAGCGGCATTAAGCCAAAAGAGTTCCTAGAAACGACGTAATGTTATCATCAAGAGAACCCAACCACGATCATTACATTGAAAAAAGCAACCTGGTAAAGATCAAAGATCAAAATGTGTTCATGGAATGTACACAGATTTAGCGGCATGGACCAGGACCATGAAATTCAATCCTTCTTCCGAACACAGGATATAATCCTCTTACAAGAGACTTGGAACCTGACCCACCCCGCAATTCCGGGATTCACTGAACACCACATTCTAGCAGAAAAACTGTTCAACTACGGGCACCACGTGGAGGACTGTCAATGTACGTGTCACACAAATTCAACTGGCAAACAGAGGAACAGGACGTAGGGCTGAGTTGGGTCCAAGTAACCAAAATCACTATAAACCCGCAGCAGCAACTGCTATTCATAAATGTTTATATTCATCCTGACAGAGCAGCAAAAAATGAAAAAATTGGTACACTTATCAAACTGATTAAAGCACTACAAAAAACAAATAACCAATGCCCACTGATAGAATCAGGGGACTTTAACTTCAACTTAACGAGTTTCGGTAAGCCCAGACATAATCAGGACAAAAGTCTAGCAGAAGAGCATAAACCTGTAACATTGCGCAAATTAGAAAGAATGTGTTTAACAATTTTAAAAAACTGAAAAAAAGGTGAATCATCGTTGGTACCCACTTACATGAGTAGTAAGGTCAAGTCAACCATAGATTTCCCAATATTAAACGACAGCCTAAAACACGCAATCGAGGACTATACCATAGTCGAGCGCATAGAAAGTGACCACTTTCCCCAAACCATACGGATGAACATCGCAGCTACACGTGCTGAAAAAATTACCTCCATAATGATTCAACCTGAGAAAATTAATCTACGAAAAATAAGATGGAGGGGAGGCGAAACGAAAGAATCCAGGCCACAGCAAGTAACAAAACTGGGCCAACTTAAAAGACGGAGAATGGGTGGAAAATTGGGAAAATCTGGTACAGGAGCTTATCCAAAAGCACTCTGCCTCACCAGCTACACCAAGAGGCCCAAAAGCGTCAAGAGAACCCTGGTACAACAGTGATTTAAGACACAAAAAGAGAATCATAGCCCGGGAGCAAAGGACCCAACTGAGAAATAAAAAACAAGGAATAATACCCAATTGCAATAACATTAAGAGTTTTAGAAAAAACGATTGAAAAAGTTGTGGACCGCAAAGGCAGCGTATAAAGAATCTATTTGGGTTAAACTCTTAATAGCAAGTAAAAAGCCAAACTCTCTGGATTTTTGGAACATTATCAACAACTTTAATAAAGGTGAAGCACTGTACCAGGATCCCGGAATTGGTGATAGAGAATGGGGAGACCACGTGAGGTACCTTTACTCAAGTAAGGACCCACAGAAAAATGAAAAGAATTATGGCCTTACAAACAACAAGGAATTAAACAATTCACAAATCACGCAGGTGAATTTGGAAAGAAAAAAATGGGCTAACGAACAATCCCCCTTGACTAGTCATAACCACTTCAAAAAACTAATTCAAAAGCTTAAAGCAGAGGGCACCCCAGGACCAAACGGTCTCCCGACCGCAGTATTTAAAATCAATGAGGACTTTTGGGCCGAACTCCTAGCTATGCTGTTTAACGAAATTTACAAACAATGCAATACGCCGGCATCTTGCAAAGGCAACATTATTCACCCAATTTATAAAAAAGGAGACTGTAGAAATCCGGGGAACTACAGGCTGATCTCTTTAATAGATGTGGAAGCCAAGCTTTTCGCCTCATGTCTGTTAGAGCAGATGTAAGAATGGGCGGAAAATAATTACTTAATTCCTAGTTTCCAAATCAGATTCAGACAAGGGATTGGGACAATAACAAATCTGACCATCCTGGCACTATTAACTGAGAATGCTGAAAAAAAGAACCAACGACTATATGGGTGTGTTGTCGACATAAAAGCCGCCTTAGACTGAGTGAGCAGGTTCAGACTATGGGGGAAACTAAAAGAGTGGGGGTTGCCCCAAAGTCTACTAAACGCAATATTCTGTTTGTACAGTGACACATGGGTAAGGGTAAAACAAGGACAAGGGTCCAGTTGAACATCTCAAATCAAAACCCAGGACAGCCTAAAGCAAGGCTGCGTACTAGCCCCCTGCCTATTTAACTTATATTTGGCAGACATAGGCAAAAACCTAGAAACAATTGACAGTCATGCCCCTAAATTAGGCGAATATTTCAGTCCCAATTCTGCAGTATACTGACGACATAGTGCTATTAAGTAAAACACCAATAGGTTTACAACACCTAATAAATAAGCTATTATCCTATTTAGCCAAGGAAAATCTTGAATTGGACAAAGAAAAAATAAAAGTGCTCCGGCTAGTGGAGCGAAAGAAAATCAAATTTAAATGGGCAATTAAAGACTCAATGGTAGAAGACCAGGAATTTTATAAGTACCTAGGCATATTACTTGGTCAAGGACAATCAAACAAGGACCCAGCCATTTGCAAATCAATCTTGACCCTGTGCCCCATGGGAATAGTCCAGCCCGAACTGCCAAGCCAGGTCCTCCCTGGACTAGAAACAAGCATCCTAGGACCAGTTTCGGGCTTTCAGCCCTCATCTGCCAGGATAGCTCTATCCCAGTGGCATGGAGAGAACGGGACTTGCATCTGATCATACCCGTCCCACTCGGGGTGACAAATGCAAAAACAACAGATGATGGGCAGAATGCAGAACAATGTCATACATTCACCCCAGTACAGAGATCAGTGACTGTTCTTATGAGGCATAGGGTCAAGATTTATTTGCAAATGCCTGGGTCTGTACTGAGGTGGCAAAGTGGCCTAAAGAATGATGAATGATTCAACCCAAAGCTGTGACTGGGAAAATGTTCTGAAAAGTTTCAGTGCTCCATCCAACATCTCCTTGTGTTTGCTTTGTTCACCCTACTCTGGCAGAGTATGACCAGACGTGTGTCCCTTGCTCAGTTTGCCACTGGATTGAAACTAGCCTTGCTGATGAGGAGTGTTACCCTGAAACCAGTCCCAGGATACTTGTTTCCAGTTCAGGGAAGACCTGCCTTGGCAGTTCGGGCTTGACTGTTCCCATGAGGCACAGGATCAAGACTGATTTGCACTTGACTGGGTTTGAACTGAGGTGGTGAAGTGAGCTAAAGAATGATGATGGATTCAACCCAGATCTGTGACCAGGGGTGAGTGTCTGAAAAGTTTCAGCGTTCTGTCCTTCATCTCCTTGTGTTTGCCTCACCCTAGCTCTGTTGACAAGTAAGTCCCACAGTGAAGTGCATTTTCTGATGATGCTGATGAAATGTCATGATTCTCATTTGTCAGAGAAAGACTTATTGTTTTTATTGGACTGCTGATAGTGAGGCCTGGAGGGAAGAACTTTGCAGTGAACATGGAGAATTAATGAACAAAAGAGGTATTCTGTTCATCATGTTCCAGGTCAAGACTGAGATCTACAATCGAAGTTTTGATGCAATGAGAAGCTGAAGGGATGTTGCAGATGCTCTCCGAGGCACAGTTTGATTGTTTCCTGATGGTGTGAAAGGAAATAAGGATTTTTCTAAATCTCCTGTAACATTATTTGGTGTACAGACAGGCAGAGAGTGGAGATATCCTTCAGACTTTGAGAAGTACATACCTCCCTGCTTGCCATATTCTTGCAAGTGTGTAGGTTTATGGTAAACACTCATTTCTGTTTCCAAACACTTCTACCAAAGTCCAATCATGCTGACACCTTATATGCTCTCAAAATAGAGACCCTTGGTAGAGGATCCTATATTTGACTTATGTTTAGAAGAGTGAAAGGAAGTTTTTAATGGAAAACCTGTGTACTTTATTTCTTTAATATTGTGGTTACTACAGTTTTGCATCTCGTATTATCGTGGCTAAACGTATTGAGATATTTCAGCTTATCTGCTTTATTGTTGTATTTTTGTAACATATTCTTGGTTTGCTTTTACACTGGATTGATTGGTAATCCAAAATTAAACCATTTGACCTTATTCTGCAATTCATGGTCCTTATTGCGGAGTCAAATTGGCTTCACAAGCTGGAACTCTATTGTTGATATCTTCTCCCTTATAGTGCTTCACGTCAACCAACAAAGGTTCATATGATCAATGGAGAAAAATATTTGACGACTCCACTAAGAAATTGCAGTGTAAGTTCAGGCATGCTGTCAGGTCTGAAACAAGACTGAGTTGTATTGAAAAAATCGTGGTTGTTGAGGTATTTGGTGGGTCATCTGTTAGTGATTTTCCCCAAGACTTTGTCTAGGAATGGTAGTAGGGAGATCGATCTGCGGTTAGGGAGGGTAAAGGGTCCATTTGGATTTCTTCTGCAATGGGAGAAGAGTTGTGTTTTGTCAAGTGTATGGGCAGGTATCAAAAGAGGTCGAGGCATTCAGAATGGGTGTGAGCCTGGTGGGATGGGTTGTAGTCCTCTGGACTAGGTGTGGTAGGAAAAGGGTTCCGATAGGACCCCTAAGTGTATGGATATATTGGTGATGTCAGTATCTTCTGGGGTCATTAACCCTGAGCGTAGGACTAGTACGCCCATAGTTTGCACTACTACGCACTATGTTAATTGCACGTAGCATAGTTTCATAAAAGCGTAGCGGGTATTTTTTGCTTGTTCGCAGAAAGAGAATGAGCCAGGACAGTGCAGACTGCTGGATCTCCGCAATAGCTGGTCACTTTTCTTTGCGGGGCAGCCAGACACACGAAAAACTGTCAGAAAAAACAAAATAAAACTTTTATTAGAAGGGGATTAGCGCATAGGCTGATCAACTCTGGGACTTAAAAAGCTCCTTCAATCAGGTTCACAAATGCCCCGGTGGATCATCATCACAGGTTTTGTGGACAGTGCACCTACAAGAGAGCTCTGACAAGTGGGAGGCCGGGTGCTTTTAACAACAGGGGTCCCTTTTTTCTTTTTTTTTATTGAATTCAATAAGTGTCATATTTTTATCCTTTGTACTCTTCAAAGGTTTTTTTTAAGTCATGCAATAAAGTTATTATTATGTGTAAACTACGCCCAGAGTTATGACGGGCCATGTTATTAGCATTGGTTCTTTTGGGAAGATCGGGAGGTGCTTGGTAAGGTTTGTTGAGTCTGTTTGTGGGTTGAAGCGGGTGTAAATGGAGGTGGTTTTGTTGTTGAGGAACTGAGAGAGATTATTTCAGAGGTGCTGCCCAGGGCGATCAATTGAAATGGCTAGCCAGATTGGCATCTTTGGTGATCCAGATAATTTTTTAGGAGCATCTCAGGCCATATTTGTAAGCTCTCATGTCTGCACTGTCCTTGCTCTTTCTCTTTCTATGCACCATTTCATTACAGTGGTTTTCTACCAGTATGAGATCCTTCATGGATCAACTGACCTGGGGTCTAGATCTTTTTGTGTTACTGTGTTTGAGGGGCAGTTAGGGAGTCAGAGCAGTAGGTCATCCAACTTTTGAAATTCTTGCTGGAATTGGTGAGACTGTGTCTGTGCTCCTGTCAGTGGGTGTTGAGAGTGATTTTCCAATCTTTGTCAGTGAAGCTGTTGCAGTTTCAGCAGGCTGACTGGTAGTGGTGTGTGTATTCTTTGGGCTAGTATAGGATGCAAAGCTTTATGTTGGCATGGCCTGTCTAGGAGACTGGTGGAGGCTCTTTCAGTCATATGCTATTGAAGGTTGTAAAATTAGGGCCCTAGAGGTGTCTGCTAATATAGGTGGGTCCCTTTAATCACAGGCTGATAAAACTGAATAGCGAATCAGCAGTAATGTACGGAAGTTGAGTTTCAATAAATATTTTTTGAACATCACTAAGGAAAGTGTTTTAATTTGTTTTGACCTTAATAAAATTCTTGTTTTCATCACGCTTCAGAATTATTTTTAAAAAAAATTGTGCTTTCCTGTTTATTTATCTAGCAATATTTCTACAGTTCATTTATAGGTATTTATATTTTGTCGGGTGTTAGACACAAACAACATTTTTCAGCCTCTTCTTCTACATCAACAAGATTTTCACAAGGTTTAAAAAATCCTCCCACTTTGCAGTAAATAAAAGAAAAGTAAACACTAGTCTACATGTTAAAAAAATAAGCAGAAAAGAGCCAGAAAACTAGCATGACAACATGGTTATTTAGGTGCCCTCTCAGGGATCAAAGGACTGCAATAATAGGGCTCCCTCCCATAGCTGGACCCTATGGCATTGCATCAGTTGCACCACTGGTAGGTACATTCCTTAAGGCCCCCTAAAGGATCAGGAGTCCCTCTTCGACTGTAGGCAGGAAATTGCCTATTAGGTGTGGAGCATGTCAGAAGAGGAGCATGGAAGCTGTGAGCAGAGTACGAAGATCCAAGGAGAAGGAGAAGAATAAACAAAGAAAACAGAGGAAAATACAAAAAGATTCAAGGCCTGAAAGAGCCAGAGTCTGGAAGCAAGTGCAGATAAGTGTATACAAACAGATAAGAAGGTACATAAACAAGCAATAGATAGGCACAGAGCAGGAGTGGATCAAATCTCTTGAGTTGGTCATGAGTCTTTTGATACACTACAGTTTCTGGTTGTAACTTTGGGGTTTTTGATGTCTGATAAAAAATCATAATTATTTTTTTAACTAATTATTATCTATGTCATAAAAATTTCTCAGTATTCCAAGGCTGGCAGAACAGATGAGAATACTCTGTCTGGCCTGTTGAGAGGGTACACTAAGGAATGCTAACCCTGCAATCCAACAATTTACTATAAACATTGGAAACTGTTAGATCTGGCAGCCTTTTGGCATGATTATGACCTTAGCTATCGAACCACCAGGCCTCAGTGTCAGCAGTCATGAAACACCTGCAAGCTGGCAACATCTGGACAGACAGATTTTGACTTTACAGCTGGGCTGGTGGGGTGCCTGCAGCGGTATTTTGGCTGTGGCATGCTTAGGCTCATATACAGAGACTGAAGGAAATGCCACTGGACTGCAGTCCCTCCACCATCACGCACACACTGCTGCCATGCACCATGTCTTGCATGATACAGAGTGCATGCACGACAGTGGAAGTACATGGGGTACAACATGTGTCCTCGGCTACTACCCACAGTTGGCGCAGTCACCCTGGCCCATATTTTTGACCCTTTACATTCCTTTCCACCAACCTTTTAATATTGGGGTCCGCTCCATGAAAATGTTGGCAGAAGGGCAGGTATTGGCACCGCAGCCACAGATCAAGTCTTTCCCCACCCCCATACATGCGGGATCCTAGATACTGGTGATGGTGGAAGTCATGTGGTGGTCTATCTGCCATGAACCTAATTGGGTGGTTGGACCGTGAGTACAGTGGTCTTGGGACCACCGCACTCGTAATCAATCCCTTAGGCTGGTCATCCACAAACCTTTAGCCTCACCTCCTTCATTTCTGCTCAACTTATTTGTGTGGCCTTTAGGAGTGTGTCCACTTTACTATTGCTAAAAGATGCTAAAGCGCTTGTGCTCTCTCCCCTAAAACATGGTTGAATTGGCTTATACTAAATTGTCATAATTAATTTACTCATAAGCCCCTTGTAAAGTAGTGCTACTTGTACCAACGGCCTTTAAATGAAATGATACTAGTGGGTCTGTGTAGGTGAGTAGGATCTGCTTACTATGGTTACCCTCACTTTTTACTGTTTTTCGACTTTAGTCTGGCTGGGGCCCTGCTATCCAGGCCCCAGCCTAGCTGCTTCCTCTCTAAAATGATTGCATGTACTTTAGGTACACTCCAGTTCGGTTACTGGGGTACCCTTCTGAGTCCCTAGTATATGGTACACTAGCTCCTAAGGGTATAGGTACCCCAGAAGCCTACCAGGTGCTGCAGCATGTATTATGCCACCCCTGGGAAGCCTTTCAAAATGACACCACAGGACTGCTACTGCAGCATGGGTAAGGTGGTGCATGCACCCCTTACTGAGATATAGGTTACCTATATCTACCTTAAATCACTGACACATATAAACCTATCAGTCACTCCTATGGCAGGCCTTATCAATCCTGAAGGCAGAGTGCTTGGTTTTGTGTGAGACGGTGCCCATGCATGAGCAGGACCCCTCTGCAGCGTTTGGAGCCTATTCTCTGAGGCTGTTCTGTGATGCAAAGCAAAACCACAGGGGATGATGGACGGAGTGTTGAACATTGCAAGCACTTACCCCCAGTCAACTGATCTGGGTTTAATCCATCATCATTCTTGAGCTCACTCCGCCACCCCAGTTCAGACATGGCCATATGCAAATCAGTCTGATCCTGTGCCTCATGGGAACAGTCCTTCCGGAACTACCACTGGCAAGTGACCCAGAATCTGTCCCCTCTGCTTTCAGGTTCTTCACATCTCTGATCCAGGCTTGGATCACTCCGGACACTTTCCACTTGGACGCCAGCAGCACTTTGCAGAAGATCGCCAGTGAAAACGACTACGTAACCCGACACGAAAAGACACCTATGCACTCGGCTTCCCTAGGTAAGGTAAATCGAGTACTCCGGTGCTCCCATGGGTTTTGACTCTAGAACCTCCTAGTTTTAAAGAGGTTTGCTCCAAGTCCTCTTCTAAGTGTCCTTTATCTTTAAAATTCCAACTGCAACTTTCCCCATGGAAGTTAATGGTGATTCGCGGCTGTGTTCACACCTGTGTCACTACCTTGGGTGGTTCCTGGTGGTCCCAGCGGTTCTACAGGCTCTAGGCCTTGTGTCTATGCAAGTCGTGGTACTAATACCACTTCCTAAATATATGGTTTGGTACGCTCCTACGGCTCAACGTATATTGTGCTAATTTACTGTGTGCTATTAAGTTAACTGAATGGTCTTTTACCACTAGCCTCATAAAGAGACTAGTGGGATGTGTTTAGAATAAATACATATATTTTATATATATATACCTGGTGTGGTTCTCCATTCATTTGGTCATTCACGAGATTATAGACTAGTAAAACAAGCTGCTTTACATTCCTCCAAGACTTAGCCTGAATGCTGCTCTCCACAGCTACCACTAGGATAGCTTTCTTTAAAGGTTATCTTAACCTACCATCAATAAGGGGTCGCTTGGACTGGTGCAAGGTTCCCACTAGAATAGTGGACAACATATGCCAGGCCAACTTCTCACATTGGTGTGCAGCGTGTGGGATTCCAGCTTGCCATTGTTTTACCAGATAATCTCAAGTGTTTGACTAACTGAAAAACACTAAAGGTACCAGAGGTACATATAATACCGGCTTAAATACAGTAAGTTCTACTGAACTTAGAGTTGTGTGTCAAGGGCTTAGCACACTCTTTCTACAACTCAAGAGAATTTAGTAGCCTACAACTAGAGTAGGTAGGTGCATACACCACACCTCACTTGTAATGTCTTCAAGGCCAAGAACCAGTGGGTCCCTGCCAGATGTCAGTATGTTACAGGCATCCAAATATGACACATTCCCTTTTCTATAGTTAAGGGCTCTGTGTACTATGAAAGCATTGAAGACAGGCCAAAATGCCAACACCCTACGCCTCAGAGAGGTACTACTGTTAGATCATCTTAGCAAGGCTTCAGAGTCTGAGGAGTCAGGCCGTGGGGATGGGGAAGCAGCAGAGGGAGAGCCCAGTGGTCCAACCCATCAGGACTCAGACTGTGATGCTGACCACAATGGTAGCAAACACCTCGACCTGGACAATCCAGCTCCTATTGGATATGAGGAAGAAGGCCAAGGAGGCCCTATCTTTTCCCCCCCAGGAAGAGTTGGAGGTATACCTAGAAGGCCCAGATCTCCTTCAGTGGAGTCTGACCATTCTGGTGTATGTGTAGGGACCTCTGTCTCTTCTCATAGGAGGGACACCTCCCAGGAGAAGAGCGAAAGATATATGAGGCTTCAAGAAGCCCAACTGAGAATGAGGAGACAGCAAGTAGCCTTAGAAAAGGAGTCCCTAGAGCTTGTAACAGCTAGAAAAAAGATGGGACTAGAGTCCCATGGTGGCAGCAACTTCCCTAGTGGTAGAAAAATATCTCATGACCAACGGAATTTAAACAAGATTGTCCCTCCCTACCATAGTGGGGATGACATCCACAAATGGATAACTGCACTGGAAAGGGCCTTCAAAGTGTGGAAGGTCCCCCAGGAGCAGTGGGCAGCTATCTTGTGGCTCTCCTTTTCAGACAAGAGTAGAGACAAGATCCTTACTGTTAGAGACGAGGATGCTGATGATTATACAGTCCTGAAGAGTACTCTGATTGAAGGGTTAGGCCTGACCACGGAACAATACAGGATAAAGTTCAGAGATACCCAAAAGGCTCAGACTCAGGACTGGGTTGACTTTGTTCATTGTGCTACTAAGGCTCTGGAGGGCTGGTTACTTGACCATAAGTAGCAAGATCCTAATAAGGGTGGGGAGAAGGGGAAAGAACAGAAGTCTTCATTAGGCCCCCAAAAACCTTCTAATGGTGGGTATCCCCAATCTGCTTACTATGAAAAGAAAGGCCAAATAAAAACCCTGATGTAAAGTTTGTAAAAACAACAGCCATTGGACTAGTGACTGTAATAGGTCCAAAGACTCAACTCCAGCCACCATTGCCTCTAAGGCAACTGTTCCTCCTAGTTCAGCTCCAAGTGGTGGTACTCAGAATTATGGTGTAGTAGGGTTAACCCTGGGTTCTGAGATGGACTCTGGCCTATTCAGAGTTCCAACTCAGGCTGTACTGATCTGTGATGGGAGGCATGGATATGTCCTCCTTTGTGAGTCCCAGTAACTTGGGCAAATACAGACAGCAGCCTTTAATAAATGGAAAAGAGGCTTTGGCATACAGGGATACAGGGGCAAGTATCACAATGGTAACACAATACCTTGTGGACCCTGGGCAGATCATACTTGGTGAACTTTACCAAGTGACCAATGCTAGCAATGTCAGGACCAACCATGCCCTGGCAGTTGTTAATTTCTCCTGGGGAGGGGTAACTGGCCTCAAGAAAGTTGTGGTAAGTGCAGACCTCCCTGTTGAATGCTTGCTTGGCAATGATTTAGAGGCTTCAGCCTCGTCTGAAGTGGAGCTCAGGACCCATGCAGAAATGTTAGAAATCTCTGCACATGTGTTTGCTGTGAAAAGGTCACAGGGCAAAATGTCTAAAACTGAACAGACCCTGGATTCTGGAATAATGGACCAGGTGCCTTCCCAGAAAAGGAGCAGTAGGGTTAAGGCAGTGCCTTCCCCCCTGACTCAGAGTGAAGATCAGTCTCCTGAGGGAGATGATTGTTCTCCTGAAGAAGGAACTGTCCCAGATGAGCTTGAGCCTGATCAGGTTGAGTTCTTGGGCACAGGGAGCTCTTCCAGGGCAGATCTGAGTGAGGAGCAGCTAAGCTGTCCTTCTCTTGAGCCCTTCAGACAACAGGCTGCCGCTGAGGCTGCTGGGAATGCTAGTGTGTGGTGATCTGTTCTAGTTGTTATTTATTATAATTCCATTACTGGAATCCTATGATGTAATCTGTAGTGTCTCCATGATCTGAGTGTTCCTAAGCTTGGGCATTCTTTCCCTGGATTCCCTGTGCGGCAGTTGCAGCTGCTCTTCTCCCTTTCCAGCTGGACGGCTCTTTCCTGTGAATAAACCTATGACCTCCTACATCTGCCTATGCCTCGTCTTTACAATGGCGACAGAGGATGGTCAGCTGCTTCTCTGCTAATTCCACAACGAACAACCATCGGACACTGTTAGAATCAAAAACGGAGACAGCTGACGCTTCACATCATCAAACCTATAATGATATTGTCTTCACAGGAAGTACGTGAGTACCCTTTTCACTTGTTATAAAAGCCTACCGACACCGAGAGCCGTCACAGCTCAGCAGCGCCACTCCACCTCTACTCCACTCGGCAACACTCACCCAGCGCGCGCTGCATTCCTTAACAACCCACTCGTCAAAGAGACTTCGTTGTTTCACAGACACCACAGCGCTCACGATTTATTCTACCTGTGATTTTCACTTGACGTCCACTGTTCTGCGCACTTCGTCGGATCCTTCCACCACAAATTCCTCCACATTGTGATGACGTCCTAACGGACAGTGACTCCACGTCACCGCATTCTACAAACGCTTGTTGCCATAGACAGAGACGCTCACCACGACGCCTTGACGTTGATACTGATCCAGCGGCCTATAGAAAATATATCATAAACAACGCTACCCAACTTCATAACCTATAAACAAAATTCTATACTAAAATTTGGACCCATTTATAAACCTGACATATTTTGGGCCTACTGAATCAGGTGGTCAGATTAAATCTATATACACATTATCTACAAACTATATACATTTTATACATCTGCGGAAAGAAAGAATATTGTCATTAGAATAAAACTTAACCATTTAAACGACCACCATTGGCGACGTGATCTAGCTAATAGTAACCTATACTCCTGAATAATCAAGACCAGCTTGTTTGTCAAAAGTAAGATTTTATTTACTAAATTATGGTATATAAGTTGATAGTTTTATAAATGAATTTTATTTGCAATAAAGCAAGCATGATTGTAAAGAAACGTAAGTAAAATACAATTTAAGCAAGTGAATCGAAATTAAAGTAAATATATAAAGTTTAGCATTTCTAAAACCTAATTCCCTAACTGAGCTAAATAGATAGAAATTAAAGTAAAGTTCTTTGAGGATTCTTACGTGCTCCACGCAAAGTCCGACAGCACTTCACCCTCATCGGAAAGTCAGAAAGCAGCAGCCAGCCCATCCCTAGGGGCATGACTTTTTATACCTTTCTACGCTAACTAAACTACGCAAAGGAAAGTTTTCAGAAATCTTCGACATCCCATTGGCTGAGAGTGACAAGTGACATGTCACCCACTTTTCAAAACTTCCATTAAGTCACTTTTCTTAGAGACCATTGTCCCTTCCGAGTGCAACCAGGAGCTTCCTAGGATTGCAACATTTGTATAAAGTCATTCTCGCAGCGTCCATTGACTTCCAATTGACTTCCGCGGATGCCAAGTTAAGGACTGACAAAATGTTCTTTTTCGACCTTGGCCATGTCCGACAGAATGATGATAGCACGTCAGTTTTTGCTTTGTGAACGCAGCTTTTGACGAACAATATATTTCAGAATGGGCGTCTCAGCACTTTTGCAGAAGTAAAATTTAGTATTTTGTAGCTCGGGCAGACTAGGCCCAAAAGTAGACAACTTATGTTTTCTAGTATAAAACAAACACAAGAAAAGTATTAATGTAAGAAATAATGTAGATTCTGTATCCACCCCAAGATTTACTAATTAATTAACCCACCCGATTAATCAAAATGTTACCTAGCCAATGCAAACAAATAAAGCAGCGTTTATATCTACCAGTCTCCGTTACTCCATGAGACTTATATGCACCTAGAATAGTAGAAATGACATCACACAGACAAGGAAAAGCAAAACAAGCACATGCTTCTTTTAAGTTTGTAGCAGTTAGTAATGACAAAAAACGAAAACAATAAATTATTTTATTATTTTGCACGAACAAAAAGATGCAACAATTATGCACGTTTATGAGCACACATGTTAGTCCCCCCCATGTGTAAAGTTTAATCTAAGTTGTATTAGCACGACAAATCACAAATCATTAATATTATTATTCATGTTATGGAAATGTGACTTCACGAGTTTAAACAAAATTTTGTTTTCTATCTCGCTCCATCAACTCCCTCATCTGGTGATTAACAAATCACCACACCAGCACTCAAAATTTTGATAATTTAAATTTCTAAGAAATCGATTCAAATTCATTTGTATCAGTAAACCTAAAAGTCTGTTTCTGCATAATCTTTGGAATTAGCATAACGCTCTCTATGTAACTCCTGTAATTCGATTTCTCTTTCTTCTTCTTTTCTGAGTTTATAGATTCTTTTCTTTTCTTTCAACTGTTTCTTTCTTTTATGTAACAAACAACCTATTTTGGTCAAAATAAAAATGAATACTATTATAATCAAAGGTGCCAGAATCTTGCCAAGAATTGAACTTCCGATATCATGAAACCAGTTTTTAATTGCTTGAAACCTTTTTGAAAGTTTCCCTGTAAAATCATCTTCTTCTAAAGGAATTATCTCTGAATGCATTTGTGTAATATTCTTAATATACATTTCAATATTCTTACTTTCGTCAGGTATATATGTACAACAATGTTGTACATGTAAAATGCCACAGACTCCTCCCTCTTTTGCTAGGAGTATGTCTAAAGCAAGGCGGTCTTGAATTACCATGGATCTAATTGCAATAACTTCAACATTCACTAATTGAAACCCATCAGCTGTGTCAGTTGATAATCTATCAACTATAGTGGACAATTTTCTGATTCTCCCTGCATTTAGGGTTATACCAACAAAAGGTATTACAGCTTGAAAAATATCTCCCAGAACTTCAGTAAAAGTTTCTCTTTTCACTCTATTTACATAATTATGAATTTTAAACAATCCTTCTGAATCTCTGTCAACATGAAACACTTTAGGAAAAACAATTCCCACATAACAAGTTCCATACCAGTGGTCTGGAAGGTTGTGGTAGGCTTTGTCACCACAAACAAAATAAATCCCAGGAAAGATAGGATCTTTTCCACCTTTAAATCCCCAACCTCCCAAAATCTGATAAGTATCTTCACAGTTACTTGCACCTACAAAATAATTATCAAAAAGTGTATTATCTCTTCTAATGCAAAGTTTTCCACTAACTGGTTTGTCTATGTGAATTGCAATATTTTCAAGCATTTTGCCATTTAACTTCTCATCCTCTTTCTGCCAGAAACTTGACTTAGTCTGCTTGACTAATTCATTCCTCTTATAAATTGCTCTTCTCTCTTCAACCATGTTCAAAAATTTCTTTCCTTCAGCACTTAATTTGCAAGTTAAATTATTTTTATAAGCATACTCATAAGTAAGTTCGTTAGTAACAAGGAAAAATTCTCTCATTTGTTTTGCTTTCTTATGCTTATTTAAAGCATTATCAATCTTAATATTTGCAAAAATTTCATCATAATTTGAATAGTAATATTCTAAACGTCCAGTTTGATAAAATAAACTAGTTAATACACTACATGTTACAGCATAAGTGAGAGGAAGCATATTATATGTTACTCCCTCAGAAACAGAAGCAGGTAACTTAACGCAGACGTAGCAGTCTTTTGCATCCATTACCTTAACATATTCACTCAATAGCTTTGTGAATGTATTACTTGAGAAATCACTAATTGATTTATCTTGATGAATGTTAGGCTGATGATCAATAACTTTTGCAGACGCACTATGTTTAGTTTGGCTAACCAGAGCTTTGCTTGTTATGTTAACTTTGTGTAATTCTCTATTCATCTCCAAAGGGATAATCACAGCTAGAACCAACCAGAGCAGAATTAAAATGAGCAGACACACCAGAGTCATCTTACAGCATCTTTTAAAAACAGAACACTTTGAAGTACTCTCCTTAACATAAGGCATTCTTGGTTAATTTTAGCCTCAAAAAATAAAAATAAATTTTAAAATTCTAAATTTATATTTACACCCCCCTTTTAAAATATTTTTTTTTTTTTTTTTTTTTTAAAACCCTAGACAAGATTTCTTCGACCTTATGTCATACATAAGTTTTCTTCGACTAAACAGTTTTTCTTCGACCTTGTGTCAACTAACAAATTTTCTTCAGCCTTTTGCCAATTTAATATTTCTGTACTTCAATCATTGTCACTAATTTCTTGGATTTCGTTTTCTTCTTCACTACTATCATATATGTCAATAACAGGTGGAATTACTAAGTAAGTCCACTCAGGAGACTTGTATTTTTGGTTTGGTCTTATTATTCTCTTCCCTTTTCTCGATATCACTTCAATTTTTCTTCCAACTCCAACTTCTTTTCCAGGACTCTTTTGACTACTGATTTCTTCAACTTGTTCTTTTGGCTTCTTGATCAATCTGACTCTCAATCTTCCACCAGGCCAGTAGTCTGCTTTTCTCACGTACTTCTTCTTTGGTTCAGAATTATTTGATTCTGACTTCCAAGTCCTTTTCTTTCTGTTTTCACTTTCACCTTCCACGTCACTTTCTTCAGTTTCGTAGTCTGAAATTTCAATTGACTCAGGAACTTCTCTATTTGGCAATTTCACTCCTTCAGGAACTTCACTTTGTCTTCCATCACTGGTACTCGGTAATTCGTCTTCCTCCTCTTCCTCAATTACCCCCAACTTCCCAGATTTCGGATTTCTGTTCCTTACTTCAGAGTTTGTTCTCTGCCTTTCGATACTCTCCTGGTCTGAAACTTCTTTTTGTTCTGCTTCTTTGTCTTCAATGGAGACAACCGAATCCTCAGTTATCTTTCCTTTTAACAGATTCTCTTCACCTTCAGAATCTATTTCAATTATTTCCAAGTCTTTTCTTGTCAAATTTCCATTCACTGGCACAGTTTCCAGATGTCGACTTTCTTGTCGATCTTCAGAATCTGGAATTATTTCACCTTCTGTTTCGCCTTCTGCTTCAGAATCAGAATCATCTGTGGTATCACTTTCAACGTCAGAACTCTCAGGAGTTGGTACTGGAATAGTATGACTAGGATGAATCCAACGTTTCAATCCTCTGCACTTTACAGCATTAGTAGTAATCAAAATTATCTGCCTAGGTTTCTGCCATCTAGGAGCTAGACAATTCCTTCTCCGATGTACTTTCGTTCTGACCCAATCGCCAGGTCTCAGATCATGTGTCAAAACCTTTTCATCTGATTGAGCTTCAGTTCCCACCTGATTAGACACAGAAGTTACCATATCAGATAACCTTTTACAGTAATCCAAAATAGCACTGTCATTTATGCTCAACAGTTTACCTACAGGTACAAAAGCTTGTCTCATAACTCTTCCCATTAAAATTTCATGAGGACTCAAACCTGTCTTTTTATCTGGTGTACTTCTTAATGACATCAAAACAAGTGGAAGAGCATCAGTCCACTTTACACCTGTTTCAAGACACATTTTTCCAATTCTGTTTTTAATTGTTCCATTTATTTGTTCAACCACTCCTGATGCCTCTGGTCTGTATGCACAGTGTATTTTCTGCTCAATGCTCAAAGCTTCGCTAATTAACTTCATCAGTTTGTTATCAAAATGGCTTCCTCCATCACTCTCAATAGTGACTGGAAAACCGTACCTTGGGATGATTTCTCTGAGCATTAGTTTTGCCACTGTAATTGAATCACAATGTCGTGTAGGGAAAGCCTCTACCCATCTTGAAAATAAGCATACAATTACAAGCACATATTTCAAACAATTGTGTAAGGGCATTTCAATGAAATCCATTTGTAACCTGGTAAAGGGACCACCCTCTCGACCAATTATTCCTGTCCCCACCACTGATTTTCTGTTTGGATTCATTTGTTGGCATGACAAACACCTTTGACAAAAAGATTCTGCAATAGTTCTAAACTTGGTATTGAACCATGTTTCTCTGAAAAGTCTAACCATAGAATCTCTTCCCAGATGTGCTGGACCATGATATAATCTGGCCATGTCAGCAATCAAACAATTTGGTAAAACTACTCTGCCATCTTTGTAAACCCACACTCCATCTTCTTCACGTGGTCTAAAATCTGATTTTAACCACAAGTCTTTTTCTTCATCTTCTGCTTCATTTTGTAAATCTCTAATCTCATGCCATGTTTCTACAACAGTTGTTAGCATTAATGAATTTGAATCAGTTTCTTTACTCCTCTCCCGATTGTATGAATAATTTTTCCTTGCGCAGTATTTAGCTGTTTCATCTGCGAAGGCATTTCCCTTGGAAATATAATCAGTTCCTCTAGTGTGCGCTGCACACTTAACAATGGCGATTTCTTTTGGCAACTGTATTGCTTCAATTAATCTCCTAATGAAAACTGCATTTTTAATTGGTGATCCTGCTGATGTCATGTATCCTCTCTGTGACCAGAGTTGTCCATAATCATGCACAACTCCGTACCCATACTGACTATCAGTAATGATGGTAACTCTTATATCCTTTGATATTTCACATGCACGAATTAAAGCAATTAATTCAGCCACTTGTGCTGAACGAACTCCTTCAAGACATGATGCTTCTTCAACATCTACGACTGTACAAACTGAATATGAAGCTTTTAAGACACCTCCTTCGGATCTTAAGCATGAGCCATCTACAAAGTAGACAAAATCCGATTCAGACAAAGGTCTGTCTTTGATGTCTTTTCTTGGTTTAGTGCAGAATTCCATGACATCTAAACATTCATGTTCTGTTTCAATGTCATCAACAATTTCAGAATCAGGCAGTAATGTAGAAGGATTCAGATTTAAACATCTTGAAATTGAAACATTATCTGCTCCTAGTATGATTTTCTCATACTTTGTCAATCTGCTACTTGTTAAATGTTGAGTCTTACCTCTTGTCAGCAATATTTCAACTGAATGAGGCACAAAAACTTTCACAGGAAATCCCATAATGATCCCCTCACTTTGTTCGAGGCTGATACTTGTAGCTGCAACTGCTTTCAAACAACCTGGTAATGCTTTTGCAATTGGATCAAGAACTGCAGAGAAGTATGCAATAGGTTTCTTTAAATTTCCATGTCTCTGAATTAACACAGATAATGCACATCCTTCTCTCTCACTGCAATACAGTTCGAAATCTTTCTCATAATTTGGCATACCTAAAGCAGGAGCTTGGCATAAGCTCTTTTTCAGGTTCTCAAAAGAATCCATCTCAGCATCATTGAGAATAATTGGATCCTTTACATCTGACTTTGTCAGTCTTTGTAGTGGTTTTGCAATTACTGAAAATCCACTTATCCATTGTCGACAGTAACCAACCATTCCCAAGAACATTCTGACCTGTCTTTGTGTTCTTGGTGGTAACATTGCTTGAATCATTTTTATTCTCTCTATTGTTACTTGTCTTTTTCCCTTTGCAATTCTGTGACCAAGATATTTTACTTCTTGTTTGCAAAACTGTAGTTTTGCTGGGGACACTTTATGTCCTTCTTCTGCAAGGCGATTTAACAGAATTATTGTGTCTGTCACACAATTTTCTCTTGTCTTTGCAGCTATTAACAAATCATCAATATACTGCACTAACGTAGACCTACCAGGTAAGTCTAGGTCTTCTAATGATCTTTTTAACAATTCATTAAAGATTGAAGGACTTTCTGTATAGCCCTGAGGGATTCTTGACCATCCGAGGGTCTTACCTTGGAATCTGAAAGCAAAGATTTCATAACTGTCTGGATGTAATGGAACAGTAAAGAATGCATTACAAAGGTCAATAACTGTATACCATTCAGCATCATGTGGAATCTGGAATAGAATTACTGCTGGATTTGGAACCACAGGGCAACATGGAACGACAATTTGATTAACCTTTCTCAAATCTTGTACTATTCTAAATGTTCCGTTAGACTTTTTAACTCCCATAATTGGTGAATTACAAGAACTACTCTCCATTTCTTTTAATACACCTTGCTTGATTAATTTTTCAATTATAGGTGTAATACCTTCAATTGTTTCTGTTTTCATTTTATATTGTGGAGTATTTGGAAATTCTATTCCCTGTTTCAATGTAATTTTTACTGGATCTACGTTTTTCATCAGACCCATCTCATTTCCAGTAAAATCCCATATTTCAGATTTCACTGTTTCCTTAAGTTCTTCAGGTAAATCCTTTTCTTCAAATGCAGGAAACAATTTTGTTTCTTCTGCTTCCATCATTATCATTGTCATTCTGTATAAACCATCTTCCTCCATTGTTTGTAACTCAACTCCATCAGGAGAACAATATATTCTACAATTCATTTTACATAGGATGTCTCTGCCCAATAGATTCACTGGACTACTATTACAAACCACAAATCTGTGTTTGTCTCTGTAATTTCCAATTTCAACTGGTACTGGATCAGTTAAGTCAGTTTTAATTTGTTGATTACTTACTCCGACAACTTGGATGGTATCCCCAGAGAGAGGTAGGTTTTCAATTTCCACTGATCTAACAGTAGAACGGGTAGCACCAGTGTCCACTAGAAAAGTGATGTCTACATCATTAACTTTCCCGTTTACAAAAGGACCTGACTGGTCAACCTCAAGAGTGGCTCCAACAACACACTCTTCCTCCTCTCTCGGGCACCGTCAGTAATAATCATCAGAATCGCTGTCTTGACTTTCTGCTAATAAAAATTGTTGTGAAGCATTTTGCATTTGAACCCTTTGCTGCTTTTGCTGTTTTTGTGGTTTTATTACCTGTTCACTTCCCTGAAATCCCACGTTTGGATTATATTTTTGAACTCCCCCACAATTCGGAAAAGGTGGTTGTGGCAATTGGTCTTGACGATTATTCACCTGTTGTTGTTGCTGTTGCTGTAACTGTCGTTGAATATTTAATTCGTTTAACCCCTGTTGTATCTGTAGCTGTCGCTGCAGGTCAACACCATTCTGCATCTGTGGATTCAATAAGGGATTCTTTAAGTTTTTAGGAGGATGAGGACACTCGTCTCTCCAATGTCCAATTTCGCCACAATTAAAACAAGGTAATCTTTGTTTCAACTCCTCAATCTTTGGGCTAAATTTCTTTGGGAAATTATTACTTTTAAACTTTCCTTGTATCTGGTTTGTAATTCCAGTTTGAACAAAATTAGTGTTCTTATTACCCATGCTGGCAATCTGTTGCTCAGCCACCTTTACCTGAGCCCACATGGCTTTCTCCTTGAGCTTCTTCTGTTTTACTTCTATTTCATCACTGCAATACTTAGCTTTTCTTAGAATATCATCTACAGATAGTGATTGCCATCCGACAATACTATTTCTGATCATTTCTCCAATTTCAGGTTTTAATCCATAAACAAATCTATAGACAAAATGGCTCATGTCTTTTTCATCTAGTTTTTCATAACCACTGTATTGTTTAAAGATTAACAGTAGTCTTTCATAAAAAGAATGAACTGATTCTTTTGTTTCCTGTTCTGTCCTTTCTATTTTAACCCAATCGACTTCTTTGGGTGGAATTTTGTTTTTCATCCAAACAATCACTTTTTCATAAAAATCCATTACAAGTGGATTTGGAGCACCTGTTTCTTTAATTCGCTCAGGTTCTGTTTTTGGCCAACTAATCGATATTTTACATTCTGTCCAAAGATCAGATGGAACGACAATATCAAAAAATCCATCTAAATCAATCCACAGAACTTTTGACACTTTGATAAATCTATCGACTTGCCTGTACCACTCAACTAGTTTCTCCCTCAATTTTGGAAAGTCATTTGTAAATAACAGAATGTCCTGTCTCGACCAAGGGACATGAACATATCCTCCACCTGCAATTTCTCTCATTGGAAATTGTTTTGACAATTTTTCCAATCTTTCATCTTCCTTCTTTTTCGTCCATTTTACTCTCCATTTATTCAGTTCTCCTAGCTTTTTGATATAGACAATCAAATCTTTAATATGAACTATTCTTCCCATTGAGTTCAAACTCTCAATGTCACTTTCTGAAAAGTCTAATCTGTAATGCTTTGCAAAATTCTTTTGTTTGCTCACATCAATTTCAAGTTCAGCTGCTAGATCCTCTAGTTGATCATATTTATTTTTTGTTTTCCATTGTATGCTTTTGCAAATGAACAGTAGTTCATCATCTCGATAGTAATTTAAACTATCTGGACCAATTGTTCCAATTATTAATTCTTCGATATTCGCTTTTAATTTGGCCACATCAAGTTTTGGTGTGGTTACCCTGACTTCAGGACTCCCTATATCTGATATAGCACCCATTGGTGTTTTTGGAGATAAATCCTCATTAAAGGTTAAAACAGGCATTCTCGATTTAGATGAGTTTATTTCAGATAAGTCTGAATAAAATTTTTCAGCAGCCTTTTGAATTTCTGTATTTAAAGGAATAGTTAATCCAGTTTTGTTTGTTTCCTTTTGGTCAAATACGGGCTGAACAGGGCCAATTGTTACTGGAACTGTCACAGCTTCCATGCCTTTTGTCATTCTTTTTATTAATTCTTCTTTAGATCTTAAATATTCATTATAATCAACATCTTCAACATTTCTTGCCTCTCTTGTATAATCTTTTGGAGGTTCTCTTGCTCTTGGAGCCATTGTAAAATGTCTACCTTCATTTCGAGCATTCTCGAATTCTGGTCTTCTAGGAGTTTCAATGATTTCACAATTATTTGGATAAAGTTTAGGAGCTTCATTAATTGGAGGTGCACTCGGTGAAGTTTCAGTAGAAACCACCGGAGTAGACCATGATCTAGGAGGTCTCAAAGGCTGATTCTTTCTAGCAGTTGTATATATTTCTTCCATGACTGCATCCTCAGATTCACTTTCCATAGATTTCCCTGTAGGAGTACCCATTACCATTTCATGAATTAGATACAATCCTTCACTCATGTTTCCCTGTCTCCACATTCGTAATCTATCTTCATGAGTTTCTCTTCTCCAAGGTGGATTTTTAGAAGGTCTTTTAATTCCACTAGCTTCTCTTTGTAACTGATACATCTCGTCTTCCCACTCAACTAAAGCTTCAAATTGAGTTGGTCTCGGTTTCGGAACAAGAGCATTCATTTTCTCTCGTAAATTTCTCAAGACTTTTACATTAAATGAACCATCATCAGGCCAAGTTAAAACACCGTCGTTCTTAGTATAGCGTTTCCAACTATCGAACCATAAGACAGTATGATATCCATATTCACCTTCCATATACGCTGCAGGTGTTTTATACTTATGAAGTAGTTTACCACCTCGCGTTTCGATTTTCTTGTCAGGTGAAAATAAATTCTTAAACTTCTGAAATAATGTTGGCTTTTTCTCAACATGTTTAAAATGATAACTCATTTTTAAGAGTTAAATCTAATTCACAAAATCGTTCGTAAAATATTTCCGGGATGTTCCGCAAAACAACCAATCCGTGCGCGAAACACACCAACAAGCCAATGACAGTTGAGCTACGTCACTTTTCTGCTCAACCAATAAGATTGGAGTTTTTCTGAAGGACCAATCAGCTCACAGGTCGTCAGAGGCTCAAGAGCCAATCAGAATATAGCTTGTGACGTAGGTCACCCAATCCCAGCGCGGCTCTGTGACGTACACAGCAGCTGCGGTTTCTCGTTTCTCACTCCTGGCGCTTACCCCTCCTTCACAAAATCTTTCACAGCGCCATTTTAAGAACACTTTTCAGTGTAAATTAATTCTTAACAATGACTATAAGGACAACATCTGTTCGTTTCACTATTTAGGATAGTTTACATACATTCAAGTATCCACACTTCGGAATAGACGGCGCTATTCACACTAAGGATAATATCCAATTGTCAGTAGAGTAACCTTTACCCCACCCTTCTAACACGTATAATTATGAACTCGCTTTGCTCTGAACCCACCGCGAAGTGAAAGTTCTAAGAGTTCCACTTGAACATAAAATACAATTCAAACTCGCACTTTCACACTGAAAATTCCCTAATTTCAAACACACATGAAATCCGTACGGGACTTTCACCTGTTTATAGAAATCATGCACCGTTAGTAAAATAACGACGTTATCCGTACAGGGCTCTCACCTGTTTATAGATATGAAACATGTACCCGTACAGGACTCTAACCTGTTTATAGATAATCATGCACCGACGCTAATTTACCCTTCTCTCAAGCTCGGATATAACTAATACTCTTATCACAGTGAGTTTTATGAAAGGCGCTTTGTCCCTATTCTCATGCTGTTCTAATTTCTTAGAAAACCCTCACTATACAAGATTCACACCTAGCCCTAAAACTGTGCTGCTCGGCGACAACACTATGGTACACGGCGATACCTCTTGTGATACTCGGCGATATCACTACAAACAGAACAGATGGCTTGCGTGACTAATTTCTCGCCACACAATCTATACCGGTATAGTTTACAGATAGTACGAAAAACTAACTTAACATGTGTTAAAACATCGATCCTATTTCCATACCATAACGTTTTAGTAACCCTTAGCAACCAACATATTACCTTGGTTACCCTTAGCAACCATCAATTTCTGCTACCAGAGAATTGATCCAGCGGCCTATAGAAAATATATCATAAACAACGCTACCCAACTTCATAACCTATAAACAAAATTCTATACTAAAATTTGGACCCATTTATAAACCTGACATATTTTGGGCCTACTGAATCAGGTGGTCAGATTAAATCTATATACACATTATCTACAAACTATATACATTTTATACATCTGCGGAAAGAATATTGTCATTAGAATAAAACTTAACCATTTAAACGACCACCATTGGCGACGTGATCTAGCTAATAGTAACCTATACTCCTGAATAATCAAGACCAGCTTGTTTGTCAAAAGTAAGATTTTATTTACTAAATTATGGTATATAAGTTGATAGTTTTATAAATGAATTTTATTTGCAATAAAGCAAGCATGATTGTAAAGAAACGTAAGTAAAATACAATTTAAGCAAGTGAATCGAAATTAAAGTAAATATATAAAGTTTAGCATTTCTAAAACCTAATTCCCTAACTGAGCTAAATAGATAGAAATTAAAGTAAAGTTCTTTGAGGATTCTTACGTGCTCCACGCAAAGTCCGACAGCACTTCACCCTCATCGGAAAGTCAGAAAGCAGCAGCCAGCCCATCCCTAGGGGCATGACTTTTTATACCTTTCTACGCTAACTAAACTACGCAAAGGAAAGTTTTCAGAAATCTTCGACATCCCATTGGCTGAGAGTGACAAGTGACATGTCACCCACTTTTCAAAACTTCCATTAAGTCACTTTTCTTAGAGACCATTGTCCCTTCCGAGTGCAACCAGGAGCTTCCTAGGATTGCAACATTTGTATAAAGTCATTCTCGCAGCGTCCATTGACTTCCAATTGACTTCCGCGGATGCCAAGTTAAGGACTGACAAAATGTTCTTTTTCGACCTTGGCCATGTCCGACAGAATGATGATAGCACGTCAGTTTTTGCTTTGTGAACGCAGCTTTTGACGAACAATATATTTCAGAATGGGCGTCTCAGCACTTTTGCAGAAGTAAAATTTAGTATTTTGTAGCTCGGGCAGACTAGGCCCAAAAGTAGACAACTTATGTTTTCTAGTATAAAACAAACACAAGAAAAGTATTAATGTAAGAAATAATGTAGATTCTGTATCCACCCCAAGATTTACTAATTAATTAACCCACCCGATTAATCAAAATGTTACCTAGCCAATGCAAACAAATAAAGCAGCGTTTATATCTACCAGTCTCCGTTACTCCATGAGACTTATATGCACCTAGAATAGTAGAAATGACATCACACAGACAAGGAAAAGCAAAACAAGCACATGCTTCTTTTAAGTTTGTAGCAGTTAGTAATGACAAAAAACGAAAACAATAAATTATTTTATTATTTTGCACGAACAAAAAGATGCAACAATTATGCACGTTTATGAGCACACATGTTAGTCCCCCCCATGTGTAAAGTTTAATCTAAGTTGTATTAGCACGACAAATCACAAATCATTAATATTATTATTCATGTTATGGAAATGTGACTTCACGAGTTTAAACAAAATTTTGTTTTCTATCTCGCTCCATCAATACCACTTCTGGAAAACGGCTCGCGCTGTCTCTAGATCACTGCGCACTTTAAAATGGCGGTGCGTGTCAGTGACACGTAAACATAAGATCTCAGCCTCGTTCCAACACAAAGAGACTGACACGCAATTCCAGTTTAAAAAAAAAAAAAAAAGCACGCGTCTATTGAACTGAAGGCATTGTGACACGCACAGGCTCCAAGGAGGCATTGAGAAATAATAAAGAATTTTAACCAGATCAGTGTTCTAACTAAGGAACTTGGAGAATGCACAGCTTTTAGATTGTGACATCTACAGTACACCTGTGACATCAACAACATTCTTTCATTAACTTTCAGAAAAAACTGTCTACCTTGATATAAAACTACTGTTTTCAAGCCATTATCTTTCATTTTTGTGCACAGTCAAGAAGAATACATACTAAATCTTCGCTGATGCACACAGCTACTTCCTTACAAATCTCTGCTCTAATAAAAGAAACTTTATCACGCTGATGTGCACAGCTTATGCACACAGCATATAATTCACAAATTTCTACTACCAATAAAAGAAACTTTACCACGCTGATGTGCACAGCTTATGCACGCAGCAAATGACTCACATTCAAGCATCAAAACAACTACGTAGTACATGTGTTAATTTATAAAGAACACACATTTTCGACACAGCAACATCCTCACGCTGGTGCGCACAGCTCTTCTTCAATACACTCACGCTGGTGTGTAAACATTTTTTTTTATTCACAACATTTACAGTGAACTTTACAATGCAGAGTGTAACTGCGCCTGCTCCATTTCTCCAGACTCCGGGTGATCCTCCTCTTGAATGGAAACTTTGGTTGAGATCCTTCATGGCTTATTTAGGTGCCATTGATGGTTTAAGATATCGCGCAGAAAGAAAAAAGAATCTAATGTATTATCACCTTGGCGTAGAAGGTCAAAATGTTTTTGATCATTTACCCCCTTATACCCCACCTCCTGGTGAAACTCCAGATGAGTTTGAAATAGCAATAGCCAGATTAGATAAGTATTTTGTAAAAACCAAAAACATGGTAGTACATCGTTACAAATTTTTCACTAGAGTTCAAAAACCTGAAGAAAGCATTGACACCTTTGTAACTGCATTGAAAATTCTCGCCTCACTTCACAACTTATTAGGGATCAACTTATTGCTCGTTGCTCATGCAAACAAATTCAAGGAAAACTGTTATCTTGCAAAGATCCTTCACTAGATAAAGCTATAGATATAGCTAAAAGCATAGAAACGTCCTTAGAAGATTCTAAACAATTAGAAGTCTCACTTTCTAATGCATCTATTTCAAGTGCTGTCTCTACCAGGATGCCCACTCCCATCAAAACATCCAATTACACTCCTCGTGACTCACGTGGTTATTTTAGAAGAATGGGCACCAGAAGACCTTTTATGCCTAATAGACAATTTAGTCAAAGTACTTTCTGTTTCAGATGTGGTTCTTCTTACCATGTTTCTAATTTCAAAAATTGTCCTGCTGCTAATCAACAATGCAGCCAATGTGGTAAACAAGGTCATTTTTCAAAAGTTTGCATGAGAGGTAAAAGAGGCAATGTGCGATGTGTTATGAATGAAAACGATACTTTCTCCGATCCAAACTCTCAAATACCTTCCACAGATAATCCTGATTATACTGATGTAACTAATCAAGAATATGTTGTTGTGGTAAAAAACAGTGACGATTCCAACCACACTCTTCATATTCCTGATCCCGAGGTTGACACTATCATCGACAGTCATCACGTTCAATTACTTGTAGATACTGGAGCTCGCATTACTATTGTTTCTCATGACAAATATTCTCACTTTTGGCAAAACAAATGTTTACTCCCTCCTGATGTTCTTACTGTAGCTTTTGAAGGGAGCAGAATCAATCTGTTAGGATACTTCTGGGCTGAAATATCAATCTTCAATAAACACATTAAAGGGAAAGTCTATGTTGCCAAACGAGGCATTAATGTCCTCGGTCTCATACATCAGGCTGAATTCGGTATTACCATTAAACCTGGTCTACCCAATCCTGTATACATTGAAGAGTACAGTCCTTCTTCTTCTAAATCTTCACTTCCTCTTCCTGTATGCAATATATTAAACAATAAATGGTGGGAAAGTAAATATGAGAGAATTTTTGAAGATCGCCTTGGCAAGATTACCAACTTTCAACATTTCATTAAAGTTAAAGATAACACTGTCCCAATCAAACATAAACTTAGAAATGTCCCACTTAGCATTAGAAATGATTTATCCAAACATCTAAAATCACTATGTGAACAGGGAATCATTGAAAAAGTGGAATCCACATTATGGCTTTCTCCCATAGTTTTAGCCAGGAAGAGATCTGGTGATCTTAGAATGTGTGTGGATTTGCGCAGCCTTAATGAGGCAATCTGGGTAGATGGTTTTCCCCTCCCCCGCATCGAGGATTTAATAACCAAAGTAGGCTCTTCCACTTGGTTTTCCAAGCTTGATCTTAAAGCAGCATACCACCAAATTGAATTACACCCTCTCTCACGACATCTTACTGCGTTTGTAACGCCTGATGGTGTTTTTCAATTTCGTCGTCTTCCTTTTGGGTTGGCTTCTGCAGCTGCTGTCTTTCAGCGAATCATGTCAGAAATGTTTGAAGGACTCGCTAATGTAGTGGTGTTTCAAGATGACATTCTCATTTTTACTGAAACTGAGACTGAACATGAGAAAGTCATTGATCAAGTTTTCAACATTTTAGAGCAAAGAGGTGTAACTTTACAAAAGACTAAATGTATATTCAAAACAAGGGAAGTAGAATACCTTGGTCATATTATTTCCGAAAATGGCATTAAACCCAGACCAGGTTTAGTCAAAAGCATTATTGAAGCTCCTCCTCCTTCCAACAAGGAACAACTTTTGTCTTTTCTGGGTCTCTGTGAGTTTTACTCGAAATTCATGAAAGACTATGCTAAAACTACTGAATGTTTTAGGATTTTACTCAAAAAAGGCGCTACCTTCAACTGGTCTGATGAATGTGAGAAAGGCTTTCTACTAATTAAAGAACATATAACTAAAGCTCCCGCTCTTCAACCATTCAATAGTGATAGAGAAACTGTAGTCACTGTTGATGCCTGTGAATATGGTTTGGGAGCTGTCCTTTCTCAATTGGCTTATGGAAAAGAATTCACAGTGGGGTTCGCTTCCAGAACTCTTCGTCCTATTGAAAGGAAGTACTCTGTAATAGAAAAAGAGCTCCTGGCATGTGTTTGGAGTGTAGAAAAATTCAAATCCTACTTATGGGGTCGATCATTCATTCTTCAAACCGACCACAGACCCCTTGTTGATATATTGTCAGGCAGAAACATCAATCGTACTACTGCACGTTTAGCAAGGCTTTCTACCAAATTATTAGAATTCAACTTCAAAGCCATTTACATTCCAGGTAGCAAAAACAAACAGGCAGATTGTCTGTCCAGATTACCTATACAAGATTCTGAGGATAAGGATTGGGAAAATGAGATTGAAGAATGCTTTGTAGCCAACATTTCTGAAGATTTTGTTTCTTTTGCAGAAAATGATTGGATTAAAGCAGTTGAAAATGATGCTGTACTTAAGGATGTATCCTCTTTTATTCAAAAAGGTTGGCCCAAAGAAAAATCTCTTTCTCCCGAACTCCAGATCTATTGGAAAATTAATTCGGAACTTTCATTAGAAAATGGCAAAGTTGTTAGAGGTAATAAATGTATTCCTCCTTTTGTTTACCGAGAAAAAATAATTAATAATGCACATTCTGGACACTTAGGAGCTACTATTACCAAGAGAAATGTCAGATCAGATTTTTGGTGGCCCAAAATGGACAATCAAATTATCGAAGCTATCAAAGCTTGCACGCAGTGCAATGCCAGTGATAAAGTTCTTATTTTAGAGGGTGTCAATAATTCAGTTGTTCCTCCTCCTATTAGAGCTTGGCAGAAAATTGGTCTTGATTTATTAGGTCCATTCCATGTCCTTCCCAATACCTCGAAGTATTTTCTAGTCCTTGTTGACCACCTTTCCAGATGGGTTGAAGTTGAACCCATCAATATTCCCAACTCTAGAAGTGTCATTGACTGTCTGAGTAGAATATTTTTGAGGGAAGGTTGTCCGGAAGAAATTCTCACTGACAACGGTGTACAATTTATTTCCAAAGAAATGAATATTTTCTTGAAAAACTGTTGTATTAAACACACAAGGACTCCTTTATATCATCCCCAGAGCAATGGCAAAACTGAGAGATTTAATAGAGTAATTGTAGAATGTGTACAAGCTGCTTTCAGGTCAGGCAATTGTATATTTCAAGCTGTAAAAGATCTCATTTGGTCCTATCGTATTTCTCCTCATGTTGCAACTGGTTTTTCTCCCTTCGAGCTCATGAGGGGAAGAAAAGCTTGTTCCCAAATTTTTCCTTTTTGGATGGCTAAAAATTTCCACAAAGGATGTAATTTAGAAGAGGTATGGCAATGTGCTAACAGAAAATCTTTGAATTCTCTACCCAATAATGAACATCTATGCAAAAATTTACTTCCCAAAATTCAAGCAGGTGATTGGGTCAGGATCAAGAATCCTGTCACTGTTAAGAAAGGTTTTTCAAAATTTCTTGATTCTCAACAAGTAGTTGATGTTCGCAAAAATGCTGTTAAATTGTCTAATGGTAATTGGTGGAGTACTTCTCGTGTTGCCAAAGACCCTTCTCGTACAACTGTTTTTTCTCCTAAAACTGTTAATGTTAGTAATAGTTTAAGGAAAAGTTCAAGAACAACTGTCAGACCATACAAGTTTCGTGATTACGTTTAATTTTATTTTTTATGCCTACTGTTTTATCCACAATTTTTTTTTCTTTTCAAAAAGGAGGGAGGTGTGTGGTGATCTGTTCTAGTTGTTATTTATTATAATTCCATTACTGGAATCCTATGATGTAATCTGTAGTGTCTCCATGATCTGAGTGTTCCTAAGCTTGGGCATTCTTTCCCTGGATTCCCTGTGCGGCAGTTGCAGCTGCTCTTCTCCCTTTCCAGCTGGACGGCTCTTTCCTGTGAATAAACCTATGACCTCCTACATCTGCCTATGCCTCGTCTTTACATAGTGGCACCCAAAAGATTTATTGGGATGATGGACTTCTTAATTCAGAGAGTAGAGACCCCAAGCCAGGTGCAGCAAGGAGGAGGGTTATACCTTTGAAATTCCTTGAGGCTATGCAGGAATTGCAAAATGTCTGGCTTGACCAAAAGGCTGTGCTGACTGTTTACCAGCCAGGACAGAAAGTGTGGGTGTTGGAGCCTGTGGCCACAGCAGCCCTCCAAGAGAAGTGTAGTGGCCCCCATACAATGTTTGAACAGAAGGGAGAAGTTACCTAATTGCTAAACCTTGGAACTCCCAGGAGCCCCCATAGGGAGTTTCATGTCAACAGACTGAAACCTTATGTTGACAGGGCAGACATGGTCTTGCTCATGTCAATGGATGAGGGACAGGAGGAAGAGAGTGTTCCACTCCCTGACCTGCTCTCACAGAACCCTGATGATGGGTCAGTTGATGGTGTAGCCATGGCACACTGCTCAGCAACAAGCTGATTGTAGACAGGCGCTCAATCAGTATAGGAACATGTTCTCACTGACCCCAAGTCAGACTACCTGGTGCACTCATGAAATAGACACTGGGGACAGTCTGCCTGTTAAAAATAAGATTTACAGGCAACCTGACCATGTCAGGGGTTGGATTAAGGAGTTATTGAACCCTCAGATAGCCCTTGGGCTAGTCCAGTGGTCTTGGTACCTAAACCTCATAGTATACAACAATTGTACAAAGTTCCCCTGAAGAGGTGGGAGAAGGGAATAAGGGGGGGGGGGGGGAATTTTTTTTAAGAAACAGCCACTCTCAGGAGTGTGTAGCAGGGAGTTGGGTAATCCCTTTTCGGAATTAGGATGCCTCACACAATTAAAGGATTAGACAACAATAGAAGTCCGTCCAAATAATTGTATCATGTCATCATTGGCCTCCTGCTCCAACGACAGGCTGGCGGTGCAATGCCTGCCGGGCAACACGTAGTGTTACTCTTTTAGCGGAGTTCTTTTATTCCTGGCCAGTGGGTGCATGTGTGTGAGGGACCTAGGTGGTGCGATTGTGAGCGTGAGTGAAAGTTAAAAGTAAGTCAGTGGAGTCCATTAGAACATTTTTAATCAGGTGGCTCACTGCTTAATTAAAATTGATAAAGGGAGGGGAAGCGGAGCACAACAATAAGGGTGGTGTGGCTTCGTTCGACCCTCGCCTATGGTGTGGTCAACATGTTTCACGCCAGTTATGGCGATTCTTCAGGACCTATGGTTGCTCAACAATTGATTCAAAGTCTCCCCCAAATCGAAGAAACTTCCATATACAACCTGTATATCAAGGCAGCGAGTGCTACTGCGATGGTCCTTGCCCTAGAAGTTGGGAAGAAACAAACAAAATCAAAAGCTGAATGAATTCAGGCTCTTGGGTGTGGCAGCAAATTCCCAACATACTACTGTAGTTAACCTTATATAGGTCCAACCCCAGTGAAAAACGAGGAAGGTGAAGGCTATGTGCGAAAAGGGGAAATCCGGGAATTGGTGAATCACGCAGAGCAAGTGCTACGGATACCATGGTTAGATCTCTACCAATAATTATTGATAATAGTTATTATTATTATACTCAGGTTGTGGCACCCTTTCGTGCTGTTACAACTTAGTGGTAGTATAAGGGGTATCAATTGGAAAAATTCTGCAAGTGCATAGTGAACAGAGTCCCACGTGTGTTCAATCCAGCCGTGGTGGCGTTTTCGCCAGATTATACATACTGATGAAGTCTTACCTAAACCCATAAAGGTCAGGCCCCACCGGCTGTCCCTGGGAAGGCCTGAGCGGCGGGGTGTCCCCTGCGTGGGGGGAGGGGGGGGGGGAAATGAAGATTTATTTAGTTATAATTATCATTATTGTCATGATAATGTGTGTGATCGCCAAACACGCTTTGTTACAATAAAATAAAGAATTACTTGCTTATAATTTTCGTTATTGTCATGATAGTGCGTGTGGACTCCAAGCACGCTATATTACAAAGTGTGGCCAGAGCTTGTGATGTTGCTGTTGCTAATAATCAAGGGCGATCGCATGTGGTCATATGCGTCATGCTTCTAACATTACTCCTATTGTAGACAATGAGGCAGTCATAACCGCGGATCAAAACAAGGGTAATGGGAGGTTTTTTTCTCATTTAGAGTTGTTGTTTACAATGTTTTTGGTAGCGCGTGATAATCAAAGTGAGGGATTGCGCAGTCTTGAAGTACAACTGGTTGCTTAAAGATCAGAGACGGTCATAAATAGAAGTCAGCAATGACGACACCGGACTAAGGAAACCCTCTACCTTTACTCCCACTGATGGGATGGTCCCCCCCGAGATCCTAACCTTTGAGCGGGCGGTGCTGACCAGTTTGGGAAATAAACCTACTATCAAGCAGTTTCAGAACCTTACGTCCAAAGAACGACAAGCTGCGATCACTCTGGGCCAGGACCTGTCGATCGTCATAAAACAGGCAGATAAGGGGGGAGCTACGGTTCTCCAAGACTACCAGGACTACGACCGTGAGTGCAGACGTCAATTGTCTAATACCAACCACTACCGACCTCTCACGGAGGATCCCACCAAACGACTAACTACGACTATCATGAGCCTTATAATTGAGGGTGAAACCAACGAATGGATTTCAAAGAAAGAGGCGGATTTCCTTACGACCACGGAACCGATCACGCCGTATTTCTATACCCTCCCTAAAATCCACAAGGGAACCACCCCGGTACCAGGAAGACCTATTGTTTCTGGGATAGGTTCTCTTCTAGAGCCTTTGTCACAATTTTGTGACGCTTTTCTACAGCCCGTGGTAAAGCAAATTCCATCTTACCTTCAGGACACCAGGGATGTCCTACGTCTCATTGACGAAGTGGACGGCAGGGAGGATGTGGACCTTCTCCTAACCCTGGATGTGGAGGCACTATTTACCAACATCCCCCAACAGGCAACTTTGGAGGCTGTGGAGACTACGTTACGGCTGGAGGAATGGTCTTCCCCCACCCCGATCACCTTCATAATGGAGCTAGCACATATAGCCCTCACAGAGAATTTCTTTAGGTATGAGTCACAGCTCTACCACCAGGTGAGCGGGACATCTATGGGTTCTACCTTTGCGCCCAGCCTGGCTTGCATTTATATGGCATCATTCGAGAAGAGTTACATCTATCCTCCCGAACAAAATCCATTCCGGGCAAACCTAACCATGTGGCGTCGTTACATTGACGACATTTTAATATTCTGGAAAGGAGATCGAGCAACCTGTGAGGCCTTCTGTGCATGGATCAACCTGCAGGACCCCTTCCTGAAGTTCACAGGCACAATATCTGAACAATCGGTCCCCTTCTTGGACCTAACGATTAGGTTGGAACCAACAGAAATAACTACTACTCTTTTCAAAAAAGAGACCGATCGCAATAGCCTTCTCCTGTATAAGAGTCATCATACCAGATCCTTAAGAGACAACCTGCCATTTGGGCAGTTCTTACGACTGCGCAGGAACTGTACCTCACTTTCAGATTACAAGCATGAGGCCAGCAACTTACAACATAAACTCCAGGACAGAGGCTATCCCACACACCTCTTAAAGAACTCAATGAAAAGAGCCCTGAACAATAACCGAGACTCACTCCTTGAAACCCACACCAAGGAAAAGGACGACGCAATCACATGCGTTACTTCCTTTACTAGAAATTCTGCTTTTATTAAGAAGACAGTGATCTCACATTGGGGCATCCTGAACACAGCAGGCCTTGACATACCCCGACCCCGGTTTGCCTTCAAGAGGACGGCCAATCTCAGGGACACGCTCATCCATACCCGTCCCAAGAAGTCCAGCACACGCCCCTTGAAAACCCTATGGGATTTACCTCCTGTCGTGGGACATCACCGATGCGGCTCCTGTGTGGTCTGCCCCCAGACAATCCAGGGTAAATCCTTGGCTCTGCCTAATGACTTCACCTGGCATCTCAATAAGCATACGAACTGCAATAGTGCGAAATGTATCTATATGCTTACTTGCCCCTGCAACTTAAATTACATTGGGATGACGATGCGCACTGTCAAATTGCGCATCATGGAACATTACAGCAACATCCGTTGCAAAAAGACACATATCAAGCTGTATGAACATTGCAACCGATTCAACCATCTGCCCACCGATGTCAAATGGACTGTCCTGGAATGTCATCCCGCAATTACCCAACAGGGACTGTACAAGATGGAGCAGCGTTGGGTGCATCGCCTCCAAACTGACGCCCAGGGGCTTAATGATTTTATCCCCTGGAATGCGCTTGCCAGATAAAATTCTATAATTCTAATCCCTTTCTTCAATCCAGCTTTCAATTCAATCTATGAATTACACATGCCCAAACAGTGCTTGTGCCCTTTTCATTTTCACTTTTGTTAAATCCTCCCTTCCAGCCCTTCCCACCAATTGGGGTTTTGTCTGTATTAGTCTTAGGTTGACTTAATTATTATCAACCCTCAGTACACCCAGCGTTTAAACTCCCAGCGTTTAACCCCTTCGGGGCTAATGACGAGCTGGGCTCGTCATCGCGCTTACCTGTCCTGCGCGGATGACAAGGCCAGCTCGTCATCAGCCCCACCCTCGGGGGAAGCGCTGGCGCTCCCCCCGAGGCTCTCAGATCGTCATTGTTTTGCTGGGGGCGGCAGTGGAAGAGCTTCCGCTGCCGCCCCCGCCCCCCCCCATGGTAATCCCTGATGACGTCAGCGCGCACAGCGCGCGCTGACATCATCAGGGATTCCCAGCGCTCGGGAAGCCATTTGCTTCCTGCGCGCTTCAGAAGAAGGTAGGTTTTGGGACTCCGGCGGGGGTTTGGGGCAGCGAAGAGGCATCAGGGGAGAGGAAAGAGATTTTCCTTTCCCCTGATGTCTCTTTGCAGGGCATTTCTGCCTCACGATCGCGCACAGCGTCGCGATTGTGCGGCGGAAATGCCCCCACTAGACACCAGGGATATACTTTTAGTTTTTAGGAAGTGACCCCTTGGCCAAGGGTCACTTCCAGGCTGGCTGGCAATATGTTTTCGTTTTTCTGCCCCCCCTGGGGGGAAATCGGCCCGTTTTTTCGGCCGTTTTGCCCCCAGGGGGGGCAGAAATTCCCCACTAGCACCAGGGATATAGATTTGTACAAAGATGGCGGCCATTTATTTTGTTTACGTTTTTCTGTCCCCCCTGGGGGCAAATCGGCCCGTTTTTTTTTGCCGTTTTGCCCCCAGGGGGGACAGAAAATGCCCACTAGACACCAGGGATGTAATTTTAGTTTTTAGGAAGCGACCCCTTGGGCAAGGGTCGCTTCCAGGTGGGGTCTGAGTATGTTTTCGTTTTTCTGCCCCCCCTGGGGGGAAATCGGCCCGTTTTTCGGCCGTTTTGCCCCCAGGGGGGGCAGAAATTACCCACTAGAACCAGGGATTTTTGTTGGGGCAATGTGTTTGTTTTGGGAAGCGACCCCTTGGGTAAGGGTCGCTTCCAGGTGGACATGATTGTGTTTTTGTTTTTCTGTCCACCCTGGGGGCAAATCGGCCTGTTTTTTTTGCCGTTTTGCCCCCAGGGGGGGCGGAAAATGCCCACTAACACAAAGTTTTTAGGAAGCGACCCCTTGGGCATGTTTGCTGGTGGTGTGTGTGGGGAGTGGTACTTGGCTGGATGGTGTGCGTGGAGCGGTGCTTGGCTGGCGGTGTGTGTGGAGTGGTACTTGGCTGTCGGTGTGCGCTGAGTGGTGTTTGGCTGGCGGTGTGCGTGGAGGGGTACTTGGCTATCTATGCACAGAGTGGTGCTTGGCTGGCGGTGTGTGTGGAGTGGCGCTTGGCTGGTGGTGTGTGTAGAGTGGTACTTGGCTGTCTGTGCACGGAGTGGTGCTTGGCTGGCGGTGTGTGTGGAGTGGCGCTTGGCTGGTGGTGTGCGTGGAGTGCTACTTTGCTGTCTGTGCACGGAGTGCTGCTTGGCTGGTGGTGTGTGTGGAGTGGCGCTTGGCTGGTGGTGTGCGTGGAGTGCTACTTTGCTGTCTGTGCACGGAGTGCTGCTTGGCTGGTGGTGTGTGTGGAGTGGCGCTTGGCTGGTGTTGTGCGTGGAGTGCTACTTTGCTGTCTGTGCACGGAGTGCTGCTTGGCTGGCGGTGTGTGTGGAGTGGCGCTTGGCTGGTGGTGTGCGTGGAGTGCTACTTTGCTGTCTGTGCACGGAGTGCTGCTTGGCTGGAGGTGTGTGTGGAGTGGCGCTTGGCTGGTGGTGTGCGTGGAGTGCTACTTTGCTGTCTGTGCACGGAGTGCTGCTTGGCTGGCGGTGTGTGTGGAGTGGCGCTTGGCTGGCGGTGTGTGTGGAGTGGCGCTTGGCTGGATGGTGCTTGGCTGGCGGTGAGTGGTGCTTGGCTGGTGGTGCTTGTGGAGTGGCGCTTGGCAGGTGGTGTGCGTGGAGTGCTACTTTGCTGTCTGTGCACGGAGTGGTGCTTTGCTGGCGGTGTGTGTGGAGTGGCGCTTGGCTGTTAGTGTGCGTGGAGTGCTACTTTGCTGTCTGTGCACGGAGTGCTGCTTGGCTGGCGGTGTGTGTGGAGTGGCGCTTGGCTGGTGGTGTGCGTGGAGTGCTACTTTGCTGTCTGTGCACGGAGTGCTGCTTGGCTGGCGGTGTGTGTGGAGTGGCGCTTGGCTGGTGGTGTGCGTGGAGTGCTACTTTGCTGTCTGTGCACGGAGTGCTGCTTGGCTGGCGGTGTGTGTGGAGTGGCGCTTGGCTGGATGGTGCTTGGCTGGCGGTGAGTGGTGCTTGGCTGGTGGTGCTTGTGGAGTGGCGCCTGGCAGGTGGTGTGCGTGGAGTGCTACTTTGCTGTCTGTGCACGGAGTGGTGCTTGGCTGGCGGTGTGTGTGGAGTGGCGCTTGGCTGTTAGTGTGCGTGGAGTGCTACTTTGCTGTCTGTGCACGGAGTGCTGCTTGGCTGGCGGTGTGTGTGGAGTGGCGCTTGGCTGGTGGTGTGCGTGGAGTGCTACTTTGCTGTCTGTGCACGGAGTGCTGCTTGGCTGGCGGTGTGTGTGGAGTGGCGCTTGGCTGGTGGTGTGCGTGGAGTGCTACTTTGCTGTCTGTGCACGGAGTGCTGCTTGGCTGGCGGTGTGTGTGGAGTGGCGCTTGGCTGGTGGTGTGCGTGGAGTGCTACTTTGCTGTCTGCACGGAGTGCTGCTTGGCTGGCGGTGTGTGTGGAGTGCTGCTTGGCTGGCGGTGTGTGTGGAGTGGCGCTTGGCTGGTGGTGTGCGTGGAGTGCTACTTTGCTGTCTGTGCACGGAGTGCTGCTTGGCTGGCGGTGTGTGTGGAGTGGCGCTTGGCTGGTGGTGTGCGTGGAGTGCTACTTTGCTGTCTGTGCACGGAGTGCTGCTTGGCTGGAGGTGTGTGTTGAGTGGCGCTTGGCTGGTGGTGTGCGTGGAGTGCTGCTTGGCTGGAGGTGTGTGTTGAGTGGCGCTTGGCTGGTGGCGTGCGTGGAGTGCTACTTTGCTGTCTGTGCACGGAGTGCTGCTTGGCTGGCGGTGTGTGTGGAGTGGCGCTTGGCTGGTGGTGTGCGTGGAGTGCTACTTTGCTGTCTGTGCACGGAGTGCTGCTTGGCTGGCGGTGTGTGTGGAGTGGCGCTTGGCTGGTGGTGTGCTGGAGTGCTACTTTGCTGTCTGTGCACGGAGTGCTGCTTGGCTGGCGGTGTGTGTGGAGTGGTGTTTGGCTGGCGGTGTGTGGGGAGTGGTGTTTGGCTGGCGGTGTGTGGGGAGTGGTACTTGGCTGGATGGTGTGCGTGGAGTGGTACTTGGCTGTCGGTGTGCGCTGAGTGGGGTTTGGCTGGCGGTGTGCATGGTCTGGTGCTTGGATGGTGGTGTGGGTGGACTGGAACTCTGCTGGCGGTGTGTGAGTAGTTACTTTCTGTTGGTCACTACACACACTGCTAGTTGAGTGACACTCTACGCAGTCCATCATTTTCTGTAGTTGCTATGTCAGATATGTGGGCGTGTGAAAGTGATGGGCGGCTGGCGGTGTGAATGTTTTGTATGTGTCACACGTACAAAAGGTGTATGAATGTCCTTACTGCCCCTGTGTGATATGGGTACTGGTAGTAGCAAAAGACTGACTGGCACCAAAGTGGTCAGGCACTTTACAAAAATTCAAAAAATTATCCAGTGTCTTGATGTTAAAACTCATCTAATCTCATTTGGTCTAAGCCCTAATTGATGGCCCATCTGGCCGAATTTTAATTTGGGGGGCAAATTTGTGTGTTGTTTTTTTAATTGTTATATTGTTTGTGAAATGTGGTAGTAATTTTTTTTTCTTCTCTATTTTTGTCTTGTTCCAGGCTTTTGCTGTTTGGATTGTTGTAGGTTGCGTGTCTGTTTGCAGCTTGTGTAGTTGCTTGTGCTTGGTAAGTGAATGTATTTTGAACTACTTCTCCTTGATGTTTGTCTTTTTGAAAAAGGTTGTACCTCTAGCAGTTTGTGTGGCTCTGTGTTTTTTTTTTCAGGATTAGTGTTTGATGTGCACTTTGTTTTCTAATGTCATTTCTTTTTTTCTTTCTAGTGGGATTTCATTTCTTTTCGCTGTGTCTCAACAGAGTAGGTGCTGGTGAGTGTAGCTATATTTTGTAAGAGTGAAATTGTTTTGGATTGTATTTATCTTTTAGTGAAAGCCTTACCTTGTTTACTTCTTACTTTGCACAGTGTAGGTTGTTGTTCACTTGTGTGTGCAGTCTTCTTGCTTTGTAAGGATAATGGCTAGTCGCAGGATTACTGCTCAGCAGGTTCTTGGTTTGCTTTTTGAGTCTTCCTCGGACCATGGTTCAGAGTCTGAGTCCGATTCGGACTCCCAGGAAGTGGCAGAAGATTCAGGCAGTGAGTTTTCTCTTCGCATGGAATCATCATCATCGGATGATGACTCTTCTTCTAGTGCTGATGAAGGGCCTATGGTACAGGAGGACATTGTGTTGCCGGTAGTGGGCCAAGAGGCACCTGTGCTGCTGCCTAGGGCCGCAAGGTTTCCTTTCTTTTTACGTCGGCAAGAGGCATGTGGGCTGGAGCCTGCACCCAAAAGGCTTCACATTGCTGTGGTGCGCAAAGGGGCATCTGGTGCTTTTCGTCTTCCTGCTCGTGTAGTGCAGCAAGAGGCATCTGGGGCTGTTAGGCTTCCCATTGGTGTAGAGCGGCAAGAGGCATCTGGGCCTGCTGGGTTTCCCGGTGGTGTAGTGCAGCAAGAAGCATCTCAGGCTGCTGGGCTTCCCGTTGGTGTAGTGCAGGAAGAGCCCTCTGGGGATGCTACGTCTTCTGTTGGTGTTGTGCAGCCAGAAGTATCTGTGGCTGTTAGGCTTCCCGTTGGAGAACAGCAGCAAGATGTTTCGGTGCTGCAGGCTGGGGTGGCTGCTCCCCCCGTTGATAGGGATGGCCTCTGGGTTCCCCCTGGCTTGGTGCAGCCGGCATTGCCAGAGTTCACTGGTGTTCCTGGGTGTAGAGTGAATACAGAGAATTTTCTGCCAATTAATTTTTTTCAGTTGTTTTTTGACGATGTGTTTTTGCAAAAGATTGTTGAGCAAACCAATTTATATGCAGAACAATATTTGAGGGCCAACAGTGCCAGCCTTAAGCCCTATTGTAGAGCAATCCGGTGGACTCCCACCAATGTTGAAGAGATGAAGAAGTTTCTGGGATTAACTTTTTTGATGGGCTTGATAAGGAAGTCATCAATTACTTCATATTGGTCCACTAGTCCCTTGATGGTAACAGCTGTATTTCCAGCAGTCATAAGTCGTGATCGGTATACGCTTCTTCTTCGGATGATGCATTTTGCTGATAATAGTTTAGCGTTGTCACGCGATCACCCTGATTGTGACCGTTTGTTTAAAATTCGGCCTGTCCTTGATCACTTTGTTGATCGTTTTTCTGAGATTTTTGTCCCTGGTAAAGAAATTGCAGTGGATGAGTCTTTGGTGTTGTTCAAGGGCCGCTTGGTTTTTAGGCAATACATTCCTAGTAAGAGGTCACGCTATGGAATCAAACTGTATATGCTGTGTGACAGTGAGACTGGATATGTCTACAATTTCAGGGTGTACACTGGTAAGGAGTCCCGCATTAACCCTCCCGGTTGTCCTTCTACTTTTGGAGTAACTGAGAAAATTGTGTGGGAACTAGGTAGAGGATTATTTAACAAAGGCCATCATTTATATGTAGATAACTTCTACACTGGTGTGCAGTTGTTCAAGGAGTTGGCCAAAGTGGGCACTGTTGCTTGTGGCACAATGCGCAGTAACCGTAAAGGTTTCCCAAAGGAACTTGTTTGCAAAAGGCTTGTGCGGGGACAGTCTACGGCATTGCGATGTGGGGAGCTTTTAGCTGTGAAGTATTCAGACAAGAGAGATGTGTACATGCTGACTACTATCCACGATGAAAGTACTGTACCTGTGCCTGTTTGGGGTCAGGGTGCTGAAGTGCGCAAACCTGTGTGCATTGTAGCTTACAATAAGTTCATGGGTGGTGTTGACAGAGTAGATCAGAGGTTGGAACCTTATGCTGCTCTTCGAAAGGCTTACGTTTGGTACAAGAAGTTGGCTATCCATCTGTTCCACTTGGCATCATTTAATGCTTTCGTTGTGTACCAGAAGTCTTGTCCTGGGACGAAGATGACTTTTCTTAAGTTTCAGGAGTCTATAATAGGCAGCCTTGTACTTGTGCAGCAGGCAAGTGTTCCTAGATTTGGAGTGGTGGAGGAAGTGGCTAGATTGCAAGATCGCCACTTTCCTGAATCTATTCCTTCCACTACTGCTAGAGACTTTCCGACTAGAAGATGCAGAGTCTGTTGGCGAAGAGGCGTGCGGAAGGAGTCTCGTATATACTGTCCTGACTGTCCTTCTAAGCCTGCATTGTGTATGTCAGCTTGTTTTAAATCGTACCACACGCAAAAGAACTATTGGGAGTTTGATTGAGCTGTAAAGTGAATTGCTTGGTCTGCATTCTGTAAAACATTTTTAGTTTGTTTCAAGGATTGGCATTAGTGCAAAGTTTTTATTTTAAGAATTTGTGTTACCTGATTTGTAGGTATTTCCATTTGTTTAGTGTCATTTTCAAAAAAAGAATTCTAAATGTGTTTGTGGTGTGTGCCGGCTGGTGCTTGGCTGGCGGTGTGTGTGGAGTTGCGCTTGGCTGTCTGTGCACGGAGTGGTGCTTTGCTGGCGGCGTGTGTGGAGTGGCGCTTGGCTGGTGGTGTTCGTGGAGTGGTACTTGGCGTGGTGTTCGTGGAGTGGTACTTGGCTGTCTGTGCATGGAGTGGTGTTTGGCTGATGGTGTGTGTGGAGTGGTGCTTGGCTGGCGGTGTGTGTGGACTGGTGCTTGGCTGGCGGTGTGTGTGGAATGGTGCTTGGCTGGCAGTGTGTGTGGAGTGGCGCTTGGCTGGTGGTGTTTGCGGAGTGGTACTTGGCTGGAGGGTGTGCGTGGAGCGGTGTTTAGCTGTCTGTGCACGGAGTGGTGCTTGGCTGGCGGTGTGCGTGGAGAGGCGCTTGGCTGGTGGTGTGCGCTGAGTGTTTGGCTGGCGGTGTGCATGGTCTGGTGCTTGGCTGGTGGTGTGGGTGGACTGGCGCTCGGCTGGCGGTGTGTGAGTAGTTACTTTCTGTTGGTCACTGCACACACTGCTTGTTGAGTGACACTCCACGCAGTCCATCAATTTGTGTAGTTCCAGTGTCAGAAATGTGGGCGTGTGAAAGTGATGGGCCCTTGAATGGCGCTGTTTGCTGGTGTGAGTGTTGAAATGTGATGGGTCCGCGGCTGGCGGTGTGAATGTTTTGAATGTGTCACACGTACGAAAGGTGTATGAATGGCCTGTAAAGAGGTTGGTGCCTTGACGTGGCTTTACAGCTCACGAGCTGTGAGTCAGTGGTTCAGTTTATCATACTTGCAATTATACACAGTGTATTTCATTTTTGTGAAATTACTTGCGTATACAATTGTATGTACTGAATCATCACTCACCCTCGTGCCAAATCCAACCAGTATGTGTGTGTGCTTGCGGATTAGATGGGTGTGCAGTAATAATTGTTTTTTTTCTCTTTCTGCATTAGGGTGTACCTTGTCCCTTATTGTGATTGTTGTAATGTGTTGCTTTTATTCCAGATGGTGTCAGTGGTCTTGTTTGTATCAGGTATGAAAGGTGCGTGAATGGCCTGTAAAACGGTTGGTGCCTTGTCGTGGCTTTACAGCTCACGAGTTGCGAGTCACTAGTTCGGTTTTTATGCATTTATTTATTGACAGAGCATTTCATTTTTTTGAAATATCTTGTTAATAAAATTTTATATACTGAACCATCACTCGCCCTCGTGCCAAATCCAACCTGTATGTGTGTGTCTTTGAGGAATAGATAGCCGTGCTTGAATGTTTGTCTTTTGAGTAACTCTGTTAAGGTGAGGTACCCTTTTACTCGGGAGAACAAGGGGAACGCTGGGTGGTAGGACATTTTTGCCGGCACGGCGATCCCACGGCAAAATTTTTGTAAAAGTGCTATTTTTACCTAATTAAGGTTTGCAAGGAGTTCTGGGTAGGAAAACATTGGGGGACCCACGCATGCCATACCTCCCTGGACTCCCCCGGGTGTCTACTTTTCAGAAATGTGTGGGTTTGGTAGGTTTCCCTAGATGGCTGTCTCGCACGGGGCCAGAAACCCAGGTAACCCCTCTTGCAAAAGCTGGAGAATTCATGTCCACCAGCTTTTGCAAGAGGGGTTACCCGGGTTTTTGGCCCCGTGCGAGACAGCCATCTAGGGAAACCTACCAAACCCACACATTTCTGAAAAGTAGACACCCGGGGGCTTCCAAGGAGGTATGGCTTGCGTGGATCCTCCAACGTTCCTTTACCCAGAATCCCTTGCAAACCTCATTTTTTGCTTGGAAATAATCATTTTTTTTCACACGTTTTAGTGTGGGAAAGCGTGGCATCACTGGGCTCACACAAATTACCTCCCACCCAGCGTTCCCCAAGGTCTCCCGATAAAAATGGTACCTCACTTGCGTGGGTAGGCATAGCGGCTGCTTTAGGAAAAGGCCCAATTCATACTGTGGAGACAAAAACATTACCTTTAGCCAAATAATCTTATTTTTGAGGGGGTCACCTGAGCTTTTGGCCCGGGGCTTGGCAGGCATCTTTGGAAACTACCAAACCCAAACAGTTCTGAGAACTAGACACCCGGGGGAGTCCAGGGTGGTATGGCATGCGTGGGTCCCCCAATGTTTTCCTACCCAGAAACCCCTGCAAACCTGAAATTTTGGTCCAAAAACCAACTTTTCCATACTTTTTTGGGTGGGATCTCGCTGCCGGAACAAATGTCCTACCACCCAGCGTTTCCCTTGTTCTCCCGAGTAAAATGATACCTCACTTGTGTGGGTGGGCCAAAGGCAAGTGACTTAGGCTGGGGTGCTTAATTTGTAAAACGTAAATATGAGTAAAAACTACTTTTTTCAAAATTCATTTTTGGGGTGTTCTGCTTTGGGGCACCCACACAAGTGAGGTATCCTTTTACTCGGGAGAACAAGGGGAACGCAGGGTGGTACGACTTTTTTGCCGGCACGGCGATCCCACGCCAAAAAGTTTGGAAAAGTGCAATTTTTACCTAATTTTAAGGTTTGCAGAGAGTTCTGGGTAGGAAAACATTGGGGGACCCATGCATGCCATACCTCCCTGGACTCCCCCGGGTGTCTAGTTTTCAGAACTGTTTAGGTTTGCTACTTTGCAAAGAATACCACCGAGCCCCGGGCCACAAATTCAGATCCCCCCCCCCAAAATCAAGGTAGTTTTGCAATAAGGTAATGTAAATTCACCACCGTACGATTTGAACCGTTTCCTGTTTCAGCCACTATGTCTACCCACGCAAGTGAGGTACCGTTTTTTTCGGGAGACCTGGGGGCACGCTGGGTGAGTGGAAATTTGTTGATCCACGCAGATTCCAGAACTTTCCACCACAGAAATGTGAGGAAAATGTGTTTTTTTGGTCAAATATTTATGTTTTCAAGGGATTCTGGGTAACAAAACCTGGGGGTAGGCAGACGAGTCACCCCATCCTGAATTCCCCTGGGTGTCTAGTTTTCAAAAATGTATAGGTTTGCTAGGTTTCCTTAGGTGCTGGCAGAGCTACGGCGCAAAAACAAAAGGTAGTCTTTTTGTCCGAATCGTGCAAAATTTCACTGGGAAATTGAGGTGCGACCATGCTGCGTTTTGCGCTGTTTCATGTCGCAGCCACTATGCCTACCCACGCAAGTGAGGTACCATTTTTTTCGGGAGACCTGGGGGCACGCTGGGTGGGTGGAAATTTGTTGATCCACGCAGATTCCAGAACTTTCCACCACAGAAATGTGAGGAAAATGTGTTTTTTTGGTCACATTTTTATGTTTGTAAGGGATTCTGGGTAACAAAACCTGGGGGTAGGCAGACGAGTCACCCCATCCTGAATTGCCCTGGGTGTCTAGTTTTCAGAAATGTATAGGTTTGCTAGTTTTCCCTAGGTGCTGGCAGAGCTACGGCGCAAAAACAAAAGGTAGTCTTTTTGTCCGAATCGTGCTAAATTTCACTGGGAAATTGAGGTGCGACCATGCTGCGTTTTGCGCTGTTTTATGTCGCAGCCACTATGCCTACCCACGCAAGTGAGGTACCATTTTTTTCGGGAGACCTGGGGGCACGCTGGGTGAGTGGAAATTTGTTGATCCACGCAGATTCCAGAACTTTCCACCACAGAAATGTGAGGAAAATGTGTTTTTTTGGACAAATATTTATGTTTTCAAGGGATTCTGGGTAACAAAACCTGGGGGTAGGCAGACGAGTCACCCCATCCTGAATTGCCCTGGGTGTCTAGTTTTCAAAAATGTATAGGTTTGCTAGGTTTCCTTAGGTGCTGGCAGAGCTACGGCGCAAAAACAAAAGGTAGTCTTTTTGTCCGAATAGTGCAAAATTTCACTGGGAAATTGAGGTGCGACCATGCTGCGTTTTGCGCTGTTTCATGTCGCAGCCACTATGCCTACCCACGCAAGTAAGGTACCATTTTTTTCGGGAGACCTGGGGGCACGCTGGGTGGGTGGAAATTTGTTGATCCACGCAGATTCCAGAACTTTCCACCACAGAAATGTGAGGAAAATGTGTTTTTTTGGTCACATTTTTATGTTTGTAAGGGATTCTGGGTAACAAAACCTGGGGGTAGGCAGACGAGTCACCCCATCCTGAATTGCCCTGGGTGTCTAGTTTTCAGAAATGTATAGGTTTGCTAGTTTTCCCTAGGTGCTGGCAGAGCTACGGCGCAAAAACAAAAGGTAGTCTTTTTGTCAGAATCGTGCAAAATTTCACTGGGAAATTGAGGTGCGACCATGCTGCGTTTTGCGCTGTTTCATGTCGCAGCCACTATGCCTACCCACGCAAGTGAGGTACCATTTTTTTCGGGAGACCTGGGGGCACGCTGGGTGGGTGGAAATTTGTTGATCCACGCAGATTCCAGAACTTTCCACCACAGAAATGTGAGGAAAATGTGTTTTTTTGGTCAAATATTTATGTTTTCAAGGGATTCTGGGTAACAAAACCTGGGGGTAGGCAGACGAGTCACCCCATCCTGAATTGCCCTGGGTGTCTAGTTTTCAAAAATGTATAGGTTTGCTAGGTTTCCTTAGGTGCTGGCAGAGCTACGGCGCAAAAACAAAAGGTAGTCTTTTTGTCCGAATAGTGCAAAATTTCACTGGGAAATTGAGGTGCGACCATGCTGCGTTTTGCGCTGTTTCATGTCGCAGCCACTATGCCTACCCACGCAAGTGAGGTACCATTTTTTTCGGGAGACCTGGGGGCACGCTGGGTGGGTGGAAATTTGTTGATCCACGCAGATTCCAGAACTTTCCACCACAGAAATGTGAGGAAAATGTGTTTTTTTGGTCACATTTTTATGTTTGTAAGGGATTCTGGGTAACAAAACCTGGGGGTAGGCAGACGAGTCACCCCATCCTGAATTGCCCTGGGTGTCTAGTTTTCAGAAATGTATAGGTTTGCTAGTTTTCCCTAGGTGCTGGCAGAGCTACGGCGCAAAAACAAAAGGTAGTCTTTTTGTCAGAATTGTGCAAAATTTCACTGGGAAATTGAGGTGCGACCATGCTGCGTTTTGCGCTGTTTCATGTCGCAGCCACTATGCCTACCCACGCAAGTGAGGTATCATTTTTTTCGGGAGACCTGGGGGCACGCTGGGTGGGTGGAAATTTGTTGATCCACGCAGATTCCAGAACTTTCCACCACAGAAATGTGAGGAAAATGTGTTTTTTTGGTCAAATCTTTATGTTTGTAAGGGATTCTGGGTAACAAAACCTGGGGGTAGGCAGACGAGTCACCCCATCCTGAATTGCCCTGGGTGTCTAGTTTTCAGAAATGTATAGGTTTGCTAGTTTTCCCTAGGTGCTGGCAGAGCTATGGCGTAAAAACAAAAGGTAGTCTTTTTGTCCGAATCGTGCTAAATTTCACTGGGAAATTGAGGTGCGACCATGCTGCGTTTTGCGCTGTTTCATGTCGCAGCCACTATGCCTACCCACGCAAGTGAGGTACCATTTTTTTCGGGAGACCTGGGGGCACACTGGGTGCATGGAAATTTGATGATCCACGCAGATTCCAGAACTTTCCACCACAGAAATGTGAGGAAAATGTGTTTTTTTGGTCAAATTTTTTTGTTTGAAAGGGATTCTGGGTAACAAAACCTGGGGGTAGGCAGACGAGTCACCCCATCCTGAATTGCCCTGGGTGTCTAGTTTTCAGAAATGTATAGGTTTGCTAGGTTTCCCTAGGTGCTGGCAGAGCTACGGCGCAAAAACAAAAGGTAGTCTTTTTGTCCGAATCGTGCAAAATTTCACTGGGAAATTGAGGTGCGACCATGCTGCGTTTTGCGCTGTTTCATGTCGCAGCCACTATGCCTACCCACGCAAGTGAGGTACCATTTTTTTCGGGAGACCTGGGGGCACACTGGGTGGATGGAAATTTGTTGATCCACGCAGATTCCAGAACTTTCCCCCACAGAAATGTGAGGAAAATGTGTTTTTTTGGTCAAATTTTTTTGTTTGAAAGGGATTCTGGGTAACAAAACCTGGGGGTAGGCAGACGAGTCACCCCATCCTGAATTGCCCTGGGTGTCTAGTTTTCAGAAATGTATAGGTTTGCTAGGTTTCCCTAGGTGCTGGCAGAGCTACGGCGCAAAAACAAAAGGTAGTCTTTTTGTCCGAATCGTGCAAAATTTCACTGGGAAATTGAGGTGCGACCATGCTGCGTTTTGCGCTGTTTCATGTCGCAGCCACTATGCCTACCCACGCAAGTGAGGTACCATTTTTTTCGGGAGACCTGGGGGCACACTGGGTGGATGGAAATTTGTTGATCCACGCAGATTCCAGGACTTTCCACCACAGAAATGTGAGGAAAATGTGTTTTTTTGGTTAAATTGTTTTGTTTGAAAGGGATTCTGGGTAACAAAACCTGGGGGTAGGCAGACGAGTCACCCCATCCTGAATTGCCCTGGGTGTCTAGTTTTCAGAAATGTATAGGTTTGCTAGGTTTCCCTAGGTGCTGGCAGAGCTACGGCGCAAAAACAAAAGGTAGTCTTTTTGTCTGAATCGTGCTAAATTTCACTGGGAAATTGAGGTGCGACCATGCTGCGTTTTGCGCTGTTTCATGTCGCAGCCACTATGCCTACCCACGCAAGTGTGGTACCATTTTTTTCGGGAGACCTGGGGGCACGCTGGGTGGGTAGAAATTTGTTGATCCACGCAGATTCCAGAACTTTCCCCCACAGAAATGTGAGGAAAATGTGTTTTTTTGGTCAAATTTTTTTGTTTGAAAGGGATTCTGGGTAACAAAACCTGGGGGTAGGCAGACGAGTCACCCCATCCTGAATTGCCCTGGTTGTCTAGTTTTCAAAAATGTATAGGGTTGCTAGGTTTCCCTAGGTGCTGGCAGAGCTACGGCGCAAAAACAAAAGGTAGTCTTTTTGTCCGAATCGTGCTAAATTTCACTGGGAAATTGAGATGCGACCATGCTGCGTTTTGCGCGGTTTCATGTCGCAGCCACTATGCCTACCCACGCAAGTGAGGTACCATTTTTTTCGGGAGACCTAGGGGCACGCTGGGTGGGTGCAAATTTGTTGATCCACGCAGATTCCAGAACTTTCCACCACAGAAATGTGAGGAAAATGTGTTTTTTTGGTCAAATATTTATGTTTGCAAGGGATTCTGGGTAACAAAACCTGGGGGTAGGCAGACGAGTCACCCCATCCTGAATTGCCCTGGGTGTCTAGTTTTCAAAAATGTATAGGTTTGCTAGGTTTCCCTAGGTGCTGGTTGAGCTACGGCTCAAAAACAAAAGGTAGTCTCTTTGTCCAAAGAGCTTAAGATTTCACTGGGAAATTGAGGAGCGACCACGTTGCATTTTGTGCCGTTTCCCGTGGTAGGCACAAGGCCGACCCACACAAGTGAGGTACCATTTTTTTCGGGAGACCTGGGGGCACGCTGGGTGGGTGGAAATTTGTTGATCCACGCAGATTCCAGAACTTTCCACCACAGAAATGTGAGGAAAATGTGTTTTTTTTTTCAAAATCTGAGCTTTGCAAGGGATTCTGGGTAACAAAACCTGGTGGTAGGCAGTCGAGTCATCCCATCCTGAATTCCCCTGGGTGTCTACTTTTCAAAAATGTATAGGTTTGCTAGGTTTCCCTAGGTGCCGGAAGAACTAGGGTGCAAAAACTACAGGTAGGCACTTTGCCAAAAAAGGGTCAATTTGTAACTGCAAAATTTAGGTGTGACCACGTTGCATTTTGCGCCGTTTCCTGTCGCAGGCACAAGGCCGACCCACACAAGTGAGGTACCGTTTTTATCGGGACACTTGGGGTAATTCAGATTTGTAAATCAACTGTTATTACCAATTGAGCTTTCTTGCATTTCTCCCTTTGAATGAAAGATATTGTGTAGAAAAAAAAACTTTATGAAAAATGACCAATAATTCTCATGCTAGTATGAGTATTCCCAACTTTGAAAATGTGCAATTATATACTGTTTCTGAACTCTATAATTTGTACCCAATTCATACATACATAGGTGTCTTTCATGCAGATTATTCCATGTGTACATTTTCCAAGACAAAGTGCACTATACCCAGTAAATGAAAAAATACCATTGCAAGTTGCTGCTCAGTTTTTGGATCTGGGTTCGTCGGGTTCTTGGTGAAACTACAAGTCCCATATATCCCCACAACCAGGAAGGTCTAACGGATGTAACGGTATATTGCTTTCCAAGAGCTGTCAAAATTAGAGAAAGTTATAGGTGAAAACGTTGAGACAAAAGGCCGTTGTTTTCAACAAATTTTCAAATATTCCAATATCTAACTGTTAGTTTCTATAACGAACCCTTCATGGATTTAGACAAATGACCCCTTTCTGAATTCAGAATTTTGTCTATTTTTCGGAAATGTAAAGCTTTCCAGGATCCATTATTGCTTTCAAACTCATTTCTACCATTAACTGGAAGGAGGTGGAAAGCTCTAAAAATAGCAAAAATAGGCTATGTCCCAGAAAAATGCCAAAACTGAGTGAAAAATTTCGGTTCTCTGACAAAACACTGTCATTCCCTAAAAGCTGAGAAAATGGAGAATTCAGCCCCACAAACCCTTTTTTGATACCATATTCAGGGAAAAAGCCAGAGGCTTTCATTTGCAGCCCGTTTTTCCCATTTTTCTGAAAAAAACAAAAAAAACACTATATTTTGGTTAATTTCTGGGACCCCTCCAAGGGAATCCACAAACCCTGGGCGCCTTTAGAATCCCCATGATGTTGGAAGAAAAGGACGCAAATTTGGCGCGGATCCCTTATGTGGTCAAAAAGTTACAAGGGCCTAAGCGCGCACTACCCCAAAACACCAAAAAAAGCCTTAGCACAGGAGGGGGAAAAGGCCTAGCAGCGAAGGGGTTAAACTCCCGGCGCTGGGGGATTCGCACCACTCCAAGATGGCGCGCAAACGCGGTTCCCCTGTGGCAGTACCTTCCTACTTGCCCCCTTTTCTATGTTCACACGATGCTCGGATGCGTTCCCCAGCAACGCCTAGGCCACGCCCCCCGCTACGCTCGCGGTTACCGGCTCTAAATGGGGCACGGAGCACACAGCGTTCTACCGGCTGTCTTGTGCAAACGCCGCCGTGGGATGGGTAGGTGCTGATCCTCATCCGCCTCGAGCATTAAGGTAAGGCATAGGGTTCTTGGGCCAACAGGATCGAGACGCACCCCACAGGGTGTCTCGTCTAATCACAGCGCGTCTGTGGTTTATGACCGTCTCTGATCTTTAAGCAACCAGTTGTACTTCAAGACTGCGCAATCCCTCACTTTGATTATCACGCGCTACCAAAAACATTGTAAACAACAACTCTAAATGAGAAAAAAACTCCCATTACCCTTGTTTTGATCCGCGGTTATGACCGCCTCATTGTCTACAATAGGAGTAATGTTAGAAGCATGACGCATATGACCACATGCGATCGCCCTTGATTATTAGCAACAGCAACATCACAAGCTCTGGCCACACTTTGTAATATAGCGTGCTTGGAGTCCACACGCACTATCATGACAATAACGAAAATTATAAGCAAGTAATTCTTTATTTTATTGTAACAAAGCGTGTTTGGCGATCACACACATTATCATGACAATAATGATAATTATAACTAAATAAATCTTCATTTCCCCCCCCCCCCCCCTCCCCCCACGCAGGGGACACCCCGCCGCTCAGGCCTTCCCAGGGACAGCCGGTGGGGCCTGACCTTTATGGGTTTAGGTAAGACTTCATCAGTATGTATAATCTGGCGAAAACGCCACCACGGCTGGATTGAACACACGTGGGACTCTGTTCACTATGCACTTGCAGAATTTTTCCAATTGATACCCCTTATACTACCACTAAGTTGTAACAGCACGAAAGGGTGCCACAACCTGAGTATAATAATAATAACTATTATCAATAATTATTGGTAGAGATCTAACCATGGTATCCGTAGCACTTGCTCTGCGTGATTCACCAATTCCCGGATTTCCCCTTTTCGCACATAGCCTTCACCTTCCTCGTTTTTCACTGGGGTTGGACCTATATAAGGTCAACTACAGTAGTATGTTGGGAATTTGCTGCCACACCCAAGAGCCTGAATTCATTCAGCTTTTGATTTCGTTTGTTTCTTCCCAACTTCTAGGGCAAGGACCATCGCAGTAGCACTCGCTGCCTTGATATACAGGTTGTATATGGAAGTTTCTTCGATTTGGGGGAGACTTTGAATCAATTGTTGAGCAACCATAGGTCCTGAAGAATCGCCATAACTGGCGTGAAACATGTTGACCACACCATAGGCGAGGGTCGAACGAAGCCACACCACCCTTATTGTTGTGCTCCGCTTCCCCTCCCTTTATCAATTTTAATTAAGCAGTGAGCCACCTGATTAAAAATGTTCTAATGGACTCCACTGACTTACTTTTAACTTTCACTCACGCTCACAATCGCACCACCTAGGTCCCTCACACACATGCACCCACTGGCCAGGAATAAAAGAACTCCGCTAAAAGAGTAACACTACGTGTTGCCCGGCAGGCATTGCACCGCCAGCCTGTCGTTGGAGCAGGAGGCCAATGATGACATGATACAATTATTTGGACGGACTTCTATTGTTGTCTAATCCTTTAATTGTGTGAGGCATCCTAATTCCGAAAAGGGATTACCCAACTCCCTGCTGCACACTCCTGAGAGTGGCTGTTTCTTAAAAAATTTCCCCCCCCCCCCCCTTATTCCCTTCTCCCACCTCTTCAGGGGAACTTTGTACAATTGTTGTATACTGCTCATTGGACACGTACAGTGGACCCCGGTAAATATCGTCCTCCATTGTCCCCCCTTTTGTATACTATTCTTCGCGTGGTCTCTGCCCACGGGACTTACAGGTTACCAACAGTGGAAAATCTTTCCACTAGCTGGCCCACTCTATCAACTCCATTCTGAGTACCATAGAAACAGAGTCCCCGTGTTTCTCTGGTAAGCGCATTCCCTACATCGGTGCTCTCTTCCTTTACACCATGGAAGACGTACCCGGCCTCAGTTTCGATGAAGATGCCATAGCTGAGGCACTAAGAGCTGCTCCACCTTTGCTTACTGATCTGACCGCCCAACCCTCTGGTGCGTCCAACGACGATTGGTCTACATTAACAGTGATGAAAAAAGAACTCATCAGAATCACACTGCATGGCAGGATGATGACGGAATATCTAAGGAGCAATATAGCTCCACAAGGCTTAATTGTGAACATCATCCCCAGACTCTTTTTGGAGGACAAACCCTTCAAAGTTGATTGGTGCCAGGTATCCTGGAAATGCACCAAAGACCTCCTATTCCTGATTTCGCAAACTGCGAAACGCCTTGCCAACGCTCTAGAAGACAAAATCTCAGCTATAGAAGCCACCATGAAAAGTGCTATTGGCAAGAACAATAAAACGGCCTTCACAACCAAGCTAGCTGAAATAAATCAGGAAATGTCAGACCATCATGATTTTCTGCTAAACCAAAAAACGACCAAACTACAGAAAGACATTTCCAAATTTGAAAAAGAAAAAGTCTACCCCTACCTCAAGGATGGTTTCAAAGGGAAGAAAACCAGTTACTCCTCGGATGAGAATTCAGATAGTAACATCAGTAGACGAGGCTCGAGCAGCAGTGATTCCAGTGGCGGCCAACCAGGCAGGAACAGTCGATTCCAACAACGCCCTAACTGGCAACAAGGCTACCAACAGGGTCCTACCTTTATGGGTCCCCCCCCTTCTCACATGACACCGCCATGGCAATATCCGTTCTTCCAGCAAGGCCCCCCACAATATTACCCTCCTAATCCGCCACCTTTTCAAGGCAGAGGTTGGGGCAGAGGAAGAGGGCGCAAGCGAGGAGGGCAGAAAGGAGTGCAATGGCAGGACCAAGCGACTCCGTCAACCTCGATGGAAACCAGGAGCATCACATCGAGAGGGAAAAGACCCTAATTGTCAACCTTTCAAACAAAGTACTTTCACCTGTGGAGACTAACATTTTGGAGAAGGGTCTCGGCTTCGTACCGACACCTACCCCAGACAGCTTCCAGGAGATGATCGAGATCCAACAACTCTTTAGGAAAGTACGCCTCCGGGCCTTCTTTGACAAAGCACCAGAAGTCAGCAATGACGACACCGGACTAAGGAAACCCTCTACCTTTACTCCCACTGATGGGATGGTCCCCCCCGAGATCCTAACCTTTGAGCGGGCGGTGCTGACCAGTTTGGGAAATAAACCTACTATCAAGCAGTTTCAGAACCTTACGTCCAAAGAACGACAAGCTGCGATCACTCTGGGCCAGGACCTGTCGATCGTCATAAAACAGGCAGATAAGGGGGGAGCTACGGTTCTCCAAGACTACCAGGACTACGACCGTGAGTGCAGACGTCAATTGTCTAATACCAACCACTACCGACCTCTCACGGAGGATCCCACCAAACGACTAACTACGACTATCATGAGCCTTATAATTGAGGGTGAAACCAACGAATGGATTTCAAAGAAAGAGGCGGATTTCCTTACGACCACGGAACCGATCACGCCGTATTTCTATACCCTCCCTAAAATCCACAAGGGAACCACCCCGGTACCAGGAAGACCTATTGTTTCTGGGATAGGTTCTCTTCTAGAGCCTTTGTCACAATTTTGTGACGCTTTTCTACAGCCCGTGGTAAAGCAAATTCCATCTTACCTTCAGGACACCAGGGATGTCCTACGTCTCATTGACGAAGTGGACGGCAGGGAGGATGTGGACCTTCTCCTAACCCTGGATGTGGAGGCACTATTTACCAACATCCCCCAACAGGCAACTTTGGAGGCTGTGGAGACTACGTTACGGCTGGAGGAATGGTCTTCCCCCACCCCGATCACCTTCATAATGGAGCTAGCACATATAGCCCTCACAGAGAATTTCTTTAGGTATGAGTCACAGCTCTACCACCAGGTGAGCGGGACATCTATGGGTTCTACCTTTGCGCCCAGCCTGGCTTGCATTTATATGGCATCATTCGAGAAGAGTTACATCTATCCTCCCGAACAAAATCCATTCCGGACAAACCTAACCATGTGGCGTCGTTACATTGACGACATTTTAATATTCTGGAAAGGAGATCGAGCAACCTGTGAGGCCTTCTGTGCATGGATCAACCTGCAGGACCCCTTCCTGAAGTTCACAGGCACAATATCTGAACAATCGGTCCCCTTCTTGGACCTAACGATTAGGTTGGAACCAACAGAAATAACTACCACTCTTTTCAAAAAAGAGACCGATCGCAATAGCCTTCTCCTGTATAAGAGTCATCATACCAGATCCTTAAGAGACAACCTGCCATTTGGGCAGTTCTTACGACTGCGCAGGAACTGTACCTCACTTTCAGATTACAAGCATGAGGCCAGCAACTTACAACATAAACTCCAGGACAGAGGCTATCCCACACACCTCTTAAAGAACTCAATGCAAAGAGCCCTGAACAATAACCGAGACTCACTCCTTGAAACCCACACCAAGGAAAAGGACGACGCAATCACATGCGTTACTTCCTTTACTAGAAATTCTGCTTTTATTAAGAAGACAGTGATCTCACATTGGGGCATCCTGAACACAGCAGGCCTTGACATACCCCGACCCCGGTTTGCCTTCAAGAGGACGGCCAATCTCAGGGACACGCTCATCCATACCCGTCCCAAGAAGTCCAGCACACGCCCCTTGAAAACCCTATGGGATTTACCTCCTGTCGTGGGACATCACCGATGCGGCTCCTGTGTGGTCTGCCCCCAGACAATCCAGGGTAAATCCTTGGCTCTGCCTAATGACTTCACCTGGCATCTCAATAAGCATACGAACTGCAATAGTGCGAAATGTATCTATATGCTTACTTGCCCCTGCAACTTAAATTACATTGGGATGACGATGCGCACTGTCAAATTGCGCATCATGGAACATTACAGCAACATCCGTTGCAAAAAGACACATATCAAGCTGTATGAACATTGCAACCGATTCAACCATCTGCCCACCGATGTCAAATGGACTGTCCTGGAATGTCATCCCGCAATTACCCAACAGGGACTGTACAAGATGGAGCAGCGTTGGGTGCATCGCCTCCAAACTGACGCCCAGGGGCTTAATGATTTTATCCCCTGGAATGCGCTTGCCAGATAAAATTCTATAATTCTAATCCCTTTCTTCAATCCAGCTTTCAATTCAATCTATGAATTACACATGCCCAAACAGTGCTTGTGCCCTTTTCATTTTCACTTTTGTTAAATCCTCCCTTCCAGCCCTTCCCACCAATTGGGGTTTTGTCTGTATTAGTCTTAGGTTGACTTAATTATTATCAACCCTCAGTACACCCAGCGTTTAAACTCCCAGCGTTTAAACTCCCGGCGCTCGGGGATTCGCACCACTCCAAGATGGCGCGCAAACGCGGTTCCCCTGTGGCAGTACCTTCCTACTTGCCCCCTTTTCTATGTTCACACGATGCTCGGATGCGTTCCCCAGCAACGCCTAGGCCACGCCCCCCGCTACGCTCGCGGTTACCGGCTCTAAATGGGGCACGGAGCACACAGCGTTCTACCGGCTGTCTTGTGCAAACGCCGCCGTGGGATGGGTAGGTGCTGATCCTCATCCGCCTCGAGCATTAAGGTAAGGCATAGGGTTCTTGGGCCAACAGGATCGAGACGCACCCCACAGGGTGTCTCGTCTAATCACAGCGCGTCTGTGGTTTATGACCGTCTCTGATCTTTAAGCAACCAGTTGTACTTCAAGACTGCGCAATCCCTCACTTTGATTATCACGCGCTACCAAAAACATTGTAAACAACAACTCTAAATGAGAAAAAACCTCCCATTACCCTTGTTTTGATCCGCGGTTATGACCGCCTCATTGTCTACAATAGGAGTAATGTTAGAAGCATGACGCATATGACCACATGCGATCGCCCTTGATTATTAGCAACAGCAACATCACAAGCTCTGGCCACACTTTGTAATATAGCGTGCTTGGAGTCCACACGCACTATCATGACAATAACGAAAATTATAAGCAAGTAATTCTTTATTTTATTGTAACAAAGGGTGTTTGGCGATCACACACATTATCATGACAATAATGATAATTATAACTAAATAAATCTTCATTTCCCCCCCCCCCCTCCCCCCACGCAGGGGACACCCCGCCGCTCAGGCCTTCCCAGGGACAGCCGGTGGGGCCTGACCTTTATGGGTTTAGGTAAGACTTCATCAGTATGTATAATCTGGCGAAAACGCCACCACGGCTGGATTGAACACACGTGGGACTCTGTTCACTATGCACTTGCAGAATTTTTCCAATTGATACCCCTTATACTACCACTAAGTTGTAACAGCACGAAAGGGTGCCACAACCTGAGTATAATAATAATAACTATTATCAATAATTATTGGTAGAGATCTAACCATGGTATCCGTAGCACTTGCTCTGCGTGATTCACCAATTCCCGGATTTCCCCTTTTCGCACATAGCCTTCACCTTCCTCGTTTTTCACTGGGGTTGGACCTATATAAGGTTAACTACAGTAGTATGTTGGGAATTTGCTGCCACACCCAAGAGCCTGAATTCATTCAGCTTTTGATTTTGTTTGTTTCTTCCCAACTTCTAGGGCAAGGACCATCGCAGTAGCACTCGCTGCCTTGATATACAGGTTGTATATGGAAGTTTCTTCGATTTGGGGGAGACTTTGAATCAATTGTTGAGCAACCATAGGTCCTGAAGAATCGCCATAACTGGCGTGAAACATGTTGACCACACCATAGGCGAGGGTCGAACGAAGCCACACCACCCTTATTGTTGTGCTCCGCTTCCCCTCCCTTTATCAATTTTAATTAAGCAGTGAGCCACCTGATTAAAAATGTTCTAATGGACTCCACTGACTTACTTTTAACTTTCACTCACGCTCACAATCGCACCACCTAGGTCCCTCACACACATGCACCCACTGGCCAGGAATAAAAGAACTCCGCTAAAAGAGTAACACTACGTGTTGCCCGGCAGGCATTGCACCGCCAGCCTGTCGTTGGAGCAGGAGGCCAATGATGACATGATACAATTATTTGGACGGACTTCTATTGTTGTCTAATCCTTTAATTGTGTGAGGCATCCTAATTCCGAAAAGGGATTACCCAACTCCCTGCTGCACACTCCTGAGAGTGGCTGTTTCTTAAAAATTTCCCCCCCCCCCCCTTATTCCCTTCTCCCACCTCTTCAGGGGAACTTTGTACAATTGTTGTATACTGCTCATTGGACACGTACATTGGACCCCGGTAAATATCGTCCTCCATTGTCCCCCCTTTTGTATACTACCTAAACCTCATACCCAGGGTGGTAAGAGAGAGATGAGATCCTGTGTATACTACAGGGGTCTCAATGAGGTCACTGGGACTGATGTCCATCCAATCCCAAGAGCAGATGAGCTTATAGACATTTTGGCCTCAGCCAAATTTCTTAGCACATTTGATCTTACAGCTGGCTACTGGCAGATCAGGTTAGCTGATGATGCAAAGCCAAAGACAGCATTTTCTATAACCCTGGGCGTAGAACGCGTAGTCGCGCTACGCGAAGCTATGCGAAGACGTTCTCGCACTACGCGAGCTTCGCGAGCGTGCGTAGTCGCTTCCTGGACCTGTTCGCGAGCTGTTTTTCTTGCTTGGGAGCGCATTGTGCGTGTTCGGGGTGCTGTCTGTGTGCTCGGGGGATTGTAGCGTGTGACCTTACCCATGTGGTGGGCTATGGGCGCGGCCATCTTGTTTTTTCAATTGTCCCGCCTGCTCGCGTCCCCTATTTCCTCTTCCGGGCCACGCATAACGTGTTCGGTTGTGCACGTCATGTTCGGGAACACAACTACTTGTTCACGCTGACAAAGTGCGTGTTCGCGTGAAATCGCACGCGAACTTACCCACGTGGTCGCAATGGGCGCAGCCATCTTGTTTTTCACACTATATGCTATGGTTCTGGGCCTAGTTTTTTATCCACCTTTTATCTTTGCAATCCTTACTTATTTTCACAGTTTTTCTTTCTTTTTTTACTTATCATCTATCTCTCTCTGTCCCTAAGTTTATATTTTGCATTTTATTTCTACTTTTCCACCTTTTTTTACTTTTCTACTGTTTTACTTTACTTCTTTATTTAAGCTCCTACTTCTTCCCCCTAACTTTTTTCATTTTGTTCTAACTTCTTTTCCACCTCCACCTCCACCCCAGAACCATGGCAAAGGGGAGCAGCAGAACCGGCTCAAAGGGCAAGGCACCTGCGCCCAAGAGCCGGTAGCCTTGCGGCAGAATGCGACCTGCAGGGGTGCAGGCCCGGAAACTTTTCGGGGAAGCGGAGGTGGCCGCCCTGGTTTTTTTCATCCAGTGCCACCTCCCCTTGACCTTGGTAGCAGGCGGCAGGCCAGGCACCGGTTACCTGCCAGAGGAGCGACACCGCCGGTGGGCGAAGGTGCGCCGGGCAGTCTTCCGCCGCACGGATATCCGGCGTACCCACCTGCAGCTGGCCCACCGGTGGGCAGACATTCTGGACAGGGAGCAGGACCTGTTAGGTGTCGAGGTCATGGGGCTTGGTGAGTAGCTAGTAATATTAATATATATATATATATAGAGCAGTATAAGTATTGTGTATAATTCTTGGACGAATAAGTTACATTGCAGATCAATTCCGTCTCAAAATCTTCTGTTACCGTATGACACAGGTGCTGCTCGCCACTTCTCTTACTGGTTTGTAACTGTGTGCTAGCTTGGACTTGTGATTATTGATGTTAGAGTTTACTTTAGAGAACTGAAGTTAATTAATGCTATTGCCATAGTCTAGTCCTTACATTGTCCTTTAGTGAAATAGTGGTGGATGGATAGTATTAATTCATATTTTTTTAACGGTCTGCATGACGCGGCGCTTCTTCTGTCACTGAATGCTTAGTTAGTTCTTATTTATCCCACCCCTCCATAGAACCGGTTTGAAGTTTGTTTACTGAGTGGTAGGCTTAGCAGCAATAGCATTGTCACATCAGTCAGTAGCAGTTCATATGACGCAAGCAACCAGCAATTTCGTGTATGCACAAATTTATGCATGTGTCCTCCATCTCATCTATGCATGTTTGCGGGCAAAAATAAAATGGAAATGCCGACTTACTGAACAATTGGCCCGCCTGGATTCTGGAATAGGTGGTGTAGGTCAGGTGGTACTGGCTTTGTTAGTATATTCTGCATTCAGAATGTTTATGGAACATTTGATTAGTGTCCTATAAGTAGATGGTCTGTGAATCCTGTAAGCCAGTAGTCATTTAGACTTCGAAGTCAATTTTATTGCAATTGTTGTTTCCCAAAATGTTTGAGAGGGTTTTTGAATGATGTATTTGTTTCACAGCACTCCATGTTTCTCTTTCTTTATTATTTCTTACATGATCAGCACCACCCAGGGGCACGAAGACGGGGGTCCCAGTCGGCGGGACAACCACCAGAGGAGTGCTCCTCTACAGAGGATCCTGCTGCTGGCCCCAGTAAGTCCTACAGTCCTTATATTATTATCAATTATATTTCCCTAACTTTTCAACGCACCTTATTTTTTCCAACCTATTAAGCCTCGTTTCTAATTAAATGTTAGCTAAACCTTCTTTGGTCTTCAATTTGTTTTCCAAATTTTGGGTATCTAATGCCATCCCTGACTTTCAATTCCTTCAAACTGCCTCTGCCCGATGACTCTCTGTGATACTACTATTAGACTGTTTTTAGCTAAGCTTGCCCTGTCGGCCACTCTTTAGTTAAGGTATTCTTTGGAATAAAGCTGTGATAGAATAGCTGTAGCCACTGGGTTCACTCCTGTCTTTTGCGTTGTCCTCTGTAATCTGTAGTCTTTGTCAATTCCCACCCCAAAAATGCGCAACCAGATATTTGCCTGCTAATTTTCGTTAGGTTATTATACTACTACTACTGTTGTGGTTATTCTCTGCGCAGGCACATACAGAACTATGCACAAGAAAATAGGATGTTGGTGATAGGGAGGTTGGACCTTACTTACACCCTAGTCACAGAACTCAGTCAGAAGAACCCACAAGTCAACGACAGTCTACCTACCTAAGTGTCTCAGTCATAGTCATTTGTCCCACTCCCGACCCCTACACGAAGATAGTTAGATATACCCAATGATTTTATTACACAACCCCGAACAGAAGAACACCCTTTCGCTCACTCACTCGTTTAAGTCCGCAATACCACAGACACTCAAAATATATCACAGAGTATATGTGCAAGTTCAAAAACTTTATTGTTTTTTATAACAAGCTTTGTATTGTTGTAACTTGTAAGTTGTTCCATGAAAAACATCCAGCTCCACCATGCAAAATAAAGAAGATTAGATACTATACATTTTTGTACAACTAGTGCACGATAGAGAACTGTGGGAATTGTGGGAGACCCCTCACCGTTGAACGTATACTGGTTACAAATGCATCTTTCGAAAGCTCTGCTAATCTCTGGTTCGTAGAAGGCAATCTTCTCATCTGCCTATGAGAAAAATGTTGCACGTTAGACAGTGAATACAACTATGCCAGTTTTTAGCAGTCATGCCAAAAAGTGTAACATCATGGATAGGCAAAAGGGATTAACAAAACTGTAAGTAAGTTAGTCAATCCATTAGTTGTATGCAACACTCATGTGGCCTCAAAGGTGTCTTTCTTACTGTGCAACAAGCTGCGAGGTAACAACATGGGCAAAACAGTAGACCCGGATCATTCTAAAATGGTTACATGGCTCAGGCTACCTTTCCAAAGACTAGAATAAGAGTAGAGATTAGATGACCCTAGCGACAATCTAATAAAGTAAAACTAAACTCTGTCTAATGACTGCTGTACAGTAGTACGCAATTTGGACTAGTTAAACTTACAACGCTTTATGCTGTACGTAACTGTTTTTTCAATCTTCCTTCCTGGTGAAGTACAACTAGTAAAATAGGGGAAGTTGTGCAGGCATCTCAAAAGGTGTACTTGCTTTTATAGGTGCACAATCACTACCAACGACCAGTGCCACTGCCGACGGGGCCAGCGGCGATACTAATGCCATCCAGGAGGGGACAGTGGCTGCGGCACCTGCAGTAGCACCAGTGGGGGAGGAAACTTCAGCGGTGGGCGGTGGTAAGTTATATTCATTACTTTTTTGCATTACTAGGTGGAAGGGGAACATTTCCCTCACTGTGCTATGAGACTTATTAAGAAAGTATGAATTTGAAATTGTACTGGACAATATACAATGGTTGAAGAAGACACCCTTTGCAGCATTACCAGCGTGAGTTGAGTAAACAAGGCCTCTTCTTTCAGACTCCAACTCAGCTGTGAAAGTTAAGGAGAAGACTAAAAGTCAGATCAGATGACCTTGAGGGATGTGTTGAACAAAAAGGGAAAGAAGTGAACTAGGGTGGAAGGAGGGAGGACAAAAGATGTATTAAGACTACCATAGAAGGATACTTCGGAAGGTTCATGCACGTGGCTATTATGAATCCGATGCATGGGTTGTTGAAAGATGGGTAGAACTGGAAGGTGAAAGAGAAGATGCATGCCTGGTTGGGCAAAACAATATGGGTGCATGGATATAGTGGATAGCAAGAATCATGAGCGGAGTTTGTGTCAATGAAACCCAAGGCAAAGAAGGAGTGGACGCATGGGTAGTTGTTGGTGAAAGTGAAACCAGCTAAGGCGATAATAAAGAATGATAGACATTTATTTTTATTGGTTGTTTTCCCCATAAATGTATTGTATTCATCATAGATGGAGACTGTTACTGGAAGCAGAGTATTACTTTGAAAATATAAAAGGAGATACAAAAAAGACTGGTGTTCTTCTGTGTACTCAAGTCCACCCATAGCACTAGGGCAAGTATAATGCCAGAAAAAACTTCAACAAAAGTTACAGGCAGGGGAAGCAGGAGGATAGATTAGATAGATACTAAAAGTTGCCACCAATTGTATGTACTGCGCTTGGTAGTGCTACTATGCCACTATGTGTTGAATTATTTTGGAAGAGTTTCAGTTACAATTCTGTTTCTGTTTTTATAGATACTCATTCTCCTTCCCAAAAACCATCAAGGAAGGAGTTGGCAGCCAGGGCCCGGCAAAGAAAACTGCAGGCCATTGTGGAGGAGTACCGCCGGCTGGTGGCTGAGGCCGAGGAGGTGGAGGAAGAGGCGGCGGCAGCAGCTGCTGCCTCTACCAATGCCCCAGGCCGCAGCCAGACCCCACCTGCAGGAGTACGGCGCCGTGGTCAGGCAGCCGCTCACCGCCGGCATTTAACAACATCTGACGCCCCCCCACATCATGGATGCAAATGTAGGTGCTGTGGCCCACATGCATCAAGCATTTTTGCAGTCGCAGACGGTGCGATTCATTAAAATCGGCCGTGTGCGAATGCAAAAGTGCTTGTTGGGATGCATCATGCCATTTTAGAAGTCGCATCTTTTTTACGATTTCTAAAATTGCGTTAGCATTTAAGAAATCGCAATTGTGCGATTTCTTAAATGCTATGCATCATTATAGAAAAATATGCGTTTTTTTAAAATTGGAAGTGCAAATTACCACGAAGTTCAACTTCGTGGTAAATTGCGAAATTGATTCAAAATGCACAAAAATGCATTTTTTAAACTGTAAAGTTACACACACACATGTCCTTAGGACATGTGTGTATGTAACTTATGCTGAAAAGTGCATTTCAGGGGTGCATGGGGGGGTCCTTTGGACCCCCCCCTGCACCCATGAAATTTTCTAAGTGCCACTCGCAATTTCCATTGACTCCTATGGGCCTTTTGGCCCATAGGAATCAATGGGAATTGCGAAAATTAAGTTAAGAAATCGGTATTTCTTTGGGATTCGGTAAAAAATGCGATTTTTACCGAATCCCACAAGAATACCGAAAATATTGATGCATATCATTTTGCATTTCTTAATTTGCGATTCCTTATTTTTCGCAAATTAAGAAATGCAAAAAGACACAATGATGCATGTGGGCCTGTGTATTTCGGCAAAATAATCTCCTCCAGGTGTAAAAGTTGGAGGATCAATTAGAGGAGCGCGTGAAGATATTGGTGGACAAACACCTTAAAGCCCGCCGATTGTGATGGACCCTGTTAATTTGCCCCTTTTTTAATACTTTTGTTGGTGGGTGGGAATTGGGTGTTGAGGTTATTTTTGTGGGACATTCTTTGGACTTGGACATTGGTTGGGGTTAGGGTGGGGATAGGGGTGGGATAGGAGAGGACTAGCAGGATATTTTATTATGTACATCAATAAATGTTATTTATTTTCAACGTACACATATGATGTTGTTTTGTGGTGGGGTTACTGTTGTACATCACAAGGTTTACTCTACATGCAGGGCAGGGGCCATTGTTTGATTGAAATAATTTATTAATTGACCACATGTAACAACATCATGCAAACAGATAGATGCGGTACCCCTCACTGAGTTATATTTGTCCTATTTGTACTACCAGTCTCTCCTCTATTATACCTCCTAGCAAACTTCTCTTCTTACCTGTGATTGATGATGATTAAGTTTGGCACTGCAAGCAGGGCTGCATGGTTTCCCAAGACAGCGGAGAATATGCCGTGGTTGTGTGATGGTAGTAGTAGACTAGACACTGGCACTAGCATTGGAAAACAAAAACAAAGAGACAGTCATTTGCCTGAGACAGAATGTGGGAGAAGTTGAAAAATACAGTACATAAGACTGACCCAAACAAATACAAACAATATTGCAACTGCTAGTGCTAAACTTAAAGAAATCAATGGTGTCGGGGACTGCCTAGTACAAGAAGATAAATGTAGTTGTGTTGAAGGAGTCAGTAAAACCCAATCCAATTCGTAAACTTAAATGCTGTAAATTTAAATTCAAACAATGCCACCAATTATTTAGATGTATTTGTTGGGTCACTTTGGGAAATTAATTGCCTTGTACACTATTACATACAGTGAGCTTGGGTGGGCAAGCAGAAGAGGATCCTCACCCTGCCTCGTTGACATTTGATTTCATTAGTGTTGCTTTCACCACATCTGCCCCAGCAAGCGTGTGATCAATTGTTGGTGTAGATTTAATGTAGTAACATCACACCTCAATATAAAATCACACAGCCCGGGGTAAGAGGGTTAGGGTTTGATGAATGGATGGGAACGGGGGTTTGGGGAAAGGTTTGACAAAGAAAAACAGTACGCATGGAGACAACAAAAGCAAAACAATGAAGACGATGATTGATGATCCACTACTATCCAATAAATGTAAAGTCAAGTAAGAAAAACGAAATGGATGCATGATGAAGGTTTATTATTAACTTGATGGTTAATAATAAGTGGTACTTACTTACCTACTACTACACAATTCAAAGGAAGTATTTCTTATATATGATATGAATATCACTTTTGCCTAGGCTGTCTGCCCTCTGAGAAACCGTAATACCTGATGTAGCGGGCTGAAAGCTAGCAAAGAAAATTAAGAGATAGTTTAAGTGAACAATCAATTACCAAACACAATCGTAAAATAAATGAAGAGGAAAAAGGAATCATAGAAAATTACGAAAATGATACTAAAGTTAATGTATTATCCAGGGCCAAATGTGTAGTTGTATCTCGTCATTCATGGTGGTCCTCCCTTCCATGGACACTGTGACTGAATATAATTCTTGGGCGCCTCTGGCTGGATGATGAGGAGGATTGGTAAGGTAAGTGTGAGTTGTTGCTCCACGTATAATAGCGCTGGGTGAAAGGCCGGCCTGTAAGTGTTGATGAAAGAAGAAATGGGGTAATACAAAATAAGTTAACTGGATGGAAACATAAAAATCAATTACGATGTAGTGCAAAAAAGACAAGACTCGTGAGCGAGAAGATTTTCAGACTGAGGCTGCTTGCTTGGATACATTGATTAACTCTACTCTTCTAGTTGCACAGCAGTCATCGAAAAGAACAACAGGATAGGAGCCAGCGCAGAACAGTTACAGGACCACACCACAACACTGGGCCGTGAGTCTGTGGCCCAAACTCCATTGACCTACATTTTTCACAGTTTCAGACAAAAGGCATATACAGCAACCTAGCATTTTCCAAAACAAGTGATTAAATCAATGCACCAATGTCAGTCAATCATACCACTATTCTATTCCACCACTGCACACACATGTAGCCAAGGTCTGCTGTGGTTCTTGTTGATTGGTTGTGTGTTTACCTTGTATTCCACTTCCTGAACATATTCCATTAATCATCTCAGATCAAACTGACTGACAGCGTGCAAAGATGGTATGGTGGTCATCATCATCATCTTGTGTGGCACGTGTACGTGTTCTCCAACAGACCACCAACAGCAACTCAGTCTGTAGTGAGTGACAACGATTAAGTCCAGACTGCACCTGCAGTAGTAGGAGTACAATTGGATACATATTATTAAACAGCATGGAAACATTGACCATCACATGAGACACAAGTACTTTGTTTTTATATTAAACTACTAGTATAGTTCTACTTCATGCACATTTGCTCTGAGTCAGCTATCATCCAATGCAATGTATGGCATCATTCATTTCATATACCTGCCTTTCTCTTCTTTGTGGCTGTCAGATCACAGATGCAGCAGAGCCTTCTGAAAGTGATGACGAGTTTACTTTAATTTTGGAGCCCTGCTCAAGTTCTGACATTGAAGAATTGTGTATGCCTGCAGACAGAGGTGTAGCCTTAAGACAGTAATGCATTTCAGATTGGAAACAGAACAGAAGATGGCTATTGTTATGGAGGGACTGTTAGAGGCTACATTATAGCACTATTGTCCATCTCCATCCAATGTATGGCAAGATGGAAATGTATTTAGGGTGGTCAGGAAGTTGGAGCAGGACTCTGATGAGTGGAGTGCACAGTAAATGCTCAGATGTGCAACTCCAATAGGTAATTGAAAGAGAAACGAAGATGGTGTTGGTTTTGAAGTTTGAGCCAGAAAGACAGATACACACAAGTAAAGGAAGGGAAAAATAAAGGAAGGGAGAATGTAACAATTTAAAAGCCTAGTTGTCAGGGAAGAGGAGCTCGTCCTCCAACCCTGGTGGTTCTTCTGACAGACGTAGGTCATGTAACCCACTAGTTATGTCTTCCGACTCGCTCTCCTCTACCAGCTCTGATTCATGTATTTTGTAGTCTGGTGGTAAAGTGCTGATTCATTTTGATCATGGTTAACCTCTCCACGCTTTTGGGCGAGAGACTGGTCCTTTTCACAGTTAAAATGGCACCAGCAGCACTGAAAACACGCTCGAAGAGACACTTGCAACAGGGCAAGCTAGATACTTTATCGCCAGCCTGCTGAGCACTGGCCATTGGCTTCTTGTCCTAACCAATACACCAATGGGCTTTGCTCCATGAACACCTCTGTTGTGTCATCCAGATAGGCCTGGACCAACCGCTCAATGTCCATTGGTGCTCGGGTTTGCTCGTCCTCTTTTTGCTTTGCGACAGCAACGGACTTACCTATCCCTTTCTGTAGAAACCAAGCAGCTATTTTTTTGCTTGTGTCTGATGAATCAGATCCTGTTGGTGCGGTTGTTGTTATTGGTTGTGTTGGTGACTGCTGGTGAGCAAACGTACTGCTCGCATGCTGTGAAAAAGAACTTGACTCTGTAGGATGCTCAGTAGTACTTGCACTGTCCTGGGCTGGCACTGGCAGGCCTCTAATTGAGAGCCGTTCATTTTCTAAATCAGTGGCTTCCTCGGCTATTACAGTTTGTACTTGGCAACATCCCCTTCTGAAAAAGGAATTACTGCATTACTGTTCACAAATAATTTGTACCGTGGATACAAAATTGTGGCAGTAATGTAATGTTGATGTGACACAATCTTATTTTGAATCCTTGTGTTCTCAGATAAGCGGCCGGCTAAGGCCTTCGCCAAATAACATGCTTCAAGTTTTCCTTCAACACCTTCGTATGTTTCAGACACCTCCTTCAGCTCTTGCTCTAGCATGTACAACAATGGGATAGCTTGGCCCATAGTACAGTCCTCCCTGCTGACTGCACGTGTGATGACCTCAAAAGGAAGTAGCATCTCTGTCAGGCATTTAATGAGGTCCCATTGCCACATCTCAACTGTCATGGCTTTAATAACAGTTGGATCCCCTGATCTTCTTGTCATTGTCATGACATAAGCATTAAGTGGTATGTACTGCTCAAACAGCCGATCAAGCATGTAATAAGTAGAGTTCCAACGTGTTGGTACCTCCTGGATGAGTGCTTTGACTGCCATTTTATACTCACGTTGAATGACCCGTAGCTGCTTCCGGGCATTAAAAGAATGGTTGAAATGTGTGCAGATTCTTCAGCAAATGGTCAGTAAGTTGCTGACTTTGCTATCATTTTTTAGAAAGTCTTGAACCACAATGTTAATGCAGTGTGCCAAACACGGGACCCTGAAATAGCGACCATCTTCCATGGCCCTAACTACATTACTGTCATTGTCGGTGGCAACAAAACCAATGTTAAGGCCTCTTGGTCGCAGCCATTCAAAGACCCCGCTGTTAAACTCATCCAAAATGTTTGCAGAAGTATGCGATTTCTCCATAGCAAACATGGCTACAGTAGCATGTCTGCAAGTATCATTAAAAATCTCAGTAGTGTCAATGTCTGCAGATAGCTTGTCTCTGACACCTGAAAAAGAGATCCAGTGTGCAGTGATGCACATGTAATCAGTGGCTTGGCAACTGGTCCACATGTCTGTTGTCAGGTGGATACTATGCACAGTACTCTGCTGCAAGGCTTTTCCAAGCAACTCCAGCACGTCGTGGTGTAGTGCTGGAACAGCAACTCTGGCAAAATAGTAGCGGCTGGGAACATTCCATTTTGGGCAGAGGGTTGTCACAAATTCCAGGAAACCCACCCCTTCAACAAAAGAAAAAGGGAGAAGGTCCAGTGATAACATTTTAGCAGGCTTAGCATGGGTGGTTGCATTCGTACTTTCCCTCCTGCCTAAACATGCTAATAATTTTACGCTGCTTGGTATTTCTTTCAGTTATGCTCGATGCAGTACTTCGCGTCGCAGACTTCGCACCCGTACTCCTTGGTGTCTCCGAGTTACTCTTACTCTGGTGCCACTGAGATGCTGCTGATGCGGAGGATGTGGGATCTACCACTGCAGTGCTGGGGACAGGGGTACTTAGTGTACCACTACCAGATAGAATGTCTCCCTCTTCTTCCTGTTCGACCCGTGGACCTTCTACTGCTTCCCCACCAACATTAATGGTTCCTGCTTTTATGCTACGTAGGTGGTCCTCCCACTTGATTGCGTGGTGTTTTTTCATATGGGTCATTTGGCCTCCGGTACCATAGTTTGTACCAAGCTTACCACGACTAACAGAGGAATGACAAATGGAGCATATAGCAATGTTGTCCTCATTTGCGCTAACTGTAAAGAAGTCCAACACGAGGAAGCTTAACTTTTGTCTCCTGCTAGAGGTGCCGCTTCCATTGCCGGATCAACTGGAGTTTGTGTGTTGAATTTCACTATGTGGCTGCGCAGTAGTACCACTACCTACTTCTGCTGAGGTGGAACTTGTGCTGGATGTAGGACGCTGCTGGCTCTGTGCAAATGTAAAAATGGAAGCTGGAGGTAGTTTTGGTGTAGCACAAAATGGCCGCCACCACCTGGCCAAGCCACCCACAGAAAGTAAATGAACTCAAGCAGGCCTACACTAACTACATGAACTACTAGGGTTACCTAATTTTACAAAAAAAATAAAAAATTGCACTACAACAGAGTATGCAATTAAATCCAATGCCATCCATGATGTTTTACAGACACCACAGAAACATGGTTTGACCCGTGGGTACCTTTAGGCCTACTGGATGAAATTTCAAAGACATACAACTTGGCCCCTCATGAAAGTACAGGCCTCCCTCAATAATAATTTTTAAGAAAGATTGAGAAGCACAGAAAACTGTAGTTAAAAAAAACCCAAACCAAACAAACATTTACAGTACACCAATCCTCAATTCTCAAACTTACTTGTAAAAGAAAAGTTCAAATCCTAAATTCCTCAATAAATCCAATTAAATGCTATGATGCAGCAGACATACACAAAGAGTGATCCTTCCAGCTCCAAATCCAAATGAAAGTGAACACCACATGGACAAAGCACTGGGAGGAGCCTAGTGGACAGGAACAGGAAGTTGGAGACTCAGGGGCACTTCCTTTCTCTTGAGAAAAAGAGTAGAAACAAAAAGAGGACTCCTAGCCCAAAAAAATACAGCCAAATCACAATCTGAGGGGTTTTCCTGAGCAAAATGAAAATTTTTTAGAAGATTTTAACATGCTCGAGAGATATTCTGTGCCAGATTGCAGTTTCTGCATGTTCGGAAACGTGATCTTATCAACATGGCGCTGCAAGGAAGATCGCGCGTCCTAATGACCTGTTCTCGCGTCCGAATGACGTTATCGCATTCTCACAGTCGCATGGGATTATGCGGCCGGATTCCAAACATCGTAGTGTACGCGACCGGGAGAGAAAAGCGAGAAAGCCAACGCAGAACCACGGTAAGTCATTACCGCGCACGCCAGAATGCTATTGAGCGCGCGAGGAAGAAAAACTACTACCCTACGCTGTAGATTGCGAAGTAGTCGACAACTTCGCGCTCGCTGCGAAGGGCGAAGTTGCCGAAAATTCGCAAACTCCGCGAACGGAGCGTAGTTCTCCACCCAGGGTTAATTTTCTACCCCTAGTGGCACTATCAATTTGTGGTAATGCCCTTTGGTTGGAAAAATGCACCTGTCACTTTTCAAAGGTTGGTTAACAAAGTCCTAACAGGTCTGGAAGACTATAGTGCAGCATAACTAGGTGATATTGCTGTCTTTAGCTCCACCTGGGAGGATCACCTGTTCCGCCTGAGAAATGTTTTGGAGGCCCTGCAGAAGGCAGGCCTAACTATCAAGGCTACTAAGTGCCAGATAGGGCAGAGTCAGGTTGTGTACCTGGGCCACCATGTAGGTGGAGGTCAGGTTCAACCATTGCAGAGCAAAATCCAGGCCATCAGGGACTGGGTTTCTACAACTACCCACACTCAGGTCAGAGCTTTCTTGGGTCTGACTGGGTACTACAGAAGATTTGTCAAGGGTTATGGATCCACTGTGACACCCATGAATGACTTAACTTCCGAGAGAATGCCAAATAAAGTTCAGTGGACAGTTAGCTGTCAAAATGCATCTGATGACCTTAAGCAGGCCATGTTCACTGCACCAATTCTGTAACGTCCTAACTACTCCAAATAATTCATTGTCCAAACAGATGCATCTGAGTTGGGGGTAGGGGATGTGCTGTCACAATTGAATGATGAAGGTCAGGAACAGCCAGTAGCTTTTATTAGTAGAAGGCTGACCCCTAGAGAGAAATGGTTGTCAGCTATTGAGAGGGAGGCCTTTGCTGTGGTTTGGGCTCTGAAGAAGCTGAGGCCATACTTGTTTGGCACTCATGTCACTGTTCAGACTGACCATTAGCCCCTCTTATGGCTAAAACAGATGAACGGTGAAAACCCCAAACTTTTGAGGTGGTCCATTTCCCTACAGGGGATGGACTATACAGTGGAACATGGACCTGGGAGTAACCATGCCAATGCAGATGGACTATCCAGATATTACCACTTAGAACATGAAGACTCAACTGGTCAAGGTTAGTTTAATGTCCCTGCATTGGGGGGGAGGGGGTGTAGGAGAGTAGGATCTGCTTACTATGGTTACCCCCACATTTTGTTGGTGTTTCACTGTTTTTCGAATTTAGTCTGGCTGGGCCCTGCTATCCAGGCCCCCATCCTAACTGCTTCCTCTCTAAAATGATTGCATGTACTTTAGGTACACTCCAGTTAGGTTACTGGAGTACCCTTGTGAGTCTCTAATATATATTGTACACTAGCTACTAAGGGCATAAGTACCCCAGAGGCCTACCAGGGGCTGAAGCATGTATTATGCCACCCCATGGGAAGCCTTCCAAAATGACACCACAGGACTGCTACTGCAGCCTGGGTAAGGTGGTGCATGAACCCCTTACTAAGTAATAGGTTACCTTCTACCTTAAATCACTGACATATATAAACCTATCAGTCACTCATATGACTGGCCTTATCAATCCTGAAGGCAGAGTGCTTGGTTTTGAGGGAGAGGTTGCCCATACATGAGCAGGACCCCTCTGCAGCAATCGGAGTCTATTCTCTGAGGCTATTCTGTGGTGCAGCCAGACAATATACTCTTAAGTGTATTATAACCTTGCGGTAAATGCTAACTTTGGAATGGCTGCATGGAAACATGTTGTGTTTGGTGTCAAACACATTGGAATCTTACCCCCCACTAGTCCTGGCGGCAGGGGTAGAATTTCACCATTCTAGAGGGAGAGACATGTACGCACTGGTTTTCACGGTAATAGTTTAAACAAGCCTCAGCATCACAAAATGGATGCTGCCGCTCATAGGTGGGTCCCTAGAGTATGTCCAACCCCTTTTCTTAGTATAAGTAAGGACCCCTGGCAACAGGACTTTAGATTATACCTGGATGAAACTCTGAAACTGAATCCTGGAACTTCGACGCTCTACTAAAGACTGGAGGACTGAAGAATCTCCCTTGAGTTCAAGGAGTGACTCCCCTGCTCAAGCTTCACCACAAAGCATCTTACCGGTCTGTATTTCTGAAGATCCCACCGGAACCGACACCGAAGCACTCAACATCTTTTATTGGACAGCTCGAATCCAGTTCCTGGTTGTCTTCAACGCCTCCTGGTCCTTGTGGTTGAAGAGTCAAGCTTCACCTTCTTCACCTGAAATCACCAGGCATCGGTGGGCATTCGACTATCGTGCCCCTGGTCACTGACAAGTGACCCAGACTCTGTCCCCTCTGCTTTCTGGTTCTTCACATCTCCGATCCAGGCTTGGATCACTTTGACACTTTCGACTTGGACGCCAGCACCACTTTGCAGCAGATCGCCATTGAAAACGATGACGAAACCCGACACGCACAAAACACCTATGCACCCGGCTTCCCTGTGTGAGGTAACTAGAGTACTCTGGTGCTCCCGTGGGTGTTGATTCTAAAACCTCCTAGTTCTAAAGGGGTTTGCTCCAAGTCCTCTTCTAAATGTCCTTTATCTAAAATTCCAACTGTGACTTTCCCCATAGAAGTTAATGGTGATTCACGGCTGTGTTCACACACTGCACACGTCCCCCGTGGGTCCCCTGTGCACTACCTTGGGTGGTTCCTGGTGGCCCCAGCGGTTCTACAGGCTCTAGGCCTTGTATCTAAGGAAGTTGTGGTTCTTATACCACATTCTTAATATATGGTTTGGTACGCCCTTACAGCTCAACGTATATTGGGCTTATTTACAGTGTGCTATTAAGTTTACTGAATGTACTTTTGCCACTAGCCACATACAGAGACTAGTGGGAGTGTTTAGAATAAATACATATATATATATATATATATATATATATATATATATATATATATATATATATATATATATATATATATATATATATATCCATACAACGAAAGCAACTCCTTCTGGATCTCAGCGACCCGTGAAAGGTGGCGTGCACGCCGGCGGAGTAAAGCCGACCAATTTGAATTTAGAGAAAACCAAACGAACTATGAAAGCACGCTCTCAGGACAAATGAAGAAGTAAACACCGGAAGGTCTGAAAGTGCTGTTTATTCCACAACGCGTTTCACCGTAAAACGGCTTGATCACGTGGAAAGCTGAATGAGAGGCATAGTTTTAAAGTGGTAAAACAGTAAACACAAACATAGGACTGGTATTCGATAATCACACGTAAGTTAAATTGCCCAACTGTACATAAACTCGCATGTTAAATTCACAAGCGGGCATGTATTAGAGGTGCTGCATTGTTGAACCTTAAAACACATATGAATAACTGGTAATATCGAAAATTATCGCAAACCAAAATTAAACATATAATATGAATCCCAACACTGTGGGGAAGTCTGTGAATCTGCGCATATGATATGCAGGTAAAATAACCCCCAAATTGCTGCATATATTTGCACTGAATTGTGCCGATCGTGTGGCAGTAGAGTCCCGCCGGACCCCGCCCCCTGTACCGCCCATGGCGTACAGAACGGCAAATGCCTTCACAGTCCAAGAATGTTATTGTAACAGAGCGCCTCCTCTGTAAATTAAAAACAAACAGCACATACCTCATGCTCTACAAGGGCCCGATCAAGTATTCGCAAGTGCTCGAATACACAGTGGAAATATTATACCGTCCTATAGATAATCTGTCTCTCAAACAGTCAAGTGCCCATAAAGTGCCGACGCTGGAGAAGAGAAGGGAGGATTCCCGTGAAGTGAAGTGATGATGAAAAAGGGCCCCTCTCTTGCTCCTGCAACAAAATAAATATGTGCATGATTAAAATTGTAATGCAACATGAAACAGCTAGACATGTTAACATACAAGTAAATGATATCTCTAGAGCTACTAATATCTTAAGGTATGGAAGACAACAAAGGACGTGCAATATAAATACATTTTACAGATCACATACTCATGTGTATAAATGCTCATTCCTTCAAATGCACAGCCAGTTCCTCATCCTGGTTAAGACCCCCCGGAGTCTTACTCTGGAAATCTATGATCAATCTAGATTCCCTCTGTCGGAGTTTTAGAACCCTATTGCCTCCTCTAGGATTCAATGGTATCTGTTCTAGAATGATAAAACTGAGATTCTTGACATTGGAGTAATGGTGCTCCTTAAAATGTCTTGCCACAGGGTATTTGGGGTCAAAGTTGGTAATGGCTCTCGTATGTTCCAAAATGCGCTTTTTGGCCATGCATGTGGTGCTGCCTATATACCATTTGTGGCATGTGCAAATGATTGCATATACCACAAATGTAGAGCTGCATGTTAGAAATGGGGTAATTTTCTTGGTGATCCCATTGTAGGACACTTCCTTGCAAGATTTGCTGTTGGCGCAGGCCTTGCAATGGCCACAGGGAAAGAAACCATCTAAACCTAGAACATTAGCTGGGGGATAAGTGGTAATGTCACTGTGGACTAACATGTCCCTGATACTCCTGCCTCGTCTGTACGTGATACTGGGTCTCTTGGGTAACTCTTTCCCAATCACGTTATCGTTTTTTAGGACTTCCCAGTTCTTGGATATTATTTTTCTAACAGCCTGGAAATCTGTGCTGTAGGTCAAGATAAGTCTAGTCACATTGTCCTCATCACTCTCATCGTTAGGTTTGTCACAAATGGTGTCAACCCTTTTTATGGAGTCCGCTCTCGTCTTGGCTCTCTTGAGGACCCAGTTAGGATAGCCCCTGCTCTTAAATCTGTCCAATATGACCATGCTTTCCTCTCTGTAAGCCTTATCATTGTTGCAATTGCGTCTTGCCCGCAACAGTTCGCCGAATGGAATGCTCCATTTTAGACTTTCAGGATGGCTACTAAGAGCGTGTAAAACGCTATTTCCGGCCGTGGCCTTGCGGAAAAGTTTAGTATGCACCTGGTGGTCCATGATCTCAATTTTAACATCGAGATATTCTGTGTCGGTCAAGCTTTTATTCCCACTGAGGACAATGTTTGCATCATTGTGGTTAAGTTTGCTGATGAACAAGTCTGCCTCTTCTAACGTACCTCTCCACACAATGAAGAGGTCGTCAATGTAGCGTAGCCACATAACTACATTTCCAAAATCTTGTTGTAGCATGGGATCAGAATGGATGTCCTTCTCCCATTTACCCATGAATAGGTTGGCCAGGCTGGGTGAAAAGCAGGAACCCATTGCTGAGCCACTGACCTGCCTATACAGTTCACCATTAAATAAAAAGATGTTATTCTCGAGGCAGTATTGTATCATACACAGAAGCATGCGTGTATGTTCCCTGTACTTGATGGGCCTGTCTTTGAGAAAATATTCACACGCTTGCAAACCCTGGTTGTGGTCAATTATGGTGTAGAGGCTTTGAACGTCTAAGGTTATCAGCACGTAACCCACCTCCCACTTTAAGTCCTCAATTTTCTTCAAAAAATCTTTAGTATCCTTTACATAACTGGGGAGTTCCATCACATACTCCCTCAGGAAATGGTCAATGTACTTGGATACTCTTTCCGACACACTACCACGTGAGGACACAATAGGTCTCCCTGGGGGTGTAGTGGCATTCTTATGTATTTTGGGCAGTAAATATAACACCGGGAGGACTGGGTAATCACATTTTAAATATTCAAATTCCTCCCACGTAAGAATGCCCTTCTCCTTCCAATCAAATAACAAATCCCACAAACTAGTAACACTGTCATGATAACGAGTCATTTCAATGGGCTCATAAAAATGTTTGTCGCACAATTGTCTCCTTGCCTCTGTAATATACATATCTTTGTCCATCAGGACAATATTCCCTCCTTTATCCGCAGGACGGATAATTATAGTTTTATCCTCCATGAGAGATTTCACTGCCTGTCTTTGTTTGTAGGTCATGTTGGATTGTTCGTTGGATCTGCGTTTATAGTGTTTATGTCTAAGTTCGTTGAGACTTTTGTTAACACAGTCCTGAAAGACATCAATGTTATCATGTGGCAGTATTGGCAAGAAACTAGATTTTTTCTTAAAATCCGTATTGGCTGCTGCATCAGTACAAATATCCAATTCTGACAGTAACTGTGTGGTGCTGCCTGCCATTGCATCTTGTGTAGCAAACATATCAGTTTCCAATTCAGTCAGTAACTGTGTGTTGCTGCACGATCTTTCTGCTTGCGTACCGCTTATGCCTAATGACATGACCATGTTCAAATTGTCACAATCTCCTACATCAAAGTTATATGCATTGGAGACAACTGATGTTGCACCGATATGGCCTGTATCACCTTTAAGTTTGTACCACTTCTTGAGCTTAAGTTTGCGGGTGTATTTGAATAAATCAATTCTATTGTCAGTGTATCGTGAAGGGTATGAGGGACAAAATGACAGACCTAGGCATAGTGTTTTTTTCTCTATCATGTTAAGTTTTCTTTTGGATAGATTTACTATGGTCATATTTACCGTTTCGTTATCCACTAGTACTTTCTCCTGTTGGCACGTCCTTTGTTGGTTCCCACTGTGCCATAGCCCTTGTCTTTTTTGCCATCGCTGTCTGATTCGTATCCTCCTGTTGCTCCTCTTCCCCTTCCGCGTCCTCTTCCGCGTGTTCCTTTTCCTCGTCCTCGGGGCTTCGGTACCGGTGTCTCCCTCGTTGTTACACGACCCCTTCTCAGAGTCCGGTACTCGTCTAAAAAAGTCACTTGCTTTTTTCCTTTGGCGGGTGCCGTTATATTTAATGAGACATCTGATTCGCTTTCGCTGGTGATATTCTCCTCTGTCCTTGGAGTTGTCGCTTCTTCCATTTCTTCCACCACAATAGTGCCGGTGATGTCATCCTTATATAAGTGGTCATATTTATGGCTGAATGTAAGTATCCTGCCGCTGTCATAGTCAGCGTAGTCGCGATTGAGTTTTCTCTCTTTTCTCGCTTTTATTTCTTCTTCGTGCTTGGATAGTCTTTCTTGTATGGGCTTCAGTTTCATGTTCAAACTTTCTGTTTCCATCAGTTTATTGAGTTCTTCCATGAGTTCTCTTATCTCTTTGATGAGTTCCTCACGGTCTATCCATGCATACTTGATTAGGATTTCCAACATTCTGCGTGAACTGTTTGCTGAGTTAATGGACCACTCCTCTAACATCAATGGATTGGGTTTTTCATACGTTGGTGTGGTGAATATGCGCAACCCCCTAGGTACCATGTTTTGTTCTACATAATGCTGTAGGGATGTCGCTTCCCACCACTTAGTGATCTCCGTTTTTTTCAATTTTTCTAATTGCCTTAACTTATGTTCAACCGGCTCTATTGTTATAGTTGGTTCCTTTCCCTTTGTCACGTTACTTGGAAATATTTTCCTTGTGAATAGTGTCCTTGCAACTCTTGCACGCTCCTCGTCCTCTTCCATGTTGGAAAACCTTATTTAAACAGCACCAAAAATCTGTGTCTCCGGTGTATATCTCACTGTCCCCCCAGTGTGTATGCTGGGTTCCTTTTGCCAAAATGTTTATTGGGGAATTGTAATAGTCTGTGCAACCGCGCGTAGGTCGTGCGCGTTATGCCAGTCACAATTTAAAGGTGTGTCGGAGTCCGTTTCAAATCCCCAAGGTACTGTTGCAAGTGTGGCGACCCCCGCTGCCCCGGAGTGTCTGAGTGATGGCAGGCAACCTCCGTTGTCCGTCACACCCCCCCAACCCCTCAGGGACGGAAAGTCACCACTCCCGCTTACCTTCAGTCCGGAAATGTCATGCGGACATGCACCTCCTTCTTTCTGTGTTCCCCAAACAATAGCGCTGGCCGGTCCTTAACGAGATCCTCCAAGTAAATCCATACAACGAAAGCAACTCCTTCTGGATCTCTGCGACCCGTGAAAGGTGGCGTGCACGCCGGCGGAGTAAAGCCGACCAATTTGAATTTAGAGAAAACCAAACGAACTATGAAAGCACGCTCTCAGGACAAATGAAGAAGTAAACACCGGAAGGTCTGAAAGTGCTGTTTATTCCACAACGCGTTTCACCGTAAAACGGCTTGATCACGTGGAAAGCTGAATGAGAGGCATAGTTTTAAAGTGGTAAAACAGTAAACACAAACATAGGACTGGTATTCGATAATCACACGTAAGTTAAATTGCCCAACTGTACATAAACTCGCATGTTAAATTCACAAGCGGGCATGTATTAGAGGTGCTGCATTGTTGAACCTTAAAACACATATGAATAACTGGTAATATCGAAAATTATCGCAAACCAAAATTAAACATATAATATGAATCCCAACACTGTGGGGAAGTCTGTGAATCTGCGCATATGATATGCAGGTAAAATAACCCCCAAATTGCTGCATATATTTGCACTGAATTGTGCCGATCGTGTGGCAGTAGAGTCCCGCCGGACCCCGCCCCCTGTACCGCCCATGGCGTACAGAACGGCAAATGCCTTCACAGTCCAAGAATGTTATTGTAACAGAGCGCCTCCTCTGTAAATCAAAAACAAACAGCACATACCTCATGCTCTACAAGGGCCCGATAACATTGATGTCTTTCAGGACTGTGTTAACAAAAGTCTCAACGAACTTAGACATAAACACTATAAACGCAGATCCAACGAACAATCCAACATGACCTACAAACAAAGACAGGCAGTGAAATCTCTCATGGAGGATAAAACTATAATTATCCGTCCTGCGGATAAAGGAGGGAATATTGTCCTGATGGACAAAGATATGTATATTACAGAGGCAAGGAGACAATTGTGCGACAAACATTTTTATGAGCCCATTGAAATGACTCGTTATCATGACAGTGTTACTAGTTTGTGGGATTTGTTATTTGATTGGAAGGAGAAGGGCATTCTTACGTGGGAGGAATTTGAATATTTAAAATGTGATTACCCAGTCCTCCCGGTGTTATATTTACTGCCCAAAATACATAAGAATGCCACTACACCCCCAGGGAGACCTATTGTGTCCTCACGTGGTAGTGTGTCGGAAAGAGTATCCAAGTACATTGACCATTTCCTGAGGGAGTATGTGATGGAACTCCCCAGTTATGTAAAGGATACTAAAGATTTTTTGAAGAAAATTGAGGACTTAAAGTGGGAGGTGGGTTACGTGCTGATAACCTTAGACGTTCAAAGCCTCTACACCATAATTGACCACAACCAGGGTTTGCAAGCGTGTGAATATTTTCTCAAAGACAGGCCCATCAAGTACAGGGAACATACACGCATGCTTCTGTGTATGATACAATACTGCCTCGAGAATAACATCTTTTTATTTAATGGTGAACTGTATAGGCAGGTCAGTGGCTCAGCAATGGGTTCCTGCTTTTCACCCAGCCTGGCCAACCTATTCATGGGTAAATGGGAGAAGGACATCCATTCTGATCCCATGCTACAACAAGATTTTGGAAATGTAGTTATGTGGCTACGCTACATTGACGACCTCTTCATTGTGTGGAGAGGTACGTTAGAAGAGGCAGACTTGTTCATCAGCAAACTTAACCACAATGATGCAAACATTGTCCTCAGTGGGAATAAAAGCTTGACCGACACAGAATATCTCGATGTTAAAATTGAGATCATGGACCACCAGGTGCATACTAAACTTTTCCGCAAGGCCACGGCCGGAAATAGCGTTTTACACGCTCTTAGTAGCCATCCTGAAAGTCTAAAATGGAGCATTCCATTCGGCGAACTGTTGCGGGCAAGACGCAATTGCAACAATGATAAGGCTTACAGAGAGGAAAGCATGGTCATATTGGACAGATTTAAGAGCAGGGGCTATCCTAACTGGGTCCTCAAGAGAGCCAAGACGAGAGCGGACTCCATAAAAAGGGTTGACACCATTTGTGACAAACCTAACGATGAGAGTGATGAGGACAATGTGACTAGACTTATCTTGACCTACAGCACAGATTTCCAGGCTGTTAGAAAAATAATATCCAAGAACTGGGAAGTCCTAAAAAACGATAACGTGATTGGGAAAGAGTTACCCAAGAGACCCAGTATCACGTACAGACGAGGCAGGAGTATCAGGGACATGTTAGTCCACAGTGACATTACCACTTATCCCCCAGCTAATGTTCTAGGTTTAGATGGTTTCTTTCCCTGTGGCCATTGCAAGGCCTGCGCCAACAGCAAATCTTGCAAGGAAGTGTCCTACAATGGGATCACCAAGAAAATTACCCCATTTCTAACATGCAGCTCTACATTTGTGGTATATGCAATCATTTGCACATGCCACAAATGGTATATAGGCAGCACCACATGCATGGCCAAAAAGCGCATTTTGGAACATACGAGAGCCATTACCAACTTTGACCCCAAATACCCTGTGGCAAGACATTTTAAGGAGCACCATTACTCCAATGTCAAGAATCTCAGTTTTATCATTCTAGAACAGATACCATTGAATCCTAGAGGAGGCAATAGGGTTCTAAAACTCCGACAGAGGGAATCTAGATTGATCATAGATTTCCAGAGTAAGACTCCGGGGGGTCTTAACCAGGATGAGGAACTGGCTGTGCATTTGAAGGAATGAGCATTTATACACATGAGTATGTGATCTGTAAAATGTATTTATATTGCACGTCCTTTGTTGTCTTCCATACCTTAAGATATTAGTAGCTCTAGAGATATCATTTACTTGTATGTTAACATGTCTAGCTGTTTCATGTTGCATTACAATTTTAATCATGCACATATTTATTTTGTTGCAGGAGCAAGAGAGGGGCCCTTTTTCATCATCACTTCACTTCACGGGAATCCTCCCTTCTCTTCTCCAGCGTCGGCACTTTATGGGCACTTGACTGTTTGAGAGACAGATTATCTATAGGACGGTATAATATTTCCACTGTGTATTCGAGCACTTGCGAATACTTGATCGGGCCCTTGTAGAGCATGAGGTATGTGCTGTTTGTTTTTGATTTACAGAGGAGGCGCTCTGTTACAATAACATTCTTGGACTGTGAAGGCATTTGCCGTTCTGTACGCCATGGGCGGTACAGGGGGCGGGGTCCGGCGGGACTCTACTGCCACACGATCGGCACAATTCAGTGCAAATATATGCAGCAATTTGGGGGTTATTTTACCTGCATATCATATGCGCAGATTCACAGACTTCCCCACAGTGTTGGGATTCATATTATATGTTTAATTTTGGTTTGCGATAATTTTCGATATTACCAGTTATTCATATGTGTTTTAAGGTTCAACAATGCAGCACCTCTAATACATGCCCGCTTGTGAATTTAACATGCGAGTTTATGTACAGTTGGGCAATTTAACTTACGTGTGATTATCGAATACCAGTCCTATGCTTGTGTTTACTGTTTTACCACTTTAAAACTATGCCTCTCATTCAGCTTTCCACGTGATCAAGCCGTTTTACGGTGAAACGCGTTGTGGAATAAACAGCACTTTCAGACCTTCCGGTGTTTACTTCTTCATTTGTCCTGAGAGCGTGCTTTCATAGTTCGTTTGGTTTTCTCTAAATATATATATATATATATATATATATTCACTGAAAAAACCATAGGTTATAGACCATATATAGTTAGGAATTAGCATTTACAATACCTTGAAAATTCACTGAAAAAACCATAGGTTATAGACCATATATAGTTAGGAATTAGCATTTACAAAACCTTGAAAATTCACTGCAAAAACCATAGGTTAGAGACCATATATAGTTAGCTGGACATTTTATTGACATAAAACCAATGAAATTCCATATATAGTTAGTTGCACTAACTATATATCGCGCACCCGCAATCCACTGCTGATGATGTCACATATTACATCATTCATGACATGGTCAGTGACATCACTGATGACATCACTGATGACATCTCAAATGACATCACTGATGACATCACTGATGACATCTCAAATGACATCACTGATGACTACATCCAGTGACTGTATAATTCTGTAAAGTTAAAATATGTCTTACATATTGAAGAATGAGTGGATGTATAAGTGTCTGGACGAAGGATTTAGTAGGTGCATGACTGAATGTATGAGTGAGTGATTAAATGTGTCTCACTGAGTGCATGGGTTAGTGACTAAACTGTCTTAATTTGTGCATCATTATGTCTGTTGTTCTGTAAACTGATGCATGTGTTGATCAGTAGCTATATGAGTAACTATATGGGTTATTGATTGATTGCCCAAGTATTTGTATGGGAGACTGAGTGTGTGTGTGGCTAGCTGGGAGGTGTGTGACTCTGTGCAGATCAATCTGTACTTGTATCAATGATTGTATAAGAAAGTAAGTATGTGTTAGTACATGTTTGAAAATGTAAGGTGCTCTATGTTTAACTGTATAGACAAGAAAATGGAAGTCTCATTGATTCTTTACAGGACTGACTAGGTGTGTAAGTAACTCCATGGATGAGTGGCAGACTGTGAGTGTCTGTATAGGTGTATGAGTGCATATGATAGTGTTGTAAAGATGAGTGATTGTATGTATGAATGATTGTATGGGTGAATGAGTGAAGGTGTGTGTAGACGTAGCAATCAGTGAGTGCGTATGTAGTAACTAGTATTGGTGTGTCAATGGTTTCAAAAATTATACTCTTTTTAACACAGGGTGAAACAGAGGTTATATTAAAATGTGAGGAGATGCATTGTATTGTCACATGAATGATATCATCAGTGATGTGGTCATTGATGTCAAATGAGATGTCATCAGTGATGTCATCAGTGATGTCATTTGAGATGTCATCAGTGATGTCATCAGTGATGTCACTGACCATGTCATGAATGATGTAATATGTGACATCATCAGCAGTGGATTGCGGGTGCGCGATATATAGTTAGTGCAACTAACTATATATGGAATTTCATTGGTTTTATGTCAATAAAATGTCCAGCTAACTATATATGGTCTCTAACCTATGGTTTTTGCAGTGAATTTTCAAGGTTTTGTAAATGCTAATTCCTAACTATATATGGTCTATAACCTATGGTTTTTTCAGTGAATTTTCAAGGTTTTGTAAATGCTAATTCCTAACTATATATGGTCTATAACCTATGGTTTTTTCAGTGAATTTCAATGTTTTTTTAATAGCAAATATCATAAGCTGTCGAATGTCAAGTACGTGGTAAGTAAAAACATTTTCGTGTTTATGCACACTGATCTGCTTTGAATGCTGCCCCCCACCCCTCATTTCTATTAGGAGTACTCTCTCTTTGCAGATAGTGAAGGGTAGTTAACGCAGCCCTTTGCCCCCGTCATGCCTGCTTCTCTCTCCATTTGATTGATTGTTCTCTTTGGTTCATTCTCTATTTACAAACAAGCACAGAGTCGCAATACTCTGTTTAGTCTTTGCAGATAGCGAAAAACCGTGTAAAAAAACAAAAGGAATCGAGCAAAATCAGTAGGCCACTAATGGGATCTCTTTTTGACCTCGCTAAAATAGAAACATTAGGAACAACCTGTTGAAAATAGCAATGCGTATGTACATAAGCGGCGTTCATTTGTGTTCACAGTACCCCTTGTTGATTGTTTGAATCGAGCATTGAATTGTTCGAAGTTGGTTCTCTTAAGGATCTTCTCTGCCTACAAACGAGGAAGAATAGGAATATTCTCTCTCCCTTTGCAGATAGTGAAGGGTAGGTAACGACAGCCTTTAACACGTCGTACCTATTTCATTCCTCATTGATTGATTGATTGTCCGAACATTGACTGTTTGGGAATTAGTTCTTTTTGGAGGTATTCCCTGTTTGCAAATAAACGTAGGAAAATCTTTGCAAGTAGTGAAAGGGTACGTAATGCGGACCTTTCTCCCCCGTTGTAATCTGTCATGCCTATCTACTCCCCACTGATTGATGCACCTGTTTCACCCGGACCATTTACTAGACATACGTCATCTGGCCCGACCAGAGAGCACCCCTAGTGAAAAGGACATATGCAATAATAACGAAGTGATCACTGTATCCTGTTAACAGAAACTTTAGCATGAAACAACCTGGAAAGAAAAGAATAGGAAAACGAAAATCAGTAGGCCACTGATGAACATGAACTTTTATTAAACAACGAACAAAGAAACGATAACATAACGTAATGATAAAACCTATTAATGTCCTAGAAACAAGAAAACGTTAAAATATGCCAGTGGTGAGAGACCAGAAAAACAGTAAGAGAAACCAAATCACCCCTCGCTGTCCCACTGCCTGCCACGCCAAAAAAATCGATAGACTAGGGAAAATGCAAGTCAGTAGAACATCCGCCCCCACTCTGGAAACTTCCAAGGTGGGGCAGGGTTCCGGCTACGCCCAGCCGGGAGCAGCCCATATAAGGCAGGTCCTGCTGCCACGCCTCGGCCAGGAGATCCTAACGTAGGGTGTAGCCGGAGGAGAGGCCGAGACCAGCGGGACCCGGCCAGGGGATTGCCTTTACAACGCTGAACAGTTGCAGGGGGGGGAATGTCTCCTCGACCCTCCCCTCTCTCTCCCAGTCCGGCCGCGGTGGCCCTTGAGAGTTGCAGGTAGTCCCGCCACATACTCTTCCGATCCGGCCACCAATGGTCGGGGGGCCGAGGCCGACGGGATCCGGCTGCAGCCGATAAACCAAGAAACCCGTTCATGGGGCCAGAGCCAGGGGCGTCCGGCCGACATCTACCGGAAGCCCGGCCCGCAGGCGGACGGGACACTTCTTCTTTCTTGTATAATTGCTGCAACAACCCGGGGGGGGATGTCTTGCACATGCCTCCGACCCCCCCCCTCGGCCTCATCGCCTGGTCCGGCCATAACAAATCTCAAGCGAGACGCCGTGGGGTGCACTGGGAGGGAGAGACGGTGCGAACAGGCCTCTCCCGCCTCCCCAGTGGAGGCTTCCCAGCTGCACCCTCAGCGCTCCAGGCGCCCGGAAAAGAGTTCTTCCACTGTGGCCATGCTGCAACGTCTCGCCCGGCAGGGTGGAGCCCGTCCGCTCATTTGACCCCACGATCGCCAGTAGCTACCGAACTCTCAAAATGGCGGTCGACCTGGCAAGAGCGGGCCCAGCATAAAGAAATGGCCCGGTCACTGGTTGACTCCACCACCGTAGTCCTCCACGACCTTGAAGATTCTAGAGGAGCCGCGGGAGTCTCCGACCCCCGATGGGGAATGACTGCCATGATCACCCGTGGAGTGACGAAACTGTATCCGCGGGACGTCGGCGCCAGCCTCACTTTGAATTACTAGAATCCTGCAGACCTCACTTCCGGTGAAAGCACAGTGTGACCCGGTAGGAAAAATTGTTGCACCCCCTCCCCTTTTTGACTGATAGTTCAAACCACCGATCCTTTCCTTTGCCCTTTTAACGGAACTTTGGACTGCCTCCCCCTCTTTTACATTTTCTAGAGAAAACAAAACATTAACCACTACATTAGCATAGCAGTTGACACCAGAACTGTTTTCAAATTGAAAACCAACAACATCTTCAACAGAATCCTTTTTGTTTCTGCTGTGACCCTGCTACAGCACAGGCATTGTCCCCAGCAGTAATTCTGCAATGCCGGTAAGAATAGCTGTGGTGCCTACTGGACTCACTCACCCCCGCGGCGCCCCACGCCGTTATTTGCTGGGCGGCAACTTGCTAGACATCACTTTCGTGCCATCTAGATTTCAGCGCGTTCTGCTGCCTTGGAACTATTCGCACAACAGACCGCTACTGACAAGAATATTTCATTATTGGTGCTGTCAATTTCAATAAATCTATTGGATAATTCAAAAGAAATTGCCACGGTCTCTTCGTTGTTTAAATGTTTTTACTGTTTTTGTTTTGTTGTATATATTTATATGTTATTAAAGTTTTATATTCCTACTACTTTGTTGGAGTGCTATATATTTTTAATGTGACACATAATTGTAAAAACTTTGATGTACAAAGAGTCATTCCTGGAATCTTCCGCTTCAGGCTCGGTCCCCTCCCCAATCACAATACAGGATAGTTTTCAGATAGTAGGAACACGTGTGATGTGACGGATCTCATCGGGTGTGGGCCTTGATCTACTATAACTCCTTTGAAGAGGGGTGATTCTTTACAGCTGGGGCCATAAACTACATCTGCAGGGCTAGCTGATAGCCTGGACAATCGGACACAGAGGAAGAAGAGTGTCAGAGGGTGCGGTAGTGAATAGGGCGAAAGGGAGGTGTCGGGCGGGCACAGAGTGTGATTCTCAGGGAAGAGCAGCGCAGATGGGGGGAGGTTTATTGCCCATGCATAAGACAGAGAGCGGGGGTGACCAGTGCCTGGGGAAGATGCTTGCGAGGGTGAGTAGCCATGCTACGAATCGACAGCGTGCAGAGAGTGGGTCTGGTCAAGACATCTAAAATGGCTGCCGTGCACGACAAAAGTGTGGCATTTCAAAAAAGGCAAGATGGCGCAGACAATGTTTTTCAACACTTCCTCATTTCCTTCGAATCGAACGTTAACAGACGTTGGGGCATATTACCAAAGTTAAGCGATATTTATCGCTAACGATGCTTACCAACGAATTTTTTACCGCTAAGCATCGTCAGAAATTATCGAAGATAAACCTTGCTATTATCAAGGTTTATCACAAATGCGATAATAAACGGCCGCAATGCATGAATATCGCTAAAAACTCAGCGATATTCATACATTACCGAGCTAATGCTCTTAGCCATGTTATCCACCTCCCATTGGATAACATGGCTAAGAACTGCTCAGGGCAGGTGTTACTTTTTGGAGATATTCGCGCTTAGCGCGAATATCTCCAAAAGTTGGTAATAGGAGATAGATATCTTGCATGTTGTAATGCAAGTTATTGTGGTATATGGAACTCATACCATAATCTCTCAGGAAAGCAGAAACTGATCCTTTTGGGACCGCCTAAAAAGGCCTAGGGGGTGAGGAGTACTCTACTTTGCCCCCTTTTCACGTTCCGAACTATTTTATTTTACTCTCTTCTGTAATTACACAAAATAGCAGCGATAAGATGCATCGGAGACACACAGTGAGAGAAAGGAGGCCGGAGATGAAGAAGAGATGTCAAATACACATTGGAGATAATATAGTGGCAGAAGGGAAGTAAATATGAGTAAACTTACCATGTAACATAAAAATGTTGCACTCTATACTATAAGTCTCATTTTATACTACAATCACTTCGCTACAACCTCATAAATTAAAAATAAAAATGAATAATGTCTCAAACAATTTTTGATTTCTAAATATAAATTTATTCTTCAGAATTTTCTAAATTTGAAAGAACTAGTAACATGTCCTCATCAGCAATGTCCTCATGAAAAGTCTGCAATAATGATTCTTGTAACTCTATGGTCTCCAAACACTCGATAAATTCGCCATCAAGAGATTGATCAAAAAAATCATTCAAGTCATCTCCTCCTTCTGACAATATTTCATTATTGGTGCTGTCAATTTCAATCAATGTAGTGGAATCATTCAAGTCATCTCCTCGTGACAATATTTCATTATTGGTGCTCTCAATTTCAATCAATGTAGTGGAATCATTCAAGTCATCTCCTCCTTGTGACAATATTTCATTATTGGTGCTGTCCATTTCAATCAATCTAATGGAATCATACAAGTCATCTCCTCCTTGTGACAATATTTCATTATTGCTGCTCTCAATTTCAATCAACGTAGTGGAATCATTCAAGTCATCTCCTTGTGACAATATTTCATTCTTGGTGCTGTCCATTTCAATCAATCTAATGGAATCATACAAGTCATGTCCTCCTTGTGACAATATTTCATTATTGGTGCTCTCAATTTCAATCAATGTAGTGGACAATTCAAAAGAAATTGCCACGGTCTCTTCATTGTGAGCCATTTTATTTTGAAATTGCTTGCTGTAAATTGCAGAAAAAAAAATTCACTTTCATTTATCGTTTTTAGTAATACATAATATAAAACTAACTTTATCAAGTATTTAGTATAACAGAAGGACTGCAAATTAATAACAGAAAACATTTTTCAAATTATCTTCAAGTGTACAACATAGTTCCCCTTACAAATTAACAACTCACCTTTTTAAAAGTAGGAGAGGTGTTAGTACTGTGTAAATCAAACACCAGAAATTCACCACCAAAAATTCCTCACAAATGTACCTCAGACAGTAGTATCACAAAATGGCTGTGGTTTCCTCTCATTTGACATATATACATAACCAATTAACTTTCATCACACACAAATACAAAACCAAAGTAACATTTTAATTGGTTCTAAATTTCAACACTTTCAAATGTGTTTTCCCCATGCAATTTTCCATAGGACATTTACATATGTCTACAGCCTGAATGGCTGAACGGAATTACACCAAACTTGGCAAAATGGTACATCAAACCTAAGAGGTCAGGAAGGATCTACTATGCCCCCTTATGGTCCTTTCCCCCTTCACTTTGGCCTCCTCTTGTCTCTCAATCCTACCGAGAGACAAGATGGCGGCCGCTACGGACTGTTTGGAATGTTGACAGATGCCGGAGAACCAATCAGCTTCGCAAACCTCCGTAACGCGAAAAGTACGCGAAGCGGAGCGCTGTTACAGATATATATCTTTTTTTGAACGTTAATTTCTCAAAATCCACTGGAGCACACATATTGAGACCTAGCAAAGGCACATCGGTCTACCAGTCCCTAATATTTTACCAAGTTTCGTGCAAATCCATTCAGCCGTTCGATTATTATTATTATTTATTTTTTTTGCCCCGCGGGGCCCTTTTAAAACCTCCACATCAAACATAGGGGGTCAGCGAGGATCTACTATGCCCCCTTATGGTCATTTGCCCCTTCGCTTTGGCCTCCTCTTGTCTCTCGATCCTACCGAGAGACAAGATGGCGGCCGCTACGGACTGTTTGGAATGTTTACAGACGCCGGAGAACCAATCAGCTTCGCTTCACAAAGCTCCGTTGCGCGAAAAGTACGCGTACTGGAGCGCTGCCCGGTCCGCTGTTACAGATATATATCTTTTTTTAAACGTTAATTTCTCAAAATCCACTGTAGCACATATATTGAGACCTACAAAAGGCACATCGGGCTACCAGTCCCTACAATTTTGCCAAGTTTCGTGCAAATCCATTCAGCCGTTCGGGCTAAAAGTGAAGCCAACCGCCCTATTGAAAACTCAATGTTAAAAACACGTTTTGGGACCCCCCTTTTTTCTCGACCCCCCCTGGACGAACCCCCCCCCAATTTTCAGGGGCTGCTCAGAAACAAAATGTTCCATTTTCCTGAAAATTTCAGCCAATTCCGTCCACAAACGCCAAAGTTATTAGACATAGAATTTTCAAAAATCCCATAGAGAAAAAATCCTAACTATATATACCTACTGGCGACCGCCAGTAGGTAATATATATATATATATATATATATATCAAAGCTCCACTTGCACCTGCCAGACGCACTCCCAGGCTGGTGCCTGCTCGTCGGGGGTGCACCCGACCATAATATCCGCTCAGCAGTCCCTCCCCACAATATTGGGAATTAGGTAGCAGCACTCCGGGGTTAGTTCACAGTTTCAGGTTTTATTTAATCAAAACGCGCTTTCGGCACTCGGCCTTCGTCAGTGTTCAGAGTAACAGTGCCGCGCAAGGTTTCAAATGCTTTACATGCAACACGTGATGTTTGTTTAGAAACAAAGATAGGGCCAAAGTAGTGATAATGGTCGCCATCTTTGAATGGGTAGAGTGAAATCAATGTGGCTTACCGCTCTATATTACCAGCAATACACAGCCACATATATGCAGATAAATCAGAATTAGAGCATTTAAAGAATCTAAAATTCATCACTCATTATCTGCCATTTACATAATGCCCACAGATGGGCTGCATATGTACAATGTTCATAACATCCCCATTCTCATTCGACAAAATTACGCCCTGAATGGGCTATACGAAGTTCTAAATGTAAATAAAATAACGTGTTGAGAAGTGCATCTCCAAGGCAATGCATTATTCACACATGTAAACAGATTGGAGCAATTACAGGACAACCAAGCAATATTTACAACTATACAAATAAGTCCACCTTATGCTTATTTCAAATCAAATGAACTGCCAAGTCCTCATGTACATTCAACCCTGTTGGTATATATATATACCTGCTGTGGTTCTCCTTTCATTTGGTCATTCACAAGATTATAGACTGGTAAGACAAGCTTCTTTACATTCCTCCAATACTTAGCCTGAAGGCTGCTCTCCACAGCTACCACTCGGATAGATTTCTAGAAAGCTTATCTTAACCTACCACCAATAGGGGTCGTTTGGACTGGTGCAAGGTGCCCATTAGAATAGTGTACAGCATATGCCAGGCCAACTTCTCACAGTCTGCAACACTGATTCAGACACCCATTTATATAGTACTTTAAAACATGCCCCAGGCCTAACATTGCCGCCTGAAAGCAGTTTTTAACTGCCAAGTCGACTTGACATTTAGCTGTCCTTGCCAAGCCTTAAACTCTCCTATTATTATATATAAGTCACCCACTAAATTAGACCCTAGATAGCTGATGTAGCATAAAATTATTTTTTTCATGTGTGTGGGTGCATCATAATCATGAGTAGTCCACACCCACATATATTACTTTGTCATATTAACGTTTGACATTAGAATGTGAATGGTAATAACGTGACTTGTGGTTCATTAGGGACATGTCAATGTAAACATGAAGAGATTAACGTTGAGACTAGATGTGAATAGCTGAAAACACTAACGTGCAGAATTCGTACATTCTATGACAATTACTCATGTATTTGAAGTGCTTATGTAACGTGAAATGCTCAGTGAAGAATGTTCATTTTATGTGTAATATCATAATGTCTGTGTGCCATTTCCTTATGTTGGCCAATTGCTGTAGGCCTGAAATGCATTTTCCCTAGAAGCTCTCGCATCAGATTTAATAGTTGAATTTCAAGTGCATGTTGGATTTGTACTTTCTCACGTTTCTGTTGAAGGTGGAAGAATCATGCTTGTTAGTTAGGAAAATGTATTTGTGTTAGGAATTAGGCCTAGGGAGAAAAGGATACATTGAGCTTTGATACTGATAGTGGAGCACTGTTGTACTTTCTCATTGGAGCAAGCCTGGGAATCAAAGTCATCTCGCCAAAGCTCGGAAGCATCACTGCCTAATGGAAAGTTACCTATGAGGAGGTGTCCTTACTGGATGGCGTGCAAACCTGTGGTATCAATGTATCATAACTAGCGAAAGTGTACGGGGGACATCTTCCTTGCTGTGAGCGAGAGACCATCTTAGAACGAGCTCTGTAGCTTTATGCTAATTGACCCAACTTATGTGAAGCTACTACTTAGGAAGACTTCACACGGTGCTACCTTAATTGATCTTGCCTTGGAAATGCTATGTGAGGATGCCATCCTAGCGGTGGTGTAGGGACAGACTAATGCTTATGCTCACAAACTTCCAATGAGAGGGAATCTGGATGTCTGCTTGATAATCTTTCGTATCCTGATCCTGATTCATCTGCTAACGATTTCTCTCCCCCACACGCTTCCGTGCTGATAAAATGAACCATCGACCCTAGGTTCCACAGTGGATATAGAATATGGAACCTGGCTCCTTCATAGCCAATAGGGTAGGATGCTGTGGTACTGAACTAAATTCATTTTCCACTACTGTGAGACTTACCATTCTCATTTGAGAACATTTGGGATTCTTTATTACATTTAATAAGCTGTAATTTAGACAGGGGAGCTGGTATCTATGTCATGTTTGGTGTCTTTGAAATTGTGGTGATGAGCCTTATTTAATGGTAAAGTTAGTTTTATTTTGTATATGTTTTTCTTAAAACATTAAACACAGTTATAGTCTGCATAAAAAACAGTGTTAAAATGTTAATTGCCACCTCACGCTTCCCACGCCCTCCTACGTTTGCACACCCCATGCCTCATTGATGGTATTCATTGATACATAATGAAAAAGGTCTATGCCTCGCACACCTCTTTTTAACAAGTTCATCTGGATTTATTCTTTTAGGGAGCTATCCTGGTATACGCTTCATCCTTAAAGCGTCGGTAGTATACGTAAAAAAAACACTGATATACAAAGTACTATCAGTCCCAGGATGCATCACACCATGTTGGATGATAAACTTCATCGTAAACCAAATTTAATCCACAATCCACTGGTTTCGGTTCATATTTTCAATTTTTATTGTTCGTTTTCACTGTTTTACTGTTTGAAGTGTTGCATAAACCTGTACCTAGGACGAACAAAGTGACTCCAATGACTAGTCTCTGGTATGCTAGCACCTAGACTCTGTAACTGTGTGTCCTACCCTGACAATGCTGTACAACACATGTCCAACCTGGACCACACATCGCCTTGGATGTGCAGCGCATACTTGACGTGTGACCTCACAAATCTCTGCATCTACTCTTGTTCATCAGGCCTAACTGGGACCTTGTAGCCAGCTCCCACTCCATCGTTGTCAACTTGAACTAGTGATGTTGTCCCGGTTCATAGAGACCTGATAACCACGGTTGGGGTTATGTGATTTTTGCTGCAATTTTTACTAAAATTTCTAAAATATGCATATCTCTGGTTCTACTAATTAGATGTTTGTCATTTTGGTCTTGTTTCATTTATTAACATATCTTCTACATTTCTCATTTAGTGTGGAATTCTTCTTGTGGTGTGTTATCACTTTATTATTGTTTGAAGTGTTGCACAGATACTTCACATATTGCCTCTAAGTTAAGCCTGACTGCTCTTTGCTAAGCTAACAAAGGGTTGAGCACAGGTTAATTTGGGGTTTGCTTGTGCCTCAGCATGACAAGGATAGTGGTTGTGGCTAAACAAGGCTCACCCGTCACCCAGTAACCCGATTGCTAACAGATACCCAATGGGTATATATGAAAAACATAAAGATACGTGTGACAGTTGCTATTAAGGTAGCAGAGCCACAGAATATCTTAACATTTTGCAAGACAACACAAAACATGAGTAGTACTTGAATACCATGAAGTCCCTTTAAGTACTGGACTGATAGGTCCCTGAAGTAGCTCTATTGTTGGTGTAGCTGAATCCAGTGAATCAGTAGGTAGGCAACCGTGGTCCCAGCACATTGGGGACTGTTGTCCAGAATGTCAGAGCTTATATTTACTAGACCACTGCCAGTTGCCGTAGTGCTCGGTCCCATTGATACTACAACCATCCATGCCAGAAATGCTATTTAACCACTAAACAAGTAGACAGTCCCTGAACTTGAGGGGGATTCCACCAGCAACACATGAAACACCGAGCCACCAGATGGTCACCATACAATTTCTTCTTATAATGGCCATTCTCCTGTATATTAGGGAATAACTAAAGTTACCTTTAAAAAGCAAACTACAACAAGGTTTCAAGGGCATTGGTCAGAAATGTTCTCTGGCCACATAAGGAACGACTAAAAAAGAACAGCCACCACAGTGCAAGTATATCCCTATCATAGAACGGGTCTTTGTCTATCATCTTGCCTACGAGGGAAAACAACATGCTAAGGAAGTAGAAAATACAGTTGTAATATTTATTTGGCATGAGGGTTTAAGGGGGCAGCATAACCTTTCTTTATTTGGAATGTCTGCTTTTTCATCACTGCTATCATCAATGATGGAAGAATTATGGGCAGAAATGTTGTGGGTACAAGGCTGAATATAATTGATTGAGGAGATTGGAAGAGGGTGGTGCACTGGATAACGTGTATGTGTGGGCTTCATTTCTTCAGAATTTTCTTAAGAAAGTTGGGATTGAGAACGAGTGCAAGCACCCATTTAAGGGAAAGTGGACGAAAATTCAGAAATGAGCATAAATGTGTGAGCAGGTAGGTTTTAGGCAAAGCAATGAAATGTGATAGCCAAACTACCAAGCATAATGTTAAGGGAGAAAGGAATCAGAGTCTGAGAGAAAAGAAGCAAGTGCAAAGTGGGACTCTAAAAGGAGGAGGAATGGTATATATTATGTAATAATACCTCACAGGAAATCCAAATATCAGCAGTGTATCAGGGAGTGGTACAACAGAATGGAACAGGAGAAGCATAGGAGAAGAGAGGGGGATATCACAACGGAAAAATGCAGAAATGAGGATGAGGCATGCTGAAAATATAATTAGCAAGGCTGAAGATGCAGAGGAAGAAGGGCAAAAAGAGCAGGAAGAACATTTTGGACAATAATAATGTCATAACAGATGATTGCAAGAGGTGAGAAGTAAAGGTGAAGCTTGAGTTCAATTGGAAATATAGGAGTGAGAGACTAAATACGATTTAGACAAAAGCATCAGGTGTAGATAGACATTCTCCTAATTCAACAACTTCAACAGTAATTAATAAAGAACAATCAAGACACATAAATAAATAATGTCATTATGGAATTAATGTAATTCATTATAAATTATAATCTTATGACTCAATACATTTAAAAAATAAGATTCTAAAAAATTAGAATCTTTGAAACCAGCATATTGAAAATATGGGCCTCATTACGATGGCGGATGGAAAAGTCCTCCGAACGCCATGGTCCCAGAAAAAAAACCGGATTTTACTCGGCAATTTGGGCAGTCACATCACGATGCAATGGTCGAAAAATCCGATCGCGGCAGTGGAATTTGACAAAACTCTGTCCGCTATGATCGGGAATTCTGGAAATCCAACTGCGGTGTTAGATATTAGATTAGGATGTGAACATTACCGGCACCATCTTGCGCCCGCTTAGGCCTTTGCGAGCGCGTAAGCGGCAGCCATTTTAGACACTATGGCCAGTTCGTAACATTGCGGATCGCCTGCAGGTCTCCCCGACCTCGCAATCATCTCCCACGTGCTGGCAGCCCCCAAGCACACATGCTAGAGTCATAAAAGCATCCGCAGCACGACCCTGCCCCGGAGCCACTTCCCGTGCCGAGCCCACACACCCTTTCATCCCTTGTGCAGGAACAGGCCCTTCGACAATCTCCTCCCCTGCACCTGGCTGCTCGATCCGATCCCAGGCCATAACCAACCCCTGCAGATACAGTTTATTGCCCCATACAGTAGGATTCGCCTCTCATCAAAGGAGCCGGAATTAATCAATGCCACAACCCCATAAGATCCGACCGATTACGCGTATTTCAGCTCCTGCCGGAATGCCCAGCTGCGCGATAGCAATCACCTACTGAGACCGGGGGTGGGGGAACAGTACTGTTCATATGTGTGGGAACGGATCACTGAAATTATATCGACTACCAAAATATCGAGTACCTAAAATATCGAGTAAAAAATATCGAGGGACATAATATCGAGTTCCTATCTTTACAAAGGTAAGTACAAAAATATCGAGTTTAAAATATCGAGTATTAAAAATATAGACTGTCAAAATATCGTTTTTTTTATGTCTTTAAAATAATTTGAAAAGTATTATAATAATAAATATATTTAATATAAACATTATTAAAATTATTAAAGAAATGTAACAATATTAAATATTTAATGTAACTTTAAAAAAAATATAAAAAATATAATACATATATAAATACATATTTATATGCCTTTAAATTAAATTACAACTAATATATTAATAAATATATTTAATATAAACATTATTAACATTATTAAATACATGTAACATTATTAAATAATTAACGTAACTTTAAAAATATATATAAAAAAATTAATACATATATATATATAAATACATATTAATTAATAAAACATATATAATAAATTTACTGTAGCATAGAAAAAGGTTTAAATTTAATGTAACCACTCCAGTGGGTGCTAAATTAGGGAGATCATTGGATAGCGTAGGGGTAAAAATTACTATTCCCACTCCAGTGGGTGCAACAGTAGGGAAAGCGCTGGATAGCGTAGGGGTAAAAATTACTATTCCCACTCCAGTGGGTGCAACAGTAGGGAAAGCGCTGGATAGCGTAGGGGTTAAAATTACTATTCCCACTCCAAAGAGTGCAACAGTAGGGAAAGCACTGGATAGCGTAGGGGTAAAAATTACTATACCCACTCCAGTGGGTGCAACAGTAGGGAAAGCGCTGGATAGCGTAGGGGTAAAAATTACTATTCCCACTCCAGTGGGTGCAACAGTAGGGAAAGCGTTGGATAGTGTAAGGTTAAAAATTACTATTCCCACTCCAGTGGGTGCAACAGTAGGGAAAGTAAATACTTCATATATATATATAATTAATAGAAATATAAATAGCAATTAAAATTAATTACCAATACCAATTAATTTGTATTACCAATTATATTTTATTTAATTAACAATTAATAATTATTTAACAATTATAATTAATTTACATATTTAATTAATTATAATTAAATTACTTCCCACCCTATTCCCCTAAAAACCCACAACCCACTACAGAAAATTATTTACTAAAAATTAATTTTTTAGCAATTATTCAATTATAATTAATTACCAATTATATTTTCTTTAATTAGCAATTAATAATTATTTAACAATTATAATTAATTTGCATAATTAATTAATTATAAGTAAATGACCTCCCACCCTATTCCCCTATAAACCCACAACCCGCTATATAAAACAATGTACTAAAAAACTTTTTTTATCAATTAATCAATTAAAATTAATGACCAATTATTTTACAATTATTTACAAATTAATACTTAATTAACAATAATTATTATTGTACATATTTAATTAATTATAATTAAATTACTTCCCACCCTATTCCCCTATAAACCCACAACCCGCTACTGAAAATAATGCACTAAAAATTATTTATTTATCAATTATTCTATTATAATTAATTACCAATTAAATTGTAATTAATTAACATTTATTAATTAATTAACAATTACAATTACATTACATGATTAATTAATTATAATTAAATTACTTCCCACCCTATTCCCCTATAAACCCACAACCCGCTACAGATTTATATTACACAATTATTAAAAAATATAAAAAACTTACCTTATTTTCTATCTAGTCGATATTATGTCTAGTCTATATTTTTGATTCGATATTTTAGCTATTATTATCGATATTACTCGATATTTTTGTGGTCTATATTATGTCTGGTCGATATTTTGGCTAGTCTATATTTTTTACTCGATATTTTGTCCAAACGATATTTTGGAATCGATATTATGTCTGTTTACCTGTGGGAACGGGCCTGAAGCGGGGATTCCAAAGATGGCAGCCCCCAAGCACACATGCTAGAGTCATAAAAGCATCCTCAGCGTGACCCTGCCCCGGAGCCACTTCCCGTGCCGAGCCCACATACCCTTTCAACCCTTGCACAGGAACAGGCCCTTTGACAATCTCCTCCCCTGCACCTGGCTGCTCGATCCGATCCCAGGCCATAACCAACCTCTGCGGATACAGTTTATTGCCCCATACAGTAGTATTCCACCTCTCATCAAAGGAGCCGGAATTAATCAATGCCACAACCCCATGATATCCGACCGATTGCGCGCATTTCAGCTCCTGCCGGAATACCCAGCTGCGCAATAGCAATCACCTACTGAGACCGGGGGTGGGGGTACAGTACTGTTGATATGTGTGGGAACGGGCCTGAAGCGGGGATTCCAAAGATGGTTTATAATGCATCAAAGATGCAGTTGGAGCACCGCGATACAACACCCTGCTTGTCTGATCTGACGCGCTTTCCTTCGAAGAATAAATCCGTTTCCTGCTTTCCAATTTCCAGCGCCCGTCTCTTAATTTGATAATTACGATTAAATTAGAGGCTACTCTGAACCGATGCACAACCCTGAACCCAGCTACATTGTTACCACTGCCTGAAAACGACCCTAATGTAGCTCCCCTACATGACTGTGTGACCCTCACCGACCAACAGACAAAGAGTAGAGTAGACCTCCGAGACACTGCTTTCCCAGAACCTGACGGAGAATTATGGGTAGATGGCTCATGCATCAAACTCCCCGATGGCACCACCTCCGCCGCATATGCCGTCACCACAGCCCGAACCATTATTGAAACAGCCCGAATTGCCCAGCAATCCGCACAGGCGGCAGAACTGGTTGCCCTCACACGAGCATGTATCTTAGCAGCAGGGACGACAGTAAACATTTACACGGACAGCCAGTATGCCTTTGCGGTAGTTAATCACTTCGGACTTCTTTGAAAGGAAAGAGGATTCCTGACCTCACACTGCACACCGATCTTACATGGAGATCTAGTCTCCGCCTTGACCGAAGCAGTCCTCCTCCCCAAGCAGCTAGCAGAAATCAAATGCCAAGCACATAAGAAAGTAACGGACATTATAGGACAGGGAAACGCACTAGCTGACGTTACTGCCCGAGCCACAGCTGAAAACAGAACGACGACACGAATGTATGTAACCAGGTCACAAGCAGAGAAATGGACATATGCTAGGACCACTATTAGGGATATCCAACTGATGAGTACACCACACGAACTGACTGAATGGGCTTGGGTGGGACTAACAGACGATGAAGGCTGTTGGAGGATGAAGGACAAACACAAATGGCTGTTACCCAATGCATATTTGATCCTCACATTGAGCATGGCACACTTACCGGCACACATAGGTTCCGCCTCCATGACCGAACTAATCACTAGAGTATGGCATAATGACAGGATAGCAGATTCAGCGAAACGCCTAGTTCAGCAATGCATGGTATGCCTACAACACAATCCAGGGAAAGGGGCAGTAGTACCACGGGGAGGATTTGGAGTCCCTGACCATCCGTTTGAAGTTCTACAAATGGATTACATACAGTTAGAAAGGTGCCATGGTCTGAAATACGCCCTCGTTATTGTATGTGCATTCAGCAAATGGGTAGAAGCTTACCCCACCCGCGACAACACCGCCACCACTACTGCAAAGGTGTTGTTAAAAGAGTTTTTCCCACGCTACGGCCTTTGCCGAATTTTATGGAGCGACAATGGCCCCCACTTCGTAGCCGAAGTTATCCAACTCATATTGAAAGGGTTGGGAGTAAGACAAAAGTTCCACGCAGTTTTCCACACCCAATCTGCAGGCCTGGTAGAAAGGCACAACGCCACACTAAAACTGAAGTTATCAAAGATAGTCGCCACCACAGGAATGAAATGGCCTGACGCCCTCCCACTGGCATTGCTATCAATGTGTTCCACCCCAACCAGACACCACTTGACTCCGTACGAGGTTGTCTTTGGCCGGCCAATGAACATTTAGGCCGCTCCGAAGCCTACCTCCATCCACGATGTCCCAGACCTCCTAATGTCTGATTACTTGCATAACCTTACCAAAGCACTAACTGCTATCCACCAACAGGTGCAGCAAGCCATACCGGACGCATCCAGGGGCCTCGGACACGACATCAAACCTGGGGACTACATCCTGATAAAGAACTTTCAAAGATCGAAGAGTCTGGGACCGAGGTGGACGGGCCCCTGGCAAGTCCTGATCACCACCCGAACTGCACTTCGAGTGGAAGGGAAAAAGAATTGGCTACACGCTCACCATTGTAGAAGAATATCACCGACCCTGGCGACGAACGAAAAAGTGGATACCCAAGAAGAGCTCCTGAACAAAGATAGACCAGCCCTGAGTTATTACCCAGAATCGGAGACACTTGAATTGGCAGAATTTACCGTTCCCACTGTGCCATCCAGGAAAGGGTACAACTTGCCTCGACAAAGCAGACCACTAACTAAGTCAAAAATCTCAGAGCGGTAGCTACCACTACAAAGGCTACCTGGAGAGACACCAGACAAAGTATGTGGTCCTGCCAGTCACCGAGCCTCTTGAAGCTGATGGAAGATCCCGGACGACCGAAGACCCACCGTAAAGACCCCAAGACTGCCAAACTGCATAGCACAAAGACAATTGTACTTTTCATCATATCCCTTCTCTGCCTCTTGCTGATGGCCACAGTCTGGATCATAGAAGAGAGCACTCCTGCTCACCAGACAATTTCACCCACTATGCAGCCCACCACGAAGAAAGAACATTATCTTGTCTCACTATTGCCCCATCTCCGAGAACGACGCAAAGAATTTTGGAACAGCGACTTTGTACAACTGCTGCATCAACACAACCTTGCTGCTAATACCAAAAACTGTTGGATCTGTGGGCTGCTACCACATGCAAAAGAACACTCCATTCCCTTTATCTCTTCACCTTTCTCTGTTCATGGGTCCTGCCTTGCCTGGCTAATGCTCCTGCAAGAATGCTACAAAGACAATGCCACATCCGACAGAACAATGACACAGTTCTACAACGAGTTCTGGCTGAACAAATCTGGAAAAACCCCTGCTCCCTTTTGCCCTCTGACCTCAAACGCTACCTTTCAAATGAACATTCCGGAAAAAGAACGAATCGAAATGCAAGTGTTCAACAACCCAGCCCGACCCACCTTCTCATATCTACGAAAGCGGACTGCAGCAACTATGACTGTGGCCCTATCTGTGGTGAACGTCTCAGGCATTGTTTGCATTGAGGGCCATGGGACGAAAATCGTAGGCCACAGCTCCTGCTCCATAAAAAGGACTCTGAACACTATCGACCCTCCTTCATTTGTGGCATCACCAAATATGTACTTTGTCTGCGGTACAAAAGCTTACACCTGGCTCCCAAAAAGCTGGGGGGGCACATGCTACATCGCTTTTGTCCTTCCTCTACCGTACGTGGCACCAGCAGCCTATCACAGACAGAAACACTCGAAAGACATAGAGCAGGCAGACTCCACCGCATCGCAGTTCCTCGATGCAGCAAAAGGACTCATCCCTCTGTGGGGTCCGATGGCAAACAGTCGAGCCATCCGACATCTGACTCAAGCAGTCGAAACAGCTCTGAAAATCACGGCTGGCATCCTCACCAACAACACAGCTGAACTGCAGGCGGTCTGCCTTGTGGCTCTGCAGAACCGCCTTGTGCTTGATGTGGTACTGGCAGATCATGGAGGAACATGCCGCATCATCGGTGCCAGCTGTTGCACCTTCGTCCCAGACTACTCACCTTCCGTCTACAAGGCAATCGAACACCTTCATAGACTGGCATCAGAGATCCATCGGGAACAAGAAGATTGGACACTTGGAAGCTGGTTTTGGAGCATTTTGAAAGACTGGAGCTGGAAACTGTTGATAATAATATTAGTGCCAGTTTTTGTAATATGTGGTTGCTGCTTAGGAATACAATGCATACCGCCCTTATGCTCTCTTTTTATGAACTCGATATGCCCTAAGACTTTGGACACAACATTTGAAAACATGAAAGCATTGTATGACAAAGAGATACAGAATATGATGAACATTGACATAGATTGACTAGATGACTAGGCATGTTCAAAGGAAGGACTGTTAGATATTAAATTACAATGTGAACATTACCGGCGCCATCTTGTCCCGCTTAGGCCTTTACGAGCGCGTAAGCGGCAGCCATTTTAGACACTATGGCCAGTTCGTAACATTGCCGATCGCCTGCACGTCTCCCCGACCTCGCAATCATCCCCTATGCGCTGGCAGCCCCCAAGCACACATGCTAGAGTCATAAAAGCATCCTCAGCGTGACCCTGCCCCGGAGCCACTTCCCGTGCCGAGCCCACATACCCTTTCAACCCTTGCACAGGAACAGGCCCTTTGACAATCTCCTCCCCTGCACCTGGCTGCTCGATCCGATCCCAGGCCATAACCAACCTCTGCGGATACAGTTTATTGCCCCATACAGTAGTATTCCACCTCTCATCAAAGGAGCCGGAATTAATCAATGCCACAACCCCATGATATCCGACCGATTGCGCGCATTTCAGCTCCTGCCGGAATACCCAGCTGCGCAATAGCAATCACCTACTGAGACCGGGGGTGGGGGTACAGTACTGTTGATATGTGTGGGAACGGGCCTGAAGCGGGGATTCCAAAGATGGTTTATAATGCATCAAAGATGCAGTTGGAGCACCGCGATACAACACCCTGCTTGTCTGATCTGACGCGCTTTCCTTCGAAGAATAAATCCGTTTCCTGCTTTCCAATTTCCAGCGCCCGTCTCTTAATTTGATAATTACGATTAAATTAGAGGCTACTCTGAACCGATGCACAACCCTGAACCCAGCTACATTGTTACCACTGCCTGAAAACGACCCTAATGTAGCTCCCCTACATGACTGTGTGACCCTCACCGACCAACAGACAAAGAGTAGAGTAGACCTCCGAGACACTGCTTTCCCAGAACCTGACGGAGAATTATGGGTAGATGGCTCATGCATCAAACTCCCCGATGGCACCACCTCCGCCGCATATGCCGTCACCACAGCCCGAACCATTATTGAAACAGCCCGAATTGCCCAGCAATCCGCACAGGCGGCAGAACTGGTTGCCCTCACACGAGCATGTATCTTAGCAGCAGGGACGACAGTAAACATTTACACGGACAGCCAGTATGCCTTTGCGGTAGTTAATCACTTCGGACTTCTTTGAAAGGAAAGAGGATTCCTGACCTCACACTGCACACCGATCTTACATGGAGATCTAGTCTCCGCCTTGACCGAAGCAGTCCTCCTCCCCAAGCAGCTAGCAGAAATCAAATGCCAAGCACATAAGAAAGTAACGGACATTATAGGACAGGGAAACGCACTAGCTGACGTTACTGCCCGAGCCACAGCTGAAAACAGAACGACGACACGAATGTATGTAACCAGGTCACAAGCAGAGAAATGGACATATGCTAGGACCACTATTAGGGATATCCAACTGATGAGTACACCACACGAACTGACTGAATGGGCTTGGGTGGGACTAACAGACGATGAAGGCTGTTGGAGGATGAAGGACAAACACAAATGGCTGTTACCCAATGCATATTTGATCCTCACATTGAGCATGGCACACTTACCGGCACACATAGGTTCCGCCTCCATGACCGAACTAATCACTAGAGTATGGCATAATGACAGGATAGCAGATTCAGCGAAACGCCTAGTTCAGCAATGCATGGTATGCCTACAACACAATCCAGGGAAAGGGGCAGTAGTACCACGGGGAGGATTTGGAGTCCCTGACCATCCGTTTGAAGTTCTACAAATGGATTACATACAGTTAGAAAGGTGCCATGGTCTGAAATACGCCCTCGTTATTGTATGTGCATTCAGCAAATGGGTAGAAGCTTACCCCACCCGCGACAACACCGCCACCACTACTGCAAAGGTGTTGTTAAAAGAGTTTTTCCCACGCTACGGCCTTTGCCGAATTTTATGGAGCGACAATGGCCCCCACTTCGTAGCCGAAGTTATCCAACTCATATTGAAAGGGTTGGGAGTAAGACAAAAGTTCCACGCAGTTTTCCACACCCAATCTGCAGGCCTGGTAGAAAGGCACAACGCCACACTAAAACTGAAGTTATCAAAGATAGTCGCCACCACAGGAATGAAATGGCCTGACGCCCTCCCACTGGCATTGCTATCAATGTGTTCCACCCCAACCAGACACCACTTGACTCCGTACGAGGTTGTCTTTGGCCGGCCAATGAACATTTAGGCCGCTCCGAAGCCTACCTCCATCCACGATGTCCCAGACCTCCTAATGTCTGATTACTTGCATAACCTTACCAAAGCACTAACTGCTATCCACCAACAGGTGCAGCAAGCCATACCGGACGCATCCAGGGGCCTCGGACACGACATCAAACCTGGGGACTACATCCTGATAAAGAACTTTCAAAGATCGAAGAGTCTGGGACCGAGGTGGACGGGCCCCTGGCAAGTCCTGATCACCACCCGAACTGCACTTCGAGTGGAAGGGAAAAAGAATTGGCTACACGCTCACCATTGTAGAAGAATATCACCGACCCTGGCGACGAACGAAAAAGTGGATACCCAAGAAGAGCTCCTGAACAAAGATAGACCAGCCCTGAGTTATTACCCAGAATCGGAGACACTTGAATTGGCAGAATTTACCGTTCCCACTGTGCCATCCAGGAAAGGGTACAACTTGCCTCGACAAAGCAGACCACTAACTAAGTCAAAAATCTCAGAGCGGTAGCTACCACTACAAAGGCTACCTGGAGAGACACCAGACAAAGTATGTGGTCCTGCCAGTCACCGAGCCTCTTGAAGCTGATGGAAGATCCCGGACGACCGAAGACCCACCGTAAAGACCCCAAGACTGCCAAACTGCATAGCACAAAGACAATTGTACTTTTCATCATATCCCTTCTCTGCCTCTTGCTGATGGCCACAGTCTGGATCATAGAAGAGAGCACTCCTGCTCACCAGACAATTTCACCCACTATGCAGCCCACCACGAAGAAAGAACATTATCTTGTCTCACTATTGCCCCATCTCCGAGAACGACGCAAAGAATTTTGGAACAGCGACTTTGTACAACTGCTGCATCAACACAACCTTGCTGCTAATACCAAAAACTGTTGGATCTGTGGGCTGCTACCACATGCAAAAGAACACTCCATTCCCTTTATCTCTTCACCTTTCTCTGTTCATGGGTCCTGCCTTGCCTGGCTAATGCTCCTGCAAGAATGCTACAAAGACAATGCCACATCCGACAGAACAATGACACAGTTCTACAACGAGTTCTGGCTGAACAAATCTGGAAAAACCCCTGCTCCCTTTTGCCCTCTGACCTCAAACGCTACCTTTCAAATGAACATTCCGGAAAAAGAACGAATCGAAATGCAAGTGTTCAACAACCCAGCCCGACCCACCTTCTCATATCTACGAAAGCGGACTGCAGCAACTATGACTGTGGCCCTATCTGTGGTGAACGTCTCAGGCATTGTTTGCATTGAGGGCCATGGGACGAAAATCGTAGGCCACAGCTCCTGCTCCATAAAAAGGACTCTGAACACTATCGACCCTCCTTCATTTGTGGCATCACCAAATATGTACTTTGTCTGCGGTACAAAAGCTTACACCTGGCTCCCAAAAAGCTGGGGGGGCACATGCTACATCGCTTTTGTCCTTCCTCTACCGTACGTGGCACCAGCAGCCTATCACAGACAGAAACACTCGAAAGACATAGAGCAGGCAGACTCCACCGCATCGCAGTTCCTCGATGCAGCAAAAGGACTCATCCCTCTGTGGGGTCCGATGGCAAACAGTCGAGCCATCCGACATCTGACTCAAGCAGTCGAAACAGCTCTGAAAATCACGGCTGGCATCCTCACCAACAACACAGCTGAACTGCAGGCGGTCTGCCTTGTGGCTCTGCAGAACCGCCTTGTGCTTGATGTGGTACTGGCAGATCATGGAGGAACATGCCGCATCATCGGTGCCAGCTGTTGCACCTTCGTCCCAGACTACTCACCTTCCGTCTACAAGGCAATCGAACACCTTCATAGACTGGCATCAGAGATCCATCGGGAACAAGAAGATTGGACACTTGGAAGCTGGTTTTGGAGCATTTTGAAAGACTGGAGCTGGAAACTGTTGATAATAATATTAGTGCCAGTTTTTGTAATATGTGGTTGCTGCTTAGGAATACAATGCATACCGCCCTTATGCTCTCTTTTTATGAACTCGATATGCCCTAAGACTTTGGACACAACATTTGAAAACATGAAAGCATTGTATGACAAAGAGATACAGAATATGATGAACATTGACATAGATTGACTAGATGACTAGGCATGTTCAAAGGAAGGACTGTTAGATATTAAATTACAATGTGAACATTACCGGCGCCATCTTGTCCCGCTTAGGCCTTTACGAGCGCGTAAGCGGCAGCCATTTTAGACACTATGGCCAGTTCGTAACATTGCCGATCGCCTGCACGTCTCCCCGACCTCGCAATCATCCCCTATGCGCTGGCAGCCCCCAAGCACACATGCTAGAGTCATAAAAGCATCCTCAGCGTGACCCTGCCCCGGAGCCACTTCCCGTGCCGAGCCCACATACCCTTTCAACCCTTGCACAGGAACAGGCCCTTTGACAATCTCCTCCCCTGCACCTGGCTGCTCGATCCGATCCCAGGCCATAACCAACCTCTGCGGATACAGTTTATTGCCCCATACAGTAGTATTCCACCTCTCATCAAAGGAGCCGGAATTAATCAATGCCACAACCCCATGATATCCGACCGATTGCGCGCATTTCAGCTCCTGCCGGAATACCCAGCTGCGCAATAGCAATCACCTACTGAGACCGGGGGTGGGGGTACAGTACTGTTGATATGTGTGGGAACGGGCCTGAAGCGGGGATTCCAAAGATGGTTTATAATGCATCAAAGAAACGTCAGGATTGTGTTACACTGTAATAAAGAAATAAACCCATGTATAAAAGGCTAGGCCACAGAGATGCAGTTGGAGCACCTCGAGAAGACGCCCTGCTTGTCTGATCTGACGCGCTTTCCTTCGAAGAATAAATCCGTTTCCTGCTTTCCAAATGCCAGCGCCCGCCTCTTTATTTGATAATTACGATTGAATTAGAGGCGACTAACGCCAAAGCAGTGCTTGAGGATATCTGGGGCAAATCTGCTTTGTTCAACAGCGGCGGATGGAAAAGCAGTTTTCCGGAATAAAAAAGACGATTCATCTGCGGCATGACCACATGGCAAATTAGGATGAGTTCGCAAACATGTCCTAATGAGCATTGCGTTACGGCCGCCGTGGTCGTGTGAAGGCAACATAAACAACATTCAAATGCAATGTCATACTGGAAAAATACACCTGATGGTCATTCCTCAGGTGGATACAACCACATAACAGACTATAAAACCAACCCCTTCCCATACAAGCATCCTTTGCAAAATCACAGCATTGAAGGGACAGATGCCACTGCTATTAGGAGAAGCAACTTATCACACAGCACACCATCACACCCACCTATCCCCACGCACCAAGACTTTTCATCCACACACCTGACACACCTTTCACACCTCCACCACCACCTTCCTTTTTGCACTTGATTTATATTTGCACAGGATACACCATTTCACAGAAAAATGTCCAAATTCACAGACATTGAGTTGTTAGGGATGGTAGATGAGATAAATAGAGAAGAACCACATTTGTTTGGAGCCATGGTTCAACAGACCCCACTTGTTTGGAAAAATCTAATTTGGGAAAGGAGTGTCAACAAAGTCAATGCAGTAGGTACCACCCTGCACACACTGCGTGACGCTAAGAAGAGTTGGCATAACTTTAATAGCAGGGTGAAAGACCATGACAACAGGAACCATGAGGCGGCTCAGAGGACTGGCGGTAGCCCTCCCATTCCACCACTAACATTCACTGAATGGGAGGAGAAGGTTCTTGCCATTTTGCATCCACGGAGTCTCACAGTAATAGCTGGGGGTGTGAACAATGTTAAGTATCAACAAATGTATCCCATCACACTGTCATGTACTGTCGTGCACAACCATTGAGCTACACGTGCCAGACCAAAATTCACTTATGTACAATGCACTTTTTCAACCACATGTCTCACATGGCTGCCATTTCCTTCCTCTGCTTCACCTTACAGGTAGGTAGCCATATTTCTATGGGTGTAATGGGCCAGGCAGTCAGCATTCCAACACCTGCCAGGCCCTCTTCCCTTACAGCTGAGCAGGAGGGTACACCCCTCTCACCCCAGAGCCATGTGGCAGCCATTTCACTCCTCAGTAACTCTTTACAGGTAGGTAGCCATATTACTACGGAGAGGGTTGTTGGGACATGCAAATAACACTACGACACCCACACAGCCCTCTGACCTCACCCCCAAACAGGATAGAACACTCCCCCACCCCAGAGCGAAGTGACAGCCATCTCCCTCCTCTGCTTCCCCTTACAGGTAGGTAGCCGCTTATGCTCTCTTGCCTCAACTGTGAACAGGATGGAGCAATCTTCCCAACACAGAGCCATGTGGCAGCCATTTCACTCCTCAGTACCTCCTTACAGGTAGGTAGCCATTTTACTAAGGAGGGGGTTCTTGGGACATGAGAACAACACTGCGACTCCCACAAGGCCCTCTACCCTCACTTCCAAACAGGATGGAATACTCCCCCCACCCCAGAGCCATATGGTAGCCATCTACTTCCTCTGCTTCACCTTACAGGAAGGTAGCCAACTTATGCTCACTTGCATCACCCCTGAACAGGATGGAGCAATCTGCCCACCACATCCCTCACTTGTGAGCCAACTTTTCAATGCTCCATATGTCACATCCACTGCAGACAGAGCTATACTCACATATATGTCACATAACTCAGACTTCCAATCACAAAGTCCCAGGTTACGAAATGCAGATCCCAATCACGATATGTGCAAAATGCTATGTGTAAGTCCTAGTTTAGCAAAGCATGAAGGCTCATATGCACACAATACATTCATGGAAAAGTATTCACAACCCAAATGTTGTAAATACAACATGCCCTACAGTAATTAGGAAATGTCTGCATATGTAAAACCTATTTTTGGAAACATCAGCAATGTCCATGCCTAAACTAAAGTGGATGAGCACTAAGTTGGTAGACTATGACATGTCCTTAGAAACACACACTCTGTACATGTTAAATGTTTGACATTGCCATGTGACCTCACTAACAAGTAATGAATGTACTTCAAGATCATGTCATACAGCAGAAAAACCTGTGACAAATGACTAGCATTTTTAAGGCAAAAAGTTTGGACTTCGCCACAAAAACAACAAAAACTGTGTCACCAATGTTGCGGAATGTAATTAACATCCTGACAATGTAACCTCAAGTGAATCGTAATCAAAAGCTGGCGAGACCTCCACCAACCAGCAGAGCCAGTCTCTTCCCCCTGGAGCTGGAACTCTCAGATGCAGATTCTCTACAATTCTCGGATGAGGAGCACCAACCTTAACCTTCTGGCTTGCCATGGCGTACTCCGAGGTCCTCCATGGCCCCACCACCACCACAACTGCCACCACTGCAGCAACAACAACTCTGAGCTGTGCACCAACTACTTGTGTAGCAACCACCACCACCTTCACCACCTGTGCCTGCAACATGGCCCCGGTCTCAGAGGTTACCAACACCACCACCCACACTGAGGATGTTGGGGACAGTGTACAGTGCATGTGCAGGGCAGGTGGGAGGGCAACTCAGGGCCAATCACAGGAGGACACCAAGACTTATTTGAATAGTTTGGAAGGAAGTCAGCACATAGAGAGAAACATGGAACCAGTGCAGGAGAGATTGTAGGAGATGTTTGGAGCAATGATACCAAGTTTGGGAGTGGTCTTAATGGTCATCACTCCCTAATGGAAAGGTACCTATGAAGAGGTGACCTGACTGGGAGTCTATGATTCTTAAGAGTCATGATAAATTGAAATTGAAATGATTGATCTCTAATGATTTCTCTCCCCCACACACTTCCGTGCTGAGAAAATGAACCATCAACCAGTGGATCTAGAATATGGTACCCGGCGCCATTGCAAGAGTCCTTGGGCGTACCAGCAGAACAAGGGACAGATGGGTCAGGTTTTAGATGAACTGCGCGAGCTCCGCCTGCTGCAGAAGTCCATGGACACCCGTATTGGACAATTGGTAGATCTCATGGGCCAGCTTCTGCATGTTCTGAGGGACATAAATGCAGCTCAAGTAATGCCTCCTCCCTTCCAGGGTCCGGCCTGCTGATACTCCCACCCCCTTGCAGAGGCCACAGGGAAGGATAAACTGCAAGTCGATGACTCCTCAGATACCTCTGAGCTTGCAGTAGAGTCCCCTGCCAAACATGGGCAGGGATGTCTGAGAAACACTATGGGAGGATCTTGTGGCAAAGCACCTAGCCAAACCAGGATGCTGAGCCATCCATAATGTCACCTTTGTTGACCATCCTCTCCCACATTGCCATGTTGATGGCATGAATATGTTGCACTGTGGAATTCCACTACTGTGGTGACTACTCAATTTTTCTCTGTCACCATCACTGACAACTGAACCATTCTGTCTGCACAATTAATATCTCACTCACTTTTTCAAGAAACACCATATGCATGAAAATAACCACAATTATCACCCATGTATTTGTGTGAGTTGTAGGTTTATAAGAGTAAGTACAATGTAAACTCAAATTTAAATGTACCACCAAATGATATTGTGACAATCCATTGACAGGGCGGAGGGACGTAGAATGACACAACAAGAAGATAACATTGAGTCTTCATATGATGGTACTACAGCAACAATACATTACTGTTCAACATTGTACATGATTCATATAAGATAACACTGACCAACAGCATCAACATATACATCAGATAAGTGGAAATGCAAACACAGCAATGCACAAAGTGCCCGAGAGCAGTGTGCTAACAACAGCCAGCATACCAACACATCATCAATGCTTCTGCCCTAACAGAAAAGCAAATAGTCACAGTCATAGTCTCTCTATGCAAACTTACACTCAATGGAATTAGTTGCTGATGAGTAGTTGATGCAGGTCTACACCTTTCTCCTCACCACTATCATCATCACCGGGCATGTTAGGATTTGCAGCTGGGTGCTCCTGCTGCTCATCATTGTCCTGAATCAGGGGGATCTCCTTCGTCAAGGCCAGGTTGCAGAACATGCAGCATGCGACTATGATCTGACATACCTTCCGGGGAGAGTAGAGGAGTGCACCACCACTCTTGTCCAGACACCTGAATCTTGACTTTAGGAGTCCAAAAGCCTGCTCCACAACCCAACGTGTCCTCCCATAGGCATCATTGAAGAGGACATCCCCTGGCGTCCTTCTGATTCCTCAGTGGGCTCAGCAACCAAGGTTATTTGGGATACACTGAGTCACCTAGCTATGAGAAACACAGAGGCACAATGTAATTGTAGTATTTGAGGAGGAGGAGGCCAGCATGTACACACACACCACAAATATTGACACATCTCACGCACCAACAAGCCAGGCCTTCTCCTGATGAAGATTTGCCATCAAGTGTGGGATGATGCTGTTCCGTATTATGTAGGAGACATGTGCAGACCCTGGAAATTTGGCACACACATGGGATATTATCAGATTGGTTTGGCATACCACTTGCACATTTATAAAATGGTAATGCTTCCTGCTTCGGTAGATGTGACCCTGTGCCTGTGCTGGAACAAGGCCTATGTGTGTGCAGTTAATGCCTTTGGAAACTAGATGTAGCTGTTGTTGTATGTTAACAATGCAGACAGTACATCACGCACCACCATGCTGAACATAGGTGGAGACATCCCACCTATAATGGACACCGTGTACTGAAACAAACCTGTGCCAAAGTAATGCAGGGTGGCCATGACCTTCACTGTTGTTTTCAAATCTGTTGGAAAGGTTCTGTGAGACCTTAAATGGGGCTCCAACTGAACACATAGCACTTGAAGGGTAAGGCGATTGAGACAGAATTTCTTTATGATGTTTCTATCCTCCATTGTCAACAGGTCTGGTAAGGGCCGATACACAGGTTGTCTACCCCTTTTGCAACCTGGCAGGGGACGCGTGTGAAAACAGGCAAAGATCAGATGTTGGTAACAGTGTACTCATTGACTCACACAAGCAAAGTTTTGACAGAACTGTTGAATCAATCTAATGCGCAATTGACCTGCATACACACCTTAATCCGCTGTGGTCAATTAGGTAGCTATGGTGTACAAACTAACTACTGTTAAATCAAAATTAGTCTATGTGTCAGGCATATGGTAGATTGCTCAATTATGTGTACCTATCCCTGTGGGTAGATGACACATCACAGGTGACAAACAGCATAAACGCAGAGCTGTATATAGCTGCTGTCACTTCACAAAATCCAACTTGAGTCCTAAAAAGCACAACATCACACAAAAACAGTGAGTGTAAGTTGTATGAGTCTTCATTAATGCACAGCACTGTGTACAAAAATATATGCACATTATGTGGGTAGACCATCATGCCTGTGTAAGGAGTCTGCATTACATACATTTGCATATTCCCAACCATGAAACACAAATCCACTGGAAATGTGTCTACATGCCCACATGGATGACAATGACCTATGAGCAATGTTCCCTGTAATTCTTTTCCTCTGTGTGCGGCAGTGCAACATCTCTGTGTGCTGCATGCAAGGCAATGTGCATCAAGCACACAAGCTGAGCACACAAGTATATAAATCTGTGGCAATTACCACTCAAAACTTGTATTTACATCAAGAATTAAAACAAGTGTGTTTCACACATAAAGTTCAATTTAACATGTTCTTGAGACAGCTTTGCAATGTGGTAATTCAGTAGAGAGTTTGGCTGTTTCTTCCAGAAATTGTATACTTCTAAAAGTCCATGTCTGTTTACGGAGAAGGTACAACAATGCATGTTATGCAAAAAATGCTATTGGTTGGACAGTCCAAAACGGTGGATGGTTGGTATTTGTCAAAAGCACTCTGCAACCCTGAGACAGAGGCATTACGTTGTGGTTTTGCAAAACCTTTCTGTTTGGGTAAGCTAGTGTGCCCTCATCAATCTAAGAAAATAAAAAGGGCTGGCTGAAAACAAAAACATTTCTTGGCCTGCAAAAAGAGCACTCATTACTAGTTCCTGGCACCCAAAAGAACTACTTTTGGTGTGGCTGTACTCCTTCTGAAAGGGGAGTATGTTGTAACTTATAATGAAGTCAGCCAATAACTGAAGAGGACTGACTCATTGCCCCCTGATGCATGCTGGAATAAAATGAAGTAAATGTGAATAACACAACAGCAAACTAATGGAGAACGCCTGGCTGAAAAGTCCTATAACTATGTAACACACATAGGGCATATGTAGGAAGGCATTTGTGATTCGCAAACACCGGAATTCGCAGAATTCCGGAATTTGCGAATTGCAAACGGCCTTTTGGTATGTAGGTGCCACTTAGCAAAATAAGGAATCGCAAAAATTGTGATTCCTTATTTTGCTCAAGCATTTAAGAATCGCAATTTTGCAATTCCTTAAATGCTATGTAGGGTTGCCTTTAAAATTGCGACCTACTTCAAGTAGATGGTATTTTGCGATTTCCTGTCAAAATGCATTTTAAAAAAAAAATCAAAGTGCCATGTGGCGCACAGACATGCCCTTAGGCCATGTATGTGTGCCACATGTACTTACAGGTACATTCCAGGGGTGCAGCAGGTGTCCTTTGGACACCCTGCACCCTTGGAATTGCGATTCTTAAATTGCGATTTTCTCATAGAAAATCGCAATTTGAGAATCTATCCTCATTCATTCCTATGGGCCTCTTGGCCCATAGGAATGAATGGGACACTCATTCCTTAATAGCGATTCGCAATTTGCTAATCGGAATTAAGGAATTTTAGAGATTCGCAAAAATATTGCGATTTTTTACCTACATTCCATTTTGCTATTTCCAAATAGCGATTCCTTAAAAATCGCTATTTCAGAATCGCAAAATGTGAATTACCTACATATGCCCCATAGTTTTAGTAAAATCAGAAGGGTTTGGATTACACCATAGCTAAAAAAAGAAAAGGGACAGAGAGAGCGAGGGAGAGAGCGACAGTATAAGGCCTGAAGTTGTTTGTATGTGGTGTAAGACTGTAGGAGAAGGTGAGTGACCATACATCCATGGAAATATAGTAATGGCACATTGTACACTGTACAAAAGCTGCACAAAAATACCCAGGCACCCTGGAATTATGCAGCAGAGGAAAGCACCAAATTATGCAGCAGTGTTTGCTAAATTATGGAACAAGAATAGGCAAATTATGTGGGATAATACAGCACATGCTTTCATAGTGTTACTTCATTCTTTTATAATTTTTTTGTACATATTAATCCTGTCTGCACACTTATTTCACCTTATTAGTACCAGTTTAGAAACCAAGTACAGACGTAAGCAACTAAAAGAAGCCCAGCTAACATTTTTGAAGGGGCTTCCATGTACGCAAACATATGTCTCAACTTTTGTTTAGTAACTTTTGATTCGTTTGAGTTAGAAACTATTTTCATTTAGGTTAAATCTGCAGATTTATGTTTCAGATGATGGATTATGTGGCAAATCCATAATTATGCAAAGCAAAAGCATATTTCCAGTGGCCCCGGTAACACCTTCTAGTTGTGATGCTGCAATGTGCCATTTTATTAGGAACAAGCAGGCCTTCTAGTTTGTGATTACGTAATGTATCACAACATGGGTTCCCATTAAAGAAAGAGTGTGGGAAAATATGTATGCTACCCAAGAAACTATGGTAAGAGATATTCCTTATGCTGCAAATGATGGTGGGTTACGTAAAGTAGGTGCTACTGCATGAGGCTGAAAAACAGGTAGCAAGTACCCACCAGTACACAGAGTTAACAGAAGGGATGTAAAATGGTCACCACTTTTAGGAATGCTGTGTTGACAGACAGTGCCTTAAATTAGTACCTATGTAATAAAGTTAACTGAACACAAGGTCGGCTTCAGTGCTGCTGCTGCCCAGTGTGACAATCAGTAGTGGTCGGCAGTAGGAGTTACTGCAGGGCGGTGACGTGGGCAGGGGGAGGGGCAGGGTGGGGGTAGTAATGTATGGATTACTGAGTTTAACAGGTAAGTAAACATTTAAATAAATAAAAGAAATTTCGTTGCGCGCACTGCATCACATTTGGTGACAATCATTTTGGCAGCCCCAAACTGACGATCTTCTACATGAATTCCCTCACTACCATCCTCTAACAGTGCCCCTCACACCTCCAAAGCTTCTCTCTGACATACATTTATTTTATTATAGGTCTACTTATTGTACACTCACGCTCAGTTCTGTGATCATAGTACACGTCAGTCACACGTTCTTTGCAGCAGGCACATGAACCAATTGAGCTACTTTAGGATGGGCCAAAACTACCACTAGAAAAAACTTCCATCTCCCTCCAGCAGGAGCATTAATCACTGTCATTATCTTGACGTTTATAATGTTGCCTGAATACTGATGGACACCCAAGGAAATTAGCAGCACCTGCTTTCAAACCCAAATATTATTGTAAAAATACAGCGACCCCACCACACACACCACAAGGTTTAGTGGCAGGAGCGACTGCACCAACGTCCTAAAGCTGGCCCTGATTGAACACACCACACACAGCAACAGCATTAATCCATCCAGTGTTATGTGAAACAAAGAAAATATAAAAAAAATCAGTAGTGAGATTTTGAATAACAGCACTATGCACCAATTTCTTGGTGCTGGGCAGTACATGGAACCGGCTCCCTGTCCGATGGCAAACATAGCAATTTCATTACATTATTTTCCCCTGCCTCGACCGGAGAGAGAGATATGTGCAGCACACTTTCTAGAATGTAAGTGAAAAGCAGCCCCGATCCTACATTGTGAACAAGGGCTTACAAAACATCATGCAATAAATCATTTTTTCTTGTAACATGCACGAATGCCCGCATGTTACAAACAGTGCAGACTCACTGAAATGTCAAGTAAACATTTCTTGAGAACCCGAGCACCACTGACACGAAAAGCGAAAATGGTATGTATAACTGCCACCTGCTCCAAGCTCTGTTAAGCCATTCCACGGGGAACATCCTTTACAACGCGGATGTTACCCCGCGCTACCATTACGACGCGTCTCATACAACGCAAGTCGTAACCACGATTTGCGCTGGAGGGCGCTCAAGGACAAGGAATAGTTAATTTACTATTCCAACACCTTCCCTACTATCCACGGGGATTGGTGTTGGAATAGTAAATTAAACAATTCCTAAGTCCGCACCCTACAGCGCAAGTCGTGGTAACGACTTGCGTTGTAAAACACGCGTTGTAACGGTACGCGTGGTAATAGCCCGCGTCGTACCGTCATACATCACATTCCACAGGCCCTGGCAAGACTAACCTGAAAGTCGTAACTGTGCCGTAATGGCAGTGCACTTGAACATTAAGTAAAAAAGCACCTTTCACAGCGATCAAATTTAAAAACCGTGGCTGGTGCCTGTTAAGCAAATAAGTGCGTGGTTTGCAAGAGTGTGTGTGCGCTGGTAAAAGGCACTGTGTGCGGACGAATGTGCGCGCAGGTTACAGGGAACAGTGCCTATGAGAACGGACAGGTCAATGTATTTGATCCCATGTGTAATTCCATCACATGTGTGGGAAGACAAAAGGTAAATGTCACACTCTCTAATCCCTTTGCAAGGTGCACTTCATTTTTAGGTTAAGCCTAGTGGCAGCGCATGAACGCTGCTCGCTCTGCGAGGCATGCAGTAGTTAAGTATGCTGTATAAGCCTCTCCTTCTCTACGCCCATATTTTTGATTGCCTGGTGTCATTGTCTTTGGTAAAGGCTGGCTTCTGATTCATTATGACGCTTGTTAGTCCCTCCTTGTAACCACCCTGTCTCAATGTGTGACCGCCCATGATGACTGGATCTTTTACTTGGCTCCATACACTGTCGGCTTCATCTGGCGGGGTGAGCAATATTTTGTTTATGGGCACTTATGGGGATAATAGCACTGCTATTTTTTTTTTATTTGTATCCTGATTGCAGTGCCCAGTTTATTTATTTATTTAATGTAATTGAGTACTGAGCGTGGCGTTCACTTCCGGTACACCAAGCTCAGTTTAATTATCTTTTTAAAACTTTTATAGAGAGTGCAGTGCCCGCTTCAAGCACACTGCGCTCTGTTTTTGTTTTTGTTTTTTTACTGTAAAACTGAGTGCAGTGCGGCTTTTAGGACACTAGGCTCAGTTTCTTTCCTTATTTTTTAACTTTAACACTGAGCACGATGCCCGCCTCAAGGACACCGCGCTCAGTGCTAAAGTTAAAAAAACAATAAATAAATAAACCGAGTGCAGTGTCCTTGAAGCTGCACCGTGCTCAGTTTTAAACGTAAACAAATATTTGCAATGCAACAGGTCTTGCATTTAAGCGAGTTTAAGGTATTGGCATTGTAAAGGGCAATGCCTTTTATTTACGTTTTAAAAAACAAAAATAATAGGCATTGCCGTTTACAATGCCAATTGCTTAAACTCGTGTGAATGCGAGACCTATTGCATTGCAAATCCTTGTTTAAATTGTGTTGGGATTGCTGATGCAATTTTCAAATCGACAATCCAAACACACAATGTGTTTACCTATGCAGTAGGTGTTAGCCACTCCAGTCACAGCCATTAGCCCCAATGAAAACATGCTGGGTCGAGGTGGGGACATTCTGACCCCCGCGGTGTGACAACACCTATGCGTATAACATGGCAGCCAATAGGAACTGCCATCGAGGTGGAGCTTTTCAATTTTGAACATTGCAGTATGTGGTCACAGGCATTGGCCCCAATTGACAAATGCAGGGTAGCGGTGGAGACATTCTGACTCTCGCGGTATGACACCGCCTATGCGAATAACACAGCAGCCAAGGGAAACTGCCATCATGTTAAACCTTTTCATTTTTGAACATCACAGTAGGTGTGCTCAGCCACTGCGGTCACAGCCATTGGACACAATTGGAAAATGAAACTGTGGAGGACCAATTGTATTATCAGAATTACCCTGAAACCACCCTAAGGGCCCATATATGTGTGTGAAACATCCATACTTGTCCTACAGACACTGCTGCCGGCTATTCCTCCCCAACAAGGTTACACTTGTCCCATGGGTTGTGTAGAGCCAAATGATACAGATGACAGCATCACAGCGAAACATTTTGACACATTTCAGCAGCATGGCATCACATTATTTGATTCCCTACCACAATGACAGCAACTGCACACATGCACTGATGGTGCAGATGGTGGTGAGTGCAGTGATGCATTGGATGATCTGCATTTGCTCATTGTGCACATGGCAACATGTCTTTGTGATGGTTAGACAGTGGAAGTTTGAAGCTATGGAGAAAAATGTGGCTATTGGGAGATTGTGTTTACACTAGGGCTTTACATGGTTGTATGTGATCAGTGTGTATGGCAAATTGTAATGTAATTGAAGTGTTGTATTGCAACTTATGATAGAAAAAAACAATGTCACTCTGAGTGGCAGTACTTACTGTGTGCATTGAGGATGGGTGTACATTTACATCAGTGCATGGTCAAGCTGTGGCTACTAGTTTACATCAGTGAGAGACTTCTTGTGACATTGATGTGTTCTGGGTGTCAGCAGTCAGCACAATGTAGGGAAGTCAGATGCCAGAAACTAGCTTTTGGCATGCATTGCCTGTCCTTATGGAGGCCACTTAAAGCTTCATCTAAAAAGGCACTCTGATGCCTTGGATCATTGAAGGCTTTCACTGACATTGAAATATTGTTGGTATGTGACAAATAACGATGTGCAAGGCCCTTGCCTTAGTCATGCGAATGTGCATTGTCTTTTTGTCAACACTAGTGCATGGTGCTTCGTAGCTGTTTATCCCTAAAAATGTGTCCATATGAATTACGCAGAGGTGCAAGTCTCAAAGACATCAACTGGCAGTGAACAGCAGTGAGCATCATGTTAGGGTTTGTTGAGTTTTTTGTGGTGTGCACTTTCATGTCAGTGATGCATCTACAAATCTGTTTTCACTGATCACCAGTAGGATTTCTGCAGTACCAATATAGCTGGATGGAAGGTCACTTAACAGTTGTCGTGTTGCAGTTGATTTTTCTGGTTTATACTGAACTTATTCTTCAATTGAGGGAAACACAACACAATTGGATGTGTAGCTCTATTAACAAAAGGCATGTAGGTGTGGCTACATACAATATGATGTGATGTTGAAATGTTGACACATGCGCAGCAATTTGGCAGTGTCAATGCATCATGGAGCACGAATGTCCAAAATCCATGTGTCAATACATCAAGTCATTGGGCAAATGATTGGGCTTATACAGCCAGTACATGTACAAGTAAATTTTGGGTTTTAAATTACCTGAATTCTGTTTGTATTTCATATCCTCTTTGTGAGCAGGCCATTTTACTGAACCTATGTCTCTGTATCTTACAGCATCTACATAGGGGAGGGAAGGAGAGGGGCCCTACACCTTTGGGGAAGCAGCTGGCATTACTTGTCCACGGGAGTACAGCAACACCGAGGGGACCGGTGGCTCGGAGGGGAACAGGAGTGCCCTGGAGGAGTCTTCACTCTCCACCGGTGACTCCACGATGTTGGCAGAGACAGAAAGTTCAACCTCTGCTTCTTAGTCTGCCACACCCCTTCATGTGTCCACCCTCCCTGCTGCTCCCCAAACTGGTATCCGGACCCACAACTCTAAGAAGTGAAGAGTCTCCTCTTCCCCAGGCACCACTGCCCTTGCCCCTGTCTCCCATGCTGCCCTTAGTGTGGAGGCCATAGACATTCTGTGACAGCTCTATGTGGGTCAGACATCGCTTCTGAATGACCTCCAGGATCATGGAAACAAGTTGCCACAGGTTGTTGCATATCTGGAGGCATTCTTTTGGATGTGGGCGGCCAGCACAGAACTGCCCAGTCTTTGACCTCCAAAAGTGACAGCAGCCATTCAGCAGTACCAGCCTCATAGTCCAGTTTCTGTCCCGTCCAACTCAACCCTCCCAGTGCCCCCACCTGACCAGAGCACACACACACTGGACCACTCAGGGACCCAGACAGCTACACGCAGCCCACAACAACATCACTCAAAGTGACAAAGACACAACACACCATCCCCAAAACACACAAAAAGCACACATCACAACACAACAACAACACCATCAAAGGACACTCAGAAACGTAAAGGATGCATCCACATTGCTTACCTCAGATTCCTCACCCTCCAAGTGCCCGCCTGTCCACACACCTCATCCCAGAGCCTCCAAGACCCTTACCCTGGCTTCCCTGGACCTGTGGCCTGCCACTACTGCCCACCCCCAGGAGTTAAGAGGGCTGGGTTGGCCAAAGCTTCCTTTCACACCCACCCGCTGTGAAGCATGGTCACAAGACAAAAGAGGTGAAAGTCCCTCCACAACAGGGGAGGGAGGAGAAAAAGCCATCCACCCAGAGTGTACCACCAGATCTTGGAAATCTCCCCAGAAAGAAGCACCACCACCTGCACAACTTTCTGGGAAGAAGGAGGCTGTTGTGGCCATCTCACATCTCCCTTGGCCCAGATTGCTTAGAGGATAACAGATACCTAAACAAGTCAAACCCAGCCCTCCACATGCAACATCATCCACTGACCCTCCCCTCAGCATTTCTCCGCCTCCCCGTGCCACAACTCCACCTGGTCCAGCCATCCCTCACCCTCCCACATCCACTGATTCCACTGCGCTAGCCAGTTATCCCATTCCCAGGTTCAGTCCTCCCACTACCCCAGACAGTCACTCCCCTCCCAGTTACAGTTCTTCACAATTTTGAACCAGACTCCCCCTTCCCGCCCTAATCATCCCTGAGCAGTGCCTGAACTGCCCATTTGATGCCCCTATCCTGGGGAGATTTCCATGTGTTGCAAGTTTGTAGTGCAAGTTTTCATGCACACAAGTGCAGATCATATTATTGACTGGCAATTGGCCTTGTTCTTTGACGCTTTAGTTACAAATACAGATTGTATGTATTAAAGTTATTTTTTTGTTCAGAGCTTTGTCGCTGGCCTTACTAATGATGCAGAACAATGTATGTGTATATGATCATCTGTTCCATGCTCTGAATGCAACATTCACAGTGGCATGCACTCAATTTGCAGTAGCAGGTGTACCCAGAGTTTGCCGCAGGTAATGGGCTTATTGAGTCAGATGGCTAATGGGGCCAGGATGCTTATCTGTGATGGTCTACTCTTGTCCTCTACATTAATTTTTCTGGGCTCTGCTTTTGTGAACATGTCATATTTGGATACTCTACATCAACAACATCTATTTTGATTTACATGATGACATGAGAGGTGGACAGGGTGCATCATATGTGAGGAAGCTATCTTGATGTGTACACACCAGTGTGGGTGTAAAGTTATCTTGGTTAGGTATGGCTTCATAGTCACATGGGTACATTTACATGTGTGCAGTTCAGTTCAGTAAATCTTTATTTCGAAGAATAAAAATTCCTCATAAAAACACATTACATTATAAAATTTCTTGAAATATCATTACATTTCCTTACTGAACTTCTTATATTAAAAACAACAGTTAAAAAGAGAGGATGTAATTCCTGAGGCAGGTATAATTTTTATAAGACAAATTCATTCCTTGTGTTCCTCAATCTTACTGCTACTTTTAAAAAGCTTAAAATAGCGCATAGGGTGTGGGGATCAGTAGCTTTCTGTAATAACAACAATGCAGTTTTTGCTTGGCGGAATTTCTGTTTCTTTAAAATGTCAACCAAAAACAAACGTCTAGGATTACTATAAAAAGGACATAAAAGTACAAAATGAAGGGTGTCCTGCGGAGACCTATTGTCGCAGCCGCAGGCACCCTTCTGCTCAATTGTTACAGTAAAACCAGCAGGGTAAGCTAAAATGTTTGGTAACCAATTGAGCCTAAAACGGCACATTAAAAAAACGATCATTTTGGCTATACATCAGAAACAGGTATGGTTCCATTCCCTCCCCGTTTCTCACAAAATCATAGGCTGCTAGTGATTTCTTTGCCAGGCCACGACTTCTTCTATCGGAGGCGAATTTTTCTAAAAGCAGTTTTTTCACCTTCAGTTTACAACTATATACAATAGAAGAAGGATCATTAAAAAATTGGCACTGGTCAATACTTGTTAGGGAGTCTTTCACATATTTCAGCCAAGGGATTTGTAGGGCCTTGTCTCTTTGTAAACAGTCTGTGACTATTTCCCTGGTCAGGGCTGCCTCCGGATTAGTCCAAATTCTCATCCATGCCATGGTTGGCCTTAGTTTAACAATGTCAGAGATATATGGCATCCCCAGTTCATCATGGGCAATTTCTGCAGGGATGGTTTGCGGGATATTTAAAATTCTTCGAAAGAATTTATCTTCGTGCTGTTGGAGTTGCTTACAGTCCCTGAAGCCCCATACCTCAGCACCATACGAGGCCTTTGCTGTGCTGATTGAACCATATAGTGCCATTATCTGTTCTGATTTAAAAAAGGGGGTGGTGATGGACAGAGTATCTGAGTTATTCAGAACACTCCTGCCCAGTCAACAGATCAGGGCTTGATCCATCACCGTTTTTTAGCTCACTGCACCATCCCAGTTCAGAACCTGGCTATATGCCCAGATCTCTTGACTGGGTGAGAGTACTCTGTTTAATTCAGAGACTCTGTCCATCACCACCCCTTGTTGTAAATAATTTTGTCCACCCTAAGCGTGGAAGGGTATACTCAGATGTGAGTCCCTTGCTCATTGCACCATCAGGATTCAAGCAAGCCGGGCCGAAGACGCCTGAAATGGCAGAAACCGGTCCCCGGAAGCTTGTTTCCTTCCCAGTGTAAGAATTGGCTTTTGTAGTCTGGTCTGCCCTGTTCCCATGATGCACTGGGCCAGGGACAGACTAATTTGCATACAGCCAGGTTCTGAAACTGGGATGGTGCAATGAGCTAAAAAACGGTGTTGGATCTAGCCCTGATCTCTTGACTGGGTGAGAGTACTCTGTTCAATTCAGAGACTCTGTCCATCACCACCCCTTGTTGTAAATAATTTTGTCCACCCTAAGCGTGGAAGGGTATACTCAGATGTGAGTCCCTTGCTCATTGCACCATCAGGATTCAAGCAAGCCGGGCCGAAGACGCCTGAAATGGCAGAAACCGGTCCCCGGAAGCTTGTTTCCTTCCCAGTGTAAGAATTGGCTTTTGTAGTCTGGTCTGCCCTGTTCCCATGATGCACTGGGCCAGGGACAGACTAATTTGCATACAGCCAGGTTCTGAAACTGGGATGGTGCAATGAGCTAAAAAACGGTGTTGGATCTAGCCCTGATCTCTTGACTGGGTGAGAGTACTCTGTTTAATTCAGAGACTCTGTCCATCACCACCCCTTGTTGTAAATAATTTTGTCCACCCTAAGCGTGGAAGGGTATACTCAGATGTGAGTCCCTTGCTCATTGCACCATCAGGATTCAAGCAAGCCGGGCCGAAGACGCCTGAAATGGCAGAAACCGGTCCCCGGAAGCTTGTTTCCTTCCTAGTGTAAGAATTGGCTTTTGTAGTCTGGTCTGCCCTGTTCCCATGATGCACTGGGCCAGGGACAGACTAATTTGCATACAGCCAGGTTCTGAAACTGGGATGGTGCAATGAGCTAAAAAACGGTGTTGGATCTAGCCCTGATCTCTTGACTGGGTGAGAGTACTCTGTTTAATTCAGAGACTCTGTCCATCACCACCCCTTGTTGTAAATAATTATCTGTTCTGGGCACCAACGTCCCAATCTCCGGGCGAAGCTCGAGATGGCACCATTTGAGGAGACAAGCTTGGTGTAATGTGCCTCGAGCAGCTGACTGAACTGCATGTCCCCGTCCATTAACAGCCCTAGATAGGGAAAGGTCTTTACTTTGCCCAGGGTGTGTGACCCGATTTTAAACACGCTCTTGCTAGTGGGTTTTTTGCCGGCCACCATAACAAAAGATTTTGTTAGATTGACAGACAGGTCCAAGTCTCCCATAAACTCAACAAATCTGTCCACCAAGCGTTGCAGAGCCCTTGGGGTCCTGGCCAGCAAGACCGCGTCATCCGCGTACAATAGTACTGGGAAATGACGTGGTCCTGCTTTAGGAGAGTCGACTTCAAGAGCAATAAGGGCACTCTCTAGGGCATTAATGTAAAGGGAGAAAAGAAAAGGGGCTAATATGCACCCTTGTCTTACTCCCCCTGAACATAAGAATTGATCAGTTTGCCCCCCCTCTGGGCTGAAGCGGACCTTTGCCGTGGTGTTCCAGTGCAGCTCTTTCAGGATGTTAATCAGCCCCTCCTCTATCCCTAGGTTAAGCATCATGGACCACATATAGACCGTACTGCTGCCTGCTTTTGTATACTTAGCTGTCAAAAGATACAGGTTTAGGCACTGGTCACTTGTCGATCTACCCTCCCTGAACCCGTATTGGATTTCAGCCAGGATATGATGTTCCTCAGTCCACTCCATTAGCCTATTTAAGATCACTCGCCCCAGAATTTTGGCAGAAACATCGATAAGCGAGATCGGCCTAAAACATTTAGGATCATCCCTGGATCCTTTTTTAAAAATCGGTACAATCAGTGCCGTGGACCAGGAACGAGGTAGGCCGAATTTAATGGCTGCTTTTAAGACCCTCGTTAAAATTGGTGCCCATAAATGTATATTGCTTCTATATAGGTCCGGTGGGGTACCATCTGGACCAGGGGCCTTGTTTGGGGTCAGCCCGCTGATTGCATTTGTTATCCCCACTAGCGAGAGGGAGATTTTATCAGTCTGTGTGCCCTGCCATTCGCCCTCCTGGATTGCTAAATGTAACTTATTATATAGTCCTTGGAAGTGATTGACCCATTCCTCTGGAAGAATGTTACTACTAATCACCGGGGCAGAATTCTCATTGAAACAGGGCCGATTTACAATTCTCCAGAATTCTGCAAAATCCCTGTTTTCTCCCGCCTCTCTCAGGTCTGCCCACACTTCTGCCTGTAGCAGCTTCTTCCGCTCTTTTACTTTGGTTCTATAGTTTAATCTGCAAGAGGCCACTTCTGTCTTATTCCTTGGTTTAACTTTAAGACAGGCTTTTAGATCCCTTAGGGCTTTGGAGCAGCTTTGTCGAACCATCTTGGGTTCTTCTGCTCTTTCCTCGGGCCTTTGACTTTCAGCATTTTGTCCACTCTGTTTGTGAGAATTGTGAAGGATTTCATTAGTTCTGGACCTTCCTTCAGGGGGTCCAAACAGTCTTCTATCTCCTTTCTACCGTTTTGGACAAGTGATTTATAAAACTCGTCAGAGTCTACCCTTGCCCACTTGAGACGCCTACCCTGGTCTGTTGGCTGGAGGCTAATTCCCCCCCCCCCCCTTTGGATTTGCCTACCCCACATACATCTTTAAAATCTAGAACAAGAGGGTTATGGTCACTAAAGGAACTCCATTTAGTTTTGACCCTGGCAATTCTGTTTTTAGCAAAAGAGGATATTAGTATATAATCTATTATAGTAGAACTCCCTCTACCTTTAAAAGTTGGAACATATTTACCCTCTGCCTCTGGGACTATTAGGTCCATCGTGTGTGCTAGTGAATGGGCTTCTAACATTGCGTTTAATTGTATGCCCTCCTGGTTATGTTCCCAATGGGGTCCCTCAATAAGGGGGCAGGTGTCCCAATATAAATGATCATGAAACAGGTCTGGGCAGAGATGACAGTTAAAGTCGCCCAATACTATTGTCATTGGTACCCCCCCTCCCTTCTTCAACTCAGCCTCATATTTGAGTTTCTCATCTAATTCGCTGAGTGCGCCATTTATTCCCTTTATGGGACCGGAGTTGTAAAAATTGAAAAACTGCACCCTCAGCCCTCTGCTCTGGTATGTTACGGTTTGCAGGGTATGTGAGGACCAAGATGGTACAGTCCATTTCCCTTCCAGTGTTAGATCCACATAGAGCGCCAACCCTCCTCTCGCTCTTCCCGCCCTGCCTTTTTGTGCGGGCACAAAAAAGCACTTATAGCCCTCTATTTGATATATTGCAGCATTGACTGCCCATGTCTCTTGAAATGCATGTGTGCATGTGTGCAGTTGAATACTTATGCAGTGTGATTCTCAAGTCAAAAGCTGATGTATTATTGTGCATGTGCCCTTGAGCATGACCCTTTTTCTCATGTACGATCCAGTTTATGAGTGCCTGTTTGTTTACTAGCTCAGATACATGCAAGAAGTTGTGTGCACATGGTGAAGTTTATGCCGGAGCAATGTGCAGTGTGTCAGTGTGACCTTAAAGTCCTAGGGTACATCTAGTTGCTGCCACATCATTTGGAAGTATGCAGAGTGTGTCACTCCATTGTGTAAGGTGAGAGTTTGGAGATCAGACATAGGTCTTGCTTACCTTTGAGATCACTGTGCTGACTGCCTCTGATAAACATACCTAATATGTGCCATTAGCCATGCATTGATGTCACATTACACTTTATCTACTCTACTTGGTGGTATTACAATACATACCAGTCCTGTACACAAGTCCAATCTCTGTAACTCCACTGTGTACTGTTACAGTTTACCTGTCAACACGGTATGACAGCACAGTCACCAGAAGACAATTTGAGGCCAACACAATGTGAGATACTCCACTATGTCCTTTCACTCTGTACATTCATTACCTGTACAATACTCCTGTATACACCAATTTGCTCACCAATATTTCATGCTAGGCTATGCCAGTGTTTGACCCTCCCCACCTCTCCATAGTGTGACACTATACTATGGGAGAATGATTTGTGTCCAAAACCATTGTGCACCTCAGCACGGTTTCTCCATTTGATATGTGCTATTTGAGTATTCTTAATTGCAGTCATGGGTAATCCTGTATTGCACAGTTGATTTTACAACACAGCCCTCTAGGCATATGTGGTTGCCCACGTTTTGGAGCAGTAGGTAATATCGAAAGTGTCTAGGTATTTGCTGAGGCACTGCCACCCATTCTATGTGGGAAGTGATCTGTGTGCTGTGATGATTTGCGATGCTCTTGTTCATGATGGGGATTTCAGATATGTCTGTCCCTGGTTGCAGTGGTGTTAACACAATGCTTACTGTCTATGCACTGCTGACAGTGGTTGATGCATTATCCTTGACAAGTGTGAGGCCCCCTGATGTCAGTTTAGTTTGCTGTGGGATGTGTTAAGCTGTGAAAAGGTTAAGAAGTTGTTGGGTAGGGATGCAGTATTTGGCCTGCATTGGCTCTTTCTACAGACAAGTGCATGTGTGCGTTATGTTTTTATTGCAGGACATTGTGTGTAAAGAGTGTGTGTCTTTAAATGTATTGAGATGGGTGTGTATTTGGTACTGCGCATTTTGTGTGTTCATGTCACATAAGGCAATGTGTGGTCTTGTTTATTTTCTGGTTTTGTGTGGCCAATTGTGCTATGGCCCCCTATCTTTGAGCAGTCACTTGTAAGGATTGTGCCTGGGAATGCTTGGAAGGGACACTGACACCATGGTCCCTTTGTGACTGGTGGAGTGTCTATGGCAGTGTTGCCAGATTTGTCTGGATGCAGTACACTTTGGGGTTAAATGTGTGATTTGGTTATTTGCTTTGATAGATTATGCAGTTATGTTATGTTATGTTAAAATCATTTATACTGCGCACGGTCACCAGTCGGTTTCATGGCGCTCACAGACAAATAACGGGGAAACAGAACAGCAGGATTACTCATAAGCTAATTGAAAAAGGTGGGTTTTAAGTAATTTACGAAAACAGGTATAATTGGGGCAGAGACGGAGTGAAATCGGAAGGGAATTCCACAGTGAGGGAGCCAGGAAAGAAATGCACAGACCTCCATGCTTTTTACGTTTATACCTAGGGGTGAATAGTAGGTTATGGGCAGTGGAGCGGAGGGCTCTTGAGGGGATGTGACGCTTTAGGCTGGAAAGGATGAAAGCAGGGGCAAGATCAATGAGAGCCTTAAAGACAGTGCAGCCCAATTTAAACATGCAGCGGGAGGCCACTGGAAGCCAGTGCAATCTCTTCAGCAGGGGCGAGACATGTTGGTGTTTGGGCTGGTGGAAAACCAGTCTTGCCGCCTGATTTTGTACCAGCTGCAACCGATGAAGATGGTAGGCAGGTATCCCAACATAGAGGGAGTTAGCGTAGTCAATACGCGAGATGACAAGAGCCATGATGACAAGTATGAGGGCTTCAGTAGTAAGAAACCTACGAATTTTGCAAATCCTGCGTAGGTGGAAAAAGCAGGAGGATGTAACAGCATTAAGTTGAGGCCTCATGAACAAATCACTAGGTATAATTACACCTAGGCTTTTCACCGAGTTGACGGGACAAGGCGGAGGTCCGAGAGAGGGGGGCCAGAAGCTGGAATTCCAAGGGTTAGCTGACCCTCCTATCAGTACTAACTCCGTCTTGTTGGGATTGAGCTTCAACTGACTGAAATGCATCCACTCAGAGATAGCAGGCATGGTGGATTGAAAATTAGCATGGGAGGAGGGGAAGGGATCGACAGGAAAAATCAACTGTAAATCATCTGCATAATTAAAGATAGTGACCGGAGTGTGACGGAGAGAAACTATGAGAGGTTGCATATAAATGTTAAACAAAAGAGGCGAAAGAGCAGAACCTTGAGGAACACCACAGAAAGAGAGAAGTAGGGGGCAAAGAAGGTGGACAGATGAACTGACTGGGAGCGCTGGTGTAAAAAAGACCTGATCCAAGTCAGGGCCCTGCCCTGAATACCCGCATTATTGACACGGTCGATCAAGATAGCATGATCGACCGTGTCAAAAGCAGCTGACCGATCTAATAGAACCAGTGCCTGTGCCGTATTCTTGTCGGCGCCTTGCCTCAGCACATCCATTACGGCCACGATGACAGCTTCGGTAGAATGCGCTGGTCTGAATCCAGCTTGCTGGTTATCCAAGAAGGAAGATCCTTCAATGAAGGCGCTGAGGCAGCGAGTGACATAGGTCTCCAGTATTTTCCCCAAGTAGGGGAGAAGGGAGATCGATCGATAGTTACTCAGGACAGAGGGATCAGCACCAGGCTTTTTGAGTATGGGAACTATTATTATTATTATTATTATGAGTTCTTATATAGCGCTCGATTACCCGTAGGCATCGCGGCGCTTGCCTTGGGAACCCGTCCTGGCTTTTCCCTGTGAGATACCCGTACTGGGCATCCCCAAGGTGAAAGCCAGGCATCCCGCCGCAGGGGGGCCATAGTGGAGATTAAGCAGGCTAATGCCCAGAGCTGCAGAGTGTGAACCCGTGATTCAAGTAGGCACCGAAGCGAGAATTGTCGAGTCCGTGGATAATTGGGCTCAAGACCCTGCCGCGTCGGGAATTGAACCCTGGTCCCGGGTCTGACCTCTGCTTCAGGGTCTGCCTCTTCTAACCAGTGAGCCACACTTCTCAACTACAACTGCTTGTTTAAAAGAATCCGGGACTATGCCTGTAGCGAGCGAGTTGTTAAGAAGTTCCAGCGGGGGATCAGGGCAGGACAAGAAAGCTGCTTTAAGAAATTGAGGGGGACAGCAGTCATTAGGGGAACCCGAGCTCACCGAATGTAAAAAGGGAAATGAAATCGGTCGAGGAAATGGGGGGGGAAAACATCAAAGCGACAGGGATTCATAGGGGGTAGAAAAGAAGAAGTGGGAGACGAAGAGGGAGGAATATCGTTTTTAATAGTGGTGATTTTGTCAATAAAAAAAGAATTGAGGGAATCACAGAGGGCTTGTGTGGGTTGAGGTTTAACAGTGATACGGTCTGGCAAAGTGAGTTCCTCCACAATTGAATATATGTCCTTAGTCTTGGAGGCCGAATCCAAGATTTTCTGAGAGAAGTAAGAGGTTTTGGCCAGTAGGATAGATTTCTTGTATTGTTTTAGTAGGTCAACATATGCAGTTTTTAATGTCTGTGCACTTAGCTCAGGATACATATCTGTTCCAGGGAGGACTGCGAGCAGATAGGCCTATCCACTCTTTTGCTGCACATGACCAATCCTGTAGGACTTCTTTGGGGTGGTCTGTGATAAATGTCTTTAGCAATTGCTTTGAGTAGTGGATTACACTAGACATCCTTGACCTGAGCTCAGCTCCTGTGTGGCATTGTGGAGCCGGGAACTCTTTGGAGTAGATTGGCACCTGTCTCAGAGATTGTCCCAGGTGTAGAGCATGGAAGGTGGTGGAAGGGTAGGTGAGGGGTAAGTATGAAGGTTATTTTAAGTTTGACTTTCAGGGAAGGTCACAGTGAGGCATGAGTAGTGTACCAGTGGCATACACATGACATATTAGTTACGACATATAAATTGTTGGTCACTGGATGCCTAATGATAGGTCATCTCATTGAGGACATCTTTCATACAATTTGAATCTCTGTGCCACACATGGATTAGTTGATGTCCTAAGAGTAGTGTCATACATGAGACCTTTTACATTCCATGAACATATGCTAACACTCATTTCTCTAGACATTTCTTGCAGAGGTCCCTCCACTTTTGAATAGTTGACTTGTTTTTATACAGTGTTGGTGACTTATAGTTTGTGGAGGAGGCAAAGTAAGAGTTTTATATTCTTACAGAGAGCTCTATTAAGGAGTTGGCATACAGACTGACGAGTTAAAAGGTTTGTAATCTGCACAATTGTCCAATTACTCACATTTATTCACAAGAGTGGAAGGCCAGTATGAGGAAGAGGAGGTTTGTCATGGGTCCTAGGTCAGAGTTTACTGCTTTCAAGATGGCTTCTTGATGACACATTGGCATTCTGACTAGATTCCTAACTTAGTGCTACATTTTGAGAGGTTAAGTGATGGTTTGGAGGAGTTCAGTGGAGTGGCAGGATAGTCAGTGTTATTGATGTACAGGACATACTCACATGAGGTCATTTAGTGCAGCAGTACACAAATGAGACAAATGCCCACTGGTGTCATTATTTGGTATGGTCTGCGTAGGGTTTGGGCTGACCTGTGATGTTATAGCAGTGGGAGCTCTCTTAACATGTCATCTGCCTTTGCTCTCAGACTCATCCAACACCTTATTGTACTACTGTGAACTAACCAAACACATCTCGTTTGCACTTGCCTTCTCTATTCCTCCTTGGTTCTGGTCTAACCCTGATTTCACTGCAATGATCGCCATTGGCCCTTTCAGGTGAATCTTGCCTCATCCGTCACTTGTGTTGCTTATATCCCTTTTATCATGATCCTACTGAGATGTCACTATGAACACTGGGTCTGCACATCACTCCTTTCAGCAGCTATGTTGTGCTGATTGGAGGTTAAGTCTTGTTGGCTCTGGGCTGAAGGATGATATGAGAATCTTGAAAGCATGAAATCATGTGCTTAACTTCTCCATCCATAAGGGCAAGTTTGGCAACCGCTTTACCGCTGCTGTGACGTGACCTCCACAGCCAGGCTAGATAGTATCATTGCTTTGGTGGCAATGTACCTTCGGGTGAGGAATGGGACTTTAACTGTGGTATATGATCCTGTGTCCATCTGGGTGTCCGATGCTGACAGGTAAGTTATCCATGTGTGATTGCTGTGTATAGTTATTGTCAAGGGGTTGCAGGCGTGGAGATGTTTTGGACTTACCTATGTGGTGATCTGTGGCGGCGTCGTATTTGCTGGTAGTGGATCAGGTAGAGCAGCGGCAGGGCTTGTAGAGCAGGAACCATGATGTGCAGGAACGTGGAGAGGTGTCTCTGATTTGAGTTTCCCGCTCCATAGTTGTGTTTCCACTATCTCTGATGAGCTGGTTTTACTGCCGTGTTCCGATGGCATGGTTTGCCCTTTGTGATCTGGTGGGCGGTCGGGAGTCCTTCCGCACAGCTGACTTTCTCTATTGGCTCCCTCTGGTACCACTGCGGAACAAAACTTCTACCGGATCCGGAAACACCGTGATGGACGGAAAGGGGCTATCTTTGGCCATTGTAATAAGGAGGTGTCACGATTCTCTCCCTGTGCTCTCGTGCCCACCACCAGGGGGCCGAATTGTGGGGCGTTCCAGTGTTATAATATGCCGCCAGACACTCACCTGTATGCATATCCTGACTTCCAGGCATTTGACACTTATTGGGAATTGACATCCATTCCCAATCCATGCCGGGTTTTGTAAAAGCCAGCCTGCTTAGACTTAAAGCCAGCCTACTCATGCCTGAAACTCCATTACCCAGAATTCCCTGCTCACTGCTTTGTATCCACCCCTGCAGGCCAAGGATGGGTGGAGGAATTCGGCTCACCTGTGGCTGGCTGCTGCTAGCCTGCTCACACCAGCTGCATGTGATTACTGTGAGCTCTTTTAAGCCCCAGCTCCCTTCAGGCAAAGGTTGGTCATTGTAGCTGTTTACCGGTGAGACCAATCCTTGTTTCCAGAGTTCCCTGAGCTTTTGCTATTCTTGTTTCCAGTGTTTCCTGAGCTTTAATTATGCTTTGTTTCTGACCTGCTGCTGTTTTCCCTGTTCCTGAATTAGCACTGCCTGCAGTGCTACCCTGACCACATAGCCTTAGTATTCCTTGTTCCTGAACTACAGCAGTTTCCCTTCTCCTGAATTAGCACTGCTTGAAGTGCTACCTTGTTTCCTGATTCCTGAGCTATAGTTAATCCTTGTTCATTGATTCCTGAGCTACAGCTAATCCTTGTGCCTCAATTAGCACTGCCTACAGTGCTACCTTGTTTCCTGAGTTCCTGAGCTATAGCTATTACTTGTACCTGAATTAGCACTGCCTGCATTGCTACGTTGTTTCCTTAGTTCCAGAGCTATAGTTATTCTTTGTTCTTGTTCCTGCACTTAGCTATTTCTTGTTCCTGATTTGCAGTGCTTGCCGTGCTCTCTTGACTCCTTGTTTCCTGAGCTGTAGCTATGTCCTGTTTCCTTGAACCAGTACTGCCTGCAGTGCTACCTTGACTCCTGAGCTCTAGTAATTTCCCTGTTCCTGAACTAGCACTGCCTGCAGTGCTACCTTGACTCCTTGAAGCTCTAGTAATTCCCTGTTCCTGAACCAGCACTGCCTGCAGTGCTGCCTTGACTCCTGAGCCTTACCTCACTTCTTGTTCCTTCCCCAATACTGCCTTCTATGCTTCTTTGTTTTCTTGATTCCTTAACCTGCACTATTCTAGTATACCCTTGTAGCCTCCCCTTCTGTATATCCGTTTCCAGTCCCTGCCTTACTTCCCATTTCCTTGGTTCCAGTTCTAGTTTGCTTTCTTTCTATTTTGCTGTCTTACTTCTGTTACCTTGTATGTTTGTTACCTGCTTTCTGCCAAGTGTGCCCGGTCATTTCCTTCCTTTCCTGTTAAGCACTCCTCCTTGCTAGCTCCTTGTCTATTGTGCTTGTGTTTAGTTATACCCCTCTGCTGTTACTGCCTTGCGCGTTCCTGTTTGATCGCCAGGATCCGTGAGCACAGCTGGCTACCTAGGTGGTGTTTCTTGTTCACTGTGAGTATTGTCTTTGAGTTACATGTATCACATCACCATAGGTATAAGCTCCCTAGACCCTGCCTTTGTATCCATATCCTACATGTGGGTATTTGCAGTCAGTATCTGTAACAGCAATTGCGGGTAAGAAACTTACTGAGCTTCAGTCTTCCCGTGTGGAGCTCCTGAGTGCTTTACCCCACACACCCCTTTATTGTTAATGTTGTTTCATATATATGTCTTGCACATTCATCCAGGGTGTAGTTATTCTGAATGCTAAATTGCTTTGTGAGTGCCCTTCCTTTCTTAGTCTTACCTATCTTGTTAACTTGTACAGGCTTCCCCTTTGGATCCCTTTTTCTCCTCTGACTCCTGTATGATCCTGGGCAGCGCTGTACTCCTCTTCCTGTGTAAGTTTTCTACCCAGTTCCCAGTCCTTGCCCAAGTCCCTGACTGTGTTTCCCACATAGTCCCGGGCAGTCCCTGACAGGAGGATGTGATGACTACTTCCGGAGTAACTAAATCGACGTTTTCCCCCACCGCCAGCACCACGGAGGTGCCAACGACGTCCATCATAATCAGCCCCTATGTTAATTAGCACAGAGGAGTGTAGACAATAGATCCCAAAGCCCAGTTTCAGAAGAATTTTCAGAAAATTAGTACTGTGCAATCGGATGGCAGATTAAAAAAAAAGCCAGCACTCAAAAAGATCTTGTAAAAATCCAATTATTGCATATAAATTAAAGCCAAAGCCGGTCTACACTTGTTAACATGGATCCATAATAAGAATCGGAGACAAACATATCCTGAGATTGGCCGATTAAACTTAGAAAAAATAGAAAATGTAATAAGATCTAGGGAGATACTTCATCACATGGAATGCTACAAATACTAGCCATTCCAAATTGACCCAATTTGAACTTGGTTAAAAGCATCTAATCCCAAGTATAGGAACCAGATCCAGATAGAGTTATATGCCGTTTGTGGTTTGGATCAAGTAGTATACCTGTACATAGTGTTTTAATAGTTTCATGTTTCCCTGTCGCTCTCTCGTTCATTTGGAAAACACTCCCTCATCCACTCCTTACCCCTCTTTTTTAATTCTAAAGGTTTATAAAACATGGATGGCTTTCCAAGAGCAAGGGTGGTTTCCCTCGTGTATTGAAGCCAGGTAATCCTATCATCTAAGTCACAAGTGAGACAGTCTTTAATACCTTTAAATTATGGACCACAATTACAAAGGGGCTTATCTATACTAAAAGTGGACTACACATCGATACATCCAATCGATGTCTTCAGACGCTGTTGTCTTCTACTTGGAGACAGCTAACATCCGTGTAGCCACAAATACCAGTGTCTGGACAGAATTAAAAAAAACATATGATGATACAAAAATATTGTGTCAAGAATATCAGGACATCAAATAGTGGACAGGAATATCTATGGTTAAAAATTAAAATATTATTTTACATATCGTTTTTAATATGGTAAAAAATACCAATGTAGTAAATATTGTTTTATTTAATATTGTTTATGAGCATTAATTAATATGTAATTTATTCCACTGTGTTATATTATATTTTTTTATAGTCATGATTTTAGTAAGTTTTTTTATTTATATTAAAAATTGTATATTTAGATCTTTTTTTGCATAAAAATAATTGTTTGATAATGTTTTTTAGCAGCAGAATATTGGGTTTTTATGGGGTAAGGGTGCGGGATATTTGAAAAAATTTGCATTTTAAGTTAAATTGTATGTTAATAATTTTGAAAAACAATTTTGAATATCTTTTTTTAAATTTATATTGTTTTTTACACGTTTTAATTCTAATTTTTATATATATTCACTGAAAAAATCATAGGCTTCAGGGACGTTATAGTTAGAAATTAGCATTTAAAAAACCTTTATCAGTGATGTCATTTGAGATGTCATCAGTGATGTCATGAGTGATGTAATGTGAGGTCATCAGCAGTGCATTGCGGGCGAGCGAGTTATAGTTAGCTGAACTAACTATAACAGGGCAATTTCAATGGTTTTGTACGAGTGACATGTCCAACTAACTATAATGCCCCTGAAACCTATGGGCCTCATTTATGAGGCCGTGCGTCACTTTTACGCTGCCGGTGCATCACTTTTTGTGACACAACAGCAGCGTAAATAATGTGCCTTGTTGCACCATATTTACAAAGTGACGCATCTAGGTAGATGCGTCACTTTGTAAACCCCTGCTCCACATTATACCTGCGCCAGGTATAATGTATGCAGGGGGGGGGGCGTTCCCCCGCAATAAGCCTTGTAGAAGTGACGCAGTGAAATCTATGAGATTTCACTGCGTCACTTCTAGGACTTCTAGGACGCCGTTGCGTCAAAATCTTGCGTAAGACTGACGCAAGCCCTTTCACTTGGGGCTTGCCCCATGTGAAAGGATGAAGTGCTGGAGTTGCGTCACTTTTGTGACACACTCCAGCAATGCGTCACTTTTGCGCTTACAGATACGTCAGAAATACTGACGTATCTGTAACTCCTTGCGCCATGATGCGTCATACTGTAAATATGACGCATCAGGTATGTCGCAAGGAGTGCGCACTGAGAAGTGACACATCGCTGTTTTCACGCAGCGATGCGTCATTTCTCATAAATGAGGCCCTATGTTTTTTTCAGTGAATTTCTAAGGTTTTTAAATGCTAAATGCTAATTTCTAACTATAACGAGCCTGAAACCTATGGTTTTGTCAGTGAATTTCAGAGGCTTGTTAAATGCTAATTTGTAACTGTAACGTGCCTGAAACCTATGTTTTTTTCAGTTAATTTGAAAGGTTTTTTAAATGCTAGTTTCTAACTATGAATATAGAGGTAGGACATGTGAAGAAAGAAGAAAGAACCCACCGAAAGAAGAAAAAGAAATGCAGAAAGAAGCAACAGAAGTCCTCATAGACGAAGAAAAGTGCAGGGGAGATACGCAGAAAGAACAAACAGAGGAGCAGAAAGAGGCCTTGTTGCAAAATCACCCTGTACCCTCAACTTTTTCCGATAGGTACTGGTGGTAACTGACTCTGACTAACCAGTCCTAGAGCCAGTGCTATGCTAAAAGACACTAGGATTAAAGTTAAAACAATTACATACACTAGGAAACACTATGCATTGGGGTACCCCTGTGATCACCATGGCCTCCTCTGTAAGACCCTGGTACATAATAGGGCAGGGGCATTAAACTACCTCTTAAAACGCACCATAGGGAGCGATTGCACACTGGTGAAGGGAGGGGGCACTGAGCTGATGTGTGCAAAAACACCCTGAGGCCATTTTAATTTGGGGGATAAAGTCCCCTTGAATCCTAAGTATTTCTTGGGTCAAACTAGCCCACCAGGTATCTCCGGTTAGCGCCACTGAGCTGCGTTGCAGAGAGAAGTGTAAAAAAGGGCACGGCCTGGACCACCTCTCTGCAACGCAGCACAGTGGCACTTACTAGAAGCACCTGGTGGACTAGTAGGCCCCCAGGGGCCCTCAGAATTGAAGTGGAATTATGTTCCCAAGTTAAAACGCGCCACAGGGCGTGTTTGCACACGTCACCTTAGGCCCCATCCCATTCCCCAACACCGGTCTTTTTTTTATAAGAAGGGGGGCTAGGTGGCCCCCCTTCTGTTCCTTTTTTATCAGTCCTGGGGACCCCATCCCCCAGGGCCTGACCCCATTTTTTTTGTAATAAAAAAATTGGAAGGGGGCCGAGTGGCCCCCATCCCTAGGCCATAATCGGCTCCAGGGACCCCATCCCCCAGGGCATGGCCAATTTTTTTTACTATATTTTAATTTTTGGTGGGGGGCTGCGTGGCTCCCCTCTTCATCCCCCGGGGCAGGCCTTTAATTTTTTTTTATAATTTGGAAGGTGGGCAAAATATGCCCCCCCCTCCTGGGCCACTTATGGCACATCAGACGCCCCACAGGAGGTGGAGCCAGCACTGTGAAAGGAAAGAAGGAGTCATGTAAACAGAGTGTTCTAGAACTTGTTTGGACTGAGCAAAGGCCCCTCTGCCCTCAGAGGACACAGGATTTTGGGGTATAACTATTGGGACCCTTATCCCAAGAAATTAGATGACTTTTGGGCAACAAAAAGAATCCTTTGCTGAGGATAGGAAGCTGAAGAAACTGAGGAGAGACTATCCCTAAGCTGAAGTGCTGCTTGGGGGATTGGCCTGCAGTGGTTGCCTGAGTGCCAAAGGAAGGAGAAAGGAACTTTGTGTACTTTATTTCAACTTGTAAGGATCTACAAGGGCTTGGAACATAGCTTGCCTCCTCCTGAAGTCTCAGGGACAACAGACTTCACCCACCAGTTCCCCAAGAGTCTTCCTGAAGTGCCTGCAGTTGTGCTGGACATTTTTAGGACTTGCATGTAGCAAGCAGCTGGAAGCGCGACTCAAGAACAAGAAGCGTGTCGCTGAACTGCCTCTGCTGCTTCACAACACGAAGCCCGTCGCATTGCCGGAGAAGAGGATCGACATTGCAGCAGACGCCGCTGCATCACCGGGAAGCGTGTTGCAGGAGAAAAGGATTGACGTTGCCTCAGACGCCGCTGCATCTCCGAGAAGTGAGTCGAAGGGCCTGTCACGGCTCATCGCCGGAGAAGAGGTTCGACGTTGCTGCAGACGCCGCCGCATCACAGAGAAGAATGTCGCAGGGCCTGTCGCGGCTCGCTTCATTGTGGAAGCAACACGCATCGCCAGGAGAGAGGATCGACGTCGCACCAGACGCCGCTGCATCACTGGGAAGCATGTCGCAGGGCCTGTCAGGGCTCGGATCATGTAAAGCATCTCGCATCGCCACAGAAGAGGATCGATGTCGCAGCAGATGCCGCCACATCACCGGGAAGTGTGTTGTATCAAGGAGAAAGCGTTAGCTTTATTTCTTTGCACCAGATCTTCAACGCATCACGGTCCTTGCATGTAAGGGACTATCACCTTTCCTGCAACACTTTCATTGCTCTGAGTGTCGCATCTTAATGTACATTGACTCAAAGTGTCGCATTTTAAGATCTAAAGAGAACTAAGCTAATTCTACCAGTTTAAATACAGTATTGTGGATTATTGTCGTTTGTGGTCTTGTGATAAGTCTATATAAAGAATACCTTTTTTTATATAAAATCTGTGTGGTGACCATCTGTAGTGTTGTCACTCGATTACTGTATGTGTTCACAAATGCTTTACACACTGCCTCTGAGATAAGCCTGCTAGTTGTTCTAAGCTACCCAGGGGGTGAGCAGGGGTTATTTTAGGAGTGTACCCCCTTACCCTGACTAGAGTCAAGGGTCCCTATTTGTCACAAGTACCTACCTGTGCCAACTAGAGACCCCCAATTCTAACAATTCCTGACAGCAAAAGACTCCTATGCACACAGCTACCCCTGGGTGAGGTAACATGAGTACTACGGTGCTCCTGTGGGAGTTAAGTCTAAAGGGGTTTGCTCAAAGTCCTCTCCCAAGTGTCCCTGATTTTTAAATTTCCAACTGCGACTTACCCGTTGAAGTTAACAGCGATTGGCAGCTGTGTTCACACACTGCACACGTCCCCCGTGGGTCCCCTGTGTCACTCCCTTGGGTGGTTGCTTGTGGCCCTAGCACTTCTACAGGCTCTAGGCCTTGTGTCTAGTCAAGTCGTGGTTCTTATACCACTTTATTGATATATAATTTAGTTCCCCTAGGGCTCAACTTATATTTTGCTAATTTACTGTGTTCTATTAAGTATAACTTATGTGTTTTGACCTCTAGCCTCATAAAGAGACTAGTAGGGTGTGTTTAGATTAAATACATGTATTTCATATATATACCTGGTGTGGTTCTCCTTTCATTTGTTCATTCATGAGATTACAGACTGGTAAAACAAACTGCTTTACATTCCTTCAAGGCATAGTCTGAAGGCTGCTCTCCTTAGCTACCACTAGGCTAGCTTTCAATAAAGGTTGTCTTTAACCTATCACCTCTAAGGGGCTGTTGGGAATGATGCAAGGTGCCCTCTATAACTAGTGGACAGCATATGCCTGAACAACTTTTCACATTGGTGTGCAGCGGTTGGAATTTAAAGCTTGTCTTTGTTTTACCAGATAATCTCAAGTGATTGACTACCTGAAAATCACTAAAGGTACCCGAGGTCCATATGATACCAGCATCAACTACAGTAAGTTCTACTGAACTTGGCGTTGTGTGTCAAGGTCTTAGCACATCCTTTCTGCAACTCAAGAGAGTTTAGTAGGCCTCACTAGAGTAGTTAGGTGGGTACACCACACAACACTAGTGATGTCTTCAATGCCAGGAACCAGTGCATCCCTGCCAGATGTCAGTACAGCACTGACATCCAAGTATGACACATTCCCATTCTTAGAATTGGGAGCCTTGTGTACTACCAGGAGATTGAAGACAGGCAAAAGTGCAAACACCCAACGCCTCAAGGAGGTGCTGCTGCTGGATGATCTTAGATAAGCCTTGGGGCCTGAAGGGGTAGGCAGTGGGGCAGCTCGCAGAAACTGACTGAGGACTTTAGAGTGATCCGCAGAGGCCGCAGCTGAGGCTGAGACACTGTGCTGCTGCTGCTTTAGGGTTGTAGTATCGCAGCGCTCTACCCCACACATTGATGGCTGTGGGGGCTGTGGCGGCAGTGAGTGGACAAAGACGAAGGTGGCAAGTACCGGTGGGAAGCAGTGACTGTGACTGAGACGGTTCACGGTCCGCGGATCGCAGTTTGCGGCCTTCAGTCTGCCGTGACGGGGGGCAGAAGTGGCGGCTGCTGCAGCGTTGTAGCATCGCAGCATTGCTGCGCTTTTCCCGGGCATAGACAGCGGCGGCAAGCGGGCAAAGGACGGAGGTCTCCAACCTTTGCCTGCAGTTACTTCAAGCAGACAAGCAACGTCTGGAACATCTGGAACATTGCAAAACACCTGTGAAAACTCGTGTTGAAGGCGACATCCGCATCCTTCTGGTTCCAGTCCAGTCTTTGTAGGTGGCCGGAGCAGGAGAGGAAACATTTTAGCTGAAAGAGCGGCGGCGGCTGCGACGAGGCAGCGAAGCGGAGTAGCAGAGCTACTAAAGGTGGCTGAAGGAGGCGGGGGGTTCTGCGGCTAGCTAGGCGCAACCATCAAAGCAAACAAAGAGAACAAGCGCAGAGGCTGAGGCTGAGGAGGCGCATGCGAGTATCAGGCAAGTGGAAAAGTCACCCAGGGCCACAGTACAGCCTGCTTTGCCTCACTCACCCCACCTGCCTCACCTGCCTCACCTGCCATACCTGGCTGCCTGAGGCACTCGGTGGGAGTGCGTTGAGCAGCGTGGAGCAGCTGATTAAGCTAGTGGGCTGTGTCCCCCAGCTCCTGCTCCTGCGCCATCAGCGTCCGCACTCCTTCTGTGCCTTACCCTTGTGATCAGGTGTTTTAATCATGCTCTCAATTTACAGGAGCCACCAGAGGCTAATCGGTGCAATTGGTGCAATCTGGGTTGAGGTGTGAGAGCACATAGTGGACTAGGTGTAGGGAGTTCCTGTGCTAAGTTTCAACGCATAACTAACAGGGGACACCCTACAGGTGGCACTGCTATTTACATATATACATAGACGAGGACAACATTCAGCAGTGTAATGAGGTCAGGCAGGACAAGAAAAAATCCACATCAACCCACGAAACGGAATAGTAAAGCTAAAATGGATACCAAAGGGACTGCCTCCCCCCAGAGTAGCACAACCAAACCTCCACGAAACCAAGGAACTGCACTAATACCACCCATTTATTCAATTTTCGGCTCAATGAACTCAACTGGCAAATTTACATTTCTGAAAGATCCCCTCACAGCCATCTATTCAATGCCTGAAAAGGTTCATGGACTCCAAAAACCATTGACGCCGCATAAATTAAACCCCTCTCAGATGGTTGACAAAACAGCTAATATCTCACCCATAACACCGGCACAACGCGCGAATGGTACACCACATATTACTGGAAAAGAAGGGCCAAACATGAGCGAGTCAACACTACAAGAAGGCGAAAACTCGCTTAGTGGGGCAATAACAAGCAACTAATTCAAATACAATTACAAGTACACACAAAACCGGGAGATAATGGTCAAGAGGAAGAACGAGTGCAGTGTAAGATTCCAGACAGTATCTCGGACAGTATTCCGGATAATATCCTGGAGAATACAACCACAAACACAAGTCAAACTAGAGTAATATTAATATCTACACCACCATCAGTATCAATTGGTAAGACTAACATGGACCAACAAGCGGCAGCAAATCCTCATTCTCCTAATACCCCGGAATTAATATGTGATACAGGTACAAAGGCTTATAGTAATACGGACGTCGCCTGTAAAGAAAGGCCCAAAAATCACTCCACACCGGGACAACAGACAAAGCAACTCAATGAAAATGAAGAATTCTGTAATATAGATGATTTTTGCGACTCATGGACGGAGTCTCAATCAATATTGAATAATAAAGAGATATTACAAGCGATGAGTACAACATCCAAGCCCATCAAACAAACAATGAGCAAACCAACATCGAAGCAACAATTAGGTATACAAAAAGCAACAGTAGATTTATTTTGCACTTCAGCGCAGGTAACACCAAGCGGAAGAAACTTAGTAAGCAGCTGTGCAATTAGTAATGAAGCAATAAACTTGAAAGGAGAAATAAAATCTCAGCAAACCAAATCAATCAACAACATTACAAGGAAGAAAATGGCAAAGTGAAATAGACGAGCGAAAAAACTTCTCAGAATACTGCTCCAAGTAAAGTACAACAGAGCAACCCACAACAAATGGAAAAAAAGCCAAAATCAGGAGACTCAACTGAGGATGTAATTATACCACACCACCCAACGTTAGAATCGATTACATGTAGACATGTTCCTTTTATCGAAGCAAACCAACAAATGTATAAGGAGATGAGTACAACAAACAATCCACAACCGCCTTGACAAAAAGACAAAAAAAACGAGCTAGGAATGCTAGAAATCGTCTGCACACCAGTAAAACAGCGAATAAATATGCCCTGGATAACTATCCAATTTTTTATCTCCCCAATGGCAAACAGAGATCATCATTGACATCAGGGAAACATCGAAAACAAACTGAGGAAGAGGAAGAAAACCTACTGGACCAGTCAGTGTCAACTGAAGCATTGTACCGATCGAAAGAAGCTCTGCCAATAGCAAATAGTCCATTGGTGATAAATCGGAACCTCGAGTGCAGTAACCATGATCCATCTACAATACGTACACTCAAGGGGAGTAGCATAAATTGGAGCCTCGAGAGTAGTGACCTTGATTTACCCACAATAAATAAACCCAAGGGGAGCACAATGAGACAATTAAAGGGCACTGGAAATAAAACAAAACAACCTGCAAAGTCACCAAAGCTCCAACAGAGACAGACCCTGATTGCACAAGTAAATGGCGATCCTCCAGACAGAAACACCAAAAAAGATCCAAAACTAGGGGTGTGCAGACAAGGATCCTCAAGGGAAATGATAAAAAAATTCAATAATCCTAGAGGAACAGTAAGCTACGATCAGAAACTGACCATCAACTCACAAGAAAATGACCCTCCATACGTAAATCCCAGCTACGAACTTACAAGCCTGCAATAGTGACATCAAACAAGACAAGCAAGTCATTGTGAAGGTAGAACAGAGCTCGGGAAACATGAAGGAAGATCTGCTACTGATTAACATAAATACGGAGTGTGACAACGCAAATAGCAATAGAACAACTGAAAAGGAAAAAAACTCATGGCCATGTCACTCCATAACATCTTATCAGCAAGGCCGAAATAGCATTATGAGAAGCATCAAGAGAGGCGATAGAAAAGTTAATTTGAAGATTGATCAGCCTCTAGAAAACATCAAGAAGGATCACCGTCTGATTAACACAAAAAGGCAGTGTATCGCTACAAACGGCAGGGACAATAAAGAGTTAAGAAAAAATCAGACAAACGAGGAGACACCACCTTCTCACACGCAAAAAAAAAGAACATATCAAATATAACAAATAGGATCCTATTTACGCCACACTATCATTTTACAAGATACCATAAAATTCAAGGACTGAGGAATATCACTCACCAACCTAGTAATACAACGTTATCCGTCTCCATTTCTAACGTTAAGCATCCCCCAAGTAAAAACCTCAACATAAGATATAGTCCCCTCAGTACTGCGAGGTGCCAAAGGTGCAGATGGCATAAACATAGAGCAACAGAGAAAAAAACACTCAGGATTGCCCACCACTGGGTGGACAGGAGAATGAAGCTACAGTATATTTGACAAGACAGAGATTTACCCCATAAAAATTCTATCCTGGAACATCGCAGGAGCAAAAGGTATCCTACAAGACAAAGGAAAGACAGAGTCCTGGGATAGACACAAAATAATTGTGCTCCAAGAAACTTGGCTGACAGCTCCAGTTGAGGTCCCAGGAAGGATAGGCCATCACGTGAATGAAACAAGAACTCAGCAATATGGAAGAGCTAAGGAGGGCCTTGCTGTTTACATCTCCCCAGCATTAAAAATCAAGTCAACACAGTTGACATCAACAACTCCCGCGAAGCAAATAATACAAATGGACCTGGGCACACTTTCAGGGGTAAGCGCCATCATACTTATCAATATCTATGCACACCCAAAACCTAAGATAATAAAAGATCTTTTCAAGAAAGTTACTGATGCTATTGCGGATTTTCACTTCGACAGCCAACTTGGGAAATAATCCTTACAGGAGATTTCAATGCAAATCTACTACACCCCCAAAAAGAGGAAGACAACATCATCGCAGCAAACAAAATCTGGGCGGTAGAAATGCAGCTGTTTCCGATTCAAAATCGCAATGACAAAGTGGGCCCGCGATTTATAAGGGACCTCGAACATCTAGGTATGCGCGTATTAAACGGGAGAATAAAACAGGATAAACCTGCCAACTGCACGTATATTGGCCCCTGCTCAAATTCAATCTTGGACTATACAATAGTAACCCTCCCTCTTTTAAGGCAAATAAAGAGTTTTCAAATTAAATGCTCACCCGACAGTGATCTTTCGGCTCAGCATATCGAACTAAAAATAACATCGTTTAAACATCATGAAGCTCCAGTAATAGAAGGGGAAACATCAACAATCAATTTGAAGCGTCTGAGGTGGACGTGTACCACATTACCGCATATAGCTTTAACAGCTAGAAATCTAACGACAAGCCTCAAGTCAGAAAACAAAATGACTATAGAAACATGGACCACCTTTTTGGCAAAGCTACCCGATGCAGGATTGTCCACCAAAAAGATGAATAAAAAACGCGCAGATAACAGCAGCCATCTTAGTCGAGCATCACTAAGCTTAAGAAAGCTCCTGAGAAAGACCCTTAGGAAGGCTCAACATCATAGCCCACGGTCGAAAGTATGGGTGGAGGTACGTTCCTTAAAGATAAGATACAAGAAACAAATTTGGATTGATAAAAAAACCGAAGAATACAACTTCTGGACAAAATTACTACATAATGCAAAAAAATCTGACCCCAGAGCATTCTGGGGGCAGGTGAAATTTATGCACAGAACCTCCAAAATCATAAACATGACCTGCATTGCCGAGCATGCATGGGTACAGCATCTAATCTCCACACTTTCTATAAACAATTTGGAACAGCTGCCATCTTTTGCAATTTTCACGCATGTAAAGCAAAAAAAATATACACTTCAATCTACGCTCGTCCATTCTGAAGTAGAAATTTTGCAAATCATAAGGAAAAGTCAGCTTGAAAGCGCACCAGGTCCGAATGCTGTGCCACAGGCAATCTACAAACAAGATCCCAACTATTGGGCATGCAAGATCTGTAGTCTGTTCCAGATGATCGGCACCACCAGTCGTATCCCAGAAAACTGGAGAGGCGCGATTATTAATCCGATATATAAGGGCGGGAAGCGCACAGATCCAGCAAATTATCGCCTGATCGCGTTGATAGATGCGGAGGTCAAATATTATGCATTGCTGATCCTAACCGATTTAGTAAATTGGTCTGATGAGAATAAAAATATCCCCATAAACCAGTCAGGCTTCCGGCATTGCACGGGCACAATTGCAATCGTATTAGCAATAGGGCTAATTGTAGAGAAAAGTCTACGACAACGACAGGCATTCCATGTATGCTTCGTGGACTTTAAGGCGGCCTTTGACCGTGTTAGCCGACACACACTATGGGCTAAACTAAAACCCCATGGTCTACCAGACACAATTCTAAACCCAATCACGGATCTTTACACCAACACCTGGATGCAGGTTAAAATCGCCAATGGCCAAAGGCTTACAAGGTAGATCCCAACTAACGAAGGGTTAAAACAAGGCTGTGTGTTGACCCCGCACTTGTTTAATCTATTCATGGCCGATTTGACACCAAGGCTAGACGGGGTCAATTCACACCCGCCACGGCTGGGCACACTGCCTCTAACACACCTGTCCTATGCAGATGATGTGGTTCTTCTAAGTCAGACAAGAATCGGACTGCAACGTTCAATCCATGAGTTAGCTGATTTCGCTAAAACAAACCTGATGGAAATAAATATAGAAAAAACAAAGGTCATGATCATAACACATTGTTGTAATTTAAAATCAACAACACTAAGTTGGAAGTAGTCGATAGCTACAAATACTTGGGGATACACTTGTTCAGAAGGCTTTCATTTGCCACGCATTATGGAATAATTTTAAAAAATGGAACAATGTTTGCATACTACAGTATATCAAAACAGCTAAAAGGCCCTTTGTTTACTCCACTTCTGGCAGTCATCAAAGCAAAACTACTTTCAACTATTGCCTATGGAAGCGTGGTCCATTATGGAAACAGTGCACCAATTCTGGCTAAAATTCAAACGCGAGTGTACAAAAGAGTATTTCGATTGCCATGTGATGCCTCACTAGCTCAGGTACATCTAAAGTTTGGATACCAGCACCAAATACTAAATAAAAGGTACGAGATAATTAAATTCTCGTACAAAATATGGCTCAATCGTGATTCCGAAATCAATTTGGCCCTCTGGGAAGCCTTGCAAAACGATCCTAAATCACACTAAAGAAGTACCTAAATGCCTCTTTGAAAATCACCAAGATGGCAGATGTCTGGTAAAGGAAACTACCATTGACATCATTCCAGCTGATCATGAAAAAAGCGGCAAACTCGCACTCACTAATTGAAAAGAAAGCAACTTTAAGTCAACGTGCGCACGCATGGATGGTTTTACAACCCAATACAAGGCTCAAGCCAGCGGCATGCCTCTGCCTTGCTTCCCTCCCACCTAAAAACAAAGTACCTGGAGCTGCGCATGGGGAAATTGCCCACAAATGCTGATCAATCTAATTGGAGGACCCCTAGCCCAAAGGTTTGTAACCTCTGTGGAGCATCAGTTCAGGACTTTATACATCTGATATGCATTTGCCCGGTGTTAGAGTACCGTCGCCGGAATTTAGGAGGAAGTTCAATGAAAGAAGTATCCTCACCTGCTGATCAGCAATACTAAAAACTCTCGACTCAGAGGACCCAGAATTAATTTGTCAATTTATTACATTTTTAACCTATTTTGAGAATTTATTGAAAGAATAATATAGGATATAGTTATAATTCATCAGTTCATGCTTGTTTTTAGAAAGGTACATATTTTGTAAATTGAATTTAAATTTTAAATGTGGTATTAATTGTTTATATCTAATCTATTATAGCACCTGAAGGAAAGACATTTTATATTTTGGAATATTGTAATGGTTTAATTAACTATTCAATAAAGAATTTTTTCTCTTTCTCTCAGTGGGGGTGGGGCAGCGGATGAGGAAAGGCCAAGGGGTGAAAATGACCAGGACCAGTTCTCTGATGCTGACCAGGAAGGTGATAATGACCTTAACCTGTAAAATACAGCTCCTAATGTAGATGAGAAGGAAGGCAAAGGTGGCCCTATCTTTATCCCACCAGGAAGAGTTGGAGGTGTGCCTAGAAGGTCAAGATCTCCTTCACAGGAGTCTAACCATTCTGACACATCTGTAGGGACCCCTGTCTCTTCTCATAGTAGGGAATCCTCCCAGGAGAAGAGAGAAAAGAAGATCAAGTATGAGGAATCCTAGCTGAGAATTAGAAGACAGCAGGAAGCCTTAGAAAGGGAGTCCCAAGAGCTCCAAAGAGCGAGACAAAAGATGGGGTTAGAGCCCCATGGTGGCAGCAACTTCCCTAGTGGTAGAGAAAGATCTCATGACCATAGGAAATTAAACAAGATTGTCCCTCCATACAAGAGTGGGGATGACATCCACAAATGGATTACTGCACTGGAAAGGGCCTGTAAAGTTTAGAAGGTCCCCCCGGAGCAGTGAGCCACAATCGTGTGGTTCTCCTTTGCAGACAAAGGAAGAGACAAGCTCCTCACTGTCAGAGAAGAGGATGCTGATGATTATCATGTCTTGAAGAGTGCACTGATTGAAGATTTTGGCCTAACCACTGAGCAATATAGAATAAAGTTCAGAGATACTCAAAGGGCACAGACTGTAGGTCACACATGTGGAACTGAGCCTTGATTTATTAATGGCAGAGTTTATATCATTGTACAGTCCTCATCACTGACTACATCCCCTTCCAGCCCTGGTGCCACTAACTCTGTGCCCCACAATTGATTGACACTCTCTGGTCGAACTTTGGTGGTGTCTGAGTATATGGCCTGGGGGTTGTCTTCATCATCATGTAGCTGATACTGACTTCTGGTTAAGATTGAGTCTGTAGCATTCATTCCCTCCATATTGCCTGTTTTTGATTGGTTCTGCCCGCTGTACCATGCCCTGGAAGAACACCTTCCACTGTCCCCAAAAACACTCTGCGACTTTCTTCTTGGACATCGATGAGGACCCACTCAGCTCTGGTGGCCCTACCTCAGTGTACCACCGTCCCATGGCTGTGTGCCTGTGCCAGTCACAGTGCATCCGGGGCCCCTAACTCTGTGCAGCTCAAGTCATGGACCCTTGCTGTTTAACTTCTAATTGTCTGATCACTGTTGTAGTTATTGCTAGCACCAAGTACTCCCTGAGGGCTGGCTTACACTCACCCCAAGTCAAGTCAAGTCAAAGAATTTATATAGCGCACTACATACCCAGAGGGTTTCAAGGCGCTTAGGGAGGGGAGGAGGATTACTTGTCAAATATCCACGTTTTAAGTTGCTTTCTGAATGCTAGGTGGTTCTGGGTAAGGCGAAGGTGAGTGGGGAGTGAGTTCCATGTTTTAGCAGCCAGGTATGAGAAGGATCTGCCTCCCATGGTGGTCTTGTTGATGCGAGGTACAGTGGCGAAGGCTTGGCTGGAAGAGCGTAGTTGGCGGGAGGGGGTGTAGAAGGACAGTCGTGAGTTGAGGCATTCTGGTCCGATGTCGTAGAGTGATTTGTGTGCGTGGGTTAGCAGTCGGAAAGTGATCCTCTTATTGACGGGTAGCCAGTGGAGGTCTTTCAGGTGGCCAGAGATGTGTTCGTTGCGCGGGATGTCTAGTATGATCCTGGCTGAGGCGTTTTGGATTCGTTGGAGTTTCTTCTGGAGTTTAGCGGTAGTACCTGCGTAGAGGGTGTTTCCGTAGTCCAGTCGGCTCGTGACAAGAGCGTGGGTGACTGTTTTTCTGGTTTCGGTGGGGATCCAGCTAAATGTTTTTTTGAGCATGCGGAGAATGTTGAAGCAGGATGAGGATACGGCGTTGACTTGTCTGTTCATTGAGAGTGAAGAATCCAGGATAACGCCTAGGTTCCGTGCGTGGTCTGTCGGGATGGGTGCTTTTCCAAGGGCTTCCGGCCACCAAGAGTCGTTCCATGCAGAGGGGGATGTACCTAAGATGAGGACTTCTGTTTTATCTGAGTTCAGTTTCAGACGGCTGTGTTTCATCCATTCGGCAACTTCTTTCATTCCTTCGTGTAGGTTAGTTTTGGCGGTGCTGGGGTCATTGGTGAGAGAAAGGATCAGTTGAGTGTCATCCGCGTAGGAGATGATGTTGAGGTTGTGTTGGCGGGCGATGGCCGCAAGGGGGCTCATGTATACGTTGAAGAGGGTGGGACTGAGTGAGGATCCTTGTGGTACGCCACAGATGACTTCAGTGGCCTCGGACTTGAATGGTGGAAGGCGGACTCTCTGGGTTCTTCCGGTGAGGAACGAGGTGATCCATTCAAGTGCTTTTCCTTGTATTCCGATGTTTCTGAGGCGTTGTAAAAGGGTGCTGTGGCAGACTGTGTCGAAGGCTGCAGAGAGGTCGAGGAGGATGAGGGCGACTGTGTCTCCATTGTCCAGTAGAGTTCGAATGTCGTCTGTTGCTGCGATGAGGGCGGTCTCAGTGCTGTGTTTTGCTCGGAAGCCAGATTGTGAGGAGTCGAGGGATTTGTTGGCTTCGAGGAAAGCGGCGAGCTGGTTGTTGACAGCTTTCTCGATTACTTTGGCCGGGAATGGAAGGAGCGAGATGGGGCGGTAATTTTTGAGTTCGGTGGGGTCCGCTGTGGGTTTTTTCAGAAGGGCGGTGAGTTCGGCGTGTTTCCAGCTTTCCGGGAAGGTGGCGGAGTTGAAGGAGCAGTTGATGACATCTCGGAGGTGCGGTGCTATGACGGAGTCTGCTTTGTTGAAGATGTGGTGAGGACATGGGTCTGTGGGGGATCCTGAGTGGATGGAGTTCATCAGGCGGATGGTGTCCTCAGTGGAGATTGGGTTCCAGTCGTTGAGGGTGTTCAGGGGGGGAGAATGTTCAGCATATGGTTGGGTGGGTTGGTCTCCGGGTTGGTTGTCGAAGCTGTTGTGGATGTCTGTAATTTTGTTGTGGAAGAATGAGGCTAGGGAGTCGCAGAGGGCTTGAGAGGGGGTGATGTCGTTGGAGTTGGCCGAGGGATTGGTAAATTCCTTGACGATGTTGAAAAGTTCCTTGCTGTTGTGGGCGTTGTTGTCAAGTCGATCTTTGAATGCTGTTTTCTTGGCCTTTCGGATTAGTTGGTGGTGTGTGCGGGTGGCGTTTTTGAAGGCGTCCTTGGTGCTAGTGGTTGGGTCTTTTTTCCAGGCCTTTTCGAGGCAGAGTTTCTTGGACTTCTTAAGATCATCGTTGAACCATGAGGTCTTCTTGCGGCCAGGTTTGCTTTGACGTTTTCTCAGTGGTGCTAAGGTGTCGGCGGTGTTGGATAACCATAGGGTGAAGTTGGCGGCGGCTTGGTTTGGGTTAGTAGAGTGGGCTGGGGTGTTTAGAAGGAGCGATGAGGAGATCTGGTCGATGGTGATTTTGTTCCAGTTTCTTTGCAGAGTTGGTTGGAGGTGGTTGATGGGTTTTGGCTTGTTGTAGGTGAAGTGAACGCAGCTGTGGTCAGTCCAGAGGAGATCCGTAGTGTGGCTGAAGGAGACATGATTGCTGGAGGTGAAGATGGGGTCGAGTGTGTGACCTGCGATGTGGGTGGGGGAAGTGACCAGTTGTTTAAGTCCGAGGTTGGCGAGATTGTCCAAGAGGGTGGTGGTGTTGCGGTCGTTGATCTTTTCAAGGTGAAAGTCGAGGTCTCCCAGAAGGATGTAGTCTTTGGAGGGGAGCGCGTGTGGAGTGATGAAGTCCGTGATGTCTTCACTGAATTTTGCGCGAGGTCCTGCTGGCCTGTAAAGGAGGGTGCCTCTGAGAGTGGTCTTGGGGTCGATGTGGATCTGGAAGTGAAGGTGTTCGGAGTTGGCGAGGTTGGCGTCGGAGCTGGTTGAGATGCGGATAGATTTTTTATGGACGATAGCGATTCCTCCTCCTGTGTGGCCGGTACGGTCCTTGCGTGTGATCTTATAGTCTTCAGGGATGGCGATGGTGATGTCTGGGGCGGAGGAGGCGTTCATCCATGTTTCTGTTAGGAAGGCGACGTCTGGAGAGATGGTGTCTAGTAGGTTCCATAGGTCAATGGCGTGCCTGTGGACCGAACGGGTGTTGAGCAAGATGCATTGTAGGTGGTTGGGGTCGGGAATCTGAGGTGTGATCGTAGCGGAGTTGTAGACGGTGCCGATGAATTTGCAGGAGTAGCAGGAAAAAGGTCCATGGGTGTGTCCAGGAGCGGCTTGGACGCAGTCGGGGGCGCGACCGGGGTTAAGGGCTAGGAGGGTTGAGGCATCGTAGGTAATGCGGGGGGGCTGGGCAGCGCGAGGGGCAGGGGGACTGGCGCTGGGCGCGGTCCAGGCGCGGACGGGCGTAGACGGGCTTACCTTTGGCGCACCTTCGGCGCGGATTGGGCGCGGTCGCTGCGCGTGAACGCTGCGCGTTAATGCAGCGGGCATATATGGATGGTGGAGGGGGAGAGGCGAGGGAGGCCATTTTGTTTGTTGTTGACTCCACCCCGCCTCCCTGCAGACCCTCCCTCCCACTGATACTGACCTCGCTGCCCCAGCTCGATCGCGCTGTGACCGTCCTGCTTTCAGCAGAAGCGGCCGCTCTACTCACTGCTCCCTGCCTCCTGGAAGTGGTATTGTTGACGCCGATCTCACTCCCTACCTGAGCCTGCATTATTAAATAGAAGCGCCTAGTGTGTGATTAGCCCTGAGCCTGCATTATTAAATAGAAGCGCCTAGTGTGTGATTAGCGCTAGACCGCCGAGCATTCATTTGTTAAGTAGCATTACTTCAGCGAAGCGCCGAGTCAGTGCTGCCTGAAAAAAACATTATTGCCTGCTATTGTGCTGTGATTTAGCATCGCGCTCGCCTCCACTGTGCCCCTGTGTTGTTTTGATATTGCCTGCTTACTGCTGCCATTTTGTTTGTTGTTGACTCCACCCCGCCTCCCTGCAGACCCTCCCTCGCCTCTCCCCCTCCACCATCCATATATGCCCGCTGCATTAACGCACCATCCAGCACAGGCGTCACTGGACATGTGTCCCTGGCAATAAAAGGGGCCGGTTGCACGCGCCTGTAGCCAGTTCCACAAACTATCTAAGTGTGTCTGTGTGGTCATGATTTATGCATGAGGGCTCCGGGCCCTACCACATTACATTGTGCTGTGTTCAGCAGATGCAAACATGTCACCTCAGGCAGTGGGGAAAACCTGGGACATGTAGCTGTGTCATACCCCCCTGTAAGCGTAAGCTGAGTGGACTGGCGTACGACAGTCCAGCGTAGGGGTGTGGTTGATAAACCCGGGGCTCTGGGCGTGGTTAAGTTTTGGCCTTGCCAAGAAAGTAACTAATGCTTGTGTCTCTGTTGTAGTGTTGGCTCCACATGTCCCGCAAAGGAAAATGTTGCAATGGAGCATGGCCCCGGAGTGCGGGCCCCGCCGAAGGGGTAAATGAAAGAGCGTAAGCCCATTTACTATTACAGCAGCATAAGCCAAAGGTCTACCCTCAACCGCATCGCGAGTTCAGCCAGCCATGAACTCTACATCTGTGTCCAACCTATCCTTACCATAGGCCTACAATGCACAACATCATAGTGTCGTTGTCAGGCTTGTGGACATGCTCAGACAGGCATGACAATGGTGTGCCGTAGGAGTGCAAATGATGGAACCGTTCTACGCACACTAGTAAATGGGCTCGGGGAGGGAGGAGCAGCACTGAGGCTACGTAATATACATTGATGCCGCTCATTTTCTACAAGCAGTACATGTCAAATAGCAATCACTAACAGCCTGATTTATGTACGGGCCGTTTTGCGTGGCCCTAATAGCGAATCATAGCGACTCGCTATTGAGGACACGCAAAACGGCATTCATGTAGGAATTGCTAAATCAATAGCGATTCCTACATGTTCTCTATTTGCGAGTAGCAATTTGCTACTCGCAAAAAAAGGAATAACTCCCCATTCATTCCTATGGGCCAAAAGGCCCATAGGAATGAATGGGGAGTATCCCTTATTTGCGAGTAGCAATTTGCTACTCGCAAATCAGATAGCGATTTTAAGGGTGCCAGGGGTGTCCAAAGGACACCCTGTAGCACCCCTAAAATGCACATTTGAACAGGTGTTGCGCACACACATGTCCAAAGGACATGTGTGTGTGCAACATGCAACTTAGAAAAATGCTTTTAAAAGTATTTTTCTATGTTTTTGCTATTTACCGAGAGGTCTGACCTCTCGGTAAATAGCGGCCCAATTTTGCTAAATCGCAATTTTTGCAAGTGTCATGAATAGCATTTAAGGAATCTCTAATAGAGATTCCTTAAATGCTAATCCTCGCATATTTGCTAATTCCTCATTAGCGATTTTTGCATTTGGGATTGTGAATCCCAAATGCCAAAATTGCACTCGCAAAAGGCAAGATTCTGAGAATCTTGCCCTTTGCGAGTGCAATTTTGCTTCATGAATTAGGCTGCAAGTCACACATATCACACATCAATGAACCAGTGAGCCTGTCAACACAGCATGCAGAGCCAACTATTGACTCATGTCTCTCTGCACTGTCACAGGTGATTAAGGATATGCACTCTGCCCTTGGATGATGACACCCCTCCGAGCCCCGAACACCCAGGCCCAGAGGCAGTAAAATGTGGCCTACAAACACACGAGGGGCATCATGGCACCCACATTTGGCGTGTTGACATCACGTTTCAGGAGCCTGAACATCACAGGTGGAAGGCGCTTGTACAGCCCAGACATCGTGTGCAAGATGATCATTGCATGTTGTGTGTTGCACAACATATGTGTACACACCAATGCCCCATGGATACAAGTGCCAAATGAACCGGACGGACGATGATGAGGAAGATGAGGCAGGTGGACGACACCCCACTGCGGCTGTAGCAGGAATAGCCCATAGGAACACCATCATTGAAAATGTCTTCACCTGAGCACTTCACATTGTCACAGTCCTCAGCAATCATGGGACAGTACAAAATAACCACAGGCACAGCATGTGCAAATTAATTAATTACAACAAACATTCCCTGAGTGCATGTCACTCCTCTGTACAAGCACATCACTCTGATATGTGTAAGTGCTAACAATCTCATAATTTGAAAATAGATGGTGGGAGTGTCAGTACAGAGAGACTGTTTTGGGTGTCACGTATTCAAAATGCCATTTCTGACTGTCAAAGATAGCATAAAATCCCACTCATCAGCGTTTCACATGTGTCCTAAATCATTATATATAGGCTGTCATTTGTGACCTACAATTGACAACACGCCTTCTTTTGGGGTTAAATATGTACCACCATGATGCAGGGATGCACCCTGTGACTCAAGTCCCACAACATGAGCAACATGGACTTAAGGGGGAATCACTGCCCTACACTCGTCAATGCTTTTATACTTCATTAATCATAAACATCACACGTCTGTGTGTATTAGTATGCATTATTCACGTTCAGTGGAGTGTAGAAGCTGTCTTAGTACTGGGCCACGCAGACAACACTTGACAATGTTGCCTCGTGGAGGGCCAGCCAGAGTCCTTTAGGGATTAACAAGTTACTCGGAAGGGGAAGAGTTCAGTTTGCAGGCTGACTGCTGTGCCATTGTTTTGCAAACAATATTTGGCAGTCCAGGTCGAGGTGCAAGGTTAGTGTCACAGAGTGTATCGGGGGACAGTGGAAGGTGTTATTCCAGCACATGATGTAGAGGGCAGAACCAAGCAGAAAGAAGTCATATGGCGGAGATGAGTGCTACTGCTCCCTTCTTACCACTAAGGCAGATTCATACTCATATTTGTCCTCTGACATTTCATGTGCCTCACATGTGGGTGGTGGTGTTTGGTCTGCAGCACTGTGTGACACTGACACATCAGGGGCCGGAGATGTGGATGTAGAAGTGGCAGCAGCATTCATCTGCACAATGTCTTGTGGCATCACTTTCATGATGAGGATCTGCAGGGCATGGATGATCCCATCTACAGCTTCCTCATGTGCAGCAGTGGTAGCCATACTTTGCGCCTGCATTTGCTTCATGTTCTCCATGACTCTCCTTATGCTTCCCAAATCACGGATGACATCTCTGTAGCCACTCTGACTAGACAGGTGTTGTTGTCTCTGAGTCCATGACTCCAGGAATGCCACCCATGGATTGTTGGAAGGCATGGGGCGGACTTTGGGTGTCCGTTAAGGAGTATAAGTGGTCCCTGATGGGACTTAGACACCCAAGTACGGCATCTAGTTTGGCTGCCCTGAGGTCGAACCCCACCAGCACCTGTTCAGCCAACTCCTTCTGGCGGTTTAACACGGCATTGAAACACCATGTGTTATTCGGTGCGGTGCTGGGAGCCAGACGTGGTGGTGGGTGCTTCCTGCTGTGTGGTCTGTGCAGGGGGTGGACTCACCTTGATGGTGTTGGGCTGCCCTGCTACTGGGGGTGGGGTGCGGAGTTTGTCCATGAACCGTTGGAGTACGTCGTAGTCATTGTCCTGGGGGTCGTCTCCATCATCACTGATGTGATGTAGGGTCTGCTCTGCAGGAGGTGTTGATTGTTCCTATGCAATGTAAAGGGGAGATGCAGTTTCACAGTGTCTTCCATGTATGTTGACTCATTGGCGAAGTTTACATACAGACTGCATCACATTGTACATTGTGACTGTTTGTGAGGAGATGCCGGTTTGATGCGGGACAGTCGACATTTGTACTACAATACGGATGTTAGGTTGTACTCGTACATTGTCATCTCACAGTTTTTCTCTGCTTTTATAGTGCATTTTCCCGCATGACGCTTGGGAATTGCAGGCCTGTTGCTAGTTATCGCTGATTTTTGTATTGCGGTTTGGGACATCGCTGCTTTGTTCGCGTTTCGCATTTTTTAGGCATCCCGCTAATTTTAACGTGATCATTTGACACGTTATCGTGAGACTATCACATGGTACCGCCATCTTGAGAATACAACGTTAACACAGCGTTATGTTCCCGCGATGGACTGCGAAAAGTTGCGTTTAACTAATTTTCCGATAATTATCACACGTTCTTGAGACTATTCCCCCAGAGTTTTACAGATAGAGCTGGGTCACACTTTTGGTTTATTCCTTCATGTGTGCCGTCAAAGGGCCTAGGAGTGAATGGACAAGGGGCTGGATTGCCCTCATGCTTGCAGAACAATCAAATTATGATTTAATGTTTTACAGGTCTATGAATCCTTTCCTTTCTTCTGTAACACTGTACTGTCTGAGATGATATCAGTAATCAGAGGTGAGCAGCTAACCGTCAGTCTGAGCACCAGCAGGGACAGCCCCATCCTGGTCCTCTGCAGTATTTGGAATTTTTGAGAGCTCAGATATATGTTATGATACATTCTGAGTTAACCAGGCATATAATGACATCTATTCTGGCAGTGATGTATTTTCTAGAACAGAAAACGTGATGGCCCGTCAATTGGCACAGGCACAACGATATGGCACCATGTTATTATTTATAAATAAGTTTATTTCTCTTGACATAGGGCATCCTCTGGGGCCCACATCATTTTCGCATACAAGAAAAAGTTCTTCTTGTTACATTGCCGGAATCTGAAATATTGAATGGTACTCAGTTTGCCTTTAGAACTACTTGTAAAATCAGTTGATATACTTTCAGAAAGTGCAGCTTTAAAATGCACTGTTTGTCTCCATTTTTTCCAAACTTGCTTTGACATGACCTAAGGTGCTCGACATGTTTGCTTACTCATTGCAAAGTGGGAAGAGGAGGCTAAAATAAAGTGCACTTTTCAGCTTCAGATTAAAAGTATCTACGCCTCTCATTCTCTTCCGAATTATAGAGCGGAACACACCCGAGAAAGACGAGCATTAATTGTTGAAGACACTGATCCCTACTTCAGGTTTTCTTCTTTTAGAGTTCAAGGGAGTCCTTAATAAATAATACCATACTCGAAAAAATACAAATGAAACTGCACCGCGGGAATTAAAAATTCATCAAGTTCAGCACAAAAAGAATGTAGAAAAACTCTTAATGATGTAGTGTTAATAGAAACTTTGTGAAACTTGCAAGGTTTTCTGCTGAGTTTCGTCTGAAACTCAAAATGTTAGCTACAGTCTATTTTTGCATATGCTATATTATAATTTAACACTAAGATATGTGTTCTGCATAACACACCTTGCCGAAAATAGATAGTGGTCTTTTTGTGGACAAAACCAGTGTGCACTGAAAACCTCCATAAAGGGTAAACCTACAGAGAAAAAGTCTGCAACTTGCTACGTTGAGTTAGAGAAACATGTATGTTATTAATCAAGGCACAGAAAATTCTCTGCAACGGGCATAGTTAAACCGGAAACACGACAAGCTTCAGAAACGGTGAAAGTGTTAGCAAAACTTTGCTGACATAATTCTTAATTGGCCATGGTCACTTCACGATGTATATATTCGGGGACACGCTACTACAAAAATCATTCCTAGCTATATCTCTGTTTTGATTCCAGCTGATCCAAGTATATCTCAGGAATTTGCGATTGTTGTGCTGTACCAACCTTTACAGATCTTCCTACCCACAACTCCACCATAATTACATTAAAGACCCTCTGGAACTTCAGCACTGGCTGATAATTTGACTTCAGTGGGCAGAAGCTACGACAATGAGCATTTCTTGTGCAAATAATACTTTCATCAGTTCAATTACAAAGCAGTCATTACAACAACCTACCTTTACAACGCAACTGTTACAAAGCAACTGCCTTTACATTGCTTGCCATTACAATGCATGCCATTACAATGCATGTCACTACAACGCATGCCATTACAACACATACAATTAGAAGGCATGCCATTAATACGCTTTATAAGGTAAATAATGGAGGTTTTTTAGTATTAGGGTGGGTATGGGTTTTGGGGTACATGGGAATAGTAATGTTTACCCCTACACTATCCAACACTTTACCTACTGTTGCACTTACTGGAGTGGGAATAGTAATTTTTACCCCTACACTATCCAACACTTAGTAATTTTTAGCCCTACAGTATCTAACACTTACCCTACTGTTGCACTCACTGGAGTGGGAATTGTATTTTTTACCCTTACACTATCCAACACTTACCCTACTGTTACCCTAAAAGTATTATGCGCTGTAATGGTATGCGTTGAAATGGTATGCGCTGTAATGGAATGCCTTGTAAAGATAGTTTTAAAAAACGGTTGTAATGGCATGCATTGAAAAATCATGCACTGTAATGGTAGTTGTGATGTGAAGACTGCATTGTAAAAGCATGCACCACTTCAGTACTCTTTTGGACCTGTGGATAGTCTACCAGGAAGAAGGACTGCTGTGCTGCCGAAGACTGGACTGCACTCTGCTTGACTCCTGTGCTATCACCCACATCTTGTTCTGGAAAGTAAGTTCTTTGCTTCCCCTGTTAAGGTCTAAGACACCTGGGGTGACAATAGTCTAGTGTTGGTTCCCTTTGTGGGCGCTGGAAGCAAGCCCCTTTGAAATGTAAATGGGGCCCAGAATAGGTCTGCCCCAGCAATCCAGGCAGGTTTGCCATCCTGCCTACATGTGGTCCACTTTGTCTCACTGTCTGTCATAAATACACAAACGCCAACAGCAGAGCTGTTCACAGTCTTGTGACCCAAGACACTGGCAGAGGTGCCAAAATGGTTATGCTGGAAAATGCCAACTTTCGAAAACTGGCACTTAAATAATTCCGACCTATACTCCTACTTTATCATTAAAGGAGATTTTCAATTACAATTCATTTGAGCTAAACATGGAATGTCCATCTGCATCAAATCAAACATTAGCACTTCTTAAATACAATACAGTAACCCAATGTTAATCTATGGGATAGGTAAGCCTTATAGTAGAGAAAATCGAATTTAAGGCCTACCTTAGGACTGACTTATATGTATTAAAAAGAATGCTTTAGGGTTTACAAAAGGTATATTTTTCCAGATCATTTCTGCAGTTTAAAACTGCACTTCAGGCTGTAATGGCAGGCCTGAGACATATTTTAAAACATTCACAAACTGCGCTTCTAAAGTTACAACAGCCAAAAGTGAGCCCAAAAGTATTCAACTCAAAGCTGGAGTAAGTTGAGCAGCTCACATTGCAAACACTGGTACTGCAACACCCTCTCTTAAACAAATTCTGGCAGTAGGGACTTCAAATAAATTCTCACAGTAAATACAATACATTATTTAGAATAGTTAAAACCATAAATACATATAACTGAATGTTAAAAATATTTCTAGGAATAAAACATATTTATTATTTAATTGTAACAGCCGTTTTTAATGTATAAATTCACATAACTATTTTTTAGAAACTAAACAAAATGAAATTACTTTTAATTAATCCTACAAGTCACCTTTCAGAATCATGAATGCATAATAATTTCTTTTTACTCTAGGTGGGAATTTATTATTTTTATAATTTTATGAAAAATATGTTTTATTTAATTTATTGCATGGTTCTCCATCTTCCATTTGCCATTATTACAACTATATATCTATAAACAGCTGATGATGAACCTAACAAGTACACTGTCACTGTTTATGAAACATTTAGCACTCGTCATGCAGATATATGCACTTCTTGGTCACAAAGATAAAATTCCAAAAAATAAATAAATAAAAGGGCCATAATCTGAGCCAAGACTTTTGACGTAGCGTATGAGTTTTAACTGGGCAAAGCGGAACCATTATTTAGTGCATGTGGTAAATACCGTATCCGATAAATAGCAGATACACAAACATCAGGAAGTGCCCATTTTCAGACATTAGAAGCAACACATGAAAATACCTTAGGATCCTGCAAAAATACACCAACTCATTTTAGTATGCAAGTGTGCATGCATTCATTTTGTTTGGTCAAGGCACTTTAAAACAAGACAAACCAAATCTATCCTCTGATATCACACAGTCATTACAAGCGGAAACCTGCCAGTCTCTTGCATCATGTACACAGGCAGGGAAATTAAGTTAACATTTACGGATCCTGAGCTGACGGTCCTGCCCAAGGAGGTCGTAAGACACCATGACCGTCTAATGTACCCTCTCATGTGGAAATATCAGCACAACCACAGCCAAACATAAACATGCCTAAGAAAGGAGATAATGGACAAAATACATACTGAAATATCCACATAGTTCTGAGAACATTAAAAACAGATTCCAAACTTTGAAATTCCATGTACTTAATTGAGTTGTCAACTGCAAGCACTAAAGCATGGCAACTGGTGGTAATTCTATATCTCAATTCTACCTCAAGGCGTGGAAGGAATAATTAAGGCCATGCTCACATTTCTGGAGTATAAGTCATGAAAGAAGATTTTGAGGTCAGAGGAATCCAAGGTAATTGACATGAGACTTGTAATGGAATTATATGTGAATCTTAAAAGGTTGTCTTGGCTGAGAATCATCATCATTGTGAAGAGTGACCAATGGAAAATTGATTCAAACGGTGCTAACTACTCTCTAATGGTACTGCTGACATGTATTGAGTTTGAACTACAACCATCATAATGCATTGTTATCTTGGTGATGAAGGATTGATGTATCTGCCTAGTACATTATGGGCATATTTATGAAACTTTCACGCATCACAGAGTAGCAAGCCACCTTGTTGTGCTGTGTGAAAGGAAAAGGGCAGGAATGCACCATATATAAAATAATAAAACACATTCCTGTCCTTTCCTTGCACTGACACCCTTTTAGCAGCCTAGCATCAATGCAGGCACCCTTGCACCCTGGTTCAAGAGTTCCTGTGTTGCAGACATGATTGTTTTTGTGCAGGAAGTACTTTTTCCTCTTTCTATGTGTGCTGCACAATGCAGCACACATAGAAAGAAGAAAACATTAGGGTAAATAAAGATATTTCCCCCTGTTATGCCTCCTCTGGGTAGGCATAGCATTTTGACAGATTCCCAGGCTTAACAGTGTTGGTAAATCTGGGAATGTGCCAATATCCATGGGAGGATGCATGGTAACACATACACTCCACCCATGGAATACCTTCCCAGGGCAGAGTAATGCAATGCAGTGATTTGCTCTGTGTTGCATTACTCTGTATTTGTCAAGCCGTAGGTCACACAAGGTTGTCTTGATTGGCTTGATAAATCTTACCTAGGTTTCGCTTTGCCCTTGCACCCCTTGCATGGTGCAATGGCAACACAAAACTTTCATAAATGTGCTCCTACATGAGCTACCACTATGTGACAATTGCTACTTCTCGTCAGGATTATGACATCAGGATAATCATTTTGTCCAGAGCATCTAATACAGTAGTTCATTATACACAGATCGATATCACACAGCATTTGCACATAAATAGTATACTTCATTTTACAGTTTTAGCACACTGGTTCCTATCTGCAAGCGGCCACCAACTATGCAACAGAGCCTAGGATGTCAGAAAGTCCTTCCGTAGCATAGATGTTTGCTTTACTGGCATTAGCTTTGTGGGTTTCCATGGGAACTGCATATGCTGCTCACTCGCTCTCTGCAAAGCTCCCATCACTTGGTAGAGTATTTTGCTAAAGGTTGACTGGAAAATGAGGTGCACTCCACTTTCTGCTGTTTAGTGCATGTTGCAAAGAATTCTAGTGCTACTAGCATTTTCAGAAAGGGGATATGTAGTGAGTCCCTATGTTGGCCTACAGAGTATCTGTAATGATGACAACATCTGACAGAAACATTTCTTAGTCCTGATATATACTCCCTATGAAAAACAAACTCATGTAACCTGGACAATCAGTATGCTATGCGTGGAGTACTTCTGGTGGCTCCTCTCGTTTTGGGTGCATTTTCTAGGCGGTGTATCTCAATCTGACTCATATTTATGGTTTCCAGCCTCATTCTGTCAAGCCTGGCTCTCATCCTGCATTGCTGCTCCATTTGAGCTCATTGATTGATGGCCTGGTTTCCATCCTCAAGCTGCATAATTTGTTGTAGCAGAACATGGATCTGGCGTAGCATGATGGCCTGCCAGTGCTGCATCCACGGTGGTGTACTGCAGAATATCCTAGCTGCTGTAATCTACTTGTGACAGATTCACCTGTCTACGGCTGTTTATGTAGGTCTGGCCATGTGTTCTGGTGTGTAGGAGATTGTTTTTTTCATCTCAAATAATGCACGTATTGTGTATGATTGTATTGGTCTTTGTGTTTTATATACGTGTACAGTTTTCCTTTTATTCCATATGCTTTCAGGAATTTTTACTACCTGCTTTTGATGGGAGCCATTTTAAGGTGGCATATTCCACTGTTTTTAATGACCTCCATTTACACTGACATATGTTAATACAAGACTGTAGACTGTAGATCCAATCTACTGCTCAGATAATCTAGTCTCCTTAAAAGAGAGTGACAAAAAGACCTAATGAAAACAGAAAAGGAAAAAGTACGAGTTCATGTTTTGCTCGGAATAAGGGACATTTTAATTGCATAAAAGTGTAAGTAGTAGGATTGTGTATGCTAATATCAATATAAGAATAAACGAACGCATTATTAATTGATAAATGAATGAATGAATTACTGGCTTAATGGCTACGAACAACAGAAACTGAATGGTTAGGAAACTCTTACTATTAAGGACAAGGTCCCTCTTATGGCGGCACATAATTCATAATAATAATACCTTAACTGGCTTCGAACTTTAGAGCTGCAATATGTTCACGCTTGTCTGACTAACTTATGTGCCCATTGCCCGTGTCACTTACACTAGACTGAGTATGTCAATAAACTCACACCCAATGAACTTCGCTGTAATATGTATTTCTTGCAGTCAAATAACTTCTGCGTGAATTAACTGTGCTATTGGTCTTTGTGTGCTTATTTGTCTGCTCATCCATGATTGAAAGAGGTGAATTAAATGTTGCACTAATAGCCATAAAAACCCTAATTGCTTTCGGAGCAGAGTGAACACTTTAACCCAAACAACTTTCACTTGACTGATCTAAAATACCAAGCACAGAAGATGTCAAAATATAAAATGTCATTTAACTTATTTGCACGGTGTAGCACACCAAAGGAGCTGTGACAATAGATTGCTGTGGTGAGATTTCTTTTCTAGGGATTCTTTTCTTCGGACAACTGGGTTTAAGGAATCCTGTGCAATCTTTAGGCAGAGCACTAATGAGGGTAGAGAGGGAAGTGTGAAAAGGGAGGGAAGAAGGAATGGGTGGAGAGAAGAGGGGAGAGCGAATATAACGGGAAGAAGACAAGGCAGTATGAAGGTGGAAGGGACGGAGATGGGCGGTAGGGAAGAAGACAGGAAGAAAGAAATGGGAGGGAAGGAGGAAGGAGTGAGAGGGGGTGAAAGAAGGTGTTTGCGGGTAGAAGGGAGAAGGATATAGAGGACAAATTCAAAGAGCGAGTTAGGAAGAACAGAAGGGAGAAAGGAAAGGGGCAGGTATACTGGAGGAAGGAAAAGAAGAAGGAAGAAAGGGAAGAGTGGATTAAGTCGGAAGGAAAAAAAGGAGAAAGGGACACTAAAAGTAAAAATGAAAGCAGGGGAGGATGGGGGAGGCAGAGAGAAACGATGAAGTGAGGTAGAGTGAGTGGTAGCAATGAAGGTACCAGTGACAGCAGAAGGAAGAAAAAAAGACAGAAAGAAAGAAAGAAAGAGAGGGAGGGAGTGTGGGAGGGAGGAATGAAAGGAGGGAGGGAAGGAAGGAAGGAAGGAAGGAAGGAAGGAAGGGAGGAAGGAAGGAAGGAAGGAAGGAAGGAAGGAAGGAAGGAAGGAAGGAAGGAAGGAAGGAAGGAAGGAAGGAAGGAAGGAAGGAAGGAAGGAAGGAAGGAAGGAAGGAAGGAAGGAAGGAAGGAAGGAAGGAAGAGATCAGAGAATGGAAGCAAGAGCAGATGGTGGAATGGGATGCGGGAAAGCAGAGATTTAGAATAGCAAGGGAGAGAGGACGGTAAGGATAAAAGAAGGAATAGAGAAATGTTTTACTATTAATTAAATAAAAATAATAATCCTATAGTGGCTTTTCTCTGGGAGAGGCTTATTTCTGTACTCTCCCTTCAGTTTCACAAGGATTTCATGATTAATTGGAGCTGAAGTCAGTGATGAGCACAGAATCTCAGTTGTCAGTCACACAGACTATTAATATTCTGAAAAGTCTAGCATAAAACATTTTGGAGTGTACCTTTCCACTTCAGTGCCATCCATTATAAAATTCGGCATGTCCTAGAATCCCTCCACTGCTTGCAGCATTTATTGGGTTCTCTGATACTGCTGCCTGCAGCATTGATAAATGCCTCTCAGGCTGATTGTCCCATTTCAGTGCTTCCCTATTTAAACCGAATTATTCACCATGCTGGCAATAGCTTGCAACAGACCATCCATCAGGGCTCTCTGCACATAAAGTGGTGCAGAATGGACCATGCAGCTGCCACAGTTGTTACAGTAATACAGTGAAACATAAAAGCTGTCTCTAAAAATAATGAAAAGGCTGCAAATGAGTCTTTCACGAGTCAGCTGATTTATATTCTCTCGTACGGGCGCTGTTTTTATACATTGACTTGACAATTCGGGATGTATATCACCATTCGGAGGTTCTAGTCCGTGGGTGTATGGTGGCGAGCCTGATGCACTTTGGAACACAAGCTATGCAAAGACATTGTGTTGCTGCGCATGTGCGATGTGACAGTACCACGCTCTGTCCGGAGGTTTACATGAGATGAAAAGGGCATTCAAAGTAGGTGAATCCTACTAGCAATATGGCGGCTTCTATCCAATGGAGTTATAGAAATAGGGTAAACACAAACAAAGTCACTGGGACCTGGGTAAAACGCAGTACATTAGGGAAGCTGGTCCCAGTGGAACAACTCAACATAGCACACGGTGTACAGTCATAATATCGAGTCTTTTATTTCGACTGGACAGAATATCGAGTAAAAAATATAGAATGGACATAATATCGACTAGACATAATATAGACAACAAAAATATCGACTAGAGAAAATTAATATCGAATAGAATGGACATAATATCGAATCAAAAATATAGAATGGACATAATATCGACTAGACATAATATAGACAACAAAAATATCGAATTTAAGGTAAGTTAATAATAATTTTTATTTTTTGTGTAATATAAGTCTGTAGCGGGTTGTGGGTTTATAGGGGAATAGGGTGGGAAGTAATTTAATTCTAATTAATTAAATATGTTAATTTATTTATTAATATCTATTTAGAATTAATTGTTAATTAATTATTAATTGGTAATTAATTAAAATATAATTGGTAAATAATTATAATTGATTAATTGATAAATATTTTAATTTTAGTAATTTATTTTCTGTAGCGGGTTGTGGGTTTATAGGGGAATAGGGTGGGAAGTAATTTAATTATAATTAATTAAATATGTTAATTTATGTATTGATATTTATTTAGAATTAATTGTTAATTAATTATTAATTGGTAATTAATTAAAATATAATTGGTAATTAATTATAATTGATTAATTGATATATATTTTAATTTTAGTAATTTATTTTCTGTAGCGGGTTGTGGGTTTATAGGGGAATAGGGTGGGAAGTAATTTAATTATAATTAATTAAATATGTTAATTTATTTATTGATATTTATTTAGAATTAATTGTTAATTAATTATTAATTGGTAATTAATTAAAATATAATTGGTAATTAATTATAATTGATTAATTGATAAATATTTTAATTTTAGTAATTTATTTTCTGTAGCGGGTTGTGTGTTTATAGGGGAATAGGGAGGGAAGTAATTTAATTATAATTTATTAAATATGTTAATTTATTTATTGATATTTATTTAGAATTAATTGTTAATTAATTATTAATTGGTAATTAATTAAAATATAATTGGTAATTGAAAATAATTTATTAATTTTTAAATTGTAAATTAATTTATTGTTAATAGGTAATTAATTAGTATGAGTAGGCAATTTTTATAATTAAACAATTTTATTTTGTATTTATAAATAAATATTTAATATTTGTATACACTTTTTTAATATTTTAATTATTTTTAATTGGTATTAATATTTATGTTATTTATATATATTTGTGAAGTATTTACTTTCCCTACTATTGCACTCTCTGAAGTTGGAATAGTAATTTTAACCCCTACGCTATCCAACACTTTCCCTACTGTTGCACCCACTGGAGTGGGTATGCAACGTTTACAACGCTACTTTTACTATGCACTACCATTACAACAAAACTTTTAAATTGCAAAAACTTTTACAACGCATACATTTACAAAGCATGTTTTTAAAACGCAGATACCGTTACAACGCATACTATTACAATGTAAGTATTAGTAAGTATATAATTATTTTTAAAAGGTTATATGTTTGGGATTTTGGGTAAAGGGGTATTTTTAGGGTTCAGGGTCAGTTTTCAGTTTTTGGGTAAAGGGGTATTTTTAGGGTTCAGGGTCAGTTTTCAGTTTTTGGGTAAAGGGGTATTTTTAGGGTTCAGGGTCAGTTTTCAGTTTTTGGGTAAAGGGGTATTTTTAGGGTTCAGGGTCAGTTTTCAGTTTTTGGGGTAAAGGGGTATTTTTAGGGTTCAGGGTCAGTTTTCTGTTTTTGCGGTAAAGGGGTATTTTTAGGGATCAGGGTCAGTTTTCAGTTTTTAGGTAAAGGGGTATTTTTAGGGTTCAGGGTCAGTTTTCAGTTTTTGGGTAAAGGGGTATTTTTAGGGTTCAGGGTCAGTTTTCAGTTTTTGGGTAAAGGGGTATTTTTAGGGTTCAGGGTCAGTTTTAAGTTTTTGGGTAAAGGGGTATTTTTAGGGTTCAGGGTCAGTTTTCAGTTTTTGGGGTAAAGGGGTATTTTAAGGGTTCAGGGTCAGTTTTCAGTTTTTGGGTAAAGGGGTATTTTTAGGGTTCAGGGTCAGTTTTCAGTTTTTGGGGTAAAGGGGTATTTTTAGGGTTCAGGGTCAGTTTTCAGTTTTTGGGGTAAAGGGGTATTTTTAGGGTTCAGGGTCAGTTTTCAGTTTTTGGGGTAAAGGGGTATTTTTAGGGTTCAGGGTCAGTTTTCAGTTTTTGGGTAAAGGGGTATTTTTAGCGTTCAGGGTCAGTTTTCAGTTTTTGGGGTAAAGGGGTATTTTTAGGGTTCAGGGTCAGTTTTCGGGTAAAGGGGTATTTTTAGTGTTCAGGGTCAGTTTTCAGTTTATGGGTAAAGGGGTATTTTTAGGGTTCAGGGTTAGTTTTGGGTTTTCGGGGTACAGGGGTACTTTGTAAAAATAAAGTAAAATTACATTTAAATTAAATTTATTTAATAAAATTAAATTATATTAAATTATATTATAATATTTTTTATTAATTTATATTCAAAAAATTATTATATACTTACCAATACTTACGTTGTAATGGTATGCGTTGTAAAGGTATATGCGTTGTAAAATCTTGCGTTGTAAATGTATGCGTTGTAAAAGTTTTTGCGTTGTAAAAGTTTTGTTGTAATGGTAGGCGTTGTAAAAGTATGCGTTGTAACGTCATACATCCCTGGAGTGGGAATAGTAATTTTAACCTCTACGCTATCCAGCGCTTTCCCTACTGTTGCACCCACTGGAGTGGGAGTAGTAAATTTGAACTCTACGCTATCCAACACTTTTGCTAATGTTGAACTCACTATAGTTGTAACAATACATTTTAAACATTTTCTAAAATGTTATATATGTTTATTTAATAATATGTTTATATATATATATATATATATATATATATATATATATATATATATATATATATATATATATATATATATATATGTGTGTGTAATTTTTGGTGATATAATTTTTTAAATTATATAAATTATTTATTAAAATTACATTTTTTTATTAATTATTTCTAAGTTTATATTAAATATATTTATTACTATATTAGTTTTAACTTAATTTTAAGACATTTAAAAAAATCGATATTTTGACAGTCTATATTTTTGTAAGTCGATATTTTGGAGTCGATATTTTGGTACTTACCTGTTTGAAGATAGGGAGTCGATATTTTGTCAATCGATATTTTTGACTCGATATTTGTGTATCTCGATATTTGTGTCGTCGATATTATGTCAGTGATCCATAGCACACATATCAAAAAACCAAAAAAAACTCAATGCTTTTTGTCTGTATTTTAAAAGTTCAACGTTATTTAATCACATTGAATGAAGATTCATATATCAACAGAAAAAATACAATGATGTACCAGACAAGTGCCCCGCGCAAAAGGGGAAGAAGGGGAAAAGGTATTGTGCATCAAGTGAAGATAGAAGGAGTGAAAAGGGAAGGGTGGTGACATTAAATCCATCACACCATTATTTACAATAAAAACAGGCTTTTTAGACCTCACAGCTAAACCAATAATGAATACAAGGCCATTGTTTGTACTAGCACAGTTGAACGAATCAGTTGAGCAAACTGGCACACAAAGGAGTTTATGTCGACTCCCAAATCAAGTAGGCTGTTTAGTCTCACTTGACAGAGACGGATGCACGGAGAGGGCAGCAGACGGACAACTGCGGGGTTTCCGAGTAACTGGGAAGTTGTTTCGCCCCCTTGGCTACTGTCGGAACTTTTGAGTCTATCTGGGCCCTTTCACCTTTTTCAATATTTATGACTGATTTCCCTGCATTAAGGAGTGAGTTATAGCAGTGTGGGATATTTAAGGATCATATCCAGTGCCATCCCTCTGACCTTGGAGCCAGTGAGCCCACCTACTATTTTCACACCATCCATTTGTGGGTGGTTCATGGTGCCCCACATTCAGTCCTGAGGAAGACCCTGGTGTAAGGACCTAAACAGCCTACTTGATTTGGGCGGTCGAAACGTTGACATACACTCCTTTGTGTGCCAGTTTGGTCAACAGTGATTTGTTCAACTATGCTAGTACAAACAAATGGCCTTGCACAAAGAGAACCAATACATTTTGGGGTATGAGTATCAGACCCAAAACCCCAGAATTTAGATCATTCTTGGCATTCAAGAGAAACCTTTGCTAAGGAGATGAGCTAGAGAGACTGGGGAGAAGTACTGCCCTTGCTGTGTGTCTTGGGTTGGTCTGCATTTGCTGTTTCTGCCAAGGAAAGGAGAAGGACTTTGCTGTGTGCTGTGTCCCCTGCTTGAAGGAGAACTGCAAGGGCCTGAGGTGTGCTGGACTCCTGTTCTGAAGTCTCAGGGACACAAAAGATTTCCTGCAAATCTGCTGGTGCTGCTGGACTCTGCTATCTGTGAGTCCTACCCTTGCCTGGGTGCCTCCTACCAGTTATAGGACCTCAGAGGTGGGTTTTGCAGCTAATCTCTGCAAGAACCGGTAAGAAGCATCGCAAAGCGGTGCAAAGTCTCTCGGAACCGGCGCCGGACGGCACGAAGCCTCGCCGAGTCTCGTCGGTGACGTAAAGTCTCGCTGCACATCCCCCAGCACCAACATCGGATGGCGCGAAGCCTCAAAAGCAATGCATCACCTCCAGGGTGTCACTTTGTGTAAAAGTCATGCATCCATAGTTTTCTATGGTACAAGTTCATGAAACATTTTGAAAGCCATATTTTTAACTGTGTATGTTGGATTTTTGTTCTTTTGGTCTTTTTTAGTTTAGATAAAGATATTTTATTTTTCTAAAATGGTGTGGTGTCCATTTGTGGTAATTTCACTGTGTTAATGTGAGTGTTGGTGCAAATACCTCAAACATTGCCTTTGGGTTAAGCCTGTCTGATCGCGCTAAGCTACCAAGGGGGTGAGCAGGGGTTATCTAAAGTGTGTATCCCCCTTACCCTAACTTGAACCAAGAGTTCCGATTTGGACAAAGGTACCAACCTCTGCCAACCATAGACCCCCATTTCTAACAGACACAAAAAGATCTGTCTCTGATTTCAGGTTACCCATGCAATTTGAAACAAGGGCATGGTGCTGCGTATTGTTACTGGGGGCTCTATGGCTCCTCTTTACACCTTCCTAAGGAAATCCTTCATTAACATGGGAGGGGTTACCAGAATTGACATCTAACACACTATTTTTCTTTTAAGGTAAAGATGTTTTATTGAGCCAACAGCGTGATACATAAAAGAACATTGCAAATATCAACTGTGAGGTTGAAACTTAACAGACTGAGAATATGATACATGTAAGTCTCAGTGGGAGAAAATAAGAATTCATTCAATGTTAGCAATGCATGATTATATAATAAAGTTTTGAATAAAAGAAAGGAAGAAAAGGGAGCGAGGGAAAGAAAGGAGAGTAGGAGGGAGAAGAGGAAAATAAACTGGATTATAAATCAAGTTATACCCGTGCAAATATCAAAGTAGTAAAAAAAACAGAATGAAAGTATATATGTGCAATGCTGAGTATACAAATGTATAAAGATAGATATCAGTTTCAATTTGTACAGTTAGGTGGATGAGTGGGGACCAGTCCCCTTGGCAGTAAGTGACAAGTTATTAGTGGTAACAAAAGCAGAGGACATTTAATAGATAACTGTTTTGAATCACGATTGTAGCTATCCAGTCTATGATGATAACATACTAGGTTCCACCAACCTTGAAGAGAAATATTATCGGTGGATTTCCAGAAGGAAGTAATAACAGAGATAGCTATGGAGAGCAAGAGATCAACAAGTTACCCAAACATTCTATGAGAATTTCACACCTCATGTATTTTGCCCAAAAAAAGTAAATAATGTTTATGAATCCGATTAAAAGCTGTGATTCGGTTCCTACTGAAACCCAAATAAGGACAGAACGGGACAGGAAAAAAACATTAAAGTCAGTTCCCAAGTGGGTTTGGCAACGCCAGCAAATGTCTTGCCATGCAAGATGAAGTTTGAAAAGGCAAGCAGGAGTAAAAAAGTCTGTTGTAGAAAAAATATAGTATAAGAATGATCAGCACACACATTTCTTCATGTATAAACCTATTATTTTATCATTACACAGAATGCACAGACTCCATTTCCACATTCTTTTGCTTAAAAAAAGTATTTATTGAAATCTTCTTAAAATTAGATGTCTCATGTAGCCAATGCCCTTCGTCTCTTCACAAGCGACATCTTCAGTGCTACAAAAATTCAAAAATATAAACCATGTATTCATATTTAAAAAATAATGCAACCGGATCTTTGATGCACAAAGTGCTTGATTATATATTATTCAATCTCTTAGTCATTCATCATAGGCTTGGCAATATTCTATTCTAAAATATTTAAAATTTGTGTACAACCTTTTTGTTGATTATTACAATTTGTATAATGACATGTTATTGGGGGGAATACCAGATGGTTGGACATTAAAGTTATTACTCACTCATTTACCTTAATTATTCTACATTTTGTATTGATACATGACTCCTACCTACAAGGGCATTACAAAGATTTTCAAACATTCTTAATCTTCAAAGGAGTACTCTCATCAATCTATTAAAAAGCGTTCCTTTAATTATTATAACATTGTTGTGATATAACTGATTAGCACAAATATTTAGATTTCAGGATTTACTCATTTTACTTTAAGCTGTAAATAACAATTTAAAATTTTTAAAAAGATAAGGATGATGTTTTGATGATATGCTAGCCTAACATATAAGGATACAATGTTGTTATAAAAACTATAACTTTGAAATATTTTAGAATAGAATATTGTCAAGCCTATCATAAATGACTACGAGATCAAATAATATGTAATCAAGCACTTTGTGCATCACATTATCTGATTTTATTGAAAACTTTTTTCTTGTATTATATTTTAGTTTTGAATGCATTGTTTATATTTTCATATTTTTGTAGCCCTGAAGAAAGTTTCTTGTGAAAAGCCAAAACGTGTTGACTACATGAGAAATTTGATTTTGAGAAGATATGAATAAATACATTATTGTTAAACTAAAGAACTCGTGAATGGAGTCTGTGTATCCTGTGTCATAATAAGATGCACATTATTTGTTTATAATGAAGAAATGTGTGTACTGATCATTCTTGTGGAATAGTATTATGCAGGTGTACTCCTGTTAGGAAGATTAGAAGGTTGTTCTTCCAGATCAGAGCACTGTACAAATTTGACTAATATTCACTAAATGCAATAGGTTCAATTTCTTGTGCCTTAATCGCATTTTTTGTAAATCACTCAGAAAAAATATAGTGTTTGACTTAAACTGGCCGTAAAAGCAGTGGACTGTGTTTTGTTCTAGATTCTATCCCACACAGACATTGGCCTAACAAAACCGAGATCTGATTCTCATAGTGGTTCTATAGATGTTTTAGCCCTGTCTGGATGTGGCACTTTCAAATGTTTCTATATACAGACCATTTTAGGGTGAATGGATATACCGATCAGACGAGAAGGTGAGCTAGAAGGGGAAGTGTTGAGAGGAAAGTTTGAGCGTGAAGTTGGTTTCAACTAGGGTATACAGTTTGTGATACTGGGAATACACGTAAATTGGGAAATAGTAAGTGGATGGTTAGACCTGCCCTTTTGATAGGTTTATCCACAAACATTTTGCTTTTTACCTGCTATTTTTTTACCCTATTTTCGTTGGCTATTGGATTCTGGGCCTTTTACCACTGCTGATCAGTGCTAAAGTGTCGATGCTCTCTGCATAAATTGTGACAATGGTTGGTTATCCATGATTTGTATATTTGATTGTCCCTATTGGAGTGAATGGTGTATGCCAGGGTCTGTAAATCAAATGCTACTAGTGTGCTTGCAGCACAGGTTGTGCCACCCACACGAGTAGCCCTGTAAATGTATCTCAGACTTACCACTGTAGTGTCTATGCACTCAGTTGTAAACTGCCATGTTGCCCTGACAAGTGCACCCACTTTAAAGGCCCAAACCTTCCCTTTCCTTACATGTAAGGCACCCCTAAGGTTGGGCCAAGGTACACCCATGGGCAGGGTGCAGTGTATGAGAAAGGTAGGACATGTACTAGTTTGTGTGGCATGTCCTGATAGTGAAATACTGTGTATTTAATGTTTCACTTTAGGAAGCCTATCTGTCCCAACGGTTTATCATTGGGGTTGCATTGTAACAGTTTTACATGTGTAACTTGAAATAGGGAAGAGATTGGAAAATTAGGTGTAGACTCTCTGAACTCAGAATTTATTAACTCACCTTTTGGTGAAAGTGTTTTTTAAATCCTGTGTTTGAAAATGCCACTTTTAGAAAGTGGGCCTTTTCTTACTTCACCATTCTGGGTGCCTCTTGCTATTTGGGTATTTAGCGTCTGGTGTGTGGGTGACAGGAGCTGAGATGTGCATTCACTCTACACAGCCACGGGGGTGTTGAGGTGTGCCATGCCTTGCCTGGGTGACTTATGCAGGGCTAAATAGACCTGGCCTGCATTTAGAGTGGTTGAAGGAGTGTTGCTTACAACTAAATAGGCTGTGTCTCCTTTTGCGCAATGATGTCTCATCCCCCTGCGGTCATACTGAACCCGTGAATGCAGAACTGGTTTAGACTGCGTTCAGAGACCCTTGCCACAAAGAGAAGAAAGACCATTTGGGGTATAATTATTACACCTATAACCCCAGGACCTTAGATTACTTCAAGGAATAAGAGGACCCTACCAAGAAGAAGAGCTGAAGATCTGTAAGGAGCAGTACTGCCCCTTTGCTGTGTGCTGTGTGGGGATGGCCTGCAGTTGCTGCTTGGTATTCTGTTAGTGAAGAGTCTCCAATGGTGTGTATGTGCTGGCCTCCTTTTAGAAGTCTCAGGAATACAAAAGACTTCAAGGGGAAGCGATCCCCGTGGGGTGTAAAAATAAACTGCCTGGAAGGGAGGTAGATTAGCTGTATGAAAAGCGTTGCCGCTGTTATGTGGGGCGTTGGACGGCCTTTAGTTGATGCCCCCTGTTAAATCCGGAAGATGACCTGACTGTCCTTATGCCTTCTGTTGTTGAGAGAAAGTGTAAGCACATAAAGCCCGTTTGGTTTGTCCTTCATGAGTGTAGAGTGCCTGAGAGGGCTTCCCTCATCATTTTGACAGCCTGAAAGTGAAAATCGCATGAGGAGTGCTCCTATTGGGTGGCCACCAGGGTGTGAAGGGAATTGTTTTCCATCAGGAAGCGTGTGGTGAGAGTTTATTTTTGGGTCTCCCAATCACCGACTGACATTCTCTTATCACGCGCAGGACCGGGCTGTGTGTTGAGGAGTAGTAGGGGAGAGCTTGTGATCAAAGGAGTGCTCTCCCCCCTCCCACTTGTCAGCTGGTGTGTGGCGACACAAAAAAGTGTGCATTGAGCACTGATCTGAAGCCCCGGTGCAGAGCCATGACCCCAGCCCGACAGCAGCAGAAGAAGAGCGGCCTCAGCCGTAACACCGTCCAGCTCCAGCTGCCTTGCTTTTGTAGGGGGCACGGCCAGCCCCATTGGCCTGAGCCGGAGCGGAGAGCTTGCGATTGAATGAGTTCTTTCCCCCCTCCAACTCGGTGCTGTGCCACATGAAAAGCACTCATTGAGTGTACATCTGAAGCCCCGGTGCTGATCCCGTGGTCCAACAGCCTAACAGCAGCAGAGGAAGAGTGGCCTCAGCCTGTCCCCGCCCATTCCTGGCCAAAATCATACAGGCTCGGGTGAGCAGTAGAAGTAGGTAAAGGGCCACTGGGCTTGGTTGCAGGAAGCTGCCCTGAGGGAATTCAACCCGTGGTGGACCCAGCGAGGCCTCCCTGCTAACTGGGGCATTTTGGAGCAGATTACTGACTTGCTTTTGTCGGGGGCATGGCCACCCCCATTGTTCTAGGCAGAGTGGCCAACCCTGCCTCATGTGTCATGGCGGCTGTACCACATGTCTGTGTGTGGCTGCTGCTTACTTTGGGGGCACAACTCTGCCCAAGGGTCATTTCAGGGAGAGTCGCTCACGCAAGCCTCGACTAAAACTTGAGAAAGTGGCTATTCATTGATATTGTACATGATGCTTCACTCCAATGACCTTAGGTGCCCTGATATTATGATGACCTGTGCAAACTTATTAGGGGTTACCTGTTTTACAACCTCTCACGTGTATGACAACTGCCCAGTTGGCAAAGGTATTCATGTGGTGTATGACCTGGGTATAGTTCTGACAATTGCCGCTGGGTGAACAAGGTGATGTGTTTGCAACTCAGGTGCACTACATGTGGTGGTATGACTATGGCCGTATGGCAGAGGGATTATGCTCTATGGTTTATGCATTTTGATGACACGTGCCTAGTGGCACAAGTGGTGATTTGTTTAATGGTGGTCTGATGTGATTTGACCTACCACCAAGTGATTTATGACCTTATGTGCACCTATTTCACAAGCGCCTAGTGGCACAACGATTTATTTTATGTGGTCTAAAAGTGCTATACATGCTACGCAATGATTTATGGTCTAATGTGTGTTTATGTGCATATCATACAAAGGCTATTTTGATATACCCTTGTGTGCACTTTCTTTTGTGGTGTGCCTATTGGGTTGCTGGTGTGTGGGTGTGTTGCACAAACGCTTTACACGTTGCCTCGGAGATAAGCCTGACTGCACTGCAATGCTAACACGAGGGTGAGCAGGGGTTATCGTGGGTGTGTAACTCCCTTACCCTAACTAGAATGATTGGTTATGCCTGACTTAGGTGTACACCCTAGCAAACCTGAAACACGATTTCTAACATGGATGAAATCTCAGAAAATAGAATAAGGAAGCCTGAGTTATATAGTCGTGAAATAAGGAGGATACTTATGTTCATTCATGCCTTAAAACACAGAGTCCTGCCCTATCTCTTAAGTAGAATATTATGACTAATAGGGCTGTTGAAGAATTGATAGGGCTGTTGAAGAATTGATTAATAGTTGAGATGGTCTAAACAGAGTAAGGTTTCAGTAATGTGCAGGTTATATTGACAGTGTTAGGTAACCAACATTTTGGGGGAAACAACATTAAAAAAATGGCATTGTTGGGAAAGGGGGACAATAGAGCCTGTTCCAAAGAGAGCCATAGCTTCTGAGGAGCAGCAGGCGATGTAGACAAGTCATTTAATAGTTACTCGATGGCAAAAGCCTTATGATAGTTAAGAAAATCAGGGAAAATATATCCTCCCGAGGTTTGGCAAGTTTGAATTTTGATAAAGAAATTCGAGGGGGTTTGCCATGCCACAGAAATTTGGAGAGAATCCTATCAAGTAATCAAGTAATTCGAAAAATATCATTGGTATTTTTATAGGAAGCATCATGAGAAAAAAGTTGGTAATATTAGGGAGACGCATCATTTTAATAGTATCTAAATGACCCCGCCAGGAGAGATACAAAGGAAACCGTTTCTGAGAGAAAGAGAGGAGCTTATGCGACGAGATATCTGAATTAATTTTAAGTGTTTTCTTGAGAGTGTTTTCTTACCATATACCCATACATTTGATTTTGGAGGAATTACAGGAAAGACACGCCTCAACAAAGGTATTTTTGGGAAGTGTTTGTTCAATGGCAGTAACTCTGTTTTGTCTACATTGAGTTTGTATCCCAATAGAGCAGAGTATATATTTATTTCATGAAAGAAAGCAGGAACTGAATGACCACAATGTGAAATAAATAAGATAATATCATCTGCATATGCTGTAAACGTTATGTATTTTTTATTTGAACCCTGTAATACCATCTGAAGTTCGTAGTTGCTAAAGAAAGGTTCCAGTGCTAAAAAAAAATAATAAGGGTGACAAGGGATATCCCTGACCAGTTCCTCTATTTAGAGGAAAGTAGGAAGAATGAATACCGTTTATAATAACTGAGGAATGCGGTGAGTATGTAAAAAGATTGGGACCAAGACCATGACATTGAAGCGTTCTGATTGACCCTAATGAAAGCCTTTTCTGCATCAAAAGATAATGCTGCCTGGGGATCCTTTATGTTGTGGACTTTATTGATGATATTTAGGAAGGTACTAGAATTATCTGCATTGCTTTTGTGAGGGACAAAGCCAGATTGATGAACAACAATGAGGTCAGGCATTATAAGGATAAGGTTTTCTCATCCATTGTTATACTGTAATTGGTTTGACAAACTAAAAGACCAGTAGGATTTTATCCATTTCTGACAGTTTTTAACTTTTCTATGAATATATGATGTTTACTTTTTTCAGCCTTGAAAAAGTCTCAGAATAGACAAAACACGTGTTGGCAAAATCGTGTGCTAGGGATCTTTGGAAAAACAATAAAGAGCAAATAAAAATCAACTGATGACGCATTTGGGTTGCTTGCATGTTCAGTATACTGGCTGTCTCATCGGATTGTCCTTGTAAAATCCTATGTAGGATCACATTTGAATTCAGACCTTGTTTTTTGTCCTTTCCAATACTGTATTTGGATTTTCATACGTAATAATGGGTGTGCTGTAACAGGTTTTTTTTGGTTCATTTGTGTGCATGTTAATCTTTAATCTGCTAATAGCACATTAGGGTTGTAGGTGTATTAAGCAACTCCAGCATCCCGGTCAAACGTTAATGATAGATAGGTGCAAATACGTAGTTCATATTGATTGTGTGTTTTTTTTCCCTTATAGGGACCACTACTACCAATCAATTTCTCTTCAATTTTAAGTGGATACCAGCACTCAGGTTCTTTTGTAGGTGTGATTTGACTGAGAAAGTCGTCAGAGATACATACGTTGAATTATTCTTTAAGAATGGCAGGATTCAAGGATGATAGGGACAAAGTATTCAATGAAATTTCTTTGGGCCAGCGTATTCAGTCCAAGAAAGTTAATACAATTTGTAGATGAACCTCAAGGACTCAAACAAATATTCATTAAACTAGAGAGGTTATGTAAACTGGAACTCTCACAATGGTTGGATTTAACAACATTCAATAAGTACATTGAGATTAGACAGGTACAGAGAGGAGTCGGAGTCATTTTTTTCCCACCTTTGAGGACTTTGATCCAGATCTCCCTTTGGAGTGGGAAAATTTGATATCATCATCGTCATTTGGCATGATGGCTTTATCAATTAGACATGCCGAGAGGAAGCGATCTAAATTATTAAGTGAAATAGAGCAGATAGAGGAAGAGATCAAATGATTGAATCTGACTGAAACCACAAAACTTTAAAATATTGAAAGAGGTACTCAGCTCCCATCAAACACATATCAGAGACAAAAAGATACATAAACTCAAAAGAGATGACAACGACTACTAGAACGGCAGAATATTTACATTTGCCAAGAAATTTGACAAATTCAAACCGCAAGGGGGAGTCAATGCTCTCAATGATAAGAGAACAGAAATGCTTGCATTGGCAAGTGAATCTGAGGCCAGGAGTGACTTACAACCAACTACAGGGGCTAATGACAACAATGCCCCTTGTTCGTCTTTTTTTATCGGAACTGGAGAGATACAGGAAAGGGACCAGGTTGGGGTACCACAAAAAGAATGTAGGAGGAAAAGAACAAGGCGGGGGAAAGAACAGACTCAGAATAGAACAAAAGAGTAACCAGATCAGTTTCGTGCATACAAAAGAACTGAGTGTTTGGGGAAAGAGAAGAATCAATTTATATACTACTACTGCTACTAATGAGAATGATGTTGTGTCCCTTGTAAATTTATCACAACATGTGTTAGCAAATGCTGAAGTCAATGTATTAAAAAAAAGGTCTGAGTTTCTGTCCTTTATCCAGACCTAACTTCACGCAGTTTCACATAGATCTCTTTAAATAAATGTTTTGATGCTAAACAAACATTGTGTCCAGTACCTATATATACAGTAGATAAGAGTGAACTATCAAATAAAGATATCCATGATTTACAAATGTTACTATCACTGGATGATAGTATAGAAGTGGTGACAGTATTGGTGAAATCCTACAAGCGGTACTAATTTACAGACAGACAGTGGTCTTAGAACTAAATCCACATTTACACCAATGTTACCACCTGACAATATGATTGATTGTTTTTACAAATCAATCAATTAATCAATCAATCATAACACTTGTATAGCGCATTACTCACCCGGAAGGGTCAAAAGGCGCTTGGGGGAAGGGGTCCGCTACTGCACGAACAGCCAGGTCTTGAGTTGTCTCCTGAAGGCGAGATGGTCCTGGGTCAGCCGAAGGTGGATGGGGAGGGAGTTCCATGTCTTGGCCGCCAGGTAGGAGAAGGATCTGCCTCCGGTGGTGGCTCTTCGGATGCGTGGTACGGCGGCAAGGGCGAGGCTAGTGGATCGTAGCTGGCGGGTGGGCGTGTAGAAGGTCAGGCGGTCGTTGAGGTACTTGGGGCCCAGTTCGTGGAGAGACTTGTGTGCGTAGGTGAGGAGCCTGAACGTGATCCTCTTGTTGACGGGGAGCCGGTGCAGGTCCCTCAGGTGGCCGGAGATGTGGCTGCGTCGGGGGATGTTCAGGATCAGTCGGGCGGAGGCGTTCTGGATGCGTTGGAGACTTTTCTGTAGCTTGGCTGTGGTTCCGGCATAGAGGGTGTTTCCGTAGTCCAGTCGGCTGGTGACAAGTGCCTGGGTGACCGTCTTCCTGGTTTCGGTCGGGATCCATCGGAAGATCTTGCGGAGCATGCAAAGGGTGTGAAAGCATGATGAGGAGTCGGCGTTGACTTGTCTGGTCATCGAGAGTCCAGGATGAAGCCCAGGTTGCGTGCGTGGTCTGTGGGTTTGGGAGCGGTGCCCAGGGCGGGGGGCCACGAGGAGTCGTCCCAGGTGGAGGGCGATGGTCCCAGGATGAGGACTTCCGTCTTCTCTGAGTTCAGTTTCAGGCGGCTGTTCTTCATCCATTCGGCGACGTCTTTCATCCCTTCGTGTAGGCTGGTTCTGGCGGTGTTGGGGTCTCTGGTGAGGGAGAGGATCAGCTGGGTGTCGTCGGCATAGGAGATGATGTTGAGGTTGTGTTGGCGTGCGATGGCTGCAAGAGGTCTCATGTAGACGTTGAAGAGGGTGGGGCTGAGTGATGATCCTTGCGGTACGCCGCAGATGTCTTCGGTGGCCTCGGATCGAAACGGGGGAAGCGGACTCTCTGTGTTCTTCCGGCGAGGTACGAGATGATCCACTCCAGTGCCTTCTCTTGGATGCCGATGTTGCTGAGGCGTTGAACTACGGTGTGGTGGCAGACAGTGTCGAACGCTGCAGAGAGGTCCAGGAGGATGAGTGCCGCTGTGTCCCCGTTGTCGAGCAGGGCTCGGATGTCATCGGTGGCTGCGATGAGGGCGGTCTCGGTGCTGTGGTTGGCTCTGAAACCAGACTGCGAGGGGTCGAGGGATCCGCTTCGTCTCGAGGAAGGCGGCAAGCTGTCTGTTGACGATCTTCTTGATGACTTTGGCAGGAAAAGGGAGGAGCGAGATGGGGCGGAAGTTCTTGAGGTCGGTGGGGTCCGCTGTTGGTTTCTTCAGTAGGGCGTTGAGCTCTGCATGCTTCCAGCACTCCGGGAAGGTGGCGGTGTTGAAGGAGGTGTTGATGATGTTCCGTTGTGGATGTCGGCGATCTTGCGGTGGAAGAACGAGGCGAGAGAGTCGCAGAGATCTTGTGAAGGAGTGATGTCGTTGTTGCCGGTGCTGGGGTTGGAGAACTCCTTGACGATGCTGAAGAGTTCCTTGCTGTCGTGGGCGTTGTTGTCCAGTCGTTCCTTTAGTGATTTCTTCTTGGTGGTGCGGATAAGCTGGTGGTGCTTGCGGGTGGCGTGTTTGAGGGCGGTCATGTTGTCAGTGGTCTTGTCGAGGAGCCAGGCTTTCTCGAGGGAGCGACAGGTCTTCTTGGAGTCCTTGAGTTCGTCGGTGAACCAGGAGGCCTTCTTGCTTCTGGGTCTGCTGGGAGGGTTCTTCAGTGGTGCGAGGTCGTCGGCGCAGGCGGTCAGCCACTGCGTGAAGTTGCGGGCTGCTTCGTTGGGGTGCTTTGTGTTGGCGGGTGGGTTCCGGCTGAGGGAGGTGGTGAGCTGGTCGGCGGTGATCTTGCTCCAGTTCCAGTGAGGAACCTGTTGCGGGTGGTGGTGGGTCGTGGTTCTTCTGAAGCTGAAGTGGACGCAGCTGTGGTCGGTCCAGTGGAGTCCGGTGGAGTGGCTGAAGGTGAGGTGCTTGCTGGAGGAGAAGATGGGGTCAAGTGTGTGGCCGGCGTAGTGGGTGGGGGTGTTCACCAGTTGCTTGAGTCCGAGGTTGGCGAGGTTGTCCAGCAGGGCAGCGGTGTTGCGGTCCTTGTTGTTCTCCAGGTGGAAGTTGAGGTCCCCTAGGAGGATGTAGTCAGCGGAGGGGAGGGCGTGCGGGCTGATGAAGTCCGTGATGTCTTCGCTGAATTGTGTGCGTGGTCCTGGGGGTCTGTAGACGAGGGTGCCACTGAGGGTCGTCTTTGGGTCGGTTTGTATCTGGAAGTGGAGGTGCTCGGCGGCGGCAAAGGTGTCGTCGGAGTTGGTCGTGATGCGGATGGTGTTCTTGTGGATGATGGCGATGCCTCCTCCGGTCTGGTTGACGCGGCCCCTCCTGATGATCTTGTACCCGTCCGGGATGGCGATGGCGATGTCGGGGGCTGAGGAGACGTTCATCCAGGTTTCCGTGAGGAAGGCGACGTCTGGTGATGTTGTGTCGAGGAGGTTCCAGAGTTCCACGGCGTGTTTGTGGACGGATCGGGTGTTGAGCAGGATGCACTTGAGGTGGTTGCTGCTGGTGCTTGGCTTGGCGGGTGTGGTTCAGGTTCGGAGGCAGGTGAACTTGCAGGTCTTGCAGGTGAAGGGTCCGTGGGTGCGTTTCGGGGTGGCTCGGTAGCAGGCGGGGTTCCGGCCGGCATTGAGTGCGTTTAGAGCGGCGGCGTTGTAAGTCTGTCGGGTCGTCTTGCCTCGGCGGGGGCCAGGGGTTCTGGCTCTGGGCACGGTCCAGGCACGGACGGGCGCAGACGGGCTTGCCTTTGGCGCACCTTCGGCGCACAATCGGCGCGTCCGCTGCACGCGTTCGCTGCGCGTTCGCTGTGCGGCCTCCATATGAGTGGAAGAGGGAGGGTGGAGCAGCTGGGAGGTGGGAGCGGGGCGGCCAATGGGGTGTGAGGGGGCGGAGCTACCGGGACGCGGCGGCGGAAACGGGTGGCGAGGGGGTGACGCGGTGATCACGGGAAACAGAGGAAAAAAGGGATCACAATCAGGGCAAAAACGTTAAGGGAGCAAAATCCGGGCAACAGATAGACACAGGTACAGATGAAAAGGCGGGCACAGGCAGTCACTCGGGGTACAAAAGAGAAGGTGGACACAGGCACTCACTCGGGGTACAGAAGAGAAGGAAGGCGCTGGCACTCGGTCACAGGCAGTCAGGTCACAGCGGTCACACAGGGGGCTGCGTGGCGGTGAGGGGAGCGACCTGCCTGGTAAACAAAGCAGTAGCTAAGGATCTGTATAAATTGGAGGACAAAGTACAACATGTACGTGCTAGATTTAAAGACAATCTAACTAGGGAAGAATGAACATCCCTTCATTAACTGACAGACTACTGCGGCCTAGCTATAAAAGAAGCTGACAAAGGGGGGCAACATTGTCTTGATGGATATTGACTACTACACTAGGGAAATTGATAGCCAGGTACCTGACATGGGCTCCTATACTAAGATCCCTAAGAACCCTATGCAGGAACTTACCCACCTCGTGGAAAAAACACTAAGATATTGGCTGAGTTTGGGTCTCCTATCAGATATAGAGTTCGAATACCTGTTCAAACCCCACACCTCGAGCTGCTTACATTTACACTCTGCCCAAGATACATTAAAACTTAACAGTTCCTCCAGGCATACCCATTATTTCTGGGATAGGGGTGTCGTACTCTCTGAATGTATTGATATCTATTTACAGCCAGTAGTACGTAACTTACCGGCCTTCATTGAGGACACCAAAGATTTGTTAAACAAACTTGAGGACCTCGTTTGGACTGACAAGCTTACCTTTGTCACTCTAGATGTGAGTGCACTCTATACCAGCATCCTCTTTGATAAGGGTAGGAAGCTCTCACTTATTTTTTATCCAAACATGACTCTACTCTATATGAACACACTGAAATACCACTTGAGCTCACCTGCCTGACCCATAATAACTACTATTTTATGCACAATGACACCGGGTGTTGAAAATATTCAGGAGTAGCTATGGGTTCATATTGTTACCCATCCTTTGCCAACAAAAATATGGGCTTTTTCGAGGAACATCATGTTTGGAGACTGTGTCTGCCTAACTTGACAGCGTCCATTGTTTATTGGGGGTGTTTCATCAATGATATACTCATGTTTTGGTGGGGTGATAGTAAGACCCTTGATGAATTCATCGATTATCTGAACATCAACCAATATAATTTGAGCTTCACACATAACATCAGCAGAAGCAAAATTGATTTTCTGGACATTACACTATTAATAGAGAAGGTCACACTCAAATGTAAACTATTTGGCAAACCCACAGCATGTAGCTCAGTGTTGCATGCCAGCAGTGCACATCATGATTCTCAAATTTGAGCAATCCCCTTTGATGAGCTGACACGCCTAAGAAGGAACTGTAGCAATGATATAATTTTCCAACAGGATATAGACATGCGTAAACAATGTTTTCTAATCAGAGGATATGATCGGACTATACTAGAAAAATACCACACTAGGATAAATAGAACCAAACGCACAGGACTTTTTGAAATCTAACTCAAAGAAAAAGAAAACAGAGAGAAAGAACATTGCTTTTATAACACAATATAATTCGCACAGCAATAATGTGTTCAAGACTCTATACAACAAATACATGATGGGGTAGCACATCGTTGTTTGTGTAACTTGATTCACCAGTCCTCTTTGTCCATCGCGTGCACACTGGTGACGTGCTCAGCCCGTGTAGCACGTAATTATCTGAACAACATCATCATGGAACACCTTCAAGCTCCAACCAGTGGTACAGCATTGTTCAAATGCGTATGCAGCCATTTATTCACTTCTTCTCGGTTTCATTAATTTACTCTCGTTTCTGTTCATTTATCTTCTCCACATTCATCACTCTTTGCATCTCCTGAAATGGGATCAGGATTTGGATCCATACATATCGAACAAACCACGGATTACATAGAAAAGGGGGAGAACCCTGAGAAACATATTGAGTCCATCGGTCTATAGGAACAGATTTACTAGTCAGACGAGAACATGGATACCTGCGAAACCCTTGGGTTTTTACATGTGTTCAATGTGTAGTGTATGTCAATTTGCCACTAATAAGATTACCAGTTTCAGTTATAACACAGGGCAGGTACATAAGATACATCATTTTATGAACTGTAATGCTAAATTCATAGTATATTGCATAATCTGCCAGTGTGATTTGATCTATGTTGGTAGTACCATAAGACCACTTAAAGAGCGGATACAGGAACACATCAGAGTGATGTCACTGACCATGTCGTGAGTGATCTAATATGTGATGTCATCAGCAATGCATTGCGGGAACGCGAGTTATAGTTAGCTGAATTAACTATAACGGGGGAATTTAAATGGTTTTGTATGAGTGAAATGTCCAGCTAACTATAACATGTGTGAAACCTATGTTTTTTTCAGTGAATTTCTAAGGTTTTTTAAATGCTAATTCCTAACTATAACGTGTGTGAAACCTATGGTTTTTTTTCGGTGAATTTCTAAGGTTTTTTAAATGCCAATTTTTAACTATAACATGGCTGAAACCTATGGTTTTTTCAGTGAATTTCTAAGGTTTTTTAAATGCTAATTTTTAACTATAACGTGGCTGAAACCTAAGGTTTTTTCAGTGAATTTCAAAGGTTTTGTAAATGATCATTTTTAAATGTATTAATTGTTATATTTTTTTATACTGATTTTCTACATTATTTTAAACTATTTATTCTTAGATATTTAATTTTTTAAATTACATTACACATTTTTAATATAAATTGAAAAAAAAATGTTTTTAAAAATATTGAAATTGTAATATATATTTTTTTATTTAATATTTTATAATTATAGAATTCCAATCGGAGAATAGATCGAATGGAATGGCATACAAGATATAGCCATACCTTTATTTATGCACAATGTGGTATACAAAAAGTATCGTGTGATCAAGAGACCGCTGGGTCTCGAAACGCGTAGCGGTAACCAAGATTATATATATATATAGATAGCAAATTACCAAAGTTCCAAAAAGGATTCCATGCGCACTCAGAGAGAGGGTAGAAACACCAGATTTTAATCTTGGTTACCGATACGCGTTTCGAGACCCAGCGGTCTCCTGATCACACAATACTTTTTGTATACCACATTGTGCATAAATAAAGTTTTGAAGAAACACACCTCCTGTGTATTGTGTAAACATAAAAGAGAGATCTAACAAACATGAGTAATAGGACATCTGCCCAACCATCAGGGTTTGGCTATATCTTGTATGCCATTCCATTCAATCTATTCTCCGATTGGAATTCTATAATTATAGACAAATAGGAGTAATAGCGGCAGTCCTTCAAGGCAAACAAAGCACTGGAGGTGTCAATTTTGCCTATACAAACAGTTAAGGGTAAAATTGTGTATTGTATATTCCTTGAATAACTTATATTGGCAGCATAAGTTTTTGTGAAAGAATAAGGAAAAGAACAGTAAAAACAAATAGAGAGAACAAAATCTCCCTGTTACATCCATTACATGGAAGCCAAGAGACAAATATACTTGTTTCTACACACACATTGTTAAAGCGCTATACAGAACGCTAATATAAATGTGCAAGATGCACAACTGTGTTTCTCTTTTTATAAAGAAATGTTTGTAAAGAGTGGAAAAAATCCAGTTAACAACATGTTTACAAATGTATGTAATATCATGCCAGTTATATACAATACCATTCTAAGATGGCTGCCAAGCTTTAAGCTATGATTTGTGAATCTGCAGTACCTCTTTTATGTTTACACAATACACAGGAGGTGTGTTTCTTCAAAACTTTATTTATGCACAATGTGGTATACTAAAAGTATCGTGTGATCAAGAGACCGCTGGGTCTCGAAACGCGTAGCGGTAACCAAGATTAAAATCTGGTGTTTCTACCCTCTTTCTGAGTGCGCATGGAATCCTTTTTGGAACTTTGGTAATTTGACAGAATTCACCGGCGTTGGGGCTCTGCCGGCATATGCGCCACCTGACAACGGGAAGAATCCAGGAAGGACCCCTCTTTGGTTTAAAAAAAAAAATATATATATATATATATATTACCTACTGGCGGTCGCCAGTAGGTATATATAGTTAGGATTGTTTTCCATAGGGAAATCGCAACATTCTATTGGGAATAACTTTGGCGCCGGTTAAGGAATCTTCCTGAATTTTTCCTTAACTTTGCCTCTCAACGCTCCGGTCCTTCCCTGAAAGTTTGGGGGGGATTTGTCAAGCGGGGGCCGAGATAAAAAGGGGGTCCCAAAACGTGTTTTCCCCATGTTAATTTACATAGGGCGGTCGGTCTCACTTTTAGCTCGAACGGCTGAATGGATTTTCACAAAACTTGGCAAAATTGTAGGGACTGGTAGCCCGATGTGCCTTTGCTATGCCTCAAGATATGTGCTCCAGAGGATTTTGAGTAATTTAGGTTAAAAAAAATGTATATATCTATGGCAGCTTACCCGTGAGCTTACCCGTACGCTTACGGTACGCGCACGTACGCGTACTGTACGCGTACCTCTAGTGCGTGAGCTGCATTCTGATTGGCTGCCAATGTCTGTCAACACTCCAAAACAGAAACTGTTGGCAGCCATCTTGTGCCTCAGTAGACTGAGGTACAGGAAAGCAGAAAAACAAACGTGTAGAACTCAAAAAGGGGGCAGGGTAGAAGCATCCTGACCCCCTAGGCCTGCTCAGGGGGTCCCACAAGGACCCCCAAGGCCCAAAAAAAAAAAAAACGGAAAATCGCGGGGTACGCTTACGGTACGCGTACCGGTACGCGGACGGTGCGCGTACCTCATTTTTTTACAAGAAAAAAAAAGATTTGGGGGCCTTGTAGAAACACTCTGACCCCCCTAGGGCTGTTCAGGTGGTCCCATACGGATATTAACATATATAAATGTTATCCGCTAATAGAATTAGCATTTAAAAAACCTTGCAAGTTCACTGAAAAAAACAAAGGTTTCAGGCCTTATATAGTTAGGAATTAGCATTTAAAAAACCTTTGAAATTCACTGAAAAAACCATAGGTTTCACACCAGTTATAGTTAGGAATTAGCATTTAAAAAACCTATGAAATTCTCTGAAAAAACCATAGGTTTCACACCAGTTATAGTTAGGAATTAGCATTTAAAAAACCTATTAAATTCACTGAGAAAACCATAGGTTTGACACAAGTTATAGTTAGCTGAACATTTTACTCATACACACACACACCCCACACACATACCCCCACATACACACACCCACACCCACCCCTCCCACACACACCCCCCACACATACCTCACACACCCACACCTCCACCCACACCCAAACACCCCACACACCCACACCCACACACACACCTTACACACCCACACCCCCACCTACACCCACACACCCCACACACCCCTACCCACACACACCTCACTCCCCCCCACACACACACACACACCTCACAGACACACCCCACACATCCCCCACACACACCTCACCCCTCCCCCCACACACACACCTCTGACACACACCTCACACACACACACACACACACACCACACACACCTCACACACACACACACACCCACACACACACTCCTCTCTCACACACACACCCACACACCCTCCCCACACACACACCCACACACACACCCCACACACACACCCACACATCCTACACTCCCGCACCCCCACCTACACCCACACACCCCACACACCCCCACCCACACACACCTCACTCCCCCCCCACACACACACACACACCTCACAGACACACCCCACACATCCCCCACACACACCTCACCCCCCACACACACACACCTCTGACACCCCCCCCCCACACACACACAGCCCACACACACACCTCACACACACACACACACCCACACACACATTCCTCACCCCACACACACCCACACACACCCCCACACACACACACACCCACACACACCCAACACACACACCCACACATCCTACACACACACACACCCACATATCCTACACACACACACCCCACACACATACCCCCCCACACACACACCCCACACCCACTTCCCCAACACACACACACCACACACACACACACTCATTATTTTATTTTTATTTTTTGAGGGGGTGCGCGCCCCGGTACACGTATCGGTACACGTACCGGTACGCGTACCCTGGAGAAAAAAAGAAAGACAGTTTTTTAAAAATGTAGCATTTTTATATAAATTGGAAGTAGTTCTGAAAAGAACTGTTTTTTATTCTTATTGTTGTTTTATATTTTTTTATTGTTTTTTTGTACCCCGCGACTTTAAAAAAAAAAAAAAACATTTTTGCCTTGGGGGTCCTTGTGGGACCCCCTGAGCAGGCCTAGGGGGTCAGGGTATTTCTACTCTGGCCCCTTTGCGAGTTTCACACCTTTGTTTCACTGCTTTCTTGTGCCTTGGTTCTAACAAGGCACTAGATGGCTGCCAGGGACACCCAGTATGCAAGGGGAATTAGTTCCCCCTCTTCAAACATGCAGAGAGGTGTAAAAAAGGGTGTGGCCTCATTACACCTCTATGCAATGCAGCCATCTGGCGCATACTGGAGGCTCCTGGTGGGCTAGTTGGCCCCCAGGGACCCCCATTATGCAAGGGGAATTAGTTCCCCCTCTGCAAACGCGCCTGGCGGCTGCGTTGCAGAGAGGTGTAACAAGGGGCATAGCCTCATTACACCTCTGCAATGCAGCCCCCTGGCGCATACTGGAGGTTCCAGGTGGGCTAGTTGGCCCCCAGGGGCCCCCAGTATGCAGGGGGAATGAGTTCCCCCTCTTCAAACATGCACGGGGCTGCATTGCAGAGAGGTGTAAAAAGGGCCGTGGCTTAATTACACCTCTCTGCAATGCAATCCCCTGGTGCATACTGGAGATTCCTGGTGGGCTTTAAGGTCTTATATAGTTAGGAATTAGCATTAAAAAAAAACTTTGAATTGTTTAAATGCTAATCCCTAACTATATAAGGCCTGAAACCTATGGTTTTTTCATTGAATTTGCAAGGTTTTTTAAATGCTAATTCCTAACTATATAACTCCTGAAACCTATGTTTTTTTCAGTCAATTTCAAAGGTTTTTTTAAATGCTAATTCCTAACTATATAAGGCCTGAAACCTATGGTTTTTTCAGTGAATTTCAAAGGTTTTTTAAATGCTAATTCCTAACTATATAAGGCCTGAAACCTATGGTTTTTTCAGTGAATATATATATATATATATATATATATATATATATATATATATATATATATATATATATATATATATATATATACTCATTCTTCAATATGTAAAACATATTTAAACTTTACAGAAACACACAGTCACTGGATGATGTCATCAGTGATGTCATCAGTGATGTCATTTGAGATGTCATCAGTGATGTCATCAGTGATGTCACTGACCATGTCATGAATGATGTAATATGTGACATCATCAGCAGTGGATTGCGGGTGTGCGAAATATATAGTTAGTGCAACTAACTATATATGCGAATTTCAATGGTTTTGTGTGAGTAAAATAAGGTTTTATAAATGCTAATTCCTAACTATATATGGTCTATAACCTATGGTTTTTTCAGTGAATTTTCAAGGTTTTGTAAATGCTAATTCCTAACTATATATGGTCTATAACCTATGGCTTTTTCAGTGAATTTCAATGGTTTTTTAATAGCAAATATCAAAAGCTGTAAAATGTATTCTTCTTTTAAAGGAAAAATATATTTTACATGTTTTTAATATAATTTTTTTATGTATATATATTTTTTTTATAATTTTTTTTTGTTTCACTACCGGTCCGCGCACCGGGTAGCTTCCCGTTAGCTCAATTTGGTGCCGCGACCCGGTCCGCGAACCGGTAAACGTTCCGTTAGCGCAACTGCCGCGTTAGAAAACAACATTGTGACGCGTCGCGTAAGCGCGACGTATCGGGTTGCCGCGTAATGCGTCTTATGACGCGCCGCGTTAGCGCACCCGGAAGTGCTCCGGAGCGCGAACCGAGGCGCGAAGCGCAGCACTCCGGAATTGCTCCGGGTGCGTATCGGGACGCGTAACGTAAGCGTAACAAGTCATGTGACTTGTTATTAAAACTTTTTATTGGTTCATTTCACTTTAGGTTTCCTAATGATGTAAGGCTAGGTCATGTGACCTAAAAATAACACTTTTCATTGGTTTAGAACATTTTCTTTTCCCAAATGATGAAAGCCCCCACCTTTTTTCTCACTCTGACTTTCAACTTTGCGAGAGAAAGACCTATTTTCATTATTAGGAGATGGCTTCAATAGTAGCTGCAGCTGATGCACCTCCACCACCACCACCACCTCCAAGGAAGGACGGACCACCTACCCAGTTCCTTCCCAACCCTAAGGAAGAGGAGGAAGAAGAGGAAGAGGAGGTACATGAGAGAGTATTCTTGCCTGAACAGCCCCGGAAATCCCACCACAAGGACAATTTCATTTGGCAATTTTTTACATTCCCTGAAGGCGAAAAAAATGTAAATGCCCGTCATGTGACATGCCTGATCTGCAAAAGAGTTCTGTCCCAAGGCACAGATAAAAAATATAGTTATGGGAACTACACTATGCATCGCCACATGGAAAGGTGGCATCCAATAAATTACAGTGTGGCTGAGCTGCGTGACCTCCGTGAAAACCCACGAACTCCTGTGGCCACCACCTCAACACAGGAAAGTCTTTCGGGACCAGAGGCGAGTGAGACGGTCCCCAATATCCAGAGCAATTTTCAACACATCAACCTAGTGTGTAGATATTATGGGGGACTACTTTGCTACGGGGAGATGAGTGGGATTTTAATGAACAGAGCATATGAAAATCACAAGTGCTCAAAACGCCCCAAAAAGTGATTTTTTTTTTTGCTCCTGTTGAGCCGTTTCTAATGCCTGTTTTTCGTTGTTCCCCCTCAAAAAAAACAAAAAAATTAAAAATTGTTCAAAAAAATAAATAAATAAATAAATGTTCAGAAAAATAATAAAAAAATATAAAACAACAAAAACAATAAAAAAAAGTTCTTTTCAGAACTACCTCCCATTTATAAAAAATTGTTAAAATGTTTAGCACTCTTGCAATTTCTTTTTTTTTTGATTCGCTCCCTGGTACGCTCCCCGGTGCGCGTACCGGACGCTCCCCCCGCTAAAATCGGGGGGGTGTACCCTGCCCCCTTTTGCTCATTTCCCCCTTTGATTTTTGCCGCCTCTTGTATCTCAATCCTACCGAGACACAAGATGGCGGCCGCTGCTGACTGTTTCGAATGTTTACAGACACCCGAGAACCAATCAGCTTGCCGTCCGCAAGTCGCGTGGCGCGCCCGGAGCGCTCCTCGGTACGCGTACCGGGGCGTGCTTACAGATATATAAATTTTTTTAAACCTAAATTACTCAAAATCCACTGGAGCACATATCTTGAGACATAGCAAAGGCACATCGGGCTACCAGTCCCTACGATTTTGCCAAGTTTGGTGAAAATCCATTCAGCCGTTCGAGCTAAAACTGCGACAGACCGCCCTATGGAAATTAACATGGGGAAAACACGTTTTGGGACCCCCCTTTTATCTCAGCCCCGACTTGACGAATCCCCCCCAAACTCTCAGGGAAGGAGTGAAGAGCCGCGAGGCAAAGTTGCTGAAAAATTCAGCCTGATTGCTCAACCGGCGCCAAAGTTATTCCAAATAGAATGTTGCGATTTCCCTATGGAAATCGATCCTAACTATATATACCTACTGGCGACCGCCAGTAGGTGATATATATATATATACATATATATATATATATATGTATATATATATATATATATATATGGTAGTTTTTTGTATTATGAATATGGTCTCTGACATTTAGGATCGGATCCCTTTTGGCGTATGCACATGTTCCTTCTAGCTTATGCCATTTATTAACAGCCTATGACTCTCCCTTATGGTGTATTCATATATGAAGAGCATGATTTCTGAGCCAGCTAAGCCATTCTCTATTCTTTCAGCCAGATTGCCCAGTTTAATACACGTGTATTTGCTTTGGAGTGCGCCAAGCGGACGTTGGCCCTTGAAACATCCATATCAGACTACATGATGTTAACTTTCCCATGTTGGTGGGTTCATTTATTAGTTCTTTTGATATTCAGGATCTATTTCACTTGGGCTTATGGTATTTCTTTATGCACTAGAATTCCTTCTTTGTTTACCCTTTATACATAAACCTAATCACGTGGTTCTTTTTTCCTCATACTCTGTTGGATTTGGGTATTGAGGTTTCTCTGATCTTCCTCTTATTGTTACTGGTTCATCTCTGATCTTTATTCTGTCTTTAATTTCTTCATTAAGATCAACAATACATTTGATCAATGTATATGGTTACATTGGATTTACAGTAAGGTTTTATCCTCCATTATTATACTGGAATTGGTTTAACAAACTAAAAGACCAGTAGGATGTTATCCTTCTGTAACTGTTTCTTCACTTTTGTATTAATATAGAAGATTTAATATATGATGTTTACTTTTTTCATCCTTGAAAAAGTCTAAGAATAGACGAAACATCTGTCGGCAAAATCATGTGTTGGGAATCTTTGAAAAAATTATAAAGAGCTAATGAAAACCAACTGATGACGTCTTTGGATTGCTTGCATGTTCTGTATACCTGCTGTTTCATTGGATTGTCCTTATAAAATTCTATATAGGATCACAATTGAATTCAGACCTTGTTTTTCACCCATCCATTACTGTATTTGGATGTCCATACGTAATAGGGGTGTGCTGTAACAGTTTTTTTTGGTTCACAAACGGAAATATGGCAGTCCAACGTAAGTAATTAAGTAAGTAATTCTTTCTTTCTCAGTTAATTGAAACAATTGTAATCAGAAATTTAACTTATAGACCAACATAAAATATAGTTTTATCTAGTGCAACCTTTATATCAATCAATTTAGTTAAAATTTGCTTTAAAATATTCGAAACATTTCATAAGGCTAAAAGACTTACAGATGGCGTGTCGTTAGTACTTTCCATAATCTAAAAGATGATGCATAGTAATGTGAACCAAATGAGTCTATGTTCAGATCCGTACAGCGGTGAGTTCTTGGAGCAGTTTTGTGCTGCACCGTCAAGTGGACGTGACAGATTAAAAGGAAGCCCATTGGCTGTGAGCAGCTTCTGCAGTTTCTTGACATTATGGCCAATCCGTAGTGACCAAAGTATTCTGGCTTGTTTAAAAAGGAAGAATTTGGTATTTAAAATTTGTCATAGGAGCATCCAGAATGTGCAGGCACGCGGCTTTTGTTGTTTTGTGACATGCGCCAGATTCTTTACGCCCCTTCTTATCAGCGTAAAAGTTTAGAAGAGACCGAAGTTTTTAGCATCATCGTTGAGATGGTTGTTTCTTTTTCGTTGCTGAATAGGGCAGTTGGATTTAAATGCTGTGTAAATTAGTTTCTTCCAATCTCTCCCTTCTGGCATTCTGCTTCTTTTCTGCTTTTTCCAGAAATTTGACAAGATGACTTGCTAATTGGATGTTTTTGCCGTCAAAGCCGCTCTTATTCCCAATTTCTTTAGGGTTGGTTTTAGATGGCGGTCTCGCTCCTAATCCAGTCCTTTGCAGATGCATATTAAGTGAATGATATCCTCTTTTGGGTCCCCACATAAACAGCAATTTGTTGTCGTTTGTGGACGTTTCCACAGGGGAAGATGGTTTTGTGATGGAAGGATGCCCAGCAGTAATAGTATAAACTTCTCCTTTGCGGACCGTGTCCAACGTTGCTTTGGCAGGAGCTACTGGTATAGTTTTAGATGACGGCCCAGCCGTGTGCCCAGTTGGCTAGTGTTGCTTTGTCCTCTATTAGCTAAATAATCTTTGCAGATTTGTTTACTAGTGGCTTAAATGTATAATGAGAACCAATGCTCTTCCAGATGACTTGTAGTTCCAAGGAGTCTATTGAATGCTTTAAATAAGTTGCAGATGCAATCGTATTTTACCTTTCTAACTCGTTCCAGAGATGGTAATCCGAGCTTGAGACATCATCTCCCTGTATTTTATGCCAGCTTTTGGCATTGGCGCCCATTGTTTCTAATCTTTGGTTCCTCAGGCTGAAATCAAGTCGTATTTGTGCTTGCGAGGTGTATTTAGGCAGATTGAATATCATTCGCATTGCCCTGGCTGTTATATCCAGTATGTGCGCCTCCCTCCCTCTGAGGCATTCGCTTCCATAGGTGACAGCCGGTATTACTTTTGCTGGAATTACTTGGAGTAGTGGTGTGAAGCTACGGCCGGATGCTTTCTTTTTAAGATTCCTCAATGCAACCGATATTGTGATTCCTCTCCTTATTATTGCTTCCTTCTGAGGTTGAAATGTCCCTTTTCTGTCAACAATTACACCCAGATATTTGTATTCGTCCATGGTTTCCAATGTTAGTCCTCCCATTTGCCAGAAAAACTTGGGTGTGGAGGTCTTCACATTTATTCACATGGCTTTTGGTTTTGAGAGGTTTATGCTGAGGCCATTCGTAGCCACGTAGGTATATGTTGTGCCGATTAGGTGTTGTAACCCTATCGGCGTATGGCTAATAAGCACAATGTCGTCTGCGTACATCAAGTTTGAAAGAATTAGTCCTCCTAGGTTTGGGGCATGAGGATTACTTTCATCTAGCATTGGAGAAAGATCAGACATAAAGATATTAAAAAGGGTCAGCGCTAGCATGCACCCTTGTTTAAGGCCCTTGGTCGTCAGTATTTTCCTTGACAGACAGTCTCCTGAGCCCAACTTAATTTCTACCCATGTGTCCGGGTGTAGTAGCATCAGTTGTGATAGTAGGGTTGATGGCATTTTTCTGTTGGACAGCTTCTCCAAAAGTAAATTTCTGTTGATGTTGTCGAAAGCTGAAGTGAAATCAATTAAACATATTTAAAGAGGTAGGTTGGCGAGTTTGACGGCATCTATTAGGAGTGTTAAGGCCAGAATATGTGTTGCTGTTCCTGATTTTTTCCGAAAGCCTGTCTGGGTGATGGGGATCACAGCATTTTCATTCACCCATTCTGTAAGCTCCTCCAATAAGAGGCCGGCATAGTATTTGGCCTCATTGTCAATTAAGGCAACAAGTCTGTAATTTTTGAGATTATTTTTGCTGCCTTTCTTGTGGATTGGAGCTATTATTGAGCCTTTCCATGAGTCAGGAATTATTTCAGTTTCAGAAATATGTTTATACAGTGGTGACAGCACTGCTGCCAAGTGTTCCGGGTTTTGTTTATACAAAATGGGGGAATTCCATTGGGGCCTGGCTCCCCCTCTGTCTTTCCTTTAGCTGTCCTGCTTAAAATGTGTTTTCTGTGAAGGCCAATGTAGTTGTATCCGTTAATTGTGTATGATCTAAGATTTTACTATCGGGTTCTGATAGCATCATGTTCTTTGAAGTAGTATTGAAGTGAAGCAGTAGATAATCAGACCAGGCTTCTTCTGTAATATGAGAGTATACGCTGGGTCTTCTTGGGTTCTGGAGGTTGTTCACCGTTTTCCAGAATCTTCCACTGGTGTTATTTCCTTTTGCATCATGAAGCAACTTATCCCATAGCTCTTCCTCTGCTTCCCTTTTTAAGTTCCAAATTAGTTTCTTTTTGATGATTTTTTGTTTTTGCAGTTCCTTTTGCACGGCGTTGTCCGGACCGTATCGGTGTAGTTGCCGCAGTCAATTATTAATATCTCTCTTATGGTGCTTTAGGCTGGTGTTTTGTTTTATTAACTTGTCTTGACCTTCCATGTTATGAGTACTCTTTGTGGAGCTTGTTTGGTTTTGGTCTTCTGATGTTGTGTGGGACGTTTTTTCTCTTGTTTGTGTGGTACCAAGGCTACTGGTAAATAGCTCCCATCGGCTTAAGTTATCTGTCCGAGTCGCAGTGCTTTTTTCCCACAATTTGTATGCTTTTTTTTCAAAGCCTTCCAGGTTATACGTTTCACATTTTATTATTTTTTGTATGACGAATATGAAGATCCCATATTAGCTGCTGGCAAGGTTACCACTGCCCTGTAGGTGTTGAGGGGGCTCTCTTGCGGTAAGTGGTCACTGGCTGCCGTTGTTCCTATTCGGAAATCCAAGACTTTGCCAAACAATTGTAGTGATGAAAATGTGAAGTCTATAGTTGAACTTGCGGTTGCGTTATGAAAAGTGGCTACCGATGGGCTGTCGTTTGTGAAACTGCCATTTAGAGCTACAAGATTAACCACATCGCTGCTTGAGAGTTTCCCCTGCTGTGCTGGACTGCAACGAAAACGGGTGTGGTCATGACGAGCTCAGCTCGTCATGAGCACCTGAGAGGTATATGCCATGACGAGCTGAGCTCGTCATGAGTATGGAAGAGGTTAAGATGTTCTAAGTCCTTTAAGCTGTCTCTTGCCAGTCTGTTTTGTTTGCCCCATCTGCTTGCCTCCTGTTGCCCCATGCACAAAAATGTTCTTCCAAAAGTGAATCCCTTGTCTGGGGCCCTCCTAAGTACATGTTGAAATCCCCTGTTATTATGAGGTTAGATGTTAGCTGTTCGGACAATATTTTTGTCACTTCTGCAGTCAGTAGTTTCAATCCGACTTTTTTCTCTCGAGGGTGTACGTATACATTTAGCAGTATTAGCTATTGGTTTTGATATTTTCCCCCTATATCCAGTTCTATTGTTTTTATGCTGTTATTACCTAACTGTATGGCATCTTTGTTCTTTATTTTGTTAATGCTCTTCATTGAGGTGTATATTGTTTGGCCTCCTTTTAAGTGGCCGTATTTGGCATTTCTTGTAGCTGGTAGATGATATGCTTTGAAGCCCTGTATTTGGTACGGTTGATCTGACCAGGTCTCTTGGAGGGTAATTATGTCAAATTTCTGGAGGTCAAGTAGAAGCTGGGTGTCGTCTGCTTTGTTCCCCAGATGGTTAATGTTCCAAGAAAATGTTCTTAATTGATGATTCATTGTAATATTTTGTTGCGTATTTCGTCATGTCTTCACGGGCCTTGTGTTAATGGTCCTTGCTACCCAGTTCCAGTAATTTACTCCTGATGATCCTTGGTCTTGCCTTGAGCTCAATAAATATGTGTCCGTCTGTGAAATTGATAAGCTTCGAGCCCCTTTCAGGACACTTATCGTTTTCTCTGTGTTTTGTTTATTTTGGAAGGTACAATCATCTCTCTCTTTTTGTGTCTAACATAGTGGTTCTGGATATCCTGTTTTTTCGGTCTTTTTAGGCGAATCCCCACGCTTGAAAGCGCGGTTCCAACTGCATGATTCTTTCAGTTATTTCCTGCGTGGCCCATGTTGTTTTAGTGACCTCTTGGTCTGACAGTTAGTTATAGTATGCTTAGTTATAAAATTACTCACCGTGAACCCAGCCGGGTACACTGATGCGAGTACAATCGGCACCCGAAGTGTTATCTGGGTGGGCGCTGAAGGTTGCAGCTCATGGTAGTTCAAGTTGGAATTATTCCAGAGGGTGGTTGGAAGCCTAGGAACAGTCCGTGTGAATCGTCTGCTCCGGCAATCTCTGCTGGAGCAGACGATTCTCTCGGACTGTTCCTAGGCCATCGATGCGAGTTCCTGAGGTACTATCCTCATCTACGCAAGCCCAATCCCTGGGCTTCCAACCACCCTCTGGATTAATTCCAACTTGGACTACCACGCGCTGCAACCTCCAGCGCCCACCCAGATAACACTTCGGGTGCCGATTGTACTCGCATCAGTGAACCCGGCTGGGTTCACTGTGAGTAATTTTATTTCACCTACTGCACATGGTTCACCCATCACTTGGCATGTGACCCTCACCTCATCCGACAGATGTCCCCCCACCGTTGGTCCTGATGAGACCCTCCATCCTCTCCAGGGTCGAAATGCCGTCGACGCAATAAGGAAAACGAACCATGCCACAGCACTTATGATTGAATATAGTGTCTGAATATATCTCTTGTACATATTCATAATGGTCGCTTTCTTGTAAAATATTAACTGCACAGAAACCTTGTAAATGCAGTCACTTGTCTTTACCCAACTGTTTTTAGGTTCTTCGTATATACACTGGGGACACTTCTTGCACTCAAAACTGTTTGTAAAAATGTATATATCTTGATTTATTTACATAAATAGTATTGCATTACCAGAATTCTAAGGTGTAAGTCTTGTTTTCTCTCGTTGATATCCTACATAACCCTTGTAACCAACTGCTATTATGCGTTAAGTATTGCCATATCATGTATAATATACCTCTGGAACCGCTGTTTCCCTGCAACAGCGGCATAGTGAAGAACCGGGTTTTCTTAGAACCCAGCGGTGCCAGGGACACACCCAAAGTCTTCGGGTTACCCTGTCTTGGCAAACAGAGACATGGAATACTTCTAGGTGGCGTCAGAGATCAAATTTATTAGCTGCAGCTAGTAACAGTAATCCCAGCAATACAACACGGTGTACAACTCAGGAAACTGCTCAATTTTTGTAGAGCAAGACATCACCTTATATTCACAATTTCAGCCCATTACAAATGCACACCCACTGCGAATCAAGTACATTTTACACACATTATTACATTCCAAGAAGCTCACTTTACATCGTACCAAGCCACAAGTTAATTATTAGGACTGTCCCAAATTCAATCTCCACGAGCCGGACAAACCCATAATTGAAAGCACTACCTATGTAATGAAAAGACATAAGGAAAGAAGTAATTCAGATGTTGAGTAGGATAAGATATGTGCAAGCAAACTAAAACGTTAACGATATCCTGAACAGTGATTGCCAATTTCAGACAACGATCAGCCAGGGAAATTGGCCTCGCACAGGGTCAGTTTCAGGTGAGGGGATCAGCGTCTTTGCAATTCACTCACAAGTCAGAAAAGGCCTAGTTAATATGTACATGAACAACGAAGCCCATGCAACTTTGTTCGTTCGGTTATCTCCACGGCCTATGTGAGGGCAACACAAAATAGCGTCTTTGGACAACGTAAACAAAATGGAGTCGGGTTCGGAAATCAAGGAACCTCAGACCCTCCTTTTGCCATTACGTAGGCAATAACCTAAACTCACGACAATCTGAATCCAGGTCTATATCTATTCTCATCAGGTCATCAAGGTGTTGCTGTAACATCATCTTATTTTCCTTCACCTCTCTCGGGACGGGTCTCACACAGATCTTAGCACAAAGACTACAAATGGCGGGACCACACTGGATGCATAAGCAACACGAGAAAAGAATAGCTAACGCCATACCAAGGAACATCAGAACCTTCCATCCCCATGTGGACAACAATTCCCAAATCCATCCTGTCAATGACCAGTTCCCTTCGTCTACATGTATAGACTCAGCGGACTTATGTAACCTAAAGATGGCTTGGTACACTGTCGGGGTATTATCTGGTATGAAAACGCAGCAACTAGATCCGATCAATTTACATACCCCACCTCTATCTGCAATTATGATGTCTAAAACCACACGATTTTGTAACGTCATAAGACGATCCGCCTGAAGCTCGGCTGTAATATTGCTTAGGGCACCAGCAGTTTCATTTATAGTGGCCTCGACCACTCTCGTAAGTTGTCAAATATTCCTGCTATTGGCCATAGGACCACAAAAGGGCACGAAACCCTTGAAGAAGTCTCCAGCTTCTTGTGCGACAGTATCTTCCGCATCGATAACACCTCTACCATATCTTGTCTTATGGTAATCGAAAACAGCTGTGTATGTAGGGGGAAGCAAAAATGCCACGTAACATGTGCTGGAAAAGTCAGATGGCAACCATGTATATGCTCTGTCGTGACAAAAAAAATACGTGCCTTTAGCTGGCACGAACGGTGGAGAATTTTGGGACGCATAGACATAGGTGTGAACACACACACTCTTCCCAAGCTTAGCTCTCGGATTCTGACCATTACCTTGCAGACAAAAATTAACTCGGTGGGGTACGATCCAAATAGGGGGAGACCTTTTTCGTCTCTCCTTCTCTGTCAGGCTAATGCTATATTCAGTCTTGTTCCAACCAATATATGCTCGTACTTCATCCTTAGGGATAGCATTATATGCATTGATATCTCTGATCATATCTACTATTCCCTGTATCAAGGCATCATTACTCACATTATCTTTGACGGAACGTACAGGAGATGCTTCATTCACATAGATAAGCATTGACTGGAGCGCCCACACTGACCCATTAGGCGAAAAAGGAAAAACCAAATATGGCATTCCCTTATCTGTCGTATGCGGCATAAGACCACATACCCAGCAGTTCATGGTATTGACAACTAGCTGATGCTGATGCAACAACTGTATAAACGAGTTGTTAACAAATTCTGACCTTCGTGTCTGTTCATGTTCAGGCAACGTATGAAACTCAAGTGGAGAATCAGTAGAAAAAGAAAGAGTAGATTGGGACATAGATGTAAGTGTATGTTGTATGGCATAGACAATCCAACCCACACAACCCAATATAATATTTAGAAGCATTAAGAAACACAATGTTAAAAAACATTTGTTACGGACCAATGTACACATTTTCATTTTAAAACCATTTTCCTCAACACTCTTATCAGACCCAAAAGACTCCATCCTCTAAAGTGCTGCTCACGGCTATTACCATCTACACTAAAGTGTGCGCCATGATCGTACTAACGACCATGAACCGCAGACCTTTCGTCAATACGCGGCTCACCCCTTAAGAACTTCCTACCGTGACCCTGCAGCTGAGTCCGGATGGTGACTCGAAAAAGAAAAAAGTAAACAAAAAGTCTCTTGATCTGAAAAGGTGTAACTCACATCAAAAAAATTTATTTTATTTGTCCGTTTTATCTTTTCTTGGCATCAGATTGTAGCGTTCTTTGCCAGACACGGTTTGGTCTTGAAACAGGATTTCTGGATCCGTCGTGTCAAGTCTCAGTTCAGGAGGCACAGCAGCTTGTAAGATGTCGTCATCTGCACGTTCTGACTGAGTCCATTCCAAATGTGCATCACTAAAAGGCACAAATCTAGGAGTTCTCTCACATTCGGAATCGGCAACACCTCCCCTCACCCACTTGTCATACGGTAAGGGTAACGGAACCCTTTTGCAATGGGTGGCATGCACCCAGTTTTTCTTGCCAGCTAATCTAACAGTAGTCCGAGTCGACAGTAAAACTAAATGCGGACCAGTCCACCTCGGCTCCAAATTCTTTGTTCGTTGAAAATTCTTTATCAGAATATATTCGCCGGGTTGAATCGTGTGGCCTGGATCCGCAGTCGCTGCCGGCAAACTGTCATAGACCTGTTGGTGGAGAACACGTAATTTAGCAGTCAAGTCATGTAAATAATCCACCAACATAGGGTACTCAAGATCACTGTACTTCTTGGGCCGGGGGACACCCCAAACAATGGCCGGACGACCAAACACAATTTCATATGGGCTAAGTCCCATACGAGAATGCACAGTCGTCCTTGTTGACAAAAGAGCCAATGGCAAGGCATCTGGCCATGTAAGACCAGTGCTCGCTTGTATCTTAGCTAGTTTCAGTTTTAACGTGCCATTGTAGCACTCAACAAGACCAGCTGACTGGGGGTGATTCGCAGCGTGAAATTTCTGATTTATTCCCAATCCAGCACACACTTTCTTCATGACCCGGCCAACAAATTCACTTCCATTGTCCGACCATACAATTCTCGGCAAACCAAATCTGGGGAAATACTCTTTGAGCAAAACCTTGGCTGTAGACAAGGCAGTATTATCCTTTAGGGGGTAAGCCTCTATCCATCCGGAAAAGGCGCAAACAACCACAAGGACATACTTCAAATTATTGCATCTCTCCATGTGAATGTAGCCTAACTGTATCACTTCAAACGGATACGTCGGAGGAGCAAAATGACCAGCTGGAGTTGGAGTTCCCTTTCCAGGATTTTACATCAGACAAATCATACAATGCTTCACCACATTCTCAGCACATTTAAGAATTCCAGCATTCTGCCATACTGGAGCCAACAACTTGCATATACCTTTCGAACTAATGTGAGCCATTCCATGATCCATTGTAACCACTGGGAGCACATACGCATCAGGTAACAACCATCGCTGGTGCTCTGACAACTCAACCCAACAACTTGTTGAATCCAACATACCCATACTTTCTCTCCACGTACTCACTTCCTTCTCAGTAGCTTCAGCATGAATCTACTTCACGCTCTCTATTGTGTCTTCACACATTCCACTTTCCGCAATCCATCTTGCTGGACCCTCAACATACATTCGACTCGTCATGTCTCTCGCCATTTCTTTCGCATCTTCATCTGCAAACGCATTTCCTCGGCCCACATCATCCACAACCTTTTTATGCGCACTGCATTTCACAATTGCAATCTGCTTCGGCAAAGTAAGTGACTCCAAAAGTTCATTCACCAATTGCCCATGCTGTACTTTCGTACCATGCGAAGTCAAAAATCCTCTCTCTCTCCACAGGCGTCCGAAACTATGGGCCACACCAAACGCATACTGGCTGTCAGTATAAACATTCACTCGCTTTGCTTCTGACAACACGCACGCTCTCGTCAATGCTATTAGCTCTGCTGCTTGAGCCGAATTCTGTGCAATACGTGCTGTTTCAACAACTGTATGTAAAGTTGTGACAGCATATGCTGCAGTCGTTTCTCCATTCGGAAGCTTAAAACATGAACCATCTACCCATAAGGTACCATCAACATTCGAAAGAGGAGTATCCTTTAAATCAACTCTAGCCTTTGTTTCTTCCTCTGTGCGCAGAAAACAATCATGCTGTTCCTGAACATCCATCTCTACAGAAATCGGCAACAACGTAGCTGGATTCAACACATTGCATCTTTTGATGTGTACATGGCTAGCCAAAAGCGTCAACTCATAACCTGACAAACATGCACTAGTAAGGTGCTTTGTCTTGGTCCTATTCAATAAGGTATCCACTGCATGTGGGACCATCACAATCAATGTATTATCCAATACCAAACCAGCAGACTGTCGGATAGAAACAGCCACTGCCGCTGTAGCTCTCAGACAACTCGGCAACGCTTTAGCTACCGGATCTAACGTCGCTGAAAAATACGCACATGGATGCTGCTTGTCTCCGAATAGTTGTGTCAATACGGACAGTGCACAACCTTCACTCTCGTGGACATACAATGTAAAAGGTTTACTGTAGTCCGGAGTACCCAACACCGGGGCAGAACACAATGCATCACGTAATTCAGAAAAACTTTTCTGACATTCATCAGACCAAGGGAGAGGATGCGGAGTATCTTTAAGAGTCAATGCCAACAGTGGTTTCGCTAACAAAGAAAAATTGGGGATCCATTGCCTACAATATGAAGTAATACCTAAAAAGGCACGCTCTTCTCTCTGCGTGGATGGCACACTCATTTGCACAATCGCTTGAATTCATTCTGAGGTCAATCGTCATCCCTCCTTCGACAAGAGATGACCTAAATAGGTCACTTCTTGGCGGCAATACTGTAACTTTGAAGGCAACACTTTATGATGAAGGTCAGACAAATGTCGTAACAAAGAAAAAGTAGCTTCTTTACAAATCTCTTCATCATCAGCAGCAATCAGCAGATCATCAACATACTTAATAAGAGTAGCACCAGAAGGCAACACAAAATTATCAAGCAGAGTTTTCAACGCCTGACTATAGATGGAGGGACTTTCACAATAACCTTGAGGAGCTCTCTTAAACCGGAAGCTTCGGCCCCCTAAAGAGAAGCCAAAAATATCTCTACTCTCCTCAGCAATCGGAATACTGAAGAAAGCATTCTTCAAGTCAATAACCGAAAACCAGGCAGCTGAAGCAGGAATCAGAGTCAACAAAGCAGTAATATCTGGGACAACAGGAAACTGTGGCACGACAATCTTATTGACCTCTCGAAGGTCGATCACAAACCGGTACACAGGTGGCTGAGAAGCATCAGTACGCTTAAGGACAGGCAAAACAGGACTGTTACACACGTTACCTCTCGTTTCTTCAACCACACCCTTCTCAACCAAATCATAGATGATCTCCAAAAGAGCTCTCTCGCCATCACTCAATATTTTATATTGTGGAATACGAGGTAGCCTAGCATTCGACTTGAGGGTAACAACGTAGGGTGGAATCTGCAAGAGACCAACATCATTGGGACCTGTAGCCCAAAGTGTATCAGGAAGAGAACGCAATTCCAGTTGAAGACAATCTTTAGACAAATACATCGGGGAAATCACTTTCTTACCCATCGTAAGATGTACTCCCGCAGGAGAGCAATGTAATGTTGCATGCAATCTTTTCAGCAAGTCCAAACCGAACAAATTCTCACCACAACCAGTAGTTAAAATAAGAGGAGCTTCCAATTCACAAGGACCAATAGAAAGAGGCAAAGGACTAGAAACCGGATTACGAACTGGGACGCCAGAAAATCCTACTGAAACATTGGTCAAGCCAGACAAAGGTGCGCCAGGAAGTTTAGGGTGCATAATAGAACTCTTCGTCACACCAGTATCTAAAAGAAAAGGTTCTGCCACACCTAATGTAACCACTTCAACATAAGGTCCACTCTGGTCTACTGGAACTGACACTACTCCCTCTCTTTGCCCATGGCTGTCCTAGCAATCATTGTAACCAGCACTCTCACTCTCGACACAGTAGTCGTCAGCATAGTACTGAGCAGACTGAACATTCGGAGCATTCTGTCTATCAAAACAATTCGCAGAATTCTGAGGGGGAAAGGAACGCTCATTCCGAGGAAACACACCACGTCCCCTACCCCTAGGTGCTTGTTGGAAACCACCACAACCTCTCTGATCAGATACACCATTCGCACGCTGTAACAGAACCGGACAACTATGCTTAAAGTGACCTTCTTCTCTGCAATAAACACACTGATTAGGGCCTGGGAGAAATCGTGGAGCGGAAAACTTGGGCCTCTGCGTAAATCTCTGAAACTGTGGGGGTTGCTGGTACTGAGGCTGATTCGTACGAGGCGGATAAGCTTGCTGCAAAAGAACGTTTGTCTTTAACTCTTTAATCTTCTTCTCTACTTTATCCTTCTCATCTTTATCCCTATTCTCGTAATGTTGTGCAGTAGCCAATATCTGGGCCGACGAAGAAACAGCCCATGAACTCTCAGAATCTTTTAACTTTTTAGAAAGTTCGGGAAGCAAATTAAAGACAAATTTGTCCACGAACAACCTTTGACCACCTTCGGTGCTCATATCCTGACCACTATGATCGATAAACGTTTCTTCAAACCTAGTGAAGAAATCAGACACACTCTCATCTTTCTTTTGTTTGCATGCTGCTAACTTATCCCAATTCACTCGTAAAGCAGGCATCATAGTTTTCATCAAATTAATAATTCTACCAGGTAATTCTGCAACTAAAGGTTCAGGTTTGGCACCTCCTACCTGCCGACCATCTGCAGCAACAATATTAGCCCACGTACCTCCTAATTCTTGCGCATGATTCTCATGACGAATCTTCGCCCACAAAGGTTGAGGGACTACATTGCCCATCAACATATCTATATCAGCTAAATTCATAATACACGCTTGTTCTGCTCGATTTTCCCGGCCCTATTTTGAGGAAAGGTGATTGATGGTGACTTCAGTCTCTTATCATTCCAGTGCAAGGGTTAGAGTAGTGGATAGAGCCTATTTACGAGGCATTTTGATATAATTCTGCATTCTCCTCCCTAGATTAGAGCTTATACATATAGGCTAGGGGATAGATTCGCTAGTATCAGGGATAATCTGTCCTTTAGTTAGGGTATTGTTATACTTTCCATGGAGTTATGCTGAATTCGGGCCTGGTAGGCCTCAAACAGGAGAGACTCCATCTTTCTCTCTGCTCCGGCAGCCTGGGATGCTTCTAGGTCAAGTGTAATGTTTTAGTTACGAGGTGTTGTTCGCTTGGAGAGAACCGGTTCAGGCCGGCCCTTGTCGAAGGATTGTATTTTTCTTCATGCCGAAGACACAACATCAGGCAGGCCGGCTGGGAACGTGTCCTTGGTACGGGGAGTGTTGGACTTGGGCCTTAGGGCAGGTTCACCCCTAATCTTTTTGCTTTTATTTGTGACCCTGTGTAGTGACTTTTGGGTCTTGGCGCACTTTTTCCCTGTGTCCCAGAGTGAAAGTGCGTGCGTGTAGTATGGCTGGCCTGCCCTCCCATAGGAATGCATGGGGAATGTGTGTGTCCCTGGTAGTTCCTGATGTGTGGGGAGTGCAGGCACGAGTTTGGTATGTGTGAACTCGTGAGAGCGAATGCTGCAAGATGGTGTCTGCGGCATGTATATGTCTAGAAGGGAAGTGCTACTTCTGGACATTGATGTATGTGTGCAGTGAGGGTGCTGGAGCATGATTGGCTGGAGCTGGCTGGCATGCCAGGCTCCAGGAAGTCTGGATGGGTCTGCCCGGTGGTGAGTGTGAGATCAGCATGAGTGATGTGTGGGAGGAGTAGATCTGGGTCCTGGATGGGCTGGGTTTTCCCCACACAATGCTGGCTCCGCCCCCCTGTGGTTTGTCTAACGACCCAAGCCTCCCCAGGGAATGAAAGGGGTGGTTGGGCCATCAAGGGTACTCCCAAGCCAGCTGCAACTGGTTTCCCCCCACCCTGCACCCTGAAGACAAAGGAATTTATAGTATAAAAATGGGGCTGTGTCCCCACAGAAGTTGTTCTTCCAGGATCCTTGCCAGAGGGGGCTGTTGCTGCTGCTGGGGCCAGGAGGACCGCCACTTGGCTTGTCTCCCTGCCTGGAGACCCAGTGTGCTGGCTCTGGCCCTGCCTTGCCCCCCTGCCTGCCTCCAGACCCTGCTGGAGCCTTTGCTTCACTCTTAGCGCTTGGGAGCGCTTATTTGCCCACTAGCGCTGTGGAGCGTTATTCCTTTTCCTCCTAGCGCTGAAGAGCGCTTTATTTTACCCCTAAGCGCTGGGTGCGCTTTATTTTGATTCTAGCGCTTTGGAGCGCTTTGCCAGGCCGAGCGAGTGCCCACCTCGCTTTATATTTAATTTGACGCCGGTGCCCACCCGGCATTGCCCCGTTTTCCTTGTTAATCTGAGCGGCTGCCCACGCCGCATTTGCCCGTGTATTCACCGCCGCAGCCCAGGCACATCGAAGCCGTTGCCGGGCCGCTGCCTAGAGCGACCCGGAAGTCCCGCCCCCTGACCTCCAGGGCCGCGCTGCCATTGGCGGCCCCAGAGGAAGTCAGGCGGATTGTCGAGGGACGGAGCCAGGCGGGAGACAGGAAGCCGCCTGCCGCGTCCTGCTAAAGCTCCCCGAGGGGAGAGGAGCCCCGAGCCGCCCAGCGACACAGCCGGTGAGTGAGGCGGGAGAGTAAAGGAAGGGAGGAGGGCGTCGGGGCACGTTGTTGGTGCCCGCCCCTCCCCTTCTGTGTCCGGGCTGAGCGAGACCCTAGCTGTGTTCGAGCCCAGAGAGGCTCCGTGGCATTCGTGTGAGCCCCGAGGCTCTGAGGGGAATATTTTGTTTATTGAGCCACGAGAAGGCTCCCGCCTAAGCCCATAGGTGATTTACGAGCCAGAGAAGCTCGTGGGGGCACAGTTGTTCTTCGAGCCCAGCGAGGCTCATCGCCCACATTGATTGCGAGCCCACAGGAGGCTCTGGGGACATTTTATTGATTTAGAGCATTGAAGCTCTTGAGCCCACATTTGTTTTGCGAGCCAGAGAGGCTCTTGGGGGGCCCAGTTCGTTGGTTGTAGCCCCGAGGCTCCCACGCTGTGTCTCCCCACCTTTGTTCTTGAGCCCACGTGGCTCCAACGTTTGCCTACCCGCTATTTACAACTGTCCAGCACTTAGTGGACAGTTGCTACGTTTAGGCTTTTGTGTGCTGGCTGCCTGCGCAGCCTCCCCTGACTTTGAGCCTCAGTGCATTTCAGCCCCTTTCGAGGCCAGTTGGCCTGAGGGACCTTTCTAGTGTTGTGCCATGTGCACCCTGCGCAATTTATGATTTACTGCTAATTTGATTTCTGCGCAAATGTTCTACCTGCACCTCTGAATGTGTTTTAATGTTTCATGTGCAATTGTTTGTTGTTACCTTTGCTAAAAGTGACCTGCTTAGGTGATTCTTTATGTTTTTATTCCCCTTTGCTAAAAGTGACCTGCTTAGAGGAATGTTTGTTGTTACCTTTGCTAAAAGTGACCTGCTTAGGTAATTCTTTATGTTTTTATCCCCTTTGCTAAAAGTGACCTGCTTAGAGGATTGTTTGTGTCATTACCTTTGCTAAAAGTGACCTGCTTAGGTAATGCCTTGTGCTTTTATTTCCCTTTGCTAAAAGTGACCTGCTTAGAGGAATGTTGATGTTTTATTGCCTTTGCTAAATGTCACTTGCCTAGGTGATAATTTTAGGTTTCCTTCCCTTTGCTAAAAGTGACTTGCTTAGGTGATAGGTTTTCCTTCCATAGGTCCTGATGTTAAGGTCCTAGTTCCCTGCGTGATTTCCCTACAGTGTTTAGGGTGGCGTAGGAGGTATTTTCCCTTTACCAGTAGTTACTGGTTGTATGCTACATTTACTATTTCTGTGTTACAGTCATTATATGTTGATGTGCTAAAGTGTTATACCTACAAGTATTATTTCTAAAAGTGCATACCCCCGACAGTGGTCCAGGTGGCCCTGTCCTGTACATAATCCCTTGTAAATCTTGCCCGTGCCTGTTGGCACATTGTAAAGTGTGTGTGTTATCTAATGTGTTTTTATTATTATAATACAAAGGCTATTTTTGATATAACCTTGTGTGGAGTTTCCTTTGTGGTGGACCTTTGGTTGTTGTTGCTGGGGTGCGCGCGCAAACGCTTTACACATCGCCTCCGAGATTAGCCTTGCTGCTCGCGCCACGTTACCTAGAGGGTGAGCGGGGGTTATCTTGGTGTGTGACTCCCTTGCCCTGACTTTGGAAATGGTGGTCTCTGACTGACCTTGGCGCAAGCCTTGGCCAGCCAGAGGTCCCGTTTCTAACATTGGTGGCTAGCGGTGCGGATTGGACTTGCGTTTGCGCTGTACCACAGTGGCGACAGGCCACACTTCAAAACTCTACAATTTTAGATAACCACATTTTGGGGATTATTGTTTTTTAGGGAAGTTCAGTTTTGCTTCTCCTGAAAGGTGTCATTTTGTAATTTCTGTTCAGTACATTTGTTCCCCGCCCTGCTTCCAGAGTTTGGTACCTGTGTCACTTGTGGTCAGGTTGAGAAAATCAGGGGTGGTAGAAACTGCCTTACCGGTCCGAGGGGAGGGTGTGTGTGAATGAGTGGTGTGTTACACTGGACAGTGGAGTGCAAGTTCTCTGAGATAGGAATCTTGCTGAATTGTGTTAATTGTGTACTCCTGTGTAAGCTCAGACCCCCAGGTTCCCTGTGTCAAACTCTTCTTGAGAACGTCCGCCAAAATGGAGCCTGTTTTTGATCTCTGTTGTCTTTTTAGGTACAGTAGGTCAGAGCTGGTCAGATTCTGTGAAGAGGGAGGCATGGAGGTGAGTGAGTCGGATACTCAGTCCCAGCTTAGGGACAGCCTGATCCAATGGCAAAAGGGTCAGTGGGATCTTGAGCACAGTGAGAGAGATAGGGCCCGGGCCGCACGTCATGAGGATGGTGAGTCTGTTGGGAGCCCTGAAGAATGTGAAGTGAATGATGATGACAGTGGATGGATATCAGCAGATAGTGAGGACCCCATAGATAGGGAGTCCCTTGCTGGGTCCAGTGTCAGTACCAGCGCCCCATCCCTTTCCCTGTCCCCAGAGGAGTGGTTGGATAGGAAGGAAGACAGGGCCTTCTTCAGGGAGAGTAGGTTATCCCCTGAGTGTAATTGTAATTGTCTGGATTCCCCAGGGAGGGTGGAGTCCAGTGGTGGCAGCTTTTTAAATATAAGTGTAGACAGTCCCACTCTCAGTTCCCCGAGTATGTTGCCTGCTTCCCCCGCAGAATAGTTTGGGTTGAAGTTCAGGAGACTTAGGAAACAGCCTCATCAGTCTTGGGAAGACTTTGAGGACGAATGTTGTGGAGCACTGTTTGATTGGAGAGAGGCTCACGTGAACGACAAGTCTGGCAGTTTATTTAGCATGGTTGTCACAGAGCACCTGCTCAGTTATTGTTCACCAGGGTTGCGCCAGCACCTGTTGAAGTTTGGATCATTTATTACATGTGAGCTTGCAGCGGAAGCAGATCGCTGGGACAGTGCGAGAGGTTCTTTAGGGTCACTAGTGAGTGATTCCAACAATAGTGGGTCAGGTGTCTTCCAGCCCAGTGTGGTGGAGGAGGGTGAGAGTAGCCCAGCTAGGTTCTTGGTTAGTGAGGAGGGTGTAGGGGCTGACTGCCTGTCTCAGTGGAGCGAAGTGAGTGTGTGACCGAGAGTCCCCAAACGCCCGAAGCCCTGTCACAGAGCCTGGATGGTTTCTTTAGGGAACACCAGGAAGGGAACCTAGACTTGCCTGTTAGTTCACTTGAGGGAGATCTCCTAGTGTGTAGAGGACCTGGAGCATCTGTAAGCGGAGCTTCTATGGTTCTAGAGTCTGGCAGTACCACTCCAGTGGGGAGGGTACAGGAGTCCAGTACAAGGAGTGATTGGGGGATAGGATGTGAGTCCCCAGAAGTCCTGGAGTGCCAGGCATTGATTCCACCGAAGGTTTTAGACCAGAGGTTGGATGGCCAGGTTCAGGATCCGCCTGACCTGAAGGGTGGGACTACTGTAATCAGTGTCCTGACCAGTTCTTTTTCCAGAGGTACCACCCCGGTTGGGAGGGAGCAGGACTCTGGAAGGGGATGCAGAGGGTGGGAGAGCCCACCTCTGACCCCGGTGCAACCTGAGGGGTTAAACCCTAGGTTGGGAGAATGTGGTTTAGAGGGAACCCCTCGCAGGAGGAGGAGGAACCCTAGGAGAAGAGGTAAGGGGAGGAGAGCCTTCCCTGAGACTCCTGGGCCACCTGAGGTTGTAGACCCTAGGCTGGAGAACCAGTGGCAGTCTAGCCCTGTCTTGCAGACAGGAAGAGTGGAGCATGGCTATTATGTGCCAGGGGTTACTACCCCCCACTTTGTGAGTAGGCAGGATCCAGTGGTACCTGGATGGCCTAGGGCCTGGTCCTCGCCGAGTGCAGCTGGAGAGTACCAGTGGGGTAGCCCAGTTAGTCCCTACAGTAGTTTTAGAAAGAACCCCAGGGGTTCACCGTGGCGTAAAACAGGAGGGTGTCCCTGCAGTTGTGGGCCCGCGTCCTTGTTTTACCGCCCCAAGCAGGGAAGTCCATCACGGTGGTGATTGGTCTGCCCTGCGTTTTGGCTGGAAGGGGGTCGTGTTGGACTTGGGCCTTAGGGCAGGTTCACCCCTAATCTTTTTGCTTTTATTTGTGACCCTGTGTAGTGACTTTTGGGTCTTGGCGCACTTTTTCCCTGTGTCCCAGAGTGAAAGTGCGTGCGTTTAGTATGGCTGGCCTGCCCTCCCATAGGAATGCATGGGGAATGTGTGTGTCCCTGGTAGTTCCTGATGTGTGGGGAGTGCAGGCACGAGTTTGGTATGTGTGAACTCGTGAGAGCGAATGCTGCAAGATGGTGTCTGCGGCATGTATGTGTCTAGAAGGGAAGTGCTATTTCTGGACATTGATGTATGTGTGCAGTGAGGGTGCTGGAGCATGATTGGCTGGAGCTGGCTGGCATGCCAGGCTCCAGGAAGTCTGGATGGGTCTGCCCGGTGGTGAGTGTGAGATCAGCATGAGTGATGTGTGGGAGGAGTAGATCTGGGTCCTGGATGGGCTGGGTTTTCCCCACACAATGCTGGCTCGCCCCCCTGTGGTTTGTCTAACGACCCAAGCCTCCCCAGGGAATGAAAGGGGTGGTTGGGCCATCAAGGGTACTCCCAAGCCAGCTGCAACTGGTTTCCCCCCACCCTGCACCCTGAAGACAAAGGAATTTATAGTATAAAAATGGGGCTGTGTCCCCACAGAAGTTGTTCTTCCAGGATCCTTGCCAGAGGGGGCTGTTGCTGCTGCTGGGGCCAGGAGGACCGCCACTTGGCTTGTCTCCCTGCCTGGAGACCCAGTGTGCTGGCTCTGGCCCTGCCTTGCCCCCCTGCCTGCCTCCAGACCCTGCTGGAGCCTTTGCTTCACTCTTAGCGCTTGGGAGCGCTTATTTGCCCACTAGCGCTGTGGAGCGTTATTCCTTTTCCTCCTAGCGCTGAAGAGCGCTTTATTTTACCCCTAAGCGCTGGGTGCGCTTTATTTTGATTCTAGCGCTTTGGAGCGCTTTGCCAGGCCGAGCGAGTGCCCACCTCGCTTTATATTTAATTTGACGCCGGTGCCCACCCGGCATTGCCCCGTTTTCCTTGTTAATCTGAGCAGCTGCCCACGCCGCATTTGCCCGTGTATTCACCGCCGAAGCCCAGGCACATCGAAGCCGTTGCCGGGCCGCTGCCTAGAGCGACCTGGAAGTCCCGCCCCCTGACCTCCAGGGCCGCGCTGCCATTGGCGGCCCCAGAGGAAGCCAGGCGGATTGCCGAGGGACGGAGCCAGGCGGGAGACAGGAAGCCGCCTGCCGCGTCCTGCTAAAGCTCCCCGAGGGGAGAGGAGCCCCGAGCCGCCCAGCGACACAGCCGGTGAGTGAGGCGGGAGAGTAAAGGAAGGGAGGAGGGCGTCGGGGCACGTTGTTGGTGCCCGCCCCTCCCCTTCTGTGTGCGGGCTGAGCGAGGCCCTAGCTGTGTTCGAGCCCAGAGAGGCTCCGTGGCATTCATGTGAGCCCCGAGGCTCTGAGGGGCATATTTTGTTTATTGAGCCACGAGAAGGCTCCCGCCTAAGCCCATAGGTGATTTACGAGCCAGAGAAGCTCGTGGGGGCACAGTTGTTCTTCGAGCCCAGCGAGGCTCATCGCCCACATTGATTGCGAGCCCACAGGAGGCTCTGGGGACATTTTATTGATTTAGAGCATTGAAGCTCTTGAGCCCACATTTGTTTTGCGAGCCAGAGAGGCTCTTGGGGGGCCCAGTTCGTTGGTTGCAGCCCCGAGGCTCCCACGCTGTGTCTCCCCACCTTTGTTCTTGAGCCCACGTGGCTCCAACGTTTGCCTACCCGCTATTTACAACTGTCCAGCACTTAGTGGACAGTTGCTACGTTTAGGCTTTTGTGTGCTGGCTGCCTGCGCAGCCTCCCCTGATTTTGAGCCTCAGGGCATTTCAGCCCCTTTCGAGGCCAGTTGGCCTGAGGGACCTTTCTAGTGTTGTGCCATGTGCACCCTGCGCAATTTATGATTTACTGCTAATTTGATTTCTGCGCAAATGTTCTACCTGCACCTCTGAATGTGTTTTAATGTTTCATGTGCAATTGTTTGTTGTTACCTTTGCTAAAAGTGACCTGCTTAGGTGATTCTTTATGTTTTTATTCCCCTTTGCTAAAAGTGACCTGCTTAGAGGAATGTTTGTTGTTACCTTTGCTAAAAGTGACCTGCTTAGGTAATTCTTTATGTTTTTATCCCCTTTGCTAAAAGTGACCTGCTTAGAGGATTGTTTGTGTCATTACCTTTGCTAAAAGTGACCTGCTTAGGTAATGCCTTGTGCTTTTATTTCCCTTTGCTAAAAGTGACCTGCTTAGAGGAATGTTGATGTTTTATTGCCTTTGCTAAATGTCACTTGCCTAGGTGATAATTTTAGGTTTCCTTCCCTTTGCTAAAAGTGACTTGCTTAGGTGATAGGTTTTCCTTCCATAGGTCCTGATGTTAAGGTCCTAGTTCCCTGCGTGATTTCCCTACAGTGTTTAGGGTGGCGTAGGAGGTATTTTCCCTTTACCAGTAGTTACTGGTTGTATGCTACATTTACTATTTCTGTGTTACAGTCATTATATGTTGATGTGCTAAAGTGTTATACCTACAAGTATTATTTCTAAAAGTGCATACCCCCGACAGTGGTCCAGGTGGCCCTGTCCTGTACATAATCCCTTGTAAATCTTGCCCGTGCCTGTTGGCACATTGTAAAGTGTGTGTGTTATCTAATGTGTTTTTATTATTATAATACAAAGGCTATTTTTGATATAACCTTGTGTGGAGTTTCCTTTGTGGTGGGCCTTTGGTTGTTGTTGCTGGGGTGCGCGCGCAAACGCTTTACACATCGCCTCCGAGATTAGCCTTGCTGCTCGCGCCACGTTACCTAGAGGGTGAGCGGGGGTTATCTTGGTGTGTGACTCCCTTGCCCTGACTTTGGAAATGGTGGTCTCTGACTGACCTTGGCGCAAGCCTTGGCCAGCCAGAGGTCCCGTTTCTAACAGGGAGGTACAAGAATTTGGTGGGCGGCAGGTTACTGGCTGGAATTTTCCATGAAGAAACACGCTTCTATATTAGTGAAAGCCCAAGATAGTTGTGTGTTCAGTTCGTAGGCGGCATCTAGCCGTTAGTAGCAAACCTATTACTTATTCCAGGGAAGACAGACACCATTCTAAAAAGCGGAGAGGAATCGATAAACAGATACTCTCCTAGCAGAACAGCCAGGGAAGGAGAGTAGCCGATGAGAGGAAGGTCCCAGGGGCTTGGAGAAGGGTGAAGGGAACAGCGCATAGCGGTGCGGCCGTGTACCCGTGATTGCGGAGGTGTGACTTCAAGACGAGCCAAGATCCAGACGAGAAGGGAACCTAGATGACTGCTGAACGTGGACTTCATATTAATAAGGTGATGTCGACCCTTTCTTATTAGAGTGTACAACCTAATCTTTTACTTCTCTTTGCAGGTTATGTGTTGTAGTATGATGTTATATGTTTGTTTATGGTGACGGGAAATAAAGTACCCCAGTTCTTAGTGAACCGACATGTGCCGCGTGTTCTTGTATGAGAGGGTTACCTATTCTTCTAGTCAGATGCTGCTATGTGAACAGATGCTAACCCTGATCAGGTAAGTGGTAACTGAATAAGGGAGAGAGGAGCCCCTTGAATTAACGACCATGCTGTACATTATCTAAATTGGCAACCGTTGTGTGATCTGGGACATTGTAGTTCTATAACCCTGATAAATAGCGAGACCGATCCCTTTATGTAATGGTAATCATAGGATAAGCTGCCGTCTGGGTAGGTTGTCTGGGTCTGTATGAGACCGCGAGATCGCCGATTCTGATACTGCCGTCTGGGTAGAGAGGTCTGGGTTCGAATGGGACCGCGAGGCCGCCGATTCTGATACTGCCGTCTGGGTAGAGAGATCTGGGTTCGTATGGGACCGCGAGATCGCCGATTCTGATACTGCCGTCTGGGTAGAGAGATCTGGGTTCGTATGGGACCGCGAGATCGCCGATTCTGATGCTGCCGTCTGGGTAGGTTGTCTGGGTCTGTATGAGACCGCGAGATCGCCGATTCTGATACTGCCGTCTGGGTAGAGAGATCTGGGTTCGTATGGGACCGCGAGATCGCCGATTCTGATACTGCCGTCTGGGTAGAGAGATCTGAGTTCGTATGGGACCGCGAGATCGCCGATTCTGATACTGCCGTCTGGGTAGAGAGATCTGGGTTCGTATGGGACCGCGAGATCGCCGATTCTGATACTGCCGTCTGGGTAGAGAGATCTGGGTTCGTATGGGACCGCGAGATCGCCGATTCTGATGCTGCCGTCTGGGTAGGTTGTCTGGGTCTGTATGAGACCGCGAGATCGCCGATTCTGATACTGCCGTCTGGGTAGAGAGATCTGGGTTCGTATGGGACCGCGAGATCGCCGATTCTGATACTGCCTTTTGGGTAGAGAGTTCTGGGTTCGTATGGGACCGCGAGATCGCCGATTCTGATGCTGCCGTCTGGGTAGGTTGTCTGGGTCTGTATGAGACCGCGAGATCGCCGATTCTGATACTGCCGTTTGGGTAGAGAGGTCTGGGTTCGAATGGGACCGCGAGGCCGCCGATTCTGATACTGCCGTCTGGGTAGAGAGATCTGGGTTCGTATGGGACCGCGAGATCGCCGATTCTGATACTGCCGTCTGGGTAGAGAGATCTGGGTTCGTATGGGACCGCGAGATCGCTGATTCTGATACTGCCGTCTGGGTAGAGAGATCTGGGTCCGTATGGGACCGCGAGATCGCCGATTCTGATACTGCCGTCTGGGTAGAGAGGTCTGGGTTCGAATGGGACCGCGAGGCCACGAATGGCTAATATTATAGGATGTACATGGTATGTATCTTAGGAATTCCCTGTCCTTAGGTGGTAGTTACCTGTTGTGAATAGGTCCTAGGGAGGGGCAGAGGGTAACGTTCTGGCTGGGTTAGTAAGGCTCTGATGAGCTGGTTCTATCTGATCTGAGAACCCAAGCAGAACATTTGGCGTCACGAACCGTTTACGAAACCTGTGTGCGTCGTTGTTGTTTTTCTATTTGTCCTCGGCGCGTCGGTGCTTTCGTTTGTGTATTCTTTCGTCTATCTTTGTGTGTATAGTTTTTGTTTTGTCAGGATGTTTTTGAGAAAGTCGAAATCTGTTTTTAAGTTGCCTGTTGATATTCCCGGCTGGGATTCAACGCCTTATGAGGCCTTGGCCCGCGAGTGGGCTGATTCTACTGGTTTGAGTGAAAATTGGAATTCTTGTCTGGAGCTGGCGGAGCCGGCTGATGTGATTTCCTGTTTGCAGAAGGCGCCAGTAGCGAAGGGTGATGAGCTTCCTATTTTGGGTCGCAGGGGTTGGATTGTCTTGTCTGCGTACAGGCTTGTACATGAGAGGTTGGTGAAATTACAGAGGGAGCATGTGGAAACGGAACGGAAGTTTGTTGAAATTCAGAATGATCATACTTTGTTGCGGTGTCAAAATAAATTGCTTGCCGACAAGCTTGAGACGTATCAGACTATCGCCGAAAGGGCGGCTGTGCGGATTGCACGGTATAAATACAAGAATCGTCGGGGTTACGTTTCTAAACGGAAGGTGCGACTGGTCGTGGCGAAAGCCGGACTGGATTGGAATCCTGATGAATGGGATGGTAATATCTGGAATTCGAGTGATTCCCATTCCTCGGAGGAGGAGTCTAACAATCGCGATTCTTCTCGCTCTAGACGGGCTTTTAAATCTGCTTCTTGTGCTACGGATGTTGAGTCCCGCGACTACGATCGCTCTTTGCATTCTGTTGATACTTCTCATACGGATTGTTCCCCTAAGTTTACTGATCGGGCTCCTTGTGATGCTCTTCCTGCGGTCTCTGTACATCCTGTTTTTCGTAGGAAGTTGCAGCAGGCTCCCGGTAATCCGAACGGTATTCCTTTAGATTCTTTGGAGGATTTTACTCAACAGGAAATTAGTGATATTTTGCAGCGATTTCGACAGCGCGCTGGTGAGACCTTGCTTACGTGGATGGTGCGCCTTTATGAACTGGGCGCTGCAGGCATTATGTTGGATGCTGGCGATTCTTTGAAATTCTGTTCCTTGAGTTCGGATTCTACTGTACAAGATCATTTTCGTAATTATAATGGTGGTGGTCAAATCAGTTTGCTTCAGTTGGCGACTGAGGGGTGTAATCAAAAGTACCCTACTGAATCTGACTGGCCTGTGAATGACAAGCCGTGGTATACATTGCGCGATGCTGCACAACGTCTCAAAGAGGAGGTGATGAAAACTGCGATTTTTCTGAGTACTGCTGACAGATTGCTTGATGGTTTGTTGACGTCTTCTGTGCGGAATCGTATTATTCGTTCTTCCCCGGTTGCTTATAAGCAGGTCATGATGACCTTATTGATCAATCAGACTGGTAACGCGTTGTCGATGGTACTGGAATCTGTGCGCCAGCTCGGTGAGTTGGGTGATTGGTTTAAACCTGAACGACAGTCTCGGCCTGACACTCGTACTCCTGGAGACAATAAGCTTACTAGACGTGACATGTTTATGGCACTTTTGGCTGATGGTGTGAGGAAGGAGGATATTGATGGTGAAACTACTTCTCGTTTGTGGGACTTGTTTTGCAAATGCGGTTTAGACCGAAAGGAGGGTGCCCGGCGTGTGCGGACGAATGAGTGTGATCGTGAGTATTCTGATGACAGCGGTGATGACGACCGTCGTGTGCGTTCTGATCGTCGTGATGATCGACGATATGTACGTGATGCGTCCCCTCGTCGTGGAAGGGAGAGAGAGAGAGAGGGGGAGAGAGAAAGGGGGAGAGATGATTATGGTAACAGCCGACGTAGAGATGAAAGGGATCAGTCCCCTGAGTTGAGGAGGAGGGAGGATCGACACAGATTTTCCGATCGAAACTCACAGTACAATACGGAGGACAGGAATCCATTTCGTAAGGGAGATGGATATGAACATGATATATTGATACCTGAGAAACGTGAGAACCTTTATCCTGATTTGTCCTGGATGGTAGAATGCAGTAAAAATGACTAGGAAGTAGGTCAAGCTCCCGTACACAGATGGGCTCACCGAGATAATAGACCCTATGTAGATATTGAAATTTTTTGGAGATATCGTAATATTCAAAGGGCCCGAGCATTGGTAGATACAGGAGCGGAGGCCACTCTTATTCATGGAAAATCAAAGAAATTTAAAGGCCAATTTTTTACAATTACGGGGTTAGGTGGAAAGGAAACTCCCGCAGTACAAACTACAATTGAAATGAGAATAGGCAGAATTCCTAGAAAAGAATATTCTGTATTAGTCGTGCCCCTCGTAGAGTATATCATTGGAATTGACATTTTGAAAGGAATGACTTTACATTTGGATGATGGATGTTATCAATTTGGAACTAAACATTATATATCGTCCAGACCCGTACGGGTTGGTCGTTTAAGAATGCCCCCCATAAAGATTCCCCAGGCGACAAAAGTGGTTTGCCAGAAGCAGTATCGTATCCCAGGTGGCCATGAAGAAATTAGTACCACTATTCAGGATTTGGTGGATGCAGGAGTTATAACCCCGGTTACTTCTGCCTGGAATAATCCTGTTTGGCCGGTGCGTAAGAGTGATAACTCCTGGCGCATGACGGTTGATTATCGAGAATTAAATAAGTATACGCCCCCTTTGACTGTCGCAGTACCAGATATCATTACTTTAATTGAAAGAATTCAAAAGCATCCAGGTACATGGTATGCGTCCATTGATATTGCTAATGCTTTCTTTTCAATCCCGATTGCCCCTGAATGCCAGGAACAGTTCAGTTTTACATGGAACGGCTGGTGGCAGAGCATTTGGCTGAGGTACCTGTACATTCGAGAATTCAGATATGTCATTATATTGATGATGTTCTGATTCAAGGTGAAACACAAGATGAAGTTCAGACCCAATTAGATAAAATCCTTGAATGTTTGCGTGAGAAAGGTTGGGAAATCAACCCGGATAAATTACAAGGTCCATCCCAGGCTGTAACATTTTTGGGTATTAATTGGCATGAAGGTCACAGAGAAGTGATCCCACAAGTAAAACAAAAGATTCTTGATTTTGCAGTTCCGAGGAATAGGAAAGAAGCCCAAAGCTTCATCGGCTTATTTGGTTTTTGGCGCCAGCATATTCCTCATTTGAGTCAAATATTGGCCCCCTTGTATCGAGTCACTCGTAAAAAGAATGCGTTCGAATGGGCTAAACCACAGCAAGATGCGTTTAGTTTGGCAAAAGAAGCGATTCAGTATGCCTTGGATTTATGGCCTGTGTGCGATGGTGATGTGGATTTGAATGTGTCTGTACAAGGCCTTTATGCGAATTGGAGTTTGTGGCAGAAACAAGGCAGAAGTAAAGTACCGTTAGGTTTTTGGACTAAAAAGTTACCCGATGCTGGTGAGCGTTATACACCTTTTGAGAAACAGTTGCTTGCATGCTATTGGGCTCTGGTGGATACCGAGCAATTAACTTTGGGACATGATGTGGTCCTGCGACCTGAAATTCCTATCATGCAGTGGGTTTTGAGTTTGCCGAAAACTCACAGAATTGGACACGCTCAGGCGAGTGTGATTAAATGGAAATGGTACATACAGGACAGGGCACGTGTGGGACCAAAGGGAGTTGCATCCTTGCATGAGCAGGTGGCGCGGGCACCATCGGTTGAGACAGGAGTGAATGCTCCGTACCTTTAGTACAGGAATCCCCTGTCAAGTGGGGTAAGCCATTTGATGATTTGTCCCCGGAGGACAGAAACCACGTTTGGTTTACTGATGGTTTGGCAAGGTTCATAGGGACGAAACGACATTGGAAGGCAGTGTCCTATAATCCGATCACACAAAAGTTGCTAAGTACAACTGGTGAGGGAAAGAGCAGCCAATTTGCTGAGCTTTATGCTGTTTATCAAGTTCTGAAGCAAGAGTTACCTGGCACATGTCATATTTTTACTGATTCCTGGTCTACTGCCAATGGATTGGCAGTTTGGTTACCGACTTGGCATTCCCATAATTGGGAATTGCATTCAAAAGAACTGTGGGGGAAAGAATTATGGCAAGAGATTTGGGAAATGCTCCCGCAGAGTACTGTTACAATCTTTCACGTGGATGCTCATACCCCAATAGACTCCCTTGACAAATTTTTTCATAATATTGCAGATGAACAATCTAAAATCGCTGAGGCAATGGTGGACATGCAGGATTCCGATATGGAAGGATTGGCGAAATGGGCTCACCAGAAATCAGGACATTATGGAGAGAAAGCCACTAGCAGGTGGGCTGCTGATCGAGGAATTTATATTCCTTTAGATTTAATCAAAGACATTATTTTGCATTGTCCCATCTGCAGCATGCTAGACAGCGGAAAGTGCCTCAAATTGTTAAAGGTCATTTACATCGCGGGAAACTGCCCGCTCAAATTTGGCAAATTGATTATATTGGTCCACTTCCTATGAGTAAAAATTGTCAATACATTTGCACCATTGTGGATACATACAGTGGCCTGTTAGTGGCCCTCCCCTGTAAACAAGCTACCCAAGTGAATACGATTAAGACATTGGAATTGATTATGCTTTATTATGGTGTCCCATTCCAAATTCAATCCGATAATGCATCCCATTTTCGTGGAAGATTGGTACAGGAATTTTGTGTGGAGAATAATATTGAATGGGTGTTTCATATACCATATTATCCTCAGGCCTCGGGCCTCATTGAGCGGATGAACGGTTTGCTGAAACATCAACTGTGTAAGTTAACCGACAACCGCTATAGGAATTGGAGAGACTGTTTATTTCAGGCCTTGTTAATTTTGAATAATCGTCCCTTTCTAAATGCTGAATCTCCATTGATGCGTTTGTTTCCTCCACATGTCGATGCAAAACCTAACCATATTGGTGACCCGGTGATATACTGGGAAATTACCCCCGGAGCACTGGCTCCATGCAGAGCGACCCCGGGGTCGGCAGGTCTAGACCTGCATGCCATGAATGATACTGTTATGAAGAGTAAAGATCGAGTCATCATTGAAACCGGTGTTGGTGTCTGTATACCCACTGGAAATTTTGGATTAATCGCCCCTAGATCAGGGCTGGCTGTGAAAGGGGTTCAAGTACTCGGAGGAGTCATTGACAGTGACTATCAGGGAGAGATTAAGGTGCTCCTGCTGAATAGCAGTGAGGTTGATTTACCAATTCATAAAACTGACCGAATTGCTCAATTGTTGATAATGCCTGTTTTCAGTGGTGAGATCACAAAAGGCACTGCCCCAACGTTGCTAACTGTACGAGGACAAAAAGGATTCGGCTCCACGGATAATCCTGGAGCTAGAGTTTGGGTGCAATTGCCTAAGAATCCCCCTGAACAAGCTGAGATTATTGCAACCGGTCATGATAATACTGTTCTAGTCATGAGACCAGGGAAAGATAGCTGGGAAGCTGTCCCAGCTGACAAATGTTACCTACGAGAATGAATAATGCCTGTCTTTGATTTTCTTTCAGATCATTCTCTGGACTGTTGCTGCAGGATGTGTCGGCGTTGGACTCCTTTTGGACTGCTACGACGGGAGAGGAGGGAACCCATCAACCCGGGCTGATTTGAGAACCCGGATGCCGCGCTCCTTTGCTGCGTGGGATTCATCATCGAACTTTTGGACTACTTTGGCCAAACGAGTGACTAATGCCCCTCATTTCTGTTTAACACCGATGCGTTCGGTGACTGACATTCTAGCGACTTGTTTAGTTGCTGTCCCTGCTTCATTAGAGACTTTGGCCCATATTTTCAATGTATCGAATGCCCGTCCTAATGTCCTTTTGGGAGATGTTGCTACACATGAATACTGCCCTTTATGTACTGAGTTGTCCGACTCAACACCCTTGATCCAGTCCCAGATAATCACTTATAATATCACGCAGGGTGATTTATGCTTCTTTCTTACTTGTGATCCCAATGCTATTTCTGAGTGTGTGCGTTTAAAATTGAAAGGTGCTACATCATTCACCGCTCATGAAAGGACTTTGTGCTTCCGAAGATCACCGAAATTATGTACCTCTGTTCAAAATAATATGACTTGTAAGAGTTTAGTGGTGACCCCCAGTCATTACCGTACAATGCTGCTACCCTCTGGTTGGCTCTTCTCTTGTGGTAATACATCCTGGCCATATATTCCCGCGAACATTTCCGGAGGCCCTTGTGCCATTACCAGACTGAGTTTGTTGATGTTCTCCTCGCATCCTAATGCTAATTCCCGTGTGATCCGAGATACTGTAATGTTACAGGAGGACTGTGATTCGTCTATGCATTTATATTCCAAATCTGAATACCTTAGCTTAGCTTTCTCAATTGTTGGTGTTCCTGCCTTGGCGGTCTATAATGCCAAGTCTATTGGGAAAATGGCCTGCTGGATGGTAAAATCCATTAATCATACTTCTACGATCCTGTCTGACATACTATTAGACGCCCAGGGTGAACGTAGAGCTATCTTGCAGAACCGGGCGGCTATTGATTATCTTTTGCTTAAACATGGCCATGATTGTTCTGATTTTGAGGGTCTTTGTTGTTTTAACCTGTCTGACCATACGAAATCCATTCAGGCCCATATTGACAAACTTCATGACTTGACGGAAGAGGTTAGAAAACACATTGACCAGGGCTGGTTTGACTGGCTCTTTAATTGGTTACCTGATTTACATATGTTGCGTCAAATATTAGGGGGTATTTTGATTACTATTAGCATCCTGATTGCTATCTGTTGCTTCATTCAGTGTATTCCTTCTCTACTTCAATACTGCAAACCTGGTACTAGACATAGATCAGTTAGTTTTGTCTCCTATTATTCTTCCACAGATGTTAGTTCTGTTTGATGAATGTATAATAGACTGAAGTCAAGGGTGAAATGTTCTGCTCGATTTTCCCGGCCCTCTTTTGAGGAAAGGTGATTGATGGTGACTTCAGTCTCTTATCATTCCAGTGCAAGGGTTAGAGTAGTGGATAGAGCCTATTTACGAGGCATTTTGATATAATTCTGCATTCTCCTCCCTAGATTAGAGCTTAAACATATAGGCTAGGGGATAGATTCGCTAGTATCAGAGATAATCCGTCCTTTAGTTAGGGTATTGTTATACTTTCCATGGAGTTATGCTGAATTCGGGCCTGGTAGGCCTCAAACGGGAGTGACTCCATCTTTCTTTCTGCTCCGGCAGCCTGGGATGCTTCAAGGTCAAGTGTAATGTTTTAGTTACGAGGTGTTGTTCGCTTGGAGAGAACCGGTTCAGGCCGGCCCTTGTCGAAGGATTGTATTTTTCTTCATGCCGAAGACACAACATCAGGCCGGCCGGCTGGGAACGTGTCCTTGGTACAGGGAGGTACAAGAATTTGGTGGGCGGCAGGTTACTGGCTGGAATTTTCCATGAAGAAACACGCTTCAATATTAGTGAAAGCCCGAGATAGTTGTGTGTTCAGTTCGTAGGCGGTATCTAGCCGTTAGTAGCAAACCTATTACTTATTCCAGGGAAGACAGACACCATTCTAAAAAGCGGAGAGGAATCGATAAACAGATACTCTCCTAGCAGAACAGCCAGGGAAGGAGAGTAGCCGATGAGAGGAAGGTCCCAGGGGCTTGGAGAAGGGTGAAGGGAACAGCGCATAGCGGTGCGGCCGTGTACCCGTGATTGCGGAGGTGTGACTTCAAGACGAGCCAAGATCCAGACGAGAAGGGAACCTAGATGACTGCTGAACGTGGACTTCATATTAATAAGGTGATGTCGACCCTTTCTTATTAGAGTGTACAACCTAATCTTTTACTTCTCTTTGCAGGTTATGTGTTGTAGTATGATGTTATATGTTTGTTTATGGTGACGGGAAATAAAGTACCCCAGTTCTTAGTGAACCGACATGAGCCGCGTGTTCTTGTATGAGAGGGTAACCTATTCTTCTAGTCAGATGCTGCTATGTGAACAGATGCTAACCCTGATCAGGTAAGTGGTAACTGAATAAGGGAGAGAGGAGCCCCTTGAATTAACGACCATGCTGTACATTATCTAAATTGGCAACCGTTGTGTGATCTGGGACATTGTAGTTCTATAACCCTGATAAATAGCGAGACCGATCCCTTTATGTAATGGTAATCATAGGATAAGCTGCCGTCTGGGTAGGTTGTCTGGGTCTGTATGAGACCGCGAGATCGCCGATTCTGATACTGCCGTCTGGGTAGAGAGGTCTGGGTTCGAATGGGACCGCGAGGCCGCCGATTCTGATACTGCCGTCTGGGTAGAGAGATCTGGGTTCGTATGGGACCGCGAGATCGCCGATTCTGATACTGCCGTCTGGGTAGAGAGATCTGGGTTCGTATGGGACCGCGAGATCGCCGATTCTGATGCTGCCGTCTGGGTAGGTTGTCTGGGTCTGTATGAGACCGCGAGATCGCCGATTCTGATACTGCCGTCTGGGTAGAGAGATCTGGGTTCGTATGGGACCGCGAGATCGCCGATTCTGATACTGACGTCTGGGTAGAGAGATCTGGGTTCGTATGGGACCGCGAGATCGCCGATTCTGATACTGCCGTCTGGGTAGAGAGATCTGGGTTCGTATGGGACCGCGAGATCGCCGATTCTGATACTGCCGTCTGGGTAGAGAGATCTGGGTTCGTATGGGACCGCGAGATCGCCGATTCTGATGCTGCCGTCTGGGTAGGTTGTCAGGGTCTGTATGTCTGTATGTACCTCGAAGCATTTAAAACCCATCTTCGAGCCAAAAGATCCAACACTGCCCGCTCTTCGGGACTAGGAAGCTGACTACAACTCTGCCTACATTCCGAAACAGGGGTCATATTCAATGACCCAAAGAGTGGAGCCAAAAGATTAGCAACAGTCTCAGTCATTCGTTTTCGAGCAGAAGGAGAAGAAGTAGCCATAAGAACAGGAGAAAAAGTATTTTGAGGCAAAAGAGGCATAGGGACAAGAGTAGCAGGAGTTGAAAATTCAGAAGTAGAAGGCAAAGGAGTTTGAGGCAAAGCTGATAACGAAGCTGGCGACCCTAGAGGGGGTTCCGCCGTAGGAGGGAGAACCATCTGTGCAGCAACGGGTGGCTGAACCACAGCAGGAGGCTGAACAACAAGAGGTGCAACAACCGGGGGTAATGGAGGTGCAGTAGCACCCTGCACATAAGGAGGTGGTAATCTCAGCAAATGAGAGATCAAAGGATCTTTTTCAAGGTCTTCATTCACTTTTGAAAGGGAAGGCGGCAAGGCCGAATAACATTTATCGATAGCCATGCAACGCTGTCTATCTAAGACTTCACTCGCACGCTCTTCTGCATCTTCCTTAAACTGCCTAGCAGCTTGTAGTACTGACATATTCTTATCTTTCCTATATCTCTTTGCTTGCTTAATTTCTCGCTGTTTGGCTTCCTTACGCCAAAGGCGGAAAGAGTCAAACATCGCCGGCCGGGGTTTCTTCCTAAATAGCGTAACTTCTAGATTATCTAAAATCTCTGATTCAAAACTACCCTGTTGGGGCCATCGTAAGACACCTTCTTTTTTTGTACAGCGAACCCACATTTCATTATAAGTAATGGGACCCCCTCCGTGTTTTGAATAAAGCTCATAAGTTGGAGTTCCAACCGGAGGTATCGTACACGAATCCTCCAATTGGGAATCCTTGTTGCAACCACAACCAAACCATTTCCCAAATTTGCTAAGACTAGGCATCTTATAGCTCACTAATCTAGCTTCAAACTTCAAGGGGTTATCAACTATCGATAAACTCGTAAATATGTGAGCCCTTCGGCTTCAGCTATTGCAATATCTGAATCGAATGTCTGACATAATATCGACAGACAGAATATCTACATACAAAAATATCGACACAAAAATATCGAAATCAAAAATATCGAAATGATATCTACATAATGGTAAGTACAAAAATATCGAAAAAATAATATCGTAGTACAAAAATATCGAAATTAAAAATATCGTTTTTTAAATGTATTAATAATAATGTAAAAATAATTTTAAAATACATATAATTTAACAAATATTAAATAAAAACATTAAAACATAATTAAAAAATTTAAAGTAATACATATACATTTAAAATAAATTAAAAACTTAATAATTTAATGTAATTTTATTTTTTTTAATTTCATTTAATTGATTTAAATTAAATTTAAATTTATTTTATTTTTACCCTGTACGCCTGTACCCCAAAAACCCAAAACTGACCCTGAACCCTAAAAATACCCCTGTACCCCACAAACCCAAAACTGACCCTGAACCCTAAAAATACCCCTGTACCCCAAAAACCCAAAACTGACCCTGAACCCTAAAAATACCCCTTTACCCAAAAACTGAAAACTGACCCTTAACCCTAAAAATACCCCTTTACCCAAGAACTGAAAACTGACCCTGAACCCTAAAAATACCCCTTTACCCAAAAACTGAACACTGACCCTGAACACTAAAAATACCCCTTTACCCAAAAACTGAAAACTGACCCTGAACCCTAAAAATACCCCTTTACCCAAAAACTGAAAACTGACCCTGAACCCTAAAAATACCCCTTTACCCAAAAACTGAAAACTGACCCTGAACCCTAAAAATACCCCTTTACTCAAAAACTGAAAACTGACCCTGAACCAAAAAAATACCCCTTTACCCAAGAACTGAAAACTGACCCTGAACCCTAAAAATACTCCTTTACCCAAAATTAATTAACATTATTTAATTACCAATTAATTATTAATTAACAATAACAATAAAGTAAATATATTAGCACATTAGCTATAATTAATTTAATTTACTAATTAATATTAATTTTTCCCAAATAATTAATTAACAATAAAAAAATTATATATATTAAAAAATTACTTTAATTAATGTAATTAACTAATTAATATTAATTAATTGCCAATTAATTATTAATTAAAAATATGTACAAAATTATATTAATTAATTAACTAATTAATAATAATTAATTACCAATTAATTATTATTTAAAAATATTTACAAACATATATTAATTAATTAACTAATTAATATTAATTCATTACCAATTAATTATTTATTAAAAATATTTACAAACATATATCAATTAATTAATTATTATTAAACTACTTCCCACCCTATTCCCCTATAAACCCACAACCCGCTCTAATACTAAAACGCAAAATGTTAACAAAATTACTAATTTTCAAACATACATTTCTAAACATATTTAGCAAACATATAAACAACAAAATAAAATACAAAACACTAAACAACAAAATTTCGATATTACTAACATACATACCTTAATCTCGATATTCTGTCTGTCGATATTATGGCACATCGATATACTATACCATCGATATTAAAACATCGATATTATTGTATATCAATATTTTAATTTCGATATTTTGTCTGCCTACCATCTGAATCAAAACCAAGGACCAAAACAAAGATCGTGGGAGCGACCCACTTATACTTAACCAAAGTATCTGTCACGCCACCAGAAGACCGTCTATCGTCTCGCTCTACAAAGCATCAATCAAGGGTCCAAGACAGGGTGACAGTCAGGGCAGCAGACCTTCGTAGCCGTCGGAAAGCGGGAAGCCTTGCAGCAAAGACTTTCGGTCCACGTCGACATACAGGGGTCAATGAAGTGGCGGCCTTCCTCCAGAATTTTCTCCTCACTCCTCACGATCCTCGGGCTTGGACCGGTACCGCTGAAGTCGCCCCACCATTGGGCGCCAACTGATGAACCGGGTTTTCTTAGAACCCAGCGGCGCCAGGGACACGCCCAAAGTCTTCGGGTTCTCCTGTCTTGGCAAACAGAGACACGGAATACTTCTAGGTGACGTCAGAGATCAAATTTATTAGCTGCAGCTAGTAACAGTAATCCCAGCAATACAACACGGTGTACAACTCAGGAAACTGCTCAATTTTTGTAGAGCAAAACATCACCTTATATTCACAATTTCAGCCTATTACAAATGCACACCCACTGCGGCAAATTCTGACGAATCAAGTACATTTTACACACATTATTACATTCCAAGAAGCTCACTTTACATCGTACCAACCAACAAGTTAATTACTAGGACTGTCCCAAATTCAATTTCCACGAGCCGGACAAACCCATAATTGAAAGCACTACTCATGTAATGAAAACACATAAGGAAAGTAGTATTTTAGATGTTGAGTAGGATAAGATATGTGCAAGCGAACTAAAAAGTTAACGATATCCTGAACAGTGATTGCCAATTTCAGACAACGATCAGCCAGGGAAATTGGCCTCGTAAGGGGTCAGTTTCAGGTGACGGGTTCAGCGTCTTTGCAGTTCACTCACAAGTCAAAAAAGGCCTAGTTAATATGATCATGAACAACGAAGCCCATGCAACTTTGTTCGTTCGGTTACCTCCACGGCCTACGTGAGGGCAACACAAAATGGCGTCTTTGGCCAACGTAAACAAAATGGAGTCAGTTTCGGAAATCACGGAACCTCAATAGGTTTCATCTTTGTTTTTCTCCAAGATGTTCTGGCTATTTGGCCCGTCCCCACTTGAGTTTTGGGCCTTCTGTCTGTGCTTGGTTTTAGAATTTAGTGTGTTTTGTAGGCCCGTGTCTCTTTTTTTCCCTGCCTAGTGCCGTTTTGTTCTCTTTTGTAGCTGCTGAGGCTACTGGGTAGATCGTGCGTTGTGTTCAGCGGTTTGAAGGTCCTGAGCTGTTCACTCAGCTGCTGTAATGTGGCTTTGTTGAAGTGTTCGCCATGCCCGAGTTTCCTTCATTTTTTGAATTGTCAGTTTTTTTTTTAAGTCATTCAGGATACCCCCCAGTAGTTGTGGGATCATTGAGAGTTTGTCCATAATTGTGTAGTAGGCGCAACTTGGCTGCATTATCTTTTTTCTGCTTGTACCCTTTTGATCATGTCGATATTGGCTACATGTATTGCCAGAAAATTTAGGAGGGATAATTGCATACCAATTTTGTCCAAATATTACTGCATACCTTTATTGATAGCTGTAATGTGTTTAGCAAGGATGAACATAATATTTCCGGTCCCATTGAAAGCTCTTCTATGTTTGGGGTTATATCAGGGGCTCGTTTGCTGTCTTTCTCCTATGGGATAACTGAGGAGTATGATGCTACTAGCCTCTCCCAATCCTCTGCTGTGAGCTGGCCAGTTTTTTCTACTTTGGAAATATCCGTTTGGTCACACTCTGTTTTTTCTGTCTCTTTTGGTTCTTATATGTACTCTCTTTTTAGTGATTTTACTAGCTCTCTCCCGACATCCGCTTGTGAGTGTTCTAGTTGTGCCGACTGAACTTAAGCCTGGTCTATGGAGATGTCCGTCGCTAGGTTGCTAGTGTTGAGTCCTGGATTTGCTCTTAATTGATCCGGCATATTAGGGTACTCGTTTGTTGGCTGTCTGGAAGATTGTGGCTCTGATTTTCTGGCTGGATCTAATTTTCTGTTGTTGGTGAGCTCTTAATTTTTTTGCTCGACCTCTATTACTGTTATTATTGGCTGAAAAGTTGGCAGGATTGTTATCTCAGCTAAAGTGGGTAGCCCCTTGCGTTCACAAGGCTATTATGGACCTTGTAGTTTTCCGTGCAACCGCCTTTGCCTTTTCCAATCATTTCTTCTTCAGTTGGACTTTCCTTGGGTGTGTGTGTTCCCAGTTCACCCTCAGCCTTACCCTCCATCCTTCTTTCTTGTTCTTGATCTTCCTCCTGACCGGCCCCTATGCCTCTCCCATGTCTCATTGAGTCGTGTATTATATTTTCAGTATTTACACTTTTTTTGCCTCCTGGGGCGGTGGCAGTGATTTGAGTGCTCCCCTCAGGTTTCAGAGGGGAAGGGAGGCCCTTGAGATTCCTAATTGAAATACTTACGAACGAACCAGGATCTTTCAAGAATGAGAAGATTGTGTACATTTTTGGTTGATGGCCCTTGGGTGCTAGTTTACTCAGGATTTCTGTGTCAGCCCCCTCACGCGTCATGTTTTCTGGAGGAGATAGCTCCGGCTCCAACAAGTGTTTTGTTTCGTTTGGTGCATTGGGTTTGCTGTTGCCGCGCGTCCTTGCTGGAGCGTTGTTTGTTGTTTTCCTGACTTTCCCTGACCTCATTGCGCTCTCTAGGGGTTACAGGGGTTACAGTTGTAGTTAACACCCCTCAGGTGATTGATTCTAGATTGTCTGCTTGATCGCTCACCTGCTCAGATGGTTGATTACTTAGTGTTGGTTTGAATTATATGTTGATCTGGGATAATGTTTTTAGCTAGTTTTGCTGGTGTTCCTATATGGATTTCTGAATTAAACTCTCGGTGGTTCTCCGCGGATCTCAGTAGTGTTCACCCCCTCTAGGCAGCCTATTGAGCCTTAGTCAGCTCCTTCTTTGTGCTCGCTTTGTGTTGGTAGGTCTAATGATGAACAGGAAAGGAAGCCTGATTCGTCCCACTTTGACCTGTTTCCACCTGATTTCAACCTGATGGAGTTCTCGCTCTGGTTCTGTCTCTGTCACCCGCCCCTGCTCCAACTCCTGCCCCTGCCTCCGCTGCAGCCGCAGCATCCTGCTGCAGCCACTCTATTGTTGTGGCGGGAAGTGAGCAGCCTAGGAGTGAGATTGGGGAGCTGATAACTGGGGGGTAACAGGACTCTCAGGGTGGGGTAGGGTGAGTTAGCCTCACGGGCTTCCCCCAGGTGAGTTTGGTCTCCCCCTGTGCCCCCTGTGCTCTGCCAAGGGTGCGCACTTCACTGTGTCAAAGACATGGGAACCCAGAGGCTACAACAACAGTGCCGGTAATGTCTCTTTCATTTTCGCGCTCACCGTCACCATCCGCGGTCGATGCCTTTCTTCTTCTCCCTGTCACCCTCGCTCTCACTATCGAGATGTCATCCGCGGGAGGCAGAGGCGGATCGGCGGTGCTTGCAAAAATGATGATGACGGTGGTGTTTAAAATGAGAAGAAAGGAGGCCGCTGCTGCTGCCCTCCACTCCTCCGCTCCACTGCTGCTCTGCGGCCCTGTGCTGCTCTCTGACCACGCCTCCACGGTTATGCAGCCAGCGTAGATAGCAATTTTCTGGGGTTGGGTGGTTTCTTGGTTTCAGTTTAAAGTAAGTTGCTTCTCAAGATGATTCCTGGAATATTGCCCTCACATCGAAAATTTTCAATCGGCATCCACAGGATCGGGCCTAACTCGGGCACATGACATCTGGATCAGGTAGAGCTCGGAGGGCTCTGGTCTCCGGCGGAATCTCAGCATCACATCAGTCTGTTGGAACGGAGAGCGATTCGACTGGCAGAGAAGGTCTCTCATCCTTCGATCAAGGGAAGCCTAGTCTTCAAGACCTGCCAGGTATCAGAGTGGAGGCCATCTCGTCTGTCCCCGGTGAGTCTCGGGGACTCGTCACAGGCTGTGTGACGTCTGAGTCACTTGAGGCTGTCCATCGTGAACCACGTTAATGCAGTCGGAGTGTTGAGAAGGTCAATGGAGGAGGCCAAGAGGAGCTGGCATGATGTGCAAAGCCAAACCAAACAGAACCTCGCTGCCAACAGGAAGGCAGCAACGGCGAATATAGGTGGGAGTCCTGTGCACAGGAGGAGCTGGATGAGTTGGAGGAAACGGTGGCCTCAGTCATCAGTGTGGAGATGGTGCATGGAGTTGGGAGCCCAGACACAGTTCGATATGACCTGACTCAACAGAAACAGGGTGAGTAACCACCAGTGACTGGGGGTACGGAGGGAGATGGGCACAATGGCACACATGCACAATCATGTGTAGCACACTGCAAGCCCACAATGATTGTGGAACATGTACCTGATACCCTTGGCACACTGCAGCACACATACAAACAACAAGTAGGCCCTGTCCACTATATGGACAGAGTGGCCCCCTCCCTATCACCAATCCCACAACCTACCCATGCACATGTGCTGAATCCAGCAAAGCAGCGGCTCTGTGAGCCACACTGACAATGCAAGTGACACTGCATGCCCGATTGCATGGCTGCAGTGAAAATACATGACATGGTGCACAACACGGCACTGAGGTGGCCCAGCGTGGATCACATCGTCAATGTAGAAGGTCACACTCTGACACATCCAGGTACACATACAACCTCTGACGTCAATAACACATCTGCAGACAAACAATTCACAAGGGCACAAATTGCCCAAGTCGCCAACATCTCAGCACCCGAAAAGCACACAAGTCATAGGCACACTGCTTCAAAGGAATAAGGGGCTGCTAAATCAGAGCTGCAGTGGTGACTCTCCCACAATGCAGCACACACACATAGCAATCACAGCACATAAACAATGACGATAATGTGGTACAAAAAGCAATACTTACACCACAGGACAGAGGACACAACTGGTGCCACTTGTGCGTAGAAACAGGCCAATCACATCTGACATTGCATGAAACTGTGAGATGATAAAGTACGAGTACAACCTCATAACCGTCATGTAGTTGAAATGCCCACTGTCTCCCATCAAATAGCCAGCTTCTCCAAAACAGTCACAATGTACATTGCCATGCTGTCTGTCTGGAAACATGTGCAATGTGTCAACATACATGTAACCATGGTTATCCTGCATCTCCCCTTTACATTGCAGAGGGACGAACAACACCTCCTGCAGAGCAGACCAGACATCTCTTCATTAATGATGAGGAGGACCCCCTGGCCATCTGCTCCGACACCCTGCAACTGCTCGTAGACAGCCTCTGCACCCACCTCCAGGAGCAGGGAATTCGAACTGCATATAAGTGACCCCACCCCCTGCACAGACCACACAGCAGGAAGCACACACCACCACGGCTGGCTCACGGGGCCCCCACGACCAACACATGGCATTCCAACTCCATGTGCTAGGGTACCAGGAGAAGATGGCTGATCAGCTGTGGGTGGGGTATGACCCCATGGCAGCCAAACTAGATGCCATACGTGGGTGTCAGTACCATTAGGGACCACTTACAATCCCTAATGGACACCCACTGTCCTCTCCATGCTCTCCAACAATGCTTGGCTGACATCGCTGGGGCCATTACTCAGATACAAGAACTGTCTAGTCAGACAGGCTCCAGAGATGACAGCACAGAGTTCACACAGATGCGGAGGACAATGGAGACCATGGAGCCGATGCAGGCTGGAAGTATAGCTGCCATGGCTGAACACCAGCGAGATGTAGCTGGGATCTTCCATGCCCTGCAGATCCTCATCTTGCCATTGCTGCCATAGAGCCTGTCCCAGCTGATTGCTGCAGGAACTTCAACACATGCATCTCCGCCCCGTGAGGGGTCAGTGGCATGCAGTGATGCAGCCATAACACCACCACACACACCTGTCACACCTGACACACCAGATGCAGAAGACATATCAGAGAAGTAAGATGTGAATGGTAATGACTGTGTGAGGAAGGAGGTAGTAGCATCCATCCCTGCCATATGGCCTGTTTGAATGCATGACGTTACAACGCATAATTGTACAACACATGCCTTTACAAGACAGTTTTACACCGCAACATCCTTTACAATGCCTACATTTACATTGCATGCCATTACCACAAATCTTTTAGAACTACATTTAAAACACATTCCATTACATCGCATTGTACCTTTACAATACATACCATTACAACACATACCATTGCATTGCATTTAAGGTAAGTGTTGGATAGTGTAGGGCTGTGGTTCCCAAACTGTGCGCCGCGGCGCCCTGGTGCGCCATTATCAGTAGCCAGGGGCGTCGCCGCACTATGCGGGAAAGGTAGCATCTGGCCGTATTAGGCCCCCCTGTGCAGGATGTCAGAGGTGCAGAGTGCAGAGTAATTATGCGCGATTAAAACAAACAAAGACACGATCACACTCACACTCATGCATGAATACACACACTAACGCTGCGCACAGGCTTCATTTCTAACAAGCCAAGACCCATTTTCTTTCTTCTCCTACATGGGGAGACCGGAATCAATCAGGTGTCAAAAAATGTATGAATTGACTCGGTGCTATTATTGAAGTTGACACAACTACTTCATGCTTAGCCCATAAACGTTGGTGAAATACAAGGCAAACCATCCTGAATTTCAGAAGAAATATATTAAGTACACTGGCACCATTTACTTTGAACCTGGTGAATGCGGATGTTGACCTAAGGCTACCACCACACCGAAAGAGATCAGCAAAGATTATTTCAAGCCACAAGGCAATCGGACAATATCTGTCAACCTATCACCTGAGGTTTGACGGGTCTACCATAAAGAAGAAGCAGAGGAATGGAACTCGGCTAAAAAGGAAAAACTACAATCCTTAATGAGTAAAAGAAACAAGCACAGCGAGGGGGCAGGAGAGCAGGCCCAGCGAGGGGGCAGGAGAGCAGGCACAGCGAGGGGGCAGGAGAGCAGGCACAGCGAGGGGGCAGGAGAGCAGGCACGGCGAGGGGGCAGGAGAGCAGGCAAAGCGAGGGGGCAGGAGAGCAAGCACAGCGAGGGGGCAGGAGAGCAGGCACAGCGAGGGGGCAGGAGAGCAGGCACAGCGAGTGGGCAGGAGAGCAGGCACAGCGAGGGGGCAGGAGAGCAGGCACAGAGAGGGGGCAGGAGAGCAAGCACAGCGAGGGGGCAGGAGAGCAAGCACAGAGAGGGGACAGGAGAGCAAGGGGCAGGAGTGCAAGGAGAGCAAGCACAGCGAGGGGGCAGGAGAGCAGGCACAGCGAGGGGGCAGGAGAGCAAGGGGCAGGAGAGCAAGCACAGCGAGGGGGCAGGAGAGCAAGCACAGCGAGGGGGCAGGAGAGCAAGGGGCAGGAGAGCAAGCACAACGAGGGGGCAGGAGAGCAAGGGGCAGGAGAGCAAGTACAACAAGGTCCTAGCCCCACATCTGTAGCATCCACCGAAGCCCCTCGGCTATTGCATTTATTTGTTACAACTAGCAGCCAGACTCGCCTTTCATGTGTGAAATTTTGAAAATGATTATACCAGTGGGCTCTGCCAATATTTGCCAGACTTTGACATGGAGAATGAATAATGGTCTGCTGGTAGTTTAAAGCTAGCTAGCAGCTGCTATCATTTTTATCCCTAATACCTTGATTGCATCCCAATTAAATTAAGGAAGCCAACAGGAAGTATTCCCGAGGTCTTGCTTACATTCCCCCCAACCCGCCGGTGAAAAAATGGTGGGGAGCCACGGCCAACTGCCTATTAGGTCAAGGGAGCCACGGGTTAAAAAAGTTTGGGAACCACTGGTGTAGGAGTAAAAATTACTATTCTAACTCTAGAGGGTGCAACAGTAGGGTAAGTGTTGGATAGTGTATGGGTAAAAATTACTATTCTAACTCCATAGGGTGCAACAGTAGGGTAAATATTGGATAGTGTATGGGTAAAAATTACTATTCTAACTGCAGGGGGTGCAACAGTAGGATAGTGTAGGGGTACTCTGCGTTGTAATGGTATGCTTTGTAATGACATGCGCTGTAGTTTCATGCGTTGTAGTGACATGCAATGTAATGGCTGTGGTGTAGTGACATATGTTGTAAATGATGTTGCGATGTAATGACTGCATTGTAATGAGGTACGATGTAATGACTGCGTTGTAAAGGTTGTTTCCGGGCCTGTCCCTGACTGGTTCAGCCCTATGCATCATGCCCTTGAACAACACCTCCCACTGTCCCCCGAAACACTCTGCAACATTCACCTGAACCCCAACACAGACTGACATATCTGCTCTGGTTACCAAAGACACAGCAATCCAGCTGTGGACTGAACTCTTCCTCTTCCGATTAACTTTTCATTCCCCCAAGGACTCTGGTTGGCCCTCCACTGGGCAACCATGGAATGTGGGCTTGGCATGGCCATGTACTGCTCCAGCTCTAATACTCCACAGAATGTGAATGAAATATTCCAAATCGCACAGATGTGTCATGTCTATGTTCACTCAAGTATAAAAGTATGGATAAAAGTAGGTACATTTATTGCACTAAAAGGTAGACCCTGGTAAATGACATCAATGTGAATGTTTGACCCTGACCCACATGGCCAATTAGATGACTGTGTAGGTGTGAACTAGCTGTGGCCTCATTGCACATGAACAACAATCTTGCAATCCCCCAATGTAGCCCCATGTCCAAGTATTAAATAGGGCTGTGTGTAGAAATGTCAAATTCAGTAGCATGCCTGCAGTAGTGTCCCCATCACATGTGACAACAGAACATCTCTTTGCACACCTACTCACACACATCTGTGTGGATACAACCTGTTTTGATGGATCACATTGACCCACATTGCAATAAGTTGGACACCATACTCACATTGCTGAAGATCAAGAGGTGGAGCTGTCAATAGGGACAACCCCCCAATGTAAATGAGTCAGTCACAGTTGTACACTAGTGAAGTTGCTTAGACTTTATTCCCATGTGCGTGTTAGTACAGGCAAGGCAAGGGCCACAAGATGCAGACCAATGCTTAAGACACTTACAGGCAGCATAGGAACATGTCGAGGTGCAAGAAATGGGGAGGCAAAAATTAACACAAATCATTACGGATCGAACTGCGCCAACTGTGTGCTTTGCGGACAGTGAGCAGGTGAAAGGGTCCAATAAGATCACATGTCACACCACATTGCCATGTGTGTAGTCTCCCTCCAGCAGTATGTCATTTTTAGGGATGTTGCCAAACGACGCTGTGCAGCTAAGCCCATGGGACTGCATCACTTTGCACAGGTGTGTGTCAACATGCGTAGGTGCACGCACATGCATTCTGAGTCCAGGCGAATGCAGACATGTCCACTGTTGTGGTGAGATATGTGACCATTCCTCCAAGATGGAATAAGGTGTTGGGACTTGTGCTCTGGGTGACAATCAGATGTGGCTGCAGGAAGGTAGTTACTCGTTCATGAATGCGAGTGCAGCTTCATGGGCAATCAGTTCCAAGAGTAAGTCGTTGTTGAGTTCAACGAACATGAGGGAGAGCCAATCCATTGACTGGTCCGGACAGATATGCTCCATCCACACAGTTTCACCAATCCGCAACACAGCCTAATAGGGGAGCGCCTTGATGTGGTCATTGCACACGAGGAGTTGTGCAATCTCCAATGCACATCTGCTAGCACATACGCCAAGTATCAAGGCATACCATGCACGGGTATCACAGTTGCACTCCTGGTCGTGGGCCAACAGAGGGTGCACACACAAGTCATAATCCAGGTCAGCTGCCGTTGTTTTGGAAAGGCAGACTTCCATGGGCCACTCGAATGTGTATGATCAACAGTGGAACCAGGACTGGACGCAGGTGCCGTACGCAAGACGGAAACTCAGAAGGTAACTGATGTGCAACACTGCCAGTGGCAGTGATCCCCGAAGATGCAGCATTCATGCACGGTACAGTTCCACGTGACAGGGGTTGTGCATGTGCCTGGGATGAACTGCCATTGTGTTTGTTGGTCTCGTAGAACCGGCAGTCCTCAGACCGGTGGCAATTATGTGGATGATATGCCACAGCTCGGAGCAATGAGTCATTTGTGTGTTCAACGTTTGAATGTATGGGTTGTTTTTTACTTAAGCAGCGAGGCCATCCCATGCAGGAGTACCTCAAGCAGGGACAACTGTGTGTGAGGTGTGGACACGTTAGTCTCTCATTAGCTCTGGTCATGGTGTGGGAGTCATCACAATCAGGTGTGCTATCTCTCTCAGGGGGTGCCAGCCGCATTCAAGACCAAGGTCGCAGGTTCACATGTCCTTCCGCCTTATGTACTGAGACAAAGGAGCTATCATACCTAATGTTAGTCTGCCTACTGCTTGCATTTTTCAAATGTGATGTGGCCTTCGTGCTGTAAATGATGCCAGACCTTAGACTGATGGTGTACCAACAGCGATGCACATGCAACAGTTGGCATGTATGAGCCAAGAGCCCGATTTGCCTTGCACTCCTTGAACAATCTCTTTCTTTCTCTCTTTAACTCTCTCTCCCTCTCTTTCTCTCTCTTCCACTCTACCTCTCTTTCCCTCTCCCTCATTCTCTCCCTCTCTCTATCTCCCTCTCTTTCTCTCTCTCCTTCTCTCTCTCCCTCTCTCTCCCTCTCTCCCTCTCTCTCTCTCTCTCGCCTTCTCTCTCTCTCTCCTTCTCGCTTCCTCTCTCTGTCTACCTCCCTCACTCTCTTTCTGTCTCGATCTGTCCTTTGATGAGTGCATGACCACACCTTCTTATCTTGAATTTTGTCTTGCAGGCTGTGACTTACAGATTGTCCTGGGATGACCCGCCATGACTCTTCGAAATAGTTGTTTAGAGTCAAATTTGATTGTGATATTTTGTTTGGACTTTCAATGGTGAATGAATTATTCTCCTTTTTCTGACCACACATGAATGGCGGGTGGTGGTGGCGGTGGGTGTTGTGGCCATATTGGGTGACCGAGCTGCATGATCCGTGGCTCCTTGGTATCAGGTGTAGCTCTGGGCTGGGCTCCCTTTTCTGGTGCAGGTTGTCATCCGACTTTACACCAGGTAAGAGCAAGTGTTAAATTCCTGCTGCTAACGTGCATTATCGCCTATTTTGTGATCTTATCGCCGATCTGGCTGGTCATTGAGAATGTTGCGAAGTGGTGTTTATGCGGCCTTTTGCAAGGGAACACCTACTGTGCATATCATTAGTGATAATTGCCGTTCTCATCTGTGGCGATGTTTTTTGCAGCTGCTATCACAAGGAAACCGGTGATATTGGATGTTAGCGCCAGCTTGTGAATGGGGCGATACATTTATCTCGACTTTGGCTGCGATGTAATGCTGCTAACTCGGCGATCAGTCCTTGAGAATAAGACCTTCGGTGTGGTGTCTAGCTCACCATCATGCTCAGAAACACCTCAAATATCTTCTCATTGATCCTTTGTTTCCTTTTTGATTTGATGCAGCACTTTTCCAGGATTATATAACCATTGTCCTAATGATGACCTTGATTTAAATAGGTCGAAACGTCGTCGACTTCACAAATCCATTCGCGGCCACCAAAGGGCCATTGATACAAATTGACATAGTTCAAATAAGATTTGAGAAATGCAAGTAACAATGAAATTGTACTTGTAACTGTAAAAACATCTGTTTGACCCCACAATTTATTGTTTTACTGCTTTTTCGCCACTTCACGTTGTTCCTACATCACTTGTGTCACTGCACCATTCACTCACAGCAATACTTCCAGTGCGCAGTTGGTTGTTATGGTTATTGCAATCTAGTTGTATCCTAGTGCTTCTATAACTACATGCAAATAACAACTGTTGGACCTGGCCCTTTTGGCAGGTTCACCCCGAGACTTTTTGCTTTTTCCTAGCATGTTTCTGGAACCTGGTGTTGGCGATTTTAGGCCTCTGCGCACTTTTTAATTGTGGTTCAGTGTAAAGTGCGTGAGCTCTCTGTGTATGTGTGGTGAGTGACCTGCCCTCCCATAGGAATGAATGGGGAATATGTATGCCCATGGTAGTTCCTGATGTGGGGGGAGTGCAGGGTCGAGTTTGATATGTGCGAACTCGTGAGATTGAATGCTGCGTAATGGTGTTTGCGGCATGATTGTGTCTAGTCTAGAAGTGCCACTTTTAGAAGTTGGCATATGTGTGTAATTTGTGCCTGGCGTGTGATTGGCTGGAGCCTGGCTCCAGGAGTGCCTGGGCCTGCTTGTGGATTGACTGTCTGGTTTGAGGATGATAGGGGCTGGGGAGCCCCCAGGAGGTTGTCTGAGTCAGCCCGTGGATGAAAGGCTGCATCTGCTGCCAGGGAAGTGGGAGGAGATAGCACCTGGGAGTGACTAGGGCTGTGCCTGCCTGGCCACAATGCTGGCTCCACCTCCCCGCTGGGCGACTGTCACCTCTGTCCCTGATACTGAAAGTAAGAAGAAAGTCAGGAAAGCCCCAGTGCTCCAGCAACACCCAGAACTGGTTTAGACCGGGCTCAGGGCCCACTTGCACAAAGACTTCAAAGGACTTCAAAGACTTTTAGGGGTATAAGAGAAGGACCCCTGAGAACAGAAAATTAGATTCTACAATCAAGAGGAACCTCTGCTGGAAGACGGTCTGCTGAAGGACTGAAGGAAGATTGCCTTGCTGTGTGCTCTAAGGGCTGACCTGTTCTGCTGACCAACTGAAGCTGAGGAGAAGAGGGACTTTGCTGTGTGATGTGTCCCTGCTTACTTGAACTAAGGTGACTTTGCTGTGTGCTGTGTCTTCAACTCGAATCTCCAAGGGCCTGAGAAGAGCTGGCCCCCTGTTCTGCAACCCAGGGACATAAAGGTTGCCCAAGGACTACAAAACTCTGTTGTGTCCCCTGAAGCTGCTGTGGGCTGAAGAGATCGTGAGCACTGCTGTTTGCCCCATGTAACGCGCTGGCTGCTCTCTAACCCGAGTGAGAGTGCCGCGCTGACCGCACCTGCGTGTTGCAAAGATCGCCGTGTTCATCGACATGTGTTGTGCAAAGACCGAAGGTTTGTGGGCCTTCCCCATGCAGGGCGCACTAAATCAACTTGTGTGCAGCTTCACCACCGCGGCCCGGGGTCAGGAATCCCCCTGCGATTTGCCCCGTACCTTGCCGGTACCAACGCCGTGAAGATCGAGCCCGCTGCTCCCTGATTGGAAGAGAGAGCCGAGCCCCCTCACCAACGCCGCGACGGGATTGGCCCGTGCGCCGTAGCGTCATTGACGAGGCCGTGCTGTGGTTGGTTGACGGCTCAGCATCATCAGAGGCTGGTCCCAGGAGCCGCACTGCCATTGGCTGACTCCCGGGTGCACGCGGAGGCTCGTCGAAAGTGCCGCGACATCATTGGCTGGTCCGGGGAAGCCTGTGGAGGAGAGGAGCCGCGCCCGCAGCGAGAAGGAGACCCGTCCTCGAGACCCGTCCTCGCCGCGGGAGCAACGCGAATGCTGGCGGCCCCTGGCCTGAGTCCCGAAGAGCTGTGCTAGCTCCCCGCCGCTCCTTGGAAGTGCTGAGAGCGGGCGGAGAGCGGAAGGGACTGGCCGGGGCTGGAAGCAAGTCTGTTCTGTTCGGCGCCCGAAGCCCCTGGTGAGGCGCGCTCGCCTTGTTTGGGCACAATAGAGTGAAGGGCTGATTTGGAATTAGATTACACGCTGGAGTTACCTTGACAGCCAATTTAAGAGATGTTTTGGGCATAAGTCCATTTATTAGTAATAATACAGATTTTTAGAGACTTGAGACTATTCTTATAAAGAAACTTCCTGATAACACAGGTACAGACGAGCCCCGAGAGGCTCATGGGGGCATATGTGTGCAAGAGCCTGTGTGGCTCCTACCTTTTGGCGCAGTTCTGCTCAAGGGCTGGTGAGAGCCCATGCCATAGGTTCATTGTTATCCCAGCTGCCCAGCAATTAGTGGGCAGCTGCACCGTTTAGGCCCCTGACATTGAGACACAGGGAGTCCTAGCCCCAACAAGGCCAGTTGGCCTAGGGACTACCACAGGTGGTGGCTTATGTAAGTTTTGCGCAATTGTGTGGTTTTTCCTTGCACCTCTGAATGTTTTAGGCATCATGTGTTTTTGCGCTATTGAGTTGTGTTCTCACACCTCTGAATGTTTTATGCATTATGTGTCTTCCTTGATATTACACCGCTGAATGTATGTTGATGCATCATGTGTTTTTCCTTCCCTACACCTCTGAATGTTGTGATGCATCATGTGTAATGTGTTCTTGCTGATACCCCTAAGTGTATTTTATTCTTAGGTGGTTGTGTTTTGCCTAGTATAGTTATACTAGAGAGGTTATGTGTCCATGCGTGATCTAGGCCTATGGTTATTAGTATTGCGTAGTGTGTACCTACCTTTACCAGTAGTTACTGGTTTTGATTTATGTCTGCTAATTTGTGTTACAGTGATTGTATATCCTTTTATTCTAATTTCTGACAGTATTTCTATTTCTAAAAGTATCGATCCTGACAGTGGCCCATGTGGCCCTGTCTTGTAAATAATCCCTTGTGAATATTGCCCGTGCCAGTTGGCACACTGTACATGTGTGATTTCTATCTGATGTGGTTTTGACAATCCAGAAGTTATTTTTATATAACCTTGTGTGGAGTTCCTTTTGTGGTGTGCCTTGGATGTTGTTGCTGTTGTGTGCTGGCGCAAATGCTTTACACATTTCTTCCGAGTTTAGCCTTACTGCTCGTGCCAAGCTACCAAGGGGGTGAGCAGGGGTTATCTTGGCGTGTGACTCCCATGCCCTGACTAGAATGGTGGTTTCTGCCTGGCTTTGGCGTCAGCCTTAGCCTACCAGAAATAGCCAGTTCTAACAACAACCCTTCCACTGTATCTTGGTCTCCCTCTTCTCCTTCCCCCCCCTGTGCTATGTGACTGTTACACCTTCTAATGAACAGTCCCCCTGATTGATATACCAGTTGAGACATTGTTCTTTTTTTTATAAAGTTTATCAGTTCTCAGCTTGGTCTCCAGGTTTACTCCTGTTTCTGTTTCTAGGCTTATCTCCAAGGCATGAGTGTTCAGTATGTGCAACCACGCCCACAGCAATCTCAATGATGTCACCACAAATGGACTCCTCACAAGTTTGTATAAAACGGGTATACTTTATATAAAAAGATATACAAAATGACCACACGATACAACTTCCACATATATACACCGGGTAATATAGTTTCCGGTGGGTTGTGCGGTCCTAATCCCCATCCATCACTTCTAACCAACATTTACACTGACTTTTAACCATTCTCAACGGGTTAGTAGATTGTATCACTAGATTCACACATGTTGCAAAATACAAGGAATACTGCACTACTTAACAATGGCTTCCTGTACAGTGCCAAAGTAAAACAATGCAATGTGTAGCGTCAAGATCATGTACTGAGTGAACACAAGATAATGCAACTCGGTTCGCTACCTGCATGCCTTTCTCAAGGAAGGAATACAGCAATGCATCACGCTGCAATTACATACAGTGCATTAGGAAAACAACGCAATGCGTATCACCACCAGCATGCCTTGTGCAAGGAAGGAATAAGGCAATGCGTCACAGTGCAAATGAATACAGTGCAGTAAACAACCAATGCAGTGCGCCTTGCTAATATCCTGTATTCTGCAAGAGAAACATAACGTAGTGTGTAGTGCACTAACCCCTGAGTTTGTTGAGCACCTCTAGGGTCAGACGTTGTCCAATAGTTTGATAGTTCGTTATACGCCTTTTTTTAGAAGTTGTGCCACCGGTTGCCCCCAACACGGATCAACGATGACACCCAAGTTCCAATCCAAGCCCTGGCCCTGTACTGCCCCATCCGGGACCAGCACTGACCGAGATGTGAGCCGCAGTAACAGGCACACACAGCTGCAAGCAGTGAGAAGCCGAGAGACTGTCCCTTCGGACCCGTGCCCCGCTCCATGCGATGATCCACTTTACCTGATGGGGCACGACCCCACTCTCCTCTCCTGCCGCAGTGACTTGACCTCACTCCCGAACCTTATCACCATGGGCAAGGCAGTTCAGCTACTGCGGGGCTGCTGGTCCGGGCCCCCAACGTTCAGCACAAACTCCTTCAACTAAGCCTTCCACACGACATTGGTGCTACCTCACGTTGCCTTCGAGGGCCGATCACTTGGCCCTCCTTTCCAGCCCTGTTAGGACTTCTTCGCTCCCTGGTGCTCACCGCTCCCCAGTAATCCTCACCAGCACCTCCGGTGGCACCTTTGACACGCACCCCGGGCTCGTCTAAGAATCACTTCTGATGCACACGGTCTTTAGGCGCTCTCCACTAATGCCCGGGTCGCACCACAAGTTCCACAACAAGCACCTTGAGTGTCTGATTATCACCTCTCCTCCTGGTGAACACGAGGTACCAGGTGGTGTCCACTTTTGCCCTGGCTGCACCACCACAGGGCAACCCGCGTGTCAGAGACTCACTCCTTCTTAGTGCCCACGATGTTCCGGCGCTCTTCACTAGGGCCTGGACTGTAGTGCGACATGCACCCCCTGAGCGTCCCGAATTTTGTCTCTCTTCCACGATGCCAACAATCCACAGATGCTCCTACACCTGTAGCTGCACGAAGATGCGCACCCTGCACGTCAGAGTCTTGATTCACTCCAGGTGCCCACGATCACCTTAGGCACCCTTTTGGAAGTCTCAGGCTGCCACAACACGGTCCCACCACCATGTCACTTGAGACATCCTGGAAACTTTTATGTTCCTGTGTTTCTGAACAGGAAGCCAGCTCACCTTGGGCCCTAAGGGTACAGGATGCAGCACACAGCAAAGTCCTGCTCAGGATGAAGGGGGACCATGACCCACTGTAGCGCCACTTCAGTCTCTCCTCGGTCAAGAGCTACAAACTCCCCACAAGCCCCAGATCACAAAGCAAGGGTCAAGTGTCTCCCGCAGTCAATTCATCAACTCTTCCTGAGGCAGAGGTTTTCTTCCGGAACATGGACAGGTCAAAGCCGCCAGACACTCGACCAGTCCACGACGTCTTTAAAGCGCTCCGAGCACTTCTCTGAACAATATGGAGACCGTTCTCGACGATATCAACAAACTTAACCAAGGTCTTGGGGTTACAGTTCTTCCAGTTATACCCCTCATCGTCTTTGAAGTTTCCAAGTGCTATGGGGTCCCCGATCCCTCCCTAAATCAGTCTTGCGTATCTCCCCCTCAGTGTCACCAACCTCACTTTGATACTGGGGTCCTGGATCTTTAATCATTCAGAGGGAGATGGGTCTATTGTGTTATGGCTCTGAACCAGGCCTCTTCACCTTGCAAAGCTTCTCCTTCTCCCCGCTCCAGGTGCAGGGCAGCCTGGCGCCATCTCCACCCCTCCCCTGGGGCACGACTTCCCTCAGCCTTTCTCACCTCTCCCAGATCTAGGCAGGCAATTCACATTCTGCTGAGACACACAAAAAGGTCTAAAGCACAAACTCGGCCATTTTCTTAAACAGCAGTTTCTGGACACACAGCGACAAAACCACCTACCCAAAAAGATGCGTTATGACGCTGTGAGTGCAGAGAATCCAAACTTCACTGTTCCATTTCCAATTCTTGGAAAACTAGGCTTACAATACAACACCGAGCCTCCCCATTCTGTCCTATGGCCAGAATGGCTTTTCACCAGGGAAAATGAAATGGAGTATTTTCCACTGTCAGGGCCTAGCACCCACACTGACACATGTCCTGCCTTCTACCTACACTCCACCCTACCTAGGGATTGCCCAGGACGTCCTACAGGGGTGCCCCATGTGTATGCAAAAGGGGAAAGTAAGTTCTGACAAGTGGTAGCACTTGCCAATACAACATGCTAATTTAGCATAATGCTCGCAGGCCCTAAACTGAAGACCTGTGTTCCCTCTCTGCGCATTTCTTTTGTACTAGCTCTGGTACACAAAGGGATCTTGCTAGTAAGGTAAACATACCAAACAGAGACAACCAAACACCACCAATCAGAGACAAACAAACATCACTACAATTTGTACAGGAACATCTGTACTTGCACACTGATTAGCAGTGACAAGTACCTACAGTATCTAACTTAAAGCTCTCTGTCAGGGAAAGGGTCTAAGGGAAAAGCAAAATAGTTTAAGTGAACTTTAGCCAACAAGGCCAAGTCCAACAAAGAGGTAGAGGAAGAGATGTCCAAAGGTGGTGGGTTTGATCCCAGACTTTGGAAGGGGATAGTTCTCAAGTACCAGGAGGGTAATGATATTGATAAATGGATGACAGCATTTGAGAATGGTCCACTACGAATAGTGGGTTTAACTCCTGTGGTATTTAATCCCAGTAGCTGGAAGGGATAGGCTTCTGACCCTACAGGGGATAGTAGAGGAATCCTACTTCCACATAAAGCAGTGTCTGATCAGAAAATGTGGTCTCACCCCAGTGTAGTACAGGATGACATTCAGGGACACCCAGAGAGTCAGAACCTAATGCTGGGTGGACTTTGATGAAATCTCAGTAAAGGCACAGGTCGGGTATCAATAGGTTAACAAGGTAAGTACCCAAGAGGTGCTCTATAATCTGCCCATTGTGCCTCGGGCAATTTCGATAACACAGCCTCAGATGTCCCAAGTTGGCGCTTTTCACTTTTAGAAAGTGTTTATTATTTTAAAGCCATATCTCCAATTCCCTTCATTGGATTATTGTAATTTTGGTTACATTTAAATCTTTAAAATATTTCCTAATGTTATAAATTGGTGAAGTTAAGCATGCCTGCTCGCAGCCAGCTACCAAGGGTTGAGCAACGGAATCATGTATTGAGACGTTAAATGTAACTTATATTTTGAGTGTGGCCTCATTACTAAGTGTATGTATCTACTTACACGTACTAATAAGCCATCTTCCATCAACAAGACCAACAAAAAGCCTGAATCTAGGACTGAAAATGGAATGGATAAAGAACAATCATATCAACTGCAATTTGAGCCATGTGGTGTATCTAAAATGTGTCAATGTGTCCTCAGATACCTTGAGATGACCAGCAAAAACTGAAACTAAGTATAGGGGAGCACAGAATTAACTTGAGATGCCAAAAAGTACCAATGAGAATGACAAACCACTCTATAGAACAAGGCTACACTGAGGATGATGTCAAATGGACCCTGTTGGAACAGCTTTCAAGGAAAAGCGCCAAGAAATAAACATCATGAGACTCCTCTTTGCAAATGAACAGAGATGGATATACAAATTGTGCACCAATGACCACCGTTTGAATGATGAGATACTGTGGATAATAGTGGGTTACCAGGGATGGTAACTTGCCAAAGGACCCCTGATCAGACCTAGAGAGAGGCAGAAGAGTAACATGAAGGAGAAAAAACATGAGACTAAATTAGCAGGAACATTTATTTATTTATTTATTTTTGGGTTTGTATAGCGCTAGAATCGACGCTTGAGCGGGCACTAAGGAGAATAGGAACTGGCAAAGTTAATAAGTGAGAAACAAGAGAGTCTTTAGCAATTTCCTAAATGTTGCATCTTCTGAACAGAGTCTGAGAGAGTCAGGAAGTTCGTTCCAGAGGCGAGGACCGAGGTAGGAGAGGGCCTTCTCTCCCAATCTTGTCCTCTTAATAATAGGTACTTCAAGAAGATTTTTACTGCTGGAACGAGGGGCGTGCGAAGGAGTGTAGGGAATACATTTGTTGGCCAGATAGGATGGGCCCAGATCGTGGAGTGTTTTGTGGAAAATGCAGCTGACTTTAAACCAAATCCGTTGGCGGATGGGCAGCCAGTGGAGCTTCACTAGTAGACGGCGCGTAGGTGACCTAGGAGGAGCATTCTGGACCAATCTAGCTGCAGTATTTTGGACTATTTGAAGTTTGGTTAGTAGGGAGTCATTAGCTGAGATCAGGAGCCCGTTACAATAGTCCAGGCGACTGATGTTATGTTATGTTATGTTATTTTAATTTGTAGAGCGCACAGCTACTCGGAAGTGTCCCGGCACTTACATCAAAAAGGAGAAAAATACCCAGTTATTCAATTAAAAGAGCAGCGTTTTTTAGGTTTTCTTGAACAGCAATGGATCCTGGATGGCCCGCAAGGCTAAGGTCAGCATATTCCAGGCCAAACCAGCTTTGCGCACGAAGGAAGTTCCCCCCAGTCGCTGGCGCTTAAACTTTGGAGTCTGCATCAGCAGCTGAGCAGTAGAGCGTAACTGTCTCCCTGGTATGTAGAAAGCAAATCTCTTCTGCAAATAGATAGGGGCCAGCCCATAAAGGGCCCGTTGAGCAATTGACAACATTTTAAATTTCAGGCGAGATTCAACAGGAAGCCAGTGTAACGAACGTAAATGAGTCCGAACACTGTGCCTGGATGACAACCCCACAAGAAGTCTGGCTGCCAAGTTTTGTACCACTTGCAATTTCTTCACAGGGAACCCATGGCTGCCAACTAAGAGGGCATTGGCGTAATCCAAACGAGAAAGAATCAAAGCACGAACCACCGTCCCTCTGGCCGTACTAGGCAAAAAAGGAAGAAACTTCCTCAAGCTTTTCAGCAGACCGAAACAGGTGCCACCCAGTTTTTTTACATGTGTCACACAGTTCAGATCCTCATCGGACCAGACGCCAAGGTTTTTGGCGACACCGTTTTTCCCCGCCGGGTGAGGAAAGCCCAAGGGCCAGAGTCTCTCTCTAAAGTCTGGTGCAAAGGAGCCAGACTTCGTTGCGTCTCACCTGGGCCACCTTCCATTCCTGCGGCACAATGCCCTCAGTGAGGGACAGGTTGACCAGGGACTGCACAATGGGGCCGAGTTGTTTGACCAGTATGGGGATGGTTTTGGCTGGGATATAATCAAACACAGTTCCAGATTTGATCTGGCACATCAAAGTCTCAACCTCAGTTGTCGTAATGGCAGGAAAATTGCTGAGCAGCACAGAATTAGCTAGTTTAGGGGTGTGAGAGAATACTGTATTACTCGCCAACGTTCCTGTCTTTAAGATTTTGTCATATATCACCTCTATTTTATGGGAAAAATAGGAGGTATCATCACACATCTTTTGAGATGGTGCCTCTAAGCTTTCGCATACCTTAGGTTTGGTGAATGATTGTTAAATTTGGTATAGTATTTTTGATGAGTTTCTGGCCTGTGTCAATTGTGATGATATGTGCATTGTTCGTGCTGATCTTATGTTTTTATGGAAGTTAGTCAAAGAACAATAGTATTGGGTTCTATCCTGTTTGGTATGTGTGGTCCTCCAGACTCTTTCTAGCTTCCTACATGCTTGCTTTTGTGTGCACAGCTGGTCTGTGAACCATGCTTCCTGGCGTTGATGAGGGCGATTTCTACGTACTTTAATAGGGGCTATCTGCTCAATCGCCTTAGTAACAGCCACGTTGAATTTGGATAGAGCTGTCTAAGTACTATCAGCAGCATTGAACTGAGGGGCTATGAATACGTTTTGAAAAGTATGCACTGTGACCTTGTGCCACTGTCTTCGCGAATAAGATGTAGCCTGGGTCAGATATTTGGGCATAGTTAGATCATGCATATGAAATTCAATGATAGAATCATCTGACCAATTCACCTGTCTGGGCAGGTCACATTTAATTTTTGTAGAGTTCGAAAGGATTAAGTCCAAAGTATGACCCGCTGTGTGTGTAGGGCCTTCATTATGCTGAACTAGTCCTAGAAGAGACATATCAGTCAGGAGAGTCTGAACAATCAAATTTTCTGTGCATTCACTATGAACATTCAAATCACAGAGTAACAAAAAGTTGTTACCCGAAATGAGGTGAGGAGCTAACAATTCAACTAGTTGCAGGGAAACATTGTTTATAGTCCCCGGGGGCTGGTAAACTAGCGCACCTTTCCAACAAGCATGCGTGGGGGCATCAACCCTAAACACCACAACTTCAATGGTGGCCAAACTGTGTTGGTCTAGGACTGAGATATTGATGCCATTTTTATAGATAATGGCAATACCAGATCCTCTTTCACACTCTGTCACACTAATTATCGGTGGAGATAAAAGCCTATGTGTGTCTGGGTCTTGTTCACCATTTTGTAAGTACATAACTACTTTCCCCATGACTGCCTTGATCTGGGAGGTAATCATGATACAGATGAACTAGTATGTACACATACAGATGGTCAGCAGATTAACACAAAGTGGTAAGAGAAAAGTTGACACCAAATAAATAGGAGTTCCATCATTTAGGAAACACATAACTAAATGATCCATGATGGCCTTGATCCAGGAGGCAACCATGATACAAAAAATATCACAGAACACTAGTGTAACATGAGAGAGAAATCGAGAACTACATTTCCCATGATCACCCAGGTTGACAATATTCACTGTGGACTTGGAAACAAGGTCTCATGCCGTGCCATTACACACCATAAATAGTTTGATCCACTGAGACACTGCAGGGAAGCATCGGCTTTGTGTTTTAGCAACAATTTAGCCCAGGCCCTAGCAAGAGCTGGGATGTTTGTCAATATTATTTTAACCGCCCTGCATAATGCTCAGCACTAAGAATCTGATCATGATTTTACACATTTTAAAATTTTATTCTATCATGTATTGTTTTGTTTGTACATTACGGTGTATATTAACTGTATAATAAAAGTATAAACAAGTATAAGTATAGTTTGATCCTAATCATACATGTATCAGCTTGGGAGAAGGCAGATCAGACTAGAAACAGATGGCAGGGGGACCTGTGAAGTAGTAAGTACAGGTCAGATCTTTTTCTTTCTGACATGCAAAATGAAGAGTACATCTATTTAAAATAACAGAGTTACTGTTTGATTTTCCTCTTTTGACCCTATGAGTGTGATGGAAGGTTATACCTGACTGCTCTCTCCTATGAGGTATTTACCTTGCCACCAAATGTATGTACCCAGCTTACTAGACAATATTACATTTGGGCCAGTAAATGCATGAAAGTTAACACTCACCCCACTCAAACATCTCAGGATGTGAATGTGACATATAAATAAGAGGTGCTTAACAGGCACATTTCATTTGGAAGTATACACTTATGTCTTGTTCACATGATTGCACAGAGCTGTATTTTGAAAACAGACAACTATCAATTAGGAGTTGGCAAAAATTGGAGATGCAGTGGTCTAGCATAACCATGAGACATCAAGTTGTTTCAGCATGTAAAATGCATGCCATGCATAATATCTAGTTTACTTGAAATTGCGGGAACAAACAATTGACAAGATGTCTATATATCTTTATTTTACCGGATGGACATGTCGGGTAATTCTTGAGTACTCAGCAGAGGAGCAAGCAACAACCAAAACAGTGGGGGGCAAATTTACAAGCCCCTTGCACCACTTTTGCGTCACTTTTCCCATGTTAAAAGTGACGCAAAAGTGGCGCAAGGGTCTTGTATATTTGCCCCTTGGTTTGTAAGTATGAGTGTGGTGTGTGAAAAGTGAATGTGGATTACATAAATAGGACCACCCAATATGGATGGATGGAGTAATGGACCAATTGGTACTGAGGAAAGCTGAATGACCCACAGGGCAGAGAAAGAACCTACTGAAACATGCCAAACTGTACTGACAGGGGGGATAATAAGTGTCTCCAAATGAGGCATTTGTTGTTTTTAATTTAGTCCAACATAGATGAGATTAGAAGCTATTTCAAATTTAATAGAATCCCTAACAAAAAAGAGTCAGCGCTCTCCTCCCTATTGGCTAAGGGTTGGGTTGAGCATTCCGTATATGGAACCAATGATAAAACAAGGCAAACAAATTGTGTGTGGTTGAGTGTCCTATTTAAACATCAAGCAGTTGCCTGATGATCAGATGGATCACTGATAGAATATCAGAAACTAAGATAATGTGTGGACAAAATAATGTGTAAAAAACTATCGAGGACCAAAATATCGAGAAGGTAAGTGCAAATAGGTTAGTATGTTTTCTATTATTAATTCCACATCTATGTACCGTGAAGATATATATATATATATCGTCAATATGCATATATGTTGAGTTATATATAGTAAAACTTTGGAATAGGAAAATATACACTCAAAGACACAGAGATAAATATTTTTGGGGGCTTCTCCATCTTCAAACTTATTCATCACAAGACAAGAAAGCACATAAATGACAGAAATGTAAATAATGACTTAAGACCACAAGAATGACCATGAAATTTCACATAAATGACATAACTATTCTATGTAATTTCCTTTTCTTTGTTATTTAATGTGAGCATTCATATGCAATGTTGACTAGCAAAAACTACCAAAAGATTTGCGTACATTTTTTCACAGAAATACTAAAATTGTCATAGATTCCCCATTAAAAGCACATGGAAACCAGGTTCCCCACACAGGTGAAGAAACGTAAAAAGTTTTGCCATGTATGGTACGTGCAAACAAAGAAAAACACCTTTATCAGGCCTAAGGAGGGAACATTAGACACCAACATAATTGAGGAAACTAAAACACATATAAAACCTAAATATACAGGCCGAAAGAGAGGCATTATTAGAATAATGGCCCTCTTCAAAGAGGCCAAGAGTGAAAGCCCTATAAAGCCAGTAGCGAGCAATATGTCGGTTGCAACCCCTCCAATATGTAGGACTGTAGCACCCACTCACTCTCTTCCCCAAAAAACTGTACAAAAAGGACTTATAAGACAATAGTGGAAATTCAAATGTTTACTTGCATCCAGAAATTCAGGGTGACTGAGAGCTGTGTTGACCAGGTATCCTCACAAAAGTTCAACATTAATGGCAACCTAACAAGAGCGTGGAATAACCAGGTTACCTTGGGCATATTTGGTAGCTAAGTCCCCACTCTGCCCATGATCCCCTAGGGTGGGGTTGTCTGGCCATGCTCCAGAGGGAAGGAAGTCTGATGAGGGGGCGGGGTGGCACCCAGAAAGTAAAATAGCAGTTACCCAGGTCCTATGACCGAAGGCAAAAGGAAAGCACTCCGATTACCAAGTCAAAAGGTCCCCATTCTCAGGCACTATGTCCAGGGTCAGTTTTTCCTTCATGATGTGTAGTACCAACAGTGTCTGGTAAAACCCCAAAAGACTCTACAATGCAGAGACAAGGAGCCAATACGCTGTGATGCCTCAAAATGTTGTTGAGTCAAGTCTCCAGTTCAGGAGGGTGTTTCCCCAGGGAGACAAGGAACCCCAAATTTGCATAGGTAGTCCTGTTTTTTCTGTTGTCAGCCAGCAAGCATTTGCAAATTGTGGTCAAAGGTCCCTCCTTCTACGTTTTCGATGTTACAAGGTGAATGACTAGCTTTACCAGTCTTGCATGATTGCAAACTGTCCTCTTTTTGGTTTCCGAAATCTGGTCACCGTGCCATACCCTTCCAAATTCCATTATGCAACACACAACTGTGAAGACCACAGCCACAAACTAGGGGCAGTGGGCCCAACAGTGTGCCGATAGGAAGCAGGCTGTTGTTTGAGGGATAGAGGGGTGCCTGGGAAGGGGGATCCCAAATCTCCACTCCGGCTCCAGACGAATATAGGGCCCTGGTTGGGTTCACCTCCATACCAAGCATAGTGACTAATGGCGCCCCAAACCTTTCAGACTCCGACAAAGGAAAGCAGTTGGCCCCTACCTCAGATACCTTGAGGGGGCATGGGTAGGCGAAAAGTGTGCACATGCCCAACAGGTGTCACCTTCAGGTGACTCACTAGATTGGATTTGTGGAGTGTGGAGATCACACCCCTTAGAGTAAAAATACAAGAACCACGAAAACCAATAATTACAGTACATGTGTAATTTATCTGGTTAACCATCAACAGACGTTTTTGGATACCCGGTAACAGAGAAGACAACAAGAGTGTACAATTTCGGGGATGGGCGTGGCTAACCGCCAACAGGAATGGCTGCTCTATAGTTTCTCTCCGGAGCACCACTCCAGAGTAATTCTGACTGAATCCGCCCCTGCCGGCCCGATTCCAGCCCTGGTGATGGGGAAGTGTTGCTGTGGTGCCCGGCGGTCACCGGTTTAAGTTGTGAAAAAATAGGCGGAACTGCTCTGCGAATGCTCCGGAGCCCGTGACCTTGTGAGTGTCCCTGCGGAGGAGCGAGGCCGTGCCGAATCAGCGCCACGCGAGGCAGTGGCTGAGGCCTCTACAGATGGGACCCCTGGTGTTGACCTCAGAGACGTCCGTAGTGGAGCCTGCAAAACCGGAGCCCTAGCATAGGCTGTGTGGGCCACCCCGACAATCTGGTGAGTGATGGGGGCCGGGTGGAAGGTGCTGCGGCCCCCGTGGAGAGCAGAGGTGTGGTACAGCTCTGCCATGTGTATGTGGACCCGGGGCGACCCTCAGACAACTATGTGGCCACAGACAGACTGCAGGGGCGACAGCGCCAATGGGGGGTGCGCACTGAGGGCCCCCTGATTCGCCGTTGTGTCCTGCTGTGGGGCACTTGACTGGAGGTGATCCACAACACATTGGCATACAGGCACTGCGACCTACCCATCCGGCTGAAGGGGTGAATGGAGTGGCCGCCCACTACATAGGAAAAGATGGACAAAGATGATTTAGTGGTCAAAGGCTAATGGAGGTCCGTGAACTTTATTGCGGGTTTTTTTCTGTGGTCCCGCCACTGGGGGCTCATCAACAAAACTTTATTCAGGTCTACACTGGAGACATTAGCAGGTCCAGCGCTTTACCCACCCCATAGTCTTACCGCCTGACACGGAGAATAGTGGAGGGTACCTGGTGGGGTTGCAGGAATCGAACCGATCGCTGCCAGGGTTTTGGGATCTCATGGTCGCGGCTGTGGGGCCCGGAAATATTGAAACCAGGTTTGGCTTACGCAGGATGCGCCAGTTTGGCTTTTGTAGAATTGTACATTGAATATAGCCTCTCCTCACCCGGGGAGCCCCTGACCCATGGGACCTGCAAGCCTATCAGCACAAGTAAGAAGTACTACACCTAATACAAGATTCCCGCGGCCACAGAAGTTGTGCCCTAATCTTTGGCCGCCCGCTCATAGCTGAGACACTGACATGAATTGACCCACCTTCTAAGCCCATCACGAGGCAATCCTGAATAGACACCCCTCTGTGTGGGGTGCCTTTGGCGAAAGCCGACAGGCCGGGTGAAGAATTTCACCGCAGGTGGCGGGGAGTAGAGGCGGTGCCTTGAGCAGCAGTGGTGTCCCCGCGAGCGGGACATGATGGCGTCCAGCTGTCCAAGCTGGGCGATGACTTAGACCAAGCTAGAGAAGTTCGCCTGGCAGAAACAGCAAACTGAAGACGGAACGGAGGCGGTGACAGCGGGAGAGGTAACAGAACCGTCGAATAAGGATCTACTCGAAGCAATAATGGCGATAAGGACTTCTCGCGAGGTGCTGATTGACACAGTGGCCACAGACTTGCCACTGATTCGAGAGAACATGAAGAAAATTACAGAAAGGGTCGGAACTGTGGAGAACACCACCAAAGAATTGGTTACGGACATCGCCCTGCTCAAGAAAGAAATCACAGACATCCGATCCTCCCACGAGGAGATGGCCCTGCAGCTGGACGACTACGAGGGTCGCATGCAATGGAACAATGTTCGCATTATTGGTGTGCCAGAGCGCACGGACGGGCAGACAGCAGACCTCTTTGTGGAGGAACTGGTCCTTAAAAATCTTCAACCCAGAGGATTTTTCCAAATGCTTTATGATCAAAAGACCTCACCGAGTGCCCGGGGGATGCCCGAAGCCTGGAATCCCTCCAAGACCACTACTGGCGATGGTTTTCAATTTTTGAGTTCGCAATGTTATTCTACAGACTGAGAGGGCGGCCCCGCCCCTTACCCTGAAGAACAACAAAATTATGTTTTTCCCAGATTTCACTATGAGAGTACAGAAACAGCGACAAAGATTCCTGGAGGTAAAACGGGCCCTATGTGACCAAGAAGTCAAGTACGCAATGATGTTCCCCGCCAAGCATCATGTGGAAGCAAATGGTAAATCCTGGCTTTTCACCCGACCAGAAGAGGCTTGGGACTGGCTTGATGGATGGCGCACAGTCGAAAATAAGGGCAAAAAGGCATTCTCTGCAGCGGATGACAACACTGACTGGCGCCAACAGAGTCGATCCCCTTCACATTCTGACTCTGACTCCCAGGGACACACGGGTGCGCTGATTCAGTGGTTGGTAAGATTGTATGAGTTTAGCAATGTTCTCCTGATGCCTCATTGTCCTGGCGCCATGACCTCCTGAACGTGACTCTATACAAGAACAATAATAGGGGGGATGCGGGGGAGGATGTCTGATACCTGTGTCATCGGATTGCCTACTTTCGCGGGAATGCCGTAGTACTTGACTATATTGCCTATGCCGCTGTTGGATATGTTCGTTTAGTATGTTGGGCAGTTCCCGATAAGGATAAAACTGTTATTACACTGTTATTGATGACGTAGGCGGCGCGAGGCAATTTGCGAGGTTCGATATGAGCCTCTGTGTGATATAATGCTTTAGGGGTAGGGTTGGGCCAGGAAGCGAAGAAATGTCTATATGACGATTTGCAAACCGGGAGTGGGGTTATCCGCGTTCCCTGAAATTGTTAATGGGTGGGCGACAGTCACTCTGCATGTTGGGGGGTGGTTTAAGTCCTGCTGAGTAGGGAGGCAGGGAGGAGGGGAGTGTGTTGTTCTGAGAGTACTATTGAGTTTAATTTGGTTGGGGCAGTTATTGGCGGGCACTTTGCAGCAAGACAAAGTAATTGCTTACACATGAACATCTTGGGACAAAATTACATCTGGTATCAGTGCATCATGGCCGACATCAACACTCAGGTCGCTGATTTTACATCTCATGGCACCACAGTGAGCTGTAGCACAATTGGAACAGCACGGAAGATCGTCGCTGAGGGTTTCACTCACCATAGACACTGTGTTCACTCCATTAAACTGATATTAGAATCTTATGGCGAGAGGTCAGGGACTTAGACTCATGAGATTGAATGTTAACGGGCTAGGGGTCAAAATCAAGCGTGGAATAGTGCTACTATATATATATATATTTACCGTCAGGGGCTGGATATGGTTTTGTTCCAAGAGACCCATCTAATAGGTAACTTCTGTAAGGCCCTGGATAGGAAGGGTTATCGTATAGTCACACACTCAGGCTTTCATCAGGGGGGGGGTGGGGATCCTCCTTCGAAAGGGCTGTCCCTACATGATACAAGACACGTGGACTGACCCCCAGGGTAGATATGCAGCTTGTTTATGGCATCTGGGAGGGCAGAGTTCTCAATGTTATCACAGTGTATTCCCCACCGGGCCTTCATTGCCTTACTCTAACAGATGTGGGTGCGATGTTATTGAATTCACCCATGGGTACTTTGGTGATGGGAGGAGATTTTAACCTGGCAATGAATGGCCAAATAGACTGGTCCCCGCCCAAACGTGACTCTGCACACGACTCGCAACTACATGACTTTACTAATGCCCTATGGATGGTGGACTTCTGGAGATGGTCTCACCCTTGTATCCTATCTATCTGTTCCTATTCAGAATTCTTTCGTTCTTTCTCTACTTCCTTGCTCCTATCCCCTCTCACCTGAATCTTTCCCCTTGCCCGCTTCACCGCCTAGCCCCTGTCCTTTTGTGCCCTTTGACTAAGCACTCCTTCTCCCCATTTTGGGGAAATATCCAAGATATATACGCTAGAGTCTCAGCATACCTGCTGAGAGAGTCCACAGCGCCAAGGGAGCGACTTACAATTGAGGTATGGTATGGCACCCCTTGCCAAAGCACTCCCTCTCCCCTTTTTGGGGAAGGATCCAGTAAATAGGCCTTGGAGTCTCAGAGACCCCTCTGAGAGAGTCCACTGCGCTTATTATTATTATTATTATTATTAATATGGCGCACGAATCATCCCCATAGGGATCTCTCGGCGGCCGGCAACAGCAGACAGCAATATAGAACATCAGTGCACTAATATAGCCACGTTTTTATTTTTTTCTTAAAGTCCACGAATGTAGAACAGATCTGCAGGTCTTCTGGCAGTGCGTTCTAGTACTTAGGGGCAACATAAGAGAAAGCACGTACACCCATCCCGACCTTTATGTTTTAGGTATTTGGAGAATCTTATTGCCACTAGAATATAACTGGTGGGATGGAATGTGCCATGTTAATTTTTTCCTTAGATATACTGGTCCTAGCCCAAGCAAGGCTTTGAAGACCAGACACAGGAGCTTAAAAACTGCTCTTTTCATCATGGGTAGCCAATAAAACTCATTCAATAATGAGTCAGAGGGGGTGCATGCAGGTTTATTGAGAGCTAAGCGGACCGCCGTATTTTGCACGAGTTGAAGTTTGGAGATTAGATCTTCCCCCATTCCTACCAACAGAACATTTCCACAGTCGAGCCTGCTGACTAAAAGTGCTTGTAGCAGGACCTTTCTAGAGGAGAGTGGAATCCAGGGGAAGATCTTCTTTAGCATGCGGATTAGTCCAAAGCATGTACCAGATAAAGTTTTCACACGCTCCTCCATGGATAATTTAAAGTCAATTAGGACACCCAGATTTTTTACCCAGTTTTTGGGGCGAGGAGCTTCTCCAAGTTGCTCTGGCCACCAATCCTTGGTCCATATCTGCTCGGCTTTGCCGAACAGTAGAATCTCAGTTTTATTTGAGTTCAATTGCAGAAAGTTCTGTTTCATCCATACTGCAATTTTGGACATGCATAGCTTGAATCTGTCTCTAGTCCCTCCTATTTCCTTCTCTATCAGGACAATGATCTGCGTGTCATCGGCATACGAGATGGTGTTGGTACGATGGTGGCATCGGGTTGCCGGACATGTGCCTGTATTACCAGGAGTCGCAATTAGTTGCCATCCCATACGACCCAGCTTTGAACGGCCGCAGGGCCCATACAGTAGAAGTGTGGCATAGGGTCCAATGGCGGATGGGATGGCGTGGGCGCCTGACAAAGGCTACCCCTTTGTGGGAGCCCGACATCTTGGGACGCCTCAGTGCTTGTGCAGGATTCGATAAGTGGGACATGATTGGTATTTCCAAGGTGGGAGATATGTGGATTAAGGGCAAGAAGGCCTCATTTGCAGAACTCCAACTCAAATATCAGCTAGCACCTTCAGAGCACTTCCGGTATCTTCAGATAAACCATGCCATAGACTGCGCCCTTCCTACAGAAACCTCCCTCCCAGAATCCTCTCCTCTGGAGGACAGGTTGTTTCTGGACCCAATGGACTGCAAGGCTGTCTCCCTAACATACAAGAAACTCATCAATAACCAACCCAATCCAATGCTGAAATTGCATGCTAGTTGGGAGGTGGATTTGGGTGCTTTTACTGATGAGGACTGGATCGAGGTGCTAGCTTCCCCCAAAGAGGTAGCAGCCTGATGCGACTGGTCCAGCTTAAGATTCTAGGAATAACAAAGAGGGGGAGTGAGAGAGTCTGAGCGAGTAGATTCGTTTTCCCTAATGTATATGTATAAACAAAACGAATCCACCAATAGCTGTCAAGTGTTCCCTACAATGGTGGGGAGCACATAGTGTTTTTTAAAATACCCCTCACACACCAAAAGGACCCTTGGTGTCATGCTTCATCTTTGGGTTCTTCGCACCCCTCTACCGGATGCGGCGTGCTACTACCTACGACTACACAGAAGCACTTATTTCAATGACTATGCGTGGTGTGTGTGAGGGTTGGATGTTAATGTGAGTGAGTGGTGGGGTTTACAAGTGAGTGATGAATTAAAAAGTGCCTGGCCCGTGGGGTGAACTCAAAAACATTTTTAATGGGCCCCCGTGCTGGTAGTATTAAAATGTGTGCTATGAGGTGTCAATGTTACGTTATGTACATCACCTCTTGTGTGCGTCTATAGGAATGCCCCCACATTCAACGATACTGGATAGACGTTACCCGACAAATGACTAGATCCTGTGATAAACCCATCCATCCATCTCCCCACCTATGCCTCCTCAATATCTGGGAGGCGACAGACCTCACTCAAACTGAACAATCGTGGGCCACCATGGGATGGAGCATAGCGAAAAGAATTATTGCCCAGAAGTGGGGGATGGACACTTTACCACAGTTGAGGGATTGGGCTACGGACATGGACCATGACATGGTAGCGGAGAAAACGGTATATATAGGTAGAGGCTGCCCACAAAAATGGGATAAAAAGTAGGGGCGTTGGAAAAAATATAGGGGGGACATCTGTATCTCTCCCACGGTGGAACTTAGACAGAAGAGAAACAAAATATTGAAGGGGGCAGACCCAGACATGACGACATAAATCCCTGTGCCAACAAAATATGAGAAGGAGTGGTGATTCCCATACCTGAGGAAGTATGTTTAACCCTCTTTACTTGTTATTTTTGATGTTCCAGAAGGACAATGCACACTTTTTTCATACTTGAATGATTTGATTGATTTGATTTGATTGATTTGATTTGATTTGATTTGATTGATTTGATTTGATTTTTTATTTTATAAAGTGCGCGATTGCCCGTGGGCGTCTTAACGCTGATTCTGTTCCAAAGACACATGGTTCGGTTTGCTCAGATTTATCTTGCTTTGAACAACCGGGTTTTTACTTCCTTCCAGAAGGAAAGCAAAGAGGTGCTGTTTTTGATAGTGACTGGGAGTAGGTTCCAGGTCCTGACCGTTTGCAGTATGAAACTCCTTCCTCCCCATCTGGCCTGTCTAAACCTGGGGACCTGCAGCAGTCGAGACTGGCCGAATCTGAGGGTTCTGGATGGTTCATAGGGTTTGAACCGTGTTCTGAGGAACAACGGGCCCGAACCGTGGAGGGCCTTTGAGGCCAGGCAGAGTGATTTAAATGACACTCTTTTGGATATCGGGAGCCAATGGAGATGATCTAGTCTGTGGGCTATTGGTTCAAACTTGGGGACGTCCAGCACCAGTCTGGCTGCTGCATTTTGCAGACATTGGAGTTTAATAATGATTTGGGCCTGGGCACCGGCATAAAGCACGTTTCCGTAATCTAGCCTTGATAAGGCCAGTGCTGTTACCACCGTTTTCCTGGTGTCAAGCGGGATATATGGACGAAGCTTCCTTATCATTTTCAAAATGTACCATACTGCAGATGTCAGTTTGCTGGCCTGAGCATCAAAGGAGAGCTTGTTGTCCAACGTTACACCAAGGTTCCTTACCTTCTGGACCGGAGAAGGACAGTTGCCAAGGCTATCTGGCCACCATTCTGGTGTCCATACATTAGCGTCCGGTCCAAGCAACATTACTTCACTTTTATCCCATTCAATTTTAAGCAGTTGCTCTGCATCCACTGCTTGATTTGCAACATACAGGTCTTACATTTTTTCGCGGTTTCATCGACCTCGCTCGCTATGGACACCACTATTTGCGTGTCATCAGCATATGAAACTGCCACAAAACCACTTTCCCTTATGATAGCCGCCAAAGGTGCCGCGTACAAAGTAAAAAGAGTGGGGCTTAGGGAGGACCCTTGCGGCACACCGCATGGTGATCTGAAAGGTTTTGATCTTGCTTCTCCCAGCTCCACTGTAAAGGATCTATTACTCAGATATGAAGCTAAAAGCGAACAGGCTGAGCCCTGAACTCCTACTCCGGCCAGGCGCGTCAGGAGTGTCTCGTGGTTGACCGTGTCGAAGGCCATCGAGAGGTCCAAAAGGACCAAGGCGGCCTTCCCCCAGCATCGAGAACACTCCTGAGCTCTTCCACTATCGTAAGCAATGCCGTTTCAGTACCATGTCCCTCTCGAAAACCAAACTGAGAATGGTCTAAGATGTTTCCATCTGAGAGGAACTGGGCTAGTTGTTTGTTCAGGAGTTTTTCCAACACCTTTGCCGCGAAAGGAATACTAGCGATGGGTCTAAAATTGCCAGGATCCTCCGGGTCTAGGTTTGGTTTTTTTAAAAGTGGCATTACTGACGTGGATTTCCAGGCTTCCGGGAAGACTCCAGATATTAAGATGTGCTTAAACAGTTTTTCAAGCTCTTTGCTGAATAGTTCGGAAAAAAGCTGCATCACCTTAGGCGGGCATGGATCCAAAGGGCAACCCGATCTGGTGGTCATAACCGTCTGCAGAATCTGCTCCTCAGTTGGTGCCTGGAAGAGGAATCGAGTGCTCTGCTGTGTCGTGGGGAGAGCTGTCTAAGCATTTATCAGGTCTTCCCTATTTGCATTGTTATTATTTAATGGAGGCTGAGCCCCTGCGGGTAAATCTATTTTTTTTAAAAGAGTCATACACTGCAGAGACTTTATTAACAAAAAAGTCTCCCAACGTGTTACAAAACTCGGAGCTGATATCTACCGAGTCATTGCTGCCTAATTTTGTCCGTTTTTTTACTGTGGCAAAGAGCTCCTTTCTGGCCTCATTGATTTTATGTGTGTAGTAGTTGCTTTTTTCTGTCACTGTGAGTTTTTTATAAATTGCCAGTGAGGCTTTATAATCTTCCCTTGGCCCTGGTTCATAGTTTGTCCTCCAAACCTTCGCCACTTTCCTGCAGTTTCGTTTTTGCGCCCTAAGAGCTTCGGAGAACCAAGGTTGAGATGGGGTTTTCCTTTTATGTATGACCTTTCTCAGGGGGACTGCAGCGCTAACTGCTGTGTTTATCCAATTGGTAATTTGCTCCGTGGCCGCATTACTGTCTGGGGTCAAATCAGGGAGTAGCAACTGAAGTTGTTCTTGTAAGATCCGCGTGTTAGTCTTGGCCCAGTCGCGATATGTAACCATCTTTGGTAGTGGGGTGGACCTGGTTACTGCTTCTGTGGCCTTAATTGTAAAAATGATCGCCTTATGGTCCGACCACGGAACCAGTAGGGTTTCCATTATTTTTACCCCCCTGTTGGAAGTAAATAGCCCATCAAGCGTGTGGCCTGCCATGTGGGTGCCCTGTTTGACCATCTGTTCCATGGCCATATTTGCCATGGCATCGTTAAGGGTTGCTACGGCTGTGTCCGAGCTTTTCTCTAGATGAAGATTGAAATCCCCTAGAATAGTATAATCGGCGCCTCTCACACTGAATTCTAAAAAAGGGTTTAATAAATGGATGAGGGGAGATTTAGACTTGGGGGGTCTGTAGATTAGGAGTCCATTAAAAGTGTAGTTGCTAGTGATCTTGATCTGAAAGTCTAGCGTCTCACGGTCTCTGCTGCTACCCCTGTCAGAGCTCTTTACCTTTAGATTCTCATTTGATATAATTGCCACGCCACCCCCACGCTTCTCCTTCCTATCTGCCCTGTTGATCTGGAAACCCTCCGGTATAGCTGCCGTTAGATCTATATCTGAAGCCTCATCTGCCCACGTTTCTGTAACGAAGAGGAGGTCAAGGTCTTGTGTTTCGATCAGTTCGGCTGTTTGAGTGTTATGCTTGACTAGGGACCTAGCGTTAATTAGACCCGCCTTGATTGACTTCGGCTATGTTTTATGCGCTTGTAACATCTGAGCGCGTCCGGTTAGGCATCGGGTTTAAGTAAAAAAAGGGCGTCGGAGGACTAGAGCGCGAAGCGCCGGAACTCAGCACCCGGAAGTGAGTATCTGCTCTATCCCCCTGGGCACCCTCCATTCAATCGGCACTTGCCGTGACGGACCGGGGTGCCTGGGTCAAGCAGATTTGTGCAAATTAGCAGGTAGCTTTTACTATATGTGCAAAACAGCGTACTTCATAAAAAGTCAATTTTTAAAAAAAAAACACATTCCCCTGGCCGAGCCGCGAGTCTCTATGGTCAGACACGCGTCAACTCTATGCATGTATCTACAGCTGAACTGCCTTTGTACTGCCTTTGCTGCTTCTGTGTTGTCTCTAATAAAAATTGTTATAAAAAACATAAGAGTGCATCATTTCTGCACTTATGCCAGCGGAAGGAAGAAAAACCTACAGCCTGCTTAACACCCGGGAGGGTGCATTCCTTTGTGTAGTCAATCCCTTCCATGGCGATGACCTCCATGAACTAAACTTTGTGAAGTTTACCCAATTTGGGCAAAAGAAACACAGCCACTGGAAGATTACAGATGGCTCCGAAGAAATTCCCACCTCAAACAACCATATCACAAGCACATTTATGTAAATTTCTGTGTATATGTACTCTCTGTCTACTATGGGTAATCTCACACTTGTTTACCATTGAGGAACTGCTGGGTCAAAAGGTGCTCACAAACGGGGAACTACAGGGCGTGGATATGGATCTCTTGTATGTCACCTACAATTACAGTAATCAGAACACTAGCATCCCACACGTACTGCATAGCTCCCTCCTACATAACACTTGGTGCCAACACATGACATCATGTTGTCTGTTCACTGATCCCTATGCAGTAGTAGCAGATAGGCTTACCTGTCCCAAGACGAAGCGCCTGAAGAATCAAAATGCTTTATACATCTTTACTTATGTAGGATAAGGGCCAAGATTCAGCCCAATAGGATTGTACCTCACATGAACCAATCTTCACTAAACCAAATTATATCCAAACTGAGCTGGACAGGATGTGTAGAAAGGACACCACAGGGGAATACATAAGACTTTCCAGAAAAGAGGTTCTGGGAGGTAGCAAAAGAGCTAACTCAATTCACAAACATGTCTGCTCCTGCATCCATCTGTGGGCCAATGGTGGACCTTAGCATATCTGCCGCAGTTTTTTTTAAGAACAAGAAGTCTCCTGACACAGAGTTTGTGTGTAAGGCAGACCAGCTCAAGGATGAAAAGGGTTGAATAAGAGTATATTCACCCATGTCAGGAAATATGGGACACCGAAGTAGGATAGTACCCCTGGTTAGAAGGACAAGGGCATCACCTGATTGTTTAAAAGCTAACACTGTATTCCTTATGTTTTAGAGGTAAAGGAATGCTTCTGATGGGCATGAATGCTAACTGCGGCATGATATTGCACATTCCAGATATGCAATGGGGCACCTCCATGCTGATGGATTAAATCTGGCAATGTGGCAAGTTTGCCTATACTCAGCTCATCCCCGGATGGCATGGACTCTGTTCCCTAGTAATCATGCACACCCCAAACCTGGTCATTCTGCCTTGTACCAACACCTGCTAAAGAAAAAGACAACTTTATGCACCAAACCTATGACAAAAGGTGTGGGGACTAATTTTGCTAGGCACAAGACAGAGACATTCTAAGAATTCAAACTGTTCACAGACGCGCAAGTATTGGCGGAGGGTCTACACCGTTATTTACCTTGCAGACAAAAGCTAATGCCGTCTGGCTTCAAATTGCTCAGTGGGAGATGCTTCAAATGATGCACATCACTGAGCCTGACCTCAATTGAATGATGGAAGAACTGTGAGCAATCCGTCTCATGGTGATAAAGCACCGATATGTATTTGACTCAATGACTGTAATGGAGGGAGGGGTGTGTTCCAAGATCGGTACGGCCTCCTGACACTTTCCATCCAAGCATTGCACAATTTACAAAGAGACAAGTTTGAGGACGAAGTTGCCCCTGAGCGGGAGTTGTTTTCCAATTGGTTTTCCTGGATCACAGAATGCATTTTTGGATTGTGCAAATCATTGTTGCCAGTTATCATTGTGTTTCTAGCGACATGGGGCTGCACAAATGGGGATCAACTTCTGTAAAAACGCAGTCCTCAAATTAGGTAGCATTTAAGTAACTAGAAAGGTTTACATAGTCAAAAGAGAGCAAGGGGTACAGCACAAGCCTAATAAAATTATTGTGCAAATGCATAAGTTAGATAGTGTAGTTGAAGAATCAACTAGAGGGGTAAATGTTAATATGGAAAACAATAGTGTTAATATGGAAATCTATACATTCAATTGTGAACATGAAATCACATCCTTATTAACAAAACCACCCATTGTGAATTACACATAAACCAGACTCCCAAACAAAAAGTCAGGCAAGCACTAAGACCCAATGCCGGGGTTACTGATTTATAGGTCACAGGTGGGATGGCATTAAGCTAGCGGATAACTGCACAAAGAGGAAACCCTAGGTCAATCCCGCTAATAGGCGCAGTGACATTACAATGGGCAAGGGAGAATGACCCCAATAAAGCAGACATGGTTGTAGGCATGCTCCCAAAACACCATAAAGTCAGCTCCCACATTAGTTAGGAACATATAGCCAATCAGAACACAGCAAACACAGTGAAACACGTGCTGCCCTTGCCTAACATCTGGACACGTTATCCACTGGCCACATTGTGTCCATGCAAGGTTGAGGCCCACCTATAGTGACCATTTGACCATTAATTTATCACTCTAAGGGAAGGAACCAGCATTTGTCCTCTCATATAGCTCCCAGGAGAACTTTACAACCTGATGAAAACTGTATTTATTCAGTATGCAAACTGATTGTAAATTCAGACAGTCCTCAGACCCTGAGTCTGTATCTGTTCTACCGGCCGCTATGTTTAATAAAACAAACAGTTCCTGTTTTGCCAAACACCTCTTGTCTCTTGTTTTTTTCAAAGTAGATGATACACAGTTATCATATTTGATACCCCGATTCCTAACTGTATCCCCGTGGAACTGGGGGTGGGGCATCTTAAACCCAAAATGTCTGCCGTGTTTCTGGGGGATTATTACCGAAGAATAGAAATTTGGTTTTGTCTGTGTTACATTTTAGTTGGTGTATGACCAATCAGTGGAATACAACTGTATGGTAGGCTTTAAATGATTTGTCCATGATCTTTTCTCCCTTACCGCAAGAGAATAGCAGCTGAGTGTCATCAGTATAGAATCTCACTTTTGCCTCTAGGGCTTTAACCAGCCGGGCAAGTGCTGTGAGACACACATTCAATAGTGTTAGGCTCAGGGCAGAGCCCTGGGGAACTCCCACTGTCAGTATGCAAGCCCCTTAAGATAAGGGGGGGATCCATACCTCCTGTTCTCTGCCCTCCAAAAAGGAGGCAAGCCAGTCCAAGACTTGACCAAATTGGCCCAATAGATTGGAGATGTGCTAAAAATCTAGAGTGGGGAGGCATGTCAAAGGCCGCTGACAGATCTAACATTTATTCATACTCTTGGTAACTAGATATAAGAACAGCTCGGGGCGTCTGAACTGTGTATTGGGGAATGCAGACCGAACAAAGTAGTAGTGGTGCTGCTAGGAAAGGAAAGGTTGTTTACCAATGCAACCCTAATTATCTCTTCAAGAAGAGAACAAAATTAATCCAAGTTGTGCTAAGTATTCACTGTTAATAATTTTGAGATCAAATTTATTTACAGTGACTATGTACCGCAACTTGGTTATACTCCGACATGATGGCAATTTGAGCATACGGATATAGTTCTTGAGGCCTTTATGGTTCTAAACAGCCCCGAAGAGCTTGAGGTATGATTTATCAAATGACGACAGACGCGTTGGCTATATCAAGTAACTAAAACTGAAGAAATATACGCTGGTTACGTGAAATGGACTAATTTTGTGCTTTGTAATGAATCTGAATTGTCTTTAAAAGAATTGAATAATAATAGACCCAGACTTAATTCTCTGGATTAAAAGTGGACAACAATAACACTTGTGTTCAATGACATTATTGACTTTGGACTTTTCAGTGTGCTCGGTTTGGAGTTTTGATGAGACAGATCTAATATAATCAGCACCGCCTTTCCACCACCATCCATGGGGCCCTGGTACAGTCCGTCACCTCCAATAGCACAATTGTCGTACTGACATTGGATCTAAAGCCAGAGTAGCTAGGATTGAGCAAGTTATTAGTTTCCAATAGCAGAGATTTAGGCCTATAGTTGGTCTGCTCTCCAAGGTCTGCTGAAGGTATCTTTAGCTGGCGCAAGATTTTAGCCTGTTTCCAGGTGAGAAAACGAAGCATTAAGCAACTTATTTGCAAAAGCGTTGATGGTAAATTGCAACCAGTGCAAACAGGTTGGGAGGGCAAGGATCTGAAAGTGATCCAGAATTAAGGTTGCATATGGCTGCTAAAGAGCCCTTCAAGAGGATGTGCTGGAAGCTTGAAAGTGTAGCTTTAGTTGTAGTGACAGCACTAGATTGCAATATGTCCAGCAAACATTCTTCTAGCTGAGAGCCGGAGGACAAACTGGAGTGGCTGATTAGAATCGTATTTTAAAAATTGATAGCCAGCTGATCACACCAATCTACTGAAGGATAGTGGGTTCTGGCACAGACTTCCGGGGACTTCAAGTTTTTTACAGCTTTACAGATTTCCCTTGCTTTCATACCCGCTCCCTTTATCCTTCCTTCCAAGTGCTTAGCTATTTTAACTTCAGCATAACATTTTGTAAGAGCTGCCTTATATATGCCCTTGTAAATAGTATTATATTCTTTCCACCATTGTCTTTCCACGGTTTCTACAACATTTCGTTTCTGGCCTGAGGCTGTCTATGAACCAGGGTCTAGACGGGTTATTTCTTTACGGTCAACTTTTGACCACCAGTGCTTGTTTATTGGTGGTGTTCCAGATCCATCTGTCAAGGAGGCTGGCGTCATACTCTACTGAGCCCGAGAGAGATGACACTTTCTTCATGGGAGTGTCTGTACTACTCTGGTTGGACTTTTTGTAGTGCTCTAGAGACAAATGGGGCTCTGACTGTCGGTAGTTGTGTTTTTATTAAGGCAGGCTAAGAAAACGTAATCATGTTGAGATTTGAACTTAGTGAATTAATTTCTCAAAAAAGTCAGGGGCCTTAGGCACAGGTGCTGACCACATGGCCTCCTTTAGGGTGTTGAAAGCAATCTGGCATGCCTCATCCCAATCACCTGCCCAGGCTGCTTCTTAGTAGTCAGCTCTATCAAGGCAACAAATCTCTTGTAATAACCAGTAAGGCCTGAGAAGGATCTCATCTCTGTCTAGATCTTGGGGAGGGCTCCAAAGCCAGAATGCCTTTAATTTTGGTCTCGAGGAGGTGCACTTTGCCTTCTCCCACTTGGTGTTCCAAGTATACCACTGAACCCTGTCCTATCTGGCACTACTGGCTTTTATAGTCAGGCCTGCCCTCTGCAGAGCCTGAAACACTTCCTTAAGGTCCTCCCAGCTAGAACTGAAGACCACAGTGTCATATGGGTACATTGCAATGAAGTTCTCCAAGTCAACCAAGACCTAGTTGACCAGCTTCTGGAAGGTGGCAGTGGTCTTCTACAACCCAAAGGGGATTACCCAGAACTGGAAGTGTCTTTCTGTGATAGAGAATACAGACCTATCTTTGCCCCCCTTGATCAAGGCTACATGCCAGTGCCCAGATATTAAGTCAAATTTACTGAGGAACTTGGCAGCTCCTAACCGAATAATGAGGGTAACAGTTTGGGGGGAGTGTATTCCACACAGAACCTAAGTTCGTTTGTGATACCTGGAGGGGTAGCCTAGGGGACTAATATCAATGGGGCTGGACCAAGGGGTGTTTGAATGCTCAATAACCCCTAACACCAGCATCTTAGAGACCCCCTCCTTAATGCTGGATTTCATCTTGTTAGACAACCTGTAAATAGTATTATTCACAGGCACCAGTATCAGTACACAATATAGTGAGTCCTGAGGTAAGGGGGAGTAAAAAGGAAACTGTGCCAGCAACCGGCAGCAGTCTCTCTGTTGGCATGGGTCAGTGTAAAGGAGAGGGTGGCACCCTCCCTTAGAAAAAAGGAGGTTGAGGAGCGGTTCACTCTCCTCTTCCGACCCATCATCAGCAACTAGGTGGTGGCAACGCGCCGTAAGGCTAGGTCACCGATGTTGCAGGCGGCATCACGCTACAGAGGGGGTGCTCCTGTTTATTTGTTTTAATTCACTTATTTTTTAAAGTACTGAATTTGGCATTGCGATTCTGCTTTTAATCTGTATCTACCTGCACTTGTACTTTCTTGCCGGGCCGGTCCCCGTTCCACCGCAGCTGAGTGCTGATTGCTTGGAGGGACGAGGCTCCGCACCCCAACACTAACACTTCGGTTGGGGGCAGCTCTTAAGCAGCAGGTGTGTTTGGCCGAGCAGCGAATGGTGGCAGCACGCCGTAAGGCTAGGTCACCGATGTTGCAGGCGGTATCACGCTACAGAGGGGGTGCTCCTGTTTATTTGATTTAATTAACGTTTTTTTTTTAAAGTACTGAATTTGGCATTGCGATTCTGCTTTTAATCTGTACCTACCTGCATTTGTACTTTCTTGCCGGGCCGGTCCCCGTTCCACCGCAGCTGAGTGCTGATTGCGTGGAGGGATGAGGCTCCGCCCCTCAACACTAGCACTTACGGTTGGGGGCAGCTCTTAAGCAGCATGTGTATCCAAAGACGTGCCAAAGGCAAGCCCGCCTGCAGCGCAGCGCCAGCCATGCTGCCCGTTTTGTCAGCAAAACGGTTTTAATTCAGTGGTCCAAACACGTACTACCCCCCTGAAGGCAAACTCTTGCACCACATGACATACTTGTCTTTCGGGACAGGATCGGCCCATAAGCCCATGCTCGAAGTGCGAGTGGGCACCAGTTGAGGCTGGAGCACACGGTGACTCCATAGCTGCAGTAAGAGGGCAGAGTGAGCCTAAGGATAACATTAGGGCATGCTTAATTAACTGTAGATCCCTGTCTAAACATGCGGAGGATCTTTGGCTACTTCTGGCTGAGATGGAGTATGAGATCATGTTTTTGACTGAAAGATGAGGCTCTCACTGCTGTGGCACTTGCTATTCGGCGGGTTTCGAAATATGCTGTGCGAATAGGCAGGGTGAAAAAAGAGGATGGAGAGTGGCAATTATTATTGTGAAAGATTCCTGAGAGATTGCATGTTCATCAGTGACAAATATGGGCATGATTGATGGCCTTAATTTTGGTATTAAGATGAACCCCACAATCTCCTTTGCAGGCCTGTTAGTTTACAGACCTCCTGACTACCCACCCCACATTCACGAAGAACTCTGCAATTACATTGTGCAGAAATCGCTTTTATTCTCTAACTTTACTGTACTGGAGGGTTTTAATGTGCATGTAGATGACACCTCCTGCTCGTAAGCCAGGCAGGTAGTTTCCTTTCGCGAAGAAGCCAATCTACCCCTAGCTGTTAATTTACCCACTCATAAAGCAGGGCACATCCTGGACCATGTCTTTTCTAACATACCGTCTCTTAAAAGCAAAGCCCAGAGAGAGCTGGTGCGGTCTGATCACTTCCTTGTGCCCTTTTCCTTCAACCTGGCCAAATCCCATCTTCCAAGTAGCTCTCGTAATTTTGTGAAAAGGAACTGGAAAAAGCTCATAGCTGAGTTTCTAGACCCTGTGCTGCTAGACAGCCAACCGGCACTTTCTAAAACTATGAAATCTTTTAGAAAATCACCTCCCGCCCCATGGTTCTCGGAGAAGCTGAGGAACATGAAAAGCAGATGTAAGCAGCTTGAGAGAAAGTGGAGAGTGGATTATTACAGCTTAGTGAAAGCCACATATAAAATATCATTAAAAGAAATGCATAAATCAATAAAGAAAGCCAGGCGAGATTACATAGCCAAATGCATTGAGGAGGCCAATAAACCCAACAAAGCTATTTTTAAAGTTGTAAATGCCTTTCTTAAACCTCGCGAGTTGCTGATCGGGGTCCAACCCTCATTGGCTTTATGCAAGGAAATATCAGATTTCTTCGATAACAAAATCAGGAAAATTTACAACTCCTTTTCTACCCCAGGTGAAACAGTTAAATCTGACATAGCATTAAGAAAAAACTCCTGGCCTCCTCTCTCAAATTTCACTTTGATTTCACAGAAGGAGGCTCTGGTGGCTATCAAGGGGTGCAAGTCAGGATCTCCTGAGGACCCTTCTCCTCTGAAACTTGGGAAGGAGTTAGCCAACTCCTCCTCTCAGATGCTGTCTGAAATATGGAACAACTCCATGACCACAGGCATATTTCTGGATCTATGGAAGCATGCAAACGCTCCTCCCTCTTAAGAAGAAACCAAATGTGGATTCAAGTGAAATCCGTAATTATGAACCAATTTCTCTATTACCGGCACCAGCTAAGATGCTTGAAAAAATAGTTCAGAAGCAATTAGCCAATTTTATTGAGAGCTACATTATCTTGCATGATACACAATCTGGGTTCCATGCGGGGTCCAGCATGTTAACCCCGCTAATTGAGGTGGCAGACTCAATCAGGCTGGAGTTAGATTCAGGGGCATCTGTCATGCTGGTGCTCCTGGATCTATCAGCAGCATTTGATATGGTTACCACTCCATCCTGATCCAGCGCCTTCAGGAGTTGGGGATTGAAGGCACAGTTTTGCGGTGGTTTAAATATTTTCTTAATAAGCGCACACAGAGAGTGGCGCGCCAACCACACCAATCCAATCGTAAGCCCCTATGGTGTGGGGTCCCACAAGGTTCGGCCCTTAGCCCACTGCTCTTCAAAATTTATTTGGCCCCATTATCTACACTGATTGCCAACTGGGGGTGAAGGCGATTTCCTACGCCGATGATACCCAGTTGGTATTTCTTTTTAAAGATTTGTCGAGTGCCTCGTTTGAGAATTTTAAGAGCTGCTTATAAGATATAGCTCAATGGATGAACAATAACAAACTCAAGCTGAATGCCCACAAAATGGAGGTGCTGTTCTTCGGTAACAGCCAACCCCCACCGCAGACCTCTGGTGGCCGGAGGAAATGGGCTGCCCTCCCACCCCAGCAGACTGCGTAAAAAACCTGGGTGTAAAATGGCAGGCGAGCATATGTTTCTCGCCCCAAATTCAACAGGTGACAGGTGCATGCTTTGTCAAGTTTGAGAAACTTGCGTAAAATTCTACAGCTTCTCCCAGACAACTGCCGCCGGAAGGTGGTCCATGCATCAGTAACCTCTCGTCTGGATTACGCGAATTGCTTGTATTTAGGCCTCCCAGCATACCAGATTAAGAAATTACGGATGGTCCAAAATGCGTGCGTAAGATTGATTAAACACGTCCCATTTAAGCAGCACATCTCTTTCCATCTCAGGGAACTGCACTGGCTGCCGGTCACCAATAGAATGACATTTAAGGCCCTAACCTTAGCCTTCTGGGCATTCCTAGTATCCTGCCCCTGCTATTTGAAGAAGAGGCTTGGCCCAAATAAACAGCCTTGTTCTCTCTGATCAGGTTTCTTGAACCTGCTCTACACCCCACGAGTTAGGAAAGCCCGGCTTGAGGGGAGACTCTTTTCACTCAGGGCTGCCATGCTCTGGAACACCTTGCCAAACCATTTTTAGGAAAGCAGGCAAGACTTGGCTGTTCAACCAGGATTAATTCCCTGTACTCTCTAAGCTTCACCCCCAATTTAGCCATCATCTACATGAGTGAGTATGAACATCAATTTGTCCTCAATGATCACAAACGTTTCGATGACCACATAACAATATGGCGACTCTATATAGACGACGTCCTGAAACTCTGAGAAGGAAGTGAGGAACAACTGGTAGCCTTCCACAACTGGCATAACACCTGCTTCCTAGATATCCAATTCATACTAGAGTCCGACAGGCATTCCATTAACTTCTTGGACGTACAGATAAAATCTGAATCAGGGAAGCTATGTACCAGCCTTTACTGAAAAAATTGCGAACGAAACACACTTTTGAGGTACACCAGCCACGACCCCCCGCAACCTCAGGGACAATTTGCCCTTCGGCCAACTCCTGAGGTTGCGGAGGAACTGCACTAAGAGGATTACTTTGATGAATCTGCGGGACTGTTAGCAAGACTTAATGAGCATGGATATCCCATCAGACTCCTAAAGAAGGCACGTAAACGGGCCTGGCATAACCATAGGGAGCACCTACTGGTCCCTAAACCCAAAAGACTGCTTGGTTTGTGTTACTACCTTCAATATCAAGAGCAGTGCCATTAAGAAAACAATAAACCAACATTGGCACCTGTAGCCGACAAACTGGGTAATATGCCCCCCTTCTACACACAATTAGGAACGGCAAGAATATTAGGAATCACTTGGTCAAATCACTCCTACCCACCACACGCATCCTTCGCCAGACTACCCTCTGGAGTATTCTGCCTGTCAGAGGTCACCACTAATGTGATGTGTGTAAAGCTTGTCCCATGACTATAGAACTTACTGAATTCACCCACAATGCTCAGACATACACATTACAAGAACACAGCAACTGCAATACGTCTGGCGTCATCTACGCCATCAGTTGCCCTTGTGGTTTTCTTTATATAGGACAGACAGTACAGAGGGTAAAATGCAGCATCCTACAGCATTGCAGCCGCATGCGGTACAAGGTGCAAGGAGCACCGTTAGTGGACCACTTCACCACCTTTGAACATGAGGCTGATAGTCTGAGGTGGTGGATTATTGAAAAAGTAAGGCCCAACCCTAGAGGAGATGACTTAGGCAGCATACTCAACAAATGCGAGTGCAAATGGATACACTCTCTGGATACGGTCTCCAAGGGTGTAAATATAATGGAGGAGATCAGCAGACAGGTATCTGTATTGTACCCGGTACATCCACCAGTGTGTGCCTTTGTTGCAACTGTGCTCACACAGTTACAAGTGCACCATTATCTTGATCCTGTAGGATCACTGTCCTTACCTCTTCTCAGCCATACCACTAGGCCACTGTAAAAATCGTTTTTATAGTACTTTCCAAACCATGTCCTCAGATCACTCTGCTTACTGCACCACCTTTAATATAATCGAAACGCTGCAGCCACAAGTGTCTTTTGAAATATGTTAACACCTAACAATCGGTTGTAATGTTGTATTCCATATACTGTGTAATCTGCAATACTGTAAAACTATGCCATCTGCTATAATTATGAAGTACAACCTTATAATTAGCACAACTAAACTAAGTTCCGATTTCCTAACAGCTTGGAATTTGTTTCAAGCCTTGATGAGGTATGTCCCAACTAATTGGACCTACCTTCACTTGTACAGGTTGACCCGTCTGGAACATACCGGTAATCTTGGTATACCTGTGCAATTGCGGCCTTTAACTCACCCGCATGGTTTTTACTGGGCTAATATAAAACCCCTATTACATTCCAGATATCACATCAGTGAACAATACAAGAAATTGGATTCAACGCTGGTCGTGAATCTCCCAGGGGGTAAGCCTTTATTAACATGCCCTCTCATGTACTTTGAGCCCATTAGTGCAACAGCTTTACTTTATTCATTAACTTCCTTAGGGGAATATGAAGCCCTGTCAAATCTTCTGGTTGCCCCAGTCTGTCCTGATGAAGTCTCGCATGGCCAAGGTGTAACTTACCTACATGTCCCTAAGTCAGGTCAAAACGTCGACGCCCCTTTACATTTTCGGCCTGGACTCCCATCCTTCATACTCTTCGTGCCGCATTGGGAATATATATCTCGATTTAGAGAATTGTGTTAAATACTGTTTAAATTGCATCTGTGGCTAGGCCAAAAAGGACGGTGATTGAGAACCTGTCCTCATTTTTAGAATTGTATCATCTTTTTTAAAATACCTTTCCTTTCCCTCACCACTACACACTAGAGCACTTTTCCCTCTTCGTACGTTCCTCCGTGGGGCACCCATTTACATACGTAAAAACTACTGTAAACATCCAGGTCCAGGACCCATTGGGTAAACCCATTACTGTAATGGCTACCCTCTTAGGCTGACATGGGCTGTGAGGTCAGGCACAGTCCCTAAGGCAACCTTAACATCTCCAAGTGGGACCTGGGCTCCACCTTCTTCCAGGGAGTATGCTGTAGATCATTTACCAGCAGACAATCCACAGGCATGGACAGACTCAAAGCTACCCTCAAGGAACCGGAGACCCCCCACTATTCTAAGGAAACCAGAGCCAGAGGATAGTGACTTTCATTGTTGTCTCCTGCAATAACTTGGTGATATACATTAGGGAATACCGACTCTGAGGTCACCAGATGACTACTGAATTTTGTCATGCTGTCTCTAGTGTCTCTCAGAGCTTCCACCCTCTGCTCCTTGATAGTGACCAACTGCCTGTACTTCCTAGTATTACTTGGCATGTGCGTTCTCTGTACCATCCCTCTGTCACCCAGGGACACTCGGGTAATCTCTACTCTGTTCCCTATTCTATCTAGGGCAATCTCTTTGCCAAGTGCTGCAGTAGCCAACCCCAGTAACTGCCCACTAGTGGGGGGCTGTGAAGAACCGGGTTTTCCTAGAACCCAGCGGTGCCAGGGACACTCCCGAAGTCTTCGGATTCACCTGTCTTGGCATACAGAGACACGGAATACTTCTAGGTGGCGTCAGAGATCAAATTTATTAGCTGCAGCTAGTAACAGTAAACCAAGCAATACTACATGGTGTACAACTCAGGAAACTGCTCAATTTTCGTAGAGCAAGACATCTTCTTTTATGCACAGTCTCAACCCATTACAAATGCACACCCATTGCGGCAAATTCTGACCAATAGAAACACATTTCTATACATTATCACATTCCAAAAAGATCACTTTACATTGTACCAACGCCATAAGTTAATTATTAGGACTGTCCCAAATTCGATTACCAAAAGCCGGACAAACCCAAAATTGAAAGCACTGCCCATGTAATGAAAAGACATAAAGAAAAGAGCAATTCAGATATAGAGTAAGATAAGATATGTGCAAGAAACTAAAGACTAACAATATCCTGAACAATGATTGGATTCCCAGATTACGATCAGCTAACGAAACTAGCTTCATGGAAGGGTCAGTTTCAGGTGAAGGGGTCAGCATCTTGCAGTTCACTCGCAAGTCGAAAAGGCCCACGTTAATATGTACATGAGCAACGAGGCCCATGCAACACAAAATGGCGTCTCGAGCAACGCAAAACAAAATGGAGTCCGGTCCCAAAAACCACGGAACCTGAGCTGTACCCGAACGGACACTTGCCATGCCTCATGAAGTGCCCTTGCTGGTGGCACTCATAGAACTTAGAGGGTGCCTTTTCTGAAGACTTACTATCATGGAACCATCTCTTCTTCTCAGTAGGAGGATAGGAGTCCTGACCTGAGGAACACGTTTTCAGCTCTTTAGAGAAATTCTTGTGCTATTTCTATCGCCCCTTCCTGCTTCTGATTGGGACACTGCCCATCCTCAGGGTGATCCCCAGAGAAACGTTCTTCTGGGCCCTGGTGCTGACCCAGTGGTCAGTCTCCTTAGAAAGATCCCTGGGGTCATGGATCATACTCTCAATCAAGTGTTGATGCAAATGTACAAAACAAAGACTGAACATGTGCTCCTTTGAAACCATATTTTACAGCCCCTGATAATCCTTTAACTTTACTACACTCCACCCAACCATCCACTGCTTTGCAAAAGGAATCAACACAATTCACCCAGGTCTGTAGGGCTAGTATCTGGCTGTCCCTGAACTTTTGTTTATACTATTTTTGGGCCAGACCATACTTCCAAATAGGGGCCTCCTTCATGGGGGAAACCTCATTTTACCCTCCTTTTCTAGGGCCAGTAGGGTTCCCTGTCCCTTGTTAGGAATAGGCCCCCAAAATCTAGCCCCCCAATCTTCTGCAGGTATTCAGTGCATCTGTGAGACAATCTCATAAGCCACTTTTCAATATCATCTCCCACAACAAAGTCAGGCAGCAGACATTTAGGAATGTGGGCCCTCTTGTCTCCAGAGGGCACTGACAAATGCTGCCACCATCACTACTCAACTCTTCCTGTCTGGCATTGATGCCCAGCTCCTTAAGCCTGCTCTCATGTTCCAAATGGTCCAAACCTTTTCTCTCCTCCATAGCCAATTTCTTTTGCTCTGTTTCCATGGTCAGCCATTTGTTCCTCTAATGCTTGTGCTTTCGACAGTTTCAACTAGGCCAGCTCCTACTTGAGCTTCCTTTTCTCCCTCCTGTCCTCCAACTCCTCTGGGGACAGACACCTGGATGAAACATTGCTCCCCGCCTGGGGAGGGATGTTCAATCCTGAAAGTAAGCTACCCCCTCCTCACCAGACTGCCTTACAAGACCCTCTTGATGATCCTGCTCTAATTATTTCTTATCCAGCTCTTCCTCCTTATTATGCGTTGGGGTCTGCTCATGCCCTCTAAGCCTTTTAAAGCTCTGCCTTTTTAGTGCTTCTCTTAGTGGGTAGCCCTTTCTGCTGACAAAACTCCTTGAGCTAGGCAACGGTATAGCTCTCCAGGTGGGCCAGCTCAAACTCCATCTTTGCAGGTGAGGTCACAGACATAAGAGCCAGGAAGAGAGAGAATACACTTTGTTTACGGAAAAAAGGCTAATCAGGGATAATGTATTCAAAGTGGTCTTAGGTATAAGATGGAAGTGTACACCAAATTACTGTATGGTACTGAACAAACATAAGTCCTATCGCCACCACTGGGCACCAATATTAGAAACTGGGCTTTCGGGTTGACTGGCGTGTGAGCCCTGGTGACGCATGCCATGCCTTCCCTGGACCCTTGCTCGCTTTGCCACTGGATTCAAGCAAGCCGGGCTGAAGACGGCTGTAATGCCAGAAACCGGTCCTCGGAAGCTTATTTCCGGTCCAGGGAAGGCATGGCTTGGCAGTTCGGGCTGGACTTTTCCCATGAGGCACAGGGTCAGACTGATTTGCATATAGCCATGTCTGAACTGGGGTGGCAGAGTGGGCTAAAGAACGGTGATGGATCAAACCCAGATCTTTTGACTGGGTATGAGTGTTTGATTGGTTCAGATGCTCCGTCCATCACCACCCCCTTTTGTACCGCTTTTGGCCGCCATAAGTGTGGCAGGGTATGCTCAGATGTGAGTCCCTTGCTCACTTTGCCACTGGATTCAAGCAAGCCGGGCTGAAGACGGCTGTAATGCCAGAAACCGGTCCTCGGAAGCTTGTTTCCGGTCCAGGGAAGGCATGACTTGGCAGTTTGGGCTGGACTGTTCCCATGAGGCACAGGGTCAGACTGATTTGCATATAGCCATGTCTGAACTGGAGTGGCAGAGTGAGCTAAAGAACGGTGATGGATCAAACCCAGATCCTTTGACTGGGTGTGAGTGTTTGAGTGGTTCAGATGCTCCATCCATCACCACCCCCTTTTGTACTGCGAAAGAAGGGGCATCGAAAGTAGCGGCGCAGCCTGCCTCGCGGGTGGCAGGTGGGTCTCCGCGGCTGGAAGATAACGAGGATCCCACGACCAAGGCCTTCATGATAGAGCTGTTCTCTGCTATCAAGGAGGACATTTTGGAATTGCGCTCCCAGCTGGCGTCTGATCTTCGTGAGGTGCGACGGGATGTGGATGGTGTGGGAGAGCGGGTCGCGACATTGGAAGAGCACGACTTGGGAACGGCGGAGGACATACACCGGCTCCAGCAAGATGTGATCCGCCTGACTGAGCAGAACCTAGACCTGCAAGCTCATGTCGAGGACTTAGAGAATAGGTCCCGCTGCAACAACATTCGGATACGGGTGGTGCTGTGGAAGGGGGAGGCGGTCGGACTTGCGGGAATATGTGGAAGCTCTTTTCAAACACATCCTGATTGAGGAGGTCCTTCAGGACATCCAAATGGACCGAGTGCATCGTGTTGGGCTGCCGCGGGGACCTAAGGCCCCTCCCCCTGATATAATAATCTGTGTGCATGACTTTCAGCTTAAAGAACGGATCCTGCGGAAGGCACGCAACTTCAATCCCCTTCAATTCCGCGACCACCGCCCTTTACTTTTTCAGGACCTTGCAGCCTCTACCCTGGCGAAACGGAGGGAATTTAAACCTGTCACCAACTACCTGTGGGAGCAGGGTGTGCCCTATTCCTGGGGGCATCCATTCAGGCTTGTCTTCAAATGGAAGCACAAGCTGATCCAAGTCCGGTCCTAGGAAGCGGCCATGGACATCCTGGGGTTGGGACGGCCCACACCCTCATCCGATGTTGCCAGTTCTCCTAGAAGGCGACAACGGCATTCCGTGGAATGGCAGAGAGTTGGTAAGCTTGCTCCCGCTGCAAAGCCAGACCTGTCCGCGAGCTTGCTGGAAAGGGAGGCTGCGTTCGCCTCTGTGGCCCTGATAACAGACGCTTCGGTGGGCACTTGAGGCATGGGCCTTTCGAGAGGCCCTAATGTGGCCGGTAGCTGGCGTCAGAGGGGACTGTCCGCAAGAGGTAAATGAATAGTATTCCTCTGTCCTTGTCTGGAAGGGAATCCTGTATAAGGAACTGGGTGAATGGAGGTTGGCGACATGTTCCCCTTCCTTTGGGGCCTATTTCACGAACTGTCGTTTGTTCCCTTTTCTTGAACTGTTATGCTTTGTGTTCTTGGGGTTTCCTTGGTTGGGGGGCTGGGGGGACTGGGAGGAGGGGCTTTGGGGGTTGGGCTGGGGGCTCGCGTCAGCTAGGGGGGGATGCAGGAAAGGGGCTGGAGCGGGATCCGGGGGCGCATTGGGTTCACGCGTGTTCTAGGGTTGCACTTAGCGTTGTTGTTCTGCATCATTTGTGGCTATGTTGAGTAGGGAACTGAAGGTGGTAAGCCTTAATGTCAGGGGCCTTAACAGCCCGGTGAAGCATGCTGCTGTCTTGTCTTTGTTGGAAGGCGCGGAAGGTGGTAAGCCTTAATGTCAGGGGCCTTACCAGCCCGGTGAAGCATGCTGCTGTCCTGTCTTTGTTGGAAGGCGCAGAGGGGGACGTCTGTCTACTGCAGGAGACTCATCTCCTTTCTAAAGATACCCGACGCATGGTGGACAGGCATTTCCATCTGCAGCTGTGGTCTTCGGGGCCTAATAAGAAGAACGAGGTGGAGAGTAAAGGCAGGTTCTTAGCTGTGAGGATTCAGTGGGGGAAGATAATGTTTACGATCGGGTCAATTTATGCACCAAACACGAATCAGGAGCTCTTCCTACAATCGGCGCTTTTGCAGGTACTGGTGGGTGGGGATTTGAACATTGTTATGGAGACGGACGCTGATAGGTCGGGACAGCGGTCCACTCAGACTGGCGCACTGTCCCCGGGGGGGGAGGCAGTGGCTGTTAGATGGAGGGTTGCACGATGTATGGCGCTCTCACCACCCCCAGGAACGTGATTACACCTACTACTCAGCAGCCCATAAGACCTATGTGCACTTAAATCATTTTATAGCAGCGTCCTCCCTTATGCCCCACCTGTCTGCAGCTGACATAGTCCAGCGTTCCTTGTCGGACCATGCGCTTATCTCGGTAGTTCTTACCTCCAGTGGGCTCAGACCCTCGGCCGCAGGTTGGCGCCTTCGGGACTTCTTACTTCAGTCTGAATCGGTGGTAGCTAAGATTCGGGAGGTCATCGTGCACTACATTGCCAAAAACGAGGTGGGAGATACACCTCTCACTTCGGTTTGGGAGGCCTTGAAACTGGTGGCGAGGGGAGAATTTATTGCGCTAGCTGCAACTTACTCCCGTTTGCGCAAAGAAAAACGGGCAGCACTGGAGGGCGAGGTGAAGGACTTGGAGGCGATCCATAAGAGAACAGGGGCGCCAATTGTCTGTAGGGAAATGGAGACGAAGAATCGCATGCTGAAGCATCTGGACATGGACAGAGCCATGCACGCCCTATTGCGCTTGAGCCACAAGTTTTATCTCTGTGGTGATAAGGCGGGGCGGGTGCTTGCTCATAGACTCCGGGCGCACACTCAACTGCACATGGTGTACTCGGCTCGGGACTCGCAGGGGGTGGAGCATACCACGACTCTGATATTGTAGAGACCTTTCGCCCCTTCTACCAGACCATGTATCGAGCAGAGAGAGTGCCTACTACCGGTATTGCGGATTATCTCGCCACCACGGGCATTACCCCCTTGCATAAAGAGTCAGCGGAGAGTCTAGATGCTGAGATACACATTGAGGAGGTCATCTCGGCGATAGCAAAACTCAAAGTTGCGAAATCCCTCTGGCCCGATGGCTTCTCCGCCGTTTTTTACAAGACCTTCTATAAGGAACTGGCTCCTCTCTTAACCCGTCTCTTTAATTCTTTTCTGGACACGGGGGAGGTGACCCCGTCCATGTCGCAGGCTGCCATCTTGGTCATTCTCAAGTCAGAGAAGGACCCTAAGGAATGCGGATCGTATCGGCCGATCTCGTTACTAAACATTGACGCTAAGCTCTTCGCAGGCATGCTTGCAGCACGGCTTAGCCCCTTCATTGATGAGATTATTGAACCTGACCAGGCAGGATTCGTCCCTACGAGGCAGGGAGGGGACAATACGAAACGGCTGCTACATCTCATGAACATGGTGCACCGTTCGTGGACACAGGTTTTCCTGCTCTCCATAGACGCGGAGAAGGCCTTTGACCGTGTAGATTGGGAATACCTGTTCGCTGTGCTGAGGACCTTCGGGATGGGGGATAACTTCCTGAGATGGATTCAGTGTATCTATGCGGCTCCTAGGGCGGCAGTTTGGGTGAACGGCTTTCGGTCAGCGCTGTTTCTTATCGCGAGATGGACACGACAGGGGTGCCCCCTCTCCCCGTTGTTTTTTGTGCTCTATATGGAGCTGTTCGCTCAGCACGTTCGGGCAAACGTGGATATTGCAGGGATTAAATTTGGAGCTGACCTGCACAAGATTAGCCTCTATGCGGAGGATGCCATCTTGACGCTAACTAATCCCTACTCTTCTCTACGCCACATTACGAAGGAACTGTTGGAGTTCCAGAAAGTGGCAGGCTTTAAAGTTAATTACTCCAAATCGCAGATCCTTAACTTATCCGTCCCAGAGCTTGATGTCCAGGATTTGGAGCAGGACTTCGAGTACCAGTGGGCCTCATCTGACATCCCATATTTGTGGGTACGGCTGGCCCCCTCTATTGCCAAAACGGTATCCCTGAACTATGCGCTGTTGGTTGATCAGGTTACGAAAGCTCTTGGGGACTGTCCCGTCTTAATTTGGCCTGGTATGGTAGTCTGGCGGCTCTAAAAATTACTGTGCTTCCCCGAATACTCTACCTCTTTCAAATGTTACCTATCAGTCCCCCGCACGGCGTCCTTGGAAAATTGCAGGGGCTTCTTAATAGGTTCTTATGGAACAACAAACGACTGCGGCAGGCCCTGTCCATGTCAGTCACACCAAAGATGGCCGGAGGGCTGGGCTTTCCTCTGTTGGCGGCCTACTTTCAGGTGACCGTTCTGCGATATATAGTCAAATGGAACCGGCCCATGTCCAGCAAGCACTGGAACTTTATGGACCAGACGGTAGCAGGTTGTAATATCTGGAGAGAGATTTGGCTACCACGCAAGCATAGGGCCTGGGGCCTTTACTCCTCCCCAGTGATGTCTCCGACCCTTATGGCATGGGATCAATTGGCACAACGCAAAGGATGGACTTCGTTCCCCTCCCCAATGACCCTTATCGTAGATAACCCGGACTTTCCACTGGGCCGAGCGTCCGCGGTCTTCCATCGCTGGCGAGAGGAAGGCTGTAAGAGGGTTGGATCCCTTTTTGACTTCGATGGTTTGGTGCCGTTTGCCCGGCTCCGAACAGAGTTCTTTCAACTACCGGTCGCCGATGCGTTCCATCACTCGCAGGTGGTGCACTGGGTCACCCACCCAGCTAATGTGGCCTCCATGTCCCGACCTTTGACAGCATTTGAAAAGTGGCTGGTGTGCAAGAAAGACGACCGGAAACTTATCTCGAAGTTGTATGCGATGATAGTGCACCAGCCCAGAAAGCAGCGCATGGCGGCGCAGGTTAGATGGGAAACGGAACTGGGTCGCCCGTTGACGAAGAAGGAGTGGGAGCATGTATTTTATCGCGCACAGCATACGACCGCTAGCACTGCGGGTACCGAGTCAGCCTACAAAATAGCGACGTATTGGTACCACACCCCTGAGCGCATTAGGGTTTGGTATCCCTCCAAGTCGGGCCTCTGCTGGCGGGGGTGTGGCCTCACAGGGACACTGGCCCACTTGTTATGGCACTGCCCAAAAATGAAGAGGTACTGGACCACGATCCTAGACGAGCTAGACGCAGCGTTTCAGATTACATTCCCCTGGTCTCCTGAACACACCCTGCTAGGGCTTCCTTATCCTAAAGTCTTTCCCCTGCGCTCACTAAGAGGCAGACAGATTGCGCTGGCGCTGCTGGCTGCGAGGCAGGTTCTCCTGGCGCAGTGGAACTCACCGGCTGAGCCTGATCCTCGGGACTGGTTTCAACGGCTTTGGCACATATTGACCAAGGAGCGGCTGTCGATGGGAATGGTTGGGAAAGGGTTGGAATATGCTCAATTATGGGGCCCATTCTTGCAGCTATTATCAAAGGACCTTCAAGAAGTAACATGTCCGAAATACCTGCATATTTTGCAACTCATTCCCCTGGAGCCGTCAGTGACTAAGTAAGGAGGCTGCCTACTCATTGCCTAACCTATTCATCGAGGAGGTGCCCTGAGACGAGGGATGCTGATGCGGAGCGGGGTGGGAGTGGGGGGGGGGTTTGTTTCAAGGTGGGGAGCGAGGGGGCCAGGGCTTGTTTTGTTTTCCCTTTTGAATGTTTGCTCTCTGATAAAAGGTGGACACCGTAGCATTGGTGGGGCAGTTACCCAGGTACGAAACACGGGGTCGCCCTCCGAGATGTAGACCCATACGCTGTGTCATTGCACTGAGGTTTCGCCCTGCCGGCAAGTCGATGTGGGCAGCAGGGCTGTGTATCATGCCATGTTCCCGCTTAATAAAAATGATTGAATCTAAAGTTAAAAAGTCAAATAAAACCAAAAAGCACAAAGCACTATCAAGGGAAATCTGGTCACGCCGTACTGGGACAGAGTCACAATTTTCAGCTCACCATGATGGAGCGCAGGCCAGCAAGAGGGACCCAGTTGGCCCACTGAAAAAAGTACTTTAAAATCTGGTTGCAGAGCATTGCGTGGATCTGAGGCATAGAAGCATTGTACAGCCACAGAGATGTATCGGTTATGATATGCAGAGAGCTGCATTGTAGGGTCCTGTTGCATCGATGTCAAGGAACTCATCGACGGGGCATGTAGTATAAAGTATGGATGCCGATGATACGGCGTGCAGCTGGCGATGGGTCAGGCTCGAGTAGAAGTGAGGTACAATGCAGGTCCTGGGTCAGAGATGGGCCTAAACTTCGCAATGCATCGATTCCCAGGACTAAGGGCAATGCGGACTTTCCGCATTGGGCACAATCAATGCAGCCGGTGTGATTCACCGGTTCTGACAAAGGATGCACAGCTGAACTGAAAAGATGCTTCAATTTGGCTAGAGGATGGGCCACTCAGCAGATCAGATGCATAGGTTCTGCTAGTAAGCATCTTGTACCCACTTTGAATAGTCCAGGACTGGTGTGGCACCACTTGGCAGAGTAAGCTCACAGGTGCAGATGAAAGGTTTCTGGAAGCCTGCTATGTCCCTTGGGCCTCAGATCAGGAGACCAGCTAACTATTCCTTAGAGCCACTCTGGGGTCAGGAGATCCAGATCCAGTCCTTCTCCTCCAGGCAAGTAAGGCAGCAGATCAGAACAGCAATTTAGGAGTCCAGCAGGGTAGCAGTCCAACAGAGTGACTGCATAGCAGTCCTTCTTCCTAACAGAGTATGTACTGTAGTGCTGGTGTCTGATCCCCAGTAGTAATTCTCTGTGGTGCTTTATCAGTGGGGTAGACTTAAAAGAGAAGACTCTAAAGTGCATAGATGTCCTCCCTTACTACCATGACTCCAGACACAGTACAGGGGTTATGCAGCCCTTAGTGTGTGGACAGGACACTGCTTTTTCAGGTGTACGTGAGGCTGTGCCCAGCTGATCCCTCTCATGCTGCCAGGATAGCCCATCAAGTAACACCTAAGCTCCCATTGTGTGTGCTGTCTAGATGGAACACACTAAGCACAACTGCCAACTGCACCCAGTCATGTTATCAGAAGCAGGCTGCAAACACAAAATGCCTAGGGCAAGAAAATGCCAAATTTCTGAAAGTGCGAAAATAACTATTGATGGACAGAATGCTGAACAATACCAAACATTCACCCCAGTACAGAGATCTAGGCCTAAATCCATTGCTGTTTTGTTCTCTGTGACATTCCAGTTTAAACCCAGCCATTTGCAAATCAGTCTTGACCTTGCTCCCTATTGGAACAGTCCAGGCCCAACTGCCAGTCCTGGTCCTCCCTGGACCACAAACAAGCATCATAGGACCAGTTTTGGGGTATAACCCCTTTTCAGCCAGGCTAGCTTGACTCCAGTGGCACGGAGAACTCTGGACCTATGTCTGAGCATATCCGTCTAACTCGGGAAGACAAATACAAAAAGAATAGTTGATGGACAGAATGCTGAACAATGTCGAACATTCACCCCAGTACAGAGATCTGGGCCTAAACCTATTGTTGTTTTGCTCCCCATGCCATTCGAGATAAAACCCAGCCATAGGCAAATAAGTCTTGACCCTGTTCCCGATGGGAACAGTCCTGCCCAAACTGCCAGACCAGGTCCTGCCTAGACTGGAAGCATTCAAGGACCGGTTTCACGGTATCACCCCTCATCAGCCAGGCTAGATTGACTCCAGTGTCACAGAGAGCACGAGACCCACGTCTGGGCTCCCATCCCACTGGGGTGAAAAATGCAAAAAGAACAGTTGAAAGTCAGAATGCAGAACAATGTAAAACAAGCTAGCAAGGTAGCAAGAACAGCCTTTTTTGACAGAATCAAATAAACACTCCAGGGTCTTCAGTGGCTGAAAACTATAGGGTTTATTTAGGGAATGGAGGAACAGAAGAAGCACTATTGAAATATACTAATCCAATTCTGCCGTGTGGTACTGAAAATTCTGGACCTGTGTTATAAACATCGTTGTATCATGACGATTTTGGTATCAACAGACCGAGAATGACTAGTATACCATACACAAGCATTTTCGTCATATTCGAGGGACGAAAACAACCTGAAATTAGAGATTCCATCCTGAACCCTCGGGTTCCATTTTGTATACGGCAGCCATTTTGTGGTTGCCCTCACATAGGCCGGTGACTAAGGCCAAAAACGAGTCTGAAGGACACATACACCTTTGCTGACTCCTGCACGACCTGGGCAAGCTGACTCCACTGCCCAAGGCAAAACCTGTTCGGTCAGTTCCTCTCCCAGTGGCCGATCGAGATAGTATCAAGGCACAACATGCCATAAACCTTTCATCGCACACAAACCACGCCTAATCTTACACACACCTGTTTCTGCTCCTTACTTTATGACCTGCTTTACGAGGAGGAGGTGCCCGTTTTTATTAGGGGTCAGCCGATATCTGATGTAAAATGTTGGGCCTTGCCGGATAATTTATTGTGGGCTGGACAAACTGAAATATGGGCTTGTCATCATGACTCTGCTTTTTCTTTGTAGTGAAAATATGTGAATGGCCAACTGTAGAATAAGGAATGTTTGCCTAAGGCATATTATTTGGTATAAAAAGAGAAGGCTGGCTTTGTAAGGTTGAGCAGTCTCCTGAGAATATACACCGTGTTGTACTTCTAGGATACCTGTTACTGGCTGCAGCCAATAAATTCGATCTTTGACTTCACCAAGAAGACTCTGTGTATCTGTAGTCTGAAACAGGAAGAACTCAAAGTCTTAGGGTGTGTTCCCTGGCACCGCTGGGTTCTGAAAAACCCAGTACTTCAGCAGAACCCTAAATTTCCCTATATTTTGATAAGCTGAAGGGGGAGGCACTTCCCTATGCAGAATATACAGGTATAGGTATTGTTCGCTTTGCCATTTCCGCCATGTGTGCTCCATTGTGTATTCACGGTAAATTAGAAGGACTAGTAATACACCAGGAAATCATTTCTTAGATTGCCTAAAAAATATAAGTCTACATGCACCATGGGCATAGGTCTGTGATGTACTTGCATGGCCATTTTCATGAATTCAGTCCACTAATATTGCAAATTGAATCAAGTTCGATTGCACGGGTAGATCTCTGTGTCCATTTATTCTTATTTGATAGATGACATTACCCCCAACTTTTGCCTGCTTCGTTTTAAAAGCATTTCTTATCGTGCAAACACGTTTACTAAACTCGATACTTTACTTGCATTGACATGGAATGTTCTTGCTAAGGACTGCAGAACATATTATTCTCAATAGTTTCATCGAGCACAGTAATGGAGTCTTTTAACAACGAGTGTCAAGTCCTAGAGAAACCTCTCAGTTAATTGCGTTCAACCTTTGTACCTCCCTGGTCAAAGGGCGCAGCTTCTCTGCAGAGTCTTTTATTTATATCCTCTCGTGTTCAGTGTAATCCTAAAGCTAACATTGCAGCTACTTATGTTTTTGGAAAGGCCATGGAATGGCAGTGGGAGGGCGTGGATACCAGTGATTCATGAACAGCCACAGGAAATTGCATAAATTAGGATTTTGCTCGTGCATTTTACTGTCGAAGATGTTTCGTGTTATTTGAACTAAATACAGCATTAAGACACATTACTTCCTACTATCAGTGCTGACCAGTTGCAGGAGGCAAGTGAACGCTTTAAAAAAATAGACACATTTTTGGTTCTACAATTTGGCATTTATTTGTCCCTATATTAAATTGTGCTCCTTGACAGAGAATCAAGTGGGCTTGAAAGAAAGTGAATGTGAGCTTCATAATTATTATTGCTTCAGCTAGTCCACCAGAAAACGTTTCAAAGGTTTATAGATTGTGACAGAACATTTTCTTCATGGAAAAGTGAATCACCAGTGGTTAATCGTTACCCTCACCATATTTTGCGATTTCAGATTGTCTTTCTCCATTTTATTGTTATTACTGAAAAAAAGTCATTTGGCATTAAATGGCAGATTTCTGCCCCCCCCCCCCCCCCTCCACCCCCCAACCCGCACTCCACTCACACACGCAGAATATCTCAGAAAAGCTTAATATACTCCAAAGCCTCAGTTTTATCCTGCATATTTACTGTTCGAAGCCTTCTAAGCGACTTGTCATGTTTGCCACTAAAGTGGACTATAAAATATCACATAATTAGTGGCTATATCATACCGATACTCCTACACTGTTATAAACACAGTCAGGCAGATTTATGAAGGCCTTGCGCCGCCGGTGCGTCACTTTTTCCCATGTTAAAAATGACGCACCGCCGGCGCAAGGCCTTCATAAATCTGCCCGCTCCTTGCGTTTATTTGTCACGTGTTCTTGTCCCGTTTCGTGATCTAACAAGCTTCCATTAAATTTATCACGATTATCAAACGGGTACACTTAAGATAGGACACAGAGCGGTTTCGATGTGTTTAGAACTGAAATCGACATCGACCTTCACACACAACCTGCCCACATCCACCTACCCTGCAGCCCGCCGTGAGTGAAACATCCTCGCCAGCACCCCTGCCTGGAGCAGCGAAGTTTGAATAGGCTAGGGTGGTAAGTATATTTTATCAGAATGTAAACCTGCTGAGTCACGATGGGCCACACGGCAGGTCCTAGGTCAGCTGACAGAAGAGAGATCTCGATTATACAAGCTTTTATTTGTCTGCCTCCTACTTGCCTCGACCACTGACTCTTTCTTGCACTACACTGATGCTGTAGGAACGATACCCAAGCGTATGTAATCACTGAGATTTTCAGAAAGCTCTTCAGAAGGTGTTAATTGAGATTTGCAATCTAATGCCCTCATACAATTTAATCAGCTCTGATTGCAAAGATGGCATTTCGGTCAGCCTTTGAAGCAGTCTGCTCCACCCAAACCTTGGATGCCGTGACCAATCACGGATCCGGGGTGGAAAGCAGCCTGCTTACCACTGCTCACCTGAGGATTCATAGATCTTGGATCTGGGGTGGAAAGCAGCCTGCTCAACACTGTTCCCTTCATGCATTCATAGATCTTGAATCTTTACATGTTTCTAGCCTTCAAACCCAAGAGAACTAAGCCTTCTGCATTCCTAAACTGCTCAAGCAATGCTTCATAAGGTCAGTTTACCTTGCCGATATCATCCGAGAGGATGCTATCAGAAAGAGAGCTGGAAAGACTGTTCATGGTATAGCTGATGCCTGAAATGTTGGTTATGCTGTAATGATGGACTGCCTCTGAAAGCGGACACCGCTAAAATGCACAAAATTCAAGATGAATGCATAAATCAAATAATTAGAAGTTTTCGAGCACTTGAATCTGCGTGCCTTCGCACACAAATCGAGGCATAAGTGAATGAAGCAGCTGAAAGCCACGCTGGCTATATAAGTAAAAGCGACCCCCAGGCGACCTCCAAACCATCAATCACAAATTCTTAGATCCTACTTGGAAGAGGGACCCCCCATATTCACCAATGTGAGGCGATCTCATGACTTTCAGGATACACCGTGTCCCAGCGCCCTGATGATAATCCCGCAAGAAACTGCAGGGATTGGAAACGCGTCGGCCTTTTCAATGTATTTGCTACATAGGGGGTGTAATTAACTATATTCTCCAAAATTAGGGTTTATAATGATTCAAGCCCCGATTAGGGGGTAAAAAGAATTGCCCATGTAGCCTTAAGTACCTCCGTGACAATCACCTATTGTTAGGCGAATGAAGTTTTTGTGTTTTTGAAATTATTGGCTGGTGTATTCCTATAGAATTAATCGGATGAATTCTGCATGTCATTGTTGTTTTTGTATCATTATCATTTCTTTCACTGTATAATTAATGACACATTGCCTTATTTATGTATGTTGCATAAAAATTGTTTTTGGTGAATGTAAGAAGTATTGATTCTCAGAAAAAAAAGTGCAAATGTATTCTTTATATCTTTCACAACAAAATATAAATGGTTAACATTGAACATATGAACCTTCCGGTCATTGTTCTAATTTCCGCATAAAATAAAAAAAGCGGTTAAATATACAAACCAGGTACTTTCTGTTTCATAAACTAGTATTGTTATCGTCCATACCTGGTTTGCTAAGGACGAAACCCCCCCATTGTGATGAATGAAATGTTGGCAGAGCATATTCAGTTTCTCTCATCATCACATGATCAAACCCACGCATGTTGTTGCCATTTTCGAGACTCCCTTGAATGTGTGTCAAGTTATGGTATGTTATTTTATGTTACGTTAGGTCATGTGTATTTGAATAGCTTAGTACTCACTATGGTGCAGATTTACAAGCCGCTTGCAGCACTTTGCGCCACTGTTGTGTCACTTTTGTGAAGCAGCGGCGGGGTAAAAAATGTGGCCCATTTATAATGTGACGCATCTAGGGAGATTCGTCAGGTTGTAACACCCTGCGTCACATTATACCTGCGTCAGGTATAATCTATTCAGGGTTGGCATTCCCATGCAGGAAAGTCTCGTAAAAGTGATGCAGTGAAATCCACAAGATTTCACGGTGCCACTCCTAGGACGCCACGGCGTCAAAACCTTATGCCTGCTTGAAGCAGGCGTAAGGAGCTACGCAGTGTAGTGAGAATAGGCCTTGACATGCATTTCTGGAGTTGCGACTTGCTTGAAACACCACTACAGCAATGCGTGACTTTTGTGCCAACAGATGCATCTGAATGTCTAACTCATCTGTCAATCCTTGCACCATGGTGCACCGTATTGTAAATACGGCACATCCATGGTGGCGCAAGGCTTTTGCAGGCTGGCGCAGGTGCATCAGATTCTTGTAAATCTGCCCCTAGAGGGTATCCTGATGCTGAAGCAGGAGTTGTATGGGACGAGCCAGAGTCAGGGCAAGTAGAAGAGCCAAGTCAGCAGTTTCCTGTTGAATAAAAGAACAGAGGAGATGGGAGAAGGAACACCTGCAAAATCAGGTTCTGCGTATACTAGGGTTGTGTGAGAGTAGGAGCCCAGATTTGCGGAGGTATCTGATACGCTTGTGAATGTTTATCTCATTGTTGAGGTACATTGGGCCAATGTTGTATAAGGTTTTAGTTTTGCACGTTAGGATTAATATTGTGCAGTAGCCAATATCTGGGTCGACGAAAAAACAGCCCATGAACTCTCAGAGTCCTTTAACTTATTAGAAAGTTCGGGAAGCAAATTAAAGACAAATTTGTCCACGAACAACCTTTAACCACCTTCAGTGCTCATGTCCTGACCACTATGATCGATAAACGTTTCCTAAAACCTAGTGAGGAAATCAGACACACTCTCGTCTTTCTTTTGTTTGCATGCTGCTAACTTATCCCAATTCACTCGTAAAGGAGGCATCATAGTTTTCATTAAATTAATAATCCTACCAGGTAATTCTGCAACCAAGGGCTCAGGTTTGGCACCTCCTACCTGCCGACTATCTGCGGCAGTAATATTAACCCACGTATCTCCTAATTCTGGCGCATGATCCTCATGACGGATCTTTGCCCACAAAGGTTGAGGAACTACATTACCCATCAACATATCTATGTCAGCTAAATTCATAACACACGCATCAACTGTCTGAGACAACTCCTTGTAATAACCAGCAGGATTTTTACCGGGGTCAGGCAAGGTCTGCTTAAGAGCCAAGACCTCAGCTCTCTTCCAAGGGACATGTACCCACACTCGCTGAAAATGAGCCGGTACAGCCTGAACTCCCAAATTAACATTAGCAACAACTTCCTCTCCATACAGGGGGAACCTCTCTCATAGGACACTGCTTCACTTTCCTCCTAATGGAGGAATCAGGTTCGTACAATGTCTGAGGCGGAAGCCTAGACCTAAAAACAAGTATCGTCTCTACGGCGTCTGCAACATCAGACTCCACTATCGTCCCTTTAGCAAATTCGGACTGAACATCAAGCACTTCCTGCGGAATCTGACCCAAATCATTATTTTCCCATTCCTGACGGAGAAAAGTACACATTACATCAAAAACATACCTTTGCGTAGGCGGCTCCCACTGTAAGAAAACATCCATAACCGCTTGTAAATTATACCTAGAAGCATTTAAAACCCATCTACGAGCCAAAAGATCCAACACTGCCCGCTCTTCGGGACCAGGAAGCTGACTACGACTCTGCTTACGGTCCGAAACAGGGGTCTTATTCAGTGACCCAAAGAGTGAAGACAAAAGACTAGCAACAGTCTCAGTCATTCGTTTTCGAGCAGAAGGAGAAGAAGTTGCCATAAGTACAGGAGAAAGAGTGTTTTGAGGTGACAGAGGCGTAAGGACAGAAGTAGCAGGAGTCGGAGATACAGGAATGTAAGGTACAAGAGCTTGAGGCAAAGCTGATAGCAAGGCTGGCGGCCCTAGAGAGGGCTGCACTGTAGGAGGGAGAACCATCCGTGAAGCAACGGGTGGCTGAACAACAGCCGGGGGCTGAACAACAAAGGGTGCGACAACCGGGTGCAATGGAGGTGCAGTAGCGTCTTGAACATGAGGGGGTGGTAATCTCAGTAAATGAGACATCAAAGGATCTTTTTCAGGGTCTTCAGTCACTTTTGAAAGGGAAGGCGGCAAGGCCGGATAACATTTATCGATGGCCATGCAACGCTGTCTATCTGAGACTTCACTCACACGATCTTCTTCGCCTTCCTTAAACTGCCTAGCAGCTTGTAGTACTGACATATTCTTATCTTTCCTATCTCTTTTTGCTTGCTTAATTTCTCGCTGTTTGGCTTCCTTACGCCAAAGGCAGAAAGAATCAAACATCGTCGGCCAGGCTTTCTTCTTAAATAGCGCAACTTCCAAATTATCTAAAATATTCAATTCGAAACTACCATTTTGGGGCCATCGTAAAACACCATCTTTCTTTGTATAGCGAACCCATACTTCATTATAGGTGATAGGACCCACTCCATGTTTTGAATAGAGCTCGTAAGTCGGAGTTCCAACTGGAGGTATCGGACACGAATCCTCCAATCGGGAATCCCTATTGCAACCACAACTAAACCATTTCCTAAATTTGCTAAGACCAGGCATCTTATAGCTCACTAGTCTAGCTTCAAACTTCAAGGGGTTATCAACTATCGATATACTCGTAAATATACGAGCCCCTCGGCTTCGACTATTGCAATAACCGAATCAAAACCAAGAAACAAAACAAAGTCGTGGGAGCGACCCACTTGTACTTAACCAAAATATCTGTCACGCCACCAGAAGACCGTCTATCGTCTCACTCTACAAATCATCAATCGAGGGTCCAAGACAGGGCGACAGTCAGGGCAGCAGTCCTTCGTAGCCGTCGGAAAGCGGGAAGCCTCGCAGCAAAAACCTTCGGACCACAGACGACGTAGAGGTGTCGATGAAGTGAATGGCCTTCCTCCAGCATTTCCTCACGTGGCTCCTCACGATCCTCGGGCTTGGACCTGTACCGCTGAAGTCGCCCCGCGATGGGCGCAAACGAAAGAACCGGGTTTTAGAACCCAGCGGCACCAGGGGCACGCCCAAAGTCTTCAGATTCACCTGTCTTGGTATACAGAGACACAGAATACTTCTGGATGGCGTCAAAGATCAAATTTATTAGCTGCAGCTAGTAACAGTAATCCCAGCAATACAACATGGTGTACAACTCAGGAGACTGCTCAACTTTCATAGAGCAAGACATCACATTTTATCCACATTTTGCTCATTATAAATGCACACCCACTGCGACAAATACTGACGAATGAAATACATTTTCCCACGCATTATCACATCGTAAAAGCTCGATTTACATTGTACCAACCCACAAGTTAATTATTAGGAATGTCCCAAATTCGATTTACACAAGCCAGACAAACCCATAATTGAAAGCACTACCCATGTAATGAAAATTCATAAGAAAAGGAAACAGTTCAGATGCTGAATAGGATAAGATATGTACAATGGAACTAAAGTTAACGATATCCTAAACATTGATTGGCAATCTCAGACAACGATCAGTCAGGGAAATTGGCTTCGAAAAGGGTCATTTTCAGGTGACGGGGTCAGCGTCCTGCAGTTCACTCACAAGTCAGAAAAGGCCTAGTTAATGCGTACATGAACAACGAAGCCCATGCAACTTTGTTCGTTCGGTTACCTCCACGGGCCTACGTGCGGGCAACACAAAATGGCGTCACGAACAACTCAAACAAAATAGAGTCTGCTTCGAGAATCACAGAACCTCACACTGTAGCGGTTCAAACTAGATCAGGGGTGAGTTTGTAAATCTGGTAAGTCCAAATCGCACAATTCAAAGAATACACAGGGGCATAGCTTTCAGTGGTGCAACCAGTGCAATGGCACCAGCGCTTAAAGTTTGAGTGGTCCAGTGTACAATCATCAATCTCACTGTGAAGTGTCAAAGACTTGTCTGACAGTAGTAGAAGAACTGAACCAACTTCAGCATCCCAGCCTTTTTGCCCTGCCCCGATAAAAATCCAGAAGGGCAAAGTAAATCAAGCCTCCTATTGATGGAGGTAGTCTCGGAAAAGAGTTGACAGATGCTATTTTGCATTACAGCTCCAAAGTGATAAGAACACAAGCACAAAATAAAAGCATCATTGAACATTTTCGCTGTTGAAATAATAATTATTTTATAACCATAAACGTATAATTCCTATAGAACTTCCTTGTTTTGTAATTATCTCTTACTATAACCTCCTACCCATTTGAGAAGCGAAGGATGAATAGCTGAGTTGGCAATGCAGAATCTAAACATGTGAGCTGAAGGTTGCTCACAGATTTAAAGTAGTTAGTGCTTAATTCGCAATGCTATTTAAACAATGCACATAAAATGCTAACTCCATAATAAAGCAAAAAAAACGAGAGAAAAACCAAATAAAAATGGAAAATGGAACATTATTAATAAAAACCTCGTCAACTTCAATCTCTGTCATACGGTTCCTACTAGTTAAGTAGGACTGTGCTTCTGGACAATATAAACATCAAAATATGGAGTCCACTCATATAATTACAGTATGTTGGCCCTAACTAGCTCACAGGGCACCATCTCCATTAAGGAATGGATAGGAGAAGAGACAAAAGATTCAGAGACAATATACATTTGCAAAGTTATCCAAACTCGGAAATCAGGCTATACTAACCCAATGACGAAATGCTATCTCCTGGCCGGGGAAACAGTACCTCAAAAGATCTGAAGAGGTATAGACTAAGTCAAGAAACTGAGGAAGAACAGCAAACCGACGACATGCAACAATCTCACCCCAACAGTCAGCAAAGATGTCTGTCCTAAACCCATCCCTTCGGGCACCTCAAATATACCCTAAAACCAAAAACACCAACCCACATAAGTCTCTAACTTAGGTCATGCTTTACATTCGATTGGTTAAGGAAGGGAGTGTATTGTCACACCACGCTCTGAGCACACATACGTTTTAAAGAGTTCTTTGTTTTACTCATCCTTATGACATCAACTTTCTCCCAAGGAAATAAAGTTTAAGACTCTATCACTTGTTTTCTATTCTCCGGCAGTCATCTCTTACATTGTAATATATTTTCTGCTGAGCGCCTCTCTGCAGAGGAAGCTTTCCTCCACGTTCATAACATTGTTCTTTTCATTCGGATATTGGATAGGCACTCAGGATTCGAAGGGACAAAGTCAGGTTCCTCTTTACCTCTAGCTCGCATTTTCATTTTTTACCAGGATCTACTTTTCAATGTGGCTGACTTTAATCCTTTTTCTGTCATGCAGAATGAAACCCATGTTTGTTTCTACAATGAACAAAACACAAACATTTAATACATTTTGAAATGCATTTCTCTATGCACCAACCCAAATTCTGCATTTATCCGAGCACAACCCATGTTAGCATTTGCATTACAGCTCTTCATTAATAACGTGCACTAAAGCAGCATTAGTCTTTTATTTTTCATTATTTAAAAGCATTTCTGCGGCCTACTGCAATATTTTAGTTCACGCTTGCGCAAAAACATTTTCCCATGTTAAGCAATTCTCGTTTATTTTTCACTGCACACGGTTAGTAAATGTTCCTGAGGGTTCAATCCGAGCAGGTTTTATTTTTATGTGAAAGCCCTGCTCCATCAATCCCCCCAATTGATGGCATTTTAAGCCATCACCAAAATACCCACCAATACAGATTATCATTCTTCAGAAGGCAGATTTTCTCTCACATTTAATCATTATCCCATCGAAATCCTTCATGACTTCAACCCCTTTCTAGTTTTATGTCTTCTCTGTTTCTTTTTCTTGTTCTTCTTTTATTATCCGAAATATCTCTTTTGCTTCTACAACATTTATAGATCAGAAATATCATTAGTATTGCTGTAGCCACTGCAACAATAGGTGTTAGTAGTCTCCCTAAAACACTATTACCAAAGGTAAAAAAAAAAACACTGAGGAAAAACTCTTACCAAGTTTCTCCCAAGCACCATCAAACTTAAATTCAGACAAATCTTGATGAAGATCTGTATTATTCTTAATATACTCTCAAGACTTTTAATCTTATCAGGGATATATGTGCAACATTGTTGTATTTTCAACTTATTGCCGGCTCCACCCTCTTTTGCCAAAATTACATCAAGGGAAAGTCGATTTTGCAAAAGCATAGACCTAATTGCAACCATTTCAGTATCAACCATTAGGAATCCTCCGGCAGTGTCTGATGATAAACCATCAACAACTCTGAACAATTTTCTATTTCTGTGTGAATTAAGAATAACTACAACTGAAGGTATCAGTGCTCCAAAAATATCTCCCTCTTCATTTGAAAACCCCGCTCTCTTATTGCGTATTAGTCCATTCTTTACTTCATTGATTCTATGATTCTTTTCTACATGGTATATCATCGGAAAGACTATACCAAGCTGACAACATCCATACCAATGTGCAGGCAACCTATAATAGGCATTTATACTCACACATAATAAATTCCTAGAAAAACAGGATCAGTTCCTCCTTTTATTCTCCATCCTCCAAATATTAGAAAGGTGTGGTCACATTCACTAGAACCAATCAAATAATTATTGTCAGTCTTTTTTCTAAGCAAGCAAAGCTTCTGTCTTTGATACCAATCTGGAGACATTGCAGCGTAAGTCTCGCCTTTCTTGTAATCTCCTTCTCTGAAAGCCCATGGAGGTACATGAGAATTTTGCTCAGCTGCTTTTCTTTGAAACTTCTATCTTCTACCATGTTAATAAATTCTATCTCTTCAAAACGTAAGCTACATGTAAGATTATGTCTATGTGCATATACTGTGTCCAGTGTCTGTGTAGTATGAAAACATTCTCCCATGTATTCTGCAATTCTAGTACTATTTATTTTATTCATGTTCTTTCTAATAGAAATTTCTGAAAACATTAAATCCATATTCGAATAAAAATACTGCAATCTCCCTGTCTCGTAAAAGAGACTTGTTAGTACACTACAAGACACACCATACGTTAAAGGTAGGTGATGATAAGTCACCCCCTCTGATACAGAGAACGGTATTTGCATGCACACAGAACAATCGCTCGCATCCATTGTATCCACATACTCATACTATCATTTTGTGAATACATTTAACAAAAAATCATTAATTGATTTATCATGATGATAGATACTGTCATGTTCATTCACTATATTAGTATTTGGATCTTCTTTAAGATTTTAAGTATCTACTTTTTCACTCATCACACCATTAGTATAAGTGTTATTTTAATGATTAGTTACCATTAAGACAGGCACAATAACAATTAATATTAACCATAACACCATTAGTAGTAGAATACTACATAAGAAAGCATTTATAGATCTATGTTTAAAACTACGATTTTGATGTCCAGTCTCGGCTTTTTCTGCCATTTCTAATGAAAAAATGTATAATAAATCTAAAGCAACTTTTTTTTAAACTAAAAAAACTAAGAAATCTAAAAACCCTAAAAACAAAAAACTCTAAAAATCGTCAAGATCTATCCAAAATAGTGTAGCACCACACTTTATGACTTTCTTCTTTAACCCTTAATTTCTTTTATTTTTAGATCTTCTTATTCTTCAGATTTCTTCTTCAATCTTTTCAATGAATTCTCAATGTTCTACTTTCTTTGCACCTTAATTTTACACAGTTCTTTTAAGATGGTTCAAAACGGTGTCCTTCACTTTGCTTTGTAGAAAAATTCTTGTTTGATCTGATCTGACTCTTCAACTTCTTCTAGCACCATATATGTCCATTCGGGAGCTCTGTAAGTTTTTATTTGGAACCCCTTATTTTTCTTGTCTTTCTAACTGTTTCTTTTTCTGATTCACTTTGTTCAACTTGATCTGATTCTTCTGTTATTGTCTCTGGTGATTTCTGTTTCAAAGTACATTTCAGTCTTTTCACTCCTTTTGGCCACACATCACCTTTCCTTGCTCTTTTAGCATGCACTGCTTCGTAGTCAAGATCGCAAGTTCTCTTATTCAGTTCTTTTTCTTGTTGTCGTACTTGCTCTTGATTTTTATTCAGCACTTCTCCATTGTCACCTTTAACATCAGTCTTACGAGACCCAGTAGCTGGTGTCCACTTAATTCTACTTTTTTGCTGTTCAAGCACGCGTTCCACACTTTCAGGATCTGAAGCTTCAGACTCTGTGACTTCACGTTCTACAGCTTCAGGCTCCTCTTGTCTCACCATCAGTCGATGTTCTTTTCTTCTTGTCTTTCAAGTGGACTTAGTACTCTTCTAGTATGACTTGCTTTTATCCAATTCGGCAAGCCACCACACTTTACTGCTGTTGTCGTTACCAGTATCATTTGATAAGGCCCATGCCATCTAGGTTCCAAACACTACTTTCTCACATGTTTCTTCACCAGGATCCACTCACCTGGACTTAAATCATGTGCTTGCTCCTGCTGTGTTGTGGTTGCTATCTCTCCAACCTAACAAGACACCGAACGCACCACATCAGCCAATCCTTTGCAATAATCAAGCACTAGATCATTAGTAATATTAATTAGTTTATTTGCTGGTAGAATCAGCTGTCTCATTGCTCTCCCCATGATCATTCCGTGTGGGGATAATCCAGTCTTTTTATCAGGAATGCTTCTTAAACTCATCAATACCAGAGGTAAAGTATCTGGCCATTTCAGTGTTGTGGATGCACACACCTTAGACAGTCTAGATTTAATAGTGCCATTAATCTGCTTGACCACAACTGAGGCTTCTGGTCGATAGGCAAAATGCAGCTTTTGCTCAATTTGTAATGTGCTCAAATTATCCAAATTATTTCATTATTAAAATGAGTACCTCTATCTGTTTCTAAAGAGACTGGAAAACAAAATCTCAGAATAATATCTCTCAAAAGCAGTTCAGCAACAGTTAAACTATTGCTCCTTCTTGTTGGATATGCTTCTACCCAACGAGAAAACAGACAAACAACAACCAACACATATTTTAGTCAATTACAAGGAGAGAGCTCAATGAAATCGGCTTGCCACCTTGTGAAAGGTCCTGCCGCCTTTCCAATTCTGCCCCAACTAACAACTGTTTTCCACCCTGGTTTCTGCTGCGGGCAGGTTATTAATCTCTGCCACAGACTCTCTGCACTGACCCTAAACTTGGGGTTATACCACAACTATTTGAAGAGTCTAATAATAGCATCTCTCCCTACATGTGTAATTCCATGGTAAACCCTAGCCACTTGTGACAGTAAACAATCTGACATCACTAGTCTATCATCTGTATACACCCATATTTCATCCTCAGACCTCTTTTTGCAAGCTGATTTGATCCAAAGTTCCTTCTATTACTCACTAGCTTCTTCCTGCCACTGTCTAACTTCATCCCATGTTTCAACTCAAGAGAACATCAAATGACAATCTGTATTCTTCTTTTCCGATGCTTTGTTAATTGAAACTGAATTTTGTGCACAGAAATGAGCCACTTGGTCTGTGTATCTGTTTCCACTTGTCACATAATCATTTCCTGATTTATGTGCTGGACATTCGACCACTGCAATCTCTTTGGGCAATTGTAGTGCATTCAACAAATCTTTTACATCTTTACTATTTCTTATGGGAGATCCTGAAGAAGTAAGAAATCCCCGTTGCATCCACTATTGACCAAAATCGTGCACCACCCCGAAACCATATTGACTGTCCATAAATATGGTTATTCTCAAATTTTTGTCAATTATACAGGCATTGGTCAAAGCAACCAATTCAGAAATGTGGGCCGAATTTAGACCCTCTTATGCAAGATGTCTCAATAACTATGGCCACAGGCTCTGTCAGAGTCTACATCTCTTCTTAAACGAATTAAAATCTTGGATCACCAATATTTTTCTACTAATTGCCCTGATACACTATCCAACCTTATTAAAGTAAAAATGCAATATAACAAGTAATATTGGGATTATGTCTGCAATTATCTTCTCAGATTCAATGCAAAAATGTGTGGTGGGCAAAATAAGACAGGTAGATCCCTGGCCAATTACCTTAAGATTAAAAAGCAAACGTCTAAAATTGCTGCTATTAAGGATCCCTTGGGGGTTTTACATCTGTCAGATACTAAAATTCTCAACTGTTTTACAGATTACTATACCTCCCTTTACACCCCAGAATCCTCCCCCTCTCTTTATATTATTTATTCCTTTTTTCAAAACATTCCTAAATCTCCAGAGAATCAGGTTGACCTTTCTTCATTGAATGCCCCCATCTCTGAACAAGAAATCATTGATGCTATCTCCCTTTTACCCAAAGATTAGACGCCGGGTCCTGATGGCTTTACCGTTTGATTCTTCCTCCACTTCAAAGCACTTTTGACCCCTCACCTCCTCTCTATAATTAACCACTTCCTTACCACTGGCTCATCACATGGTTCTTATAAGCAGGCTATGCTTTGCCTGATACCTAAAAAAGATAAAGAACCATCCTTTTGTATAAATTATAGGCCCATCTCTCTGATTAATACAAACTGTAAAATATTTGCCAAATTACTTGCCCTACGTATTAATAAAGTTATCCCAGACCTTGTTAATATATATCAATCCGGATTTGTCAAAGGTCATTCCATCACAGACAACTCATGCGCCTTTCTTAACATCATCCATTTGGCTTCTAAATTAGATTCTCCTTTAGCCGCCATAACATTAGATGCTGAAAAGGCATTTGATAGGGTCAACTGGGAGTTCATTTTTGGTGCCCTTAAATGGCATGGTTTTGGCCCCCCTATGCTTCAATAAATTCAATTACTAATCTCATCTCCGACCACTTCTGTTCGGGTAAATGGTTGTCAGTTGTGTTATTTCCCTCTTCTTAGAGGGACCAGACAGGGATGCCCCCTTTCTCCCCTTCTTTTTATTCTTGCTTTGGCACTCTTCCTAGAAACAATCAAACGTTCTCCTCGATATACGGGTTTTCAATTCCTCTCACTCGATATTAAGTTTACCCCATAGGCGGATGACATCTTTTATACATCTTTAACCCATCCACCTCATTGCCAGCTTTTTTTTCACTTTTACATGAATACTCGAAAGTCTCTGGCTATAAATTAAATGTAGATAAATCCAAAATCCAACCTCTTAATAAATTCTGTCTTCTTTCGTGTTTGCAAATACAGGTTTTGAATGGACCTCTAAACATATCAAATGTCTCGGTATCCTTTATGCGAACACTATCAAGGAAACTATCAAAATTAATCTTGCAGAAATCCTTAAGAAAATGTCTGTTCTGATTGATGGAGTATACCTCTTAGCCTCTGAAAAACATCTCATTGTGTTCTTATATTTTAATCCATTCCTGTCTCTCTCTCTCTTGGTACCTTTGTGCTCCCATTCTTCCAGCACCTCATACTGCATAGGTCTTGGATTTGGTTTCAAGGAATTCATTCGCCTGCTCAGATTCTGTAAAATCTTTACATTGAAAGTACCCTGTTCTGGGAAATCTAACACTCCATCATTCTCTGTATACCTCTCCCAGTTCTTTAACCATGTACACGTATAATACCCACGCTTTAACATCATAAACTACGCAGGTAATCTTGGAGGAGGCACAGGAAGTCTTTCTCTAGTCACAATCGGTCTATCCTTTTTAATGAAACCCTGAATGGCTTTTAACAACTACATTTCTCAACACTCGCTTTTTCTCCACTAAATACTCTAGGAAAACCAGGAAAGCTTCTGTAATTACACTCACTCTATTGGCTCACGTTCATCCAATACAATTAGTACAATTAACTTAAAACCATTGCAATACGCGCAAGATGAAACCATGTATAAAATATTCGTCCACCGTCATAAAAATGTCATATTATAAAAAGTATAAAAGGCTTCTGTACCTTTACAGTGTTAGAATACTGATTTACTAAAGGTGGAATGGGAGGTCGCACAGCGGAAATGTTACTAGAAAAGTTCGAATTAAGAAAAGTTTCTGCTTTCGTGAGGTATGCAGCCTGGGTGGCGTCCCTTGTCAAAGACGTCGAGAAGTATAATACAACGAAGTGCCTGCAATGGTCATTACAGGCATCCCCTGGCGCTCCACTTAATAATCCAATTGCATGATTTTTAAAGAATAGTTCATATACAGGTTTATTCAAATGAAAACTTTCTGTGTTTTCATCAGTTTCGTTTCAAAACATCTCTTGTTTAGTGATAAAGTTCATCAATTGATCAATGGAAATAACACAATACATGCCCAATGCATTTCGGGCTGTTCGCCCTTCATCCGGGACAAAAGCTAGAAGCAAGATCAAACAAAAAATACGTTCAATATCAAATATTCGTATATCTAATACATGCAAAATGGCTAAACATTTGGATATTCGTGACTTTCCCATATACAACGTGTGATGTGCCCTGATGTGAGTACATGCAAAAGCTTAAAAGAGGAAAATTCATGTGAAAAAGTCTCACGTGTTATTCTTCTGTAATTGGTACCCGTTTAAAAACTGAAACATAAATGAACAAGTAAATAGAAGCGTGCATCCTAACCGGCTGATGTGATGTCAAAACATACATTCAAAGTACTATCGTCAACTTACTTAGTTAGCGCGTAAAAGTGCAGTTTCTAAATGTCCATGTCGTGTTGTTACTCGCGTGTGACGCGAGTCATCGTCTGAAACGATCTGACCAATCGCGTGGTAAGTTAAAGGAACTAGTGAATGTGAGATTGAACGTAAGGCAAAGCCTGATAGGTAGAACTCGCGGTCACATGATTTGTTGTGAACCAATGATACTGAAGAACAAAAATGTGTGCTGGTGTTCAAGGCAATTCATTAGCGGTTGCTAGGTGTATAATAAACCAATGAATTCTGCGTATGTTAGTGTCATGGTGACGATATCGGTGCAATGAAACAAATGGTGGTATGGTAAACAAATGGGCGCAGATCGGCCGTACATAAGGCTTCCAATAAAAAGACAATGTCTAGAATTGATGCAGATACATGCTGTTATATGTAACAAAGAAATTCAATTCGGTCATTAAGACCATTCGGTTTACTAGAGTTTAGAAGGTAAATCCAGTGATTTTCTTTTTGCAAAAGAAAACGATTATTGTCTCTTCCTTCGGTTCTCTCAACAGTCTCCAATACCACATACTGTAATTGAGAAATGTTGTGGTTGGCTTCCATGAAATGCGTGGCTACTGAAGATTTTAGATTTTTTGTGCGTATATTAGACTTGTGTTCATTCATTCTGATCTTAATTTTGCGTTCCGTCTTGCCGACGTATACTTTTCCGCAAGGGCATTTTAGCATATAGATTAAATTGGAACTTTTTCGGTCTCAGTCCTTTCAATTGATCCTGGTCTGGTGTGACGGGTCTGTTTGACACGTTGTCAAAAAAATGTCTGAGTCTTAATTTACGCATTAACTTGAAGAAGCTGATTTCTAGCTCTAATGTGTTGGTGGTTGTCGTTGGAACGTAAGAAGTACCTTTCTGTAGTAACTTTAATTCTTCATCTCTAAGATGGTAGTCTGAAATATTGATGACTAATTGTTTTTCGTCGTTTTTTTCTTCTCCTTCTCTTTCGGAATGATCTTGTCCCTGTCTCTGGTGGTTACGCTTCTTGCGTGGGGTCCTTCTTTTTCCCCTCCTGAGTCTTCGGTTCCTGGGGGGCCTCGTTCTAAAAAAGGGACTTCCGAAGTATTTGAAGTATTAGATATCGATGGTATGTCTTCTCTGTGTTGTTCTCTTTGAGAAGTAGTTGAACTCTTGGTCAAGGATTGTGATTTGTTCGTGGGTGGTTTATTCGACATGTCGCTTCCAGAGGAAGAGGTGTCCGTGTATGCGGTATATGGCCGGTTCCTGCGTCATTGGGCATACACATCTGCCCATGTGTATACTTCTCCAAGCTTGTAGTCAAGCGTAACCCCTAGTGATGCAAGACAATACCGTGGAACTCGCCCATGCTTACAATGTGGAAATTGTAATAACATTATAAGAGGAAATCAAATAACGCACCCAATGAAAGGCCACAAAATCAATCTGAAAGTTAATGCAACCTGTGAGATTTCCAATGTAATCTATATGCTAAAATGCCCTTGCGGAAAAGTATACGTCGGCAAGACGGAACGCAAAATTAAGATCAGAATGAATGAACACAAGTCTAATATACGCACAAAAAATCTAAAATCTTCAGTAGCCACGCATTTCATGGAAGCCAACCACAACATTTCTCAATTACAGTTTGTGGTATTGGAGACTGTTGAGAGAACCGAAGGAAGAGACAATAATCGTTTTCTTTTGCAAAAAGAAAATCACTGGATTTACCTTCTAAACTCTAGTAAACCGAATGGTCTTAATGACCGAATTGAATTTCTTTGTTACATATAACAGCATATATCTGCATCAATTCTAGACATTGTCTTTTTATTGGAAGCCTTATGTACGGCCGATCTGCGCCCATTTGTTTACCATACCACCATTTGTTTCATTGCACCGATATCGTCACCATGACACTAACATACGCAGAATTCATTGGTTTATTATACACCTAGCAACCGCTAATGAATTGCCTTGAACACCAGCACACATTTTTGTTCTTCAGTATCATTGGTTCACAACAAATCATGTGACCGCGAGTTCTACCTATCAGGCTTTGCCTTACGTTCAATCTCACATTCACTAGTTCCTTTAACTTACCACGCGATTGGTCAGATCGTTTCAGACGATGACTCGCGTCACACGCGAGTAACAACACGACATGGACATTTAGAAACTGCGCTTTTACGCGCTAACTAAGTAAGTTGACGATAGTACTTTGAATGTATGTTTTGACATCACATCAGACGGTTAGGATGCACGCTTCTATTTACTTGTTCATTTATGTTTCAGTTTTTAAACAGGTACCGATTACAGAAGAATAACACGTGAGACTTTTTCACATGAATTTTCCTCTTTTAAGCTTTTGCATGTACTCACATCAGGGCACATCACACGTTGTATATGGGAAAGTCACGAATATCCAAATGTTTAGCCATTTTGCATGTATTAGATATACGATTATTTGATATTGAACGTATTTTTTGTTTGATCTTGCTTCTAGCTTTTGTCCTGGATGAAGGGCGAACAGCCCGAAATGCATTGGGCATGTATTGTGTCATTTCCATTGATCAATTGATGAACTTTATCACTAAACAAGAGATGTTTTGAAACGAAACTGATGAAAACACAGAGAAAGTTTTCATTTGAATAAACCTGTATATGAACTATTCTTTAAAAATCATGCAATTGGATTATTAAGTGGAGCGCCAGGGGATGCCTGTAATGACCATTGCAGGCACTTCGTTGTAGAATACTGATTTAGCCATGTGGTGGCAATTATGAAAGTAACACGGTCACCTGTATCATTTAGTGCCCCCCGTTTTTAGATTAATAGTCTGAGTACCCCAATGCCCAACAGTTTTTGTGTCAGTTTTTTATTTTGGCCCGTGCTGGTTCGAGGAATCGGACCAATCGTGTGGTCAGTTGTGGTGATGCGGGGTCGAAGCAGGCCAAAACTGCCTGCCTCCTTGTCCAAATCCCTCTTTGATTAAAGGGAATTTTAGGCCGTTGCCTTCTTTCTTGGAACATCTCCGTGCAGGAGCAGATGGTGTGAATGATATCCACCTGGCCATTTTTGCACAGACTGCATAATGTGAGAGTATGCACCCTTTTCCATGGAGGAAGGTGCTGCGTGCATGGTATCACTCCGAGACGTAACTTTAAGAATTTTAGTTTCAGTGCTTTTGAGTAGCTCAAGTTAAAATATTGTTGTGGAGCTAGGGTCTTATACGAGTTCAGAGTCATCCAAGCGTGTGCTCTTGTGGAAAAAGCAGCTTTATTCTCCACCAGTGACTGTATTTTCATCGACTTCCACACTGATTTTTTGGAAACTGAATGGTGGCAATGTGTGTCCCATAAGGGCAGCAGGCCTGTGTTTGTTAATGCCTCCTGGAGGTACAGTCTTGCAGGCAAATTCTTCCACAGGCGGTGATTTAGTGTGTTAGGGTTTGATGTACTGATCTCATGCCAGCAATTAATATATGCTCCATAGCTGGCCCAGGTTTGCTTTATTAGACAAAATTCCAGTCGAATTTGCGCCGGTGAAGTATAAGTCGGGAGACTGAACATGGTTCTATATGCTTTTACGAGCGCTTTGTCCAGAAGATTGGTATCTCTCCCGCGCTGTTCTTCGCTACCATAGGTAATTGAGGGTAGGATTTTGGACTGTGTTACCGCTAAGAGAGGGTTCAGCGTTGGGCCCAGTAGTTTAGCTGATAGACCTTTCATGGTTAAGGCAAGGAGCATCCCTTTCCTTTTGATCTCTTCTTGTTGTCGGGTGAATGATCCTTCTTTGTCTAGGTAGACTCCTAGATACTTGTAAGCTTCTGCTGGTTCAATGTGCTTGTCGCCCAGATACCATAGGTAGCTCTTATTTATTTTGTTTGCTATTGATTGTCATGGTTCTGTTTTTAAAAAAGTTTATTGAAAGGCTATTTTCTTCTACGTAGACCCGCAGACCGTTAAGAAGATGTTGCAAGCCACCTGCCGTGTGGCTGAGTAGCACTACGTCGTCCGCATATAATAGATTGGACAGTGAGGTGCCTTTGGTTGTTGAAACTTTTCTCGATAGATGGGACCCTGAACCTAATTTAACTTCTACCCAGGTGTCAGTATATAAAAGCATTATCATCGATAAAAGGTTGTTTGGGATACCCCAACTGACTAATTTGGACCACAGTTTAGACCTCTCCACGTTATTAAAAGCGGTGCTGAAGTCAATGAAACAGACATGCAGCTGCAGTTTTCCTAATTTTTGACGTGTCCATTATCAATGAAATGGCCATGATGTTAGATATCGTACAGGAGTTTTTTCAGAATCCTGTCTGATTTAGCGGGATTATTTAGTTATTTTCAGCCCAGATTGTCAATTCCCCCAGCAATGTTCCCGTAAAATATTTGGCCTCGTAATCGATCAGAGCTACTGACGATAATTTGCTGGCGAGACCTTGCTACCGCTTTTATGGATAGGAATGATTGTTGAACCTTTCCATGATTGAGGAATTATACCGAGTTGTCTTACTTCCAGAAAAAGTGGATGGTGTATTTCTGCCCAATCATCCTGCTTTTCTTTAAACACTGCTGGTGGGATTCCATTCGGACCCGGTACTCCCTCCTTTCTTCCCTTTCAAATCTGTTTCCTGATCGATAATGTTTAGTGGCAAGTAAGCTTTCCTCCTTGTGATAGATTGAGCAGGAAGAGTTGGGTGTATCAGTTGCTCTTAAGCGGGAAGCAACGGCGGAGCTTTCGGAGAGGTGGTTGTTGCCATTTTCCCATCTCCCTTTGATGGTATTGTGCTCATCCTTGGCTGCACTGCTTTGTTCTGATATGTGCTGAATGTTTCTTTGGTTGTTGAAATGGGAGTTTAAGTAGCTTGCCCAGCATTCCTCTTATATAAATTAAGTCAGTCCCCCACGATGCAGGTGTATGATGGTGTTTACTGTTTTCCAGAAATGATCACTGTTGTTGTGCTTAATGTTGTGCAAGAGTTTTGCCCAGAGGTCCTGTTCCTTTTTATTATTGATGAGCCATTTCAGCCTCTTCAGTTGAGTTCTCTGTTGCCGCAGGGATAAAAGAAGCGATGTGTTCCCAGGAGCATGGTGTAGAGATCTTATTGAGCTGTTTATCGATCTCTTAAGAGCCTTTATTTGTGCTCTTTGAACCTTTGTTAACTTTTTCTCTTGTATTAGGGCTGAAGAGCTCCCTGTTTTTATATCTGTTGCTTTCAGGTTGCTGAGGTTAGTTGTGAAACATTCCCAAGTTTGTATCAGGTTCTTTTCGAGCGGTTGAGCGAATAGAAGGTCGATTGCTGTGTCTGTTAGGGACTTTATAGTTTCTATCGAGAACTTGAGCCTCGTGTAATTTGATGCAAAGCTTGAGCCTAGGTTTATAGCAGGCTGAATGCTGGTCGCAGCTGTTGTCGCTAGAATGGTCTCTTGTGGACGGTGGTCGCTATCCCCTATGTCGCTCATTCTGAACCCTGTTACATATTGAAACAATGGAAGGCTGACAAACGTGTAATCTGTTAGATCCGTGTGATAACTTGCCACTGGGGGAGTGTCTCCTTCTGTTCTTCCATTGAGGGCCCTCAGATTTAGATGTTCTAATTCTTCCAGCAGGAATTATTTGTCCTCCCGTGCATAGAGGATCCTTGTGTTGATAAATTGTAATTTAACGATTGGAGGCAGACTTCCTTTGCTTTGGATGATCTCATTAGGTATACATTCATGTCCCCCGAGAGTATGAGATTTGGTACTTCGGTGCGGCCTACGTGAGAAGTTATTTGTTCTGTTAATTTTACAGAATCAATTGCAGTCTGTTTTGGGTGGATGTATACATTAAACAGGGTTACTTCGTTTTGTGCCTCTGCCCAGGAAAGAGTGAGTTTGACTGCTAAAGCTACATCTGTTTCCGGTCCAGTTACCACTGCTGTTGTTAAGGATGTTGTTGAGATATAGGTTGCCAGCCCTCCTGAAGCATGGCCCGTTTTTCTACCCTTAACAGCCGGGCAAGCAAAGCAAAGGAACCCATGTATGTGTAGTGGTTCCATGAGCCATGTTTCCTGTAGCATGATGATATCAAAGTTATTAAGATATTGCAGAAAATCTAGGTCTTGAATTTTTGACGCTAAGCCATTTACATTCCACGAGCAGAGACGCATCGCTTGTTTTTTTTGTCTGCGGTTGCCATGGTCTGTGTGATTATTATGTCATTGGGTTGCTGTCGCAATGGTTTTTGTTCTAGTACATTGGTGGGCCAACCATGAGTTGCATCCGCATGACATTTCAGCCCTTAGAGGTCCATGCTGTATAGTTTGATTAAAGGCCCTTCTTGGATCTGAGTGGGCGAGAGCCCCTCTTAAAACGCTCATCTAATACGAGTGCAACTCACACCAACCAACCAATCAGAGCACAATACACACCCACTACTCTGACCAATGCCAGAGCAGCTTTTTGTGACGTCAGTATGACTCCTGCTACTGACCCTCCCTTTAAAATAATAATATGGCAATGTAAAACAAAATATTTCTAACTAAATTTGATTAGAAATTACACAAAACAGCGCCTTTGTCTGCTCCACTACTAAAGAAATAGTTCAATTAGTCAATAGGATCTCTTTTGCTTCCAGTAAAATAACGACTAGCGCCACTCTACCCTCAAACAAGTGAAAAGAGGTCTTAGTACTCCTCTAGGGATAAGGCCAAAGTTTTGCAAGAGGACATTTTATTAAAGGAGGTCTTGGTACTCCTCTGGGGATAAGGCCAGAGTATCGGAAGCGGGCTTTCCACTATTTCATACACTCTCCTAACAACAGAGTAAGCCCCTAAAATAACATTGACAGCATTTCACTGTTCGATATTACAACAGCAGACAAAGAACTTCCAGTGTAGTATTTCTCTACACTATGACTTTCAGCGTGGTTTCTTTCCATACTATGACTACCACATAGGCTTAATATAACATCCCAGGATCTTAGGCAACTTCGTACCTGTACTTCCAAAACTACATAAAGGCAAGACACTAATTCTTCATATTAGTAATCAAAATCATTAAATCAATTCTTGATTTGCCTAAATACCCCCAAAGAACATACATTTTCTGCTACCAAAATAGCGCTCAGGAACTTACAATTTTCCAAAGACAGGGCCCAATTTCCATTAACCAACAAGCTCCTTTGCGCTGTGAGTATTGTGTTTCTAAAAACTATACCACCATACCAATCTCCATTCTCAGACTCTTCCTAATTTACCAAATATGGCGATTAAATCTTTATGGTGTTGATCATGTCAACACTCATATACTCATGAATAAAGTACTCTAATAAAGTCAGACTCATTTGTAAATGTATAATATGTATCTAAATAATTTAAATGAATGCTCATAAAGTACTAAAATACAGCACCAATCATAGACTGTCACAAAGCAAACAACATCAGAAGAGAAAATTACGAATTCCTAATCAACGACAATGCATTAAGGAATGGATAGGTGAAGAAACAAAAGATTCAGAGACAATAAACATTTGCAAAGTTAAGCAAATTCGGATATCAGGCTATACTAACGCATTTAGGAAATGGTATCTCCTGGCCGGGGAAACAGCAAAGGCACCTCAAAAAGATTTGAAGAGGCAAAGATTAAGTTAGGAAACTCAGGAAGAACATCAAACCGACAACATGCAACAATGTCACCCGACAGTCAGCAAAGATGTCTGTCCTAAACCCCTCCCTCCGGGCACCATAATTATATCCTTTAAAACCCAAAATACCAACCCACATAAGTATCGAACTCAGGTCATGCTTATTTATTTATTTATTTGCGGGTTTGTATCGCGCTAGGATCATCTCCCGGAGGAGTATCTCCGCGCCTTTGAGAACCTTTTCAGCTTGTAACAGTAGGTAGGCAGATGTCATTAATTAGGAAATAAGAAGGTTTTTAACTGTTTCCTAAATGGGAGATATTCCTGACAGAGTCTCAAGGAAAGAGGAAGGCTGTTCCACAATCTTGGTCCGGCGATGGACAAAGCTCTTCCACCTTGTCTGGTCTTTCTGGCTCTTGGAACCTTTAAGAGACCTTGTTCACTGGATCTCAAGGATCAAACGGGTTTATAGAGAGATAATCTATTATTTAGATACTCTGGGCCTTTGTTCTGGAGACTTCTATGTATAGTGCACCCTATCTTGTATTTCACCCTTTGTTTGATGGGTAGCCAATGTAAGGTGTTCAAAAGAGGCTTCGATGGTGTGCGGGGAGGCTGATTTAGGACAAGGCGGGCCGCCGTGTTCTGGACTACCTGCAATCTCGCAATAACTCCCTCGTTTACTGATAGGAGCATCCCGTTGCAGTAGTCCAGTCGACTCAGTATAAGGGCCTGCACTAACGTTCTCCTAGTTGAGTCAGGGAGCAAGGGGAAGACTTTCCTCAGCATAGCGATCACATGGAAACATGAGCCCACCACTTGGTTGCTGTTTTGTTTTAAAGAGAGCTCCTGGTCCAGACGCACACCGAGATTTTTTACCACCTGCTTTGGCTCTGGGACTGGGCCAAGATCTTGCGGCCACCAGTCTGGGGACCATAGGAGCTTTGCCTCACCGAACAGCATCACCTCCGTTTTTGCCACATTGCATTGCAGGAAGTTTGATGCCATCCAGTGAGCCACTGCCTTCATCCCCAAGGAGAAAGAGTTCCTGACCGTATCCGTAAGATGTTTAAACGGGAAGAGGAGTTGGGTGTCATCCGCGTATGACATAGGGATGAACCCATGGGATCTCATGATGTTTGCCAGGGGGGCCACATAGATATTAAACAGGGTCGGGCTTAAGCAATGCTTCACATTTGATTGGTTAAGGAAGGGGGTGTACTGTCACACCAATCTCTACGAACAAATGCGTTTTAAAGAGTTCTTTATTTTACTCATCCTTATGTCATCAACTTTCTTCCCAGGATACATTTGAAGTTTCTATCACTTGTTTCCTCTTCTCTGGCAGTCATCTTTTATATTTTAATACTTTTTCTGCTGACCGCCACTCTGCAGGGGTAGCTTCCCTCCACGTTCATAACATTGTTCTTTACAATCGGATATTGGTAGGCACTCAGGATACGAAGGACATATTCAGGTTATTCTTTCCCTCTTGCTCACATTTTCATTTTCTAGAATTTCATTTTCAACGCAGCTGACTTTAGCCCTTTATCTGTCATGCAGAATGAAACCCATGTTTGATTCTACCATGAACAAACACAAACATTTAATACATTTTTAAATGCATTTCTCACGCACCAACCCAAATACTGCATCTATCCCCGCGCAACCCATGTTAGCGTTTGCATTACAGCTGGTTATTAATAACTTGAACTTAAGCAGCATTGTTCTTTTATTTTTCATTATTCAAAAGCATTTCTGCGACCTACCTCAATAGTTTAGTTCGCGCTTGCACAGAAACATTTTCCTGTGGTAAAATGTTCTCGTTTATTTTTCACTGCACACAGTTAGTAAATGTTACTGAAGGTTCAATCCGAGCAGGTTTTATTTTTACGCGAAAACCCTGCTCCATCAGTGTCTCCAACCTCAGTAAGTGACCACTCTAATTCCCCCAAGGGAACCTGGAAACACTTAGGCATGCCTTAAGGGGGACACAAAAAAAACATGAATTGGGATTTCAAACATTTATTGTCACAATTGTATTTTTGTGTAAAAAACATGAGCTGCAATTATTGGTAGGAGACAACACATTGTTACCAGCATTACCAGAATTGTGTTAAGGATGAATAATCCAACTATTATAACTGTGCAGGGATTATATGAATGTATATCATACTGATACCTCACACCTAACACTATATTATAAAAAGTATAGTTAGAAAGTGTACTGCCAGATCACTTGGAGCAACCTAACTCCCCATTACCTGTGTGTGATGTATCAGGAAGCCAGTCTGGTGTAAAACAGGCCACTGTTCTTTGGGAGAATGGGGTCAGCAGGGCTTTATCTAAGTGACAGGTAAATGTTTGAGGACAATCCATTGAAGTGCTCCTCCGAGGAACATGGCTCAGAAGCAGTATATATAATAAAAGCCTTGTTCCATTCACACTGTGTCAGAAGTGCAATGTTGATATGTGTATTTGTCTTTCAAGTACAGAGGTGTCTGCAAACACAGAACGCAAGAGCAGCATGCTCAGTGTTCTTGTAGCCTTGAACAGAGTGCAGACGTGTAATGATAAAATGCTTGTGAATCACTGTGCTTGCAGGCAGAACACTTTCTGAGTTTGTAATTACTAGAAATAGGGATCTGTAGCAGGCAGGACAAAGGCCCTCACCTCCGTCTGGGTCTTGGGGGGCTAACAAGGCAGAATCTTAGGTTGTACCAGTGTCACCTGGCAGCTTCCTTACTGGTGCTCTTGGTACACCACACACCCCTGCCCCATCTGGCACTTGCTGGCCTTGATAGCGAGGCCTGCCTTCTGCAGGACCTTCAACACTTCTCAGAGGTGGTACAAGTGATCTTGCCAGCTGAAAATGACCACTGTGATGTGATCTAGGCAGGCGGTGCTGAAATCCTCCAGTCCAGCCAACACCTGGTTGACCAACCTCTGAAAGGTGGCAGGGACAGGGTACCCAGATGTTAAATCAAATGTGCTGAGGAACCTTGGCAGCTCTGAGCCAATCTCTGAGCTCATCATCTCTGAGGATAGGGTGCATACAGTCCTGGAGATAGCATTGAGACCACGGTAGTCTACACAGAACCAGTTCAGGATTGGCACCAGATGCAGAAGCCTTTTGGACCAAAACCACTTTCGAGATCTCTATCACCCCTAATGCTGGGATCTTAGAAACCTGTTCCTTGATGCTAGCTTTGACCCTGCTAATCAACCTTCAAATGATGTGCTTTACAGGAGGACTGTCACCAATGTCCACATCCTGAGTGCACAAGTGTGTGACACGCGGTGTGAGGAAGAACATCATGGCAAACTGCCCCAACAGCTGGTGACAGTTACTCTGCTGCTCTAGGGTCAGTGTAGCTGAGAGGTTTACACCTTCCACTGTCCCATCGTGCTCCTTGGCAGACTGGAGGTCAAGGAGAGGTTCACGCTCCTCTTCCACCCCATCATCTGTCACCACGAGCATGCTTACTTCAGACCTCTCAAAGTGAGGTTTGAGGTGGTTCAAATGGTGGACCCTCAAAGGGTTCCTTGGAGTCTACAAGTTCATCAGATACGCCTCAGAATACCCACCCACTTGCCCTGAAGAGTGCAAGGCTCCTCCCAGACCATGGGAACTTCAGGAGAAGGGTTTCCACACCCCTTGCCCTTTCTCTTAGCAGGCACCTGGGCCACTGTTTCAGGCTCCAGTTTATTCTGATCACCCTGTCTGGCTGCCATAGATTGAGTGGTCAAACATGCCCACTCTGGCAACCCCAACATCTCCAAGTGAGACCTGAACTCCACATCCTTCCTCAAGGACTGCTCCAGATTGTGACCTAGCAAACAATCAAAAGGCACAGTGGGGCTCACAACCACCCTTAAGGGACCTGAGACCCCCGTACTCAAAGGAAATCTGTGCCACCCCACACTGGCACACTTAGTTGTCCATAGCAACTACTTGATAGAATGAACTTAGGACTAGTTGCTCCTCAGATACTAGGTGACACCGGTCTGAGGTCAGGCTGGCTCTAGTATATATGAGAGCCTATACTTCTCGGTCATTGATGGTCATCCACTGCCTGTATCTCTTAGTGTTTGCAGGCAGAAGGCTCCCTGGACCATCACACTGTCCCCTAGAGAGACAAGGGTAATTTCTGCAGGGTCCCCACTTTGACCAGAGACCAACTCCTCCCCAAGCGCTACACTAGCAAACACCTTGGACTGCCCTTCGGTGGGTGGCTGTGCCCACTTGGGCATTGGGGATCCCCTTTCATTTGGCCCACATGGTCAAATAGAAAGCACTTAAGGGGAAACATTTCTGCAGGCATATACTTATCTCCTGGGGGGTGGGAATGTCTATCCTGGATACTAGTTTGGGGTCCTTTTGAGAACTCTTATGCTTTACCCTTGTCACCCAGCTCTTCTTCTGGGGACCCTGCCCACCTTTGGAGGAGTCTTCCCGATACATCTTATTGTGGACCCTGGTACTCACCCAACAGGCCGCCTCCATAGAGAGCGTCCTGGGGTCAGTCAGCTTACTACCTGTCAATTGCTGGTGCAGCTTTGTAAAACACAGACGTTCTCCCACACAATCAAATTGTACAGCCACTGAAAATCTGTAACATTACTGCCCATCACCCATCCATCCAGTGATCTGCAAAAAGAATCTACAAATTCTAACCAGGTGTGGGAATAAGTTTTCCGACTCGGCCTAAACTGTTCCCTGTACTTGTCAGGAATGAGACCATATTGAGTGAGAACGGCCTCCTTCAATTCAGGATAGGTGAGGTTGAACCCCTTACCTAATGCTAACAATATGTTCCTCCCCTCCTCTGCAAAGTGGTTCCACATTCGTGCCCCCAATTTCTCCCAGATACCCCATTCATGTTGATAGATGCCTCATAGCACTAAAACCACCTTGTTATGTTATCTCCCTTTGCCTTACGCTTGTCCTACATTCTTCGGAATGTGGAGTACTCTGAGAGCACTGAGGAGTTGCTGCCACCATCTGTGCCGGAGTTACTCTTTAACTCCAGCTCCTTTATACATTACTCATGGTCGAAAATCATCTTTTGTGACAACACCTTGAGCCTCTCAAGCTCTATTTGATGCTTTCTAGTTTCTTCCCTGTCCTTCAGCTCCGCGGGGGACAGACCACTGCTGCCTGGCCTGGAGAGTCCCTCTCCTCCTAAAAACAAATCCTCCCTTTGAATTGGTTCCTCAACATTCACACTAAGACATGCAAACTTCCCACTGGCATCTCTGGCTGCTACCCAGGCCCTTTGTGCCTTTTGTATCCCTTCCTTTTTGGTGAGGCCCCTAACTTGGGCTTTGAGGTATTTTCTAACTGCCTTCAGTCCATTCATGATGTAGGTTTCCAATCTATTCTCCTCAAAAACCAATACCACTGATGATGCTCTTGATTCAGGCATAATGCAGTAGGAAGTTTAAATAAAAAAATGGAAAGATCGAAAATAGACTGAAGAAAAGCATTATGTAGTACGTAGTGGTCTGTGATACAGTAGTATTGTACACCAATCACTGTAGGCCAAGTGCAAGCTCAGGTCCTATCCTCACTGCTGATAACCAATGTTGGAAATAGATATCTCTAGTTGGCACGTTTGTACCCTGTCCAAGTAGAGACCCTTCCTTCTAGTCAGGGTATTACACTACTAAAAAAAAAAACTGCTCACCTCCTTTGTAGCTTGGCACGAGCAGTCAGAGGCAATGTGTAAAGAATTTACACATAACTTACAGTAATACAGTGAAAACACTACAAAAGGACACTACAACAGTTTTAGAAAAATAGAAAATATTTATCTGTGTAAAACAAGACTAAAATGATAAAAATCAAACATACAGTATTAAAGATATAAAGATTGCAAGAATAGACTTACAAATACAGTTCCTTGAAGTTGATAGCTATCACGGAGTCGTGAACAAACAAATCCAACAGTTCCTACTGACCTCGAGGTCGCGGGTCGGCTACGGTGTCGTTAAGACCTGCACACTGTACCTTGGAAATGCAGGACGTTGAGGACCTGTCGTTGAGCGCCGAAGAGTCAACGTTGGTAAGCGTCAGTTCCGGAGGGCGGTGTAGGTGTCATCGGGCCTTTGAAGTCACACGAGTTGAAGATTGAACCCCGTGGGATTGAAGTCAGGAGCTTTGGCATTGCTGGCAACGGAGCCGTGATGCAAAGTGGGACGATGCAGAGTTTGTTGCCCACAGGTCATAGTGCAGGCAGCGGCTCAGTGATGGGGCCCGACGGTGTCGGTGAGAGCAGGGCAGCGATGTGAAGCTGGGCACTTCGACATGCAGTGTCCACAGGTCTCAGGGCAGGCATCGTTGTTGCTAAGCGCTGTCATCTGTAGACCCAAGGTTGTGATGTAGGGCTGCGATGTGAAGCGGGCATTGCTTTCGTAAAGTGCCCACATCGGGGTGCAAGCAGCTGCATCAGTTGGCGATGCTGGAGTTGATCGCGCCAACATCGGTGGACCAGGGCTGTGGTGTGGGACTAGGTGATGCTTTGTGTACCTTACGAGCAGAAGGCCATGGTGCAGGCAGCAGCGTTGATGTTGGCATGGAGCTTTGTCATCAGTGAGGCCAGGTGGCGATGTGAAGCAAAGCGATGTGAAGTTCAGTGCCCACAGGTCACGGTGCAAGCAGCTGCTTGGTGACGGCATCAGGCAACAATGTCAGGGAGACCAGTGTTTTGGTGCGAAGTGGGGAATACTCTGCAATGCCTTCAGGTCACAGAGCCGGCAGCTGCATCGTTGATGGTGTCATAATGGTTTTTCTTCTGTTGCATCACAAAACACACAGTTCCCAGTGGTGTCGGAGATGAAATTGAAGTCCTAAATGTTCTTCAGACTTCTAACAGGAGGCAAGCTCCTCTTCAAGTCCTTGGAGAAACTCAGGCAAAAAGCTGCAGAAAGTTCAGTCCAGTCCTTTCACTGCCCAAGACAGAAGCAGCAACCGCAGGGAATCCCAACAAAGCAACAGACAGCACAGGAGCAGTACCCCTCCTGGCAGCTCTTTCAGCTTGTCTACTTGGCAGGCCCTTAGTCCAAAAGAGTTTCAAGTTCTGGGTATTAGAAATGGGGTCTCTAGTTGGCCAGGTTTTGCACCTTTGTCCAAGTAGGGACCCTTCTTTCTAGTCAATGTAAGGGGGCATACACTTCCATAGTAACCCCTGCTCAACCCCTTGGTAGCTTGGCACGAGCAGACAGGCATATCTCAGAGGCAGTGTGTAACGCATTTGTGCACAAATACAATAATACAGTGACAACACTACAAATGGACGCCACATCAGTTCAGAAAAATAAGCATTTCTTCATCTAAACCAAACAAGACCAAAAATGACAAACATACACAATACAGTTCTGAAAAATATGCAGTATAAAAAGAAAACGTTAAAATTGTAGAAATATCCACAAAACACAGTTCTTCCGAGTCGGTAGCTCTGTCCGGGGCTACAGCGATTTCGATAACTATAGTCTAACAGATCCAGCCGACCGCGTTGGTACAGGCCAGCTAAAGCGTTGACCGACTTGTGAACAGTATCTTTCTCGTTGCAGCCAACATGTTGCTGCGAGTCGGTTGGGGCAACCGCGGGGGTTGAATTGCAAAATGACAGCAATGCAGGGTGTGGTGCCCTCACGACATTGTGGAGGCAGCGGCTCGGTGACGATCATCCAGAGGACCTCAGTGAGGCCAAGGCTTACAATGCGGGGTGAGGTGGTGCTCGGTGCGGTGCTGGCAGGCTGTGGGGCAGGCGACAGAGCCAGTTGATGTTCAGGCAGTGCAGCAATGGTGTTGGCGATGTCCAGACCGGATGAAGGAAGGCGGTGCAGAAAGCAGTGCCTACAGGATGTGGTGCAAGCAATGGCTCAGTGACGATTGTCCCGATGGCATCGGTGAGACCAAGGATGCGGTGCAAAGTACCCCGGGCCTTCTGCAGTGCCTTCACGATAAGGAAACCTGCTACGTACTTGGTGACAGTGTCAGCTGCTCCTTTCTTCTTCAACGACTAAAACCGGTGGTTACAGAGATGGTGCCCGGAAGATTGGTGAGGAATTTGCTGTTCCTGAGACCTATTAAACAGGGGGCAAGCTCCACTTCAACGCTCTTGGGGATACCCTCTCAAGCAGGATACACACACAGTTCCTCTCCTTGGCAGAAACAGGTACCTGAGGCCAACCCCAGACAGCACACAGCAACGGGGCAGTACTTCTCCTCCAGTTCATTCCAGCTCTTCAAAAGTGATCTAAATGTCTGGGGTGTGGGCCCCACTTATTATAGCACAAAGTCATTTGTTCACTGGTGGCAGAAACACTCTTTAACCAGCCAAAACCAGTTATATCCTCTCTGGTGCAACTTCCTGGCTGGAGTTGGAGACAGGCTGTTGTCCAAACCAGACAAGGCCCATTCAGGTGTGAAGAAATCTCCTCCCCCCTACTCTGAATGCAGCCCAGGTCTATTCAACCAGCCCTGACTCACACTGGAAGGCAGGACACACCTCAATCCCCCCAGTGAAGTGGCTTTCTGGACAGAATGCACATCCCCAGCCCCTGTCACTTTAAAGCCAGACAGTCAAAACACAAACCTAGCAGAGGCACACAGAATGGCTAAGCAAGAAAATACCTACTTTCTCAAATTGGTATTTTCAAACAGAGAATGTAAAAATAATCCTTACTAACAGATGCATCTTTATATTCTGAGTGCAGGCATACTAAACTGTATTTTCCTATATAGTTCCCATGGGCAGCTATACTTATACATTGGTATAAGTAAACTCCCCATTCTATCCCATGGGACAGATGGCCTTTTAATAGTGAAAAACAAAATTGGCAGTATTTCACTGTCAGGACATGCCACGCACATCAAGGCATGTACATTCTTTCACCTACAATACACCCTGCCCACTGGGGTACATTGGGCATAACTTAGGGGTGACTCACATGTAAGAAAAGGGAAGGTAAGGGCCTGGCAAGTGGGTGCCCTTGCCAGGGCAACAAGGCAGTACTAGACTGCACACAGACATTACAGTGGCACGCCTGAGTTATCTTTGATAGGCTGTTTGTGTGGGTGGTGCAGTCAGTGATGCAGGCCCACAAGCAGCATTTGATTTACAGACCCTGGACACACTAAATTCACTGTACTAGGGGCTTAGTAGTAAACCAAATATCCAATCATGGAAACACCAATCCATCATAACAATTTACAGAGGGGACACTTGCACTTTGACACTGAACAGCAGTGGCGAATTGCCCAAAGGATCTAGACCAACAAAAACACAGTCCAACACACAGCAAAATCACAGGAGGCAAAGGCAAAAATACAAGGGAAACCCACGCCAATGATGCAGGTCTAACACGGGGTTTAGGTTTAATACTTATACCCCGTTTAGCATTTTAAGTCTTTGTTCAGAAAGTCTCTATGGCTCCGCAAAACCAGGTCTGTCCTCCTTGTTCCAGCCACACTACAGAAGGTGGAAACTACTCCTCCCATCACTCTAGCCCAGGATGGCTCATCAGCATATGCAGGGCGCACCTCAGCTCCCTTTGTGTGAGTCTCCGGAGTGACTGCACAACCCAGCCCCTGTCAATCTAAAACCAGATGTTATTTCCACAAGCAGGCTGAGACAGAGGATGGTTAAGTAAGAAAATGCCCATGTTCCAAAAGTGCCATTTTTAAACACTCAACTTATTAACCACCTTTACTACAATATTCTTTATTACATTTTGAGCTCAGGGAACCTAAACTCAATTTCTCCATCTTGTCTCAATTAAAATGTACACTAGTAAAATGTTACTAGGCAGCTCCAATGATCACTTATGGGAAAGACAGCCTATCAATAGTGAAAAAGAAAATGCATAGTGTTTCACCATCAGGACATATAAAACAATCAGCACATGACCTACCTTTCAGAGAAGGGTTAGGCCTGGAAAGTGGGTGAACTAGCCAGGCCGACATGACAGTTAAAAATTGCCTAGCAGACACTGCAGTGGCAGGTCTGAGACACATTAGAAAGTCTACTTGTGTGGGTGGCACAATCAATGCTGCTAGCCTACTAATAGCATTCGATTTACAGGCCCTGGGCACACAGTAAACCAAATAATCTATTCAAGGACAACCAATCATAACATAATTTACAATAGGAGCACTCGTACTTTAGCACTGATTAGCAGTGAAAAAGTGTGCAGATACACTTAACCAGCAAAAGCAGTCAACCAGAAAATCAAAAAAAGGAGGTTAGAAAGCAAAAAAAGAGGGGAAACACACAAAAAGATGTCTGGTCCAACATTTTATCATGTAGTGTAATGCATGTAAAATGTCAATTTTAAACATGTAAGTCAAGCTGGATGATTTTGTGCACGGCCCTGTTGAACCCCACAACACCCACTCTTTGGCTGGAGGCAGACTTTTACTTCAAACTAAACTTAAAAGCATATCCTAAATTTAAACTTAAAATATATGTAAACCTGAAATTCTAAAAGGAATATAATAGTGCACTTTAATAATTCAGCAAATAAAAACAAAATTGCATTAAAAATGGCAATAAAAAAACAGACAATATATACATGCATATAAAAGCAATTTAAAAATAAAAGATGCTAAATTGAAATTTAGGAGGCTGCGGGAAAGTTTTCTATGTTCCAAGAGTCAGTAGGAACCAAGAAGGAACCAACTTCCCTAGATGATGTTTCCGTTGTGGCCCAGGCCACAAGTTTCAAAGAGCAAACATGGTCATATCCCGCCCAATCAGCAGCTGCTGGTGGGGTGCTAGCCGGTTGTGCTGCCACATAGGAGGAGCCAGGATCCATGAAGCCAGGATCAATTAAAGGCTTGTAATATGCATCCTATAGTAACAATAATCACATAAGACAACAATGAAGATAAGCCCTAAGTGGACACATCTGCAGATCTATATCCATAGATTGGACCAGTTGCATCCCAAGCTAAATATCCAGTGCACACTCAAAAGTGCAAAGCAGAAAGCGGAACACAGACTCTACGCAATGTAGCAATACAGATCGAAATCACAAAAAACAGTTGCAATTTAGTTCCTGAAGTAAAGATGCCAAAATACTGCATCATAAGTTCACGACACAGCAGGATGTGTGGTAGTTCCAGCACCATTTGGCCTCCAAGTGGAACATCCATGGAGGAGCAGCATAAATAGGACCAAAAACCCAATAATCAGTAATATCATTAATTGTATGCCTCCAAAAATACTGGAAACCAGGGAGTGTATAAAGGATTGAATAATTCTGAATACAGTCTGAAACATGCTGACAAAGCCAGACCCAATCACTTTAAAAAAGAGTACTACTCTCGCAGTATTAGAGTCATTAAAATGTGGTGTGCAAGTTCTCCAAAGTGCTGAGGAAGGTTACCATGTGGTAGCGATTCTATTCCAAAGAAGACCTTGCAACTTGGAGATTAAACAACTCTTTACCAGATGTTAACAACACCTCCTTCTGAAACAATAAGGATTTCAGTTTGCTCAATTTGTCATTGTTCACATTGAAAATAGCTGTTGAAGGCCATACTGACGCTTCACTGACTGTACGTGCAGGTGTAAATATCACGTTGTTACAGCAAGTTACACCCCGCAATCATCACCATTCTCGGTTTTACCCACAACAACCTTCGTCGTTCAACAACAAATAACTTTCATTTGTAAGCAATCTGAAGGCTACCGGAGTCAAAGCAGCTGGGGTACCTTTCAAATAACATGATACGTTTGCCATAGACATATTACATGTGCTGGGAAGCATGATCTCTTTACAAATGAGAGAATGGCCAAATTAAGTTTTGAATTCATTTCCACTGAGAAATACTTCAGTTTCCCCATTCCTACTTCAGTAATTGAAAGGCAGGACCCATGTCTCATGTACAAATCCCTCTCCTAACACATCATAACTACCCACTTGAAAATATTTCAATCTTGATATAAAGTGAAACTTAGAAATTGGCAGTGAGATAAGACCATGGATTAACCATATGGCAGATAGTGGTTGGCAATTTCTACAACTGCTTAATGCTTAACATTGTGTAAGTTTAGTCTTTTTTGTCCTTAATTTCAGTGGGCGTGTTCAATTATAAAGCAAGGTACTTCCAGGACACACAACAAGATTTTAAAGTCTGCAATGTGCAGCTAAACTGCATAATAAATCTTACCTGACTTTACCTGTGTTGGAAGAGGGATACATCACTTTGTAGGATGTCAATTGCTAAGGACACAATGTTATTATGAGAATGATTCCTAGTTCAAAATGTGGTCATGCCTTTATCAAGAACAGCCAATGCTGTTTCTAAATTAGCTCTGTAACTTTCTCTACCAGCACAGTAGCTTCCTGCTGGGAAGCTTTGGACAGTTCATTGTACCTGGCATATAGAAAGCATTTATGATGTGGTGATCTAGGACCTAACAAGAAATGCTATAAATCTATGCCATCACAAAGGAGAGATAATATTTTGTAACTGCATCTAAAGTGGAATGCTGTAACCATTGCTAGCATAATGTTCACATACAGGAGGTGGTGACCACTTCTGAGTGTTATGTCTACAGATAACGTAGGTCTCGTCTGTTTTCTTTGAAACCCTTCATGTTGCCTAGAAAACGTGCATGACAATATTTAGAGTCTAATGGCCCCATTAGCCTCCCATCTTTACCGAAATGTGAAGAACTGTATGTAGCAATCCGTATCATTGTATTAAGGTGTTAATCATTGTAATTTGTTAAATGTTGGGCAATTATCAAAACATTCAATAGTGGGAATGTTGGGTGTATTCATGTAATTAATTTAGCCATACCCAGACGTGTTGGTTGCTTTATTGTTTAGTCAGAAACATCATTTGTATTGTTATGAGACATGCTCTAAACTGCCCTGGACATGCCAATCTTTTGTTCCGCATACAGATTTCAAATCAGTGTTGTTTTTTCAAAATTTATAACGTTGTACAGATAATTGGGAAATAAGGAAGCCAAATTAAATCATTTTGTTTTGGTCAACATATTTTTCCTCACTAGTGAAGGAGAAAGTTTAAAAGTATAAGACACTCAGTCTACGGGGTGTTTGCCAGAAAATCTACACATTTCTGCATGCATGCTTTTGAGCTAGCCACTGGTGGCATTGGCCAATATTCCCATTGTGTAAATTAAAAAAATGCACATGGAGTACTTGATTTTTGTAAATAATGATGTGCATAATGATGATAACAGAACATTTCACCATGATTAGAAGATAGACTATGCATTTTTACAGTATCAAAGACAGTGTAATATTCTAATGTTGTTTACATCAATCAATCAATCAATCACTGCATTTCTAAAGCGCGCTACATACCCGTGAGGGTCTCAAGGCGCTGGGGGGGCGCTACTGATCGAAGAGCCAGGTCATGAGAATTCTTCTGAAGGCCAGCAGGTCCTGAGTCTGTCGTAGGCTGGTAGGGAGAGCGTTCCAGGTCTTGGCGGCGAGGTAGGTGAAGGATCTGCCGCCGGCGGTGGTTTTCCAGACACGAGGAACTGTGGCAAGGGCGAGGTTGGCTGAGCGGAGGCTTCGGGTGGGGTTGTGGAAGCTGAGTCGGTTGTTGAGGTATGTAGGTCCGGTGTTATGTAGTGCTTTGTGTGCATGGATGCGGAGTTTGAAGGTGATCCTCTTGTTGACGGGGAGCCAGTGCAGGCCTCTCAGGTGGGGTGTGATGTGGCTGCGTCAGGGGATGTTGAGGATCAGTCGTGCCGAGGCATTCTGGATTTGTTGTAGTCATCTCAGTAGTTTGGTTGTTGTTTTTGAGTAGAGGGCGTTCCTGTAGTCAAGTCTGCTGGTGATGAGGGCCTGGGTGACGGTTTTTCTCGTGTCGGGAGGGATCCATTTAAAGATCCTGCGGAGCATTCGGGTGTTGAAGCAGGACACGGAGACAGCGTTGACTTGCCTGGTCATGGAGAGGGTGGAGTCGAGGATGACCCCCAGGTTGCGTGCATAGTCCAAATAATCAGATAAGCTTACATCACTCACGACATTTTTAACATATAAGGAACCTGTAAAATCTCAGTAGGACCAAAAGTATCAAATGGGACCTTATCTCAATCAATGCCATCTGGGACACGAAATGCAGAAGTGTTCACAAGGGACAGGTCTCTTCGCACTTAATGTGATGAAGAATGAGGTTACCTCAGCAACTAGTTCAACAGCAGAGCATTTTGAGAGATAATGTCCATTTAGGAGAAAAAAACACTGCCACAAATCAAACCCAAACAAACAAAAGGGAAAAGGAATGAAATGGCAATCCAAATATAAATCCAAAGTGGAATAACATAAGTCTGTTTTAGCCAAAAAATTAATGTACGAAACTCATGCAATAGTGTGCCTGACTAATCTGAAGAAAAGTCATCAATGTCGGCAAAATAGCCAGAGGCAGTCTGTGCAAAAACATGGACCTCACGCGGAAGTGGAGGATTGGTAAAAACCTCCAACGGTGGATCAAACTAAACATATTTATTAATAGAAATGGTAGTAAAAGACTGTGAGTTCACATATGGTGAGTGTGCTGTGTTAGCAGTAGAATACGGAAGTAGTAGAAATTCAGTATCTGATATCCCCCGCCAGGGAGTAGAAATTTTAATTTAATGCTTTTAGGGGATTTTCATACTGAAGTGAGAGAAGACAGTTGACCACTCAGGAGCCCTCATGGCCTACTGTGTAGGACTAGAACATGGTGCTGTCTATTAGGTCAATCGAGATAAATCTCTTGCTTTTACAAACAGCAAGGGGTGGCAAAAGTAGTGTTCTGGTATGTTCAACTGCCAGGACTGGCACCATTTCTGTGTAGGATGGATCGAACTCCTTCTTATCGACAATCTTTTCTTGAACTAGATTCCCAAACTTTGGAATCCAGACAGGAGCTGCTGGTTGTTCCTTCACTTCTTCAGTGGCAGAACATTTCAGTTGTATATTCAAATGGTCATCTTGGAAGTCAATGAATTCCTGTAAGACAGCCGAACATTAATTGATGTCAAAAGGCATTTCTGCCACCACTGTATCAGGATTATAAAGACCTGAAAACACACATCTGGATTGTGCACAGTACCTCAAAGGGAGTCCAGCCACCCAAGGATCGTCTAGGCAGGTTAGTTAAAGCTCCCTGCACTCCGTACATAAAATGGATCCAACTAAGACCTGAACCTAGTACTCTAAAAAATTCCCTCAATTCGATACAGGGAAGAATAATGCAAAGCCACACCCAGGGTGCCCTTGGTATTCTAATAAGACCTGGAGCAAAATGCTGATCCTTGGTCTGAGTGGAGTGAAGCTACTGCATATGTCCAGTTGAAGAGTTGCAGATCTTTTCGAACAGTTCAAGCATCTGCCCATCGCTGTGGCCACACGAACAGAAATCCAGAACTGCTAATAGAATGTATTTAAAGGAACCATCAGAGTTTAGTTTTTCAAAGTAATCAAGACACACATAAGCCAAGGGCTTGTTTGAAGGTAGGAGAGGTGTCTGCTGTGGGCGTGGTTTGGTTTTGGCTTCTTATTTGTTACGAATGCACAGCTAACAACATACTGTTTAGTCAATTTGAATAGACCATGCCACCAGTAGCTTTGCTGTAGCAGGGAAACTGTAGCCGCCACACCTGCATAGGCAGGAGCTAACACCTCATGAGTAGCTTTGATTAATTTTAGCCTGTGGTCTGAATTTGGTATCAGTTGATGCCCTACTCCGTGCATAAGACCAACAGGTGTGCTTTGCACACTCACTGTATAGGAGTATGTTGCTGGATATGTTTTAGGTAATGAAGTGCCACCACACAAAGTGGTGATAGCTACCACTATTTCTCCATTCACTGTCGTAAGGGAACAAGTAATTGCAGTTAAGACAGCTGAACTGCTATCTTTGTGGCTTCATCAGCCAGTCGATTCCCAGCAAAGTGTATTCTAACACATTGGTGACTCACTGCATAAATTACATGAGCCTGTGTCAAACATTCTTTTAAATGTGCTACCTTTCCCCAAAGAAATTAATGCTTGATAGTGTTCTCTTCTGAGTCTCTAAATTAATTCAGGATTCAATACTGTAAGTGTTCATTGAAAGGCTGGACACAATAATATTAATCACCTGCTACATCTGGAGAATTCAGAATCTGTATTTTCTAGTGCAGAATTAGAGCTCTGAGTTCAAGCAGCAGTGCAATCTCCAAGGGATTGTGGAAAGGTTTTTTTAGGCTGTAAGACTCCATCTCTCATCTCTCAATGTGCCACCAAGCAAGTGGCCGAGTATTGTTGTTTAATTCCAACGCCGAGCTGGACAGAACCATCAGTGTAGACAATGAAGTCATATTAATGATAAGGCAAAATGTGATTGGGCACAGGGTATTCTTGTTCATAGTGTAGGAATTCTTGTGTTTGCAGAGTAGGGTCAAAGACATAGTCTACATCATTAGCTGTTAAGGGGGTGGCCCACTGTTTCCCGCTAGTATGGAAAGCTTTTGCATTAGGATCACTGGCCTATGTGTCAGCCTCTAAGGCTTGATTGGGAGTAACCACAATTATGCATTTATTTCCCCTGAGCCAATGATCTTTCCTTTATAACAGCCTTCTGAACTGCAGTCAGTATTTCTTAGTAGATGCAAAATGCATTACTGCATTTGAATATAAGTACAATTTATATGAAATAGGTACTGCAACACCTTCCTTGAAAGTGATATATGTGGAGCCTGTATTTCCCGCAATTATGTGCATCACCAAGTTTGTGGTGTTAACCAAGTCTGGGCGGTGAACTCTGCTATGTCTTGTGGAGTTTGCAGAGTTTTCCGCACTGCACATTAAACAGAGCTTACGGTGTTCTGAAAAACTCGGCTTCGCATAGCGAAGCAGAGTTTTTTTCCTTGCCCGCGTTCGTCAATGTCAAGTTGGTGAGCGCAAGTGAGGAAAATCCACCTCCTGGCAAGATTTCTCCTTGTTCACGATCGTCAACATCAAGTTGGTGAGTGCGAGCGTGGAAAATCAACCTCCAGATGAGACTTCTCAATGCGAGTGGTTGGCTATGCTTGCAACTGCTCGTATTGAGAAACCGTCCGTTCACATTGAGAAAGTTGCTGCTCAAGTAAAAATCTACTTTGGCTGCAGAAAGGAAGCAGTGTCCACTTGTGCTGTGCAAGGTGCCGTTCGCGATGGATGCAGAGTGCGGTCAATCACCTGGCACTGAAAATCACAGCGAACTGCACATATCTAATGCACTACACTGCTCGCGGATGGAGCTCCGGGTAGCGTAGCAGAGTTTTTTGCACTTTACAGAGTTCCGCTACGCGGAACTCCGCAAACTCTACCCAGGGTTAGTGTTAACACGTGTGTAAAAGTTTCGATACAAGCATGTCAGTGTGTAATGTTCTCATAATCTATGTATCTTTTGGTGTTGAGTCTGTGCTTGAAAAGTCTGGATGTATTAAACCATAGAATGTTTTCACCCACTGTACAGATTATGGTCTGTATGTTCTACCAAATATGAGAAAGCCCAAAAGTGATTATTTTTTTTATTGTATTTGGTGGGTGTAGGAATGCACATTTCTATATGAAATGTGATGCTAAGCATTTGCATCCATTTGATAACTCATACTTCAAGAACCGGACACTAAGATCAGCAATTTCTGTTTACTGGAAGTTGAATTTGTAGCCATTTTCCACAAATCCCATGACAATGTCCTCTACTCTGTCTAGAAGAGTGTTTAAGACATCATCCATAACATATATGTCATCATAGGACAATGCTTCTGAGTCACAGTCCTTTAGAAATAATGTTACACTGACAGAGAACAAGCCTTGGCTTTTCTTATATCCCCTGAGGCAGTCATCAAATTCATTTTAGTGACCGCTGTCTGGTAAACACAGTTAAATCCCAAATCACCATATTTGATGAATGGAATTCAGCAAAAGGTATAACCTATAGTGGGGTGATCTTTTTAAAGGTACAAGCTTTAACAACCCACGGACAAAAACAGGGGTTACCTATTTAGCTGATGAGGATTATACCCTAACACCACGTACATCTCCGTGTAAAGTGCTAACAGTTTTGGACACATATAAGAACTTCTCCGGAGACCCATTAACCAGGTATCTGACATATAATGTTAGTGGTGCCATATTGTATGGTTCATACTAATTAAATAGGATTGTGCTTCTGGACAACATAAACTTCAAAATATCGGGACAGAGGTTACTCATATAATCAGGGTATGTTGGCCCAATTCCTGACTGTCTTACAGTGCACCATTTGGACCCTAATCTGACAGGCCACCGGATGATGTCTGCAAACTCAGAACATGACCACTCTAATTCCCTCAAAGAAATCCGGGAAACAAATCTATCTATTCATTATTACTTAGGAATGCCCGAAAGGAGACACAAGAAGTTCACAAATTGGCATTTCAAACATTTATTGATGCAATTATGTTCTTGTGTAAAAAACATGAGCTGCAATTATTAGTAGACGAAGGCAAAACATTACTACCAGCATTACAAGAATGGTGACAATGATGAAAAATTCACCAATCATAACTATGCATGGATTATATGAGTATATTAATATATGTCATACTGATACTCCTAAATAATGCTACTTATATTCTAGAAAGCATAGCGCGATTGCGTTCTGGAAGATCCTTTGAAGCAGCCTCACTCCCCATTACCTGTGTGTGATGTATCAGGAAGCCAGTCTGGTGTGGAACAGTCACCGTTCTTTGAGAGACTAGAGTCAGCAGGGCTGGATCTCAGTCATGGGGTAAAGTTTCAGGATAATCCATTGAAGTGTTTCTCTGAGGAACTAGCGTAAGAAGCAGTTTAAATAATAAAACCCTGGTCCCATTCGCATTGTGTCAGAGGTGCAATGCAGTTGTGTGTGTTTGGCTTTCCGATTCAGAGCTGTCGCCAAACAGACAACAAAATGCAAGAACATCATGCTCATTGTTCTTGTAGGCTTGAACAGAGTGTACAAGTGGCATGATAAAGGGCTTCAAAAGAAATGTTCTTGGGAGCAGACCTGGCGGTGAACTCCAGTCCATTTGCGGAGTTTGTGGAGTTTTCTGTACTCCGTGTTACGTGGAGCTTGCGGAGTATAGAAAACACTGCTTTGCATAGTGCAGCAGAACGTTTTACCCTCTAGCGCTTGCAAACAGTAAGCTTGCGAGCGCTAGCTGCCGCTCAAGTAGAATTTCTATCCGAGTGGCAGGAAAACCAGCATATACAGCAGTTAACACTGCACTCCACCACTTACGGAACTCCGCAGAGCTTTTTTCACTTTACGGAGTTCAGCATAGCAAAACTCTGCATACTAAACCCAGGCCTACTTGCAAGTAGAACACTCTGAGTATGTTATCATGTACATGAAAAGCATGTAAAAAGTCATTGTCTAAAAAGATGCCAATTTTAAACGTGTAAGTCAAGATAGCCTCTGTTGAACCATACAACATCTATTTACATGTACTTCTTAAAATTAAAAAAACAACAACATAGAAAAGTGATAAACTGCCAGAAAAAAACAAGTATCACAAACCAGCAAAAAAATATAACAAGTAAGTATACATAATTTATTAAAAAATGTATACTCACCCAAATAGTGAAAACATATAAACCTAACAAACTTAACCTCTACACACTAACAACAAATTAACATTTAAACTGAATAGAAAAGAAAGTACTTGCTCCACATTAGAACACACACAACAGAAAAGCTGCAAAACAGTGTGAAACATTATAAAATGAACATACATGTGAGTATACAAATAGAAGTAGTTGCATCATTTTACATGTACATAACAAACGTACAAACTTTTAAATATTGTATATTTACAATATTACCCTACTTTCAGCTACAATGACAGAGAGAGACAAATTCATAACAAGACAGAAAGGAAAGCAGTTACTCAGTCACATGGGCTACACCTACAACCAAGAAAGTGCATCAACAAAAAATGTAAATTGGAAATGTACCAAATATTATTCTAATGCATGCTATGCGAGGACCACTACAAAAGATGATGGTGTAGTTAGTTTGAGAGAAAACAGCAACCCCCCAATCTGGCAAACATGAAGGGAGGTATTACCGAATATAAGATAGGTAACCACTAGCTCCCAGGAACCCAGACTCAAAATCCTAAACGATTTGGGGCTATATGTATCAATATAGGAATTTGCGATTCTCAAAATGCGATTTTGAGCTAATCGCATTTTGAGAATCGCAAACCCGATGTAACTAAAAGATATTAGTGATTCCCAAAAATTCGCAGAATATTAATGCGAATACCTATTTTGCGATTCCTTATTTGCAAAATCATAAATAAGGACTCGCGAATCTGAGAATCGGCAATTCAGGTGCAGCTTGATGACATCACAACCAGGAAGTGTGACTGCCCATGCTGCATCTGATTGCCAGAAGCTGAGTGAGAGGCTGGGAGGAGAGTGAGAGACTTGTGCACTGCAACAGAGAGAAGGCAAAATTGATACACAGGAGAAAAAGATGCAGCAGGAGGAGAATGTCAGAAAAGGGAAGCAATAGTTCAGTGAAAGGGAGCTGGAGGTGCTCATACAGGAAATGGCAGTCAACCATGAGCTTCTATTGGGGAAATAATCCCTGCACGTGCCAGAGGCATGCAAAAGGAAAATCTGGAGTGAAATGCAGGAGAAGGTGAATGCCATTGGCGTGACCCACAGCACCATGGAGGACCTCCGCAAAAGCTGGTACGACATGCGCCAAAGATCAAATGAAAAGGTGGCAACAAGGTTGGCAGAGGCAAAGAAGACTGGTGGGGGAACATCAACTACACCCGATTCTACGCCTCTTGAGGAGTTGGTGGAGGTCGCCCTTCAGCCGGCAAGTGTTAGTGGTGTGGCTGACCTGGACAGCTCCAAACCCCCAAACACCGGACAAGGTAAGAAGCATACTATTACTCCCCTGATACATCACCACATCCCTCACACACTCAGGAAAGACCCAGGCACTAAACATGAATGCAACTCCAGTACATGTTAACAAGCACACCCAGCAATGCATTATGGGAGATGTAGCCACATGCACCAAACAGTGGAGCAGGTAGATCCAGCAAGGTCAAATCAGGATGAGTAATTCAGGAAAGCCAAAAAACAGAAAGATAGTACTCATGTAACTCACAAATCTGAAACCTGTATTGCATAACCCATGTGAGGCAGGACACCAAATTAATGTGTTCAGGATGCATCCCACACTGAAGACCAGTCAGGGCAAGAGAAGGAGGAGGAAGGCAGACCAGCAATCCTTGTGACATGCAGATGGTGCCTCATAGTGCCACCACTCCCACTACTGGAGGCAGGTCCACAGGACATAAGTGGAGAAGGTCAGCCAGTCCAGGGCCAGGGTGCAGCACAGCACACAGCACAGTCCCCTGTCCATCCTAGCTCAGGAATGTATACCAGTCGCAGGGCATGCCGTCCACCAACATAACTGCCGTAGGAGAAGACACAGTGTTTGCAGGGCTTGAAGGCACCATGGTAAAAGTCCAGGGCCTGCAAGCAAAGGCATTAAAGTCAATACAGCACCAGTTTGCCACACATAACAACATGACCCAGATGAGGGATGGTCTCATGGGCATGACAGGTGCACTAGAAGAACTGTGTACAGAGATGAGGAGAGACCAGGCAGCCAGGCGCAGGGAGAGACAATGTCTCCACAGCCGGCTGGACATATACACCAAAGCTGTGAACCGCCTGTCCACTGCCACGTCACTGCTGGCACGCCGCTGTGTTAGCATGCAGCATGAAATGGCTCACTTCTGCCAGGATGTGGCCAAGGGCCTGGGGCAGGTCAAACATGCCATGGACCAGCAGTAGGCAGCAGCCACAGGTGGCACAGGACCCCTGAGCTCACTGGAGAGTGAGGACAAGACAAGCAAGAGTAGCATCACTCCACCTATTCCCCGGGACAGACAGTGTAGTCGTGGCAGGGGAGAACAGCCAACGACTCAGGGGAGGGCAGTGGGCACCCTGAGCGAGGGACAACAGGCCGTGCCCGCAATAGATGAAGTGTCATGATTGGCACATGGCAATGGGTGAGGCAACACATTGCATCTTGACTTCAACTTTGAGCAACATACTTGCACTGTGTGTTTTACATGTGCAAGCAATTGGGACTCACATTATGTGCACGTCAGGCTGTGTGATGGATATGTTCCTGCACCCAAGGAAATAAAAAACACAGTTTTGCACCAATCTGTAGCATTGTGACATCATTACTCACCTAGAAATAGTTCTGTGTGATCTCATCTCGTCTCTGGCTGGTCTGCATCGTGGAGCTGGCCCCTCCTCATCTGATGAGTGGGAATCTTTGAGCTCCACGGGGGATGCCTTTCTTGGTGGCGATGTTGTGGAGCATGGCACATGTGGCTAAGATTTAGCAGCATGTCTCTGGGCTGCACTGTAATGCTCCCTCACTCTTATGTAGACAGCAGAAACGTCTCTTAAGGATTCCAAATGTTCTCTCAATGGTACAGCGGGTGGCTCTGTGGGCGCTGTTATACCTCCCCTCTCCAGCAGTGGCTGGATTCAGGTACGGAGTCAGGATGTAGTCATGTACAGCATATGCACTGTCACCTGCAGGCTGACAAGAATCAGGTTAAACACTGTCCTGCCACTACTGACCTTTACTGATTGTGTGTTTGAAAGCCATGCATTTACCTAACAGGTAGCCCTCACCAAACTCCCCATCTGTGTGTCGTCAGTTAATTCCACTGTGGCGAAAAATGAATGAGTTGTGTGTGCTGCCCGGGTATTTAGCAACAATATCAGTGATGACATGTTTGGCATTGCACACTACTTGTATGTTGAGTGAATGATAGGACTGGCGGTTCCAGAACACATACTCGTTCTGTGAGGGGGGATAGTGACATGGGTCCCATCTATGTGGCCAATTACGTGGGGGAATTGGGCTATCTGGTAGAACTCCTGCTTCGTCTGATCTAGTGCCTGTTGTGTGCTGGGGAATTGAATGTGGTGAAGCAGTCTCTGTACCATTGCAACAAGGAAAGTGTGGAAGAAGCGCAACAGTGCACTCTGAGAGACCCCTCCTGCTGTGGCTAGCACCCCCCAGAAAACTCCCTGATGCCAGTAAGTGCAGTGAGCACAGGACCGGTACATGGGGGGGAATGGTGTGTGTCCTGCATGTGGTGTGTTCTAGTACGGGTTTGAGCTCCTCTATTAAGTCCAGGACGCTGTCTGCGTCCAGCTGTAGTTCACATGGATCTCCTCCACAGTCTGCTGGAATAGGGTGATGCGCGCTCTGAAGATCCTTTCCTGGCATCTCCTTATCTGTGTAGCAGCTCTGATTTGCAGCCTCCTGGCTATCACATACAGTCCAGTCATTGTGGAAAACCCCTGTGGCACTGTGGGCCTGTTTAAATAGGTTGCACCTGGTTACAACCTGCTCAGAGTAGGTGGTAATTGCGATGTGTAAAAATGCAAATTTCACAAAATCGCATTTTGTAATTTTTTCCTGCATCTCATTTGGCGAATTCTCCATTTGCGAGTATGTTATTATCGAATATCGCAAATGACGTGGCGCTGATTGCGAGTTCGCAAATCTATTCGCAGATTTCATGCCTCGAAAATTGGTAATCGCACGATGCCCCTGCATTTAGTTGTCTGTTTTGCGCACCAGAACACTTTTCTCCATAGGAACACTATGTTTTGCGATCGCAAATGCTTTTTTTTTGTGATTTGCAGTGTTTGCAATTGCAAAACAGCACTATACATATGGACCATACTGCCTAAAGTCCACAAATTATATATAAGGAGCAATATCCCAACCGGTAGTTATTTGTAGACAGTTATTAAGGATATCTGTACAGTATTATCCAAACAGAAAAAGGAGACTCAATTTGATTATCTATGTGCCCAAGGCATCATTTTATAAACATTCCAAAAGTTAGAGGAAAAAACATAATTAACAGTTAATATCAACACTGCAATTATTAAATAATTCGTGACAGCCCAAGGTTGTACAAGGTGCACGAGTGCAAAGTGAGTGACACTACGGCGACGCAAGTGACAGTGAGAGCAGCGTGGACGGCGCAAGGTGTATAGTGAACAATTATGTACAGTGAATAAAAACAGCAGAGTGGTTTTAAATTAGTTTCAGAAGAATGTTATTCATTTTCAATTTTTGCGGTAACCACTGTGCGAAAAGCGCCTAGAGTCTCGCTGGAGAGTCGACGGCGTTTCGATCCGTAAGATTTAGGATCATCATCAGGACAGAAGCAGGGCTGGAGGCAGTGCGTTTGGCCACAGATAGGTGGAAGAGTGTGGCGGAAAAATCCGATAATTAAGGATTTAGACGGGTGTCAGGATGGACGTCCCGTGGAGCGGGAGATTACAGGCTCAGTTGAGGGGTACTTCTGATTCAGTATAGCACAATTTGGGTTAGATGGTCAACTAGTGTTACGTAGTCCATGCTCAGGTGAGCGCGTTTCCAGCGTGATCAGCGTGGGTGGGGGAGGGAAGGTAAATCCAGGGTTAACTAATTATCTGGGACCAATAATACGTCTACGCTGAGCCCAGCGTGATCAGTGGCAGGAGCGAAATAATTCGGAAATGAACAAGTTGCTCAGAACTAGCCTGGTCCGGTAGTCAATCTACGTTGATCCCAGCCTGATCGGTGACGGGAGGGGATGAATCTGTCCTCAATGTCGGAGCGGGCGAATAAAGCGAGGTCCTCGCGTTGCCAACGCCGCGTTGAATTATTTCGCTCCTGCCACTGATCACGCTGGGCTCAGCGTAGACGTATTATTGGACCCCGGATAATTTGTTAACCCTGGATTTACCTTCCCTCCCCCACCCCCGCTGATCACGCTGGAAACGCGCTCTCCTGAGCATGGACTACGTAACACTAGTTGACCATCTAACCCTAATTGTGCTATACTGAATCAGAAGTACCCCTCAACTGAGCCCGTAATCTCCCGCTCCACGGGACGTCCATCCTGACACCCGTCTAAATCCTTAATTATCGGATTTTTCCGCCACACTCTTCCACCTATCTGTGGCCAAACGCACTGCCTCCAGCCCTGCTTCTGTCCTGATGATGATCCTAAATCTTACGGATCGAAACGCTGTCGACTATCCAGGGAGACTCTAGGCGCTTTTCGCACAGTGGTTACCGCAAAAATTGAAAATAAATAACATTCTTCTGAAACTAATTTAAAACCACTCTGCTGTTTTTATTCACTGTACATAATTGTTCACTATACACCTTGCGCCGTCCACGCTGCTCTCACTGTCACTTGCGTCGCCGTAGTGTCACTCACTTTGCACTCGTGCACCTTGTACAACCTTGGGCTGTCACGTTTTATTTAATAATTGCAGTGTTGATATTAACTGTTAATTATGTTTTTTCCTCTAACTTTTGGAATGTTTATAACATGATGCCTTGGGCACATAGATAATCAAATTGAGTCTCCTTTTTCTGTTTGGATAATACTGTACAGATATCCTTAAAAACTGTCTACAAATAACTACCGGTTGGGATATTGTTCCTTATATATAATTCTCTACCCCAATCCCAACATGGTTGATGGGTTTATACTCCTGTTAACTTCTACAATAAAGTCCACAAAAGCATCACAGGCCACCAACCACTTATACCCACTTCAAAATTTTTAATTGTACAAACTAAAATAGCCACCAGCGATACCCCTCCTGCCCCTAGAAGATACCAAGACGTAGAAATATCTGAACATTTAGCAATGACACATGAGGAACCTTTCCTTTTACATGACAAACTAAACAATGAAAAACAAATCCTATTATTCTCTACACGAGGGGAGTTGGGGAGAGGAGTTGGCCTAACGACTAGGGTAGTTGACCTCGAATCTGGGGAACTGGGCTCAAGTCTCGCCAATGACGCTGAACATCTCGCCTTGCCTAACAAAAATGAATGTGCCCTCATGTAATGCAACTGGTACTATGTAAAGCGCTCTGATACCCGATTTGGGTCAAGTTTGCGCTATGTAAAACTCGGTAAAACAAAAAAAAGCAGCAAATAACATACAAAAAGACAGTCATTGTCAAACCAGGATGATGGATGGGACCTTCAAAATTTTTCACAAACCATTTACTCAGAAATACACTCTACGTGATGACTATCAAAACACAAATATCCCTTTTATATTTCTAATACACAACCAAATAAACAAAGCAGCGTTTACCATAAACTTTTAAACCACATTATAAATAAAACAAATAACTACTACCAACAACAAATAATCATAGATTTGTAGAAAGCCATGATTCAAATCATTTTAAAAATGTACCCCCACACAGCCATACAGTATTGTTACTATAATTTCCAGAGTAGTGAGAATCTGCCTTTCCCCCCTTCCGTTTGTGTGATAAAGTATAATTTCAATCACAGCATATGGAGACACCCCAAACCATCTACACGAAGTGGCAGATTACGATATCGTTGGCAAACTGTTCCGAACGAATCAGTCTTGGAATCGTTGCCGAACGAATCGGTTCCTGTGAGTCCAAATGACCGATTACGATGCTTCTCAACACCGTTCAGTCGGCCTCACATTGAGTTCAATGGGAGTCAATGTTTAGAATGAGAACACAGGCTCCCATTGAAAAAATTGGTGGTTGGGGAAAACCTTACACCCTGTGGCAGGTACCCAATGATGCCTGCCACATTTTGCACGGTTAGAAAGAGGTGTCCTTTGGGAACTCCCACAGCCCCATCCGGACGCCTCCATGTGAAGAGGTCCTGCAACGGGCACCCAAAGACAGATTCCGACACCCATTTTGTGTCGGGCAGACCGAATCGAAACAGCTGTATGAAAGACTAGGGCTGTCACGCTGCCTTTCATGAGAATACCAGAATAACATGGAACCGGATGGCCGGAGGAACATGGCGGCGGGCTGACGCCGGTCGCGGGAGCTCCGGGAGCAGCGAGGCATACATTATCATTATGCGGAGTTTTGGGGAGAGGGTGCCTGTGCTGGGTCTCCAAAGCAGGGGTAGTCCATCCTGTAAAAAACCGATGCCAGTTGCGCTCCCAGTCAGAGCCTAAGACCAAAGGGGGTCAGTATTCCGCAGAGTGCACGGGAGGGGTGGTCCCCACGACTCCACACAAGAGGAAGGCCACCAAATCAGGGGATATCTAGAAGCCAAGGGTGTCTAAAGCTACCCGCCCCCATGAAAAACTAACCCTCACTTAAATCTTACTTCAAGATAATGGAGCACGCAGTGATTTCCAAAGGAGCCAACCCCAGCTCCACTGCAGAGTCCACCTTCAATTTTTCTTGAGAACCGCTTTTCTCCTCTCATGAAGATTTCAGCATTGGAGAAAGGTACCGTTGCTGCTTTCGGGGGTAATTAATTAAAACCTCCTTCTGGCGATACTTCTCCAGTGCCAGATCAGTCCTGTGTTTCAGCTATCATTTCTGCCACCATCGATACTGTTGCCGCCACTACTCCTTTTCCACCAGCTCTATCAGCATCATCAGCACTCTCATCTATTGCAGTTAGTGGTTGTGATTTAGCAGCAAGAAAGGAAGTATACGAAGGCCCTGTAACGCAGGCTTCGGGGGGGGAGAGAAAAGACAGTAGTCAGTCGCAGCTTGAGTCCTTGCTTCAATCCCTAAGGGGTGATCTGCTCTCTAAGTTTGAAATATATAGAAGAGGCAAATCACAAGGGGATCCATGAGAAGGGTGAAGCCCTAGAGTCGAAACTGGATGATATTTGTGCACGAACTGGGACTCTCGAACTTGAAGTTAAATCCCTTTCAGAATCCGTCCAGGGGAATACAAAGGATATAGAGGCCTTAAAAGCTCCAAATAGATCTTTACAGACTGTCGTGGAGAGGCTTGAAATGCAAGCACAGAGAAATAACCTGAGAATCCTCAAAATACCAGAGGGGGCAGAGAAGGGGGGCATCAAGGCATTTGTGTGTAAACTTTTAAGGGAGGGAGTGCTGAAAGACAGAGTAGACATTGATCTCGAGTCAGAAATTCAGAGTGCACAGAGATCCCTTTAAGTTGCTGCCTGATAGGACAGCCCCCAGGAAAATATTAGTTAACTTCCAGACGTATATGGTCAAAGAACTGATCCTGAGGATAGCCTTGACTGAGACGGCATTGCATTTTGACTCTGGGCTTTATCAAATTCGCTCCGATCTTGGAAAAAGAACAGCGCAAAGGCAATCAAGCTGGGCTCTAGAATGCCAGAACTGAGGAGTATGGGGGCCCATGTTCAAAGGAAATTTCCTGCATTACTGAAAGTAATGTGGAAAAATAAGATGCACAGCTCCCCAGAAGATGTAGATGCCCTTTTGGCCCAGATGAGGGGGTAGTTATAATTGTTTAGGGATCCGTTACGCTCCCTTGTAGAGATGGATTGAATATGGGGGAAAATGTAACTTAAACAAATTAGAAACAAAAACAATTACACACAGATAGTACGGGGTCAGGGCTTACTGGGTAGTGGTTAGATTCTTATTCTGAATGGGTAAGGTGCCTTTGCTGCTTCGGAGGGGTGGGGGGGGGTCCCAAACAGGCGGTTTCTTTATCGCCAAGGGATAAAAGTGGGGTTCCTCATGGAAGAGCGAGGGAGGGGTGCACAGGGTGCAAGGGGAGAAAAATAGATACATGTGTCCTCATACGAGTAAACAGCAAAACACACAGGATAATTGACGGAATGTTGCAGAATGGTAAAACATTCAACCCCAGTCACAGATCTGGGTTTAATCCATCGTTATTTTGCTCACCAAGCCACCCCAGTTCAGACAAGGCCATATGCAAATCAGTCTTTACCCTGTGCCTCATGGGAACAGTCCATCCCGAACTCCCGGGTGGTGTGGAGTGCAAAAATAGGATGGATTTAGGCCCAGATCTCTGTACTGGTGTGAATGTATGACATGGTTCTGCATTCTGTCCATCAACTGTTGTTTTTGCATTTGTCACCCCGAGTGGGATGGGTATGCTCAGACGTGAGTCCCATGCTCTCCACACCACTGGAGTCAACCTATCCTGGCTGAAGACGGCTGATAGCCAGAAACCGGTCCTAGGATGCTTGATTGCGGTCGAGGAAAGACATGGCTTGGCAGTTCGGGCTGGACTGTTCCCATGAGGCACAGGGTCAAGGCTGATTTGCATATGGTCATGTCTGAACTGGGGTGGTGTGGAGTGCAAACAAAACGATGGATTTAGCCCTAGATCTCTGTACTGAGGTGAATGTATGACATTATTCTGCATTCTGTCCATCAACTGTTGTTTTTGCATTTGTCACCTCGAGTGGGATGGGTATGCTCAGACGTGAGAACCATGCTCTCCACACCACTGGAGTAAAGCTATCCTGGCTGAAGACAGCTGATAGCCAGAAACCGGTCCTAGGATGCTTGATTCCGGTCCAGGAAAGACATGGCTTGGCAGTTCGGGCTGGACTGTTCCCATGAGGCACAGGGTCAAGGCTGATTTGCCTATGTTCATGTCTGAACTGGGGTGGTGTGGAGTGCAAAAAAACGATGGATTTAGGCGCAGATCTCTGTACTGGGGTGCATGTGTGACATTGTTCAGCATTCTGTCCATCAAATGCTGTTTTTGCATTGGTCACCCCGAGTGGGCTGGGTATGCTCAGACGTGATTCCCATGCACTCCACACCACTGGAGTCAAGCTATCCTGGCTGAAGACGGCTGATAGCCAGAAACCGGTCCTAGGATGTTTGATTCCGGTCCAGGAAAGACATGGCTTGGCAGTTCGGGCTGGACTGTTCCCATAAGGCACAGGGTCAAGGCTGATTTGCATATGGTCATGTCTGAACTGGGGTGGTGTGGAGTGCAAAAAAACGGTGGATTTAGGCCCAGATCTCTGTACTGGGGTGAATGTATGACATTGTTATGCATTCTGTCCATCAACTGTTGTTTTTGCATTTGTCACCCCGAGTGGGATGGGTATGCTCAGACGTGAGTCCCATAATCTCCACACCACTGGAGTCAAGCTATCCTGGCTGAAGACAACTGATAGCCAGAAACCGGTCCTAGGATGCTTGATTCCGGACCAGGAAAGACATGGCTTGGCAGTTTGGGCTGGACTGTTCCCATGAGGCACAGGGTCAAGGCTGATTTGCATATTGTCATGTCTGATATGGGGTGGTGTTGTAGAGTGCAAAAAAACGATGGATTTAGGCCCAGATCTCTGTACTGGGGTGATTGTTTGACATTGTTCTGCATTCTGTCCATCAACTGTTGTTTTTGCATTTGTCAGCCCGAGTGGGATAGGTATGCTCAGACGTGAGTCCCATGCTCTCCACACCACTGGAGTCAAGCTATCCTGGCTGAAGACGGCTGATAGCCAGGAACCGGTCCTAGGATGCTTGATTCCGGTCCAGGAAAGACATGGCTTGGCAGCTCGGGTTGGACTGTTCCCATGAGGCACAGGGTCAAGGCTGATTTGCATATGGTCATGTCTGAACTGGTGTGGTGTGGAGTGCAAAAAAACGATGGATTTAGGCCCAGATCTCTGTACTGGGGTGAATGTAGACATTGTTCTGCATTCTGTCCATCAACTGTTGTTTTTGCACTCATACGAGTAAAAGCAGAACATGTTAGCTCAAGTTGGGATGTTTTTTGGTTTGAATATGAGTAGGTCGAACAAAATGAAATTCCTCTCTTGGAATGTGAATGGTCTAAGGAATAGTAGGAAACTATCCCGGGTTTCTGAGTTTTTAAACAATAGTAAGGCTCACATCTGCCTGTTAGAGGAAACCCATCTAGAGGCCCATGAATGCAATCAGGGGTTCAGTAAGCTTAGTAGGATTCAGGATGTGCTATGCTCTAAACAAAGGGGTTGTACGAAAGGGGTAGCACTGAATATAAGAGGCAATATGGGGATTAAGGTTGAAAAACTAGATACAGACCAGTCAGGGAGGTGGCTGGTGGCTACCCTGAAAATCTGTGGTTCACCGATAGTCTGTGCGGCCTATTATGGGCCGAACGAAGACATCTCGGGGGCTCTCTTAAATCTAGAGACCAGCTTTCTAAATTCATCTGCTCCTGTCATAATTGGAGACGATTTTAATCTGGTACTTGATAAGCAGTTAGACTGGACTTCTAAAGCAAAACATATTATTTCACCCAGAACATTTCCTGTGCTCAAAAATGTCATTAATGAGTTTAATCTGTTAGACATTTGGAACTTAAGGGAATTTTCCTTCTATAGCAAAAAATATAAACACCATTCCAGAATTTACTATTTTTTGGTGGATCAGAGTATGTTCTCAGAGCTCGAGTCTATAGCTTATATTCCAGTGACTTTATCAGATCATTCTGCTTTTGAGCTGGTACTTAACTTTAATCATAAAGAGTGCCAGAGGAGGTGGACTCTGGATAGGACTTTGCTACTAAATGAGGGGGTGAGGTCTGAGCTTGAAGTAAAAACTGAAGAATTTTTCAGGCTTAACACAGATTCTGCCAAAGACCAGACAGTGTGGGAGGCCTTTAAAGCCTACTTGAGGGGACTCTTAAGCTCTGTAATGATTAATAAAAGAAAATCTATGAAAGAGGCTGAAGCAGATAGGCTCATAAGAATTAAGGAAAAGGAGGCCGAGTTACAGCGGGCAGCTCTGGCCTCTCGGAATCTTATGCCGCAGCTGGAGAGAGAGTTGGTGCTTCTTCAGGGACACTTTCAGGCCAATCTACATAAGACCTTGAAGGATAGATGGGATGCCAGCAAACTACAACAATTCACCTATGGTGAAAAATGCGGTTCCCTTTTGGCATGGAAGTCAAGGGCAGATAGGGTCTAAAACCACATACAGAGCCTGGTACAAAGAGGGTCAGGTGCCCTGTTACATGATGATGATAAGATTAGAGAGGAGGCAAGATCATTCATGCATAATTTGTATGAGGAAGATATCGACTTTAGACCGGAGAAAGTCAGGGAGTGGTTAAATTCAAGGGATCTCCCTCAGTTGTCTGAAGCTGATAGGCTGTTTCTGTGCACCAGTATCCCCGAGAGTGAAATTAGAGAACAACTTAAAAAAATGATTAGGGGTAAAGCACCCGGTCCGGATGGACTCCCAATACAGGTCTATCTTGGGCTATTGGACAAGGTGGTGCCAGTTTTAAAAACCATGTTTAATTAAATATACATGTAGGGAGAATACACCCCCTTGTCATGGTCTGAAGCGACGGTGTCATTGATTCTTAAACAGAATAAGGATCCACAGAAAATCGAGGCATATAGACCCATTTCGCTGCTAAATTTTGATCATAAAATCTTTGCCGAGGTACTGGCTGCAAGGGTGGTGAAAATTATTAAGACCATTGTACATCCAGACCAGAGGGGCTTTATACCTGGAAGACAGCTAAATGAGCTCACCTTTCAAGTCATAGGGGCAATAGATGTTGCAATAGATAAAAAGCTGGCACTCACGATAGTTGCAATAGATGCTGCTAAGGCGTTTGATCAGGCAAATTGGTTTTATCTCTGGGAGACTCTGCAAAAATGTGGTTTTCCGAAATATTTTGTGGAGGCTGTCAAATCCCTTTACTTTAACCCCCAAGCAAAAGTTTTAGTTAATGGTGCTCTGACGGAATGGTTCAGTATTTCAAGAGGCACTAGGCAGGGGTGCCCTATGTCATCATTAATATTTAATCTATATATTGAACCTTTCGTATGCTACCTTAGAGCGGATCCCCTCATTAGGCCTTTTAAAATCACAGAACTGGAGCTCAAGTTTGCTCTTTATGCCGACGACCTTCTCCTGTATACCTCTAATCCCGCAGATGCTATACCCAGGCTGTTCGAATTGGCTGAGAAATTCGGTGAAGTCTCAGGCTATAAAATCAATAAAGAAAAAACTGAAATAATGGGATGGAACTGTGCGAATACAATACAGGGGGCAAAGTGTAAAATGAGATACCTTGGGATCCAACTAGCCCGGAAGCTGGTAGATATATCAAAGATCAGCTGGAAGAAGGTGTCTAAAGAGGTTGGCAGCCTATTGTTGCACTGGGCAAATCTCCCCTTGAACATCTATGGGAGGGTCAACCTCATCAAAATGATAGTTTTGCCCAAATTACCTTTTTTTTTAAATTTGATTCCACTATCCTTTAGCACTAAGGACATCGCCATACTACAAGGCAAAATTGGGTCTTTTATATGGGCCACAAAAACCCCGAGAGTCGCCTGGAAAAAGCTCAAGAGAGGGTTAAAGTTGGGGGGACTTGCTTTACCCGACTTACTTTCCTGTTGCCATGCTTTCCATTTTGGCTAAAAACATGGATTCTTCTTCTCTTGTTCTAATATTCCAGGCCATGTTACATGATGTTCCGCTGGGAAAGGAGTTCTTTCTTTACAAATTTGGCAATCCCAAGTTCTACAAGAAGGTCCGACTTAAGACCCTGCAAGCAGCACTAAATAACTGGATTTATATCAGAAGGGTTCTGAAAATTCCATACTATACTGCAAAGGCCCCAATCTGGGGTTCCCCCAGCACCCCTGAATGCCTTCAGGACTAACTTTGCCAACCACTTAGATTAGCTGGTATCAGACTTTGGAGAGATCTACGGAAGTATTCACAACTGATTAGCTGGTAGTCAATCTCAAGTCTGACTTGCGGGACACTGACAAGATTTAAGTTCTACCAGTTATCCGCATGGTGGACAACGCAGTCGTGGGGCAACTACGATGCAAGTCTGAAATTCGATTCAGTCCCCAGAATGGGTACATGAAAGCGGGAAGTTTCATTCTGGTACTGGGCCCTTCTGAAAGCTGGGGATTGCGTGGCATTGGAGGCTGGGAAACTCTGTGGCATTGTTTTGCAGGGGATGTGGAGGGAATGTGGAAACTTTGTTGTGACTCTTTCATTATGTTGCAGGCAGTGGTGAAAACAGCCACACTCAGGAGGAATCATCTTTATACTGCCTACAGAGTTTACTGGACTCCTAGGAAACTGTCCAAAGTAACCGGGAGCGTCTATAACTGCCCCAGATGTAGGTACCCAGCCGCAGATGACTTGCACATGTTTGTGGATTGTCCGAGAATCAAGCTCTTCTGGACTGAAGTATGTGGTTTTCTTGAGGATGTGTTGCTCCAGCGGATTGAAGTTAGCCCAAGGTTAATCTTTTTTGGTTTTATGTTGGATTATTGTATGAGTGCTCCAGCTTCCAAACTTGTGTTCTATGTAATAATCATCGCCAGAAGGGAAATTTGTAGAGCTTGGAAATCTGGAATCCGCCCCTCCTTTGGGGACTGTCTGAAGCATATTATTTTGACCAGTCAATTTGATATGGCCTGCGACGAAACCAGCATATGTAAGATATGGGCGGCTCTAGTGGCCTGGAGGGCCTATGATTATGCCAGCGACTGCTAGTCCGGTACTTCTTAGTAACACACTGTTTTCCAGGTGCTGTGAACGGGAGTGGGACTAGGAAACAGTCTCATCTCTAGAAGTACTCTGCTACCCTTCCATAGGCATTATACAAGGGTGGATATAAAATTTGCCTGCTTGTAAGGTGTGGAGGAATTCCATCTAGAGCATTCCTGACAGCATGTATAGGGACAAAAAGAAAAGAAAAAAAAGAATGCCTTTCGTAACCGATTTGGGCTGCCCAAATAGTTTTTGATAGATTTAGGCCCAGATCTCTGTACTGCGGTGAATGTATGACATTGTTCTGCATTCTGTCCATCAATTGTTCTATTTGTATTTGTCACCCCAAGTGGGACGAGTATGTCCAGACGTGGGTCCTGTGCTCCCCATGCCACTGCAGTCAAGCTATCCTGGCTGATGAGGGGTGAAACCCCAAAACCGGTCCTTATAGGCTTGTTTCCAGTCCAGTGAGGACCTGGCCTGGCAGTTCGGGCTGGACTGTTTCCATTGGGTGCAGGGTCAAAACGTATTTGCATATGGCTGGGTTCAAACTGGAATGGCATGGGGATCAAAAAAACGATGGATTAAGGCCCAGATATCTGTACTGGGGTGAATATATGAAATTGTTCTGCATTCTGTCCATCAATTGTTCTTTTTCACATATGTCACCCTGAGTGGGATGGGTATGCCCAGACGTGGGTCCCATGCTCTCCATGCCACTGGAGTCAAGCTATCCTGGCTGATGAGTGGTGAATCCCCAACACCGATCCTAGGATGCTTGCTTCAAGTCCAGTGAGGGCCTGGCAGTTCAGGCTGGACTGATCCCATTGTGTGCAGGGTCAAGACTGATTTGCATATGGCTGGGTTCAAACTGGAATGGCATAGGGAGCAAAAAATATGGATTTCAGGGCCAGATCTCTGTACTGGGGTGAATGTATGACATTGTTCTGCATTCTGTCCATCAACTGTTGTTTTTGCATTTGTCACCCCGAGTGGGATGGGTATTTTCAGATGTGAGTCCCATGCTCTCCACACCACTGGAGTCACGCTATCCTGGCTGAAGATGTCTGATAGCCAGAAACCGGCCCTATGATGCTTGATTCCGGTCCAGGAAAGACACGGCTTGGCAGATCCGGCTGGACTGTTCCCATGAGGCACAGGGTCAAGGCTGATTTGCATATGGTCATGTCTGAACTGGGGTGGTGTGGAGTGCAAACAAAACGATGGATTTAGGCCTAGATCTCTGTACTGGGGTGAATGTATGACATTATTCTGCATTCTGTCCATCAACTGTTGTTTTTGCATGTGTCACCTCGTGTGGGATGGGTATGCTCAGACGTGAGAACCATGCTCTCCACACCACTGGAGTAAAGCTATCCTGGCTGAAGACGGCTGATAGCCAGAAACCGGTCCTAGGATGCTTGATTCCGGTCCAGGAAAGACACGGCTTGGCAGTTCCGGCTGGACTATTCCCATGAGGCACAGGGTCAAGGCTGATTTGCATATGGTCATGTCTGAACTGGGGTGGAGTGGAGTGCAAACAAAACGATGGATTTAGGCCTAGATCTCTGTACTGGGGTGAATGTATGACATTATTCTGCATTCTGTCCATCAACTGTTGTTTTTGCATTTGTCACCTCGAGTGGGATGGGTATGCTCAGACGTGAGAACCATGCTCTCCACACCACTGGAGTAAAGCTATCCTGGCTGAAGACGGCTGATAGCCAGAAACCGGTCCTAGGATGCTTGATTCCGGTCCAGGAAAGACATGGCTTGGCAGTTCGGGCTGGACTGTTCCCATGAGGCACAGGGTCAAGGCTGATTTGCCTATGTTCATGTCTGAACTGGGGTGGTGTGGAGTGCAAAAAACCTATGGATTTAGGCCCAGATCTCTGTATTGGGGTGCATGTGTGACATTGTTCAGCATTCTGTCCATCAACTGTTGTTTTTGCATTTGTCACCCCGAGTGGGCTGGGTATGCTCAGACGTGAGTCCCATGCACTCCACACCACTGGAGTCAAGCTATCCTGGCTGAAGACGGCTGATAGCCAGAAACCGGTCCTAGGATGTTGGATTCCGGTCCAGGAAAGACATGGCTTGGCAGTTCGGGCTGGACTGTTCCCATGAGGCACAGGGTCAAGGCTGATTTGCATATGGTCATGTCTGAACTGGGGTGGTGTGGAGTGCAAAAAAACGGTGGATTTAGGCCCAGATCTCTGTACTGGGGTGAATGTATGACATTGTTATGCATTCTGTCCATCAACTGTTGTTTTTGCATTTGTCACCCCGAGTGGGATGGGTATGCTCAGACGTGAGTCCCATAATCTCCACACCACTGGAGTCAAGCTATCCTGGCTGAAGACAACTGATAGCCAGAAACCGGTCCTAGGATGTTTGATTCCGGTCCAGGAAAAACATGGCTTGGCAGTTTGGGCTGGACTGTTCCCATGAGGCACAGGGTCAAGGCTGATTTGCATATGGTCATGTCTGAACTGGGGTGGTGTGGAGTGCAAAAAAACGGTGGATTTAGGCCCAGTTCTCTGTACTGGGGTGAATGTATGACATTGTTATGCATTCTGTCCATCAACTGTTGTTTTTGCATTTGTCACCCCGAGTTGGATGGGTATGCTCAGACGTGAGTCCCATAATCTCCACACCACTGGAGTCAAGTTATCCTGGCTGAAGACAACTGATAGCCAGAAACCGGTCCTAGGATACTTGATTCCGGTCCAGGAAAGACATGGCTTGGCAGTTTGGGCTGGAATGTTCCCATGAGGCACAGGGTCAAGGCTGATTTGCATATGATCATGTCTGAACAGGGGTGGTGTTGTAGAGTGCAAAAAACCGATGGATTTAGGCCCAGATCTCTGTACTGGGGAGATCGTTTGACATTGTTCTGCATTCTGTCCATCAACTGTTGTTTTTGCATTTGTCACCCCGAGTGGGATAGGTATGCTCAGACGTGAGTCCCATGCTCTCCACACCACTGGAGTCAAGCTATCCTGGCTGAAGACGGATGATAGCCAGGCACCGGTCCGAGGATGCTTGATTCCGGTCCAGGAAAGACATGGCTTGGCAGTTCGGGCTGGACTGTTCCCATGAGGCACAGGGTCAAGGCTGATTTGCATATGGTCATGTCTGAACTGGGGTGGTGTGGAGTGCAAAAAAACGGTGGATTTAGGCCCAGATCTCTGTACTGGGGTGAATGTATGACATTGTTATGCATTCTGTCCATCAACTGTTGTTTTTACATTTGTCACCCCGAGTGGGATGGGTATGCTCAGACGTGAGTCCCATAATCTCCACACCACTGGAGTCAAGCTATCCTGGCTGAAGGCAACTGATAGCCAGAAACCGGTCCTAGGATGCTTGATTCCGGTCCAAGAAAGACATGGCTTGGCAGTTTGGGCAGGACTGTTCCCATGAGGCACAGGGTCAAGGCTGATTTGCATATGGTCATGTCTGAACAGGGGTGGTGTTGTAGAGTGCAAAAAACCGATGCATTTAGGCCCAGATCTCTGTACTGGGGTGCATGTGTGACATTGATCAGCATTCTGTCCATCAACTGTTGTTTTTGCATTGGTCACCCCGAGTGGGCTGGGTATGCTCAGACGTGAGTCCCATGCACTCCACACCACTGGAGTCAAGCTATCCTGGCTGAAGGCGGCTGATAGCCAGAAACCGGTCCTAGGATGTTTGATTCCGGTCCAGGAAAGACATGGCTTGGCAGTTTGGGCTGGACTGTTCCCATGAGGCACAGGGTCAAGGCTGATTTGCATATGGTCATGTCTGAACTGGGGTAGTGTGGAGTGCAAAAAAACGGCTGATTTAGGCCCAGATCTCTGTACTGGGGTGAATGTATGACATTGTTATGCATTCTGTCCATCAACTGTTGTTTTTGCATTTGTCACCCCGAGTGGGATGGGTATGCTCAGACGTGAGTCCCATAATCTCCACACCACTGGAGTCAAGTTATCCTGGCTGAAGACAACTGATAGCCAGAAACCGGTCCTAGGATGCTTGATTCCGGTCCAGGAAAGACATGGCTTGGCAGTTTGGGCTGGACTGTTCCCATGAGGCACAGGGTCAAGGCTGATTTTCATATGATCATGTCTGAACAGGGGTAGTGTTGTAGAGTGCAAAAAAACGATGGATTTAGGCCCAGATCTCTGTACAGGGGTGAATGTATGACATTGTTCTGCATTCTGTCCATCAACTGTTGTTTTTGCACTCATACGAGTAAAAGCAGAACAGGTTAGCTCAAGTTGGGATGTTTTTTGGTTTGCATATGAGTAGGTCGAACAAAATTAAATTCCTCTCTTGGAATGTGAATGGTCTAAGGAATAGTAGGAAACTATCCCGGGTTTCTGAGTTTTTAAACAATAGTAAGGCTCACATCTGCCTGTTAGAGGAAACCCATCTAGAGGCCCATTAATGCAATCAGGGGTTCAGTAAGCTTAGTAGGATTCAGGATGTGCTATGCTCTAAACAAAGGGGTTGTACGAAAGGGGTAGCACTGATTATAAGAGGCAATATGGGGATTAAGGTTGAAAAACTAGATACAGACCAGTCAGGGAGGTGGCTGGTGGCTACCCTGAAAATCTGTGGTTCACCGATAGTCTGTGCGGCCTATTATGGGCCGAACGAAGACATCTCGGGGGCTCTCTTAAATCTAGAGACCAGCTTTCTAAATTCATCTGCTCCTGTCATAATTGGAGACGATTTTAATCTGGTACTTGATAAGCAGTTAGACTGGACTTCTAAAGCAAAACATATTATTTCACCCAGAAAATTTCCTGTGCTAAAAAATGTCATTAATGAGTTTAATCCGTTAGACATTTGGAACTTAAGGGAATTTTCCTTCTATAGCAAAAAATATAAACACCATTCCAGAATTTACTATTTTTTGGTGGATCAGAGTATGTTCTCAGAGCTCGAGTCTATAGCTTATATTCCAGCGACTTTATCAGATCATTCTGCTTTTGAGCTGGTACTTAACTTTAATCATAAAGAGTGCCAGAGGAGGTGGACTCTGGATAGGACTTTGCTACTAAATGAGGGGGTGAGGTCTGAGCTTGAAGTAAAAACGGAAGGATTTTTCAGGCTTAACACAGATTCTGCTAAAGACCAGACAGTGTGGGAGGCCTTTAAAGCCTATTTGAGGGGACTCTTAAGCTCTGTAATGATTAATAAAAGAAAATCTATGAAAGAGGTTGAAGCAGATAGGCTCAGGAGAATTAAGGAAAAGGAGGCCGAGATACAGCGGGCAGCTCTGGCCTCTCGGAATCTTATGCCGCAGCTGGAGAGAGAGTTGGTGCTTCTTCAGGGACACTTTCAGGCCAATCTACATAAGACCTTGAAGGATAGATGGGATGCCAGCAAACTACAACAATTCACCTATGGTGAAAAATGCGGTTCCCTTTTGGCATGGAAGTCAAGGGCAGATAGGGTCTGAAACCACATACAGAGCCTGGTACAAAGAGGGTCAGGTGCCCTGTTACATGATGATGATAAGATTAGAGAGGAGGCAAGATCATTCATGCATAATTTGTATGAGGAAGATATCGACTTTAGACCGGAGAAAGTCAGGGAGTGGTTAAATTCAAGGGATCTCCCTCAGTTGTCTGAAGCAGATAGGCTGTTTCTGTGCACCAGTATCCCCGAGAGTGAAATTAGAGAACAACTTAAAAAAATGATTAGGGGTAAAGCACCCGGTCCGGATGGACTCCCAATACAGGTCTATCTTGGGCTATTGGACAAGGTGGTGCCAGTTTTAAAAACCCTGTTTAATCAAATATACATGTAGGGAGAATACACCCCCTTGTCATGGTCTGAAGCGACGGTGTCATTGATTCTTAAACAGAATAAGGATCCACAGAAAATCGAGGCATATAGACCCATTTCGCTGCTAAATTCTGATCATAAAATCTTTGCCGAGGTACTGGCTGCAAGGGTGGTGAAAATTATTAAGACCATTGTACATCCAGACCAGAGGGGCTTTATACCTGGAAGACAGCTAAATGAGCTCAGGTCATAGGGGCAATAGATGTTGCAATAGATAAAAAGCTGGCACTCACGATAGTTGCAATAGATGCTGCTAAGGCGTTTGATCAGGCAAATTGGTTTTATCTCTGGGAGACTCTGCAAAAATGTGGTTTTCCGAAATATTTTGTGGAGGCTGTCAAATCCCTTTACTTTAACCCCCAAGCAAAAGTTTTAGTTAATGGTGCTCTGACGGAATGGTTCAGTATTTCAAGAGGCACTAGGCAGGGGTGCCCTCTGTCATCATTAATATTTAATCTATATATTGAACCTTTCGTATGCTACCTTAGAGTGGATCCCCTCATTAGGCCTTTTAAAATCGCAGAACTGGAGCTCAAGTTTGCTCTTTATGCCGACGACCTTCTCCTGTGTACCTCTAATCCCACAGATGCTATACCCAGGCTGTTCGAATTGTCTGAGAAATTCGGTGAAGTCTCAGGCTATAAAATCAATAAAGAAAAAACTGAAATAATGGGATGGAACTGTGCGAATACAATACAGGGGCAAAGTGTAAAATGAGATGCCTTGGGATCCAAGTAGCCCAGAAGCTGGTAGATATATCAAAGATCAGCTGGAAGAAGGTGTCTAAAGAGGTTGGCAGCCCATTGTTGCACTGGGCAAATCTCCCCTTGAACATCTATGGGAGGGTCAACCTCATCAAAATGATAGTTTTGCCCAAATTACCTTTTTTTTTAATTTGATTCCACTATCCTTTAGCACTAAGGACATCGCCATACTACAAGGCAAAATTGGGTCTTTTATATGGGCCACAAAAACCCAGAGAGTCGCCTGGAAAAAGCTCCAGAGAGGGTTAAAGTTGGGGGGACTTGCTTTACCCGACTTACTTTCCTGTTGCCATGCTTTCCATTTTGGCTAAAAACATGGATTCTTCTTCTCTTGTTCTAATATTCCAGGCCATGTTACATGATGTTCCGCTGGGAAAGGAGTTCTTTCTTTACAAATTTGGCAATCCCAAGTTCTACAAGAAGGTCCGACTTAAGACCCTGCAAGCAGCACTAAATAACTGGATTTATATCAGAAGGGTTCTGAAAATTCCATACTATACTGCAAAGGCCCCAATCTGGGGTTCCCCCAGCACCCCTGAATGCCTTCAGGACTAACTTTGCCAACCACTTAGATTAGCTGGTATCAGACTTTGGAGAGATCTACGGAAGGATTCACAACTGATTAGCTGGGAGACAATCTCAAGTCTGACTTGCGGGACACTGACAAGATTTAAGTTCTACCAGTTATCCGCATGGTGGACAACGCAGTCGTGGGGCAACTACGATGCAAGGCTCGAAATTCGATTCAGTCCCCAGAATGGGTACATGGAAGCGGGAAGTTTCATTCTGGTACTGGGCCCTTCTGAAAGCTGGGGATTGCGTGGCATTGGAGGCTGGGAAACTCTGTGGCAGTGTTTTGGAGGGGATGTGGAGGGAATGTGGAAACTTTGTTGTGACTCTTTCATTATGTTGCAGGCAGTGGTGAAAACAGCCACCCTCAGGAGGAATCATCTTTATACTGCCTACATAGTTTACTGGACTCCTAGGAAACTGTCCAAAGTAACCGGGAGGGTCTATAACTGCCTCAGATGTCGGTACCCAGCCGCAGATGACTTGCACATGTTTGTGGATTGTCCGAGAATCAAGCTCTACTGCACTGAAGTATGTGGTTTTCTTGAGGATGTGTTGCTCCAGCGGATTGAAGTTAGCCCAAGGTTAATCTTTTTTGGTTTTATGTTGGATTATTGTATGAGCGCTCCAGCTTCGAAACTTGTGTTCTATATGATAATCATCGCCAGAAGGGAAATTTGTAGAGCTTGGAAATCTGAAATCCGCCCCTCCTTTGGGGACTGTCTGAAGCATATTATTTTGACCAGTCAATTTGATATGGCCTGTGACGAAACCAGCATATGTAAGATCTAGGCGGCTCTAGTGGCCTGGAGGGAGAAGTAAATTTGGTCCTATGATTATGCCAGGGACTACTAGTCCAGTACTCCTTAGTAACACACTGTCTTCCAGGTGCTGTGAATGGGAGTGGGACTTGGAAACAGTCTCATCTCTAGAAGTACTCTGCTACCCTTCCATAGGCATTATACAAGGGTGGATATAAAATTTGCCTGTTTGTAAGGTGTGGAGGAATTCCATCTAGAGCATTCCTGACAGCATGTATAAGGACAAAAAGAAAAGAAAATAAAAGAATGCCTTTGGTAACCGATTTGGGCAGCCCAAATAGTTTTTGATAGATTTAGGCCCAGATCTCTGTACTGCGGTGAATGTATGACATTGTTCTGCATTCTGTCCATCAATAGTTCTATTTGCATTTGTCACCCCAAGTGGGACGAGTATGTCCAGACGTGGGTCCTGTGCTCCACCATGCCACTGCAGTCAAGCTATCCTAGCTGATGAGGGGTGAAACCCCAAAACCGGTCCTTATAGGCTTGTTTCCAGTCCAGTGAGGACCTGGCCTGGCAGTTCGGGCTGGACTGTTTCCATTGGGTGCAGGGTCAATACTGATTTGCATATGGCTGGGTTCAAACTGGAATGGCATGGTGAGCAAAAAAACGATGGATTAAGGCCCAGATATCTGTACTGGGGTGAATATATGACATTGTTCTGCATTCTGTCCATCAATTGTTCTTTTTCACATATGTCACCCTGAGTTGGATGGGTATGCCCAGACGTGGGTCCCATGCTCTCCATGCCACTGGAGTAAAGCTATCCTGGCTGATGAGTGGTGAATCCCCGACACCGGTCCTAGGATGCTTGCTTCAAGTCCAGTGAGGGCCTGGCAGTTCAGGCTGGACTGATCCCATTGTGTGCAGGGTCAAGACTGATTTCCATATGGCTGGGTTCAAACTGGAATGGCATAGGGAGCAAAAAAATATGGATTTCAGGGCCAGATCTCTGTACTGGGGTGAATGTATGACATTGTTCTGCATTCTGTTCATCAATTGTTCTTTTTTTTATAGTTTCTGGTCATTGTAATCATTGGGAAATGTGTACGATTCATTCTGCAAAACCGAATCTCATTCGGAGCCTTTCCAAACGACATCGTAATCGCTCCCTAAGTGTAGAATATTCCACAATTTACCTTTGAAATAAACACATGATAGCACTAGCCTATGTCCCTGTCACATAGGTATTTAACCACTACATTTACTAATAAGAAAACCTTTCTACCAATCAAATGAAGAAAAACTGAGCCCCGCTAATGGATTATTTTGAAGACACTTGGATTGTCTATCGCTCTGGACACAGACATCAACCCAAACTCCATTTGACATGGTTGAATGTCTATAACAGCACCTTGGCACAGAAAGTCATAAGCACAATGCAGTGGAAGGATGACACAATGCCTTCCAATCCACACTAGAGAAAACTCAACCTACGCTCTGTAAATATACAGTAGCATTACAAAAAGAGCAAAGTTACCAATATATAGGAATGGAGCAATCTGTTATCCAAATTGCACCTAAACCTGGTAAACAAACTGCAATAATGTATTACATACTACAATTTAAACCCTTTGCTGCTAGGCCTTTATCCCCCACTTCCCCCTGCCCCAAGCCTTTTTTTGGTAATTGGGGATGGTTCGTGCTTAGGCCCCTGTAATTTTTGTCCACGTAAGGTATCCAAGCCAAATTTGCGTCCTTTTCTTCCAATATCTTGAGAATTCTAAAGGTACCCAGGGTTTGTGGATTTGTAGATTCCTCCAGAGGGGACTGATAAATTAGCCAAATACACTTACATTTTTTTCTTCAGAACAATGGGGAAAAAGTGCTGCAGGAGAAATTTCCCTGCAAAAGGTATCAACAAGGGATTTGTAGTGCAAAAATCACCATCTTCCCAGATTTCAGGAACAGGGAGACTTTTGTCAGAAAACCAACATTTTCTAAACCATTTTGGTATTTTACTGAGACATATTGTTCCTATTTTTTGTGCTTTCATCCTCCTTCCAGGTAGAGGTGGGTGTGAAAGCAATAATGGATCCTGAAAAAATAAAAATTTCTGCAATGTAGGCAGACTTCTGAGTTAAGCAAGTGGTCATTTGTGTCGATCCTTCAAGGTTTTTTCTATAGAAACTAACAATTGAAATAAAAAATATTGTAATTGAGTTGAAAAAAACAGCCATTTATACCAACATTTTCACCAGTAACTTCTTCTAAGTATTTCACATTTTTAAAAACAATATACCATTACGTCCGTTGGACCCTTCTAGTTGTGGTGATATATAGGACTTGTACGTTCACCAAGAACCCGAGATACCCAGAGCCAATAACTGAGCTGCATCTTTCAGTGGTTTTTCATTGTGCACCCGGTATAAAGCAAATCATTTGGTAAAATATAAACAGTGAAAAATAGGTTACAAGGAAACCCATATATTTCCGAAATGGGAACAACATATAGAGTTTAGAAGTAGTGGTCATTTGCACATCTCTGAAACTGTGGGTAACCATACAAGCTTATGAATTAGAGGACATTATTCAAAATGGCTTCTTTTTATACATTGTTTTACATTTGGAAGGCTGAAATTCAAAGAAATTCATATGGTAATAACACTTGTTTTACTATTCTGATTTCCCCTATGTCTCCCAATGAAAATGATACCTCACTTGTGTAGGTAGGCCTAGTGCCTGCATCAGGAAACGGGCTACCATGCAACACATGAATATCACATTTTTTCAGTGAAAACAGACCCTTTTTTTGCAATGTGCCTTGCTGTGGATTTTGAACCCTAGCTCTGCCGGCACCTAAGGAAACCTAGCAAACCTATACATTTATGAAAACAAGTCATCCCGAGAAATCCAGGATGGGGTGACTTGTGAGGTTGTGTGGCTCTCACAAGGTTCTGTTACCCAGAATCCCTTGCTAACCTCAAACTTTGCCAAAAAACACATTTTTCTCACATTTCTGTGATGGAAAGTTCTGGAATCAGCAGGGAGCCACAAACCTCCACCCACCCAGCATTTCTTTACGTTTCCCGATAAAAATTGTTCCTCACTTATGGGGTTGGCCTAGTGCCCATAACATGAATTGGTAGAAAACACAACGTGGACACATCACAATTTTCCACAGAAAACGGACCCTTTTTTTGCAATATGCCTAGATGTTGATTTTGAGCTCTAGCTCAGCCAACACCAAGGAAACCTAGCAAACCTATACCTTTTTGAAAACTAAACACCCATCGACATCCAGGATGTTACCCAGAATCTTTTGCAAACCTCAAACTTTGTCAAAGAAACCCACACATTTTACTCACATTTCTGTCATTGGAAGTTGTGGAATATGTGTAGAGTCACAAACTTACATCCACCCAGCCTTTCCACAAGTCTCCTAAAAAAAATAGTACCTCACTTGAGTGGTTAGGCCTAGTGTCCGCAACAGGAATTGGCCCAAAATGTAATGTGGAGATTTCATAATTCTCGATCACAAAAAGTTTCCCTAGGTACCGGCGACACTAGGGCCCAAAATTCACAGCTAGGCTTGTTCCATTAAAGGTCAGGGCCTAGTGGGCTTTCTGCCACCCTGGGGGTGGCAGATCAGGGGCTATTGCCTCGATATGCCAATACGGGGGGGGGGGTAAGAAAGACTGTGGCCATTTTTTGGGAGGGTGGGGCATTGGCATGGCCATTCTGGCAGACCTCCCCTACAGGAGGAAGAAAGACTAAATATACCCATTTAAATATGAATGGAGCAAACACAGTCACAAAAGAGGCCGCTTCCTGCTCCCAACCAGGGTATCCACTTGGGAGGGGTGCCATTGGAAAGGGGACATTCTCCTCTTTTGTATGATACCTCTCCTGTGTGTTTCGGTGCTTAAGAGACCTAAGATAGCCTCATGAGCACCAAAACAGGGAGAATGCAACTAAAGTTTCAGTTTCAATTGTAATGATGTCGGTGCGCCATGCATGCGATCATCATTGCATTGAAAAAAAAAATGCCTCCGGAGGGTGAAAAAAAGGGAGGGATTCAGTGCACTTGTGCACATGAATATATGGCTCCATCATGAGCACACACGCACTGGTGCTCATGACGGACCATTCTGTCATGGGCACCGAAAGGGTTAAAGCCAAACTCTTCATACACAACAAAGGAGTAGATTACTTAGAAATAAGCATATTATACAATAAGTAGTAACCTACCGAAGAGAAGTTTCTTGTGGGCCCAGACTTGAAGCCGTACTATATATACCTCGTTATCACACAGTCTTTTCCCCTGCAGGGAACCACAACGCTGTCGGTACAAAAACCGTGTTGTAATTCTGCATACCATTACCTCGCAAGCCGTAACAACAACTTGCAGATGGGAGGGCGCTGGATGTTGGAATAGTATAATTTGCTATTCCAACTCCAGTCTGTGCTGACAGTAGGGAAGGTGTTTGATTTGAAGTCCAACACCTCCTCCCCCCTCCGCAAGTCGTTGTTCCGACTTGCGGAATAATGGTATGCAAATTACAACGCAGTTGTTGTAACAACTGCATTGTAATTCCCAGCGGGGAAAAAATTTCTTGGTAAACGTCGTTTATCATACAGAATATACAGTGCTTTGAAACCATTAACATCAAACTTGACATTAAAGATCTGCTGAAATCATCGCAAATAACCCTCTTTTGAAGTACCAAGAGTTGTGCAGATTTGAGATCATGTAATACCCATATTGCCACTTCTCTACAGGTTTGCTGTAATATAATTCTTTGAACAAAATCTAAAACAACAGGATAAATCATTTTTATATAAATAATAAACATACTGTTTTATGACATAAGTCTACAAATATATATGAAACCCAATGTTCGTTAGACTGAGATAATATAATATATGAATTACTTACGAAAAGTGTAATCCTCACCAAATAAGAAGCTAAAAAGACTCCATCACGTAACATAAATACAATACATAAACCACACAATTCCAAATCCACCAAAAATTGGAATGATATATTGACCAAAAAGCCCTCAAGATATACAATAACAAGATGAATCTAATAGAGATCCCTAGAAGCAATCCAAAGTATCTAAAACCTAAAAAAGTGTTGGAAAAAAAGAAATGCTCTAGAAACCCTCATGAAAAGGAAATCAATGTAAAAAGCATTGGTTTATTATAAACCAAATGGGATTTAATTTGAAAAACAAAAATAAAACCTGAAAGTCCCAACGTCCACAGCACGTTTGTAGACAAAAACATGTAAAGTAAGGAAGAAACCCCACCCGCAAAACACACTTACATTTCCAAAAATAGATACACATCACACTTAATCATCAAAATAACACAATTTAACATAACATGATGATACATTACCAAAATAGTGTAGGAAACTCCAAAACTACAAACAAGTGAAAAACACTACTATTAATACAACTAAATCTACAAATCAAAATACAAAAAACAATATAACTAACCTCAAGACCGACCTCTTGTATCTCACTAGCCTCATAACCCTTAAAAATGGACTTACCTGCAGCACCTTATCACAACCTAGATCAGGAAATTAGCCTAAAAATGACACAAACAGATTACAACATAGAAGGTATCTGTAATCAAAATTAATGGGAAATAATTTTTTAAATGTTGAATAAATGTATGAAAACATTAGGAATGTTACTAAAGATGAAAAACATGTCAAGAAATAGTGTAAACATGTAACAAAATTGTAAATAATAAATCAAATAATAATATAAATGATATACAATTATTTATTATATCCTATAACAACTTGTGTTAAATGATTTAGAAAATATGTATATGAACAATTTAAGAAATATAAAAAATATTTAAACAATGGAAAAAATGGAAAAGATATAACATGCAAAACTATTTGAATATCATTGACATTTTATATTTAATAAAATTCATTAGAAAAGGTTTGATTCATTTAACTATATATAAGAAATTTATATTTTTAAATTGTAATAGATGTTTCAAAATGTAAAACTTTACATTAAATAATGTTTGAAAACATAAATAAAATGTGAGAAAGTGATTGCCCATGCTCAAGTAATATAGAGAGTGAGCATATTAAATTTAGTGTGCAACATGGACATGTGCAAGTTATTGCTGTTTCTCGTAATTGTGAGAAATCAGAGATTCTGTGCGTGGAAATTACATCTATGGTTGTGTTTGTCATATAGCCCATATGTTGGTGAACAACTGTTGTTTTAATGGAAGCGCTATGCTTTTAATGCGGACAATAGATACCCCAACAACCCTACAGAGTGGCCAGCAACCACAGGGACTGAAAAACACTCAGGGCATTGATTTAACAAGCATTTACAATGCAATGGTCTCGGCAATATTATAGTTAGAGCTGTTGGCATTGCTCTTTTTAAAAAAAAAAATGTTTATCCCTAAATAAATGGCATTGTCATTTCTATTGGCAATAGCTTAATTTTTTGCATATGTGAGACTTATTGCATTAGCAGAGAGAGAGTGAGGTATTTAAATAGAGAGAGAGGTAGTGAAAGAGAGTGAGGTAGTGAGAGAGACAGTGAGGTAGTGAGATAGAGAGAGTTAGGTAGTGAAAGAGTGAGGTAGTGAGGGAGAGGGATGTTGTGAGGTAGTGAGATATAAGCAGAGAATGATGTTGTGAGGTATTGAGATAGAGAGAGAGGTAGTGAAAGAGAGAGTGAAAGTGAGTTAGTGAGATAGAAAGAGAGCGAGTGACGTAGTGAGATAAAGAGTGAGTGAGGTAGTGAGATAGAGAGAGAGAGAGAGAAGTTGTTATGTAGTGAGATAGAGAGTGAGGTAGTGAGAGGGGTGGCAGGCAGGTGACCACAGACCTCTTACCTTGATCCTAGCTCCTATGCCTCGATGCCTCACAGTTTCCGCGGCGTGCCAGTGAGGCTGTGCAGAAGGTGACCAGCAGGAGACCAGACCCTAATCTCTTGAGTGCAATCATACACGGACAGCGGGGCAGAAGGCAATAAAAACACAAGTGCAATCAGGAGGAAGAATCTATCAATGGAGCAACACTCGCCAACGAAAACAGTTAGCAGTGCAAGCTTGTGCAAGTACCTTTATAGAGGGAAGCGCTCCGCAGATAGGTATATGTTGCACCATGCCTCCGCTTAAACGCACACCTTGCCAAAGCACCTAAGAATAAACGCAAGCACTGATCCCAGGCTATGCATGTGCAAGCTGGCCTTGAGCATCAAATGCAAGGAGGAGCGGACGCACAAAGGCAAAGTAGGAGAGCAGTCAGGTACATACAGCTCTTGCAGAGCTTCACATGTACATGGCCCGGGGTCATGCTTTTGCTGAGTGTATCCCGAGAGCCGTCAGTGAGGCAGCACATGCTCATTACACTCATTGTGTGATACGTCACAGCATTGCACTGATCACTGGAAGGTTGCATGCTATGCTGAAGCGATGACGGGCGCCAGTATCTGGAGGGAGGGGGAGGGGGGTTGTGAAGAGCATTAAATTGGAGGGGGGTACAGATGTTCCAGGGAGGGAATTCCAGATGCAGGCTCCACTTTCTCAGAAGCGCCCGTATCCCGCGTCTGACACTGTTCCCTTGGTTCATCGGCGTGAGCCGAGGGTTGGCAATGTGGCCTCAGTGCCTGAAAGTGAGGGTCCTTCTGGTGGGCGGGGCGTAGAATCATGAATAACATCCTGCAGTGCACGGTCAGTCAGTGAAGGCTTCCCCGTCCCTTCAGAGCTGGCCCACTGATGCTTCCTAATTGCAAAACTAGAAGTACCGCAGCTGCAGGGAAAGTGCACATCGAACCAGATGGATTGGGGAAAGAGGCATGTGACTCACTGGATCGCAGACTGGGGAGGGGTGTCTGCAGCTGCACAGTAAGAAGAAGGCAAAATAAACGAACATGCGGAGAATGACGGATGGGCTATGGGCAGTTCTCCAACATGGTACACAGGGAAAGGTCGTGCCGATGTGCCCTGGTGGTTGAAGTGAACAGGGCGTGACTGGCCAACCCATGCAGCTTTTTTCCACGGGTGGCTGTACCTGAGCAGTTGATCCCTGTGCCGCCCTGGCCTGCTATCTAGAGGCGAACCACGTGTCCACAACAACCGGTTCCCTCAGCGCTGAAGAGCGTGCTGCTAATGGAAGAAATGCGAAGAACACCCAGGCGTGCTAGACCTAGCCGCTACACTGCCTCTAGGTGCTAGGTGCAGCGCTTAAATGCCACTAACCCCGGGACTTCTAGCTGTTCCTTCCAGTCTGGATCGGAAGGTCGAGTACACACAGCAAGAGAAGAAAGGTCGACTGTGTGCCTGTAATATGCCATGCGCAGGTACGGGGTGGGAGTGATGTCGGCATGGCGTGTACAACTCTCATCAGCCCAGCCAACGCTGCTTCCTGGAATTGTGCACTCAAGGCCCTTGACGAGTCTGACACAGGCTTTCATTTCCAATCCCGTGAAAGGCTCCCAGGCCAAAAGTTGAGTTTCAGGCACTATACCTCACCCTGGCATTCCAGCCGTTTTAATCAAAGGTGTTGTGGCATTCGTTGTTGGATGCCAGGCTGATGGACACGCAGGACACGGCCAGCACCAGAAGCACCCAGGTGAGGCACAGCGGTGCCTCCGCCATGGCGGCCCGGAGGTTGGGGCGGGGCTGTGGGCCTGGGGTCTCAAGCTGAGCACAGAGCACCACCGTCTGTCTCCTCCTGCACAGGGTGGCCCTCCAGTATGCCCGGCCCACCCAACGTCCTGTGTCCAGGTCTGCCCTCAGCACCCAGTGCCTCTCAAGGGCATGTTGTGCGCCGCAGCTGCAGATTTCCTGTCCCCGTCTGGGAGCCGAGGTTTGGGACGCAGAGTCCTGGCACCGCTTTGATACTGTCACAGTGAGCGAGTGCAAATAAGCAGAATTCCCAAACTCTTGTTTTTGCCGCCCTCTCCCTTCTGCCGCCCTAGGCGACCGCCTAGTCTGGCCTAATGGTGGAAACGGCCCGTGCTTTGAAGTGGTAAAATAAAACCAGCCTCACAGAACACCCACGCAGGTACACATAATATGAGTGGCTTGCACAACATTAACCACACAGACCTGATCGGCGAGAACACGCACATGCGGAAGACAGGCACCACCCAAGTCTGTCTCCGAGATAAAATGAACTCATGTTCCGCTGAAATGCAAAAAGGAGGAATCCTCAAGGAGAAGTGGACGCACTATCTAGTGTAGCCCCAAAAGTGAGAAAAAGACCAGTGGGGTTACTACAATGGAGTATCAAAAGAAAGCACATTATTTTCAATACGTTCAGAGCGCTTTACATAGCACCAATTACGTTACACAAGGACACACATTCATTTTGTGAGGCACGGGGATTTGCCCAGAATCACAGGAGATTTTCGCAATATTCCCGAGACTTGAACCGTGTTCCCCAGGTCCGAGGCCGAGCGCCCTAGCCGTTAGGCCAACTCCTCTCTTCTTACCACTGAATGCAGGAGCAGGTTAACTGAGTCATGCCTTTCGTTGCAGAAGCAGCATGTACTATCTATGTTTGGGTGATGCTACAATGACCCATGCTTATCACATGTGGTGTACGTGTAGGAAGAGAAAATAAACTTAAGCACTTTCCCTCCCTCGATGCTTCGATGCACCAGAAATTCTTTAATATCAACGGGAGGCAGGCGAGCGTGGGTGAAATAAAAGAACCAGCGTTTGCCGGGCGATCCGCCCATCCTGCATAAAGAGAAGACTGCGACCTGTGTACTTTTGAGAAGAGGGAGGAACACTACAAGCTGCTCTACCAAGTCGCACAGATGAGAGAGTGCGTGCCCTGGGAGCAGGCATGAGCACGAGCAGCGTTCTGAGTTGTGGGAGGCTGCTTTCCAGGAGGACAGCACCTGGCCACTGCGTGCGCGTTTGCGCGTGCGTGGCCGGCGCAAATCGCCTCCTTCGGCAGAAATGCGCGCGGCCAGGTGCTGTCCTCCTCCGAAGCTGAGCCGCTAACTATAGGTCTCTGGTGAGAGCGAGCTTCGCTCGCTTCTAGCCGAGACCTAAAAAAAAGGGTTGCACGTTTAGCTCTGTAAAGTAAATTGATTACGTCTTCCCCTTTTCAGGCTGCCACAACTTTGGCTTGCAGATAAACTCGACTTCTGGCCTAGAGGTAAGTGTTCACCCAGAGGTCATATGGTAAATATTGTAAATATTTTAAATATTATAATTTCAAACTGGGATCAGTTTACATGGTATCGTTAAGAAAATTTGTGGTGTATAAATTGGATATATCTCATTTTCCTATTGTCTGTCCACTTTTTTATATTATAGGGCCGGAGTAGAATTGGGTGTTTATTGCTGCTGGTCCTCGTACTCTGATGAATTTGCCCATAAGTTAATGTGTGGCAATGAAACATGTCAGCTGTGCATACCAAAATGGTCAAAATATGTGACGTGGTTTTGAACATGAGTATGCGCATGGAATAAAGACAAGGGGCCATATTACGAGTTTGGCGGTCCTCACCTGGGACCGTCACTGTGGCGTCTCAGGAAGACCGCCAAGCCAGTGGTGCACCCACCTGCCATAATATGAGTTTAATCCAGGGAGGGCACGTGGTGCTGTGGCTGTGTCACGACAGATGGTATGTTAGGTTCATAGGAAAGCCCATTTAACATAACGCTGCTGTGATAGAGACAGCTGCACGTACCTGCACTGTGCAGCATACACCATGTCATGCATGCTACACAGTGCACGCACAAAACTGCAATTGTAGGGGAGAACAACATGTGCCCACTACACACACCCCAATGGGCAGATTCATCTGGGGTCCCTGTTAGGGTCCCCTTACTTGCATTTCTGTCCTCCATTGGACAGAGAACATGCAAGTCATAATATTCTCAGCAGAGCTAGCATCAGCCCCACTAGAATATTAAGGCCCTTGTCCTTAATCTGGATCCCTGGGGCGGCAGCAGTCAGGTGGCGGTGCCACTACCGTCATCATAATAAGGTGGTCAGACCACCAGGGCGGTGGTGGTTGGATCACCACCGCAAATACGGCAGTCCCAGGACAGCTGTACTCATAATAACCCCCATAAGCTATAGGCCACATTCAACAAATTTTTTATTATATTTCTGAGGAAGACTGTACAGTACACTCATCTCTTCCTCTATAAGGACCTAGGGAGGCCGACGTGTGTATTTGACTTGATAGGGGTGCACAGAAACAGCACTATATGATTCAGTCTTGGTGTTGGTTCCAGTTTCATGGTGGTTGGATTACATGAGGCACCTATATTTTTAGATATTATTCTTATGAACAGTATGGATGTGGAAGTCCTTCGTCACTGGGCTTGTCAAAAGTATTACTCACAGGCTGGTTAGTCTCTAAATATATATTGGTGCGGGACACTCCCCTAACACAGAATAATGATTGGGGTTGACTATTGAGAAATATATATGTATATAGCCTTTGTGAGAAGTATCAAGGGATGTGAAATGTATTTTGGCTTTATGAGTGGAGTGAAGTGGATTGTCCTTGATACAGGATCCCTCTTTAGCCCCTAACGTGTTGCTGCCACTGCAGCCTATCTGTGCAGTTTTTTTTTCACAACCGTGTTTATTAGACGTTTAAGCAGATCATATGTACAGTTCTCCATCATCAGGAGGACACTGTCAGTGGTCAACATACAGCAGAATACATGAATAGCCTAAACGTTCAACTGGCCCCCCTCCCGTACCCCTACCCCCAGCCAACAACCCCAAAATCCTCCCACTACCCACCCCTTATCCCACCCTAGCCCGGTGCACGTGATCATTATCAACTGCAGTATACAGTTTAAAGCAAAATAGGCGTCCTGGAGCCACCTAGGTCCCGAGATCCCTACCGGTAGGCATACCATCATCCATGTCGACGGGAGGCTCCAAGGTCAGCTCCCTGTAGTCCGCCCACCGCTTCCAGATTTTATAATGTTTCCGGGGGCAGCCCCTAGCCTCAAACACTGGCAATTCCAACCCCATGAGGAAATCCAAACCCGCCCTCCAGGCTCCGAGTGGGGGGGCACGGTCACTTTTCCAAGCCCTTGCCAAATCCCGCTTGGCAACAACTAGACCCAGCAGAAGGAGGTGACGCTTATAGATGTTACCACCCACTTGATCTAGGATATGGAGAAGACCCAGTCTGGGCGTACGAGGAAGATCCCACCCCAGCACCTCCGACAAGCAGTTCCACACTCCATTCCAGAACCGGGTCAGGCCCACACACGACCACACAGTATGCACCAGCGTGCCTCTCTCAGTCCCACAACGCAGGCATTCTGGGGTAGCAATAAGGCCAGCCTTCCACAGTCTCTCTCTGGTGTAATAGGCCCTATGCAGGTATTTATACTGTATAAACTGGAGTCTCACAGCTATTGCAGCCCCACGGGGGGACTCCAGAGCCTCCCTCCAGTCATCCTCATCCAAAGGACCAATATCCACCTCCCAGGAGGCCTTCAGCGACAGGAGGGAAGAGGAGCAATGAGTGACTAGCGTTTGGCACATTTTGGAGACTTTTTATCCCCCAGGTCTCCCATGAAGAGCCTAGCTTCCACAGGGCTAAACTCAGGAAGTCGGTCCAGCCCCACCAGACTCGGTGCAAGAGCATGACGAAGCTGTAGGTATTTAAAAAATTGGGTCTTGGGCATGTCAAATTCGGCGCTGAGAGCTTGAGAGGATTTGAGGGTATTCCCCGTAAGAACATGGCCAAGTGACGAGATCCCTATGGAGTCCCAGCCACCAAACCCCTGCAACGAGGCCAACGCAGGGAGCTGTCCGTTGTTCCAAAGTGGAGTTTCCGCCGTCAGCCGACCCCACCAGCCCATGCGGCGCAGCACCTGTCTCCAAATCAGGAAGACTACCTGAGTAGCCTGCGGCAGTTTTTTTCGCTGCCCGGCCGAATACAACAGCGTATGGAGCGTGGCGTCCCCCATCAGAAGATGTTCCAGAGCGTAAGCCGGATCGCTATGTCCACCGTACCACCACTCGTTCAGAACCAACAAATGGGAGGCTTGGTAGTAGGATAGAATGTCCGATGTTGCGAGACCTCCACAGTACGTGGACAAGAAACAAGTCCGCAGCGCCACTCTGGAAGCACCTCCAGCCCATAAAAATCGACCCAGCACTGAATTCACTCGACGGAACCATTGCGGGTCAACCCTGTGTGGATGGTTTTGCAGTTGGTATAAGAGTCTAGGAAGTGCGACCATCTTGAAAATTGCGGACCTGCCATAAATATTAAGAGGCATGCGCGACCAAGTTTTGACGTCCGATTGAACCTTGTCCCAAACCGGCTGTATGTTGCGCTCCCATGCAATTGTAGCAGACTCAGACAGGAAAACTCCCAGATATTTTAGACCACCGACCGCCACTTGTAGAGCCGAGGCCCAAGAGAATGCCTCGGGCTTTCCCCCCAGTACCCAAAGAGTCGATTTGCGCGGGTTAAGGAAGAGTCCCGAAACGTCTCCAAAGATGCGCATTATTTCCAAGATTCGAGGGCCCGAGCGATTAAGGTCGGTTATAAAGAAAAGGACATCATCCGCATACAGCGCGATCCTGTCCGAAAGTCCTGCTCCCCACACAAAACCACGAAGCTGCGCATCAATGCGCACCCACGCGGCCAGTGGTTCCATGACCAATGCAAAGAGGTAGGGGGATAGAGGGCACCCCTGCCGGGTCCCCCTAGCAACCGGGAATCTCTCCGATATGGCTCCTGCAATACGCACCGAGGCGGTGATGTCCGAGTATAACAGCCTGACGTACGAGACAAAAACCGGACCCAGATTGAGGCGCGGCAAAAGGGCGAAGAGGTAAGTCCAACTGACAGAATCGAATGCCCTGTCAATGTCCGCCAGGAGGAGCGCCGCCTGTTCTCCAGTCGCTCCCATCGCGTCTACCGCTACCTGCGCACGTCTGATATTGTGTCTTGTCGCTCTACCCGGCATAAAGCCCGCTTGATCCGGGTGGACTAAGTCCACTATATACGGGAGGAGGCGATTCGCTAACGCTTTGGCCAACAATTTGGCTTCAAAGTTGATTAGAGATATCGGGCGATACGACTCGTGTCTGTCGGGAGGCCTGCCCGGTTTCTGGAAGACTACAATTTCAGCCTGACGCCAATCCGCCGGTAAGCTACCACGGTCCCGCGCTGCCTCCAAAGCCCGCCGATAGTGCGGTCCCAGCTGCAAGTGGAATTTCTTGTAGAATTCACTGGGAAATCCGCTCGGTCCGGGCGCCTTACCGGTGTTGAGTTGTCCTAGGGCTGCTCTGGCTTCATCCGATATCGCACGGGGGGGGAAGGTCAGCTATGAACTTGTCAATCGCCTCCGGTGGGAGATTGTCCCTAGGGGCGTATTGTGCCGCATAGTAGCCAGCAAAGCTCGCCGCAAGGGCAGCAGGATCCGTCATGGCAATCCCTTCTCCGTCCGTGAGGCCCGGTAGAGTAATCGGCTGTAGAGTTTGTTGACACAGCCTATGGAGCATGGTGCAGGACTTGTTGCCCCACTGGTATACCCTGCTCCGTGTGGCCAGCCAGGCTTGTCGAGCATCGTCTAGGAGGACCGAGGCGTAGGATTGCTGCGCCTGCAGGAGCAGTCTTACCGCTACACCGTCACCGTCTTCCCGACACCGATTCTCCAATACTCCCACTCTAGCCGCAGCTGCCACTGTGGCCTCTCAGTGACTTCGACGGGCAGCAACACAACAGGCTATATCCACGCCCCTCAATGTGGGCTTCATGGCCTCCCAGACCGTCATACTATCGGCTCCCTCAGTCAGGTTCTCCTGCCAGTAGTGGGCAATCGCTCCGCGCATGCGTGTGGTATAATCTGCCTGCTGGAGATGCCACGAGGACATCCGCCACCGGAACGGCTGGTGCGACTTGCGCAGTCCAATCCGTACTACAACCGGGGAGTGGTCAGATAGCCCCCGAGGCTGAATCGCGGCCTGCATCACTCTGTCGAGAAAGGCCCCTGGTACAAACACACAGTCCAGCCGGGAGAATGAGCCATGCACAGCAGATACATATGTGTACTCACGCGTCCTGACATGCAAATGTCTCCAGGCATCCACCCAGCCCAACCCATCAATCATTGCTTTCAAACGTGTAGGGGAGGTTGTCACTGCGGCCCCTTGCAACCTATTTCTGTCCAGGCACACATCCACTACATCGTTCCAGTCGCCACCTATCACAGCCAGGGAATCTGGGATCTCGGCCCACAATTCAAATAGGCGTTCTGCCAGGGACCATTGTAGAGGAGGGGGAGCATACACACTGCCAAACACCACTGGCTCCGTACCAATCATACCCTTAACAAACACATATCGACCTTGGGGATCAAGCCAATGACGCTCGTGGGTGTATGACAGTCGTTGATGAATGAGGATGGCCACTCCCCTCGAGCCCCTGGAAAAACCTGCATGAAACACCTGGGTATATCCAAAACGTTGTAAACTCAGTACTTTCGTTCCCAACATATGTGTCTCCTGTAACAGCATGACATCCGCTGAGTCCCTCTTACCCCAGCGCAGCACTGCCCCACGCTTAATTTTGTCCAACATCCCCCTTACATTCCAACTTAAGATTCGCATAGAGCCACCAGCGAGCGCCTTCTTTGGGGAATCACCCATAGTCTCGATGGGAGAGTCTCTGAAAACCCCAGGACCCAGCCCCGACGCCTAGTACCATGTAGAACACTGCAGCAAAAATCACGTGCATCCCCGTAAAAACACCTCTTACCCCCCCATCCCTGCCCACTAACACAGCCCCCCCAACTGCTGAAAACTCTGTCAGTCAAAATAACCCTTTTTGACAGCCTTAACCCCTTCTCACCCCCATGCCCATAAGGCAGGGTGCATTGTGTTTAAAAGTACAAGTACAAGTACAAGTTTAATCTTAAACACATCCCTACAGTGGAGTGATATAAAAAGCTATTTTTCACTGTAGAAAAGTTAGCTGTTTCATAGGAAAGCATTGGGTTACAAAATTAAATGTAATAATGTGATTTTCGTCTGTGAAACGGCTTCGTACTTCAGTCTTTGACTTTAAAAAAAGATATATTACAGGTTCAATTCGCTGATAAAGTCGCTATCTAATAAATATTTTCGAAAAACACCAGTCTTGGACTTTAAAAAAAAAAAATGTTTTTATTGGTATTTACAGATTATATACAAATAAACAAGAAGCATACAAATAGCGTTCTTTGGAGGATCATGTAGGGCAATAGTGATGAGCTTGACGGACTGTCTTTATTCGCCCAGGTGCACTGGCTAACGAATAACTTGTAACACATAATCTGTTGCGATTGGCGGATGTCTAGTTAGAACATAAAATATAAAGTGGTGGTGGTTGTTTTGTGACAGAACCCCAGGACCGATCTTGAGGTTGGGTAGAACCAGGTTGTTCATTGTCTATGGTGGTTTGTAGGGGTCTATGAATTTACTCAATTTCGACCACATCTCTCTGTTGGGGTGTCTCCAGGGTGTATGTCTGAGAGTGGTGTAGTCTGCTCCTCTGAGGAAGATCACCCAGTTCAGCCATACCTCCAAAGCCTTGAATGTAGCTTTGGAGGTGTCCTTCCCGTTGGTTAGTACCGTCTTTATTCCAGATGTGAGGAAGAAGTCAAGGAGGTATCTCTCTTCTTGAGTGGTGATGTCTGATGTGGTATGTGCTGTGACAATTGTGGTGAATGTATGCTTTAGGCTGCAGTTTAATGTCCTGTTTGTGAAGTCTAGCACTTGTTTCCAGTAGTTTTTGACTTTCGTGCAGCGAAAGGTGAGGTGTCCTAGGTGCCTTTCTACTCCGCAGTTCCAGCAGGTATCGCTATCTCTTAGACCTATGGAGGTTAGGCGTGCCGGTGTCCAGTGAGCTTGGTGGAGTAGCAAGAATTTAGTCTGTGCTAGCACTGGGGATATCATATTTTCCGATGGAGACGCCCGCAGTGTTTGGAGTTCCTGTTCTGTGAGTTTGGAACCTATTTGGGTTTCCCAGTAGGCCGTGTTTTTAGTGTTAAGTTTGGTTGAGGCAGGTCGGAGTAGTTTGTATAGAAGTGAGACTTGGGGACCTGTCTTGTTTATGGTTTCCATTAACTGAAAGATAGATGGGTCCTGTCTGTGTAGTTTTGACTTTGCTAAGGCTGTTTTGATAGCTAGGAAGTTGTAAAGTTCTATATCAGGAAGGTTATGTTTTGTTTTCAGATTGTTGAAGGTGTATGGCTTCCCATCTGCTTCCAGATGAGCTGGGAACAGAATTCTTAGCTACCTCCATGTATTTATGTCTAGTGTTTGTCGTCTGTATTTAATCTTGGGGTTAGACCAGAGTATTTCCCACTGCGAGTTCTTGTTGCTGATTTCTAGTTTACGATCTACTTTGAGTAGCGCATGTTTTGTGATCTTTATGATCGGATTGTTGTTGAGTGCCTGCTTGTTAGATGTGAGCAGTGTGAGTGGCTCTGTGTTGTTCATGATGGCTTTCCTTATGGATAGCTATGTCGGCGTGTATTGTTGTGGTGGGAGCAGCCAGTGCATCCCCTGTCTGGCTATGAATGCTAGTTGAAATGTTTTCAGGTCCGCTATATTGAGCCCGCCCATTTTTTTCCTAGTCTCAACTTTTGGAGACCTACTCTGGCTTTTTTCCGCTCCATATAAATTTGTTGATCATTTGGTCTATTTTACTGTGAAAGTCTCCTGTAAGGGGCAGGGGTAGCATTTCTGCCAGATAGTTGACTATAGGAGTTACCATCATTTTGATAGGGTCTATTCTGCCCCACCATGTGATGAACTTGGGTAACCACGTGTCTAGTAGCTCTTTTATCTTTCCGTTCAGTTCTTGGGTGCTTCTTAGGCTTCTTTTAAATTGGATGCCCAGATATTTGACAGCCTTCAGTTGCCAAGCTAGGCCTGAGTCCCCTATTACTTCTCTAGTTGTGTGTATGTTGAGAGGCATGCATTCTGATTTGTCCTTATTGGGTTTGTAGCCTGAGTGGTTGGCGTATGTTTCGATTGTACGCATGAGTGCTGGTATGGAGTGGGCTGGGTTGTTCGTTTTTTATAAGTAGATCGTCCGCGTAGGCGGCAATCTTGGCTGTGGTATTGTTGATTGTTATACCTGTTATGTCTCTGCTAGCTAGAGTGTCTCTCATTAGGGGTTCTAGGGCTAGTAGGAACAGTAGCGGAGACAGTGGGCGCCCTTGTCTCGTTCCTCTCTCTAGTTCGAATGGGGTCGATGAGTTTCCATGAATGGTTATCTGCGCTTTCGGCTTTTTGTATAGCGCCATTACTTTCTTCGTGTAATCGTCGCCTAAGTTGGACGCCTGCATGCATTTCTCAAGGAACTGCTAGGAAACTCTGTCAAATGCTTTTTCAGTGTCTAGTGTGATCGCAACTGCCGGGTGGAGTGAATTTGAAGAGTGTTCTATGACTTGGCATAGGAGTCTCGTATTGTCAGGGGACATGCGAGATTTCATGTAGTCTACCTGTGTGTTTCCAATCAGCTGGAGTAGTATTTTGTTTAATCTTGTGGCTAGTACTTTGGCGTATATTTTGCAGTCTAGGTTTATTAGTGATATGGGGCGGTAGTTTTTGGGCCATTGTGGGTCTTTCCCTTCCTTTGGTATGACAATTATGTTGGCTTGTGTCATGGTTTCTGTTATTATCCCTTTTTTGCGCAGTGGTTGAATGTTTTGGTTATAACTGGGAGGAGTTCTTGGAACTTTTTGGAAAAGGGTGCTGTGTAACCATCTGGGCCTGGGGCTTTGTTGTCTTTTAGTGATTTTATAGCTAAAGCTATCTCGGTCTACTTGATGTCTTGGCCCCATGTTTTTGCTTCCTCCTTCATTATCTTGGGTAGATTTAGTCTGTTTAGGTAGTCTATGGTGCCTTCCTTGTCAATGTTGTCAACTCTTGTGTATAGGTCTTTATAAAACTCCATGAATGTGTGTAGGATTTCTTCGTGTCGGGTGTGTGCTTTGTTGTGCTGATCTGTGATTGTGGAGATGCAGTGCTGTCTCTGCTTGCGTTTGAGGTATGACACTAGTATTTTCCCTGCCTTGTTGGCTTTGCAGAGGTTGATTTGTTTGTACTTTCTTATCCACAGACCCGCCCTCTTGCTAAGGATCCTGTTGAATTCGTATTTCTTTCCTGTAAGTTCTAGTAGGATCTCTGAGTTTGAGGTGTTGTCTATATGTTTGGTTTCTAGTTGTTTTATGTCCTTTTCTAATTTGTCTAGCTGTCCTTTTGCTTCCCTATCTCTCCTGGCTTTGATTTCTATTAGATTGCATTGTTCTGCATTCTGTCCATCAACTGTTGTTTTTGCATTTGTCACCCCGAGTGGGATGGGTATGCTCAGATGTGAGTCCCATGCTCTCCACACCACTGGGGTCAAGCTATCCTGGCTGAAGACGGCTGATAGCCAGAAACCGGTCCTAGGATGCTTGATTCCGGTTCAGGAAAGACATGGCTTGGCAGTTCGGGCTGGACTGTTCCCATGAGGCACAGGGTCAAGGCTGATTTGCATATGGTCATGTCTGAACTGGGGTGGTGTGGAGTGCAAATAAACGATGGATTTAGGCCCAGATCTCTGTACTGGGGTGAATGTATGACATTGTTCTGCATTCTGTCCATCAACTGTTGTTTTTGCATTTGTCACCCCGAGTGGGATGGGTATGCTCAGACGTGAGTCCCATGCTCTCCACACCACTGGAGTCAAGACATCCTGGCTGAAGACGGCTGATAGCCAGAATCCGGTCCTAGGATGCTTGATTCAGGTCCAGGAAAGACATGGCTTGGCAGTTCGTGCTGGACTGTTCCGATGAGGCACAGGGTCAAGGCTGATTTGCATATGGACATGTCTGAACTGGGGTGGTGTGGAGTGCAAAAAAACGATGGATTTACGTCCAGATCTCTGTACTGGGATGAATGTATGACATTGTTCTGCATTCTGTCCATCAACTGTTGTTTTTGCATTTGTCACCCCGAGTGGGATGGGTATTTTCAGATGTGAGTCCCATGCTCTCCACACCACTGGAGTCAAGCTATCCTGGCTGAAGATGTCTGATAGCCAGAAACCGGCCCTATGATGCTTGATTCCGGTCCAGGAAAGACACGGCTTGGCAGTTCGGGCTGGACTGTTCCCATGAGGCACAGGGTCAAGGCTGATTTGCATATGGTCATGTCTGAACTGGGGTGGTGTGGAGTGCAAACAAAACGATGGATTTAGGCCTAGATCTCTGTACTGGGGTGAATGTATGACATTATTCTGCATTCTGTCCATCAACTGTTGTTTTTGCATTTGTCACCTCGAGTGGGATGGGTATGCTCAGACGTGAGAACCATGCTCTCCACACCACTGGAGTAAAGCTATCCTGGCTGAAGATGGCTGATAGCCAGAAACCGGTCCTAGGATGCTTGATTCCGGTCCAGGAAAGACATGGCTTGGCAGTTCGGGCTGGACTGTTCCCATGAGGCACAGGGTCAAGGCTGATTTGCCTATGTTCATGTCTGAACTGGGGTGGTGTGGAGTGCAAAAAACCGATGGATTTAGGCCCAGATCTCTGTACTGGGGTGCATGTGTGACATTGTTCAGCATTCTGTCCATCAACTGTTGTTTTTGCATTGGTCACCCCGAGTGGGCTGGGTATGCTCAGATGTGAGTCCCATGCACTCCACACCACTGGAGTCAAGCTATCCTGGCTGAAGACGGCTGATAGCCAGAAACCGGTCCTAGGATGTTTGATTCCGGTCCAGGAAAGACATGGCTTGGCAGTTCGGGCTGGACTCTTCCCATGAGGCACAGGGTCAAGGCTGATTTGCATATGGTCATGTCTGAACTGGGGTGGTGTGGAGTGCAAAAAAACGGTGGATTTAGGCCCAAATCTCTGTACTGGGGTGAATGTATGACATCGTTATGCATTCTGTCCATCAACTGTTGTTTTTGCATTTGTCACCCCGAGTGGGATGGGTATGCTCAGACGTGAGTCCCATAATCTCCACACCACTGGAGTCAAGCTATCCTGGCTGAAGATGTCTGATAGCCAGAAACCGGCCCTATGATGCTTGATTCCGGTCCAGGAAAGACACGGCTTGGCAGTTCGGGCTGGACTGTTCCCATGAGGCACAGGGTCAAGGCTGATTTGCATATGGTCATGTCTGAACTGGGGTGGTGTGGAGTGCAAACAAAACGATGGATTTAGGCCTAGATCTCTGTACTGGGGTGAATGTATGACATTATTCTGCATTCTGTCCATCAACTGTTGTTTTTGCATTTGTCACCTCGAGTGGGATGGGTATGCTCAGACGTGAGAACCATGCTCTCCACACCACTGGAGTAAAGCTATCCTGGCTGAAGACTGATGATAGCCAGAAACCGGTCCTAGGATGCTTGATTCCGGTCCAGGAAAGACATGGCTTGGCAGTTCGGGCTGGACTGTTCCCATGAGGCACAGGGTCAAGGCTGATTTGCCTATGTTCATGTCTGAACTGGGGTGGTGTGGAGTGCAAAAAACCGATGGATTTAGGCACAGATCTCTGTACTGGGGTGCATGTGTGACATTGTTCAGCATTCTGTCCATCAACTGTTGTTTTTGCATTGGTCACCCCGAGTGGGCTGGGTATGCTCAGACGTGAGTCCCATGCACTCCACACCACTGGAGTCAAGCTATCCTGGCTGAAGACGGCTGATAGCCAGAAACCGGTCCTAGGATGTTTGATTCCGGTCCAGGAAAGACATGGCTTGGAGGTTTGGGCTGGACTGTTCCCATGAGGCACAGGGTCAAGGCTGATTTGCATATGGTCATGTCTGAACTGGGGTGGTGTGGAGTGCAAAAAAACGGTGGATTTAGGCCCAGATCTCTGTACTGGGGTGAATGTATGACATTGTTATGCATTCTGTCCATCAACTGTTGTTTTTGCATTTGTCACCCGAGTGTGATGGGTATGCTCAGACGTGAGTCCCATAATCTCCACACCACTGGAGTCAAGTTATCCTGGCTGAAGACAACTGATAGCCAGAAACCGGTCCTGGGATGCTTGATTCCGGTCCAGGAAAGACATGGCTTGGCAGTTTGGGCTGGACTGTTCCCATGAGGCACAGGGTCAAGGCTGATTTGCATATGATCATGTCTGAACAGGGGTGGTGTTGTAGAGTGCAAAAAAACGATGGATTTAGGCCCAGATCTCTGTACTGGGGAGATTGTTTGACATTGTTCTGCATTCTGTCCATCAACTGTTGTTTTTGCATTTGTCACCCCGAGTGGGATAGGTATGCTCAGACGTGCGTCCCAATCTCTCCACACCACTGGAGTCAAGCTATCCTGGCTGAAGACGGCTGATAGCCAGGAACCGGTCCTAGGATGCTTGATTCCGGTCCAGGAAAGACATGGCTTGGCAGTTCGGGTTGGACTGTTCCCATGAGGCACAGGGTCAAGGCTGATTTGCATATGGTCATGTCTGAACTGGGGTGGTGTGGAGTGCAAAAAAACGATGGATTTAGGCCCAGATCTCTGTACTGGGGTGAATGTATCACATTGTTCTGCATTCTGTCCATCAACTGTTGTTTTTGCACTCATACGAGTAAAAGCAGAACATGTTAGCTCAAGTTGGGATGTTTTTTGGTTTGAATATGAGTAGGTCGAACAAAATTAAATTCCTCTCTTGGAATGTGAATGGTCTAAGGAATAGTAGGAAGCTATCCCGGGTTTCTGAGCTTGTAAACAATAGTAAGGCTCACATCTGCCTGTTAGAGGAAACCCATCTAGAGGCCCATGAATGCAATCAGGGGTTCAGTAAGCTTAGTAGGATTCAGGATGTGCTATGCTCTAAACAAAGGGGTTGTACGAAAGGGGTAGCACTGATTATAAGAGGCAATATGGGGATTAAGGTTTAAAAACTAGATACAGACCAGTCAGGGAGGTGGCTGGTGGCTACCCTGAAAATCTGTGGTTCACCGATAGTCTGTGCGGCCTATTATGGGCCGAACGAAGACATCTCGGGGGCTCTCTTAAATCTAGAGACCAGCTTTCTAAATTCATCTGCTCCTGTCATAATTGGAGACGATTCTAATCTGGTACTTGATAAGCAGTTAGACTGGACTTCTAAAGCAAAACATATTATTTCACCCAGAACATTTCCTGTGCTATAAAATGTCATTAATGAGTTTAATCTGTTAGACATTTGGAACTTAAGGGAATTTTCCTTCTATAGCAAAAAATATAAACACCATTCCAGAATTTACTATTTTTTGGTGGATCAGAGTATGTTCTCAGAGCTCAAGTCTATAGCTTATATTCCAGCGACTTTATCAGATCATTCTGCTTTTGAGCTGGTACTTAACTTTAATCATAAAGAGTGCCAGAGGAGGTGGACTCTGGATAGGACTTTGCTACTAAATGAGGGGGTGAGGTCTGAGCTTGAAGTAAAAACGGAAGAATTTTTCAGGCTTAACACAGATTCTGCTAAAGACCAGACAGTATGCGAGGCCTTTAAAGCCTATTTGAGGGGACTCTTAAGCTCTGTAATGATTAATAAAAGAAAATCTATGAAAGAGGCTGAAGCAGATAGGCTCAGGAGAATTAAGGAAAAGGAGGCCGAGTTACAGCGGGCAGCTCTGGCCTCTCGGAATCTTATGCCGCAGCTGGAGAGAGAGTTGGTGCTTCTTCAGGGACACTTTCAGGCCAATCTACATAATACCTTGAAGGATAGATGGGATGCCAGCAAACTACAACAATTCACCTATGGTGAAAAATGCGGTTCTCTTTTGGCATGGAAGTCAAGGGCAGAAAGGGTCTGAAACCACATACAGAGCCTGGTACAAAGAGGGTCAGGTGCCCTGTTACATGATGATGATAAGATTAGAGAGGAGGCAAGATCATTCATGCATAATTTGTATGAGGAATATATCGACTTTAGACCGGAGAAAGTCAGGGAGTGGTTAAATTCAAGGGATCTCCCTCGGATGTCTGAAGCTGATAGGCTGTTTCTGTGCACCAGTATCCCCGAGAGTGAAATTAGAGAACAACTTAAAAAAATGATTAGGGGTAAAGCACCCGGTCCGGATGCACTCCCAATACAGGTCTATCTTGGGCTATTGGACAAGGTGGTGCCAGTTTTAAAAACCCTGTTTAATTAAATATACATGTAGGGAGAATACACCCCCTTGTCATGGTCTGAATCGACGGTGTCATTGATTCTTAAACAGAATAAGGATCCACAGAAAATCGAGGCATATAGACCCATTTCGCTGCTAAATTCTGATCATAAAATCTTTGCCGAGGTACTGGCTGCAAGGGTGGTGAAAATTATTAAGACCATTGTACATCCAGACCAGAGGGGCTTTATACCTGGAAGACAGCTAAATGAGCTCACCTTTCAAGTCATAGGGGCAATAGATGTTGCAATAGATAAAAAGCTGGCACTGACGATAGTTGCAATAGATGCTGCTAAGGCGTTTGATCAGGCAAATTGGTTTTATCTCTGGGAGACTCTGCAAAAATTTGGTTTTCCGAAATATTTTGTGGAGGCTGTCAAATCCCTTTACTTTAATCCCCAAGCAAAAGTTTTAGTTAATGGTGCTCTGACGGAATGGTTCAGTATTTCAAGAGGCACTAGGCAAGGGTGCCCTCTGTCATCATTAATACTTAATCTATATATTGAACATTTCGTATGCTACCTTAGAGCGGATCCCCTCATTAGGCCTTTTAAAATCGCAGAACTGGAGCTCAAGTTTGCTCTTTATGCCGACGACCTTCTCCTGTATACCTCTAATCCCACAGATGCTATACCCAGGCTGTTCGAATTGGCTGAGAAATTCGGTGAAGTCTCAGGCTATAAAATCAATAAAGAAAAAACTGAAATAATGGGATGGAACTGTGCGAATACAATACAGGGGGCAAAGTGTAAAATGAGATACCTTGGGATCCAACTAGCCCAGAAGCTGGTAGATATATCAAAGATCAGCTGGAAGAAGGTGTCTAAAGAGGTTGGCAGCCTATTGTTGCACTGGGCAAATCTCCCCTTGAACATCTATGGGAGGGTCAACCTCATCAAAATGATAGTTTTGCCCAAATTACCTTTTTTTAAATTTGATTCCAATATCCTTTAGCACTAAGGACATCGCCATACTACAAGGCAAAATTGGGTCTTTTATATGGGCCACAAAAACCCCGAGAGTCGCCTGGAAAAAGCTCAAGAGAGGGTTAAAGTTGGGGGGGACTTGCTTTACCCGACTTACTTTCCTGTTGCCATGCTTTCCATTTTGGCTAAAAACATGGATTCTTCTTCTCTTGTTCTAATATTCCAGGCCATGTTACATGATGTTCCGCTGGGAAAGGAGTTCTTTCTTTACAAATTTGGCAATCCCAAGTTCTACAAGAAGGTCCGACTTAAGACCCTGCAAGCAGCACTAAATAACTGGATTTATATCAAAAGGGTTCTGAAAATTCCATACTATACTGCAAAGGCCCCAATCTGGGGTTCCCCCAGCACCCCTGAATGCCTTCAGGACTAACTTTGCCAACCACTTAGATTAGCCGGTATCAGACTTTGGAGAGATCTACGGAAGGATTCACAACTGATTAGCTGGGAGTCAATCTCAAGTCTGACTTGCGGGACACTGACAAGATTTAAGTTCTAACAGTTATCCGCATGGTGGACAACGCAGTCGTGGGGCAACTACGATGCAAGTCTGAAATTCGATTCAGTCCCCCGAATGGGTACATGGAAGCGGGAAGTTTCATTCTGGTACTGGGCCCTTCTGAAAGCTGGGGATTGCGTGGCATTGGAGGCTGGGAAACTCTGTGGCAGTGTTTTGGAGGGGATGTGGAGGGAATGTGGAAACTTTGTTGTGACTCTTTCATTATGTTGCAGGCAGTGGTGAAAACAGCCACACTCAGGTGGAATCATCTTTATACTGCCTACAGAGTTTACTGGACTCCTAGGAAACTGTCCAAAGTAACCGGGAGGGTCTATAACTGCCCCAGATGTAGGCACCCAGCCGCAGATGACTTGCACATGTTTGTGGATTGTCCGAGAATCAAGCTCTTCTGGACTGAAGTATGTGGTTTTCTTGAGGATGTGTTGCTCCAGCGGATTGAAGTTAGCCCAAGGTTAATCTTTTTTGGTCTTATGTTGGATTATTGTATGAGCGCTCCAGCTTCGAAACTTGTGTTCTATGTAATAATCATCGCCAGAAGGGAAATTTGTTGAGCTTGGAAATCTGAAATCCGCCCCTCCTTTGGGGACTGTCTGAAGCATATTATTTTGACCAGTCAATTTGATATGGCCTGCGACGAAACCAGCATATGTAAGATCTGGGCGGCTCTAGTGGCCTGGAGGGAGAAGTAAATTTGGTCCTATGATTATGCCAGGGACTGCTAGTCCGGTACTCCTTAGTAACACACTGTCTTCCAGGTGCTGTGATCGGGAGTGGGACTAGGAAACAGTCTCATCTCTAGAAGTACTCTGCTACCCTTCCATAGGCATTATACAAGGGTGGATATAAAATTTGCCTGTTTGTAAGGTGTGGAGGAATTCCATCTAGAGCATTCCTGACAGCATGTATAAGGACAAAAAGAAAAGAAAAAAAAAGAATGCCTTTCGTAACCGATTTGGGCTGCCCAAATTGTTTTTGATAGATTAAGGCCCAGATCTCTATACTGCTGTGAATGTATGACATTGTTCTGCATTCAGTCCGTCAATTGTTCTATTTGCATTTGTCACCCCAAGTGGGGCGAGTATGTCCAGACGTGGGTCCTGTGCTCCCCATGCCACTGCAGTCAAGCTATCCTGGCTGATGAGGGGTGAAACCCCAAAACCGGTCCTTATAGGCTTGTTTCCAGTCCAGTGAGGACCTGGACTGGCAGTTCGGGCTGGACTGTTTCCATTGGGTGCAGGGTCAAAACTGATTTGCATATGGCTGGGTTCAAACTGGAATGGCATGGGGAGCAAAAAAACGATGGATTAACGCCCAGATATCTGTACTGGGGTGAATGTATGACATTGTTCTGCATTCTGTCCATCAATTGTTCTTTTTCACATATGTCACCCTGAGTGGGATGGGTATGCCCAGACGTGGGTCCCATGCTCTCCATGACACTGGAGTCAAGCTATCCTGGCTGATGAGTGGTGAATCCCCGACATCGGTCCTAGGATGCTTGCTTCAAGTCCAGTGAGGGCCTGGCAGTTCAGGCTGGACTGATCCCATTGTGTGCAGGGTCAAGACTGATTTGCATATGGCTGGGTTCAAACTGGAATGGCATAGGGAGCAAAAAAATATGGATTTCAGGGCCAGATCTCTGTACTGGGGTGAATGTATGACATTGTTCTGCATTCTGTTCATCAATTGTTCTTTTTTTAATAGTTTCCGGTCATTGTAATCATTGGGAAATGTGTACGATTCATTCTGCAAAACCGAATCTCATTCGGAGCCTTTCCAAACGACATCATAATCGCTCCCTAAGTGTAGAATATTCCACAATTTACCTTTGAAATAAACACATGATAGCACTAGCCTATGTCCCTGTCACATAGGTTTTTAACCACTACATTTACTACTAAGAAAACCTTTCTACCAATCAAATGAAGAAAAACTGAGCCCCGCTAATGGATTATTTTGAAGACACTTGGATTGTCTATCGCTCTGGACACAGATATCAACCCAAACTCCTTTTGACATGATTGAATATCTATAACAGCACCTTGGCACAGAAAGTCATATGCACAATGCAGTGGAAGGATGGCACAATGCCTTCCAATCCACTCTAGAGAAAACTCAACCTACGCTCTGTAAATATACAGTAGCATTACAAAAAGAGCAGAGTTACCAATATATAGGAATGGAGCAATCTGTTATCCAAATTGCACCTAAACCTGGTAAACAAACTGCAATAATGTATAACATACTACAATTTAAACCCTTTGCTGCTAGGCCTTTATCCCCCACTTCCCCCTGCCCCAAGCCTTTTTTTGGTAATTTGGGGTGGTTCGTGCTTAGGCCCCTGTAATTTTTGTCCACGTAAGGTATCCAAGCCAAATTTGCGTCCTTTTCTTCCAATATCTTGAGAATTCTAAAGGTACCCAGGGTTTGTGGATTTGTGGATTCCTCCAGAGGGGACTGATAAATTAGCCAAATACACTTACATTTTTTTTTTCAGAACAATGGGGAAAAAGTGCTGCAGGAGAAATTTCCCTGCAAAAGGTATCAACAAGGGATTTGTAGTGCAAAAATCACCATCTTCCCAGATTTCAGGAACAGGGAGACTTTTGTCAGAAAACCAACATTTTCTACACCATTTTGGTATTTTACTGAGACATATTGTTCCTATTTTTTGTGCTTTCATCCTCCTTCCAGGTAGAGGTGGGTGTGAAAGCAATAATGGATCCTGAAAAAATACAAATTTCTGCAATGTAGGCAGACTTCTGAGTTAAGCAAGTGGTCATTTGTGTCGATCCTTCAAGGTTTTTTCTATAGAAACTAACAATTGAAATAAAAAATATTGTAATTGAGTTGAAAAAAACAGCCATTTATACCAACATTTTCACCAGTAACTTCTTCTAAGTATTTCACATTTTTAAAAACAATATACCATTACGTCCGTTGGACCCTTCTAGTTGTGGTGATATATAGGACTTGTACGTTCACCAAGAACCCGATATACCCAGAGCCAATAACTGAGCTGCATCTTTCAGTGGTTTTTCATTGTGCACCCGGTATAAAGCAAATCATTTGGTAAAATATAAACAGTGAAAAATAGGTTACAAGGAAACCCATATATTTCCGAAATGGGAACAACATATAGAGTTTAGAAGCAGTGGTCATTTGCACATCTCTGAAACTGTGGGTAACCATACAAGCTTATGAATTAGAGGACATTATTCAAAATGGCTTCTTTTTACACATTGTTTTACATTTGGAAGGCTGAAATTCAAAGAAATTCATATGGTAATAACACTTGTTTTACTATTCTGATTTCCCCTATGTCTCCCAATGAAAATGATACCTCACTTGTGTAGGTAGGCCTAGTGCCTGCATCAGGAAACGGGCTACCATGCAACACATGCATATCACATTTTTTCAGTGAAAACAGACCCTTTTTTTGCAATGTGCCTTGCTGTGGATTTTGGACCCTAGCTCTGCCGGCACCTAAGGAAACCTAGCAAACCTATACATTTATGAAAACAAGTCATCCCGAGAAATCCAGGAAGGGGTGACTTGTGAGGTTGTGTGGCTCTCACAAGGTTCTGTTACCCAGAATCCCTTGCTAACCCCAAACTTTGCCAAAAAACACATTTTTCTCACATTTCTGTGATGGAAAGTTCTGGAATCAGCAGGGAGCCACAAACCTCCACCCACCCAGCATTTGTCTACGTTTCCCGATAAAAATTGTACCTCACTTATGGGGTTGGCCTAGTGCCCATAACATGAAATGGTAGAAAACACAACGTGGACACATCAAAATTTTCCACAGAAAACTGACCCTTTTTTTGCAATATGCCTAGATGTTGATTTTGAGCTCTAGCTCAGCCAACACCAAGGAAACCTAGCAAACCTATACCTTTTTGAAAACTAAACACCCATCGACATCCAGGATGTTACCCAGAATCTTTTGCAAACCTCAAACTTTGTCAAATAAACCCACACATTTTACTCACATTTCTGTCATTGGAAGTTGTGGAATATGTGTAGAGTCACAAACTTACATCCACCCAGCCTTTCCACAAGTCTCCTAAAAAAAATAGTACCTCACTTGAGTGGTTAGGCCTTGTGTCCACAACAGGAATTGGCCCAAAATGTAATGTGGAGATTTCATAATTCTCGATCACAAAAAGTTTCTCTAGGTACCGGCTACACTAGGGCCCAAAATTCACAGCTAGGCTTGTTCCATTAAAGGTCAGGGCCTAGTGGGCTTTCTGCCAGATCAGGGGCTATTGCCTCGATATGCCAATACGGGGGGGGAGGGGGTAAGAAAGACTGTGGCCATTTTTTGGGAGGGTGGGGCATTGGCATGGCCATTCTGGCAGACCTGCCCCTACAGGAGGAAGAAAGACTAAATATACCCATTTAAATATGAATGGAGCAAACACAGTCACAAAAGAGGCCGCTTCCTGCTCCCAACCAGGGTATCCACTTGGGAGGGGTGCCATTGGAAAGGGGACATTCGCCTCTTTTGTATGATACCGTGTTTCGTGCTTAAGAGACCTAAGATAGCCTCATGAGCACCAAAACAGTGAGAATGCAACTAAAGTTTCAGTTTCAATTGTAATGATGTCGGCGCGCCATGCATGCGATCATCATTGCATTGAAGAAAAAAATGCCTCCGGAGGGTGAAAAAAAGGGAGGGATTCAGTGCACTTGTGCACATGAATATATGGCTCCATGATGAGCACACACGCACTGGTGCTCATGACGGACCATTCTGTCATGGGCACCGAAAGGGTTAAAGCCAAACTCTTCATAAACAACAAAGGAGTAGATTACTTAGAAATAAGCATATTATACAATAAGTAGTAACCTACCAAAGAGAAGTTTCTTGTGGCCCCAGACTTGAAGCCGTACTATATATACCTCGTTATCACACAGTCTTTTCCCCCGCAGGGAACCACAACGCGGTCGTTACAAAAACCGTGTTGTAATTCTGCATACCATTACCCCGCAAGCCGTAACAACAACTTGCGGATGGGAGGGCGCTGGATGTTGGAATAGTATAATTTGCTATTCCAACTCCAGTCTGTGCTGACAGTAGGGAAGGTGTTTGATTTGAAGTCCAACAACTCCTCCCCCCTCCGCAAGTCGTTGTTCCGATTTGCGGAATAATGGTATGCAAATTACAACGCAGTCGTTGTAACAACTGCGTTGTAATTCCCAGCGGGGAAAAAATGTCTTGGTAAACGTCGTTTACCATACTGAATATACAGTGCTTTGAAACCATTAACATCAAACTTGACATTAAAGATCTGCTGAAATCATCGCAAATAACCCTCTTTTGAAGTACCAAGAGTTGTGCAGATTTGAGATCATGTAATAATCATATTGCCACTTCTCTACAGGTTTGCTGTAATATAATTCTTTGAACAAAATCTAAAATAACAGGATAAATAATTTTTATATAAATAATAAACATACTGTTTTATGACATAAGTCTACAAAAATATATGAAACCCAATGTTCGTTAGTCTGAGATAATATAATATATGAATTACTTACGAAAAGTGTAATCCTCACCAAATAAGAAGCTAAAAAGACTCCATCACGTAACATAAATACAATACATAAACCACACAATTCCAAATCCACCAAAAATTGGAATGATATATTGACCAAAAAGCCCTCAAGATATACAATAACAAGATGAATCTAATAGAGATCCCTAGAAGCAATCCAAAGTATCTAAAACCTGAAAAAGTGTTGGAAAAAAAGAAATGCTCTAGAAACCCTCAAGAAAAGGAAATCAATGTAAAAAGCATTGGTTTATTATAAACCAAATTGGATTTAATTTGAAAAACAAAAATAAAACCTGAAAGTCCCAACGTCCACAGCACGTTTGTAGACAAAAACATGTAAAGTAAGGAAGAAACCCCACCCGCAAAACACATTACATTTCCAAAAATAGATACACATCACACTTAATCATCAAAATATAAGTAACATAACACAATTTAACATAACATGATGATACATTACCAAAATAGTGTAGGAAACTCCAAAACTAAATCAAATCAAATCAAATATAGCTTTATTCGATTTTTTGATAAAATCATAAAAGCATACAAATACATTTTCACATCAAATTTTAAAAATTTATCCCCAACGAATTTATAGGACTCAATAAAGCAATTTTACAAGTAATAAAAATCAATGGTGAAATTACAATAGTAGACCTCATGTAAAAACGTATGGAAAAGTTAAAAACATGTAAGGGTTACGTCATAGAACTTCTATGTTTCATCACTGACATTAAAAAACGGGAAACAACAAAAGTGACATATACCTCATCTAACAGTAGGAATTTTTCATAGGCATTTTTACATGTTCTTATGCCCCAGTGTTTTAAGAGTGGTAATAAGTACAGTTTTCTTGGGGCAGAATAAAAGGCACAAAAGAACATAATATGGATATTGCTTTGTGGTGAGTGGTCATCACATGGGCAAATTAGGTTCGGAACAGTCCATTCATTTTGTTTTGGGAAAGTGACCATACGAAAGAAGGTGCCTAGTCGCAGCCTGGTAAGAAGCATACGACAATAAGGTGACGTCTCGGTCCTGAGATACAATTGCAGACCTTCAGTGGGAGTAATTCTTTGATAACTCAAGGTGGTATTTTTGAGTTTCTCTGTATCCCATCTAACGCCCTCCAGGTGGGTAATTAGAAGTTTTTTGAGGGACGACCTAGACAGGTTTTCTAAAGACTCTGGGTCATCATAATATTCAGGACAGCCAATCTTGGCGAACATCCATCGTACATAACACAACCATTTTATTTTTGATACAGCGTCCAAGTTCATGCAGTCCGTGATGAGTTCTCTGTTAAGTTGGCATTCCCTGGTAGTCCAAATTTTATGCCAAAGTAAACACGGTGACAGCTTTATGGAATCACTGAGGTATTTGAGGCCAGTCTCAATGTGAGTGATAAAAGTTGAAGTAGATTTACTCACCCCCAATAAATAACGAATAAAAAGATTCTCACAAATCTGGAGTGAGGTCACATCTTCAAAGCCCCATAAGCCTGCTCCATAGGTAACTGTCGCTACACACTTTGCTTGATAAATCTGTATCATTTCAGCGGTCGGTTTGCCCCCAACTTTCGTTGCAAAAGATCTCAGGGCACCAATAGCACGAGTGAAAGCAAGCCTCCTAGCCGATACTGCATGTTTCCAGGCTCCTTTTCTGTCAAAAACAACCCCCAGATAACAAAAGGTGTCTGTGGTCTCAATTCTTTGTCCGTCAAGGTATATCGAGCATTGTGGCCTTTTGCTCTTTCTGGTGCACGGCATAGAGAAAGTTTTTGAGATGTTTACTTTCAAGTGTCTTTGCCCCATATAGGACGTGAATTCTCTTACCGCTCTCTGCAACCCTAGCCTAGTCCTCGACATAATAGCCGCATCATCGGCGTATAATAGGATGGGTACAGGCCTACCATTGACAGCTGGATAGTCAATCTGGAGCTTTATCAAATGGTCTACCACAGAATTTATATAGAAGCTGAATAGAAGGGGCGCAAGTATACAACCTTGTCTGACCCCTCTATTTATGGAAAATTTCTGTGTACATTGCCCCTGGGTCCCGAACCTCACCCTGGCACCAGCATCTCTATAAAGTTCCTTGATAAATATCACAATAGTGGGATCCACCCCAATATGCTCCAAAGTTGACCAAAGCTGCAAATGATCCACACAATCAAATGCTGAGCTGAGGTCAACAAATGTAACATACAAGTCCCCTTTTTTAGCCTCAATGTATTTTGACATTAATAAGGACAGGTTTAAACATTGCTCCTGGGTTCCCAATCCCTTTCGGAATCCATATTGGAAATCCGAAATGACCTTGTTTTCCGTCTCCCAGTGCTGAATCCTCTTTAGAACGATCCTTCCTGCAATTTTCATAAGACCGTCTAGTAAGGATATGGGACGGTAGCAAGCCGGATCGTCCCTGTTTCCCTTTTTAAAGATGGGGACTACAATGGCATCTGACCAGGTATTAATTAGGCCGCATTTGTTTCCCATATTCAGGACGTTCGTTAAAAGGGGTACCCAAAATTCCAAATTTGTTTTATAGGCATCCACTGGTGTATAATCAGGACCAGGAGCTTTCCCTGAAGGACTTTCCCTGATTGCATGTTCAACTTCTAGGGTGGTAAAGACCAGATCAATTGGATACGGCAAGGCTGGGGGATCACTTGGCTGCTTTTCTCGAGTAGAATTATTTGAGGGTAAAAGTGATTTTTGTTGGTTCGGATTGTTTCCCTGTCGGTTACTATAGAGTTTCCCGTAGTGTTCCACCCAAAGGTCTGCTGTAATAGCCACATCTATGCAGTTATCAGTGTGTTTTTCATTATATACTGATCTGATCACTTTCCAGAAAAGGTTAGTGTCCTTATTCCTGGCAGCTTCTCCCAGTGCTTCCCAGGCTTCCTTTTTCATCCTTAATTTCCTACGGTTAATTTGTCTCTTGTACTCTCGTCTAGCCTCAGAGATCTGGGCCCTATTTTTCGGCATGACGTTTGAGACTTTCTTCAGTTTCTTTAAGGCAGCTGTGCACCCAGAGTCAAACCACCCAGAAGCACATTTCCCCTTCTTTTTGTGGATCTTAGTTAGAACACTTTTTATGTACTCCTGTATTTTAGTGAAAGCTGCCATAATCACCTTAGGTTCCACATCTTCTTCCAAGCAGACAGAAATATCTGCAGAACAGGATAATATTAAATTATGGAAGAAGATTGTGGGGTTCAACTTCTCCCACTTAAGGACGTAACCATTTATCTTTGTTAAGGTCACCTCCAATGGATACAATCTGCCACTAAATTCCTTTGATTTCTCCAGTGGAAGTCTAACCCCAAAAATAATCGGGTAGTGGTCGCTCATTGGATCATCCCCTATCTCCCAAGAAGTTATAAAGTTGGGCGAAATGGGGGATATCAGTGCAAAGTCTATTGTAGTTTCGCAACCTCTTCCATTGTATGTTGGGGCAAAGGGAACAGGAGGAGAACATGCCTGATTAACAAAAGTGAGGTCAAAAGTGAACATAATACTGTTAAGGAGAGACCCCAGCTTAGTGTGTGAGAAATGAAAAGGACAGTCCTCATCACGATCTGCAAGGCCGCACAAACCTAACTCAGAAAGTGGGCAGACCGCACAATTAAAGTCTCCCACCCATATAACTGTATGGTCTCCTACATTTCGATCCCTCACTTTATGGATACAATTTAACATTTTAATTAGAGTAGATTCCATTTCATGTGATGGCATGTTATTATAAAAGTTCACCAGTATGACCTTTTGTGTGGAGCCCCATTTAAAAGACAGAATTTGAAAATATTGGTCAGAGTGGAAATTAAGCACTTTTGTATCCCCCACATTTGACATGTATATACACAGACCCCCTTTGTTGCGGCCATGGGTGGAGGGAGCAGCTGGTGTATGAAATGTTTGATACCCCATGATATGTTTTTCTTCTACAAGCCAGGTTTCTTGTAGGCAGAGTATACCGTGCTTCTGGACAGTCTCCAGCCAAGGTATATGGTTGATCTTGTTGCCCAGTCCTGCTACATTCCATGATAATAATGAATGTTTCTCTTCATTTTCTACCTGCTGTGTATGGCCCTCACTCTCCATTACCTCTACCTGATCTTGCAAAGCGACCATGTCTAGATGTTGTGTGGCTCGCACAGGGGGCCGGTTCTGGTGAGAGGATGGTGAAACCGCCATCAAGTGGGGCAAGTTGTTAACGATGGGTAGGAATGTGTTGCTATTACTATCAATCTTTGCATGGTTTTGATCACTTGGTCGGAGTGTTTGATCGACTGTTCCCAGTCAATCCACCTGATCTAAGCATCCAAACCTATTCATGGTGGGTGCACCCTCCCACCAATTATTAGGAGGTTGCCATCGCTGCCCCTGTCCCTTCCAGTTGTGGTTGTGGACTATGGTCCAAGCCCCAGGACACTCTGCTAGCTGTTTTGGAGGGTAGAAGAAGGTTAGGGGTTTGGTGACAATAGTTTGTTCAACGTTCATGTGTTGGTCCCATGTGGTAATAAGATGGGCCGTATGAGGGTCCGCAAAAGACACCACGATGCAGTCTCCTGGTATCGATTTGTAGGTACGGCCCACCCAGGGGACTCTCCTGACCATTAATACCCTGCTCTTGTTGGTATGAGGAATCTGCCTATTGGTATTTAGCCAGTGGATCACTTTGTTTTTTAAGGACCACTGGGTTTCCACAATCTCAGGGGCAAGCGGAGGTACCCCTGCCAAGATAGCCACATAGAGCCCAGCCTCAGGGGGAAGATCAATGTAACCTCCTCGGAAATTCTGATGGTTCGGGTATAATTTTGGAGTGTGTTCTGATAGAGGGGTAATGGGATTATTGACCTTCTGCTCAACTCTAGAGGGGGGCTTGGGCTGGGGATATTTTTTAGGTGGTTTTTCCTCTATTTTTGGGGGGTTGTCAGCAACATTGACAAGTGTCCTAGGTTTAGGGATCGGAGTGGGTTTGGATAATGAGGGGGGTAAAGTTGCAGTCGAAATCAACGGGGCAGGATGGACCTCCTTAAATGCTGTCGCTGTTTTGGTGCCAATGTTAGAGGCTAAAGGAGATTGGATAACATCATTTCTAGCCAATGGTGGACTCTCGTTAATATGAGGATGTGTTACTTCTAGCTGTTTTAAGCTGAGCGTGGCTAGAGATACTAATGTTTTGTCCATTTCCAGTAGGTGGTTCTCGATGCGTGACAGTCTGAGTTCGAAAGGTGTCAATAATTGTTTTAAGGTGACCCAGACTGTCTGAAGAAAGTCTTCATCGTTGCCCACTTTATCCTTATCCCTCCCTGCCTCATTTGGCCCTCCCAGTGTAAGGTTATCTTCAGGGATAATAAGATTCTCTCCCGTGGGGACAGTAATGAGGTTACTATCACCACCTATTTGATGGATAACTGGGGCTAATGTTCGTTTAGGGTCCCCTTCATTGTGTAAAGATCTTCTACGGTTGAAAAACTGCTGCCTTGCAACTTTGGCTTTCTTTCGAGCAAAGGCGGATTTTACTTTGTTTTTCTTCTTCAAGGCTTGACTACCTGGGTTTGTACTTTTTGTTACCGAGAAGGAGGGGACACTTTTAAGCGACAAAATGGTGGGATTTCCCTGTTCGTTAGGTGGATCACCCTCACTAGGTTGGGCGGTCATAGGGGAAAAAATAAATGAGGAGTCTATTGGTGGTGGAAAAGGGGGAGTGGGAGAATGATGGACATCAACTTGGATCAACAGAGGTGGCGGACGTTCCACCTGCTGGGGAGATGCAGCGAACGCGATATTTCCCAGGGAGGATTTTTTTGAGTTTGCAAATGTTTGGGAAAGCCTGCGTGCAGCATCTAACTCCATTGAAACCCTCTTCTGCATTTTAGTGATCTCGGCGTCTATTGCCAAATTTGTTTTAACAAGAAAATCGTCCAGAGTGCCTTTTGGCTTAGTTAAACCCATCGCAGTCTTACTACGACTCCCCCGAGTACACATAATGCGTAACAGTTACAGTTTCTGTATGGTGCTAACTACAGTTACAGTCTGAGGGCAGACAACCATATACGGAACCAAGGGGGGTGGGCCAGGCCAGTCCTCTTAGGCCTCGAACGGCCTAAAACGGTCCCGCCCTTGTCCCGGGCTTCTCCCGGCGCCCTCCCGCGCGCTCCCGCGCAGCGGGGAAGATGCTTGGCTTTTATGCCTGTGAGGCTGATGGAAAGGGGGTGGAGCCGGCAGGGAGAGCAGCCCAGGTGGTAACGGGCGCGCGGGGGCTCCTGGTCCTCGGAGTCCCCCGCTAGGAGCTCGCAGCCCTGCCGGTCAGGTGAAACGCCCAAGCCTCCACAAAGAATTGACGATGACAGGCTGTTAACCGCGCTGCGGGACCCGCGAAGCGGGTCCGGCAAGTCGCAGCGGTAACAGCGGCAGCAAAGAGCAGGAACCCGCCAGAAATCCAAGGTGAGGCTGGCGTCTTGTTAGCAGAGTGCCCAAAAGAAATCCACTCAGGGGGCGTTGAGGCGCCGATTAAGAGCACAGGATGGAGGTGGAGCCGGCAGGGAGAGCAGCCCAGGTGGTAACGGGCGCGCGGGGGCTCCTGGTCCTCGGAGTCCCCCGCTAGGAGCTCGCAGCCCTGCCGGTCAGGTGAAACGCCCAAGCCTCCACAAAGAATTGACGATGACAGGCTGTTAACCGCGCTGCGGGACCCGCGAAGCGGGTCCGGCAAGTCGCAGCGGTAACAGCGGCAGCAAAGAGCAGGAACCCGCCAGAAATCCAAGGTGAGGCTGGCGTCTTGTTAGCAGAGTGCCCAAAAGAAATCCACTCAGGGGGCGTTGAGGCGCCGATTAAGAGCACAGGATGGAGGTGGAGCCGGCAGGGAGAGCAGCCCAGGTGGTAACGGGCGCGCGGGGGCTCCTGGTCCTCGGAGTCCCCCGCTAGGAGCTCGCAGCCCTGCCGGTCAGGTGAAACGCCCAAGCCTCCACAAAGAATTGACGATGACAGGCTGTTAACCGCGCTGCGGGACCCGCGAAGCGGGTCCGGCAAGTCGCAGCGGTAACAGCGGCAGCAAAGAGCAGGAACCCGCCAGAAATCCAAGGTGAGGCTGGCGTCTTGTTAGCAGAGTGCCCAAAAGAAATCCACTCAGGGGGCGTTGAGGCGCCGATTAAGAGCACAGGATGGAGGTGGAGCCGGCAGGGAGAGCAGCCCAGGTGGTAACGGGCGCGCGGGGGCTCCTGGTCCTCGGAGTCCCCCGCTAGGAGCTCGCAGCCCTGCCGGTCAGGTGAAACGCCCAAGCCTCCACAAAGAATTGACGATGACAGGCTGTTAACCGCGCTGCGGGACCCGCGAAGCGGGTCCGGCAAGTCGCAGCGGTAACAGCGGCAGCAAAGAGCAGGAACCCGCCAGAAATCCAAGGTGAGGCTGGCGTCTTGTTAGCAGAGTGCCCAAAAGAAATCCACTCAGGGGGCGTTGAGGCGCCGATTAAGAGCACAGGATGGAGGTGGAGCCGGCAGGGAGAGCAGCCCAGGTGGTAACGGGCGCGCGGGGGCTCCTGGTCCTCGGAGTCCCCCGCTAGGAGCTCGCAGCCCTGCCGGTCAGGTGAAACGCCCAAGCCTCCACAAAGAATTGACGATGACAGGCTGTTAACCGCGCTGCGGGACCCGCGAAGCGGGTCCGGCAAGTCGCAGCGGTAACAGCGGCAGCAAAGAGCAGGAACCCGCCAGAAATCCAAGGTGAGGCTGGCGTCTTGTTAGCAGAGTGCCCAAAAGAAATCCACTCAGGGGGCGTTGAGGCGCCGATTAAGAGCACAGGATGGAGGTGGAGCCGGCAGGGAGAGCAGCCCAGGTGGTAACGGGCGCGCGGGGGCTCCTGGTCCTCGGAGTCCCCCGCTAGGAGCTCGCAGCCCTGCCGGTCAGGTGAAACGCCCAAGCCTCCACAAAGAATTGACGATGACAGGCTGTTAACCGCGCTGCGGGACCCGCGAAGCGGGTCCGGCAAGTCGCAGCGGTAACAGCGGCAGCAAAGAGCAGGAACCCGCCAGAAATCCAAGGTGAGGCTGGCGTCTTGTTAGCAGAGTGCCCAAAAGAAATCCACTCAGGGGGCGTTGAGGCGCCGATTAAGAGCACAGGATGGAGGTGGAGCCGGCAGGGAGAGCAGCCCAGGTGGTAACGGGCGCGCGGGGGCTCCTGGTCCTCGGAGTCCCCCGCTAGGAGCTCGCAGCCCTGCCGGTCAGGTGAAACGCCCAAGCCTCCACAAAGAATTGACGATGACAGGCTGTTAACCGCGCTGCGGGACCCGCGAAGCGGGTCCGGCAAGTCGCAGCGGTAACAGCGGCAGCAAAGAGCAGGAACCCGCCAGAAATCCAAGGTGAGGCTGGCGTCTTGTTAGCAGAGTGCCCAAAAGAAATCCACTCAGGGGGCGTTGAGGCGCCGATTAAGAGCACAGGATGGAGGTGGAGCCGGCAGGGAGAGCAGCCCAGGTGGTAACGGGCGCGCGGGGGCTCCTGGTCCTCGGAGTCCCCCGCTAGGAGCTCGCAGCCCTGCCGGTCAGGTGAAACGCCCAAGCCTCCACAAAGAATTGACGATGACAGGCTGTTAACCGCGCTGCGGGACCCGCGAAGCGGGTCCGGCAAGTCGCAGCGGTAACAGCGGCAGCAAAGAGCAGGAACCCGCCAGAAATCCAAGGTGAGGCTGGCGTCTTGTTAGCAGAGTGCCCAAAAGAAATCCCACTCCAAAACTACAAACAAGTGAAAAACACTACTATTAATACAACTAAATCTACAAATCAAAATACAAAAAACAACATAACTAACCTCAAGACCTACCTCTTGTATCTCACTAGCCTCATAACCCTTAATAATGGACTTACCTGCAGCACCTTATCACAACCTAGATCAGGAAATTAGCCTAAAAATAACACAAACAGATTACAACATAGAAGGTATCTGTAATCAAAATTAATGGGAAATAATTTTTTAAATGTTGAATAAATGTATGAAAACATTAGGAATGTTACTAAAGATGAAAAACATGTCAAGAAATAGTGTAAACATGTAACAAAATTGTAAATAATAAATCAAATAATAATATAAATGATATACAATTATTTATTATATCCTATAAAAACTTGTGTTAAATGATTTTGAAAATATGTATATGAACAATTTAAGAAATATAAAAAATATTTAAACAATGGAAAACATGGAAAAGGTATAACATGCAAAACTATTTGAATATCATTGACATTTTATATTTAATAATAAAAATTCATTAGAAAAGGTTTGATTCGTTTAACTATATATAAGAAATGTATATTTTTAAATTGTAATAGATGTTTCAAAATGTAAAACTTTGCATTAAATAATGTTTGAAAACATAAATAAAATGTGAGAAAGTGATTGCTCATGCTCAAGTAATATAGAGAGTGAGCATATTAAATTTAGTGTGCAACATGGACATGTGCAAGTTATTGCGTGCGGGCTGTTTCTCGTAATTGTGAGAAATCAGAGATTCTGTGCGTGGAAATTCCATCTATGGTTGTGTTTGTCATATAGCTCATATGTTCGTGAACAACTGTTGTTTTAATGGAAGCGCTATGCTTTTAATGCGGACAATAGATACCCCAACAACCCTACAGAGTGGCCAGCAACCACCGGGACACAAAAACACTCAGCGCATTGATTTAACAAGCATTTACAATGCAATGGTCTCGGCAATATTATAGTTAGAGCTGTTGGCATTGCTCTTTTAAAAAAAAAAATTTTTATCCCTAAATAAATGGCATTGTCATTTCTATTGGCAATAGCTTAATTTGTTGCATATGTGAGACTTATTGCATTAGCAGAGAGAGAGTGAGGTATTGAGATAGAGAGAGAGGTAGTGAAAGAGAGAGTGAAAGTGAGTTAGTGAGATAGAAAGAGAGCGAGTGAGGTAGTGAGATAAAGAGTGAGTGAGGTAGTGAGATAGAGAGAGAGAGAGAGAGAAAGAGTGAAGTTGTTATGTATTGAGATAGAGAGTGAGGTAGTGAGAGGGGTGGCAGGCAGGTGACCACAGACCTCTTACCTTGATCCTAGCTCCTATGCCTCGATGCCTCACAGTTTCCGCGGCGTGCCATTGAGGCTGTGCAGAAGGTGACAAGCAGGAGACCAGACCCTAATCTCTTGAGTGCAATCATACACGGACAGCGGGGCAGAAGGCAATAAAAACACGAGTGCAATCAGGGGGAAGAATCTATCAATGGAGCAACACTCGCCAACGAAAACAGTTAGCAGTGCAAGCTTGTGCAAGTACCTTTATAGAGGGAAGCGCTCCGCAGATAGGTATATGTTGCACCATGCCTCCGCTTAAACGCACACCTTGCCAAAGCACCTAAGAATAAACGCAAGCACTGATCCCAGGCTATGCATGTGCAAGCTGGCCTTGAGCATCAAATGCAAGGAGGAGCGGACGCAAAAAGGCAAAGTAGGAGAGCAGTCAGGTTTATTCAGCTCTTGCAGAGCTTCACATGTACATGGCCCGGGGTCATGCTTTCGCTGAGTGTATCCCGAGAGCCGTCAGAGAGGCAGCACATGCTCATTACACTCATTGTGTGATACGTCACAGCATTGCACTGATCACTGGAAGGTTGCATGCTATGCTGAAGCGATGGCGGGCGCCAGTATCTGGAGGGAGGGGGAGGGGGGTTGTGAAGAGCATTAAATTGGAGGGGGTACAGATGTTCCGGGGAGGGAATTCCAGATGCAGGCTCCACTTTCTCAGAAGCGCCCGTATCCCGCGTCTGACACTGTTCCCTTGGTTCATCTGCGTGAGCCGAGGGTTGGCAATGTGGCCTCAGTGCCTGAAAGTGAGGGTCCTTCTGGTGGGCGGGGCATAGAATCATGAATAACATCCTGCAGTGCACGGTCAGTCAGTGAAGGCTTCCCCGTCCCTTCAGAGCTGGCCCACTGATGCTTCCTAATTGCAAAACTAGAAGTACCGCAGCTGCAGGGAAAGTGCACATCGAACCAGATGGATTGGGGAAAGAGGCATGTGACTCACTGGATCGCAGACTGGGGAGGGGTGTCTGCAGTTGCACAGTAAGAAGAAGGGAAAATAAACGAACATGCGGAGAATGATGGATGGGCTATGGTACACAGGGAAAGGTCGTGCCGATGTGTCCTGGTGGTTGAACTGAACAGGGCGTGACTCGCCAACCCATGCAGCTTTTTTCCACGGGTGGCTGTACCTGAGCAGTTGATCCCTTTGCCGCCCTGGCCTGCTATCTAGAGGCGAACCATGTGTCCACAACAACCAGTTCCCTCAGCGCTGAAGAGCGTGCTGCTAATGGAAGAAATGCGAAGAACACCCAGGCGTGCTAGGCCTAGCCGCTACACTGCCTCTAGGTGCTAGGTGCAGCCCTTAAATGCCACTAACCCCGGGACTTCTAGCTGTTCCTTCCAGTCTGGATCGGAAGGTCGAGTACACACAGCAAGAGAAGAAAGGTCGACTGTGTGCCTGTAATATGCCATGCGCAGGTACGGGGTGGGAGTGACTTTCATCTCAGGAGTAATCTCTCAGCGCCAGGATACCTGCCAGGTGACAGATGCGCTATATAAATGTTTTAAATAATAAATAAATAATAAGTGATGTCGGCATGGCGTGTACAACTCTCATCAGCCCAGCCAACGCTGCTTCCTGGAATTGTGCACTCAAGGCCCTTGACGAGTATGACACAGGCTTTCATTTCCAATCCCGTGAAAGGCTCCCAGGCCAAAAGTTGAGTTTCAGGCACTATACCTCACCCTGGCATTCCAGCCGTTTTAATCAAAGGTGTTGTAGCATTCGTTGTTGGACGCCAGGCTGATGGACACGCAGGACACGGCCAGCACCAGAAGCACCCAGGTGAGGCATAGTGGTGCCTCCGCCATGGCGGCCCGGAGGTTGGGGCGGGGCTGTGGGCCTGGGGTCTCAAGCTGAGCACAGAGCGCCACCGCCTGTCTCCTCCTGAACAGGGTGGCCCTCCAGTATGCCCGGCCCACCCAACGTCCTGTGTCCAGGTCTGCCCTCAGCGCCCAGTGCCTCTCAAGGGCATGTTGTGCGCCGCAGCTGCAGATTTCCTGTCCCCATCTGGGAGCCGAGGTTTGGGACGCAGAGACCTGGCACCGCTTTGATACTGTCACAGTGAGCGAGTGCAAATGAGCAGAATTCCCAAACTCTTGTTTTTGCCGCCCTCTCCCTTCTGCCGCCCTAGGCGACCGCCTAGTCTGGCCTAATGGTGGAAACGGCCCGTGCTTTGAAGTGGTAAAATAAAACCAGCCTCACAGAACACCCACGCAGGTACACATAATATGAGTGGCTTGCACAACATTAACCACACAGACCTGATCGGCGAGAACACGCACATGCGGAAGACAGGCACCACCCAAGTCTGTCTCCGAGATAAAATGAACTCATGTTCCGCTGAAATGCAAAAAGGAGGAATCCTCAAGGAGAAGTGGACGCACTATCTAGTGTAGCCCCAAAAGTGAGAAAAAGACCAGTGGGGTTACTACAATGGAGTATCAAAAGAAAGCACATTATTTTCAATACGTTCAGAGCGCTTTACATAGCACCAATTACGTTACACAAGGACACACATTCATTTTGTGAGGCACGGGGATTTGCCCAGAATCACAGGAGATTTTCGCGATATTCCCGAGACTCGAACCGTGTTCCCCAGGTCCGAGGTCGAGCGCCCTAGCCGTTAGGCCAACTCCTCTCTTCTTACCACTGAATGCAGGAGCAGGTTAACTGAGTCATGCCTTTCGTTGCAGAAGCAGCATGTACTATCTATGTTTGGGTGATGCTACAATGACCCATGCTTATAACCTGTGGTGTACTTGTAGGAAGAGAAAATAAACGTAAGCACTTTCCCTCCCTCGATGCTTCGATGCACCAGAAATTCTTTAATATCAACCGGAGGCAGGCGAGCGTGGGTGAAATAAAAGAACCAGCGTTTGTCGGGCGATCCGCCCATCCTGCATAAAGAGAAGACTGCGACCTGTGTACTTTTGAGAAGAGGGAGGAACACTACAAGCTGCTCTACCAAGTCGCACAGATGAGAGAGTGCGTGCCCTGGGAGCAGGCGTGAGCACGAGCAGTTGTGGGAGGCAGCTTTCCAGGAGGACAGCACCTGGCCACTGCGTGCGCGTTCGCGCGTGCGTGGCCGGCGCAAATCGCCTCCTTTGGCAGAAATGCGCGTGGCCAGGTGCTGTCCTCCTCCGAAGCTGAAACGCTAACTATAGGTCTCTGGTGAGAGCGAGCTTCGCTCGCTTCTAGCCGAGACCTAAAAATAAGGGTTGCACGTTTAGCTCTGTAAAGTAAATTGATTACGTCTTCCCCTTTTCAGGCTGCCACAACTTTGGCTTGCAGATACACTCGACTTCTGGCCTAGAGGTAAGTGTTCACCCTGAGGTCATATGGTAAATATTGTAAATATTTTAAATATTATAATTTCACACTGGGATCAGTTTACATGGTATCGTTAAGAAAATTTGTGGTGTATAAATTGGATATATCTCATTTTCCTATTGTCTGTCCACTTTTTTATATTATAGGGCCGGAGTAGAATTGGGTGTTTATTGCTGCTGGTCTTCGTACTCTGATGAATTTGCCCATAAGTTAATGTGTGGCAATGAAACATGTCAGCTGTGCATACCAAAGTGGTCAAAATATGTGACTTAGTTTTGAACATGAGTATGCGCAGTGAGAGAGGTGTGGCGCCGCGGCCAGGGCGACTGACGCTGGAATCTGGGGACCACGGTTCGATCCCCGGCTCCGGCGGCAGGTTAGCCCAGCACCATGTGACTCTGGGCAATAGCTCGCTTAATCTTCCCGACGGCCCCCAGCGCCTAGAGACCCTTACGGGTGATTGTGCGCTTTACAAATGTGGACTTTACTTTAATAAAGACAAGGGGCCATATTACGAGTTTGGCGGTCCTCACCTCGGACCGTCACTGTGGCGTCTCAGGAAGACCGCCAAGCCAGTGGTGCACCCACCTGCCATAATATGAGTTTAATCCAGGGAGGGCACGTGGTGCTGTGGCTGTGTCACGGCAGATGGTATGTTAGGTTCATAGGAAAGCCCATTTAACATAACGCTGATGTGATAGAGACAGCTGCACGTACCTGCACTGTGCAGCATACACCATGTCATGCATGCTACACAGTGCACGCACAAAACTGCAATTGTAGGGGGGAACAACATGTGCCCACCACACACACCCCAATTGGCAGATTCATCTGGGGTCCCTGTTAGGGTCCCCTTACTTGCATTTCTGTCCTCCATTGGACAGAGAACATGCAAGTCATAATATTCTCAGCAGAGCTAGCATCAGCACCACTAGAATATTAAGCCCTTGTACTTAATCTGGATCCCGGGGGCGGCAGCAGTCAGGTGGCGGTGCCACTATCGTCATCATAATAAGGTGGTCAGACCACCAGGCCGGTGGTGGTTGGATCACCACCGCAAATACGGCAGTCCCACGACAGCTGTACTCATAATAACCCCCATAAGCTATAGGCCACATTCAACTAATTTTTTATTATATTTCTGAGGAAGACTGTACAGTACACTCATCTCTTCCTCTATAAGGACCTAGGGAGGCCGACGTGTGTATTTGACTTGATAGGGGTGCACAGAAACAGCACTATATGATTCAGTCTTGGTGTTGGTTCCAGTTTCATGGTGGTTGGATTACATGAGGCACCTATATGTTTAGATATTATTCTTATGAACAGTATGGATGTGCAAGTCCTTTGTCACTGGGCTTGGCAAAAGTATTACTCACAGGCTGGTTAGTCTCTAAATATATATTGGTGCGGGACACTCCCCTAACACAGAATAATGATTGGGGTTGACTATTGAGAAATATATATGTATATAGCCTTTGTGAGAAGTATCAAGGGATGTGAAATGTATTTTGGCTTTATTAGTGGAGTGAAGTGGATTGTCCTTGATACAGGATCCCTCTTTAGCCCCTAACGTGTTGCTGCCACTGCAGCCTATCTGTGCAGTTTTAATGCTGAAAACTCTGTCAGTCAAAATAACCCTTTTTGACAGCCTTAACCCCTTCTCACCCCCATGCCCATAAGGCAGGGTGCATTGTGTTTAAAAGTACAAGTACAAGTACAAGTTTAATCTTAAACACATCCCAACAGTGGAGTGATTTAAAAAGCTATTTTTCACTGTAGAAAAGTTAGCTGTTTCATAGGAAAGCATTGGGTTACAAAATTAAATGTAATAATGTGATTTTCTTCTGTGAAACGGCTTCGTACTTCAGTCTTTGACTTTAAAAAAAGAGTTATTACAGGTTCAATTCGCTGATAAAGTCGCTATCTAATAAATATTTTCGAAAAACACCAGTCTTGGACTTTTAAAAAAAAAATGTTTTTATTGGTATTTACAGATTATATACAAATAAACAAGAAGCATACAAATAGCGTTCTTTGGAGGATCATGTAGGGCAATAGTGATGAGCTTGACGGACTGTCTTTGTTCGCCCAGGTGCACTGGCTAACGAATAACTTGTAACACATAATCTGTTGCGATTGGCGGATGTCTAGTTAGAACATAAAATATAAAGTGGTGGTGGTTGTTTTGTGACAGAACCCCAGGACCGATCTTGAGGTTGGGTAGAACCAGGTTGTTCATTGTCTATGGTGGTTTGTAGGGGTCTATGAATTTATTCAATTTCGACCACATCTCTCTGTTGGGGTGTCTCCAGGGTGTATGTCTGAGAGTGGTGTAGTCTGCTCCTCTGAGGAAGATCACCCAGTTCAGCCATACCTCCAAAGCCTTGAATGTAGCTTTGGAGGTGTCCTTCCCGTTGGTTAGTACCGTCTTTATTCCAGATGTGAGGAAGAAGTCAAGGAGGTATCTCTCTTCTTGAGTTGTGATGTCTGATGTGATATGTGCTGTGACAATTGTGGTGAATGTATGTTTTAGGCTGCAGTTTAATGTCCTGTTTGTGAAGTGTAGCACTTGTTTCCAGAAGTTTTTGACTTTCGTGCAGCGAAAGGTGAGGTGTTCTAGGTCCCCCCTTTCTACTCCGCAGTTCCAGCAGGTATCGCTATCTCTTAGACCTATGGAGGTTAGGCGTGCCGGTGTCCAGTGAGCTTGGTGGAGTAGCCAGAATTTAGTCTGTGCTAGCACTGGGGATATCATATTTTCCGATGGGGACGCCCGCAGTGTTTGGAGTTCCTGTTCTGTGAGTTTGGAACCTATTTGGGTTTCCCAGTAGGCCGTGTTTTTAGTGTTAAGTTTGGTTGAGGCAAGTCGGAGTAGTTTGTATAGCAGTGAGACTTGGGGACCTGTCTTGTTTATGGTTTCCATTAACTGAAAGATAGATGGGTCCTGTCTGTGTAGTTTTGACTTTGCTAAGTTCTATATCAGGAAGGTTATGTTTTGTTTTCAGATTGTTGAAGGTGTATGGCTTCCCATCTGCTTCCAGATGAGCTAGGAACAGAATTCTTAGCTACCTCCATGTATTTATGTCTAGTGTTTGTCGTCTGTATTTAATCTTGGGGTTAGACCAGAGTATTTCCCACTGCGAGTTCTTGTTGCTGATTTCTAGTTTACGATCTTCTTTGAGTAGCGCGTGTCTTGTGATCTTTATGATCGGATTGTTGTTGAGTGCCTGCTTGTTAGATGTGAGCAGTGTGAGTGGCTCTGTGTTGTTCAGAATGGCTTTCCTTATGGATAGCTATGTCGGCGTGTATTGTTGTGGTGGGAGCAGCCAGTGCATCCCCTGTATGGCTATGAATGCTAGTTGAAATGTTTTCAGGTCCGCTATATTAAGCCCGCCCATTTTTTTTCCTAGTCTCAACTTTTGGAGACCTATTCTGGCTTTTTTCCGCTCCATATAAATTTGTTGATCATTTGGTCTGTTTTACTGTGAAAGTCTTCTGTAAGGGGCAGGGGTAGCATTTCTGCCAGATAGTTGACTATAGGAGTTACCATCATTTTGATAGGGTCTATTCTGCCCCACCATGTGATGAACTTGGGTAACCACGTGTCTAGTAGCTCTTTTATCTTTCCGTTCAGTTCTTGGGTGCTTCTTAGGCTTCTTTTAAATTGGATGCCCAGATATTTGACAGCCTTCGGTTGCCAAGCTAGGCCTGAGTCCCCTATTACTTCTCTAGTTGTGTGTATGTTGAGAGGCATGCATTCTGATTTGTCCTTATTGGGTTTGTAGCCTGAGTGGTTGGCGTATGTTTCGATTGTACGCATGAGTGCTGGTATGGAGTGGGCTGGGTTGTTCGTTTTTTATAAGTAGATCGTCCGCGTAGGCGGCAATCTTGGCTGTGGTATTGTTGATTGTTATACCTGTTATGTCTCTGCTAGCTAGAGTGTCTCTCATTAGGGGTTCTAGGGCTAGTAGGAACAGTAGCGGAGACAGCGGGCACCCTTGTCTCGTTCCTCTCTCTAGTTCGAATGGGGTCGATGAGTTTCCATGAATGGTTATCTGCGCTTTCGGCTTTTTGTATAGCGCCATTACTTTCTTCGTGTAATCGTCGCCTAAGTTGTACGCCTGCATGCATTTCTCAAGGAAGTGCTAGGAAACTCTGTCACATGCTTTTTCAGTGTCTAGTGTGATCGCAACTGCCGGGTGGAGTGAATTTGAAGAGTGTTCTATGACTTGGCTGAGGAGTCTCGTATTGTCAGGGGACATGTGAGATTTCATGTAGTCTACCTGTGTGTTTCCAATCAGCTGGAGTAGTATTTTGTTTAATCTTGTGGCTAGTACTTTGGCGTATATTTTGCAGTCTAGGTTTATTAGTGATATGGGGCGGTAGTTTTTGGGCCATTGTGGGTCTTTCCCTTCCTTTGGTATGACAATTATGTTGGCTTGTGTCATGGTTCCTGTTATTATCCCTTTTTTGCGCAGTGGTTTAATGTTTTGGTTATAACTGGGAGGAGTTCTTGGAACTTTTTGTAAAAGTGTGCTGTGTAACCATCTGGGCCTGGGGCTTTGTTGTCTTTTAGTGATTTTATAGCTAAAGCTATCTCGGTCTACTTGATGTCTTGGCCCCATGTTTTTGCTTCCTCCTTCATTATCTTGGGTAGATTTAGTCTGTTTAGGTAGTCTATGGTGCCTTCCTTGTCAATGTTGTCAACTCTTGTGTATAGGTCTTTATAAAACTCCATGAATGTGTGTAGGATTTCTTCGTGTCGGGTGTGTGCTTTGTTGTGCTGATCTGTGATTGTGGAGATGCAGTGCTGTCTCTGCTTGCGTTTGAGGTATGACACTAGTATTTTCCCTGCCTTGTTGGCTTTGCAGAGGTTGATTTGTTTGTACTTTCTTATCCACAGACCCGCCCTCTTGCTAAGGATCCAGTTGAATTTGTATTTCTTTCCTGTAAGTTCTAGTAGGATCTCTGAGTTTGAGGTGTTGTCTATATGTTTGGTTTCTAGTTGTTTTATGTCCTTTTCTAATTTGTCTAGCTGTCCTTTGCTTCCCTATCTCTCCTGGCTTTGATTTCTATTAGATTACCTCTGATGGTTGCCTTGAGGGCATCTCATATGTATTTTGGCTCGGTGTCTGGTGTATCGTTCTCTTGTATGTAGTCCTTGATTGCTATCTCAATCATATCTTTGTCTTCTTGTTTTGCAATTGTTATGTTGTTAAACCGCCATCTACGGGTAGTGTGGTCGTTGTGCCTGCCTGTTAGGTGTAGACTGATGCAAGAGTGGTCTGAGAGCATTCTTGCTGCGATATCTGTGTGTTCTATTAGGTGTGTGTGCATTCCTGAGATGAGTATGCAGTCATCTGTGTTTGGGGCAGATATGTTAGTTACTGATATTGTTTCTTCTCCTCTTTTGAGTTGAGTGCACAGTAGTCTGCCTTTGTCGTCTTGATCTACGCTTTCAATGGTTATCTTGGACTTGGAGCTAACTAAGGTGCTTACTCCTCTTTTTTTTCCTTCAGCGGGTGAGCAGGCTAGCTGGCCTAGCCATCTTGCTTTAATGTTATTTGCGTCTTCCATAGATAGTTTTGTTTCCTGCATGAGGATGCTATCACCTTTAGTTTTTGCTAGGTAGTCTAATATTTTTTTCCTTTTGATTGGGTGGTTCAGACCCTTGACATTGAGAGATATAACCTTAAGGTCAGACTGTGGTGTGTCTGTCGCGGTTTAACCAGTTTGTGATTGCAGTGGTTGATGGATGTATGTGGTCTACCTGTGCGAGTTGGTGATGTACTGCTAGTTGGTCTGTGTTTTCTGTATAAGGGGCGTTAAGGATCTGGACATGACTAACTAGACAAACGTGACGAACAGGACGGACATGACGTACAGGACGCAACACTTTCCCCCCTTCTCTTTCCCTCCCCTCTCCTCCCATCCCTCTCTCCCTTCTGGTGTGTCTTACTGAAACTGTGCGACAGCAAGGTGCCCTCCGCCCCCCCACACCTCAAGGACATCTTAATGCTGTAGTGTAGTCTGGTTATATTTCTTATTACATAAGGTTGGTGGGTCCCCATAATGTCCCTCACTGGGAAGTTATTTAGGTTTTCAATAAATAAGATCACTCTATAGCCCCGCTGTTAAAAGGATATCTTTGTTCTTGGATGCTGCATCACACTTTCTGGTCTTGGGCTAGTGTTGATGTGTGCGGTTGTTCTGCTTGCGAGCTCTTTGCTGTTAGTTTTCTTGTTCTCCCGTTGAGGTGGTCATGTGTGGACCTTATATGAGGTAGATACATTGCTAATTATGCTCACGCTCCATATTCGATCCTTTATATTGTGTTCCAATCTTTTGTCTCTTCCTCGAGTCTATTCTACTTCGTTGTCCTGTGATGCTCTACTTTTACTTGTCGCGGTGTTCATTTCCATTTCCTGTGGTTCGGTTGTTGCCAAGTATCGTGATAGGTCAGCAGGGTCTTCAAAGGTTATCATTGTTCCTTTGTTGTTTACTCTAAATCTCGTTGGGCCGACAAAAGAATAGTTGATGTTTTCTTTCCTTAGTTTATCTCTTTGTGCCAGGAAGCCCTTCTTGATGTCTACTGTTGTTTTTGAGTAGTCCTGCGTGAGGATGATCTTGTTGCCATTCCATTGCAGGTTCGGGTTTTTCCTCGCTACTCCGAAGATGGCTTCTGTTTGGTGCGAGCGCAGTGGTTTGCATATTATTGGCCTTGATATTTGTCTGTTGGTTTGTTTGTACGCCGGTACTCTGTAGGCTTTGGCTTGGCAGTTCAGGCTGGACTGTTCCCATGAGGCACAGGGTCAAGACTGATTTGCATATGGCCATGTCTAAACTGGGGTGGTTTGGTGAGCAAAATAGCGATGGATTAAACCCAGATCTGTGACTGGGGGTGAATGTTTTGCCTTTGTGCAACATTCCGTCCATCATCTTGTGTGTTTTGCTGTTCACCCTATGTGGGAAGGGTATGCCCAGACGTGGGTCCCATGCTCACTACGCCACTGGAGTCAAGCTATCCTGGCTGAAGACAGCTGATAGCCAGAAACCGGTCCTAGGATGCTTGATTCCAGTCCAGGGAAGATATGGCTTGGCAGTTCGGGCTGGACTGTTCCCATGAGGCACAGGGTCAAGACTGATTTGCATATGGCCATGTCTGAACTGGGGAGGCTTGGTGAGCAAAATAACAATGGATTAAACCCAGATCTGTGACTGGGGGTGAATATTTTGCCATTGTGCAACATTCCGTCCATCATCTTGTGTGTTTTACTCTGTAGGCTTTGTCCAGCTCGAATGGGTTTTTCGAATTTGAGATTCGTTAGTTTGGGTATGAGGTCTTGTAGCATTGCCGCACAAGATCCAGCTTTGTCCTCTTCTCCCTCTGGTATGCACAGAATTCTTATGTTCCCCTTTCTTTGTCGGTCTTCAAATTCTGCTGCTTGCTTGTGTAGGTCTGTTGTTGCCGTAGCAATATTGCCCATTGCCTTGCTCGTGAGCTGTGATCTGTCTTCTATATCGCTCACTCTCTGCTCCACTGTCGATATTCTATTGTTAGCCATGTGGATGTCGGCTCTGACTGCTGCTAGTTCGAGTTGTATGGCATCAGTAGTTTTTTCGTTGATTTGGCCAAGTCGTGGACTTCGGCTAGTTTTTTGAGTATGCTAACTAGTGTGCTGCTTATATCCGATTTCTGTTTGAAAGGAGAACCTGGGATGCCTTCGGGTTTTGTTTTGTTTGGTTGTTGAGTCGACTTTCCATCGCTCCCTGCCATTTTACGTAGTCCTCTTTTGATTTGTATGACCTAGAATCTCCTGTTGTTGTATGGTGGTGACAATAGAGTTGTTTCCTTTTTTTGGCGGATTGCACACTCCTCGTTTGGTGTTAAGTCCAGTCTTGTGCTTAAGCTTTCTTCCTTGCTACTACTTGTTCACTGATAAAATCAGTTCTGTAATAAATATTTGCCAAAAGTACTCTTAGGAAGTTTTTTCCCTGCCTCAATCCTTTAGAAGCTCAATTGCATGAGCTAGAGAGGGTAAAGAGGGGCACTTCCGGATTGGTTGCAGTAAATAACTGCTTCATAAGGAGGTAGGTCACCCTGGCAATTGTTTTCCTATTGGTTAGTGGAAGAAAATGGGCTTGTTTGCATAGCCACCCAAAATTTCTTATTAGTTTTTATTGCTGGATTTTTTTTATTGCAACGACATAGAACAGCAGTACATCAGTGCCACAGTTACAAAGGTGATATTTTGACCAGTTGTTTGCATTATTATCTTTTGTTGTCTAAGTGAACAGCAAACATGTTCAGAATCACATTCACAGCCCACGAAAATCACACCATTGATCCCAGATTCTAACCTATTTTAAGGGCAGCCTCTACTTTGGTATATTGTATGCTCAGCTAGCCAACACCAATCCAAATCTGTTTGCCAGTCAGTCACTCGTGGCAGTGCTCTTGCCCCCCAGCACCTGGCCAGGTTACGCTCGCCAATGCCAGCCATATTTTGGTGTATCTATGTCAATCCTCCTCCACTGCTATCCTGAGTAGGAACCATAGTGTAGCCACTCTACGGGACCCATTTCATACACTTGTTGGAGTACCTGGAATGTCATGAAGGCCTGGCTTCTCCAGGCATCTCCTAGTTTTTCCAGCCCCAGTAGTTCCCACTTGGCAAAACTTATTAACTTACTCACCTCCGCCAATTTGTCACCCGTCCACAGGGGGGTAATCTCAGTCAGACTGTCTCTCCAGCCAAGGTATTTCAATGCTTCCCACCATATTTTGGTCACAGTTTGCGTCTGTGACTGCAGGTCCTCTGCGCCCTTTCTATCGTAAAGCAGGGAGCAATATCCCTTGTGCCCATGTATAATCTATCCACTCTATATGTTGGCTCCATCCAATCTCCAAATGCTCAGCCATTTACCATGACTAGCTGGGATGCCCAATAGTATAATTCCACTTCTGGGATTGCCAGCCCCCCATCGTAGACGCCCCTTTGAAGCTTACGGGGTTCTATTCGTGGTGCCCCTCTGTCCCACAGCAAGGAGCGTAGTTCGGCCTCTATTAAGTAAAAGAATTGCGTCAGATACCGAATGGGAGCATTCTGTAGGACATACAACAGCCTTGGGAGTGCCAACATTTTAAATAATGCTGCACAGCCCATCAACATCAATGGCAATGCCTTCCATCTTTGGGCGTTTTGTCAAAATCAGGTCAACTGGGAAGTACATTTTGGTCATAATAATTGTAAGGATTTGTCATTATATGTATTGCCAGGTATTTGTACCCCACTAACTCTACCAGGACTTCATATCTAGAAGTTAATTTAGGGATAGCCCCTGCCAGTGGACTTATCCCAATTGATGCAATAGCCTAACAAAGCTCCAAAAAGGCGGGATATTTGCCGACTTCTATCTATAGATTGCATGGGCGTTGTACATACAGCAAAATATTGTCCACACACAGGGATATGCGGTCTCCCCACTCATCACCCACTGGGATACCCCGTATCAAGGGGTCTTGGTGGATACATGCCACCTGCGGTTCAAAGGCCAGGGCAAATCTGATCGGGGATAGGGGACAACCCTGTCTTTTCCCTTTCTGTAGGGGAAATTCTCTTGCAACTGTTGCGTTAACCTTAACCCTGGCTAGCGGTTGCTGGTATTGTAGCCTTATCCAACCAATAAACTTTGATCCAAATCCCATGTGCTCCAGCACCGCCCACAGGTACCATTCCACATGGTCGAATGCCATTCTGGTATCCAGGAACAGGAGTGCCACCAGTATCAATGGGGTTTGTTCCATTAAATTAAGGATTCCAAATAATCTACCAAGATTATGTCTACTACCCCTATGTGGCATAGAGCCTAATTGGTCCGGGTGTACTAGAGATGTCATAATAGTATTCAGCCACATCATTAGGACCTTTGCCAACACCTCTACTTCAAAGTTAAGTAGTGATATTGGTCAATATGACCTGCAGCACGTCGAGGGCTTACCCTCTCTGTGTATGACATCTATCATTGCTGTCCGCTGGTCATGGGGAAGCATGCCTGATTTTCCGGTTCTTGAAACATTGATAAAAGGTGGGGCACTGTCTTGTCCAGCATACATTTATACAATTCTACTAGGAGGTGGTTTGGACCTGAGGCCTTCACTGAGCATAATGCACGAGCGGCCAATGTTACCTCTTCTACCGTCAAATCTTCTTCTAAGCCGTCCCTTTACTCCAATGATATTTCCAACAGCCTGATAGCCCTAAGGAAATCCAGGCAGTCCACCTCAGCATTTCCCACTGTGGAAGTATATATACATTCATTGTATGAGGCAAACACCTCTGCGACTTCTCGTCCCATCACAAATCTATCCCTCCTGTGTCCCAGGATTGCCAGAACATTTTTCAAGCCACGCCAGTAACTTGCTGACCTTATCTCCCATTTCGTAGACCCTGAATATCAAGGCTGTGGCCTGAGCCCTGGCCTTCCCTTCCAGCAGCACTCTCAGCTCTTTTTGTCTAAGGGAAAAACAATGCTTCAACTCACTCACTATCCCCACATCCCCACCACATTGGTCTCCAAATCAGGATTGCCTTTTCAAGCAGCATACCTTTCAGCTTCGGTTCCTTATTTGAAGCCCCAATTTGCGCCTGGGCGTGCCCTACGAGGACTGTTTTAAATGCTTACCACAATATCAACCCGGAGTCAATATAGTCATTGATTTTTTCAGAGTAAGCGCATTGGCATGATTGTTTTGCACTTCCTTCCTGGGAGGTCTCCTTGGCAGTGCGAGGGTGTGAATCAGTCATCCCTCCCCCTCCCATTCCAACCCGGTCCCAACTATCACCAGCTGATTGTACACTGCATTGACTGCTTAAAATATGCAACACAATGACACCGCCCACTCCCTTCTCCCGCCACCCTGCCACCCTGCGAACCTGGATGCTAATTCCCCTACTGCCCAGATTGCAGAGTGCCTGTCGCCCAACTTCTAACATTTGAGAACTTCAACTGGGGAGGGATTCGCCCTGCCAAGACAGGCAACAAACACACACAATTTCTCACCCTCCAATTCGAGTCTAGCAGTAGATAATGGTCTCTGTGTGTGCATCTGGGGGGAGGGATGGGAGAAATGGGGAGTAACAGCGAGAGGGACCCACCCATCTCATAGTCTCGATTAGAGTCTATGTCTGTGGCTTAGTTACATCCCATTTCGCCGGTGCTCCTCATGGGGTTAACCCCTGGCATAGTCAGTCTTACCTCTGCCATAGTTTCACCCCTTTATAGTTCATATGACAACCTCTGTGCAGGTGAGCTTTTGACTCCCATGTGTTGGCTTCCCTTAACCACCTATGCTCACTTCTCATTTACAATTCAGATCTTTGCCTTTATCCCGGCCGACATGCGCCAGCCCTCCATCCATTCCCAGGCCTCCTCTGGGGATGCAAAGTTTTCCCGTCCACCACGACTTGGAGATGTGCAAGAAGGAGCATCATGCCCTTCAAGCAGTGTTTCTGAGTTCTTTTTTAACTGGCTCGAAGTTTCTCCTTTGTCATTGCACGTGTAAGGTGAAATCTGGAAAGATTTTGATCAGGATATTTTCATAATGGATGTCCCACTTTGCCCTGGCTGCCTGGAGGGTGGCATCCCTGTCTCAGTGATTGAAGATTCTTACAATAACCGTGTGGGGACCTCCCTGTTTAGGAGGTGGCACCGGAGCTCTGTGGGCCCACACAATAGAGAAGAACATTGATGCTCTTAAGGGCTGTAGGTTCTTAACCAGGAAGTCATCCAGAAACAGCTTGGCACAGGGGCCCTTGGCCCCCTCCGGGACACCAACCACCCTTGTATTGTTCCTGTGGGCCCTCTCTTCTAAGTCTTCCAGCCTTACAGCCATAGGTGTATGCTGTTATGTCAGCATGCACACCTGGGCCTCCAGTTGTTTGGACGTGCATTTGAGCTGGGCGAGTTGGGTCTCGGCCTAATTTGGAGAGGTCTGCTCTGAACAATGCGACCTCAGTGAAGACTGAGTCTATTTTTGGTTCAAAGGAGCACTTGACATCCCTGATCACTGCGATTATTTCCGCCAGTGAGGGCTCTTTAGCCCCCCATCCTCAGTAGTTTTAGTGGGCGTCTGGATGGCATGGTTGTCCACATTGTTAGCTTGGGTGGGACTCCTGCCCTTGGGCTTCACCATCTTCTCACCCAACCCTTCCAGGCTTGTCTCTCTTACTTTCCTCCTGGTCGGGTCTAGGGATCCCCCATCTCTCACAGCAGCTTATCTGACATCTGTCGTAACCCGCGGGCTTCAGCTCTTCTCCCCTTCACTATTTAATGTTAATATCTATGTCACCCTGCCACTGATTTTTTTTTAATTTTTTTTTATTTTTATTGTTTAGGTAATTAAAACCATAACAAGTTTCCTATTCATTTCACAAACCACTGTTTAAAAATAAGGTTGCATAAAAGAGAAATATTCAAAATTAAGTCACCCTGCCACTGGATTCTCGGCCGGCCCTGCAATAAGTTAGGTTGGTATCCTTTCTTGTACCTTAGTCTTGTTGGCTGAGTTCTCCCCCAGGGTCTCTTCGTCACCACAGCGCGGTCCCTGGATCCCATTCCAGCACGTTCCTGGACCCGGAATATCACCTCAAACTGTTTCTGCTGGCCTCGAGGTGAGGGAGGGCCGGTACCTGTGGGCCTCTCCTTCCCCCAACAGGCAGAGCCACAGTCTACTGGCTAGTGTGTGGCAGTCCATTGCTTCATCCCGGGGCCAGGATGTTGTGCCGGTGTACCCTCCTCTGGCCGCAGCCTCACCGCTCTGCTGGTATGGAGTCTTGGCCCGGGCCACCAGCCCCTGCCTCACCCCTCCGGTCGAGACAATGGATCCCTCCCTCCGGCATCATGGATCTTGACAGGGGGCCAGTGACAGGCCCAGTAGCCACAGCAGCCCTGAATCCCCTCTGCCCCGCTCCTTACAATGCTGAACCGGCCGGGCCACAATCCTGCTTCAGGGTGACCAGTTCCACAGTGAGGCTGCCGCAGCTGACGCGCACTTCAGCCCACATAGGACCCTAAGGCCTGCCAGTAAACATGCGACTCCACCGCTGCCTCACCTGGCCCTTGGATCTCACAGCCAGCAGGCTCTCTCTGATCTGCCCGGGTGACTTCCGTCGCCGGGCACAGGCCACCACCCTGCCCCCTCACGCTCCCGGGGGATTCCAGAGAGGCAGAACCCACGCAGTATGGCGCCTCCTCCACCGGTCCTTGCCAGACTCCAATGTTCCAGCGCACTGTAGGAATGGATTTGGGGGAGAGAGGTACTGGAAAACTTCCTCCCGGCTCTTTCCACCACATTCAGTGTGTTTAGTGCACTTTCAGGGCCAGGATTTTGCCGGATATTTCAGGCTCGCAGCCGAGCTCTGTTACAATCTGGCCATCTTGGTTCTCGGTCATGCCACATCCGCTATTGCTGGATTTCTGGACTCTGATTACATTGACTCTTCTGATCAGGCCACAGTGCAAGTGCTCTGATCCCTAAAACATGTGCATATTGGCTACTCACTACATTAGCTAATTTCTAAATCCCTAGTATATAGTACAAAGGATGTCCAGGGCCTGTAAGTTATAAGTCACTAGTGGACTGCAAAAAACATTGTGCCACCACAGATATGGCATGGTAAAATATGTCTCCAGGTCTACCATTGCCGCCTGTTGCAGAAGTTTTAAAAACTGACATTTTGACCTGTCAACATAAACCTGTGAACAGACGCAATCCTGTCTTTTTAATACTTAAAAGTCACCCTAAGGTAGGCCTAAGTGAACTTAGGGAGTGGTGACAGTTATTTAAAACAGTGGGTATGCATGTTTAATGGTTTACATGCCCTGCAGTGAAAAACCTCCAAAGTAATTTTTCACCATGGCAAAGCTTCCTCTCCCATAGACGAACGCTGATTTACACTGTTACATTTACTAAGCACTAAATTCAGTTTGCCAATAGAAAGAAAGTTGGACTCATTTTATTTGTAATTTAAAAACCTATTTAACGGTAAAGTGAGATTTTATATTGCAATAAAGGAACAGACTATTACAGAAAATGATCTGCTTTCTGCCCAAAAACCAAAACACTTTTCTACCGGTGCCCAGTTGTCATCTAACTTCTGATGACTCCCCTGGAGTGAGATATGGGTTGCTGGATGACAGCGGACAAAGGGCTTTGGGTGTAGGGAGGTGTCTTTCCTTTTTTAGTGGAACAGCCTTAGGGCTGTGCTTAGCCCCTTCATGAGTTTCAAAGGATGTCTACACTGTCACTGGCAAATGTAGCTCACACCTTGGTCAGTCTCTCTTTTGTCCATCTAGTCAGGCTGGTTCCAACCCCAATAGGAGGGGAAGAGCTGTCCAAACTGGTTTAGGAGAAAACAAATGATTGCCCTCCACACACAGGCTGGCACTGGGCATAATGATGGATATATTTTTCGAACATTACTGGACCTGTGGAAGACAGTAAGGGCTAGAGTGGCTCCCACTCATTCCCAGCATAAAGAAGTGGACTACATGTGTCGGTTAGCTTATCTCTTCTTAAGATACAGCACCTTCCTGGAAGATCACAGCTGACCAGTTTTCACTAGACCTGCCATGGACCTGCCTGTGACTTCTGCAGAGTGAGTCCTTTTTCTGAGGTCCAGGAACCCTAGTGTACACTTCCTGCCTCACTTTGAAATCAAGGAACTTTTTGTTAACTTTCCTCATGTCATACCCTGCCAGCCGATTAGCCAAGTGTACATCACAATGGCATTAGTCTTTCCACATGTCCCAATGCTGGAGTCACAGCTGATGATGTTGAACCCATCGCAGGCTCACCCCACACCCTTGCTCTGCTGAGGACATTCCAATCTTCCCAGACGTGTTGAAGACCTACTGCCAACGCCTTCAGTGAAACCAGCGCCAACCAATAACCGATGGATATCTAGGGCATTTTTGGCATGAATCATAAACTTCTCTCACCTGGAGTCTACCATCCTTCATCAAGGACCGATTGGTCCTCCTGCAACTCATCACCATCGTGCTCTGCTTCAGCCTGCTGCCTCTGATGCCAATGAATCCGTCAACGACCTTTGAATGTCCATAACTATTTCTATGAAACAGAAGTAACTATTTAGCCAAGACTAATCCAGTTCCTAAATCTGACCACAATCAACTGTGATTGACCTTAAATTTTTGCTTTGCCCTGTCTAGCGCTACTTGTTGCCCGTGGTTAGTGCTTTGCACTTTTTGGTGCAATTTGTTTCTAAAACTTTCAAAAATTGTATCTCCAGTTCCTCTCATTGGATTTTTGTGCTTTGGTGTAATTTTTTTCAGTAACAATATTCTCTATTTATATTAAATTGGAGTGGGATTTTTCTTGTGTTGTGTTTTTTACTTTGTTCTTGTTTTGGTACTTCCAAATGGTTACACTTTTTCTTAAGTTGAGTGTCTGCTCTGTGCCATAACTAGCAGGGGTTGCGCTCAGGTTTAAATTTCTAAGGCCTTTACTGGACCTCACAGGAATAATGACCTTTTTATTTGTTGGTGACTACCATCCACCTTAACTAATAATTTACTTTTTCACACCATAAAGCCACAAACCTCTAAATAACCCCCTTTTTATCTTTGTGGATGTCTTAGTGAGCATACGTCTAATATTTAACAACAGAGGAATGAAAACTGCTTGGAAAGTGTCAGTGTAGAAAGCCTTAGCATATAGGCCCTAAGTCTCAAAGGTTAACGTACACTTTTGTGTAAGTTTACGATTGTTTGCTATTCACAAAAGTATTTTAATAATAGTATCTTTATGACTGAAGAGTCTCCGCACATTGAAAGATAGGACAGCCCAATTTTGTATGTGCAGAGCCTCTGCAGTCATAAAGATACTACTAGTATAATACATTTATGAAAAGCAAACATTTGAAAACTGACACAAAAGTGTAAGTTTAGCTTTTTGAATCAGAGCTTTAGTTTTTGGGGCATAGGAGTCATATCAAGGTTTCAGTGCACCCATGACGGAGCATTGTGACTGTGGCTGGCAGGTTGCCTTAGTTACCTTTAATTCAGACCAGTGATGTTCTTGGCTGTTAGGACTTTCCTAACATACCTCAGGTGTATTGGTGATGAGCTCTTGAAGAATGGGCACTGAACAGTGCTATCCTAGCCTCCTAAAGAAACTTCTTCCAACTGGATGTTATCACGGAAAACTGGAGTTGATTTCAGCGCACACAGTTGTCACAAGAGTGACTCCAACTGGTTCCTTTATAAAAAAGTTGTACTAACTAGCTCATGGTTTCTAACAACCGTGGTCTTTGTCATCCGATACAGAATCACTGTCCAGATGAGTATTTCTCTTACTGCTGAATGAGTGGGTGTTGTCTAGGTTGAGATATCTGAGATGGAAGGCAATACCACGACTTTCCTTATGTTCTGGCATTTAAAAAGCCGGTGAACCGAATTTTTGGATGATTATTTTTCAGTTGAAATGCTAAATGTAACTGAATTACAGGCACGGTATTGTCCGCAACCTTTTATATAGTCTCTCAGGGGCTGTTGTGATAGCTCTAGTTAAAAAGTGTAATACAATGTCTCATTTATCGTTTTTGTGCACCAAGAGTGTAATATTTGAGGCGAAATAGGGCCTAGAATCGATGAATATTCATTCCTCCAAGTGAAGATTAACAAGTACATTGAACTATGCGTGGCAGGAGGAACACATTAAATAGTGCTTCCGAGAGTAGCACCACTCAGGCCCCTGTGGTGCAGCCCCTCCCAAGACTGCAGTGGCTCTCAAACGTTTCAGAGTTCCCCATTCTGCCAATGACAGTGAATATGTGTGACATATGGGAGGCTCATTCTGCAGTGAGGCGGCCCTATCAGTTTATATTACTCCGCTGACACCACTCACTGTTTTTTGGAATCACATGAATAATTTGCAATTGCCTTTGGGGTCCCGATAAAAGCTTCTAGAAATATAGGCTTCCACAGACATTTTTGCCTATTGTTGACCAGTTACAGTTTAGAATGGCACTTCTTTCTCAGCGGAGGCATTTGGGAAGCTGAGAAACCTATAGTACAAACCAATCCAGCGTGCTCTGCAGGTATACCTCTCAAAGTGAAACCCTCACCTGGACGCTTTCCACTAAGCATCAGGAAGAAGGTTTATCATAGTCTTGGGTGAAATTGCATGAAGGCGGTTCAGCTCTCCCACACCTTTGTACCCTTTTTAGTTTTTTAAAATGTAGAACCTAGCAGCTGGGTTTGCTGTTGTCCACATTGCTCCCATTTCTGAAGTGGGACTTTCTAACAGGAAGAGGGGCGATAAAAGCTGTGTGTCTGCCAGCGGGTCACATAGAGCAACCAAAGCCCTCCAGGACCGACACAGCACTGCTAGACAGTGTTGCCAGATTTTGAGACCCATCCCAAGCCCAAAGCCGCTCAAATATAAGGCCAAATGCAGCCCAACGCGGACCAGTTCCACCCCAAAAACCAGCCCAAAGTAGCAAGTCTCAAATTATGCAGAAATAGTCATCAGAAACAATTTTAAGGACACATATACATTCTATTCAATATACAGATAGTGGGAGAGAGTTAACTGGGCATCTGCCTTAACGCTACTCATTTTCAAGACCAGTCCTCACTGTGACTTTGTCATGTGAACCTTAGACCCATCTTAGTTTCTACTGATTGGATTTTGTCATTTTATTAATTCAAATTTGCTCCATTTTGTAAATTGATTTGGAATTTGAATTGTGTTTCCCTTATTACTTTATTACTGCTGCATAATTATTTTACACATTGCTTTCAAGTTAAGTCTGATGGCTTTTATGCCAATCTACCAGTGGGATCATCACAAATGTATTTATTGCCTTTTGTGGCTCAACAGGACAAGGATTGTGTGTATTATTTGAGTGCGGCTTTCACTGCTCTCAACTAATAACCCAATTTCTTACACTTTACAATATTATTTATGAAGTTTCTTTGCCTCTAGGGACAGTAGTGTATGTTTACCAAAACATATAAATATACATACTCTGGATATGTAATAAGAAACTGATAATCATTTAAAATATATTTTGATACTGTTCCTGAAAAATATGCATCTCTACCAAAATCTGGGGGCTAACTGACATTGAACAATATCAAAAAGCTTAATGTGTTCAGTTTGTCCAACTGCTGGTGTGAGTGATTCAGACAGCAGATTCTATTAGTACAGCATTTTTAAGTTGCCATTTTGATCTTGTAATTACATTACAAAAACGGTATGCCTAAGAGCAAACAACGAATAGATTGTCCACCATCGTATTGCCCCTTTCAAGTGGATAGAAACCCTAAAAACAAGAAGAATGAAAATACCACACCTTGGCATACTGTAAGCACAGCAGTGCCAGACATAGCCATTCATACACCTGCCACTTATGTGTATGGAACAATAAATTAACAGTACATAACAAGACTTCCTATATTTGCTAACTAAAAGGTGTGATGCTCATCCCAGGCTCACTCGAGCCATACAATACTAGGCTGAAGAGCGCTAACTAGGCCGAGAATCCTCCTAGGTTGCTTGGGTTCCGGTTCAGGGAGGACCTGGCCAGACAGTTTGGGCTGGACTGTTCCCATGAGGATCAGTGTGAAACATGATTTGCATATGGCCAGGTCAAAACTGAGGTGGCACAGTGAGCAAAAAAAAACGAGTGACTGGATTAATTCAAGCATTTCATTCATCACTTTGTGGACCACTTCAAGCATGGATCAACACTAGAACTAACAAACAGTAGGGGACGTTGGCGGAGGAGGATGACTCTTGGAGAAGGGAATCTAGCAATGACAGAGTGCGAGGAAGAGAGACGCTTAAGTAATGGTCTCTTTGGCAGGGATATGAGAGGCATCCGACAGGGTATCTATGGAAAGGGATGAGGACGTATCGTGTACAGCACCCCCGACATTGTGATGGTGAGCTCTTACCTGCGCTCTTCCAGACTTAATCCTCGCTCTTCTGGTACATGCTCCACCTGCTCTGCTGCGCTAACGCTTACAAATATAATTGGTGTCCAACCTTGATACGCTGCTCCACACCAGACACTTGTGGACTCACTTCACGGCAGGCCAGGCCCCGGTCTCTTGGTCAGACTGACACTCAACCGTGGGGCCACAGCAGTCACCAGGCCAGGTCAGGTGGCCAGCCCAGCCCAGCCCAGCCCAGGCCCAGTTCACGTCGTCTCCTAGCCCGACTCCGCGTGGGTGGGGTGAGGAGTTAGGTCAAGTGAGCATGCTACTCCAAGTCTCCACTCCATCGTCCGTACAGGCAGCGAGTGAGACTCTGGAGTCTGGCCACCTCAGCGGGACAATAAGTGATATTAAACATGCAGGACAGCCAGGAGGACTGTGTCTCGCAGCAATCAAATCACCAACAGAGTGGGCCGCGATGACACAGTCCAGCGAGGGCGGTCCACCACCGTCAGTCAGCAGCAGGGCCCGGCACGCCAATGATTCTGATAAAGAGAAAGAGCGGCGAGCGTGCTTATGCATTTGAAAGCACTGCACGCCGGAGGCTTCCAAAGAATGATGCCCAGGGCCGTCATTGGTAGCGCTATCGTGCGCTACAAGATTGACGGCCCTGGGGACCCACAATTCGGCCCGCAACACACTACTACTAAGTTAAGTGGTGGGTATACAACACTGCGCATGCAGCAGGTGCACTTGAACTTACAATTACGTGATGTGCAGCGTGTCTTTGGGAGGAGGGTCAACTCGTGTATGTGTCATTGATGTGTTGATGCTCATTGCTCACGGGTAGGGTGAGGGTCATGTCAGTGCATACAGGCTGGCCAGTCAGGGGGTCCTCCTCCGATAATTTCAGAGCGCGCTGCCCCCTCATTCGCCACGCCATGGACCGCCAAAACAGATGCGCCACTGTGATAGGCGCACCCCACGGTCGGCGCCGCCCAAGCCAGTAATTTGCGCAAACTAGCCTTAATTCAGCCCAAAAAGTAGCCATCCGCCAGGTATGGGTTTTTCGCGCACAATTGGGAAAAATGTCGCTTAATTGTGCGGGAAATAGCCCAATCTAGCAACACTGCTGCTAGAGGGAATCATAAGACGAGGGGACCTATCAGGAAGTCCACGGGCCACTGCCACCCAAATCAGACACTGCTCTCAGCATGACAGCAGCGCCATGATTGGTATGAGCAACTCAGTTAGGCACTCAGTAACGGACTGGTAGGCTTCGCCGTTTCTCCACCCGGATAAACAATAAGGCTGGGTTGGAGAAATCAAAGTGCTCAGGTCAGTTTTGCAGGCCAAACCGTCATGCCACTTATAGTGCCCAACACTCCTCCTCCTCCTGCTGTAGCTGCTGCTGTCACTCAGGAAGCCCGCCCCGCCCCACCCATGACTCGGCAGCATCTGCTTTTAGTGAAAAATAAAACGATAATAAAATAGTTTTTTTATTGTTTTATTTTCATCTGCAGTAAGTGGAGCGACGCTCCTCCGCCCTTACAATGGAGCCACTGGTGGTGATGTGAGCCTCTGTTACCGGTCCTGTGCTTGTGCACAGAAACGACATGTGCAGCAGATACTATAATGAATATGTGGAAATACAAGTCAGTTGTCTGCCTAAACGCGTTTAACTCATCAACAAATAGCATGCAATGCACAAAGCTTCAACTTTGACTTGAATGCATAACATTTGACTTATGAAGACACACTATACTGTACATTTCTGCACAATTACATTACACACAATTCTACTTTACAGTTCGCTTCGTTTGCAAATACACATCAAACTTTTGGAAGGCAAACATTTTTCTTCTATTAATGATGTTTATTTTGTTGCGCTTTGTCTCCTCTGTATTTATTCTTCATGTGTGTTATATTCCATTTCTTTAGCACATTCCGTACTCCTACACAGTCTGGCGTTTTTGTAATTAAAGACTTACATCTTGTTGCTTTCCCCATCACTTACAACGTGCAGTGATTCAAGTGTCCTGGGGCGTAAATCCCAGAAGCGCAGAGAATGAGCTACTTAATTTTATTTCTTGTTCCTCAAGGTATTCCATCATGATTACCCTTCTTTCTATCAGTTTTTTTTAAAGCGCAATCTGTCTGCACAGTGATAGTGAAATCCTTTGGATTTAGCTAATTAAGACAGTCCCAGAGGCAAGTATTTTAATGAGTAACTCAAAATAATTGTTCATTAATCAAACGGCGCGTGCTGCACGCGCACTGGTAGTTCAGGTCTGAAGACACTGGGGACAAGCTGGGAATATTAAGATTGCAACATGAAGTCTTGTTGGAGGGGAAAGAGAAATCTTCATGGACACAGCCCTAATCATATCATCTCTGTGCACCGCGAGCTGCTCAGCTGCATGTAAGCAAACAGAAGTTAACAACATCTTCAGCCAAAACAAGCGCCTTTTCCTCTATTTGCCATGCAGTTGGGACCCTCGGGAAAATGGAGCAGAGATCTGTAGTAACCATATACAAGCACACACAAATGAGTGTACCTGAAGTGAGAGAATATATGTTTCTGATTTTAACACGGTTTCTAGAACTGCCTCAAAACAGCTATTCTAAACAATGTAATTCTATACTTTTTTAGGGTTGAATTCAGGGGCATATTACCAACAAGTAGCGATAATTATCGCTAAATAGGCTTAGCGATGATTTTTTTATCGCTGCCTATCGCTGGATATGTTAGCGGAGAAAACATGCTATTAGCAACGTTTTTCTCCATTGTGCAAAAATATCCAGCGATAGCGGCGAAATGCGTGAATATCGCTGAGAATACAGCGATATTCACGCATTAGCGACAAAATGCTCTTAGCCATGTTATCCACCTCCCATTGGATAACATGGCTAAGAACTGGTCTGAGCAGGCGTTGGTTTTTGGCGATAGCGGGAATATTTCCATCGCTACGCCTGCCTTGCTAATAGGCGATAGCGACGTTAGCGACTGCTTTCAGTCGCTAACAGGTTGGGTACGCCCACTTCAAAGCAGGCCCCAAACCGCTCGCTATCGCCTAAAAGCTGTAGCTAACATCAGTTAGCGACAGCTTGCTAATAAAGCGATAGAATTATCGCCGCTTAGCGGCCGAAAACGGCTCCTAAACCGGCGATATTTGCCTATCGCCACCCTTGGTAATATGCCCCTCAGTTCTTAATAGTAAACAAAAATATATGTTAGTGCCAGGGCTCGAGGTACTTCTCAGGAATCCACCATTGCTTGCACTACCTTAGGACTCTGCTACTACTGCCAAAGGTAAACCAACACACAATACAAGTGTAAACGTTTACAGCGTATCTCATGCTGGTAGGATGGCCTAGACCTGTGGATTTCATTATTTGTTTTAAGTATATTGAACATTGTATTGATGAGTTCTACGGGAAAATAGATAGGCACCGCCACCGTATGCTAGATTGTCATAAATAACTGCCAGGGTTTAGAAATAAATGGTGGTGCCAAACAGTTGCAAACACTATCGCATTTAAGTCTTGGCTGCATTTCTACATTGTTTGATTCATGATTCATCCGAAAGCTTTTTATTACAGTTATTGTTAGAAGTTGGGTTTTGGTTGAGAAGGATATTAACCCTTCTACAGCAACAACACAAATCCTTGTAAGAGTAAACTACAAAATTCTCTAAATTAATCTGTCCTTGTCTCTCCGGTAGCTTGGCACAATGGCAGTCAGGCTTTACCTGGAGGCAATGTGTAAAGTATTTATGCTGCACTCAAAGAGTAAATAAAGTGAAAACACAACACACGAAAAAACCCACATCAATTTAGATAAATAAAGTAATGTGTAATCCATTATTTCACATCAACACAACACAAATCGAATCAGTAAAACTGGAGTTATGAATTTTTAACGTTTTGTGTACAAACTAGCATCTAAAAGAAAAAATGCCAATCATTGTCATTTAGTCCAGCGAGTCCGGGGCAAAGCCAAAAGTAATGGCCGACTACAAAGGAGCATAGTTCGGATACACAGGGTGGATTGGGCCCAATCTACCATTAACTTCGGACTTAGAAGAAATTTTGATGAAAACTGTCTGAGAATGTTAGGTTTAGCTGGGCAAAAACAGCCAGCAGTGTCCGAGCAGAAGGTGTCGTTGTCTTGGAAATGCTGAACGAAGTCACAGTGAATATCTTTTTTGAACGTTGAGAATCTCCAGTGGGATTACGCTGCTGGATGTAGCCGACAAGAACTCCACAAGGCTGATTACGCCTTTTATGAGGAGCCACTGAAAATATTTTGCTGCTACGGAGAAGAATGACACAGGAGCTCCTGCAAAGTGAAGCCAACCTACGAAGCAGCATGGACAGATGAGCAACCAGTTAGGTCCTGGCCTTCTTTTGGTTTGCAGGGTAATTTTAGATGAAAAGTTTCTATGTCGCAAATTATGGATTTAAACTGTTGAGGAACCTATAGCACCACTCCCACGGGTTCATGACTAGGTAGGCACACTTGGAGGGTAGTATTCACTTTGGGCGTGGACCATGTACAGGGTTCACTTTGTTGGAGCTTTTGTGTCCTTGTAGCTAAGAAGAGGAGGACAGCCAGCTTGCCGTGAGAGACCCTATGGTAGTCCTGGGTTCAAGCAGCAAGGTATTCTTCCTGCAACAGGGCAGTCAACTGCAGGTTCAAGACAGGTTTCCAACAGCAGGGCAGGCCTCTGAAGTACAAAGCAGGTCCCTCTCTAGCAGCAGGACAGTCCCCTGAATGGCAGAGCAGGACTATCTGAGTGTACTCCACAGGTCCAGGGGTGAACTGAAGAGTGGGTCTGAGGGTCCTATTGTTATACCTGGTGCCAGCTATGAAGTGGAAGAAACGTCTGAAGGTTACCCCCACAGACGGTTCTGGAATTTCCTTCCTCCCTGCCCAGGCTTCAAGAGATCTGGGGTGAAAAAGGCTAGTGTGCAGCTCTTTGTGAGTGGGCTGATGCAGCTCCTCTGAAATATAAGTTGGACAGGAACAGCTCTGCCCCACACATCCTAGAAGAATGGCTCATCCTGTCAACACCTAGTCCAGCTTTGTCTCACTGTCTGGTAAGTATACACAAAGGCCAACTGCCATGCTAATCACAGTCATGTGACACAGGACAAAGCCTGCAGTCACCAAATTAATAGAAAAAAGAAACATGCCAACTTTCTAAAAGTGGTAACAACTACAGGAGATACCCATAGTCCCAGTAGAGACCTGGGTAAATGTGGTAACATATAACAATGTCTCGACAAGAATCAATGAAGGGAAGACTTTGAAAAGATAACTTAATTATAACACACAATTGAATGATAACAAGAATAGTCCCAATATTATAATTTAATGCAATTTTATGGTTGTACATTTAAGTGAAATAGTGAAAACATAAAAATGGCTCAAGTGAAACAAGTGAAGAAATATAAAGAAAAATGCTGCAGCGTATTGAACCAGAATTCAAACGGAAGCTATGCATGAATCAGTACAGTTGAGAAGAAGAATAAAATCATGTTATAATTCAAAACCCAAATTTTCACTTGTTGAGAAGAAGTATAACATCATGTTATAATTCAAAACCCCAATTTTCACTTGTGCAAGTCCACAGGGTTTCGACCTTTATGTCTTGAGGTCATAATCAGGACATAGATAACACAACAATGAGTGAAAGTAGCCTCGAATAGTTGTGTGTACGGAAAAGGATTCAGACAAGAATGGTGAGTACAAATGTCTAGGCTAATGTCCTTGGTTCCTGTCCTCAAGAGTAGTGGCATATGCTGTGGGATAGTGTCCCAAAAACATAATTCACATGTTGGACAATTTTGGGATGACGCCAGGACGGTAGATTGTTTGTAGAGAAAGTCTAAGATGAGGGTCCTGTTCAGGTACCTTGGAGCAAGCGAATAAATCCCGAGAAGTATCGCTGTTCACTCACCTGGATGGATGATATCTCAGCTCTGAACATGGGGAGCCTCATTCAGTTAGTGGTAATAGGGTGGAGCAATTTTACCCCGAGGTACAACTGTTCAATCTGCTGGCATGTCATAAGTGAATTGGAAACAGCTTGGTATAAAATTAATGTGTGGACGTTAATTTTGTGCCGAACTGCAACTCAAAGGCAGTGCAAATTTCACAGTAGGACCTTCATTGGCCCCATCATGCATGCAACTGGAGCAGCAAGAAGATGCTATAAGCAACTGGAGCATGCACGAAAATAGTATCTGTAATAAGAGATTGTTGGCACCTATAAGCTTGCAATGCTTCAAAAATGCAGACAAACCCACGCTCAAATTGCACTGCTCTTTTTGACTGAGGGCAGTCTTTGATGGAACAACAGACACTGTGGGCCTTATTATGAGTTTGGACCTGTGGCACTGCTAACCACATTACGAGTTAATTTGCGTTCTGGTGGGTGGTGCTTTGCCGCAATGGGGGCGCTAAAGCACATTCCTGGCACTGCATGGACTGTGCAGTCCATGCCGTGAATGTACAGGGGTGCATACTGACAGGGGGCCACAGGGGCCCCTGTAGGGCCCTCTTAGTGTCCACACCGCCACCATTTTTATGATGGTGTGGAAACTCGTAATATGCTTGGCGGTGTCGCATCTGTACCAGCAGTATATTGCAGCCTCAGACCGCTGTACAACCGCAGCAGGATCACAGATCCTCAGACATTGTTACAGTTCTTTGGAGGTCCAACAGTCCAAGTCATAATAGGGCAGGTGAACCGCCAGCCTGGCAGACCACGGACCACCACCGCAACTACGGAGCTGCAAGGAACCGTCAAAGTCGTAATAAGGCCCTGTTTCTTGAAAATAGACGCACAATTTACACTCATTCGCACATTGTACCCTATTATTTCTATATACATGAGATGTATGTATGTATGTATTGCGACTTATATAGCGCACGTATCACCCGAAGGCATCAAGGCGCTTGCCTTGGGAACCCGTCCTGGCTTTTCCCTGTGAGATAACCCCTACTGGGTATCCCCAGGGTGAAAGCCAGGCATCCCGCAGCGGGTGGGCCGCCGTAGTGGAAATTAAGCAACTATTGCCCAGAGTTGCAGCGTGGGACCCCATGATTAGAATAGGCACCGAGGCGAGAATTACCGAGTCCGTGGACATTTTGGGCTCAGGACCCTGCCGCGTCGGGAATTGAACCCTGGTCCTGGGCCAGACCTCTGCATCAGGGTCTGCCGCTCTAATCAGTGAGCCACACTCCTCCTCAGCTGCACCGCATGGACAAAAACCACAACATTAAAATAGTTCATTGAGAAAGCCCTTTAGTGCAGTCGCAACTCTGTGTGTATGTATATATGTGGTAATTTATAGCACAACCTAGCCGAACGGCCTCAGAGAGATGTGCAAGGTCCAAGGCTAAAACACAAGGCCAAGGATAGCAGACAGACAGTCAACATGTGATTGAAGGGGTTTCCAAGAGCAGAGGAATATTACTACATCGTGGTGTAGTGTACTTTCAATACAGAGGCTGTTGCTAGCTCTCATCACAACAGTAGCCTCTGACTAGAATCGGGGCTCTGGAATTGAACCCAAAACTGCAAACCTTTGGCAAGAGGCTTAAACGATATGTTTTGGTTAATTATCCAATGGCATGATAGTAGATGGCGGGAGGAGTGATTGTATACCATGTTGTAGTTTTAGCGCTTTATCGTAGAAAAAATGAAAACACGAGTCGACATCAAACTGATGTAGACATCAATTCCATTTAGCACATTTATTTTCCAGTGACTCACTTTCGCAGAACATGTGAATTCCAGGAGTAAGTCGTGAATAAGGAAAGGGTACTCCTGCCTTCCTCTTTACAATTTACGAGTAAGTAGCCAGGAGCACTGCAAAAGTAAGATACTCACAGGCCAATCGTTGTGAATCGGCCCCATATTTGTAATGAGTTACATTTGAAAATGTTTAAATGCAGAGGCAAACGCTACTGTTCCATGACCACATTGCATTGATAGTCTAGAAGAAACCTTGTCATATAAAGAAACTAACTTGGATTCTGAGCCCGAACTTCCATATTGAAACTGTGCGATGCTGGACAGATGCCTGTCTGTGCTGTTTGCCTTATCTGCCAAGAATTCACGTATGCAGAAACAGGCTAGCCATAGCATTACATGCTATGTTAAGAAGACGTTTTACAGCATATGGCAGCATACCTCATTTAACAATGTGTGCATATTATTACTGTCCTACCAGCAGCAGCGCTTTACTTAGATGCGGCAGGAGTTTGCTGCGACGTGCGTTTGTTTGGTGCTCTGCTAGAGCCTGGATCCCATCTGCACTCTCCGCAGGCTGTCTGCGGGAATCCTGTCAAGTGGTTAACTAACTCAAATTGTTTTTGAAGGAAACAGCAATCCATTTGGAGAGGGGCAAAACATTTCCTAATAACAACTGTTGATTTCCAAGGATCTGCCAAACAGATTTCTAACTTCACTGAACTCGGTGAAGTCTGACAGTCAGTCACTGGATTTGCAGGAGTTCTACCCAAGATAAACAAACATGAGCGCTGATGTAAAAGGCTTTTTCATCTTTTTCATGGCAATTCATTCTGAGCTGCTCTGCTCTCTGCTTACGAATTTATGATGGATTGCCAATGTCTTGCTCTTCTTTCTGTCATTCACAATCAGTGGAGTTTAGCTATGCACATGTTATTATGCGTTCCCCTGTTTTCATTGGTTCCATGAGGGCCCCTATAGTAATAGTGTTTTCGTAGACTCTTGTGTAATCAGTTGGTGTAAAAAAAGGTAAGTCTGTGTCAAGGCTGTGGGGTGTTTGCATAGTGAGCTGTCTGCATAACATGGTACAAAACAGTCAGGAGTCGCGCCCTCCCCATTCAACAGAGCATCATTTCAGAGCATAAATATTGAGAGAAACTCCAATTTGTCTATCTCCGTAGGATCAGAGATTCCCCTTTCGTAATGGGGGTTGCAGCTAACGCGCAAGCACAGCACTATTTTTTTTAACTTCTTACCCAGTTTGCATATCACATGAGAACTAAGGGGTAGATTTACAAAAAACGGAGGCATCTGTATTGATGTGTCAGTTGCCCTGGGTCTGCCTGAAAAACCCTTGCGCCACCATAGATGCGCTGTATTTACAATACGGCGCACTATGGCGCAAGGATTGACAGATGTGTCAGACATTCTGATGCATCTGTTGGCGGAAAAGTCACGCATTGCTGGAGTTGTGTCGCAAGCACGACGGAACTCCAGCAATGCGTGTTGCGGTCTATTCCCATTACACTGCGTCACACCTTATGCCTGCTTGAGGCAGGCGTAAGGTTTTGATGCAGTGGGATCCTAAGAGTCAAACAGTGAAATCTTGTAGATTTCACTGCATCACTTTTAAGAGGCTTTCCTGTGTGGGAACGCCTTCCCTGCATACATTGTACCTGATCCAGGTATAATGTCACTCAGGGCTTTACAACATGACAAATCTCCTTAGATGCGTCACGTTGTAAATTTGCCACATTTTGTACGCCGCCGTTGTGTCACAAAAGTGACGCAACGTCAGTGGAAAAGTGTCGCAAGGGTTTGTAAATCTGCCCCAAAATGTATATCTCCTCAACATTCCACTATATTATGAAGAAAAAGAATGAGAGGGCCACTGGATCAATGTATGCAGCAGTAGTGGCTGCTACAGAAATGGGAGTGGGTGGGAGGGTTGGCGGTGAGCAGAAGGGAAGGGAATTAAAAATAAATTAAAAAACAAACACTTACCTGGAAGCAGGAAGCACCCAGGCTCCCCTAAGCCAATGACGGTGCTGCAATGCAGCCTTGCGATTGGTCAGTGTGCTTTGGTTCGGCACTCGAACAGAAAATGGGACTCTGGGCATGTTCTCCAGCCAAACTGTAATGCAGCCTGGCTGGAGAACATATGAAGTGCCCATGACATTTTTGCCGGCCCAAACCGGCTGACCAAAATGTCATACGCACCAAGAAGTTCCTACCCTTCCTCCCCCCAGCCTCTAAACAGCCCGCCCCCAAACAACTAAGCCAGTACGTTTAAATAAAATGACAATAACGTTAAGTTATTATCATTTTCTTTTTCTGTTTGTAACTGCTCTTTTATTGAGCAGTGGGGTAATGCTCTTCTGCTTTAGCCGAGGCACAGGCAACTCTTTCAGATTGTGCCAATCTGGGCAAGTACTGAGGGATCGTGTGTATGGCAACCGGCACCCAGTATTACTGATGGTGTTTATCTAGTTATCTATTAAGGATTAGTGAACTATGGTGTATACCTGAACATGAATTAAGGACCAATGAGCAATATGGCAAATCTGCCAATTAAGTCAGGATTACTGAGTCATACAGCAATGCTAAATTTGCATGAATAACTAATGAGTGATTGTGGCATTCAGGATATGAACTATGGGACAATTCTAAACATGGACAACAGTCAGTGATACATCTATAAAATGCATATTAGATAAAGGCCTAGTGCAAACTTCAAGATACCCCATGATTACTGAGTGGTATCAGACATTTAAACAAGCACTAAGAATTAGTAAGTGATGGAGCACAGTTGAGTATGCACCATGTGCTAGAGAGTAATAGGGAAAATTAAGATGTAAACTGCTGTTTCATGATGCAAATCTGAACATGTACTGAAACAGACATAGGAATGGTGCAAATGTCAATATATACAGAAGATCAGTATGCAATGTGCAAATCTGAACTGTAGCAAATGGGTTCCACCCTTTTAATCCCCCTGGAATTTCTACTTCTTGGCTTTCCAAGTTTGGAATTTCATCATAAGTGAGTGTTAGAAATGTGGGACTCCATTTGGCAGAGGTATGCACCCTGACCCACTAGGGACCACAATCCTAGTCTGGGCAAGTCAGATACACACCTTAAATTAATCCGTATTCCCTCTGGTAGCTTGGCACAGAGGTGTCAGGGTTAACTTAAGAGGCAATGTGTAAAGTATCTGTGCAACTCTTAAAAAACAGTATCACAGTGAAAACATAACTAAAAGACTCCACACCAGTTCCGGAAAATAAAGTATATTTGTATGGGTAAAACAAGACCAAAATTACAAAAATCCAATAAGTAGAACTTGAGATATAAATTCTGAAGATTAAATGGCATTTTTGGGCCATATGTATCATTCCAAATTGCGATTGCAAACGCCAAAATTCGCAGAATTTCGGCGTTTTTGATCGCAACTGGGCTTAGTGGTATGTATTAATGAAAAACTGCCTCGCAAAATAAGGAAAATAAGGAAAATCAAAATTTGCGATTCCCTATTTTGTGATTGCATTTAAGGAATCGCAAATTGCGATTCCTTACATGCAATGCAAGAAGCACAGAAAAAGTGCAATTTAGCCTTAAGGGAAAAATTGATTTTTTTGCACTTTTTAAAGTGCAAAGTGGTGCACATATATGCCCTTGGCACATGTATGTGCGCCACATGTGCACCCATACTTATTTCAGGGGTGCAACAGGGTGTCCTTTTGACACCCTTGCAACATTGAAATTGCATTCTCAATTTGCGATTCTCTAATTGCTAATCGCAAATTGAGAATGTCTTCATGTTCATTCCTATGGCCCTCTAGGCCCATAGGAATGAATGGGGAGGGTTTCCTTAATTGCAAATCGCACTTTGCAATTCACAATTAAGGAATATGTAGGATTCTTAAATCATTTTGCACATCCTACATACATCTCGTTTTGCGATTCTCAAATAGCGATTCTCTAAAGTTCGCTATTTGAGAATCGCGAAACCAAACTTTCATACATATGCCCCATAGTGCTTAAAAGATTAAAGCACCAAGCAGGGACATCTGGTAATGCTCAACTGGCGTAAATCCAGAAGTTCAGGCTGACTACAATAGAGCGCAGGTCAGATGCAGGAGCCATGCAAAGACACTGCAAATAGTACCTTTCTGGAGGATTCTTTGACGACGTGAAGCAAGATGCGTCGGTTTCAAGTCACGCAGTCAGGACATGCCCTGGCACTAAATCCCTTGTGACGAAGTCGAGGCCTCATTGTTGAACCTCTCAGGATGAAGTTGATGCATCGTCGTCAAGCCGTGCAGTCGGCTGCTGCGTTATCATTGAACTGCACTGTGGTTTCCTCAAAGTGGGGATGCATCAACAATGAAGGAGGTGCGTTGGTTCAGACCAGCACTGAGTTGACAATGCATGGATTTTGGAAGGAAACAGCTGAAAAAAATGTTTTAAGGCCCAGGACTGGACTAGCTCCTCTTGGCAAGGCGGACTCACAACATCTATAGAAAGGTCGAAGGAAGTCTTGGATATCTCCAAGACTTCAGAACAGGAGGCAAGCCAGCATGCCTTTCGAGTCACTTAAGTACTTTGAGAATGTAGAGATGCAGGTCCAGTCCCTCTCACTCCCTGGCAAGAGGCAGCAGTCAGAAGACGAACATAGCAAAGCGGGTCAGCAGAGTGGTGGTCCCTCCTGGCAGCACAGCAGTCCATCTTACTGGCAGAATGTCCTCAGGTCCAAAAGTGCACTGAGTTGGTGGTGTCAGGGGTCCAATACTTATACCTTGTTGTGCCTTTGAAGTGGGTAAGACTTCAAAGAGTGGCCTTTGATGTGCACAAGGTCCTTGGCCTACCTGCCCTGGTTCCAGACTCACGAAAGGGAGATATGCAGTTCTTTGTGTGGGGACAGTTACAGCATAGGGCCAGTTCCTCCCTCCCACTTTGTCCCAGATGGCCCATCACAATATGATTAAGCGTGAGTGGTAAATCCGTTACGCCCACGGATTTTTCGGATTTTTGGGAAATCCGCAATACGCGTATTTTACGGATTTCCCACAAAATCCGAGAAAAAAAAATCCGCGCGGACGTAACGGGTTGAAAAGTTGAACCCCCACTCATGTAACTAATTTACAATGGCGCCAGCAAGCTGCCAGCGCCGTTGTAAAATAGTTACAAAGTTTGCTTGCACAGGAACCACTAGATAAAACGAAGCAGGTGCTGCTTTATATTATCTAAGTGCTTCCTGTGCAAGCTAACTTTGTAACTATTTTACAACGGCACTGGCAGCTTGCTGGCGCCATTGTAAATTACAACAGCAGCTCCAGTTGAGTAGAGGTATGGCACAAAACGGTGGCGTCTTCTTGAATAAATATGAAGGGCAGGGTTCATTCTGGCACGATGGTCCTGGCACAAAAATAAAACCTCAACAGGAAGCACTTACAGATTTCAATAAAGATATCAATAAAGCATGTGCCCTAGTTGAAGCTTAAATTCAGTGACTCATTCATCAGCCCAAAAACAATCGTAAGCGTTGTCAAGGCTGGGCAGATGTGCCTTCTTCCCAAATCTACCGGCGAAAATCAGCTGTGATGCTGGATAGACTTTGCATCCTTGACTTTCACGAGCGCAATACCCAGGCACATTGTGTTCGCACAGGTTTCTGAACGTTCGCGAGCGTTTTGTACAATAAAACCCTCGCGAACTTGCAGAAACCCGTGCGAACACACAAAAAAAAAAATACGCTAGGATCCGCGGATTTTGCGTATTTTCGAAATACGCCAATACGCAAATCCGCAAATCCGCGGATTGCCAATACGCAAAATCCGCTTATGCTTAAATATGATTGACCCACACCTAAGCTCTCTTTGTGTGTGGTTGTCTAGCAGTCTTGACCATGTTCCTTGTGGGAACAGTCCAGCCCAAACTGCCAAGCCAGGTCCTCCCTGGACCGGACACAAGCATCCTGGGACCGGTTTTAGGGCGTCACACTTCATTGGCCAGGCTAGCTTGAATCCAGTGGTGTAGTGAGCACGGGACCCACATTTGGGCATGCCCTTCCCACTTAGGGTGACATTTGCAAAAGAAGCAAATTGATAAACAATTGATGGACGGAATGTTGGACCATGCAAACATTCACCCTCAGTCACAAGGATCTGGGTTAAATCCATCATTCCTTTTCTCAACACACCACCCCAGTTTGGACCCAGCCATATGCAAATCAGTCTTGACCCTGTTCCCTGTGGAAACAGTCCAGCCCGAACTGCCAAGCCAGGTCCTCCCTGGACCGGAAACAAGCATCCTGGGACTGATTTCAGGGCATCTCCCTTCATCAGCCAGGCTAGCTTGATTCCAGTGGTGTAGTGAACACAGGACCCATTTCTGGTCATTTCCTACCCACTTAAGATGACATATGCAAAAAGAATAATTGATGGACCGAATGCTGGACAATGCAAACATTAACCCCCAGTCACAAGGATCTGGGTTAAATCTGTCATTCTTTTGCTCACCACACCACCCCAGGTTTGGCTCAGCCATATGCAAATCCAAGCCAGGTCCTCCCAGGACCTGAAACAAAGATCCTGGGACTGGTTTCAGGGCCTCACACTTCATCAGCCAGGCTAGCTTGAATCCAGTGTTGTAGTGAGCACAGGACCCACTTCTGGAGATACCCTTCTCACTTAGGGCAACATATGCAAAATAAACAAATTGATAAACAATTGATGGACGGAATGTTGGACCATGCAAACATTCACCCCCAATCACACGGATCTGGGTTAAATCCATCATTCCTTTGCTCAACACACCACCCCAGTTTGGACCCAGCCATATGCAAATCAGTCTTGACCCTGTTCCCTGTGGAAACAGTCCAGCCCGAACTGCCAAGCCAGGTCCTCCCTGGCCGGAAACAAGCATCCTGGGACTGATTTCAGGGCATCTCCCTTCATCAGCCAGGCTAGCTTGATTCCAGTGGTGTAGTGAACACAGGACCCATGTCTGGTCATTTCCTGCCCACTTAGGGTGACATGCAAAAGGAACAATTGATGGACCGAATGCTGGACAATGCAAACATTAACCCCCTGTCACAAGGATCTGGGTTAAATCCATAATTTGTTTGCTCATCACTCCACCCCAGTTTCGATCCAGCCATTTGCAAATCAGTCTAGACCCTGGTCCTTGTGGGAGGAGTCTAGCCCGAACTGCCAAGCAAGGTCCTCTAATTCTTAGAAATTCACCCTTGGGTATGTTTGTAATGTTATGTTTTGGATGACAACTATCAGCCCGTAAGATGGCATTGACTGCTGTGTCCTTTCTATACAGTTTGCTCTGTAGTTTGTTATCTGTAACATAGAAAGTCAGGTCCAAAAAATTTATTTTGGTTTTAGAAAAATTATACATTGTTTTGATCCTCCATGGGTTATGCAATTTCTGTAGAAATCTTATTAGGTGATCTTGTTCTCCCTGCCAATTGCAGAGGATGTTGTCGATATAACGACGCCAAAAGATAATGGGCCTTATTTATGAAGGCCTTGCGCTACCGGTGCGTCACTTTTTCCCATTTTAAAAGTGACGCACCTGCGGCGCAAGGCCTTCATAAATAAGGCCCAATGTATTTTGTAAAGTCTGAGAAGCTTGGGTCTCACAGCCAGTATTTTTCAACAAAACTCATAAAAATGCAGGCATGTGGTAAGCTAATTACTCAAGGGCTACAACACTGAAGGCTGCACATTGCACCTATATGACTTAACTCTTCACCCTGCATGTGTGGCCTGATTCGAACATTAATTTTCTTTTGGTGTCCACATAATTCCCACCCTTGTCGGTAACTAGCTTGTTTCACGGGTAAACTTCTACATAAAGGACTGCGTCTTAAGTTCGTAATATTACGAGTTGCCCCCTTCACTGATCTTCCCACTATAAATACAAGACACACCCTCTTTTCAGTCTCCCACATTGGTTCTCACATCGTGGGCGTATGAATACTACCTCAATGCATGAAATCCATGAAGGATGCTGTGTACTAATGTTTTGGCATTTCTTATTATGTTTAGTACTTATATATTTGGACCTATATTTGCAGTTCTCTACTTTGCAACAACACAACCGTATGTACATATTCAATTTATGACATATGTTATCTGTATGTGATTTCGTTTCTGATTTAATTCTGGTGGTCTAATTGATTTGATATGTTTAATTTGTACAACTACCATATGTTTCCTTCCCTCAACCTCGGATGATATATTCCATTATTACCTATATGTATTCTCTCTCTTCTCACTTCTACTGTTCTTGTATTTTCTTTTCTTTCATGACTTCTTATCGATCCTTTTTTCTCTTCCTCTCTTTTCTTCTGTCTACTCTTCTTTCTGTCATTCTCTCCCACCTTTCCTTTCTCCTTTGTTCTTCCATTCCATTTTCATGTTTTATTTCTCAGATTTATTTTGAATTCCTTCAAATTCTTGCTGAATTATGCATTAATGTCATTTGGTGGTGTTGCAAACATGTTTTTCTTACATGCATGCTATTCCTGCAAACTATGCATGATGATTATCCCTCTTTTCGTAATTTGTTTTTTGGTAAATATGTTTACCTCATATTCATGTGTACCCTGTAAATTACAAATGACACAACAGCCCTGAGGAAGCTCCAGGCTGAACAAGCGACCTTTTGGGGGGTGAAACACGCGTTGGCGGCTGTCTCTCTGTATTTGTATTTTGTTATTGAATTACTCTAAAGAAGAAAGAGTCTCTTTGAAGAATACTGGATTCAATGAAAATGATAAAAAGACTATAACCTATACCTTTACTTGCTCTGGCATTTCTCTTCAGTCATATGACTGTGGTCAAGACTGATTTGCGTATAGCTGGGTCTGAACTGAGGTGGCAAAGTAAGCTAAAGAGTGATGTTGGATTCAACCCAGATCTGTGTCTGGGGGTGAGTGTCTGAAAAGTTTCAGTGCTCCATCAATCATCTCCTTGTGTTTGCTTTGTTCTCTCCAAGTCGGTAGGGTATGCCCAGATGTGGGTCCCTTGCTCACTCTGCCACTGGATACAAGCTAGCCTGGCTGATGAAGGCTGTTAGCCCGAAGCCCATCCCAGGATGCTTGTTCCCAGTCAAGGGAAGACAAGGCTTGGTAGTTCGGGCTGGAGTGTTCCCATGAGGTACAGGGTCAAGATTGATTTTCATATAGCTGTGTATGAACTGGGGTGAAGAAGTAAGCTAAAGAACGATGATGGATTCAACTGTGTCTGAATTGGGGTGGCAAAGTGAGCTAAAGAATGATGAGATCTGTGACTGGGGGCGAGTGTCTGAAAAGTTTCAGCGCTCTTTCCATCATCTCCTTGTGTTTTCTTTGTTCACCCTAAGTTGGCAGGGTATGCCCAGGCATGGGTCCTTTGCTCACTTTGCAAATGGTTTCAAGCTAGCCTGGCTGATGGGGGTTGTTAGCCCGAAACTAGTCAGAGGATGCTTACTTCTAGTCCAGGGAAGACATGACTTGGCAGTTCGGGCTGGACTGTTCCCATGAGGCACAGGAGCAAGACTGATTTGCATATAGCTGTGTATGAACTGGGGTGAAGAAGTAAGCTAAAGAACGATGATGGAATCAACCCAGAGCTGTGACTGGGGGTGAGTGTCTGAAAAGTTTTAGCGCTCCGTCCAACGTCTCCTTTTTCCGTGTTTGCTTTGTTCACCCTAAGTTGTCAGGGTATGCGCATTTTGCCACTGGATTCAAGCTAGCCTGGCTGTTGAGAGCTGTTAGCCCAAAACTGCTCCCAGAATGCTTGTTTCCCGTCCAGGGAAAATATGGTTTGGTAGTTTGGGCTGCACTGTTCCCATGAGGCTCAAGGTCAAGACTGATTTCCATATAGCTGCGACTGAACTGGAATGGCGGAGTGAGCTAAAGAACGATGATGGATTCAACCCAGATCGGTGACTAGGGGTGAGTGTCTGAAAAGTTTCAGCATTCCGTCCACCATCACCTTGTGTTTGCTTTGTTCGCCGTAATTTGGAAGGGTATGCCCAGGCGTGGGTCCCTTGCTCACTTTGCCACTGACTTCAAGCTTGCCTGTCTGATGAGTGCTGTAAGTCCGAAACCAGTCCCAGGATGCTTGTTTCCAGTCCACGGAGGACATGGATCGGCAGTTTGGGCTGGACTGTTCCCATGAGGCACAGGGTCAAGACTGATTTGCATAAAGCTGTGTCTGAACTGGAGTGGTGAAGTGAGCTAAATAATGATGATGGATTCAACCCAGATCTTTGACTGGGGGTGAGTGTCTGAAAAGTTTCAGCTTTCCGTCCATCTTCTCCTTGTGTTTGCAACTTTCTAAAAGTGGCATTTTCAGATTTGCACTTGAAATTCAACTTTACCATACATTGTGATTTTAAATTGTGAGGCCAGAGACACCAAACTCAAATATTCATAATTTTCTAATTAGAAATTATACTTAAAAAATTTAAAAACATAATCCCAGTGTTAACCTATGGGAGAGATAGGCCGTGCACTAGTGAAAAATGAGTTTAAGTGTTTCTTACTATCTGGACATGTAAAACTTAAAAGTGCATGTCCAACTTTAAAATACACTGCAGCCTGCACTATGGCTGCCCAGGGTTTAAGGTAGGGATGATTTATATGTATTAAAAAGGATGGTTTGGGCCTAGCAAGAGGGCTAACTTACCAGATTGACATGGCCGTTTAAACTGCACACAGACTCTGCAATGGCAGGCCTGAGACATGTTTAAAGGACTACTAGAGCGGATGGCACAATCAGTGCTGCAGGCCCATTTGTAATTTAATTTACAGGCCTTGGGCACATGCAGTGCACTTTACCATGGTCTTATAAGTAAATTAAATATGTCAATTGTGGATAAGCCAAATGTGACCACATTTGAGGGACAGAACACATGCACTTTAGCAATGGTCAGCAGTGGTAAAGTGCCCAAAATCCTAAAGCAAAGTAAATAGTATTCAGCAAAAAGGGCAGGAGGAAGAGAACTAGTTTTGGATCACACTACAGAAAGGGTCATGTCCAACACAATCCCCCTCCAGCTTAACTCCAGGGTAGATCAATCAACACCTTGATGGACTTCCCTGCTAAAGGCAATAGAACATGGACAATGGCCCACTAACCTGTCGGTTCTACGCCTCACTGAACTCAGTTGGATCCCTCTGTCTATACTATCCACAGCCCCTGAACTGACCCAGGGGTAAACCTTCTCTTGATTTGTGGACCCCATCTGTGCAGCATGCAACTTTAACTTCCTCACACATGAATCCTAGTAGGCATACAGTACCACCATGGCCAACACAGTGATGTGGCTCATTTAACCCCTTTGGTCTGACTTCTGTCCACAACCCAGTGAAAACTCTGTCCATAAGGACAACAACCAGCACATGCCACTGGCAGCTGGCTGTGAACAGCCAGGCCCCAGGCCTTCCAAGAGGCTCTTACCTCTGTGGTTTCTCAGAGTGGGGGGCAGTAGCCCCTGGTGTCTTGCACCCTTTCCCCACTCTACTTCCCACCAGTCAAGGGGTCCGATCCGTCCCGGTTCAGATCACTCAGCATAGAGTCTACACTCTGAGGCTAAACAGGAGACAGGGGTGGGCTCTACCTCATCCTGTTCGTCCCTCTGAGGTCCTGTACCTTCTGATTGGAAGTAGTACCCCAAAAAATAGGACTGGTATGCATTCTGTGACGTCCGCCCCTCCCAGTTTCACCTGACACTGGGGACAACTCATTCCCCAGAATGCAGTCTATGGGCATCTACAGACTAACTGTAACCCTCTTCTGGGTCACTTCCCCTCTCTACTCTAGGGATACCAGGGCAATAAGGGGGAACATTCCTGCCCATGGGCTGGAGTTACCCTACCCACCTGCCCAGTTTACTGATCTGGGGAAACTAGCCTTTCCACTACCATGGTCCAACTAGCCCCGGTGTCGCCCAGAGAGGTGACTGGAAACCCATTCACTTCCACCTGGTGGAAGTGATGATTCACACTTTCAGGCATCATCAACTCACCCTCTGAGTCAACCTCCCAACTAAGGGAGATCATGGCATGGTCTATTACCTGCCCCTGCAGACTACCTACCCCTAAGCCACATTGGCCTCCTTTGTAGAGGTACTCCCAGAGGGTAGTTTCTTAGGAAGGCTAGAGTGCCCCCTAATTGTGTCCTAGCTGGGAACAATCAAAGCAGTGGAGTTGAAAATAGGGCACCATGGGCCACTGCCTACCTGAACCACCTCTCTATTTCTTAGAAGGGGCATTGGGACCGTTTCTTCCCCACTTACCCTGGGACCTATCTATGTCTCGCTTGAGCTCTCCCTGACACTGCGGTGGGGGAAATGAACCAGCCTCCTTGGGGACACTCCCAGGTACTTTCTTGTGGACCCTGGTGGTGACACTGCTGTCCACCTCCTTAGCAAGCTCCCTGGGATCAGAGAGCTTACTGTCAACAAGATCTGGAAAACAAACACTGAACACATGCTCGTTTTGAAACAAATTATACATCCCCTGGTAATCTTTTACCTCACTGCGGTTCACCCAACCATCCAGTGCCTCGCAAAATTAATCTGCACAGTTCACCTAGGTCTGTTAGGATATCTTCTGGTTGTCACTCAACTTTTGTCTGTACTCTTCTGGGGTCAGACCAAACTTTATTTTTGGGGAGTTTTATATAGCGCAACATTGAGCAGAAGGTATCAGAGCGCTTTACGTGAGCACAAGTTTCATTACAGATGGACACATTCTGTTTTGTTAGGCACAGGGAGATCCCTGCCGAGACTCGAACTCATCTCAGCAGCTTTGAGGTCGACTACTCCATTAGGCCACGATTAGGACCATTTTCATGGGGGATACCTCATCCTGTCACTCCCATCTTGGGCTAGTAGAATGCCCCCCACTCACTAGGGATATGCCTCTAGAGACTAGCTCTCCAGTCCTCATTAGTAAACTTGTGCATCGGTAAAGCAATTTCATAGGCCTCAAACCATATATCTATGTCATCAGCCACCAAAAGGTCAAACAGCAGACCCTTGGTTCTGTAGATCCTCCTGTTAGATGGCAGTAAATAAATGCTGCAACCATCTTGGCTGGACTTAGCCCTCTTGGATTTTATGTCCAGCTCTCTCAGGCTCAGCTCCTGAGCCAACATCATTTTCTTTTCCTCAATGACCAATCTCAATTTCTTCTCCTCCTTCTCTATGGCCAGCCTTCTTTCCTCTAAGGCTCTCTCGTTATCCAATTTGAGCTTAACCAGCTCCAATTGTAATAATATTTCCTCCCTCCTATCCACCAGCTTCTCTGGGGACAGGTATCTAGATAAAACACTGCTGTTTGGCCTAAGCGGAACCACTGCTCCTTGTGAGGTATTGGTCTCCTGGCCCAGAGGCAGTCCCTGATTCTCCACTGAATCCTGGTCCAGCTCCACCTCATCATCTATAACCGCCTTCTCATTCTCTGTGGTCTCATATGCATCATCCCTAGCACCTTTTGCAGTTCCACCTTCTTGGTGAAGCCTTTGGTAGAAACTTAAAACTCTTTGCAAAATTTCTTCAGCTGGCTCACAGCGCGCCTCTGCAGTTGGGCCAGTTAAAAATTCATGATTGCAGGTGCAGCTATGGGACCTCCAACCAGAGATATGATTTTATGAATAGAAAAAAATGTCAATCAGGGAGAATACAACAATTATAAATTCCAATCAAAGTGAGTAGGGGAAAAAATGCCAATGGGGAGCAGAGACAATTGATTTGAATTGGTATTTGATGTGGATGGTAGTGTACACCAAATTACTGTAAGGTTCTGCACAAACACAAGCCCATCCTCACAGCTGATTACTAATGTTAGAAATTGGGTCTCTTGTTGGCAGAGGTATACACCCTTTCCAACTAGGGACCACAACCTGAGTTAGCATGCGCCCTCTGGTGGCTTGGCACAGAATGGTCCGGCTTAACTAAAGAGGCGATGCATAAAGTATTCGTGCTACACTTAAAATACAGTAACACAATTAAAATACCACAAAAAGACTCCACACCAGTTTAGGAAACAAAAGAATATTTTTATGAGTGAAACTAGACCAAAATAAAATACATCTAATACGTAGAACTTGAGATTAGGGGTAGGTGAAATTTGCTGATTTGCCTTTCGCAAAATTCCACGAAACGGCAAAAAATGTCCGCAAACACGCAGAATTTCACGTGCTCGCTGAGATTTTTGGGGGCGGGGCTTCCTTGCGAGTTCATAGTGCTTTTCCTACACTACATCTGCGTAAAGGGCCAGAAGAGTTGTCTCCAGTGACCATGTGTGTGTAACTTTGCCATCGCGCCGAAGGGCGCCAGGGTCCCTTGAGTGAGCTGTCCATCCTAGTGGGTAATGGGCGGGAAGACGGTGCATACTGCTAGTGTGTGGGGTGGAGCCAAACGGACGGGCTTTTATGTGAGTACACATGCCTCTTGTGTTTATAAAAGGTCAGAGACCGATCAGAGCAGCAGATGAGGAGAAAGAAGCTACTGATCACAGCAACTGCATGGGAATTGCGCTCGTGGAAGTCAAGGATGCAAAGGCCTCCATCAAGCATCACAGCTAATTTTCGACGGTAGATATGGGGAGAAAGCACACCAGCCCAGCCTTGACAAAGCTCACAATTGTTCTGGGCTGATTAATGAGTTACTGAATTTGAGCTTCAACTTGGGCACCTGCTTTATTTATATCTGTAAGTGCTTCCTGTTAAGGTTTAATTTTTGTGACAGGCGCACTGTGCCAGAAAGAATCCTGCTCTCCATATTTATCCAAGAAGTCGCCACCGTTTTGCAATAAAATTTGGTTCCACCGCGGATGTTTTGATATTTTCGCGTTCCACGCGGAACGCTAAAAGGCTGAAATTTTGCAAGTTCCGTGGGCGGAAGGGAATTTGCCGCCCACCCCTACTTGAGATATGGGTTTTTAAAGATTAAACAGCAATAACGTGCTTAAAAGCATAAAGTGGCAAGCGGGACATCGGGTCTTGCTTGACCCCGGTATGTCCAAATGTTTTGGCCGACCGTAATAGAGCATGGGGCAGATAGAGTAGTCATGCATCGACGACAAGGAGCAAGATGTGTTGGTTTTGAAACACTCCATTGGGAGTTGCATTAGCGCTGATCCCTTGTGATGAAGACAATGCATCTTCATGGAGCCGCACAGTTGGATACTGTGTCATCGCAGAACTTTCCCGAATGAAGGTGATGCGTCGTCATGCCGCGCAGTCGAGTGCCATGTTGTTGTTGAACCATACTGTGGTGTCCTTGAAGCGACACTGTGTTGATGTCGATTGAGATTCATCAGCTCCGGCTGGTGCTGAGTCAGCGATTAATTGGTTTTGGAAGGAAACTGCTGAAAACCCCAATTCCAGTGCCTAGGACTGGATTGGCACCTCTTGGCAGGGCAGGATTCACAGTTGGCAGAGTCCAGCAGCTGTAGAAATTTAGAAGGTAGTCTTTGATGTCCTTGTAACTTCATAACAGGAGGCAAATCTGCAGGCTCCTTGAAGTCCTATAAGACATTTGAGGATGTAGAGATACAGGTCCAGTCCTTATCACTCCCAGTCTAGAGGCAGCGGTTCAGCAGAGTGGCATTTCCTTCTGGCAGCGCAGCAGTCCTTCTTTCTGGCACAAAGTCCTCAGGTCCATAAGTGTACTGAGTTGGTGGAGTCAGGGGTCCAGTACTTATCCCCAGTTGAGCCTTTGAAATGCAGGAGAATTCAAAGAGAGGCCTTTGAAGTACACACGATTCCTGCCTTGGCTCCAGACTCACTACAGGGGGGTATTCAGCTATTTGTGTGGGGACAGGCACAACTCTATTCTGGTGCAAGTGTCAGCTCCTCTCTCCCATCCTGCCCAGGACAGCCCATCAACCTGATGATGGCCCATCAGCCTGATAATGGTCCATGTAGATGTGAACGGCCCATCAGGAACATATAAGATCTCTTTGTGTGTGGCTGTCTAGAGGGAAAACACAAAGCCCAATTATCACCCACCCCAGACATGTATTCAGAGACAGGCAGAGGCATAGAATAGTTAAAGTAAGAAAATCTCAGCATTCTAAAAGTAGTTAATAAGAACAAGCGACTCCAAAAATCGATAAGGAACAAGGGTAGTAAGTATTTCCAGGAACAAAGGTCCCTCTCGTCAATGAATAGATAAAAATGCTCTGGAGAAAAGAATAATGTCCAGGAGTAAACACAAATGGATATGTAGTACACTTTAATCAAACATTTATAAGTGTGGAAGATTAACCCCATTGGGGTAATCGTCAATGGATGTTAAAAACATGAAAATAAACAGGCATGAGATATTAAATGGTGATTGAGTTCTATCCACAATGGGCATCACTTATTTACATCAAGAAGATGCTTCTGTCAAGATAATACTTACAATCATTACAATGCACATTCGAACCTTGGGCTCCCTTCTATATTCTTCACAACTCATTCAGCTATACCACCTTAGGTTTAAGTTGTCGAAAAACTGGTACTAAAAGACATTTGTCGTTTGGAATTAAAAAAACAGTTTGTCACATATAACATACCTCAAAAGCACTCAATGCACTTAAATGTAATGACCAGATAGTTGTGAAACACACTGACAAGGGAGGTGGTAGTGTTCTACAAAACTCTAATGTTTATACAAATTAAATCATGAGACTACTATCCAATCAATAACATTACATTAAACTACCAGGGGACCCCATAAAGAAATAGAGACCACAATTTCGTCCATCAACAATAAAGGTCTGGAAGCTGGATATATCTCTAAAAATGAAGATGTTTTCCTGAACACTAAGAACCCATGTACAGCGGTAATTTATACTTTACTGAAGATACACAAAAAACAGACCTCTCCTCCAGGTAGACTTATTGTGTCTGGTTGTGGATCAATATTTGAACCAATTGGCCAGTATGCCGACTTTGTTATTAGAGAGTTTGTACCCAATACCAGAGGTTTTGTCAAGGACAGCACAGATATGATTAATCAAATTGAAAAGATGCTATTTGATAACACTTGTTACCTTCTGTGTACAATGGAGATAGAATCCCTACACAGGAATATTCCCCAAAGAGAACGGATGGAGGTTATCGGACAAACACTTAACAGAAGAGAATGGCCCCACCCTGTATCTTCTGACTTTCTTCTTGAACTTTTTAGAAGGCATACCTAAAAATAGTTTTTAATTTGATGGACAATACTATCAGCACATTAAGAGAATGTCACTGGGGGCCATTTATGCACCAAATGTTGCCATCCTCTTTATGGACAGTATTGAAAACACCAACATACTTTCTGAAAACAATCCCTTCCATGAAAAATTCAAATCTGGAAGATGTATAATGAAGATATTTTCCTAATCTGAAATGGCAATGCAACTGACTTGACCAACATTGTAATGTGGCTCAATGACACCTGCAAGGGACTCAAGTTAACTTAACACGTTAGTACAGAGGAAGTTTCCTTTTTGTACATATTAATCAAGAATATAGAGGGTGAACTTTACACATCACTCTTTCATTAAACCACAGCACACTTCTGGCCTACTCCAGCCACCAACCCAGGCCACTTTGGGACTCTTTAAAATCATCCCCAAACTGGGGTAGCGTGGTGAGCAAAAAAAAAATAGATTAAACTTAGCTCTGTGACTGGGGATTTTTTTTTAGTTTGTTCAGCTATCCGTCCATCAACTTTTATTTTTGTTTTTGTTGCCCTAAGTGGGAAGGGTATGGCCAGATGTGGGTCCTGTGTTCACTGTGCCACTGGATTCAAGCTAAATGGTGACGAATGATCCTCCATCACCCATTATGTCTTCTCATAATCCTGTTTTGGATGCTATCATTGAAGAGGTATGGGGTCGTAAGCCTTTAATGAGTGCCACTAACAAAAAGCGTCAACAAATTTAGGATCGGTGGATCGCTATAGATGGGAAGATGTTAGCAATCTTCAAGATGTTGTGACCAAGATTCTTTTGCTAGAATAAGAAATACAAAAACTTAAACTGCTTACTGAAGATCTTGAAACAGACGGAATAATCTTTGCTTATATGGATTACCGGAGAATCTTGAACTTCCTGATCTTCTTGCTTTCTTGAAGAAATTCTTGCCCAATCTTCTTGGTCTTAATATTTAATGGGCACATCGTCTTGGTTGTCCTCAATGCATTTCTCCTAGACCTAGTGGTATCATAATGCTATTTTTGGATTTCAGGGACCTAGTGTGTGTCTGAAAGTCGCTAAAGAAAAGTGTTGCCTCGTTTGGTCTGGCTACAATATGTTCATCTCTCAAGTCCGTTCTAATGCTACAAATGCCAGATAAAATATTTCCTTGCTCTTTGACCTCAAATGAGGCTTTTTGATATTCGCTGTGACATTCTAAATCCTTGTATATGTAAAATTACCTATGAAGGCACTACACAATTCTTTAATGATCCAGTTAAACTAAAATCATTTATTCAGAATATTTCATCTCGTACTATGGATACTAATGTTCAGAATTCTCAAGAATTTTGTTATGTGCAATAATTACTCAGGTTTCCTCTTTATTTTCCAAAATATATGGTTGTGTTTAAATATTTAAAATTGTAACTCTCTATTGTTCATTTTAGGTGCTTATACGTCCCATGCTCAATCTCCATGCTCTTCGCTTCAGATCAGGATCTGGATCCTTGTTCTGTCTTTTCATTCTGATGTCTACATCCTATTTCTCATTTCTATTCCCTTTTTTTGTTTTTGTTACTCTTTTTCTTGTTATTATGTGAGTGCTTATTTGTTTTATTGTTACCATGTTTCCATTGGTTATATGTTATGTTGATGCTAATAAATGGTGTCTTTTTGTTTTCTTTTGAGGTTTTGCTTCTTGTCCTACTTGTTCCTGTTTCCCTACTCTTAGTCCCCAATATGTTTAACTTTGTTTTATGGTAAGTTTGTGGTTTCATACATCTAGTCAAAGGACAAAAGGTACTCTCTCAACTGTCAAAATGTAATTTACATGTTACATTTGTTTTACAGGAAAATCATTGTAATGATGGTGAATCTCTTAAACTAAAATCTCAATGGGTAGGCCAGATTGTTTTTTCTCCTGTTATTAATCAGAAAGATGGTGTTGCCATTCTTTTTCATAAATTGTTTAATGCGCAAATGATATCAACTCAGTGTGACACTGATGGATGATGGGTACTGGTTTCTGTTGTAATTCATACCAAACAGATTTATTTATTTTATATCTATGATCCTGTCAAGCCTGACCCTGATATTGTGCATTCCATTAAAGTAAAATAGGCTTTCATTGATAATCCCAACCTTATTTTAGAAGGAGATTTTAATCAATTTTTAGACCCTTTTACTGATAGGAAATCTTAATGCAAATGTAATCCTGATAATCCCATAAAGCATTTTAATTAGCCATTCCTTTTTTTCCATCATTTGATGTCTGGAAAACTTTCAACCATGATACTTGTGTATTTAAATTTTTCTCTAATCTACATCATACCATGTCCAGAATTGATTACATTTTTCCCGATTAGGATGACGGTGGGACCCATCATATCCACCAGCCATATTTCAATTACGAGGTATTACGATGTCTCTTTCCGCCCACCTGTTCATGGTGGTAAATCTGCCATGAACATGCAGGCAGAAGGGGACTTTGAGGCTCTGTCGCAGGCCCCCCTTCCCCCCTGGCTCACCGATGTGAGCACTGGGGGGCACTATATATCCCTGTACCATGTAGCACGTAGTGCAGGGATTTGTAAAGGCTGCATTTTTTGCATTGCGGCAGCTGCTGCAGCCAACAGCACCCACCACAATGCTATAAATACACAGTGTGACCACCTTGCAGGAGGTCACATCGTATTCCCTAAGGCAGGACTGCCAATGTATAGTTGGTCTTTCCTGTTTCTGATGGGGTGGCGGGCGGACTAGGTCCGCCCACCATCTTATTCGGGCCCTTAGTCCTTTTTCCCTTATATTCAATACTCAGAAATTGTCTCTATTTTTATTTCTGAACATGCCCCTGTTTAATATCCTTTTGATTTATCTCTCCATTACTCAAAAACAGTTTTTTGGAGATTCAACAAATTCCTTATATTGGGCAACAATTCTATTATAGAAGCTACTGCTTTTATCGATGAGTTTTTTTAAAGTTAAACCGTTGATTGAATTTTCTATTCCTAATAATTGGCAAGCTTTGAAAGCTTTCTTTCGGGCCTTTAGTATAGTTCATTCTTCCCAATACCTTACAATACTACAGCAAATAAAAACACTTAAACATACTTACTTTACCGCTAAATCTTCCTCTCTTTTACATGAATGATTACAGTCAAGTCTACCCTCAACAAACCTGCCACCACTGATGTATGTAATATCCTACTTACGGGTAAATTGAAATATAACAGAGTTCTAAATAAAGCGGCTAAAATGTTGGCTAATATTAGGCCTGGGCGGAGCTCACTGAGTTAGCGAAAAACTCTGCCGAATTCTGCAGAGTTCTGCGGGCGGGCAGAGTATTGCTCGCCAGCTCCTACCAAATGGACAACCCCATCTGCCAAAGAATTGCCAGACAGTATACCTTGTAAGTACAAGGATGCGCTATCGATTCAGCCATGCTTCCACTAGAAAATCTCTAAGCAGAATATTTGTACTTTATTTCAGCTGCAGGATATCTTTGATTTACAGGGGTCAGGATACAAAAGTTCTAGTAGGATCCCAGAAGGTTTAAAGCAGTGGAGGATGTTGAAAAAACCACACAGTACCTTTTCTTGGCTTCCTATACAGGGAATGTGTGCAGTAATGAAGTTAGCTATTTTTCTGAAGGAAAGTTCTTTTTTTGTTCAACCCGTCACCTCTGTGGATGCTGTTATGTTTGTCTCCTTTTGTAAGAGGCACTGAAACGCACATTTCATGCATAAACAAATACCACTCTTTATATGTTTCTTAAGTGTTTATTTCTTTGTTTCAACTGTTTTAGGATACACTGTTGAATAAATGTAATTTTTCCTTAAGACAAGTGTTTTTTTTTTTAAATAAGGGAGTTGTATTGATTTTTGTTATGAAGGCAAATCAATGTGTTCATAGCAGCACTCCTTTTAAGACAGATGTGATAATGGAACTCCATCCGGTCATCTACACTGTTGAACTTGGCCCTTTTTGCAGGGTCATCTCTGAACTTTTTGTCTTCCTCCTTGTCTTTTTTCTGACCTGGTGTTGGTGGTTTTAGGACTCTGGGCACTTTATCACTGCTGTCCAGTGTAAAGTGTGTGTGTTTTTTGTGGTAAACATGGTACGATTGGTCAACACCTGTTTGGCGTATTTAATGTACCTGTCAGTCCCATCTAAAGTGGTATCTCAGGTACCCAGGGCCATTAAATTAAATGCTTCTGATGGGCTTGCAACGCTGATTGCACCACCCAGCAAAGTAGCCTTTCAAACCTGTCTCAGGCCTCTGACATTGCAGGACCTGTGTGTGCAGTTTACTGCTGCTGTGATGTGGCTATTCAAAGTGGTTGCCACACCTGTGACACCCCTTTTACTGTATGTCAGGCACCCCTAAAGTAGGCCCTAGCAAGCCCTATGGGCAGGGTGTGTTGTAGCTAAAAGGTAGGACATGTGTCTTAAGTGTGCGACATGTCCTGGTAGTGACAAACCGCCATTTTGGTATCTCACTACTGTGAGATTTCCCTCTCATAGGAATGCATTGGGGATACCAAAGTGTTTCAGTTGTAATTCCTGATATGAGAGGAGCAGCGAGGTGAAGTTTGGTATGTTTGGAATAGTAATGATAAATGCTGCGTAATGGTGTCCCAGATTTGTTATTACTATTTTAGAAATGCCACTTTTAGAAGTTGGCATATCTGTGTGCTATGTGTTTTTGCCTGCCTGATGTGAATTGCATGTCTGGTACTGGAGTGACAGTGGCTGGTGAGTTGTGTGGCTCCAGAGGGGCTGGGTGAGTCAGTGCTAGGCTGAATGGGCAGATCTGCATTTGGTATAGTGGGAGGAGTAGCCCCTGAACCTGAGTAGGTCTGTGTATGCCTCGATCAATGCTGGCTGCACCCACCTCTGGTGTTTCTGAGGACCGAGCGACCACCTGACAAAGGGGAGTAGAAGCACTGTAAACAATTGCTTCAGTGCGCCCCAGAACCAGTTGGGACTGGTTCTCCAAGCCCAGTTCCAGGACAGAACAAAGAGAATAGGGTGTATAAATATTGGGGCTGTGAACCCATGGTTTAGTGCTGTGGTGGGTGCTTATTTGTGCCTGCTGGACTGCTGGGCTCCAGGAGGTACCACCACTAAGGATTGCCCCTCTTCTGAGGGTCCTGTGAGCCTGCCTGCCGCGGCCCAGCTCTGCCCCTGATGGCCTTGGCTACGTGTCCCGAGGAGCGACTTGGCACGAGGAATGCCCAGGGATTTTGAGCCCGGCATTGCTGAGCAGCACATTGTCCCTGCTGCTCCAGGATTGGGGCTATAAAAGTGTCCCAGAGAGAATCCCAGTGTAGGGATTCCCCCGTGCTGCACAAGGGGAGCGGGGCCTACCCCGCATTTTGGATGTATTGGAGAGCGGGTACCTACCTCACATTTTTGGTACCCGGAGAAGAACCGTGGCCAGCGAGGAAGTCAGGCACCTTGCCTGGATTTGGGTGGGGCCACCTGACCCACAGAGAAGAAGCCTTATGGGCTCCTGTTGCCCTCGGAGGAAGTCAGGCAGCTGAGCCTTGTGGAGGGTGGGGTCCGGCAGAAGGTGGAGCTGGTGCCTCGTGTATCAGAAATGAGGAAGGGAAGTGGCCCCAGCGTGGAGGCCGGTAGAGTCCCCAAGGAGTCCGGAAGGGAGAAGTGGGACCGGAGCTTCACGGCTGCCCGCCGAAGTTCTACTGATGCCCCCCTTCCTGAATCTGCCAGAACAGCCCCGGTGAGTGGGGCTGAAGGTTGAGTATTGTTGGTGCCGAGTAGTGGCACAAGGAGGAACCTGGTGAACCTGGCTCCCCAGGCACGGTTGGTGCCGGTGCATTATCTTCACAGCTGCACCGCTGATTGCGGGCAGCTGCAATGAGGAGGTACGTTGTGTGGAAGACCCAGAGTGGGGCTTCAGTGGCACAGTAGTGCCCAGGCTGATTTGCTCACTTGCACCTCTAGAGCGCAGGCAGCTGCAATGATAGGCCATTCCTTTTCTTTTGAGGCCTATCATAGGGGCATATTACCAAGGGCCATCATCGCCGCTTTAGCGGGACTTCTTCCCGCTAATGCGGCGATAATTTTATCGCCCTATTACCAAGCTATAGCTAACACCAGTTAGGGACAGCTTGTAGGCGATAGCGGGCATTTAGGGGCTCACTTTGCATGTCAGCGATATTTATCGCTAATGACATGCAAAGTGGGCGTGCCAAGATTTTAGCGACTGAAAACAGTTGCTAACATCGCTCTCTCCTATTACCTACAAAGGCGTAGTTTTGGAAATATTCGCGCTAAGCGCGAATATCTCCAAAAGCTAACATCTGCCCAGAGCAGTTCTTAGCCATGTTATCCAATGGGAGGTGGATAACATGGCTAAGAGCATTGCCACGATATTGTGTGAATATCGCTGTATTTCCAGCGATATTCACGCTTTTCGAATGATTTTTATCGTTTCTGAGTTAAACCTTGATGATAGCAAGGTTTCTCAGCGATAACAATCGTCGTAGTGGGGTGATAAAATTATTCCAGCTAACCCTGCTTAGCGATAAATATCGCTATTGCTAGCTAATATGCCCCATAGAGTCCAGAGAGACCAGGGTCAGTTGCACCCTCACCCAATTTAGCGCCCTGTCTTTTGCACAGAGGGCATTGTGGGGCAGTACCAGATGGGCCCTCGATGAAGGCCAGTTGGCCGGTGAGTACCTGCGGTACTGGTAGGGTGCATAATGCGCAATGCATAATGTGTTTGTGCCAAATGTCATGCTATGATGTTTATGCCTAAGGAGATGCAGACATGATGCGTTTATGTTGCTTGTAATGATGCTGAGTAGAGTATTTTGCCAGTAGTTACTGGTTGTGTTACTACCTGTTCTTATGGTTCTGACAGTAGCCTAGTTGCCCTGTCATGTATATAATCCCTTGTAAATTACAACCTGGTACCAGTTTGCACAGTATATATGTGTGTTTATGATCTAATGTATTTATGGTAATACATTTAAGGTATTACAAAGGCTATTTTTTTATATAACCTTGTGTGGAGGTCCTTTTGTGGTGTGCCTAGTATGTCGCTGCTGTGTGTGTGTGTGTTGTGCAAATGCTTTACACATTGCCTCTGGGATAAGCCTGACTGCTTGTGCCAAACTACCAAGGGAGTGAGCAGGGGTTATCTGCAACGTGTAACTCTCTCGCCCTGACTAGAGTATTAGCTTCTGCCTTGCGTAGGCACAAGCCCTAGCCAACCAGAATTCCCATTTCTCACATATGGGAAGCTAATAAATCTACTAACTCACAGACAGGACAGGAATTTAAAGATCTTTTTAATACCAGCAGAAATTTGCAGCTCTTAGTCTTAACCCATCTGTTACCCCATATCTTGTACACCAGACAGAACCGACTATATAAGACCTAGGTCAGTGCCGCTACAGCAGTAACAACTGTAATGGCTCCAGCTGGCAATAACAGAAGCATACAAAATACAAAAGTTACCACTTAATGATCTGGAGCATATTTTGATATAGGTGTGCAGTCTAAATATCGAGTTTTTTATTTCGAATGGACATAATATCGACTCCAGAATATCGATATGGCATTAATATCGAGGTAAGTAATATCGAAGTATTTTTTATCGATTTTTATGTATGTAAAAAAATATCGATAGTTAAAATATCGAGTATGTAATATCGTTAGTAAAAAACATCGATTTTTTTAGTAGTTAAAAAATATCGAAAGTTGTGTTATCGACAGTCATGATATCGACTGTCATGATATCGACTAATAATATGGATATAAATAATATCTAATAGTTAAATGTACACTGTTTTTATGTTTTATAAATACATTTATTGTTAAAATATATGTTATTTATTTATTTATTTATATAGAAATAATTTAAAAAATAATTAATAATTTTAATAAATAATTCAAATACTATAATAATTTCTAGGAGCGGGTAGTGGGTTTTTAGGGGAATAGGGTGGGAAGTATTTTAAATATAATTAATTAAATATGTAAATTTATTAATTGGTATTAATATTTAAATAATTGTTAATTAATTTTTTTTAAATATATAATATTTAATTGGTAATTAATTAATTTAAATACATTAATTGCTAATTATGTTCATTCAAATATTTTATGTTATGTAGCGGGTTGTGGGTTTATAGGGGAATAGGGTGGGAAGTAATTTAATTATAAATAATTAAATATGTAAAATAATTAATTGGTATTAATATTAAATTAATTGTTAATTAATTAAAATATGTTATTTATATATAATTTAATTGGTAATTAATTTAATTTATTTGAATAATTGCTAATAATGAAAAAGTAAATATTTTATGTCATGTAGCGGGTTGTGGGTTTATAGGGGAATAGGGTGGGAAGTAATTTAATGTTAAATAATTAAATATGTAATTTTCTTAATTGGTAGTTAAATGTAAATAATTGTTACTTAAATCATATATTTAAATCATATAAAATTTAATTGGTAAATAATTTAATTTATTAATAGCTAATTATGTGAATTTATACATTTTATGTCATGTAGTGGGTTGTGGGTTTATAGGGGAATAGGGTGGGAAGTATTTTTATTATAATTATTTACAAAAGCTTAAATTATTAATTGGTAGTAATAATTTAATAATTGTCAATTAAATAATGTATTGAAATTATATAAATTTAAATTGGTAATTAATATAATTTTATTGAGTAATTGCTAATTATGTTATTTTAAATATTGTATGTGATGTAGGGGGTTGTGAGTTTATAGGGGAATAGGGTGGGAAGTAATTTAATTATAATCAATTAAATATGTAAAATTATTAATTGGTAGTAATATTTAATTAAATGTTAATTAAAAAATTAATGTTCATTAATTAAAATATAATTGGTAAATTATTTTATCTAATTGATTATTAGCTAATTATGTTACATAATTTTTTTACTTTTCTGTAGTGGGTTGTCTGTTTATATGGGAATAGAGTGGGAAGTAATATAATAATAAATAAGGAAAAAATAATATTTACTTAAGGTATACAACGTTTAGCACACAACGTTTAAAATGCAATACCTTTACAATTAAACTTTTACAACGCTAAAACCATAGCAACGCATGTATTTAGATCAAATGTTTTTAGTTTGCAGGTATTTTTACAACGCATACCATTACAACGTAAGTGTTGGTAAGTATATAATTATATTTAAAATCTTATAGCTTTGGATTGTTGGGTAAAGGGGTATTTTTAGGGTTCAGGGTCAGTTTTCAGTTTGTGGGTAAAGGGGTATTTTAAGGGGTGAGGGTCAGTTTTTAGTTTTTCGCTAAAGGGGTATTTTTAGGGTTCAGGGTCAGTTTTCTGTTTGTGGGTAAAGGGGTATTTTTAGGGTTCAGGGTCAGTTTTCAGTTTGTGGGTAAAGGGGTATTTTTAGGGTTCAGGGTCAGTTTTCAGTTTTTGGGTAAAGGGGTATTTTAAGGGTTCAGGGTCAGTTTTCAGTTTGTGGGTAAAGGGGTATTTTTAGCGTTGAGGGTCAGTTTTCAGTTTCTTGCTAAAGGGGTATTTTTAGGGTTCAGGGTCAGTTTTCAGTTTGTGGGTAAAGGGGTATTTTTAGGGTTCTGGGTCAGTTTTTAGTTTTTGGGTAAAGGGGTATTTTTAGAGTTCAGGGTCAGTTTTCATTTTGTGGGTAAAGGGGTATTTTTAGGGTTCAGGGTGAGTTTTCAGTTTGTGGGTAAAGGGGTATTTTTAGGGTTCAGGGTCAGTTTTCTGTTTCTTGCTAAAGGGGTATTTTTAGGGTTCAGGGTCTGTTTTCAGTTTGTGGGTAAAGGGGTATTTTTAGGGTTCTGGGTCAGTTTTTAGTTTTTGAGTAAAGGGGTATTTTTAGAGTTCAGGGTCAGTTTTCATTTTGTGGGTAAAGGGGTATTTTTTGGGTTCAGGGTCAGTTTTTAGTTTGTGGGTAAAGGGGTGTTTTTAGGGTTCAGGGTCAGTTTGGGGTTTTAGGGTAGAGGGGTAAAGGGTAAAAATAAGGTCAATTTAAATTTTCTAAAAATTAATTAATTTTTAATACATTTTATTAAATTATTTTCTATTAATTTACATTAAATTATATATTATATAATTATAAATACTTATGTTGTAATGCTATGCGTTGTAAAGGTATTTGCTTTGTAAAAACATTCGTTGTAAATAAATGTGCTGTAATGCTATTTGCGTTGTTAAAATTTTGTTGTAAAGGTATGCGTTGTAAAAGTATGTGTTCAAACGTCATACATCTTTTATTTTATTGTATTTAATAGAAAAAAATGTACATTTAATTTATAATTATCAAAATAATTATTGGTAATTAGTTCTAAATTAGTAGTAATAGGTAAGTAATAGAAATAACGATAGTTATTTCGTATTTTGGATATATTAATTATTATGTTAAATTAAATAGTTAATGATTTGTTAACAAAATTATATTGATAATATTTTGTTATTTATTTATTAATATATGAAGTATTTACTTTCCCTACTGTTGCACCCATTGGAGTGGAAATAGTAATTAGTATGGGTTCAGTGTCCAGCACCTTCCATGACTTTACAATTGGTGAAATGGGAATTGTAATTTGTATGGTTTTAATGTGTAGTATTGTTTTGTAAGTTTATAATTGGTGCAGTGGAAATAAGAAAACATTTTTTATATAAAAAAATTATTATTGGTAGGATACTATAATAAAGTTTTTACATTACATAGAAAAATTTTGTTTTAATTATAATTATTGTTATTGTACTACTTTCATATGCAATTTATATTTATATACAATAATAAAGAAGGAAACATATACAGGGTTAAATGCAATAAATGAAAAACAGTTTATTAACATTTAAAAAATAAATTGTAAGTAGAGATTTATTTTTTATTTCAATTGAAATGTTTAACTAAACAGTTTTTATTATCCCAAAAAATATATGAAGTGCATATATATGTTTTTAACACATAAATGATATTAACATATTTTTATGTTTATTAACATATATTGTAATTTAAATAGTTAAAGAAACAAATTGGTAATATGTACTTTTCATTTAATAACAAATATTTTATTCACATACACATTGAATATATTGTCATAGATAAATATGTAAATTTTTTTATAACAGTTACATTTCTGTTTTTTACAAAGAAATCATATTTTTTTTATTAATATTATGAATATTGAAAATATTTATAATATTAATTTTTACATAGATAAACACAAAAATACATTTTTATATACATACATAATGTTTCAACTAATATTTGCTATTTTTATAAACAAATTATTTGTAACAAAGTTATAGATGCAATTTTTTTTAACATATAGATTATTTTCAAAATGTATATATAAATCATCAAATATTATTTAAAGTATCATATAACAGTTGAATAATTATTTGAAAGGAATGAATATTTAAGAAATAATTTTCTACTATTTAAATAATTATTTACACTTAATATAATGCTCAGTGTATTTTTTTAAGTGTTGGAATATAGAAATTAAAGAGGATTTTGCTGTATACAGGGACTACTTTTTAACCGCGTAATTACAAAGGCTTATTTGGTGCTTCAACAGATCGCGGTTGGATGCTGCTTCGCGTTAGAGAGGGTAAGTTTGTTTTAATTGTATTTTACAAGTTAATGAAGTTATTGTTAGTGTATGTGTGGTGTGTTTAGGTTTATGTAGATAGGGTTATTAAGAGAAGATTGTGTGTTCGGTGTTAGGTAGAGTGTACGATATTTGATTTTTAACGCGTTTTAGTTGTAGGTGTGTGAGGTGAGGTAATATGTTTAAATGTTACTAAGATAATATGTTTGGTGTACAAATATGTGTATTTATATATGTATGGGTGTTTTTGTGTGGGTGGGTATGTATTTTATTTTTTCCAGGTTATCGTCGCGTTTTACTGTTTTTGAGGAGGTCCTTCTTTTTCGATCAGAGTTGTGTGACGAGTATTATATACTCTTATTTTTGCACACAATTTTTTTTGGATTTCAAGTTTTCCTGGAGCGTTTTTTTTTCAACAGTACTTTTTTCGGGCTTTCTATCGTATCTTGTGTCTATTACATTGGAAAGGAGTCGCTATGGATTTGCTTGTATTTTTGCATTTTTTTTTGGGCTTCCATGGATTGTATGGGTTTTTGCAATGGTGTCGTATGGATTGTTTGGAATTGGATTACGTTTGAAGCTGCAACAGAAATGTAAGTATTTTCTAATAATTTTATGGGTGGGTAAACTGTTTTACATTTTGCTTTACTTACGTTGTATGTAACATTTTGTAAATACATTATCTAAATACATTTTATATATGTTAATATTATGTATTTGATAATTTAATTGCAAATTGTTACATGTTAAAATCAAGGATTTTAGAAAAAAAATGCTTAATTTAATGTGTATAGTTATGTAATGTTTTAAAGAATAGTTTTGGCAATCATTGATAGATATTCTAGTCCTTTGCTAGTTGGATAGAGGGTAACTTGACTTTGGAGTGTGTTATACATTTTTTTAGTTTCTTTGGTGAGTTTAGGTCCGATCAAAGTTACTGATTGCTCCATTCGGAGCTCCTGGTAACTTTGTTCTTTTTGTAAGGATTGTATTAATTTGTGAAGGGTAGGCATTCCTCGGCCTGTAGTTGCTTGGAAGGCATTGTGCCATCCTTCAACTGCATTGTTTGTTTTAGCTTCCTTATTTAGTGTGCTATGGTAGACATTCCACCAAGCTATTTGGTATTTGGGTTGTCTTCTATGGCCTGATCTGTGTAGCCTTCCTACCCATGTGTCTTCGAAGTAGTCAAGCATAGGGCTTAGTCTTTCTTCGTTTCTTTTATAGTAGGGGCTGTCTATTAATAAGTTATAGTGCTCAGTTACATCTGTTAGTGGAACATAGGCTAGGGCGATGAGTTTTTTTATTTGATAAGCAAATGTGCTATCAGTGGCGTATTGGATATTCAAGGTTGATTTTTGTAGATGTCGCCAGATACATTGATTAAAATGGTAATAACAACCTTGTATTGCTGTGTGTGGGTATGTTTTAAGGATGCTGTTTATCATTGCTTTTTCAAAGTCAATGATAATTTTTTGTGGAAAATAGTTGTTAGTATGTTGAATGACTTCAGTTAGTATTTCTTGATAGGTAGCTTGCTGTTTGTTTGGTAGAAGGGCATAAAGGAATGGAATACTTGCATTTTGGAAATGACCATGGATGGTGTATAATTGATAAAAAGGTTTGGGGCATACAGAAAAAGTACCGTCCATCATCCAAGTTTGGCATTGGGTAAGTTTAGTCATGTTGTTTGCTGTGGCAAACACTATAATTCTTTTATCTTTAGATTTGTTGTCATAGAGTATAACATTATCTTTATTGTGAGTTACAGAGAGTTCAGAGGGAATTTGCACTTCTTCAAAAGTTTTTGGTGTGGGAGGAGTAGTGCATGTTGCTCTTTTTTGTCTAGCTACAGTTCGTTTAAGTAATGATAGATGGTAATTGGCTAGAAGCATGTTGGGGAAGTACACTTAAATGGTGTTTCAGAATAGCAGTTGTTGGTTGATCTGTTCTAGTACTAGCTTCTTTAAGGGAATCTAGCATTTGTCTAATCTCTATTTCTGTTACATTGGGTGGGTGATTATGTTCTTTAGTATAAGTAACAGTAGTTTCCTGAGTTATAGCTCTACCATAACATTTGTTGGCATAATATTTCGTACACTTCCAAAACACTTTCAAATCTTTTTGTTTCTCTTGAGTGTAGACATATCCCATGTAACAAAGAAGCATTTTCCCTTTTTGTGAATAAATGAATTTAGCTCCTTCAGTCATGATAGTATTGTACTTCTAGGAGGTAATTAAAAGAGAATGTCATTACAATTTTAGAAAAAATAATGTTGTATTCTAGTAATACAGTTTAATACATTTTTAATTTACCTGTAATTCTTTTGTTAAATTCAAGTAGTTCTTTTCAGGTGTTGATGTTCTTTAAACTGTTATTTTCTGTGTATATCTTTTTGTACCTGTAGAAGTAGAGAAAATGTGTACAAATATTTTATAACTATTTAAGATATTTTGATAGAGGTGTTTTAGCTAGTTTCTATTTAGTTACCTATCTATTAAATGTCTAATTTACATTTCAATTATATACTTACTTATTTATATAAAACTTTTGATGTCCAGGTGTTGTGTAGGTCTTCTGTATTTTCTTTTTGTCTGTAGGATAAGTAGTAAAAAAAAAACATATTTTAGGTATTTGGCTTTTAAACATAGGTGTGAGGTTTGAGAGTTACATTTTGGATGGCTAATAATGTAGTAGTACTTACTTTAGATAGGTGTAGCTGTCTTTATGTTGAAGTCAATCAGTTTTCTTTCAGAAATCCTGCAGAGTTTCGTCTTCCTTTAGTTAGGAGATGTAGCCTGCATTTTTAGTTTGTTGTAATCTTGTTTATATAGTATTAGTCTAATTGTTTCCGAAATAGGATTGGTTGTTTAAATTGATAGTCTGTTTTTATTTGTGGATTTGAATTTTTTTATCTGTTATGCTAATTGCTTTCCTTATATGGGTGACGCCAATTAACGTTTTTGTAATGTGTAAGGCCTTATGTATTATAGGTAATGTTATTTTTATATTTGTAAAGTGGAGAAATATATATAATTTGCAGTAAGAAATGTTTAGTCGTTCAAAACATTGTTTATGTATTATAAAATGTATGTTTGCATTTATTGTGTGTTATAAATGTTAGGAAAATATATAATATATTTTATACATTTATATAAACAATATTTGAATAATTATGATTAGTATGACTCAATTTTAAATAATAAAGTGATTTATTCAAGGAAGTAGTAATGTCGATATTTTAAAAAATCGATCAATTTGCTATCTATATTTTTGTATTCGATATTTTGACTGTTTTTCATTTAAATATGTGATTATCGATGTTTTAGAAATCGATATTGTTGTTAGTCGATATTGTTGTAGTCGTTGTTTTTTGTAGTCGATATTGTGGTTTCGATATTTTTGTGGTTTGTTGTTTAAGTATAGGCAATCGATAATTTTGTTGTCGATAATTTGTCATCGATATTTTGTCCACTCGATATTCGGTCTGTCGAGGTTATGTCAGTGATCCTTTGATATAACCCTCCCTATTGCCAAGAACGACAGGAGTCACAAAATTCCTCCACAGCCTGCAGGGGAGTGAGAATAATTATTTTCCACTTTAGGTGGTATTAGTCTTAATATGAGAGCCGTGTGTAGAGCATTTCAGAGCTACCATGCTGTCTCCTAAGTAAAAGCGCATGTGGGCCATTTTAAGAAATGACAAAAGAGGCAATCCAGAAATTGAAAGTATTTGTTTGTGCCTGGAAACGTGATAAGCGTAATTGGGTTAATGCTGACCCGCCAGATGGTCCAGTATTGTTTTCCCTCTCAGGTTCGTCTTTACCAGTGCTTCATTCTTTGCATTTTTTTATTAACAGATACACTGCACTCCTGGGGCAGCATTACACCTTAAAAAGGTGCGTCCACGCGATGAAGAAAAGTGCGGCACATTATGGGGAATGCGCTGCCCCCAGGCCAGCTGCAAACTTGTGCCACCCTTGGGGCAGTGATTTCACGTGAAATACAGAGTGTCTTCTTTAAAGCCACTCCGTTGAACTGTGCAGGCAGCAACCTGCCTGCACTTTTAAAGTGGACTAGAGATCCCATTGCAGCCTACTGACTGCACCCTCCTGCAAGGGGATGTCTGGGGGTCCATGGCCCCTCTCGGCCTCCTGCAGAGGTCTGCTCTCAGGGGTCGCACTGAAATGCACCACATTTTAGGTGGCGCACTGTCAATGCGCCATCTGAGGGTGTATTTACCTCTACGCCCACGTCGGAAATAAGGCACGGGTGCAGAGGCAAAGGGATTCCCTCATTTGCATGGCCATGCCCCCAAGTAAATGAAGGAAGGTCCCATTGAAGATAGAGCTGGTGCTTTATGTGTGCCAGTGCTATTGGTGTTACAGAATGGGCCACACAAACATCTGCGGCCCCTTCTATAATACCAAAGTTCCTCAGGGGCGCACAAAGCAGGTGCAAAAGCCCGTTGGTCCGCAGGGCACTTTATATATTATGATCCCTGATCAGCAGGGAAGTGACAGGATCTACCTGCACTTGAAGAGCATGGATTTCCAAGTACAGACTGGAGATTGAGAAGACACAGCTGCAGCGGGAGAAATTACAGAATCTACATGGAGCAGTACATCCAGTTGAGTTACAGTGGATAGTAGAGGGAGACTGGAGGGGTGCTATTTTCCCATGTAGCTGGGTAAGGTGCTGTCATATGGTAGGAACTCTGCAGCGTTCTCTTGTTCCATGCCCTCCAAGCAAACACCTGCAATTGCAAATACTGGTATCTGATAGTGTCCATTGTCTTAAATGATCACACTCATTATGAGAACGGCACCCTCTGTTTCCCACAACAGGAATTTACCTGCCATTTATTTCAGCTCTTTTGTTTGGCCACTAATCCAGAGCAAGTCAGCGTGAATCAGATGCGCGCGCTCCACTTCTGAACACCACCTCACGTATTTCCGCCAGTGCCAAGTAAAACAAATGCCTCCTCAAAGGCACCAGACTGAAAGTGCATGAAATTGGAGATAGCATCAATCCCGGCATTCATGACTGCATTCTCGGGAACATTAAGGGGTAAGTGTACGCCGAAAACTTAGCTCCGCAGGCGACTGAGTTTTCACCAAGCGGAGCGTGGAGAGCCAAACCTCTGTGAACTCTGCCTGTGGAATGGACTTTACAGCCCACCCCTACCAATAATATAAAAATCAAAGCTCTGCATTAAAATATTGGGCCCATTTGTAATGAACTCACCAATAACATTGCGTCCTCCGATTCTGATATTTTTAGTGTTGTCTAAGATTGTTACAAATCAATGTGTACAGAAGATACCAATCCCTCAGAACATGGTGTAAAGACTTTTTTAATGGTCTTCCTAATCCCCCTTCCATACCTGATGAATTTAAACCATTAGAAGAGGACATAACTCTTCAAGAAATTATAGCTGCTATCAAATCCATAAAACAGAGCTTAAGTCCCGGGCCCAGACAGATTTTCTCTTGAACTACTTTCCTCTTTTTCATGTATTTGTGCCCTAATATTACTTGAACTTTCAATTCTTTTCAATTGAATTCAAAGGCTATAGGGCTCTTTTTTAGAAGCCCTTTTTGTTATTATACCTAAATCTGACAAGGATCACACCGTTTGTAAAAGCTGTCTGCCTTTTTTCCTATTTAACTATGATTGCAAAATATTTGCCAAAATTCTAGCATCGCACCTTGAAAACGTGGTTCCCCTTCTTATCAAATTTGATCAATCTGGTTTCATTAAGGGTAGACTTGCTGCGGATAATGGCGGAATGTTTTGTAATAATCTTGCATTTGGTAAGAAATATCACTTCCAAATCTTCATTGGTTTGGCTTTAGCCCTAACTGTTTTTCATTTATATATTATTATATCCTGACTTTCATGCCAGTGTTTTTGACAATTAACGTTTTTCCCCCTTCTTTAACTTTGCATATAGGTACCAGACCTGTTTTTCCCCTCTCCCCTTTGTTTTTTAGTCTTCGTTTAGAACCCTTCCTTTAAAAAAAAAATTCTGTATATTGAATTTCAGTGCACAAATACAGAGATTACAGCAATCGAAAGATATTATAATGGCAATAATAAAAAAGCAAGTATGCATCTGAAGTAGAAACTGTGGCCCACATTCTGCCGGTAATAGAAGAAGAAATCACGGAGGGGGGAATAAGGAACATAGAAGAGTGGTGACTAAGTGGATTCATCTTGACATATGCCCAGTTGAGGAGGGATATCAATCTGTTCTGTATTGTGCATTGGCGCATAGGAATCATTGGTCAGGTAATAGGACAGGGCATAATAGGGATTATGCAGTGATCCAGTGTAAAATATGGAGCAGCATGTACAGCACACATCTGCAATCACGCCAAATATGAATAGCTGCTTGGGAGTGCGGTAAAGACGGTGAATGTATTTGAAATGCATGGGGAGATGGTGTAGTGAGAGTTGCTTCAAGCACCTGAAATGTAGGCGGGCATCTGGGTATGTAGCATGTATTGCGCGGGTCACAGCATAGTATTTGAATGTGTCTATTAGGTTTACATCATCATCTTGTACCGCCTGTTGTAGCGAATTAAAAAAGTGCAGTCGGGATAGAGTGAACCCATGTATTTAAGTTGCAGTTTGCGCCTTATAGAGCCAGTGCCAGGGTCCTGGTTGATGGGCCAGGAGGGATGTCCTATAAGTGGCACAGTGGGGGTGAAGAGATGCTGAGTACAAGCCCAGAGTCTGAACTTTTTCTACGCCCACACCGTGTTGATTTGTGCCCGCGGTCATGTAGAGGCAAGAAACATCGCAATATGAAGAGGACAGGGCACCACATGATCGCAGAGAAGCTCAGAAAAGATATGACTATTTTCGCAGGAGAGCGTGTATCTATTTCTCACAGAGAAACTTTACTCTTGCTCTAAAGGATAATCATTCCAACCAGACCAGCAGACGCGGATAAGTGAAAATAAATCATCACCTTCTTGGACACCACCGACTCAGATGGAGAAGGCACATTGAATCAATTTGATTCATATGGAAATAGGAGGGAACAATTCAATAGACTCACCATCAATTATCATTCTTTTAGGCAACAAAAGGGGAAACTATAGACCCAGATTCCAGAACCAATCCAGGGGGTGATTCTCAGATTCAGACTCGCCACAACAATATCGGCAAACCAGGAGAAAGCAGTATTGGAGAAACTAAACACTATACTCATCTTTAATTTATCTACTGATGATGTTAACCCTGCTGCAGAAGAACTTTTGACCAAAGGACTCTCGTTTGTGACCTCAACTTTCCTTGACAAATTTGAACTCATGTTTTCTTTTTTTGATGTATCAGATTAAAGAAATACTCTATGGCCCAGTATACTATCATTGAAGAAAATCGCTCTGCCTCAAGCCACCATTGAACTTTATCCCAAGTTTAGATAAACCGGGAACAGAAGTGGAAATCTTTGAAATGGCTGTACTGACCAAGATTCAGCAAGTGATTAGACATGTTCCAAATGATCCACTTAATTTGTCACAACAAGAAAACAAACTGAAGAATACCATGAGTATTACTATCAAACCGTGTGACAAAGGAGGGGGGATTGTGATTTTTAATACACATGATTGTAAGGATATAAAATAAAAAAACTGTTGGAGGTTTCGGAACATTATAGAAAGATCAAAGGTGATCTAGATATAGACTATAAATGATAGTGCAGCATCTGGAGGCATTATTTGTAGAAAAGAATTTGAGTTTTGTACACCATCTAACACCTGCATTACAATTATCTACGGGGTACCTAAAACACACAAAATGTATTTGATCCCCCTCCGTTCCCTATTGTTTCTACAATTGGTGCAACAACTGTACCTTTGTCTAAGTATGTGATGTGTTTCTCAAACTATAAGTGAGCCAGTTACCCGCATAAGTCAAAGGTGCTGGTCGCCTTATCTCTAAAATATAGGGAACCCCTTCAGTGTCCTGAGGGATCCTCAGTGGATATAGAGGCCCTCTATACAAACATACCTCAAACACAGGTAATAGATGTCATTCAAGACATCCTTTCTAGAAAAGGCTATAATCCTGATCATGAATTCATAATTCAATGTTTAGAGATTGTCGTAAATCTGAATTTCTTTGAATTTGATGGAGAAATATATCAGCAAACCAAAGGAGTAAGCATGGGAGCAGCTTGTTCTCCCAGCATAGCGAGTCTCTGAATGGGGAATTTTGAGGCTAAATGTATTTACAATTAAATCGCTCCATTTTTTGAGAATATGCTATCCTGGTCTTGCTTCATTTATGATATATTTTTTAGTTAGAGTGGAGAAGAGGAAGAATCTAATGAGTTCTGACAATTAATTAACCTGTGCAATATCAATTTGAAGTTCACCCCCAAGATCGGCAAATAAAAGGTGGAATTTCTAGATGTATGGAAAGTGCACCTTAACCAATAACTACAGGTGTCACTATATACCAAATCCACTGCTAGGAATACCCTCCTTCATTTTAGCAGCTTCCTTCCACGCTGCCAGAAACAGGGAATCCCATTAGGCAATTGTTATGTCTCCGCAGGAATTGTGCTAATCTCGCTGAATTTGTAAAATATGCTAAAGTGCTTAAATCCAAGCTGTTGTATAGGGGTAACCCTAGATCGGCGATTCCATTAAAAGAGCAAGATATTTTAATAGGGACATAGAGAATAGGACTAAACAGACAGAAATCATACTAGTCTGTGTGACATGCCACTCAAATCTTGATCAGAAGATCAGACAAGTAGTGAGTATTCAGTGGCATCTTTTGAATATCGACAGGTGAGTGCAAACTGTGTCAACCTACCTTTGCATTTAAAAGGAACCAGAATCTGAGAAATTTCTTAGTGAAGGCTAAGCCCAAGAACCAGGGGTGTTTCTGTCACTAATCCATCGCTGGATCTCATCTGGTTACGGTCAACTACAGATGTGGCACCTGACACACATGTGAGAATGCTATGGTATCTAAGAGCGTCACTATTAGAGGCAAGACAATTTTGTTGAGAGGTATGAAAAATTGCAGGTCTTCAAATATTGTCTACCTAATCCTATGTCCATGTGGACTAGGACATGTGGGAGAAACTGAGCAGGAATGTAGATTAAGAATAGGAGAACATAAATCTAACATCCACAACCAAAGGATCTTACCGCCACTTATCCAACACTGGCTGGAATTTTGAAGGATGATAGTTAAAACAAAAGAGGATAATATGATATAGTTCACTTTCAAAAAGAGAGGTATTTTGGATATTTTTAGTTGATTCACACAAGAAAGGTCTGAATGAAACTGCCCCTTGAGGAGAATGCCTTATAATATCTTTACCTTGAGGGCTCCCTGTGTGACTTCTACTTTTTCATTAATTTTCTTCCCTGATAGCTCAGGGGTTTGGATATCCCTTTGAGGATTGTTCTGCCTGTATTTCACCTTAGAGACTTGCCCCCATTTGAATATTCTTATCAATTTGAGGAGTTTATTGAAATCTTTTTCCTTTAAACTTTCATAGTTTAATAATCTGTTAATATTCTCAGTGCAGTTTTCCATCAGCCCTCATCCCCCTACTGGATTCCCTCGGGGCACTGTTTACATAGAACTCTCTATGATAGCTTCTGAGTATTTATTCAATTGTAAATATCTACATAAAACTGTATATACTTTAGTTGTTCATTGCCCGTATTCATATTTCTGTTTTATACTTGTGTATATATATTACAATTTCTAAAGAAAGTCGGATCCCTTTATCTTGTTTTCTGTGGATTTTTAGTCATATTTTCTATTCTCTGATATTTTTCTATGTTATGTTAGGCTTGCAGTCTTCTCTATAGGATGGCCACTTTCTTTGTTGGTGTGTTACCTCCGAGCTAGAAGCTGAATGTTTTGTTCTTGTTACCTTAATTATGTCACAAGCCAGATGCAGTTAATTAACCAAGCATTTTCCGTGCTTGTACTTTTCACTGTGGTGAGAGGACACCTATCTTTTTTTTGTGATCCTTTTTTGATCAGTTTGTTATTTTATCTCTCCGCGATTACATTTTCCACAGTTAGCTGTTTTGATTACTTAGAAGCTCCAGGGGGAAGTCTGCAACTCTGTGTTAACTGCTTTATAGGATATATATTTTGTATTTTTTTGCTGACTAACATTTTATTTAACTGCTGCCGACTTTCCCTGTGTAGATTTCTATCTGTGGGAGGTGTTAATTTTATGTTCTTCTGGATGAGTACCGTGCGTTGGATTAACCGTGTTGAGAGCTGCACACCAGCACCACAATGACTAGATGCCAATCTTCTATATGGAGAAAAACAAAGTTGCCCAAAGTTACTTTCATATACATGAAAACGTGCAGTATTTGATTTGTTAAAAGAACCACAGAAAATATAAACAGGAGCTACAGCTTTTTTGAACGTGGAATAAAATTTGCTTCTAGTGTAGGGTATGCCGAAAGTTTGCGCCCCTATCAGGAAAAATAATTAAGAAGTTAACCCCCAGGTACACTCGCCAACTCAAGAGGTACGATCATAGTTGGTCCTAAAGAAGGTGAAGTTTCTATATCTTGTCCTCCGAAACAATTGTAGACCAACTTATACAAAATTTCAACCTACAACACAGCAACAGTTGAGAAAATAGATATTTCCCTGTTGATTCTCAGATAGTGATTGTAAACTAGTGGTTGAATAATAAGTATGAATGGTCAAAGTGTGGGAATGAATGTGTGTGAATATGAGGATTGAGAAATTTTGGCCCATGTGGGGGTAGACTACTGTTATGAGTGAGTATATTTCTTTTGTGCAATAATGTATATGTGAACAAGATTCTTTGTGTCTCAAAGATTGATAATAAGGTTTGTGTATAGGAAAGGAAATGAATTGGTATTATGCACTGCACTGCATTGTATAACACACATATTATTGTATAGCACTGCATCTACTGTATTCAGTTTTTAATAGTTTTAATTAAAGTGTAATATACAAAGGAAAATAAAAGTAAAAATGAAAGAAATTGATAGCAATGAAAAAAAGCAATACCATTAAGATGATACAAAGAAAAATGAGTGTAGCTGCTTAGTCTTTTTAGACTTTTTACACTGTGGCCAGTGTTGGGGAGCCAATCAGGTCCCACAGGAAGAAATACAGGTCAGGTGGGACAGTTCATTGCTAATTTTGTTGGTTTTTACCCCTTATCCCAGACCTCATAAAATGTTCCTTAGACTGCAACTTTTTCTACAATGAAGTGTTAATTATATATATCATTTCCATGCTTTCATTAATGACAGGAGTTTAGATGTGGATTTCAATCCATACAGAAAACCGGCAGTGTCTGTATCAGTTTATATACTGCTCTAATGTGCCTGAACCTGCCGTTTTGGCATTTTTTATTATGTCTAGGTATTAGGTTGTTTCCATATTTTGAGATGTGTCTTGTAATTCCTAGACACAAAGCTACAACTTACAGCCTGCCTACTGGAGCTACACAGAAACTATTTGACCGAGTTGCTGTGATACTTTGCCATCTGTTCAATTCTTGAAGATTGTGCTGTTTATGCGATCCTTCACTTTCTGAAGCCTGATGTTGCTATGAAAGCTTCAAGCTTCAAGGCTCCCCAGTTGTGGAACTCGCTTCCGCTGGCGCTACGCAGCACCTCCAATCTGCTTCAGTTCAGGAAGAGCCTGAAGATCTGGCTTTTTAATCTTTAGGCTTTTTAATCTTTAGGCTTTTTCTGGTGTTTTTTTTTTTCTTTCTTTGTATCTGTTGTTGTGTTATTCTACACCGAGCTGCCTGTAGAAAGCGCCGGGACACTCTTTCAGAGTAGCCGTGCGCTATACAAACTCAATATAACATAACATAACATAACAAAATGTAGGGTTGTTTTGAAGTTATGAGGCTGTCTATTATTTGCAGTACGTCCACAAAAGGGACTGACTTTATACAGCCTCCTTTGAGTAAGGTCATTCTGCAAACTGATTGTTTCCTTTTCAGGAGAGAATTTCCGCGTAGCAGACCCCAGTACGCCTCGACTTCTGAGCATCTTATTTATGCCTAAATTCACTATCTTAAGAACTGATGAGTGAGAATAGAGTTTGAACTTGGTTAAAAATGTCTTCTCCTCAAAAGGTGAAATGTATTCCTGATTCGTGGAGATATTCTTTCCTAACACTATGTCACTTGTGTCATTGTTGTGTTTGTGTGAATACCTAGGGTAAGTATGAATGTAGCTTGGATCAATTCTACGCAGCAATTTTTTTTTCACTATTCTGGGGTGTATTCAACCTAGGATTTAGTTTTTCTGGTAAGTCACCTGTTTTGAACATGTAAGCATGGTTTTTATTAATGAATTGAGCCATCATATGTGTTTCTCATGTTTTTCTTTAGGATTCAGGTCTAGGACTTGACCCTCCTTTTTTCAGTTGGTTTTTAACGTTTTTGCGCCCTGCTGAAGGTGCGACTGAGATTGTAGTCCACAGCCGAAATGTGCGTCACTGCACCCTAAGAACTGAAGCTTACCAAAGTTATTTCATGTATTTCTGAAAAGTATTCCCAAAATGTAGAGTGGAGGGATCTCAGATGGAGCAGGGCAGCTGCACAGGGTTGGGGTTGTATGGAATCGCTAGATCTGTCCATCTCAGGGCTAAGTGCCACATTAAAATCTCCTCCCTAGGCAGTTGCTCCTAACTGCAATCAACAACATAAATTAAAAAATCTCCCTCCACCCACTTTGGTTCCCCAATTTAATCAAATGCCTCAATCCCTATAAACACAAATGCCCAACAGGATTGCAGTAACACTCTACTGGGACTCATCCTGTGAGAGTGAACTAGGGGGCCCAGCTCACTACCCGAACAAAAAATAACTGGGTGGCTGGAGATACACTGTGGGAAAGAGCATAAGCCCACCCTGGCATTATAGCAGTGGACAACGGCCACAGCAAGGTAAGCTGAAGGAGTATAGTTTGCAGCAGGCATCTTCCATCTGGCCGACTTAATCCCACAATGTGTTACCCCGTAAGTCACAGGGCTCAATGTTTCATCATAGGGATCATGTGTGGGCAGGTAAGTGCAGAGAGTACCATAATCTTACAGGTCTCACAGAATGAATAAGTGTGTAGGATAGACTTAATCAGTTTCACTCAGATGCACAACTTTGTGCTCTCAATCTCTTGAAGGTGATACTCCCACTCTAACCAGGAGGTTTTTGACAAAGTTGGTGTCATTTTTCGGATCAGTGAACAGGAGAGTTTTCTCTTGGTGTGTAATCCTCAGCTTGGCAGGATACAGCAGTGAGTACTTAGCATCAGTGCCCTGGAGGGCGTGCTTGATCAGTAAGAAGTCTCTACATGTAGCCTGCAATAATACAGTGAAGTCCAGGAATATGGAAATGTCATTCCCTTTGTAGTGGAGTAGTTGTTGTTCCCTTGCCACCTGTAAAACCGTGTCCCAATAGCGATCATTCAATAATCGAGTGATGATGGGGCGAAGCAATGTTAAAGGCGGGGTCTAGGACCAAGCGACCCGAGAGTCATCTCGACTGTGAGCATAGCAGAGAGGTCAGCTACAAACAGCGTGCAAAGCATGTCCTCAACATAGTCTTCCATTTTTCACATTCCTGTTGACTCTGGCACTCCAATAATGTGCAGATTATTGTACCTGGATCGGCCTCCAAATCCTCATTTTTATTTTGAATTACTTTCTGTACTTTTTCCATGTTCAGGAGCATCTCCCTTGCCATGGAATGCTCTTCTACGACTTCAGAAGTGTGAGGTTCCAGATGATGGATGTGGTCATTCTGCTAGTCAACTTTTCCTCTGAGCTGATGAAACCTGTCCACATGCAAGTCAATTTTGATGTTGATGGCAGTCAGGCTCTGCTTCATATCTAAAAACATGGTGCAGATATCATGGGCAGGAGGCTGTCCACTCGTGTCCTGCACAGCCATCTGTGCATCTTCAGGGGGCAGTTCCAACGCATGTGTATGCCTGTGGTTATCAAATGAAAGTTTGGGTTGCTTGATGTTGCTTTTCCCCATATTCTGAAATAGGGCCCACTGTGCGCCAACGTGCCCACTCAGTAGCATCAAGGTTAATCGGATAATCAGCGTATCAGTGGCAGCACTTTTAATGATGCTCAGACAGGAGGTGAGATAGTTCCTCACTCACACAGTGACACATAATGGCATTCAGGCAACAGCAGGGCATTTCTCTAATTATCCCAGCTCAGTGTGAATGTCAAGTACAAAATCCAGACCCGCCACTCCCTGAGGGTCTTCAGGGGCACAAGCAGGTCAGCAGGAGAGATGTGGCAGAGTGTGTTGGGACAGTGCATTTCAGATTGCCTGATGCAATGTGAATGTTGTCAGGCAGAGTTGGGTGCAAACTGGTGGTCTTTCTAGCAGTCGGATTCAGGCTCCGCCACACCCCAGATCACTGGGGGGCATGAGCAGGCCCACTGGGGCCACACAGTATCACAGTTTCTAATACAGTACTTAGCAAGCACAGCACACAGAACTCCTGGCAAGGTACAGTGGGAGGCACACCATCATATCAGTCCATTATCATATAATATGTGCTCTTGTCTGCAAGGAGGGGTCAGTTCAGTTTGGTCACTGTAGTTATATGGAGCTCTTCAGTGCACACAGGGTGATTGCCCCTTTTGTTGTACCGTTACTGCCTAGTTTCAGTCCAATGCATGCCCTACATATCCAGGCCTACCCTCCAACTCTAGTGTTCCTCTCATCTGGCCATCCCGGCATTCAGGGGCTCTTTTCCTCCTTGAAGGCATTCTTTGTAATACACTTATCTCTGGGGTTAAACACAGTTCCCTAGAAACTAAGTTATTATTATTATTAAAATTTTATATAGTGCGCAGTTACCCTTGGGCATCCCAGCGCTTTCCAGACACCATTTAAAAAACAGTACGTTTAGTGCAGTCAAACAGGGAAAAGGTAGGTTTTAAGACCTTTGCGAAATCGCAGTGTGCATGTCTCAGCGCGCATTTCAAAAGGAAGCGAGTTCCATAGCTTTGCTGTATTAACTGAGAGCCTTCTCCCGCCCTTCCGAGCCCTTTTAACTCTGGGGACTGAGAGAAGATGTTTTTGGTCGGACCGCAGTGTCCTGCTAGCTTTATATGGGACCACTAGCTTCCTCAATATTGGAGGGCCCTTCCCCAGGAGGATTTTATGTGCAGTGCAGAGTGCCTTAAATTTAACTCTCTCTCACACTGGCAACCAGTGCAGTGCCTTCAAGGCAGGTCGGGCGGACTGTGACCTGGGAATACCCATAAGCAACCTTGCCGCCGCGTTTTGGACCTGCTGAAGTTTGTCCAGGGTGGATTCCGGGGCGCCCAGGAAGATGGCGTTGCTATAGTCTAATCTAGATGTAATCAGACCCTGGATCAACAGTTTCCTAGATGTTACAGGCAAGAGAGGGAAGATTTTGCGCGCTGAACGTAACAGGGCAAAGCACACTCCCGCAATTTTCTTGGCATGTGTCCTAAACGACAGATCTTGCTCTAGCCAAACCCCTAGGCTCTTGATCACCTCTTTTGAAATAGGAAGGTCTCCCATACAGCTCGGCCAGATGGTCAGAGGGAGCGAGGGGTTTTTGTTCCCTAACAGCATTACCTCTGTCTTCGAGCCATTCAGCTTCAGGGCTGACTCGTCCATCTAAGTGTAAACTGCCGACAGACAGGAGTGAAGTACGTCGGGATTCTCTACCAGTTGGGATAAGGCAACCACCAACTGCGTATCATCCGCATAACTGACGATCTTAATGTCATAGGGGGCCACCACATCCTCCAGGGGGGCCATATAGACATTAAACAATGTCGGGCTGAGGGAAGAGCCCTGTGTCACACCACACTGGAGGGAGATAGATTTGGAGCGATAACTGCCCTCCCAGACCTGGTATGACCGATCGGTAAGAAATTACCATTTCAACGCGACGCCAGACACACCCACCTCAGACAGCCGTCTAATCAACACCTGATGGTTCAGGGTGTCGAACGCCGCACTGAGGTCCAGGAGTATCACTGCCACTGACCCTCCTGAATTCAAAATGCGTCTGGTTTCATCGACGACTGCCAAGAGGGCCGTGTCGGTGCCCTGACCAGGACGGAAACCGGTTTGTGAGTCTCGATGTAGACCATTAGCCTCCAGAAAACCCGACCGTTGTCGATTCACCAGCCTTTCGGCAATTTTGCCGAGACCCGGCAACCGAGAGATGGGCCTAAAGTTTGAGAGGTCTACAGGATCTAAATGAGGCTTCTTTATCAGTGCCTTTACCACTGCAGTTTTCCAACTTGGTGGCACAGAACCTAGGGCAAAAGAGGCATTCATTAGATCTGTGATGGGGGCTGCAATGGAGGCTGCTACTTGTTTGAGAAACTTCATAGGGACAGGATCCATGGGAGAGCCACTTTTCATCGAACTAAGGGCCTTCACCACTTCATCCACTGCTACTGGGCCAAATGTATCTAAATAGGGAGATGCCCTCTTTGGCCAGGATGCTATATTAGCATTCTCATTGAGATGTGGAGTCCTGGGCTGAGGCAGGGAATTTAAGATCTTTTCAAATTTGGAGTGAAAGAAGTCTGCGAGCTCTGTACACTTATGTTCGTCATAGATGACCACAGGCTCGGGGACTTTAAGCAGTTCTTTGACCACTTTAAACGTCTCTCTGGCAGAGCTTGAGGCAGATTTTATACGCTCTTCAAAGAATTGTGCTTTTGCCTTCCGGAGAGCAAGTCTATAACCCCTCATCGCAGCGCGATATTCCTCATGCCTGGTTGTCTCCCATTTCTTTCTCCACAATCTTTCCAACTTTTTATATCCTTTCCTCAAGCATCTAAGTTGGGCATTATACCAAGGGGCGGAACCGATTCTCTTTTCCCTCTTTTGCACTCTCTTAGTAGGAATAAGAGCGTCAAGAGAGGCCGTCAACCACTGATTAAGAATGGCATCTCCCTTGATAGAGTCACCATCAAGGAAAAGAGGCGTCTCTTCCAGATTAGTGGTCCAGTCGTTTATCGATAACCTAGACCAAGCTCGATCCACCAAATAAGCCTGTTCGGCAGTTATAGGTGGTGAGTCATCTAGCCAAAGTGCTGAAATCAAGAAGTGGTCAGACCACGGGAGAGGAAGTGCTGGCCTCACCGCCAAGCGGGGAATATTCGAGAACAAAGGGTCAAGTAAGTGCCCTTTCTCATGCGTAGCCCCAACATTGGATAAAGCCAACTCACAAGTTTTCAAATCGCCCTGAAGATCTCGGGCTACTAGGTCGGCAGGATCATTAAAATGTAGATTGAGATCTCCCAATACTATAAAGTTGGTCGTAGCTGAAGCCAAGGACGTCACGGTTTCCACCAGGGAGCTGGCAAAGTTACCTACAGAGCCCGGAGGGCGATTTATCAAAAGACCAGATAGCGATACTGTAGGGCATATCCGTAAGGAAAAATGGCAGCTCTCACAGTCTGAAATTAAGTCGTTCTGGGCCCTACAGACATATAGCTATGCCACCCCCTCATCCCTCCAGTCGGTCAAGATGGTACAAGTTGTCAGCTTATGCAGATGATCTTTTGATATACATGTCTAATCCTGTGTCCTCCACAAATCCTTTTTTTTACAAGAAATCAATTTATATTCTAATATCTCTGGTTATAAACTACCATTGTATAACTTGTGTTATTAATATATGTTTGCTAATACCAATTTTATATGGTGCCCATCCAGAATTAAATACCTGGGTGTTTGACTTTCTCTTACTATTTCCAGCATAATTAGCCACAATTTTAATACTTTAAATCTGAAAATTCTGAAATTACTCATTTCATGGTTTCCTTCTCATTTATGCTGTGGTAGATTAGGTACACTCAAGATGATGACTGTGCCACACGTTCTTTACACACTATCTATTTTACCTTTCAAAATACCCAATTACTACTTTTCCCATAATAATTCTATTTGTACCAAATTTCACTGGAATAAAAAACATTCATGAAATGCATTGTCTAAATTTAAACGCCCAAAGAATGAAAGATGTGTCCACTTTCCTGATTTTAAATTAAATCACTCTGCTTTTTAATTTCACATTTTTTTCATTAGTTAGTGACTTTCAAGACTCTCTCATACCATGATGGATTGTATTTGACCCCTCTTTACTGAAGGGTTTCTAATTTAATGATGTGGTTTACATGTCTAATTGCACTTTTATTTATTTTTCATTTCTAAATACCTGTTGGGAAGTGGATTATTAGCAATTATAAGTAGTGACCTACCACTAGCAATAAGACCACAAACACAAAAAAAGTTCAGATAAGGTCTCATTAAATGATTCGCTCGCTGAACCATTGGTAGCTGGGAATGAACAAGCAGGCATTACTTAGGAGACACCTCATTTACCTCATTACATTAAATAAGTAAGACACAACACACTATAGAAATCCAACTCCAATTTATGAAAATAGAATATATTTCCATGAACAAATAGAGACAAAAACAACAAAAATCAAATGTAGGGAATGGCCGAGATGTATTTTGAAAGAATAAACACTTTCTAGTGCTTACAAACATATGGCACCACTTTGTGCATGTGGTCAAACTTGACCAGGACAGAGTCAACATTTGAGGCTGACTGTGATGGAGACCTGGTCGGATACACTAAGCAGGAGGCCTCGGTCAAAATTTTACCTCCAAACTCAGTCGGTTTGGCAGCTTTTTCCCTCAACATCGAGCAAGGCACTTAGTAACCTCAGGTTTGGTGCAGGTTTGCTCGCTTGACTTTCTGTGAAGCCCCAGTCAAATCCTGGAAGTCTGGATATCCAGAGCATTCAGTGGGAAGAACCTGAAATCCAGACCGGGTTGCGGTTGGAGGTAGCTGGCTTGACTCGAAATTAGGTAGGTCACCTTATGGAGCTATTTCCAAAAGTTGCTTCAAACGTCTATAAACTTCTCGAACGTCTTCCTGAAGTTCCTCCTGAGGGTTCAAAGTGTTGAAAATACAAATCAATAGGGTCTGAAATCTCCTAGATGGTCCTAGGCATGTCTGGACTACAAGTCCCACAATGCACCTGGCCGAACCCTTAAAGGTTCACTGGACACACTCCAGGCTGGGTAATCTTGGTGGAGATGATGCCGTTGGGCTCTTTTAACCTGTATCTTGCAGGGAGTCCACACCGTAGACTTTCAGAGTCAGGCAAAGTCCTTCTGGTGTCCCACAGAATGCCACAGGTGCAGTCTTGGTGAGTGCAGTCTCCCTGGTGCAGACCAGGGAGTCAACAGAGCAGTCCTTCTTCTTCTTTTCTTTTCAGGCAGCAAGTTTGAGGAGCATGGCAGATCTCATACCTCATCAGGCAGCACAGGCACAGCCTGGGAGCAGGCTGGCCAATCAGAAGAGAGCAGCTAGAAAGCTGGACTTTGGCTCACAGAAAACAACGTTTAATAATTTGTTTTCTTTAATAGTTATTACATATCCAACAGTGGCAAGGTGTTGTATATTTTTCAACTGTTAACATGATATCTTGAAGTATTTTGTGCACGGCTCCTAACAAGATTTATACTCTTAATAAAATATTACAATGTTAGCCTATGGAGCTATTCACTGCAATGAAGGTAAAATAAAATCGGCAGTTTTCCCTCACCAGGGCTTATAAAACAGTTTATACAAGGCATCCTACCCCTGGGGCACCTAGGATAGATGGTAGGGTGACTTATATGTAAAGATAAGGTAGATTAATACTTTGGAAGTATCTTTAAATCCAAAATCGAATTTCCATATGATTTCAATTTAAAAGCAGACTAAATGGCATGGCTGGCTTTTAAAATGGCAGCAGCCACCATAGTAGCGCACACTCCAAAATATACTGGGCCTCTAAACCTCCCAGTCCTATTATATACTAGAGACTTATAAATAATTTAAATCACCATTGCCTTATTAAATACTAAGGGGCAGATTTACAAGAAAGTGACACATCTGTAGAGATGCGTCACTTTCCCTGCGCCACCATGCAAAACCCTTGCATCACATGGATGCGCCGTATTTACAATACGGTGCACCATGGCGCAAGGTTTGACAGATGCATCAGAAATTCTGACGCATCTGTTGATGGAAAAGTCACGCATTGCTGGAGTCGTGTTGCAAACATGCTGCACCTCCAGCAATGCGTGTTGTGGCCAATTCCCGATACACTGTGTTACTCCTTATGCCTGCTTCAAGCAGGCATAAGGTTTTGCCGCAGTGGTGTCCTAAAAGTCACGCAGAGAAAGCTTGTAGATTTCACTGCGTCACTTTTATGAAACTTTCCTGCGTGGGAACGCCTACCTTGCATACATTATACCTGACGCAGGTATAATGTGATGCAGGACTTTACAACATGACGCATCTCCCTAGATGCGGCACGTAGTAAATGGGCTATAGCTTTTACGCCGCCGCGGCATCACAAAAGTGACGCAAGGGGCTTGTAAATCTGCCCTAGGGATTTACAGGGGTTTGTAATTGCCAAATGTAATTATGCCAAATTACCATGTACTTTCACACATAGCACAGGCCATGGGTACAGTCAGAACCAGAAAACCAGCATCTAGTGGTCAAAATGGGGGCAAAAAAGTGGGGGGTCTTTCCAAACAGGTCCTGATGTCTCACAAAACCCAATCTTAGAATACTCATAACATTTGTTGCATATACGATTTTCAACAGGTTTTGGTTTCCTTCAATGTTTTCTAGCCTCTTCCATTTGGTATAAGTTTATTCAATGTTGCTGCACATCATTTTTTTTCAAACATTGGAAAGAGAAGGATATTATATTTGTTCATCAACTCGTAGGACAAAATTCTGTTATACCTTTTCCCCAACTACAAACACAATATAACATACCAAGCTCATTTTTACATGATTATAATCTAACATCCTCTGTCCAATCTTTTGTATTGAGTAATAATCTTGCTCCTGACCCTGCACCATTCGCACAATTGACACCATTCTAGAATATTAATCACAATTCTACTCCAAAAGATGCTTATATACACATAACGTTATTATCTCCAACTACTGTACGCTTTCTAAAATTACTCTAGGAGGCACTTGTGATTGTACTTGCTACGGACTGGGAGGAAATCGACCCACGAACTTGGCCGTTCTTGTTACGGACCCACTTCTCTCCCCTGGTGCTCCTACTCACCCCCCGCTGCCGCTTTTTCCACCCGCAGAGCGGCCGCCGAGCGGGGGTGAGCCTTGAACTACAGGTCCCTGTGGTCACTGCGGCCGGAAGCCGCGCACACGGACAGGGCGCCAGGAGGCGCTTAAAAACCAGTGTCTCTCACGGCAGAGCGGGACGCTTTCTAAAATTACTCTAGGAGGCACTTGTGATTGTACTTGCTTCGGACTGGGAGGAAATCGACCCACGAACTTGGCCGTCCTTGTTACGGACCCGCTTCTCTCCCCTGGTGCTCCTACTCACACACCGCTGCCGCTTTTTCCACCCGCAGAGCGGCCGCCGAGCGGGGGTGAGCCTTGAACTACAGGTCCCTGTGGTCACTGCGGCCGGAAGCCGCGCACACGGACAGGGCGCCAGGAGGCGCTTAAAAAACAGCGTCTCTCACCTCGTCGCAGGAGCGCGCGGGCTAAGCCCGGGCAAAGGGCGGGCCCTCTGTGGCCCTCAGAGGCCTGAGGAGTCTGGACTGGGCTACGACACCTGGCAAAATAATCAGGTTATAGCTCCCCCTTTATGTGTGATAAGTCTGTTGTGTGTTCTGCCACTGATAAAGATCTTGTTTAGGGTACAGGTGACGCATTATCTGATACTCGTTCTGGGATAAGCATCCTCCCTCTGCATATTGTTTAGAGCATGTCCAAACTGAAGGTTGACAAAATTCCATCTGAGGGGGCCACTATGGACAATTACTTGGTAAAAATAGTCAACAAAATAAATAATGAGCGGAGAGTCTCTCTAGGAAGAGACAGTCCTGTGGTAATAGATTTTCCTATCTCCCCTTCTCTCTCTCCTCCCCCTATCGCCCCACCGCTGGTAACTCCTGTGGTGACACCATCTGCTACTTGCAACTCTATAGCTATTTCAGAGGGGGCCCAAGATGGCAGTGCACCTGTTGTGGTAGACAAGACCCCTGGCCCAGCAGCTGTATCTGCAGGGAGTTCCGCTTTTGCTGGAGCTCGTGCCCCCACTACTTTGGCTGTAGATACAGAGAACCTACAGGTGCAACCAGCGGCAGTAGTAAAACTAAGTGTACGAGGGCTGTCCATCAAAAGGAAAAGAGCTGTTAGTGGTGTAGGGGGTGGGAGTATAAAATCCACCAAGAAGGCCAAAAAACCGAGGGAAAGTCATAGAGTAGGGGGTGGGGTAAAGGATGTGGCAGTTGGCGTAGTTAATACTCAAACACGTCATATGCCTGGAACTTTGGCTACTGTAAATCCTAGTGATGTTACCTCCCCTGGTCCCTCTACTCTAGAGCCTAACTCGATTTATTTAGAGAAACTCATGAAATCCCTGCTACTACCCAATATTGAGAGTTTGGAATGTTTAAAGAGAAGGGTCGATAGGCTCGAACAAACCTCCCTGGACAATTTCCACTCTTTAAAAACTCTAATAAAATTCCAGGCTAAAAACCAGGAGTTGGCTAATTCATCTGACAACAACTCGAGGGGAGTACTCGAGCAAGCAACACAAAATCGGGGGAGTGCTGGCGAGGGGCCCTCGGCAGGAAAAGCCTTATTTAAGGCTTCCAATGACTTAGCCAAAAGTAGATGCCCCAAAAATTTTGCATCACACACAGGAGGGAGTAACTCTCAGGACTCGGGTACAGATATTACACCCATAACAAACTTGGGTTCCAACTCTAAAAGCATCAGTAGCAGGCCCTTGGCCCCTAATTGTCCTTCATCAGTTGCCCCTGAAGATCCCATAGCTGAGGCAACCATGGGCATAGTCCATCTTAGTCTGCCCCCAGCATGCCTCCCCTATGTAGTGGTCCTAACAGGGGTCCCCAAACTTAAGGAGGGTAAATATGAATCTTACCAGGAATTGAAAAATAAAACCATGCTCTGGTTAAATACAAACAGGCCTATTCTAAAACACCATGATGGGAAAATTTTGAATGTAAGAAGAGCAAGTTGAGTGGGCGACCGTAGGAAGGACATAAGTGGCGATTGTATTTTGGTCAATTTTGGTGATCCTGGGGCAGTTAGCCACATATGTAACCAGCAACCCAAACATGGAAGCACGGGGATTGGCACTTTCGACTTAAGCTATTTTCATCTGCAAATTTTGCCCCCCTACTTTGTGGGTTATGAACTTAGGGGATCTGAGCCTGGAGGGCTTTATCGTCCACCTATTTTTCCCTACAGCCCATGCTTTCCCCCATCTAGAGGCAGGGGTGTCCCAGGATGGCCTAGTGGCTATTGATATAATGAGGTTCTGGGGCTAGCACTGGGATTGCATGCTCCAGTAACACCAAACTGTGACAGAAAATCTTGTATCCCTGTCTTAGGAGAACTGTCCTCGCACCCACCAAGTAATGACATTGTGTATGTACCACCTGTTCTTCCTCTTTTACCCCCCATTCCTGCTATTGGATGTGATCTCCTCGAGTTGGCTTCCCCGGTTCCTCCATCAGATCGGTCGAATCTTAAAATCATTAGCTGGAATTTGGCCGGGATTGGTAGGAAGCTCGATCTCCCAGATTGGAACTCAATTATTGGGTCATATAATATATGTATTTTCCAAGAAACATGGAGTCTTGTTCCCTGCTATAAAGTAGGTTACTCGACTTATCATGTTTCAGCAGTTGCTTCTTGTTCAGGGCGGGGCCGCCCTGCAGGAGGACTACTTATCTGGGTGGATATTGCCCTAGGACTCCGTGTTGTCCAAATTGAAACTAATTCCCCTGACTTACAAAAAGTGATTCTGTATGGACCAAGGAGAGGGGAATCATTAACTATTTTTAATATCTACGCCAGGGGGTCGCGGGGCAGTTTACCATCGCCCACTGTCACCAAGCTCGAGGAGGAGCTTAGGAATCAGACGCAAGGCTCACTAGTCTTGGTGGCGGGCGATCTGAACTGTACCTTCGAGCCTCTTGCGTCTGAAGATTTTCTTAACATTATGGAAGAGGATGGCAGGAGGGGTATTCCACAGCTGTCAATTCCCTCTATCAAAAGGTGGTCTTCAAGAGTAGTCCAACTTAATGCTTTGGCACTGGAATTTGATTTAAGAGCAGTGAATGGAAGGACAGTGTCGGACGTGGTGGGGGCGGATACTTATAATAGAGTTGGTCATTCGTCGCGCATAGATTATATCCTCCTAGACTTCCAGTTATGGAAGTGTGTGGAGGATATGGTGGTTGTACCCACTGTCCTTAGTGACCATAACCCGCTTTCCCTGACCCTGCATCCCCTATGGATGAGCTCTCTACCGACTATGGCCCCCCTTGAATATCTCACCTCGGTAGAGGTGTACCCTTCAAATTGTGGCAGACGCCTTAATTGGCCCAGAGTTCTGCTTGATGAGGGGAAGATTCAGCTTATTGGCTCCATTTTGGCTTCCTACCAAAGTAAAGTAGAACCTGGTGGTTTAAATCCGGCTACTATTTCAACTACATTTTGTGGCACAATTAAAGCTTTAGGAGACTTATTCTTGACTAAAGGTAATAGTAACTCCAAGGGGTGCCAGAAACGCAGAGACCAACCAGGCTGGTACTCTAAGAACTGTAGAGTAAATATATCATTACTCATCCTGGCAATTAAGGGCAAGCAGACGTCTCTCATTAAAGTAGCAAGACATAATTATAATTTGGCCATCAAGAAAGCAAAGAGGGACTGGGACGATAGGTTTTGGCATGACCTCAAGATGGCCAGTGCGGGGAAGAACGCACGAGGTTTCTGGGATCTAGTAAGATCAAGGAATAGACCGGATAGTTCCCTGATTACCTGTAACATCACTGGTGACAGTTGGTTTGCCCACTTTTCTTCCCTGGATACAGTTGACCTCCTCGGCGAACAAGCCCAGCCCTTGGATAGCCTTGAGCTGTCTGTAGAGGAGGCCATTGGATTTACGACAAAAGAGGTTGAAGCGATTATTCGCTCCCTGGTTCCGCGTAAAGCAGCAGGCCCCGATGGGGTTCCAGGAGACCTTTTGCGCTTAAACTATCTAGAGTGGGGGAGGATCTTGGCAGGTCTACTTAATGCCATCATGAAGGGTGCGCCAATACCGGAGTCATGGAGAGGGGCGGAGGTGGTCCCTATTTTTAAGAAGGGCTCGAGGGACGACCCGGCAAACTACCGCCCTATTAGCCTAATAGACTCCACTCAAAAGGTTATAGGGAAGGCAGTATTAGGCAGAATCCTTCAGTAAAATTCTGTCCGACCTACAGGCAGGCTTCCGTTCTGGAACGGGGACAATTGAGCACGTTTTCCGACTACATCTGCTATACTGGAAGACAGTTGTTCTGGGTGGAGGCAGTCTTTATTTGGCCTTTATAGAACTGAAGACTGCCTTCGACCTAGTGCCGAGGCAGAGTCTATGGGGGGTTCTCCAGGACTTGGGTATGCCCACATACATTTTGAGTATCCTAATCAAGCTTCACGAGGGAAACTTCGCTCAGGTGAGGTGGGGTAGTCAGGGCCAAAAAACATCTAGAATAGCTGTGAGTAGGGGCGTCTGCCAGGGCTGTGTGCTAGCCCCCACTCTATTTTCACTTTATGTTAATGGAGTGGTAAAGCATCTGCTAAAAACACCTGCAGATGCTCCCTCCCTGGCGGGTAAACGCATCCCGACCCTGCTATTCGCGGACGACACCCTCCTCATCTCGAAGCTCCCAGTGGGCTTGCAGAAGCTACTCGATAGCTTCTATGTGTTCTGTACACTTAGGGGACTGGTAATTAATACCAGTAAAACCAAATACCTAGTATTAAATCCGGCAAAAAAAATGGGAATCCCGCCAAACCTGAACGGTGTGCAGCTGGATAGGGTGGCGGAATTCGATTATTTGGGCAACAGACTCTCCGATCGAATGCACTGGGGCCCTCATATTAACAAAATGATCCTCTCTCTTAAAAGGGTAACAAGCACACTTCCCAAAGAACAGCGTAGTTCTACTACAAAACCTATCTCCCCCATTGTAGAGATCTACAATGCAAGAGCAGTTAGTGGGTCCCTGTATGGGGCAGAATTATGGGGTGCCTGTAACATTGCCCAGCTTACCCAGTCAGAGAATAAATTTCTTAGGTCATTGTTGTCCCTTCCCCAAAGTACACCTATGATTCCGCTACTGTATGATTTGGGGAATTGTCCAATAAAGGACAAGGCCCAGCTCCGCCAATTGTTACTCTGGTGACGTTTATGGCGAGTCCCGGAACTTGCTCATTATGCGGAAGGGCTGGCAGAAATTCTGTCTATGTCTGGCTGGACAAAGATTAGTTGGCTGCGTAATGTAAAATCCTTACTTGTTGAGCTTGGGCTGGGGGAGGGATGGACAACTAGATCTGCTGTGCCAAAATCCCAATTGAAGCAGATTTACTGGAGCTGGGTGTATAATAAAAAATATTCAAACCCAAAAAATGGCAGGATTGTTTCCAACTATCTTCTTCTAAAGGATGTACCCTCGTTAGAGCCCTATTTTGATTTTATTACCAAACCGCGGGATCGCATGTTGTATTTTAAATTTAGGATTGGCACCCTTCCTCTTGGTGAGTTTACAGCACGCTGGAGCGTGTCCCCAAGTACCCTTAGCTCATGCCCATTCTGTCTGCTGATCTTGGAAACAGCGCCCCATATCTTATTTGAATGCACTGCATAAAAACTTCCGAGATCTAGGTGGCTGAAACCAGTGTGCAGGAATATGGGTACCAGGTCCCACTCTATGGCCTTACGAATCCTTATGTCAGATACTCGGCTAATATACGCTTGTGCCATCTCCAAATTTCTTAGCTGTGTATGGATTATTAGAGCAAGAAGGCTTAAGACAAATGATAAAAATGTTTAATCAGATCGTAATCTTAATGTGTTTTCCAAATTTTTATAACTGGATGTTATACTATGTATGACCATTCCTTATTTGTTTTATTTTAAGGAATTTGTATTGTGAGATTGTTTTTATTGTGATGCTTTTAAGATAAAATTTTATCGAAATAAAGCCAAAAAAAAAAAAGATTAAACAATGTTATTGAATTATTCTGGAAAAATGACCTGTCTGTTTTGTTCCCTGCTCATCTGTGGTATCACACAATCTCTATTTCTTTGTTTAAAATAGAGCTTTTATTACTCCTGAATGTATCTCTAAATTTGATCCAACTACTCCATTACCTTGGGCTTGTTCTATCTCAAATGGTACTTTAACTCATATACTCTACTATAGCTCTCATATGTTTAATTTTTGTAAAGTAATATTGTCCATATGTTTAAAGATCTTACAATGTAATATTCAACTGTTAAGTCGGAATGTTTTCTTTGGCTCTATGCCACCCAACTTTGATCATATTTCACCTAAATCTATATTGTTTGATCTTTTCATTGCACTTGCTTTTAAGATTATACATTCATGTTGGAAAGATGCCTATTAATTATCTGCATCAACATGCTGGAAGTTTTTTTTTGTACTGAACAATAGAATAGCCAATGTTTCTTTATTATCGTTATCCCAGTAGCTTAATTCAGATCTATATTGGTTATTCTTTACTACATATTTATCTTCTCACTCCCTTGTATCTAAGGGCTCATATTTCTATTTCTATCTTTGTTTTTTTCGACTCTTTTTATTTCCCTTTCTTCTTTTTATCTCTCTTCATTTCTTTACTTTTCTTTATTTTCCCCTGTCTGTTTCTTTTTATATATTTATATGACTACGTTATACTCATGCTTATGTTATTGGTTTTAACATCCTTAGTAATGGTATTATTATGTAAGTTCTATTGCTTTTGTTTTACACTTTCTGTGTATTTTGTTATTGATTTATGAAATTTCAATAAAAATATTTAACTAAGGTTTTCAAATTGTTCCTATAAGGTGTACTTATACCTGGCATGGAGATGGAATGCATCAGGAAATTATTGAGCACACCATTTATTTATTTTTATGAGGGAGAGACAATAAATCAAAAGACAACTTAATTTCACCAAGATTTATGTCTCCACTTCATTCATTAGCTATCAAATAAAGTAAAGCCATGCAATATCCTCCCACACGGGCACTGGCATACAGGGCAAAAGGAGCCTCACTGAAAGCTCAAACCCATCCATCAGGCATAGGCAGGTGACAGAAACAGGCATGTGTTTACCAAAGCCCTAATTACACTGTAAAATCAGAGCTTCCACCGAAAGTAGGACTATGTTTCATTGTCTGTTTCTTGATTTTTTACAGCAAGATTTAGTAAAACCGAACCTTATTATCAAGGGGGTTTATCTCCGCTTTTTCGGCTTTAAAAGCCAAGAAAGCGGAAATAAAATTATCTCCCTATTACCTAGTTGTCGCTAACACCAGTTAGCGACAGCTAGTAGGAGATAGCGACCATCTTGGGCCCCACTTTGCGTGTCCGTGATATTTATCACTAATGACATGCAAAGTGGGCGTGCCAAGATGTTAGCGACTGGAAACAGTCGCTAACATCGCTATCTCCTATTACCAACTTTTGGAGATATCGCGTTAAGCGCGAATATCTCCAAAAACTAACACCTGCCCCTGAGCAGTTCTTAGCCATGTTATCCAATGGTAGGTGGATAACATGGCTAAGAGCATTAGCTCGGTAATGCATGAATATCGCTGACTTTTCAGCGATATTCATGCATTGCGGCCGTTTTTTATCGCATTTGCGATAAACCTTGGTAATACCAAGGTTTATCTGCGGTAAAAATCACCGCAGCTCAGCGGTAAAATTTTGTCTCTAACCAAGCAATAGCGATAATTATCGCTATTGCTTGGTAATATGCCCCACTGTTCTTTGAAAAAATCGGTCTTCTTTGTATAATAAAGGAAAGCAGTGTGTGTGTGTGTGTGTGTGTGTGTGTGTGTGTGTGGTGCGTGTGTGTATTTGTGTGGGTGTGTGTAATGTACCTAAGGACGCAGTTAAGCTGAGTAATACCATGTTCTTTTTGCTCTTTGCCCCTCAAGGCACTACATAAATGCCTGCTTCTTAAATAAATTAGCCTGTAAAGTAACCCCAGCACGGGATCGATTCTGTCCTACAAACATCGCTATCAATCGATGTGTCTGCAATCCTCTCAATGCTTTTACAGAACAAGAGCAATTCCACTCAACAATGACATGCACATTGATTATTTACATGTCAGTTTAATGTGAGGAACTGCCCAAGATCAGAAGGTGTGAAATGGTTCCAAGTCCGACCTCTTCATCACATCCGACTTTCTACCAAGGTCATACAAGAAAACGGCAGCCTGCTGTTTTGATTTTCCTGGCTTAAGCGGAACGTAATGTTTGTAGGATCAACACTTGAAGAGAATGGGAACACACATTATTCCATTATTTTTATCACAGCTACAGAATTACGTTGACATAATTTTCACACACTGTTAACGTCTTTTGACCTTCTTATAAGGGTGAAAGTATTCGATTTTCAAATGTTTAGATAGATAGTGTAGGACGCTGGCTCTCTAAATAGTGCATTAAAATGAAGTGCACTATGCAGAGAGCCCAGTGAGACCCAAATTGGTATACAGAGGCAAAAGTAGATAATACTAGGACTCTATTTGTGGTAGTATGGGTGAACAGTTAGGCTTATCAGAGTGTAGTGCTAACAATTTGTTGCACTCGTAGAGGCAATATAAATCAGACGCACACTCGAGAATAAATCAAGACCGATTTATAAAAATATCATATAGACTTATATAATTTGGCAGACAAAGAACTTTGTTTGAAGTTAAGTAGTTTTTAAGTTTTTAATTTTTAAAGTTTGCAGAAGAAATCACTGTTGTGTGCAATTATGCAAAATAGAAGTCAATGGGAGAAAATAGGAAAAGTATAGAAATTCACACAGTGGGTTCTCGAGGTTCACCTTCTGGTAAGTAGCAAGGCCGGGTCCAATGTTCCAGCAGCAGAAGGTCGAGAGTGTCCCGGATTCAGCTTGAAGCATTGTGCTGCAGTCGTTGGTAGCAGGCACTGCGAAGAAGGGTGCCACTGCACAGCCAGACTCAAAGGTAAGTGGGGGTCCCACTCCAACAAGCAGGTCAAAAGTGCATCAGTACCACAGGAGAGGAGATGGTTTGTCATTACCCAGGCTGTGTGCATAGAAGCTAGGGCAGACAAGCATTGTGCATCGAGATGGTCCTCATGGTCAGAGACAGGCAGGCTGCTGCAGTGATACCGGGACAGCTTTTCAACTCACAGAGTGGGTCTCAGAGGTCTTAAAGTCCTTCGAGAGGAGTCTCTGTCCTTGGAGTCTGGATTAAACTCCTTCTTCCTGGTGTTCGGTGTAGGGGATCCGGTACCCCAAGTATTAGCACAGCACAGCACAGCTCCTGTAGGTCCTGAAGGCCTCTCTCTTGGTGGGGAGACAGATCGGACCCTTTGGTGCTGATGTACCTGTCCTGGCTTGGGCGCTGCATTGGAGTCACCGAGGAGCAGCAGTTTGGTAAACTGGGCTTCGCGGTTCAGTGGCTGCAGGCAGCAGTGGAGTAGCTCCTCTACTCCAAAGGAGGTTCTCTGCAATTTGTCAAAGGCTGGAGGTGCTCTGGTGTTCTTGGAGACCCAACAGTTGCACGACGAGGCTGCAGACCACAATGGTTTAGTCCTAGAAGCAGCCAGCAGGGTTTGACACAAATTTTCTACAGCAGCGCGTCAGTTCTCGGGTCAGCAGATCTTCTTAGTCTGTTGCTCTTCTTAGGTCTGGAAAAACTAAGTTCAGAGTCCAGGGACGCACCTAAATACTAAATTTAGGGACGTTAAAGGGGGGAAACAGGTTGTAGCATAGGTTCTACCTACCTTTAGGGTGTCTACACTCTCTAAGTGACCACTTCCTGATGGAAGGGGCATTACCCTTACCCTAATTGGCTTATTCCCCCTTAAAACAAGATAGAAGGAAATGAAAGGGGGGTTCCCATTGCCTGCCCTACCTTGTGCTGGCTGATTGGGGAACTAAACCCCTAATTTACCTAATTTTCCTTCCTTTCCTCCTGCCAAATGTCGAGCAGGAAAGGGGGGTTGGCATCCTTCACTAGCTGGGGCTACATGGGTTGCATTTCAAAGGTGGCATCACCTTTAAAGCTTCCAGCCTTGGAAGGCCATCCTGTCACGGGGGGGGTTTGAAGCACCTCTGCCGGAGCAGGCTTTGTTCCGATCGATGAAGATTTATTAAGACAAGATGTTTAGTACCAGGGGCGGTGGGTGACATTTGAAGGTGGTGGGGCGAAAAGTGATTTGCATACAGCACCTTAGCGAGCATGCCCAGCTCGCGGGCCCGAACCCCAAAAGGGTGGTTTGGGGGGATTACCCCCCCAAGAAAATTTTGAAAAAAAAGAAGCAAAATCGTGCATTTTCAAGCAAATTTGAGAAACCAGGAAGGTTAATAAAGCAATTCTGAAAGTGCAGTTATTACCCACACAGCCCACACAGCCCTCACAGCTCTCACAGCCCACACAGCTCTCACAGCCCACACAGCTCTCACAGTCCACACAGCTCTCACAGTTCTCACAGCCCACGCAGCTCTCACAGCCCACGCAGCTCTCACATCCCACGCAGCTCTCACAGCCAACGCAGTTCTCACAGCTCTCACAGCCCACACAACTCTCACAGCCCACACAGCTCTCACAGCCCACACAACAGGGGGCAGGAATGCAAGCACACCGGAACAGGGGGCAGCAAGCACAACGAGGGAACAGGGGGCAGGAAAGCAAGCACATCAAGGGAACAGGCACAAACAGGGGGCAAAAGCACAGGGGGCAGGAATGCAAGCACACCGGAACAGGGGGCAGGAATGCAAGCACACCGGAACAGGGGGCAGGAATGCAAGCACACCGGAACAGGGGGCAGCAAGCACAACGAGGGAACAGGGGGCAGGAAAGCAAGCACATCGAGGGAACAGGCACAAACAGGGGGCAGAGGCAAGAAAAAGCGAGCACAAACAGGGGGACGGAATGCAAGCACACCGGAACAGGGGGCAGGAATGCAAGCACACCGGAACAGCAACTATCACGCTGAGCTGTCATACTAGTGAGTATAATTAATGTTTAGACTCTGCAGTACGAGGTGAGCTTGAGTCCTGGCAGCAGTTTGGGGTGAGGGTTGGTCCCAGCTGCGGCTTGAGGTGAGTGTGAGGATGGGACCTCTTTAGTTTAATGCACGAGCGTAATAAGATTTGGACTCCAGTGTGCGGTAAACTTGAGTCCTTCGTGCAGTGTGAGGTGAATGTTGATGCCACTTACATTTTGGCTGAGTGTGTGACTGAGACCTCTGCAGTTTCCTTGAGTGTGACATTTGCACCTGTGCAGCGTGAGGGTAAGCCCTCTAGTTTGCGTTGGTGTGATGCATGCCTGGACTCTGCAGTGTGAGATGAGCTTGACTCCTGGCTGCGGTTTGGGATAAAGGTTGGTCCCAGCTTACAGGCTGGTGCGAGTGTGAATCAAACCACTGCCCCTTGGTGTGAATATAGAGTGGGGTCTTAAAACATTGCAAAAGAAGAAAAATACATTGACCAGAAATGTAGCCGAAATATTTCGTTTTCTTATTCATCAAAATACACCAACCCAAATGCCACCTTACAAACACCCTTTTTCTATGTCAACACTACATGGATCCCTTCACCGAGGCGCTGGCAGATTGCATCAACCCTTAACCTTTTTTGGAATGGAAAGCATAATTGGTTTGGCACAAAATCTGGCAACGGGTACGTCAACATATCACAGAAAGAACTGGCTGCCAAAAACATATGAGGGATATCACACCAGTAGGGTTAACCAAAACGGGAGATCCTTCTTGTTTAAGGATGGTAGCCATCGCCACCCAATGGGTGGCATGCTTCATTATCGGGCTGCTACTGGCATCCCTCCTAAGGAGTAGATTAAGCTACTACCTGTCAATGTATCGGGGAACTTAGAGGGAATAATTAGCTATGCCACTCTTACGGTCTGTGTGGGTGTAGGGTGTGCAGAGGGTAATAATAGGCTGGAAAAGAATAAAACTACCTACTAGGTGGAATGATAAGTTTTATTGGATCCCCTAGTGACAGAATGGAAGAAGTGGGGGGGCAAGTCACGCTCTTTGCTGTACTAAACGAAGTTCAAATATATCAAGTAAATATTACCCACTTTTATATAGTAATAAGATGTCTGGCACCCGCCTCAATATTCAGAACTGTAGGCCTGCAATGAAAAGTGGGGGACTCACAAGTTGAGGTAGTTGTGGTACACAGTTCTAGCACCACTGGACACACCGAGTGTAGCACAGCCGCCCACCTCTTTATGTAGCAATGGGGTACAATTGTACAACTCTTTTGCACTACACTAGAGCAGCGTCATTCTCGCCAGTCGTGTGCTGCAGTGCACACCATTTCATTCACTGACAACTTAAGCAACAACCCGGCCACGTCGTGTCTCGGGCCACAAACGGTTGATTGATCCTCCTGGTCGCCCGATTATCTCGGGGTGTGGTTGCCTTCTGGAACCTTTGTGTAAGTATGTGGACGTCTTTTTAAAACCAATAGCTACATCGACGCCGACATACTTACGAGACACCACACAAACTATACAGTTGGTAGAGGGACGTACGTTTGACCAAACCACTTCGTTGTTAGTCACCATGGACATCACGTCCCTTTACACTAATATTCCCCAACGGGCTGCCCTGGTTTGCATTGAAAAGGTCTTAAATCAGAGACCGGCGCCCCACAGAGTTTCCACGGAGTTCATTATAAATCTTCTAACCATAGCTATGACTAAAAACTATTTCATGTTTCAGAACAAATATTACATCCAGACCAGTGGAGTAGCTATGGGGGCAAGTTTTGCGCTGAACCTGGCGATAATTTTCATGAACGAATTTGAGAGTGAGTTTGTCTTAAACCAAATCAACCCATATCGGAACCACATTTCTTTGTGGGCCCGATATATTGATGATGTTTTGGCAATATGGGAGGGCAACAAGGAGGCTCTTACAGGTTTTCACAATTGGCTCAATAACTGTTCTAGAAATATTCAGTTCACATTAGAATCTGATAACCTGTGCATTAACTTTCTGGACATTCAGATTAAGGCTGAAGCTGGCACGTTATACACTAGTTTGTATAGAAAACCTAGTGAAAGGAATACCCTCCTAAGGTACACAAGTCATCATCCCCGCAACCTCAGAGACAATTTGCCATTTGGCCAATTTCTGAGGTTGCGGAGGAACTGCACCAAAAAGGAGGATTACCTTGAGGAATCGTCTCTGTTAGTTGGGAGACTGATTGAACGGGGCTATCCACCACGACTCCTAAAAAAAGCACGCAAACGTGCATGGCATAACCACCGAGAACACCGATTGAATGTACAACAGAAAGAAAAAAGTGCAGAACGCTTGGTGTGTGTAACCACCTTTAACACCAAGAGTAGCATGATAAAGAAGGTGATAAACCGCCATTGGCACTTGGTAGAAGAGGAATTAGGAGGAATGCCTCCCCCACTACATGCCTTCAGGAAAGGAAAAAACATCAGGGACCACTTGGTTAAATCCCTTCTACCCCTTCCACAACAAAATAATCAAATAACCTTGTGGGGCTTACCACCTGTGTTAGGACACACCAAGTGTGGTGGTTGTAAAGCTTGTGTACTCACTTTGGAGTGCACCACCTTTACACACAATGACATTACCCACACCTTGAAAAGCCACAGCAATTGTAATACTACTGGTGTGATTTATGCCATCAAGTGCCCATGTGGTTTCCTATATGTTGGGCAGACCATTCAAAAAGTTAAATGCCGCATCCTTCAACATGCTAGCAGAATACGGTGTAAGACACAGGGGGCACCCCTAGTGGACCACTTTGTCCGATTTGAACAGCCTCCGATGGTGGGTCATCGAAAAGGTGAGATCTAATCCAAGGGGAGGTGACCTGGGTGCGATTCTGAATAAACGAGAATGCGTATGGATACACCTCTTGAATACTGTAAAAACAGGATTGAACGAGGTGGAGGAGATTAGCAGACAAGTGTCCCTCTTGTTTGTATAATGAGGTGCACTGCACTTGATCTAAATAATCTGATATGGTGGGACATGAGAAATATCACAAATATCATCTATGTATTAGTTGATATGGATTTGTTTTAATATTGTGGTAAATTGGTTTTGTAAATGTTTTTGTAATGTTTTATGTATATGGGTTTGTGAATTTAATGCCTCGATACCTGGATCTAATTGATTTACCTTAGTATCGGAGATTGGGAAAATCTTTATTGACTTTTCAAGTATGGCAGCCAGAACGAGAAACTATTCCTTTTTTGATGGACTGCCTCATGAAAACCTCTCCATTAGCGAAGTTATATACTCAGGAGTTACAATAACATAAGCTATATTCCAAGGCAGTGTGTTTCAAGACGGCTTTGGTTTTTCATACCATCAGAACTCGTCGGATGTTTTTCAAAGAGCGTTGGGAAATATCGCATCCGGCATCACCCGTTATAGAGTAACGTGCTTACAGTTTTGTGGGCAGTCGCAATAATGTACAATCCAGGCAATGTGTGGTTGCCAGTAGGCGTGTATAGAGGGAAATCGCCGCTTTAAGATGGCACGGCTTTCCTATGGAATTATATCGCACGGGGGAGTCCCTCCTCTATGTTGGACTTTTGAAAAAGGAGCCTTTCGCGTTTCACTTGGCAAATTGAAACCGGCTTGTGACGAAGCCCGGGATACTCTAAACAAATTATAATTCATTTATAATTAACTGAGGTAAGCCTCCGAGTACCTGTCCAACCCCCCCCCGTTTTTCTAATTTTTCTAATAATTCTTGGGAATGGATTAGTAACCCAATGCGATCTTCCTTCCCTCGCAGCACTCATGGGAAGAGACCTATACGTGAAGGGGTTTTGCCGTATTGATGCCCAACTTATGCTCCCCTTGGTGAAAATTAGGTAAGCGATGACCCTTGAACAATCGTACTGAGCCTTGGACCTATATGCCCAGGGTGTTATGTACGTAGAACTAAACATAGGCATCCTTCTCTTGTTTCAGCTAAATTAAATATTGGCTCCAGCTGGGAGGTCTCTCTCTCCGACTGGAATACCGACTGGATGGACATTGATTGAATTCCATTCAATTGATAAACACAGGTAACTGAGATTTCAGTACTAGATGTATCTTGAAGCTATCAGAGGTAGCATTGGATAATAATGCTTACAGGGTTTCTTCTTAATACTATAGAACCCTTACCGATCCTCCCTTTGGTTACACATATGACAAGGAGGACGTTTCATTGACTGATCAATAAGAAAAACACATCAGAATTTTCTGCATCATCAGGGTAAGCGATCGACCCTTTTGGTTTTTCGTCATTTCTTTTAAATTTAAATCATTTTTTGCAACAGCTATCTGAGACAAAATTCTCTTGTCTTGTAGGGTCACTCACTGGTGTAAGGTTGCCCGATACAGTCCTGATGAAGACTCGCAAGGCCCAGGTTTAATCCACCGCGAGGCCATAAGCCGAGTCGAAATGTCGACGCCTATTTAACTTTGGCCTGGACCTATAGAATTTCTTTCGTGCATTATAAATTACCAATTTAGGTTTTTTGATCACCGTATAATTGATGGTTTATTTTTGGAAGGCCAGGTTTTAGTCGAGGGATGACGAGTGTATCCTTGTGTTCAATTACAATAATTGTTTTTATGTCACAAATCTTTGCAACTCTTTTCCTTTTTTTATCACTGAACCTTTATCACTCTTTTCTATCTTTGCACGCTCCCTTCGGGGCAACCAATTTGACCCAGATGTATTTTTATAATGTTTTATAATTATGTACATCTCTGAAGAGTGGTAGTAAAATAAATAGATCACCACTGAACGTTTGATCTTAGCTGTTGCTTTGTTGAGTTTACCCAATTGAGTGGATTTGAGTAGATGACTATACTCTGACTAAAAAGTAAAAACTGTTGACTGAATGCAACATTGTGAATAATAATCTGTGGACCATTGTTTTTTAATATCGTGTCTCGGGCCTCAGCGCCGGCTCACTCAGTCAACTTCCTGTGTGATTCTGGGCAAATCACTTATTTTCGCTCTAAATCTCCGACCCAGGTTAAAGTAAAGCAATTAAGCAAACTACGCACAGATAAATCACTCGCATGGATTTCCAAAATGTATGCATCATCCATAAACCATAATACACATAGGTAGGACATCGTTGGTCCGTAACACTCACTCATTTCAAAAATATCCAAGTTTCAGTAATGTTCGCAGTGTCTCTGGCAGTCTTTGGTTATTGCAACAAGATTAACGAAATAACCAACCCCAATTCTTCTGTGAAGTTATTTAGTCACACCTTGCCATTACAGCTGCATTATCCATCCACACTAAGTACAAAAGATTGTAGGAAGAAAACATCCTGTTACAAAAAATCCACTGCCTGTTGGTGTGCCCTGTGGCTGCTCATGGTATTTCCATGCCTCTCACGGGCTGCAAATGACCCTGTCCCTCAGGCTCAAGTGTTTCTCTACCCCACAGGCTTCAAAGGATTCTGCCCTTCCGGCTCCAGTGTTTATCTGCCCCACAGGTGGCAAATGATTCTGCCCCTCAGGCTCCGGTGTTTCTCTGTCCAGCTGGCTGCAAATGATTCTGCCCCTCAGACTCCGGTATTTCTCTGCCCTGCAGGCTGCAAATGATTCTGCCATCAGGCTCCAGCGTTTTCTGCCTCCCACAGGCTGCAAATGATTCTGCCCCTTCGGCTCCAGTGTTTCTCTGCCCCACAGGCGACAAATGATTCTGCCCCTCAGGCTCAAGTGTTTCTCTGCCCTGCAGGCTGCAAATGATTCTGCCCCTCAGGCTCTGGTATTGCTCTACCCTGCAGGCTGCAAATGATTCTGCCCATCAGGCTCCAGTGTTTCTCTGCCCTGCAGGCTGCAAATGATTCTGCCCCTCATGCTCTGGTATTGCTCTACCCTGCAGGCTGCAAATGATTCTGCCTTAAGGCTCCAGTGTTTCTCTGCCTCCCCTGGGTGCAAATGATTCTGCCCCTCAGACTCTGGTGTTTCTCTGCCCCACAGGCTACAAATGATTCTGCCCCTCATGCTCCAGTGTTTCTCTGCCCACACAGGCTGCAAATGGTTCTACCCCTCAGGCTCCAGTGTTTCTCTGCCTCCAAAGGCTGTAAATGAATATGCCCCTCAGGCTCCAGTGTTTCTCTGCCCCCACAGGCTCCAAATGACTCTGCCCCCCCAGGCTCCAGTGTTTCTCTGCCCCCCCATAGGCTGTCATTGCTTGTTTCTTCTACAGGTGGCACTGTTTCTCTTCTCCCTCTAGATGTCTATGTTTCTGCCCCATAGGTTCCAATTGTTCTGTGATCCCACATGCTACCAGTCTCTATTTGCCCCCCCACAGACTGCAAATGTGTATGCCCCTCTGTCTATTGTGCCCCATGGACTGGATTTCTTTAAACCCTTACTGGGATGTGACCATGCAAGGTTTTAAGTATAAAAGGTGCCACACAGGGTGCACATGCGTGTACCCACTCCTGTTTCTTCTCTTCCCCCACGTGGACTCCGAATAATGCTATTGTATGCGTCTTCGTGGCTGTGACCGTCCAAGCACATACATGCATGTATGCATGCTGGTGCATGTGAACAAGTCTGGGTGTAAGCCTGCATGTGCATCTGGAAAAGTCTACACACCCGCTGTCCAGGATTTTATAGGACGATCAGAGACTTTTCAACGTGTCATCAGGCATCACTGGTTTATGGGTGATGACAGGTGTTGCAGTGTAAGGGGGGGTAGCCGAGACACGGTTTTAATTCCATTTCCTAAAAAAAAAAATCAAACCTATTTAGTTTCAGAATGATCCTACGATGAACCTCAAAGACGATCCCATCCTGCCCGACCTTCTCCCCGCTCAGTGGCCTCTCTTTGTCTCTGCTGTGGCGGAGGCCTCCCCTCTGCACTTAGCCTGGACCTCGTGACATCACAGCGGAGGGCCTGGGACGTCACAGGTGTTCCATTCACAGGATTCGGCTGCTGGTGCCAGCTAGCCTGGACCTCGTGACATCACAGTGAGGGCCTGGCACGTCACAGGTGCTCCATTCATAGGATTCTGCTGCTGGCGCTAGCCTGGACCTCGTGGCATCACAGTGCAGGGCCTGGCACGTGACAGGTGTTCCATTCACAGGATTCTGCTGCTGGTGCTGGTGTGGACCTCGTGACATCACAGTGAGGGTCTGGCACGTCACATGTGTTCCATTCACAGGATTCTGCTGCTGGTGCTGGTGTGGACCTCGTGACATCACAGTGAGGGCCTGGCACGTCACAGGTGTTCCATTCACAGGATTCTGCTGGTGCTGCTGAAGGCGCGGGCCTCAGGCTGATTGACACATCTTGCTTGCACACTCACATCCATACAAGCACGTGTGAAGACACTCACACAGGTGTGTCATACAGGTGGGTCTGGCCTCGGGAGGGTACCCCATTCACAGTAGGAGCTCTCATTCATCACCAGGCTCGTAGCAGGGCTCACTGCTGAGAGATCTAGAACAATCTTTACTGTGCGTCGCTCCAGGGTGCCTCTACTTTTCCTGTGAGCCTCAGCCATAGCTGCCAAGTTCCCGAGGTCTTTGTGTGATGTGCTGCTCCAGGCCAGGTTTGTTCCTCTGAATTATGGGACATGTAGTTCTGTTTTATAATGAAATAAACAAGACTACAAGTCCCAGAATTCAAGGAAAAACCGTGGACTGGAGCAGCACATCACGGATGGACCTGGAAGACTTGGCAGGGCTGCGAGAAACCTGTGCTCAGGTGTGCGGGATGTACACAGCGCCTCCTGTAAATACTGCCCAGATATACCGAAGATCAAAGGAGTGGCAGCAGGTGCGCGAGGCTACAGGGCTTTGGCGTCGCAGAGGTGCCCGTGAACCTGTGGCTGCTATGAATAGGAGCAGAGGGTGAGATGTCTGACATTTGAGGCCCCGGTGTCAGCTCTGGGTCTCTTCACGTCAGGCTGTAGCGCCGCCTTTGAAGGCACAGAGGGAAGCACAGGAGCCGCAAACCATCGAATCAGCACCGGGAAGAATGAACCGCCCCTGCCCACGCGCCTCATCTCATGACAACATTCATCATTAAAGTGAATGCAGGATCCTCCAATTTGGAAGGGTGAGAGGTTTGCGAAGAGAGTGACCGTATTGATGTCTGTGAAGGCACGTTGCTTTTTTTCGAGGGTGAATATGATTGGAACAGAGGGTCAGACTGAGGATGAGTTAAGCTGGCGAGTAGCAGCACAGCATGCTTATCTGGTAAATATAGAGAATCCACTCACCTCTCCTCTCCCTCCCCAAGCTCCGTTATACACCCCATGGTTTTCCTCCCTCGGCCAGTCCCAATTCCTTCAGCCAGGAATACTCGCATTCGTTAATGGCGGGTAGAGACTAGAGAGGCTGGATCTGACGTCACGCGCGGCATCCAATAATGGATTGTCCTGCGGTGACCGGCCAATCCTGGCGCCTAGGGGGGCTCATGAATGCTCGCCCTGTGTTGCCTTTGGGAAGCCGGGGGCTGCGGCCAGCTTAAACAAGCACCCCCTTATGGGGTAACACTGATGCGCATGCGCAGGCAAGTTTCTGCCCTAAACATCACTTGCGCGCTATATACCTTGGCTGGCTGTCTGCTGCTGCAGTTGAGTGCGTCACGTGGTCGTGGACTGTCACTCAAGCTGCACAGCAGTCGAGACCAGCCCCCCTGCACTCCCCACTCCTGGATAACTCGGGTGATTCCCGGCGGCGCTCGCTCGAACTTTTTAAACAAACAGTGACAGTCACACCAGTTTATTTTATTGCAGCAACGCGTCCATGGGGCTTGTGGGGCTATGCCCCTACGCCCCAATGGACGCACCGCTGCTGTTTAGTACCAAACATCTTAGGGTACAGTGAAGCCATACATGGGATGTAGTTCACCCCGCCAAAGGGCTGTAAGGCCTGCAGTTGGGGTGACTAACCTATACCTCATGCAGCGTATAGAGGTATAGCACACAGAGTTGTATGTCATGTTGAATCTTCGGTTTTCTCTGCACCATGACACGCAGCCTGCAATGTTTTGGTGAGAGGTCTCTGGGGTGGCACAACTGGTGCTGCAGCCCCAGTGGTCCCACTTCAGTACCAATGACCGAGGTACCAGGGGTACCATTTACTAGGGACTTACAGTGGTGGCTGAATTTTGACAATCGTGGTTTTAGGAAAGAGATCACTTACAAGGGTGGCTGATGTTTTGACAATCGTGGTTTTAGGAAAGAGATCTGGCACCGGGAACCTGGATGGCAGGGACCCAGTGAACTTTCAATTTGAAATCACATCATAAACCATTCAAAAAGTGGGGGCTAATAATGTCAAAAGGGGCACTTTCCAATAGATAGTTAGCTAGACAGACCGACAGACAGACAGACAGAGAGATAGATAGATAGAAAGATAGATAGATAGATAGATAGATAGATAGATAGATAGATCGATAGATAGATAGATAGATAGATAGATAGATAGATAGATAGATAGATAGATAGATAGATAGATAGCAGGTGGATGGATGGATGAATGGATGGAATCAAGAAAAATGAGGCAAACTGCGATTTTAAGGGATTACAGATGATGGTAATGTTAACCATTATACTAAGGGCCAGATGTATGACCTTGTTTGTGGTTACAAACAGGAGATCGGCTCGTTTGCGACAGCAAAGAAGGGTCCAGGCATGTACAAACGCTATTTTGCAAGTCACTGTCTCCCAAAATAGCGCTTGCAACTCTCGCTATTAATAAGGGGAGTCCCTTCCTAATAGCGAGTCTCAAAGCAATGTACTATTCTTTGGCGAAAAACACTCACAGTTTAACCACTCCCAAACAGGAAGGGGTCCCAAGGAGGCCCCTTGCCCTTTGAGAGTATGTGCAAAAATATTACTTACAAGCAGGCAGTGGTCCCAGGGACCACTGCCTGCCCTTAAAAAATGAAACAGGGAAATAATATTTTTGTTTTTTAAATGCATCCCATTTTCCTTTTCGGATAACGGCCTGCATTTAAAAAAAAAACTGCTTTATTTAAAAAGCAGTCACAGACATGGTGGTCTGCTGACCCTAGCAGGCCAACATCCCAGGGAGTGCTAGCCATTCCCAATGAATATTAATAAGGCATGCAATTTGCGACCCCATTGGGAATCACAAACAGTGTCTGAGACACTGTTGTACATTCACTTTTGTGAGTCGCAAATTGCAAGTCACAATTTGATGCAATATGCGACTAGCAAAAGTGAATGGTCATACATCTGTCCCTAAAAGCATGCTAAAAAGTGCAGGCAGTGTCAGAGGACTCAAAATGGGCATGTTAGAAATGGGTCTCCGACACAGCAAATTCAATGTTAGCAACATTAAATTCAATAATAATGTATGAGCTACATTGTATAGCTTATTACAAGCATTGGTCATACATGTTCCAAACTTGGGGCCTCATTTATGAGGGATTGGCATAGGGCAGTCTGCAAGTCTTCTTGCTATGTCAATGTGAAAAAGCAGGAATTCACCCTATTTCTGAAATACTTTGCATGCCTTTCCTCCTGCACTAATGCACAATTTGCTACCTAGCGCCAACATAGGCACACTTGCACCATCATTTTTGAGCAGTAAGGGGCACCTTACTGTGCAAAAACAACCCCAGGAGCTGAATGCAGCACACATGGTAACAGTAAAAAACAAAGCGAAATACAAAGATTTCCACCAAGCACTCCACCAAAGACTCACTACGTCAGGAATCCACCACTAGGACAATGCCAAAACAACAGTGATGGACAGAATGTAGAACAATGTCATACATTCACCTCAGTACAGATATCTGGGCCTAAATCCATAATTTCTGTGCTCACCCTGCCATTCCAGTTTGAACCCAGCCATATGCAAATCAGTCTTGACCTTGTGCCTCATGGGAACAGTCGAGCTGGAACTGCTAAGCCAGGTACTCCCTGGACTGGAAACAAGCATCCTAGGACCAGTTTGGGGGTTTCACCCCTCTTCAGCCAGGATAGCTTGATTCCATTGGCATGGATAGCACGGGACCCACATCGGGCTGCAAAGTCTGATAAATAGGATATCATTATACTCAAAAGAAAATTCGATGGTTATATATTAAACAAAGACAAAAATCATGGAGGTTAACAAAAATTCAAGGTCAAAATATAAGTACAAATTGTTACTTGATAAAATGCAATTAGAACAACTAGGATCATACAAATACTTGGGAGTATTATTTGATAATAAAGGAACTTTTCTCCCACATAAGGCTGATATCCAAAGGAAAGCAAATACTCTGATAGCTGCATTTAGAATCTTGCCAAATCCCTAGGAGAGCCGAGTTACCGACCGTTTCTAAAAGTAATATCGGCAAAATTATTGCCTACCTTAACATATGGTAGCGAAGAGGCTTCGTAGGAAAGACTCTGAGATCGACAATAATGTGGGGAAAAAACTTTTAAAACCCTCTTTTATCTTCCTCACAATGCATCTCCGGCACAGATAAGATTGAATTTGGATTAACTAACTAATTATTTGTACTAAAAGGCCAATTTATAAAAGTATGGAATAGAATAAAAAAGGATAACGTAATTTACATGCTGCACTAGATGAATATTCAGCGACTCCAATCTGGTACACTTCAAAAACTACATAATCATTTAAAAAATCTGTTAATAAAATCACAAAACATCTATCATTGCTTATGGATAAAGACTCTTTTGTAAAAAGAAAACATACCTGGCCACTAATGAATGGTTTCACAAAGGTGAAAGTTCAACCGTACCTTGAAAACCCCATGGACTCTGAAGTATAAACAAATCTATATAAAACTAATTTTGGTGAATTTCCTGGCATATGTCATGGTATGCCGTGGCTAAAAACAGAGGAATTGGCGCTCTGTCGCTTATGTAAATTGGGAGAAGAGAACATTATTCACTTGCTGTGTGTATGCCCAGAACTGAAAACTGAAAGAAAAGCTATACTTAAGAAGCATTTTAATGCAGGAGGAGTACGGACTTGCAGGCAAAGCTTGATAAAGTGTCGAAACTTTGACGATATAACACTGAACTCAGCTTTTGTAAAGTTTTTAGGAAGAACTGGAATAAAATTAGTCCAGCAAAATTAAATTGACATGTACTGCATGATGTATATAAATATGTAAATAATATTGAGAAATTGATATTATCAAATGTAATCTACTTAAAAATATAGCTTCATTTATTCATGTTTTTACTACCTATTCGTTTCTTCTTTTTTTAACCTGGGCTTTTATATCTGGAGTGATTGTTATCAGATTGTAAGTTTTTAATTAATCAAACAATAAAGAATAAATGATAAAAAAATTATTAAAACATGTTAACAGAGAGGTCCCCCGGGTCGATGGAGGTTAGCTGCTTACGCAATGGTAAACAGTCTGTGGATGCTGACGGCGGTTCAGCCAGCCACATCTAAATACAGCGGGAGGGACTCTTTCAGCTCGATGGATTACTTATAACTGCCACCACGGAGGGAAGACCGGAGTCCCTACAAAATCTAATTCAGGCCCTCAATCTCCAATTTGCCATGGTTTTATGACATTTGAACGCTTGTGTCATCATTACAGTCGCTGCTTAATTCTGATGCTTTTGCTAACAGTAGTTATCAACCAGATCAGAACACTGCAGGAAAACCCACAGGAATTGGAACAGAAATATTGGTTCTTTCATTCATTCCTCATTTCATCGTGAACCTTCAAGGTGCAACTTGTAGAAGGCTAGATTTTGCCAACCTCTGGAGTTATTGGCAAGCCCTCTCATAAATTCCGGCTTTTATGGACACTATGTATGCTGCTACAATGTCTCTGTGTGATACAACACTACCCTGGTGCTAACAAGTAGGTTTCAAACTAATGGAGTATGTAAATGTCCAGTAAGGCCACTGTAAGTTGGTGCAGAAAGAACAACAGTGTTGACTGCCATATGTGTGCTGTAGAAAGTATTTACATCACCCACAATTCTGGCACAAATATATGGCTTTGCAGCACTGTTCTCTGATTGTACTGTAGTTTGAAAGAACTGCAATGAACTGCAAGTCAACCTTAAAGTGTGCCTTAAACAGTGGATTGCATGCTTAATATACAAAAAAAGCTACATATTATGAACATTAATGTCTCATAGTAAAAAATTATCCGAAGCTCTTATCAATGTGTGAGGAACGTTGTATTGTCCATGAACAGGGCTAGCTGTGAATTTAATTATCATTCCTTATCACTACTTGGAAAAATACAATTAACATGATCAAGTATTATTTTATATACAGTAGAGATGAGTGAGAAAATAACTTTGGGAACGTATACTTTATGCTTTCTGAGGGAAAACCAGATCAGAGATTTTTTGCCTGTAAGCCGTACTCCTGAGGCCCACTAAAACATCCTTTGTTTGCTGCAAAAATGACCCTCCTCCTGGAGCAGAAAGATTTGACTTTTGGGCCCTGGAAGGCAGAGTTGTTGTCAAAAAGTGGTCAGTTAACAGGGATTAGACATTTGTGATGGAGACAGGAAAAGTTGGCAGAACAAAAGGCATCTTGAACTAGTCTTGCTTTTGCTTGGAGATACCAAATGTAGCTTGCAGGAATGCTATGATTAATTGACAAGGCCCTCAAACACTTGTTTGGTCTCCAACCCCAGTAAGACGGAAAACTTAGTTTGGGCCTGACTGATGGGAGGATACCTCATCTCCATAGGGAAGAGCCTAGGGAAGGACCAGAGCTCCTTCAGGTGAAGCATAGTGAGAGCTACTTATGTTAGAACTCATGGGAGAGATTGGAGTTAACTTACTAAGCATGTGCTGCTGAAGGGGGAGGGACTTTAAGACAAAATAGGTGTAGGCAGACAGAATTTCCCAAACCCTGGCTAGGGCACAGGACAAGACCTATTGACCACCTCCTCAGAACATTCTTGAACCTGTTCTGAAGTAATTTGTAAAAATAACACTGACAAGAAAAATAATTCTACAGATGTTAAAGAGATCAAAGCGTCCACCTCACCTCTGTCTCATAAAACATCTATTCTTGAATCTGGGAACTCTAGTAATAATAAGAGTTCCAGCTCCACTTCTAAATCCTCGAACTTTAAAAGCTTTCGATCTGGCAACATTAATCATTTGGCCAATGCGAAAGATTGTCCTGGGTGGAAAGCAACCTTTTCAAGATGTTGTAGATAAAAAAAGTCAGAAAAAGGTGAGGGAAGTAGACATATATGATCACATTGAAGATGGATCTATGGTATGTCAAGTTAACGATGTTAAAGTGGATGGACCTATAGAAAAAGTTCTGTTTGATGACTGTTTTGTGGACATGTTGTTTGACTCCGGTGCCAAAGCCACATTAATACCTAGAACAAAGTCAAATTACTTAAACCCGATATCATTCCCAGGGGTTATGGTGGCCAGATAATAAACCTGTTAGGTTGTTTCATGGGCACAATTGACTTCAAAGGAAGAATCACGGCTGGGAAAATCTATGTATCAATGAAAGGGGATTCCCTCATTAGTTGGGCGCATCAGAGAGATCTTGGTGTCCATCTTGACCCCAACGAAGTTCCCTCTGTGCGTCTGAGAGATCTTCTTGGTGTGGCTGTAGTCTCGGATCATAGAGATTGGGTCAAAAAATGTCCAAATGTCTTTGAAAAAAAACTTGGTTGTTTTAAAAAATACCTGTATCTCATCAAACTGAAGAAAAACTCCATTCCCAAGGTTGCTAAAGTCAGAAATGTTCCGCTTTTGGTTCGAGACAAAATGAAGGCTGAGTTAGATAAGTTGATAACTAATGGTGTTATAGAAGAGCTCGAAGCAACAGAATGGGTTTCTCCAGTAGTGATGGCGCGTAAGGCCAACGGTGAGGCAAGATTACGCATCGATATGAGGGAACTCAACAAAGCTATCATAGTTGACCATTACCCGCTTCCTAACATTGCCGAGATGTTGTCTTCCTTGGATGGGGCTACACATTTCTCCACGTTGGACCTTTCCTCTGCCTATCACCAGGTCAGGTTGCACCCCTCTTGCCAAAACTTCACAACTTTCATCACTCCCTTCGGAACTTATACATTTCTCAGGATGCCTTTCGGCTTGATTTCAGCCACTTCAGTGTTCCAGAGAGTGATGGAAAACATTTTGGCTGGTGTTCACGAGGTTAAAGTCTATCAAGACGATGTTTTGATGCATGGTGTGACATGCAGAGAACATGAATTTAGAGTGTGTGGGGTTTTAGGTAGGCTACAAGATGCTGGTCTCACTCTTAGGCTAGACAAGTGCAAATTTGATGTAGAAACCATAGAATATCTTGGACATTTGGTTTCTGGGTCTGGCATCAAGCCTAAGCCATCTCTGGTGGAGGCAATCACTAATCTCAAATACCCTAACAACAAGGATGAATTGGTTAAGTTTCTTGGCATGACCGAGTTTTATAATAAGTTTGTTCCAGGGTTTGCCCAGAAAACTGAAAAAATTACAACCTTACTAAAGAAGGGACAGGAGTTTGTCTGGGACAAAGGTTGTTGTGCCGAATATGATCTGATCAAGAATTGTCTCAATCATGCTCAAAATCTTACTAGTTTTTTTCCTATCAGAGACTCATATATAATGACGGACGCCAGTTGCAAGGGCATTGGTGCTGTTCTTTTACAAAAAGGAGAGAAAGTTGACAATACAATCTTGTTAATTTCGAGGCCTCTGAGAGGAACTGAGTGTAGCTACTCGGTTGTTGAAAAAGAGGCTTTGGCCGTTTACTGGGCAGTTCGCAAACTTAAAAAGTTTTTGTGGGGAAAGAAGTTCTCTGCCATTTTGGACCATAAACCTCTTAAGGAGGTATTTGAAAAGAAAGGTATTGATTGTGTTTCCCACAGGATAAGGAAGTGGGTAGTAGCTCTACAGGACTTTGAATTTAGTGTTTCCTACTTGCCTGGTTCTAGTAACATTTTAGCTGATTGTTTGTCCAGGCTTTCTGGTGACTCTCTCTCTGAGCATGATGAGGATCTTTCTCCCCTTAGTGAAGACTTTTCAGAAGACTTTAAGGTGTGCATTGTTACAGAAGGTATTGTCACAGAAAATGAATGGACAACTGAATTAGATACTGATTCTAATCTGCAGCGAGTCATGGTGTTTGTACGTGATGGTTGGTGTGAAAAGAGTGTGATGAGGAGATTAAAGGTTTTTGGTGTGTTAGGGAACAATTGTCCTTGCTTAATGGGTTGTTAGTGAGAGGAAGCAGACTTGTTCCTCCTGCAAAGTTAAGATCTAAGATAATTGAAAATGCCCACTCTAGCCATATGGGGATTGCCAAAACAAAAGAGAGAGTTAGAGAGGTATATTGGTGGCCCGCTATGGACACTCAAATTGAGAGATCGGTACGAGATGGTGCACAGTGCTCTGTGAGCGACAAGATACTCAAATGTAGAACTCAACCGATGGTTCTCAGGAAGCAGCCAACGGGACCTTGGGTGGATATTTCTTTGGATATCCTGGGGCCTGTCATAGTTAAGAGTCAAGATAAGTATGTTTTGGTGTGTGTCGATATGTTTTCCAGGTGGCCATTTATTAAAATAGTCAATCGAGTCAATTCTTGCTAGGTGATTTCTTTTCTAGATGAGTTGTTTGCCAATGAAGGTTTACCAAGCTCAGTACTTACTGATAATGGTGTGCAATTCACTTCAGGTGTTGTCGAGTGTTTTCGGAGTGAAAGAAGTGTTGCACATAAACGTGCATTGCTTTATCATCCAGAAAGCAATGGAGTTGGCGAGAGATTCATCAGAGTTCTTAAGGAAACCATGCAATTGTCCAGCTGTGACTGGGAAGTGGCTATTAAGAAAAAGGTCTGCGAGTATAGGTTCAGTGTGCATTCCTCTACTGGTGTGACACCTTTTGCCTTGGTTAAAGGGAGGTCGGCTTGCACTCCTCTCAAACCTTCTTAGATCTCTACAAAACTTTCTGGTACTGCAGGTTTTAGTGATAACACTGCTGGTTGGAAAGAAAGAGAGTTGGAAAAAATGCATAGGAGAAAGTGTGCATATGATGTGAAGAAAGCTGCAAAAAAAACTGTTGTGAATGTTGGAGATTTGGTGAGGATAAAATTACCTGAGAGAAAATTTGGAGTTTCCAAACATAGTCAAACTGTTAGGTAATGCTGTTAGGACACAAGACCATAAGGTTTGGAACCTCAATAGAATTGCTGAATATTGTCATAATGATGCTGTAGTGGACATCTCTCTTCCTTCCTCTTCTTCTCTAGCTAATGCTGTGAGAAGATCTGAAAGGGAAAGATCTACTCCTTCTCATTTGAAAGATTTTGTTTAATTGTATCTTCTCTCCTCTTTTTGTCTGATTTGTTCTGTTGATAATATGAGGGAGGTGTTGTAGTATTCTTGTTTAAGCTGAGTCAACCTTATCTGCTGTATTCTGTGGCTCATGCATGTGGATAGTGTTCCACTGTAGAATGTAGCTTCTTTAGAATGTTTTGCCTCAAGCTAAAGTAAGTTGTATTCTGGACTTTGGAGGATGAGGTCTCTTGCTTAGAGTTTACAATAAATTTCTCAACAACTTCGCCCCTGCCTTCCTGCTCTTCATTTCTGCGACCACACTACACAGTGGTATGCTAAAATACCCTTAGAATACAGTGAAAACACCTACATACACTAGGAAATACTATGCGTTGGGATACCCATGTGATTAGCATGACCTCCTCTGTAAGGCCCTAGTACATAATATGGCAGGGGAATTAAAACTACCTCTTAAAACGCGCTATGGGGCGCGTTTGCACAGTGGTGAAGGGAGGGGGGGCTGAGGTGATATGTGTGCAAACACGCCCTGTGGCCATTTTAATTTGGGAGATTAAGTCCCCTTGAATCCTGACAGTCCCTGGGGTACAACTAGCCAACCAGATACCTTCAGTAAGCGCCAAAGAGCTGCTTTGCAGAGGTGTAAAAAGGGCATGGTCTGGACCACCTCTCTGCAATGCAGGCCTCTGGCACTTACTGGAAGTACCTGGTGTGCTAGTTGGACCCCAGCAGTACTCAGGATTGAAGGGGAATTAATTCCCCTACTTAAAAGGTGCCACAGGGCGTGTTTGCACACATCACCTCAGGCCCGCCCCCTCCCTTCACCACTGTGGAAACACGCCCAGTGGCATGTTTTAAGTTGGGGGATTAAGTCCCTTTGAATCCTGAGGGTCCCTGGTGTCCAACTAGTCCACCAGGTACCTACAGTAAGCGTCACAGAGCAGCGTTGCAGAGAGGTGTAAAAAGGGGCATGGCCTGGACAACCTCTCTGCAATGAAGGCCTCTGGCGCTTACTGGCGGTACCTGGTGGACTTGTTGACACCCAGGGGCCCTCTGGAATGAAGGGGAATTAATTCCTCAACGTAAAATACGCCACAGGACATGTTTCACACATGTCACTTCAGCCCAGCCCCCTTCCTTCACCACTGTGCAAACGCCCCCGTGGCACGTTTTAAGTTGGGGGTTTAAGTCACCTTGAATCTTCAGGGTCTCTGAGGTCAAACTAGCCCACCAGGTACCTCTAGTAAGCGCCACAGAGCTGCGTTGCAGAGAGGTGGTCCGAGTCAACGCCCCTTTTTACATCTGCCTTACCTTTTAAGTGGCGAGCGATCTATCAGAGATCTACTGTGCTACTGCTTTGCATGTTCTGAATAATTTCTACATTTGCAAAAACTGCCTGCAGAAATATCCATGACAAACATTTGAAAAAGGACTGAGGCACTTTCATAGGTCTGAATTGAGGGCTCAATTATGTGACATCGCTCTAGTGAAATACTTTTCCGCAGTCTAAAGGCATGGAAACAAATTATGCTAAAAGCGAAACCATGAAACTGCAAACAGACATGTTTGTAAATGAGGATACGAAACAAGGCACTGCATATATTCCTCACCATGTTGGGTAGTGCTGGGGTAGTGTTTTAGAGTTTAGGGTAGTTCAGTGGTATATGTGTAGTGTAGGGGGTTGTGCTGGGGTAGTGTTTTAGGGTTTAGGGTAGAGCAGTGGTATTTGGGTAGTGTAGGGGGTAGTGTTTTAGAGTTTAGGGTAGTGCAGTGGTGTTTGGGTAGTGTAGGGGTTCGTTCTGGGGTATATTTAAGTTTTAGGACGGTACAATGGTGTTTGTGTAGTGTAGGGGGTCATGCTGGGGATAGGGTTTTAAGGTTTAGGGTAGTGCAGTGGTGTTTGTGTAGTGTAAGGGGGTAGTGTTTTAGAGTTTCAGCGGTATTTGTGTAGTGTAGGGGGCCGTGCTGGGGGTAATGTTTTAACGTTAAGGGTAGTGTAGTGGTGTTTGTGTCGTGTAGGGGTTGTGCTGGGGGTATATTTAGAGTTTAGGGGAGTGCAGTGGTGTTTGTGTAGAGTAGGGGGTCATGTTGGTGGTAGATTTAGGGTTTAAGGTAGTGCAGTGGTGTTTGTGTCGTGAAGGGGGTCGTGCCGGGGGTAGTGTTTTAGGGTTCAGGGTAGCGCAGTGGTGGTTGGGTAGTGTAGGGTCTCGTGCTGGGGGTAGTGTTTTAGGGTTTAGGGTAGCGCAGTAGTGTTTGGGTAGTGTAGGGGTTTGTGCTGGTGGTAGTTTTTTAGGGTTTAGGGTAAAGCATTGTTGTTTGGGTAGTGTAGGGGGTCGTGCTGGGGCTAGTGTTTTAGGGTTTAGGGTAGCACAGTGGTGTTTGGATAGTGTAGGGGGTCATGCCAGGGGTAGTTTTTTAGGGTTTAGGGTAGTGTAGTGGCATTTGTGTAGTGTAGGGGTCGTGCTGGGGGTAGTGCTTTAAGGTTTAGTTTAGTCTAGTGGTGTTTGTGTAGTGCAGGGGTTGTGCTGGGGGTATATTTAGGGTTTAGGGTAGTGCAGTGATTTTTGGGTAGTGTAGGGAGTCATGCCAAGGATAGTTTTTTTGGGTTTAGGGTAACGCAGTGGTGTTTGGGTAGTGTAGGGGGTCGTGCCGGGGTTAGTGATTCAGGGTTTAGGGTAGCGCAGTAGTGTTTGGGTAGTGTAGGGGTTTGTGCCGGTGGTAGTGGTTTAGGGTAGTGCAGTGGTGTTTCTGTAGTGTAGGGGTCATGCTGGGGTTAGTGTTATAGGGTTTAGGGTAGTGCAGTGGTATATGTTTAGTGTAGGAGGTTGTGCTGGGGCAGTGTTTTAGGGTTTAGGGTAGTGCAGTGGTGTTTGGGTAGTGTAGGGGTTTGTGCCGGTGGTAGTGGTTTATGGTAGCGCAGTGGTGTTTCTGTAGTGTAGGGGTCATGCTGGGGTTAGTGTTTTAGGGTTTAGGGTAGTGCAGTGGTATATGTTTAGTGTAGGAGGTTGTGCTGGGGCAGTGTTTTCGGCTTTAGGGTAGTGCAGTGGTGTTTGGGTAGTGTAGGGGGTCGTGCTGGGGTAGATTAAGTTTTAGGCCAGTACAATGGTGTTTGTGTAGTGTAGGGGGTCAAGATGGGGGTAGGGTTTTAGGGTTTAGGGTAGTGCAATGGTGTTTGCGTAGTGTAAGAGGTAGTGTTTTAGGGTTTAGGGTAGTGCAGCGGCATTTGTGTAGTGTAGGGGGCCGTGCTGGGGATAATGTTTTAACATTTAGGGTAGTGTAGTGGTGTTTGTGTCGTGTAGGGGTTGTGCTGGGGGTATATTTAGGGTTTAGGGTAGTGCAGTGTTGTTTGTGTAGAGTAGGGGGTCATGTTGGTGGTAGATTTAGGGTTTAGGGTAGTGCAGTGGTGTTTGTGTCGTGAAGGGGGTCGTGCCGGGGGTAATGTTTTAGGGTTCAGGGTAGCGCAGTGGTGGTTGGGTAGTGTAGGGTCTCGTGCTGTGGGTAGTGTTTTAGGGTTTAAGGTAGCGCATTGGTGTTTGGGTAGTGTAGGGGTTTGTGCTGGTGGTAGTTTTTTAGGGTTTAGGGTAAAGCATTGGTGTTTGGGTAGTGTAGGGGGTCATGCCAGGGCTATTGTTTTAGGGTTTAGGGTAGCACAGTGGTGTTTGGATAGTGTAGGGGTTCGTGCCGGGGGTAGTGTTTTAGGGTTTAGGGTAGTGCAGTGGTGTTTGGGTAGTACAGGGGGTCATGCCGGGGGTAGTGTTTTAGGGTTAGGGTAGTGTAGTGGCATTTGTGTAGTGTAGGGGTCGTGCTGGGGGTAGTGCTTTAAGGTTTAGTTTAGTGTAGTGGTGTTTGTGTAGTGCAGGGGTTGTGCTGGGGGTAGATTTAGGTTTTAGGGTAGTGCCGTTGTGTTTGTGTAGAGTAGGGGGTTGTGTTGGTGGTAGGCTTAAGGTAGTGCAGTGGTGTTTGTGTAGTGTAGGGGGTTGTGCTGGGGTAGTGTTTTAGGGTGTAGGGTAGTGCAGCGGTGTTTGGGTAGTGTATGGGGTTGTGCTGGTGGTAGATTTAGGGTTTGGGGTAGTGCAGTGGTGTTTGTTTAGTGTTTGCAGGTTCGTGCTGGGGTAGTGTTTTAGGGTTTAGGGTACTACTATTGTGTTTGTGTAGTGTAGGGGGTCATGCTGGGGTAGTGTTTTAGGGTTTAGGGTAGCGCAGTGGTGTTTGGGTAGTGTAGGGGTCATGCTGGGGTAGTGTTTTAGTGTTTCGGGATGTGCACTGGTGTTTGTGTAGTGTAAGGTGTCGTGCCTGGGGTAGTGTGTTAGGGTTTAGGGTAGCGCAGTGATTTTTAGGTAGTGTAGGGGGTCAAGCTAGGGGTCGTGTTTTAGGGTTTAGGGTAGCGCAGTGGTGTTTGGGTAGTGTAGGGGGTCATGCCAAGGGTTGTTTTTTTGGGTTTAGGGTAACGCAGTGGTGTATGGGTAGTGTAGGGGGTCGTGCCGGGGTTAGTGTTTCAGGGTTTAGGGTAGCGCAGTGGTGTTTGGGTAGTGTAGGGTTTGTGCCGGTGGTAGTGGTTTAGGGTAGCGCAGTGGTGTTTATGTAGTGTATGGGGTAGTGTTTTAGGGTTTATGATAGTGCAGTGGTGTTTAGGTAGTGTAGGGGTTTGTGCTGGGGTAGATGTAGGGTTTAGGGTAGCGCAGTGGTGTTTGGGTAGTGTAGGGGGTTGTGCTCGGGGTAGTGTTTTAGCGTCATGCAGTGGTGTTTCTGTAGTGTAGGGGTCATGCTGGGGTTAGTGTTTTAGGGTTTAGGGTAGTGCAGTGGTATATGTTTAGTGTAGGAGGTTGTGCTGGGGCAGTGTTTTCGGCTTTAGGGTAGTGCAGTGGTGTTTGGGTAGTGTAGGGGGTCGTGCTGGGGTAGATTAAGTTTTAGGCCAGTACAATGGTGTTTGTGTAGTGTAGGGGGTCAAGATGGGGGTAGGGTTTTAGGGTTTAGGGTAGTGCAATGGTGTTTGCGTAGTGTAAGAGGTAGTGTTTTAGAGTTTAGGGTAGTGCAGCGGCATTTGTGTAGTGTAGGGGGCCGTGCTGGGGATAATGTTTTAACATTTAGGGTAGTGTAGTGGTGTTTGTGTCGTGTAGGGGTTGTGCTGGGGGTATATTTAGGGTTTAGGGTAGTGCAGTGTTGTTTGTGTAGAGTAGGGGGTCATGTTGGTGGTAGATTTAGGGTTTAGGGTAGTGCAGTGGTGTTTGTGTCGTGAAGGGGGTCGTGCCGGGGGTAATGTTTTAGGGTTCAGGGTAGCGCAGTGGTGGTTGGGTAGTGTAGGGTCTCGTGCTGTGGGTAGTGTTTTAGGGTTTAAGGTAGCGCATTGGTGTTTGGGTAGTGTAGGGGTTTGTGCTGGTGGTAGTTTTTTAGGGTTTAGGGTAAAGCATTGGTGTTTGGGTAGTGTAGGGGGTCATGCCGGGGCTATTGTTTTAGGGTTTAGGGTAGCACAGTGGTGTTTGGATAGTGTAGGGGCTCGTGCCGGGGGTAGTGTATTAGGGTTTAGGGTAGTGCAGTGGTGTTTGGGTAGTACAGGGGGTCATGCCGGGGGTAGTGTTTTAGGGTTAGGGTAGTGTAGTGGCATTTGTGTAGTGTAGGGGTCGTGCTGGGGGTAGTGCTTTAAGGTTTAGTTTAATGTAGTGGTGTTTGTGTAGTGCAGGGGTTGTGCTGGGGGTAGATTTAGGTTTTAGGGTAGTGCCGTTGTGTTTGTGTAGAGTAGGGGGTTGTGTTGGTGGTAGGCTTAAGGTAGTGCAGTGGTGTTTGTGTAGTGTAGGGGGTCGTGCTGAGGTAGTGTTTTAGGGTGTAGGGTAGTGCAGCGGTGTTTGGGTAGTGTAGGGGGTTGTGCTGGTGGTAGATTTAGGGTTTAGGGTAGTGCAGTGGTGTTTGTTTAGTGTTTGCAGGTTCGTGCTGGGGTAGTGTTTTAGGGTTTAGGGTACTACTATTGTGTTTGTGTAGTGTAGGGGGTCATGCTGGGGTAGTGTTTTAGGGTTTAGGGTAGCGCAGTGGTGTTTGGGTAGTGTAGGGGTCATGCTGGGGGTAGTGTTTTAGTGTTTCGGGATGTGCACTGGTGTTTGTGTAGTGTAAGGTGTCGTGCCTGGGGTAGTGTGTTAGGGTTTAGGGTAGCGCAGTGATTTTTAGGTAGTGTAGGGGGTCAAGCCAGGGGTCGTGTTTTAGGGTTTAGGGTAGCGCAGTGGTGTTTGGGTAGTGTAGGGGGTCATGCCAAGGGTTGTTTTTTTGGGTTTAGGGTAACGCAGTGGTGTATGGGTAGTGTAGGGGGTCGTGCCGGGGTTAGTGTTTCAGGGTTTAGGGTAGCGCAGTGGTGTTTGGGTAGTGTAGGGTTTGTGCCGGTGGTAGTGGTTTAGGGTAGCGCAGTGGTGTTTATGTAGTGTATGGGGTAGTGTTTTAGGGTTTATGATAGTGCAGTGGTGTTTAGGTAGTGTAGGGGTTTGTGCTGGGGTAGATGTTGGGTTTAGGGTAGCGCAGTGGTGTTTGGGTAGTGTAGGGGGTTGTGCTCGGGGTAGTGTTTTAGCGTCATGCAGTGGTGTTTCTGTAGTGTAGGGGTCATGCTGGGGTTAGTGTTTTAGGGTTTAGGGTAGTGCAGCGGTGTTTGAGTAGTGTAGGGGGTCGTGCTGGGGTTGATTTAGAGTTTAGGGTGGTGCAGTGGTGTTTGTGTAGTGGAGGGGGTCGTGCTGGCGTAGTGTTTTAGGGTGTAGGGTAGTGCAGTGGTGTTTGGGTAGTGTAGGGGTCGTGCTGGGGTAGATTTAGGTTTTAGGGTAGTGCAGTGGTGTTTGTGGGTTTGTGCAGGGGTAATATTTTAGGGTTTAGGGTAGTACATTGGTGTTTGTGTAGTGTAGGGGGTCATGCTGGGGGTAGTGTTTTAGGGTTTAGGGTAGTGCAGTGGTGTTTGTGTAGTGTAGGGGGTCGTGCTGGGGGTAATGTTTTAGGGTTTAGGGTAGTGCAGTGGTGTTTGAGTCGTGTAGGGGGTAGTGCTCACCTGGAAGTTAACTGGAAGTCTACTGCTGGTATTGAAAGTGATTGTTCAGTCTGCATGTCAGAATTTTCAAATGAAATAGGATTTGAGATCTCTCTTAAAACATGCCCTAATTTTTAGGGTTGGCCGGAAGTTGCGTAATGGACTTTCGCGGAGAGGCGGAACCAATTTCAGTGCCTCTCCTCAAATTTCCATTACGTGGCACCCGCCCGCCGCCCGCCCGCCTCCCGCCCGCCTCCCGCATGTGCACTTTCAAGAAGAAGGAGCCATGGACAGGAAGAGATGTCCCCGCGTAAGGTAAGTGTTTTAAAGTGTATTTCCACCGCATTGAGCATATGTATGTGGATCTGCAGTCACGCGGCTAGAGCGTGACTGTCTGAAAATGGCTGCCCCAGTTGTGCCACCGGAAGTGAGGGAAGCAAGAGCTCTACCGCGACAACGCTCCCTCCACGCAAACAGCATTGCTCAAACTGCTGCCTGTGTCCTTTTGTATTATATGCTTATTGTTTACTGTCCCTCCTTTTTTCCTAATTTTCTGGTATAGGATTGTGTCCCGTTATATTGTTTGTGTTCTTATTGTAACAAAAATTCCTCTTATTTTGAAATTTTAAATTCTCTGCCCGGCTGGGCAGTGAAAAAATATAGTACCCATTAAGGCCTATATTGTATTTGTTTTCGTTTATACAAGTTCTACTAAGGATCATTGTTCCAAAAAAGAGCCTGCGGACAATGTCAATTTCATTTACCTATCTGCTGCGTGTCGGCGCATTGAGCATATTTATGTGGATCTGCAGTCACACGGCTAGAGCGTGACTGTCTGAAAATGGCTGCCCCAGTTGTGCCACCGGAAGTGAGGGAAACAAGAGCTCTAACGCGGCACCACTCCCTCCACGCAAACAGCACAAACTGCAGTGGACCGGGGAGGCAGGCGGCAAGATAGGAAATCTGTCTCTAATTTTTACAATAAGCAAATACACAGCATATACAAAGTGTAGATTTTTTTTTTAAAGTACGACACAAACTGAAAGTGATTTCTTAAAGCTAAAAGTTGTTCTGTACACATACCTCCATATCTAGAAAGCATATACATTTTGTGCTAATATCAAACGTGAACTGTAAATTAGTTTCATTGTTATTCAGTTTGGAAATAGAATCTTCAGCACTTTGTTTATCACCATGCATTACTACAAACAGATCATCTATGTTGCGGACCTACATGACCACATTTTCTATCCAAACTTTCCTGTGCACTGTTTTCAACACCATCTCCTGCCACCACCCCATGTGGAGAGAGGCATAGCCTGGCGAAAAACTCGCACCCAAAGCTACGCCTCCTCCTGGTGCTTAACCTGCTGCTGATACATGAAGTAGTTGTTGTTTAGACAAAGATTTGAGTGGTCAATGAGCATTTCATTATGTATATGATATTCAATGGGCCTAGTGCCTAGATAGTATTCTAATGCCCTTAACCCATGCCTGTGGTGGATAGACGTGTATAAATTAGACACATCCATAAATATAAGCACATAGTCATCTTGCCATTTAAAATCATGCATCTGCCTTAAAAGGTCTGTGGTGTCTTGTATATATGAAGGTTGGGCCCTCGTGTACTCTTTGAGAAATGAATCAATATAAACAGAAACATTTTCCAGTAGGCTTACTTTCACAGAGATTATTGGTCTGCCTGGGGGTCTCATTCTGTCCTTGTGGATTTTTGGGATGAAGTATACTACTGGCATTATCGGGTGTTCATTTTTAAGAAACTTAAATTCTTCTTGATTAATTAGCAACATGTTCTTCAATGCCAGTAGTTTGGTGAATAGTTCATCCTGCTTTGTTTTTGCGATAGATTTTGAACTTAGTTAATAACAGTCGCGGTCTCCCAATTGGCGTAGACCCTCCTCCATGTATTGATGTTTTGGCCAGATGACCACGTTGCCACCCTTGTCTGACTTGCATATTTCTACGGAGTCATTGTCCCGCAGTTTTTTCATTAGTTGATATTCCTGCAGCTGCATATTATATTCTTCCTTTGTTGTTGAGTTTTGAAATGCAGTTTCCTGATTTCTGACGTGATAATTTCATTAAATGTATCTGTCGAATCCCTAGTTATTACTGGCACAAATTTGTATTTAGTTTTAAAATTTGCAACTGGTGCGGTATTGATGTTGCTATCTAATGTTTCCACGGTCATTTGAGTAGATTCTTCATAGTTGTTTGTTGTTTCGTCTTATTGTAACATGTTGAGGTCACAGAGTAAATTATTGTCTGAGGCTGCTAAATCGATACCCATTCTTTGCTGAGTTTTTACAGGAGCCATCGTTTGTACTTTATCAGATTTCAGTTGATGGTATTTCTGAAGTTTTATTTTTCCTATATATTCATATATGTCTGCTTGTGTTTGTGGGTAATTGAAATTGCTTTCAGGAAAGTAGGTTAGCCCTAATTTTAACAGCTGTTCCTCTGCTTTGTGCAGATTGATATTGGCCAGGTTTACGATGGAGTTTTCATTCATGTTGTTATTGTTTATTTGTGGTGCCATCCACTTTTGTTAAATTTTGTTGTTGTTTTGAGCACTCCCCCCTTCTTTTCCTTCGGCATTTTACATTTAATGCCATAAAAGTACAGTTTAATAATGACAGCATATACAATTTAAAAAGAAAACAAGAAAGATACAGGAACTGTTACTCCTACAATTCATTCGTTCATTGGGCCCATTTCCCCCCCACCTGTTAGTCAAAATTATAGTGGTATTTTACTCGACAAGTCCCTCTGGTATCTCTTAGTTTGACTGCTAATCTTAAAAAATGTATCCCAGAATGTAAGGTCAGGGGATCTTGGACCATTGGTAAATATAAAAGGGCCTCTTTCGCATGTCCAAATTTGGCCTTTTTCAGCAGACTTACTATACTATACAAAATGGCTTCTTTATGGTTTCTTAAGACTATATTGGTGGGGATTAAAAATATATATGTTTAAATATACAGTATTTGAGGCCAGGCCTGTGGCCAACTTCTGCACACGGACAAAGGTCATGCACAGCTGGGCATTAGACAAATGGGGGGGGGGCTAAATATTAAGCCTAGGTGGAGTTCAGGCCCTGCAGCCAACTCCTTGCTTGGCATGGCTGAGGATCAAGTGCAGTAGTAGGAGTTGGCAGTATATTATGATCAAAAACACCACACAAATTCAATGAATTTACAAAGGCTGGACAGCCGCGTCCCGTGCAGATAATTAAATAAATATTTAGTTTTCCCTCATTGTTCATCAAGAATGGCCTCCGCCCACCCAGCGCGCCGCCCTCCGCTCTTACCTGTATGGGCCACGGCTTAGGCTAGAGGGAATTTATAATTATTGTAATAAGCTCTTCCCTTACTCTAAAAAAAATATAGAAATTTACTTAGAAAACACGTAGGTTGAAGTGTCGTTATAGTTTGGTGTTGACATAAGATAAAAACTAACATTTAAAAAAATTAAAAAACACTAAAATTCACCAGTTATTGTTTACAAAACAAGCTATAACTTGCTCTCCCATCATGCACTAATTATGAACTCACATATAACATCTAGGGGCTTAACTTGTATAGCTCTGTGTAGCATAATTATATGGAATCACCTAAAAATTCTGAAAGATTATGCAGAATTACGCAACAGGAGTAATTCTGTATTTGTTGATATTTTCTTAGCTCAAGTATGCCCCCTTGCATTCAAAATGAATGCCAGGATTCATTTTGTAATAAGAAATAGTGCAGAATGCAATAAAATATGAATAGCAGTGCGAGCTGCCATTTGAGCTTGTTAAATGTGCACTTGGGATAGGATTTCCCCCTGCATAGTCCTGGCATATGGAGCTAGTTTCTTAGCACAAAATTTACCATTGCGTCCAAAATGGACGGGAAAATGGATTTTGTGCTGAGAAAATAGCGCGAAATGAAACAAACCTAAATGAAACAAAAACCTAAATAGCAGTATGAGCAGTCCGTTGCACTCCCTAAATGTGCTCTTCTGGTAGGATTTATTCTCCCGAATTATTCATAATTGCGCGAGTGGGTATAATCTCATTCTTATTGGCAATTCTGATTTAAAGGTATAGTGGAATTACCAAAAGCACTCTGGTGCAGTTAAAATGATATTAACACTGACATATCAAATGACATCACTGATGACAACATGCAATCCTCGTGTCACCATCCTATCCTATAGGGTTTGTGAAGTATTTCCACTAACTACACCTGTGGACTACACCTGTGGACAATTTTCTATTCACTTTAATGGGCATACCCTCTTAAAGACTTCACATGACTCGTACAACGTTGAAGTGAAGCTGCACAAAAACATTGTTACTGCTAAAAATCTTCATTATGTGGGGTCACTTCCTCGCAGAGTGAGGTTGTATCAAGGATCTCACTGTGTGCCTCATCGATCTCATACATGCTATTTATAGTAGGACAGCAAAAAATAACTATAAAGATACAATCAAGAAAGATCCAGCATGTTGTGGTTATCTTCAAGCATTTAAGTCACATTTATTGTGCATCATGGAAAATGCATTTATATAGATAGAATTAAAAAGTCAGTATAAAGTTCACATTACCCCAAGTGACATACCATAACCAAAAATATTGTGAAACAGTGCATGTGGTACAGGTTTTATTGGTTTTAGCAAACATACACTAATACACTATTTCTCTCTGGAAATACAGAAACACTAAGGGGCATATATACAGGCCCCTACCGCCACCACTGCGTCACTTTTTTTGCACGTAGTGGTGGAGATAGGGGCATCACCCTATTTACAAGGCAACCTTATGCCACGTAACATGGCTTATCTCTGCCTTGTAAATAAGGCAGACTTTCACGCCATACTTAGCGTGAAAGGGGAGGACAATCGGTGTTGCGTGGGTGTTCCACCACAACTTCCACTGATTTTGATGCTGCACCATGTTTACAAGGGCAGTGTAAATATGGAACAGCACCAAAATTAAGACCAGGGAAAACCTGTTCTTAAACAGTTGCATTTTTCCTCTTTGTTGCTGTTTCTATGTGTGCTACGTTGTGCAGCACACATAAAAACAACAGAAGGCCATTGATTGTTTATGTGAAGGAAGGTGACCTTTCCTGCACATAAACAATCAATAAAAAAATTACGTTTTGCAACTTCTATGTGTGCTGCATTAAACTTTCAAAATGCCATTTCAGATTGTTTAGTGTAGGAAGGGACACCTTTCTGCACATAAACAATCTTCCCCTACACCGCAGGCACCCATGCACTATGGTGCAAGGGTGTCTGAGTTGGCGCTAAGCAGCTAAATTTAGCACCAGCACAGGGGGAAATGCAGGGCTGTACCATATTTTTGTAAATAAAGTGCAGGCCTGCATTTCTAAAGTGATGGAGCATGGCATTAGCCTTCTAGGCTTAACGCCACAGTTCGCCACTTTATTTGTAAATATGCCCCAAAGTTTGATTCATATAGGGCCTAATTAAGAGTTTGGCGATGCATGCCGGGTCTGCCCCACTGCCGCCCAGCCAAATCCGTGGTTGGGCCACCGCCAGATTACGAGTGTTTCTCATGTCTGGCGTGCTTTTTTTTACATTGCCACGGCAGAACCTCCGAAAATGGGCACCACAAAAGGGGATGCCAAAAACAGTTTCTGCACAGCATGGAATTTGAAGTCCATGCTGTGCTGGAACTGGGGTGCATTCACACAGAGGGGCACATATTGTGCCCCCCTCAATGCATGCCATGGAACAGAGGCACAAGGTGGCCCTGAAGGGCCTCTTTGTTTCCTCTCTGCCACTGTTTTCATGGAGGAGGAACCGCCATAAAAAACGTGGCAGGGATGAAACTAAAATATGCTTGGGACGACTGCAGCAGTCCCGTCAAGCATATTGCTGGCTCTACACCACCTCATCACCGCCAGAGAATGGCGGTTGTTGGCTGCATTGGGGCAATTGCGGTTGGACTGCCCTAATTGTAATAGGGTGGTTAGGAGGGATGTATGACTGTACAACGCGGTATAAAACATCGCAGACCATCACAACGCAGGTTTTACAACGCAAGTCGTTACAACGACTTGCGTTGGAAGGCGCTGGACTTAGGAGTAGTATAATTTACTATTCCAACTCCAGTCTACATACAGTAGGGAAGGTGTTGGATAGTAAATTATACTATTCCTTGTCCTAGAGCGCCCTCCAGCGCAAGTCGTGGTAACGACTTGCGTTGTGAAACCCGCGTTGTAATGGCACTGCAGTGTCATTACTGCGATGTAAAGGATGTTCCCCGTTAGGAGACTGCCAGCGCCGCAACCCCTTGAGTCCATGGACCACCTGACTCGTAATCAGGCCCATAGTGTTCTGGTAAACATTGGTCAGTCAGCAGAAGTGTTGATGGCGTTTCAACCCGGCTGAGGTAAAAGAGGGTCTCTTTAGGACTGAGGGTGACCTGGGGAATGGCATCTCGTTTGGTAACTAGACTACCACGGTGTGTGCCTGTCTGGATATAAGAAGTGCCACCAAAAATATGCAACAATTAGACATAAATAGTCACAGGACGGTGCCTGTAGAGTAATGGGGTACAGATGAAAATTAGCAGTGGGATCTTAGATAGGTGTCATTCTCCAGAGCGACCGTCTCTGTGTCATGGGTAGCAGGTTGTGGGTTGGCAGAACACCGACTACCGGGTGAAGGGTCTTATTTCTGGCGTCAGTTGTCAGGGGAAGGACTTCTGAATGGGAGACTTCCTCCGATGCATTCCGATTAAAAATCACTGTCTCTGATGCCGATGCCATTTTTTATTGGAAAGCAAATCACAGGCAGCCAGGAAAAAAAAATAAAATAAAGGCCCATGGGCAGGGCAAAATGAAAATTGAAAATAAAGTAGAATAAACGGGAGAAATGGGAAGGAAAAGCATCAATCTGTACTTGGATGAACATGGAAACACTAGACAAAAGTAAGGCAGAAACAGGCACGAGTATGGAGTGCCACACATTTACAAAAACACAGAGAGCTTGCATGCTTCGCACATTATGCTGCTTTCGTGTATTATTGTTTCAGCAAAAAATCTTACTTTGCATCGATTATCAGTACGCATGAAAACAGTTTGAGTAATTTCACATCATTTTCCAAGTAATTCATGTAATTTCCTCCAAGAAAATTATACACATTTCACCAGGATTAAAAAAGGAGGTCGATGTTGAAGGTTTTCCTGATATGGGGTCCTATTCACTAAAATACCTCTATAAAAATAGGTGTGGAGATTTACAGCTGCTCCTGAAAAAAATATTTTTAGAAGCACCCTTGAAAACGTTACTAGGGGCAGGTTTTCAGATGTATCCAGGGAGGTCATGTGAATTTTTGTAAAGGCTCCTACTCCCTCTAGGTGTAGGCTTCCATATCAATTAACTCACCATAGGAAATGAAGCAAATCCACAATTTTACTTTTTTTTCTCCTTGGAGAAACCTTTTTTCACTATGGACAAAGCACTTTCCATGCGCCATGAAAGAGGCTGTTTTTTTTCTCCTTTCCCCTTCCAATTCTGTTTGGGTAGTTACTCCATACTATGGCCAAAATACGTCTTGCGCAGTTTCCAAGGTGGAAAGGTGTTGCAATGGAGTTTGTAAAAAACCCAAAAATTAAAGTTTGTGAGTATTCTCAATCTTCCAAGGCAAACAATGCCTTATAATTCCCACTTCCCACCACTTGAGTATCATAAATCTGCTTCTATAAAGGCATTAACGTCTGTTAACAAACCCTGCCAGGTATAATAGAGTAAATTTGGTCTCACAATTAAAATTGAATTTATAATTCTGAATGTAGCCCTTAATTAGTTGGCAATAAAAAAGCTATGGGGTAACACAGGGCTTGGCAGCTTGAACAGCAGGAATATTGTCAATGATTACCCGCGAATTCATATAATGATGACTACTCATTCCGTCAAAGGGTCTATTGAGAATGAAAAACAAATCCTTCCAAAGAGACACTTCAAACACACAAAACACACACAGCATTAGAAGACAAAAAAATTTAAGGTCACTAAAATTTCATGACAAAAACAAATTACCTTCAAATCAAATAAAACAAATTCAAGATAAAGGAATGATGGCTTCCCAGTGGCTATGTATGGTATTATGCAGGCAGGTGGACAAAAAGACTAAGGCTCAGATATACTGTGATTTTGATGACCGGGCCACGTCCTAATGTCCTCCCCTAGTGGCTATGTAAGGTATTCCGCGTCCTTCCCTAGTAGGTATGTAAGGTATTATGCAGGCAGGTGGACAAAAAGACTAAGGCTCAGATTTACTATGATTTTGATGACAGGGCCGTGTCCTAATGCAAAATCATTTTTGTTTACTCAGCCACGCCAAGTCACTTTGCCTTGTGTTACTTCGGGTCAGGTAGGCTTTAAATGGTTGTAGCATGTCCCAGATTTGCAAAGACTTGAAAACCTGGGTTTGTGCCAAAATGGTGCACCTACCTGACAGAGGCATAATGAGGAGAAATATCTTCATTTCTCTATTAAATGTTCTCTTTCTACATTCTGCGGCACTTATAGAAAGAGGAATATGACTCTAGAGATTGTTTTTGTACAGGAAGTTGTCCCTCCTGCCCAAAAACAATACTGCCTGTAATGCGGGCACCACTGCACTATCCTGTAAGAATGCCCTGTATTGATGCTAGGTAAGGTATAAGGAAGTGAGTTGATGGCTGAAGGGATGACACCCTTCTCAAGCAGCAAACACAATTCTTCTGAGGGTGAAGTCAGATGCAATCCCTAAATTAACCTGTGCTTAACCCATGAGTAAACAGTCAGGCTTAACTCAGAGGGAAAGTGCAATGTATTTGTGCAACTCTACAAAAAATAATACAGTGGAAACATACCACAAAAGGAGCCCACAGCAGATTTAAGAACAAGAAAGAGTGGTCCTTAATAAATAAAATAAAACTAAAACAACTAAACGTCAATCAGTAGAGCCAGATATGTTCAATATTAAACATTTTATAAGACATAATTCCCCTGGATCCATAGAGACTGATAGAGAACCTTAGGCCCATTAAAAGGGACAAATGCAGGAGCAAGGTTGTGGGAGCCTTCTGTTCCTGAGGCTCAAGTCAGAAGGGAAGCCAACTAGCCCTTAGAGTCACTGCTGGGTTCTGGGTTCAAGAGAGTCAGATTCAGTTCTCACCCAGGCAGGAGAGCAGAGGCAGCAGGTCAGCACAGCAATGCAGGAGTCTAACAGGTCAGTAGCCTGGCATAGTGAAAGTCCTACAGCAGCTCATCAGTCCTCATTCCTGCCAGAGTATCTACAGGTCCAGATGTGTACTGAAGAGTTGATCTCTGACAGTCATTATTTATGCCCAGTTGTACCTATAAAATGAGGAAGAAGCTTCTAGAGTTTTCTATTTGAAGCCTCCAGGCATCCTGCCTTCCCTGCCCTGTCTCCAGGTTAACTACAGGGGGTATGCAGCGTTTTGTGTGGAGGCAGGCCACAGCCTAATCAGATGTAAGTGGGACTGCGCCCAGCTCCCCCCTCCCATCCTGCCAGTGATAGCTCATCCAGGCACACCTCAGATCCCCATTGTGTCTGCCTGTTTAGGAGAAATGCACAAAACTACACCCAGCTGTACCTTGTCATGTGACTAGAGACAGGTTATAGGAACTAAATGTATAGGGCAAGAAAATGTCAGCTTTCTAAAAGTGTCATTTTCAGAACTGCACTCCGAAATACAACTTTACCATAAGCTAGGATTTTAAATACGGGTTTCAGTGACACCAAACATGAACGGGCCACCTATTCCCATTTGGAAATTACACTTATAATATGTAATAAGGTAAACCTGATGTTATCACATGGGAGAGATAACTCTTGCAATAGTGAAAAATGAACTTAACAATTTTTCATCACCAGAACGTGTATAACTTAAAAGCACATGTACTACTTTTTATATACATTGCACCCGGCCCTCTGGGCTGTCCAGGCCCTACCTTAAGGGTAACATATATGTATTAAAAAGGAAGGGGTGAGCCCAACAAAAGACCCCCTTTGCCATGTGGAAATGGAGGTTAAAACTGCCCACACACAAGCCACGATGGGACATGATTAAAGGGCTACTTAAGTGGATGGCACAATAAGTGTTGCATGCCCACTAGCTGTATTTAATTTACAAGCCCTGGGTGCTTGTAGTACCAATTTACTAGGGACGTATAAGTACATTAAGTCTTTTTGTGGTGTATTTATTGTGTTACTGTAAGTGTCTTGCACAAATACTTTACACATTGTCTGTTAAGTTAAGCCTATCTTTTCTGTTCCAAGCTACAAGAAGGGGTTCACAGTTTAATTTATAGTGTGTATTTAGTTTAACCTGACTAGGATTGTGGTTCCTACTTGGACAAGGTGCAATCCTCAACCAACTAGGGGCCCAATTTCTAACGGAGCACATGCACTTTTTAGCACTGTTTACAAGTGCTATAGTGCGCATATTCATAAGGCCAACAAAAACAAGGTCAGCAAAAATGGAGGAGGAAGGCAACATGTTTGGGGGAAGAACACCCCAAGGCTGACAGGTCTAACACTAGCCAACACACAAGGAGAGAGTAAATATGCTTCATGTATTCGTAAATAATGAGCATTTCTGCACTCTCTCTTTCACAGCAGAACGCAACTCGGCAAGTTCCCGTGCTGCGCCATGTTGTGTGAAATAATGGTAAATTTGCCAGTAAGTCTGTCAGAGCACTGCAAGCTGGTGTTTGTCGTGGGGTTAGATAGAGAAACGGTTGATAGAGGACTGCTGAAATACGGCGTTCCGACTTTACAATACTTGGAATATGCAAATATTCTAGCAGAACTCTAATAAGGCGCATTGCACGATAATTTTAAGCAGCAATACCCATTAATTTCCTTGTTGCTCACCTGCTAAAATGTTAACAGTTAGCACATACGTATAACATTGTACAACATTCACGTGCTCACTATATTAAACTAAAAATAAAAAGCGATCAAGGTCTGTTCACTTTTCCGACATGGCATATAACCCATGCCAAATGAGATCACAAATCTACCTCAAAGTCAGTAAATCTCTGTGGTTTGTTGTTGTTTACAATTCTAAACTTATGTCTGCCTGTCACCGACACTTGTATCAAATGCTCATCACAATTAAAGTAGTAAAGGAGCATTTCTTCCAGTATATTATACTGTGCGTCAAAGGTCCTGAGAAGCTGGGAAGATATTAACGTAGCTCCAGCCAGACTCCTCAAATTTCTGATCTGCCTGATTGCAGCACAAACCTCAATAGTGAGAATGTTACGAAAGACAATATTGAATATGATGATTATTACTGAGATCCCTGCATTGGACACTTTTGACACTACTGACATTGCCACCTCGATTACTGCTCATATTGCTATTAAGTGTAATATGTTACAAATGCTGCACGGTGGGGTCTCTTTTCCACTGATACAACAATACATTGGGGCAGATTTATGAAGGCCTTGCGCCGCCGGTGCGTCACTTTTTCCCATGTTAAAAATGACGCACCGGCGGCGCAAGGACTTCATAAATCTGCCCCATTATTTGTAAGATCACCTCGATGCCCCATAAGCTGCCCTCACATTTGTTGAACTGTGATGATGGCAAAATGCAGATGTGCTATAAATGGGAAGCCCCTCCATTGCCATGCACATTGTTTTCTAAAATCTTTCATTATTTCACCAGTGATGCTGGACTAATATCCTTAAAATTCACCATATGCCATTACTAAACAAACAGATCAAGGGACAAAAACATCTACCTCGCAGTACCTCTTGAAAGCGTTAAAGTGCTCCTGGAGCATTCTTGCTCCTGAAGTGCTTCTGTAAGTGATGGGGTACTTTATTTTTCTTGCAGCTCCCCAGCTGGCACTTTCATTTGTAGGATCATTTATCTCAATCTACGAACCTAAACTGCGATATTGATATATAAGTGCAATCTGGATGCCTATTGCTCCCAAGTGGTTCAATTTATTTGTTTCAATTGACAAACCTTCCTACTGCTCACATATCCCTTTCCTGCCGGCCGAATCCCATCAGAATCCCATTCACAATCACTCTTCTGCTCCCCCCACCTTTACTTATCGAATCTTGTGTATCCTGGCATGCAGAAGCCATCAAGAAAAGCACCCAGGAGGGCCTAATGCAGACGTGAGAAAAATCTGGGAAACAAAAGGGGAAACAAAAATGGAATTAAAGGTAATGTTGCTTGAAATCATGTAAAAAAATTGAATTTCCGTGCCCTTTTTAAAAAAAAACAAGCAAAATATTTCAGATCCAACGAGGAAGTGGACATTATTAATACACGCGAAGGTAAAAACCATATCACATATACTGAAATGGTATAGACATTAACTAAAATTAGAGCTTCAAATCGATATAAATATAAAAAGAGGATCACTCAACCAACTAGTACTGTAAAGCTAGAGTGACTCACAATGAAAAAGGCAGTCACTGTAGCAATCCATCGCTAAGGAACTCATTGCAACGGAGTAGCTGAATAAATAAAACAGACAGTCAGTCGTGCACACATAGGGGAACCACACAACATAAAATCAATTTGATGACAGGCCACACACGCATGCGTGCCAATCACTGTACGCAGCCATACGCTTGCATGCACTGTGTCCAAGAAACAAGTGCCGGTCAAGTGAAACTGACTTTTTACTAACACTGAGGGGTATATGTACAAGGTTTTGCAGCGATATTTTTTTCGCCATATGTACAAGCTGTCGCTATCCTCCGTTAGCAACTTCTCTTAGTGAAAATGACATGCAAGGGAGGGGTTCCCTGCAGTTAGAGGCAGTTTTTTAAGACCAGAAAATAGTTGGTCTTAAAAATGGAGATAATCCTTGGGGCCTCATTTCAGCCGGTTTTGTTGCTGGAAAGCGCAGCAAGCAATGTTGCTGCACTGCCCTGCAACAAATTCGCAGGACTGGGCACCATCAATTAGATAGTGTGCGTTCCTGGGCCTCACTCATGAAAAGTGTTGCAGCGCTGCGACAAGACAGTGTTGCAACACTTTTCACTTCCCCCTCCTTGCGACACCACAGATGCGTTGTATCCACCGGATACTGCTCCATGACGCAAGTAATGACAGATAAGTATGGAATCCTGACGTATTTGTCTGCGCTAAAGTCATGCATTGCTGCAGTCGTGTTGATGAAGCAAGATTTCGCATATTACGCGACTTGCTTAAATCAAGAACCTCGAATCACATTATAATCCTATAATTCAATCTGTACGTTTTACTAATTTCCTTTTATTTTGGATATGCATGTACCTTAGTGATGCTTGCCTATGTGTTTACTAATACGAATAACTCGTGTCCCTAAAATGGCCGCCGCTTGAGGGTTTGCTTCTGCGCATGCGTTAGTCACACTCACGTGACGTGACGTAGTTGCAGTTCTGGTGGGAAAATGTGCGCATGCGTGCTTGTACCTAAAATGGCTGTCGGTGTTCTAACGTGGCGAAGCTTGTGCAGATGCTCTCGTGTTATTGTCTGTTGCACTAACTATAATGCAATAGTATATTTTTCTGATTTGAGAAGTATAAAGTAGCTCTTCATGGTATATAGTGAATTCATTTATTTCTATGTTTTAATTTGTTTTCGCTTACTTTTCATGTACCGCGGTATTGAGGGTCTGATGCAAGGCTCAAGACTCCATATTAAGAGGATAGTCTGCGCATGACCGAACTCTGGCAGTGGCATTGACCAAGTGCCAACTGAAGGTCTCTGCCAAGACGTGCCTGGGAAGATGCACCTTCACCCAGCCGGAGAAGCTAAAATTGTTACATTCGAAACAAATGTAATTTTTCCTATTGTATTCTGCAGAATCGGTCATGGGAACCCCAAATTCAATAGGCGGTTCCAAAATATGCAAAATTCAGCTTGTAGACGTAAACTGTGATTGGTGTGTTAGCCTATCCTACCTGGGGACCAATCGAAATTGGGGATTCTGACACTTGCAACATTTGGGGGGTGGTACACTGACCCAAAAATAGTATAACTAGCCTAGGTCTAGCTAGAGAAATTGTCCGACTTGTCTGAATAGCTGACCTGTCACTGACCCAACGTACTCAATAGGTGACTGAATACAGAGCGCTGCGGAGCACTCTGTCCGAATTTGACCATAGACTCTAATGGTTTTACTAAACCTTAAGTGCTGGCGAAGCACTTTTCTGGGGAGTTCGCTAACCCAATCGGGGTTCTGACTGATAGCTGCAGAGAGGGTGGAGCGCAGGCGTTGCTTCCGAACTGCGGGTGCTGGTCGTGCCTTGGTGGTTCCGTCCTGATCCTAATCTGGTTTTCCTGTCCTGTCCTGGGGTGTCCAATCTGCACCTGCTGTCCCATAGATGACTGTCCTTCCTTGGGGTATTTCCTGTCCTTGACTGATCCGTGGCCAGGGTTGGTCTGCACACCTTTCTAGGTAAATATAGTGCGAAAACTTTATACTGCACCTTCTATTTTCCTGTCTTTGCTTTAATAAAGACATTTCTTTGCATACGTTAATTTTCCATGCTTTTCGCAACCTACTATAAAAGTCACACAGTATATTTTTCCTTAGCATGTTCCTATGTTTCCCTACCTTTTAGAATACATTCTCTCCATACTGTTTATGAACGAGAAATGTGGTATATAACCTATGTGGTATATAATCCTGAAATCTGATTTGACGTAATGATGCTAGAACTATAGCGTGTTCCATTTTTCCCCTTCCTATAGATGTATATGGGCATCAGGCCTTTCCCGGTGCATGCTCTGCCAGTCTTGACCACGCCCAAGTTTCCATTTACAAAAAAATCTTTTGTCTCCCGAAATTCATTCAGAGGGCAAGACTACGTCTGGAGTTGGGCCTACAAAGGCAATCCATCTACTGTGAGGCAGACATTTTGAAATATTTTATAAGGTCACTAAAAGCAGCAGATACCACCCTAAAATTCTGCCTAAAAGAGATCTTTACCATCCCTGGAAATCCGTGGAATCGTCAGATTACAAAGGCCATCAAATCATTAGAGATTGACAGCTCCCTGCTAACTTCAGACACAATCCCATACTCAGTGTGGAAAAAAGTCATCAACAAGCAGGTGAAACTAATCTCCCATCGGATGGACCTAAAGGCTTTAAATACTCCAACTGTATTGCTTCCTCTGAATGTTTCATACCAGCCTGGGATACCGCAATTTTACCTATTGGCCAATCTGAACGCAGTTGTTCGGATAAATATAATGTTTTTGCGCCTTTTAGGCCTGTGCTCTACGGCCTCTCACAGATGGGCCCCTCTAAAGGAGGGGGGGGGGGCTGCAGACTGTGCTCATACCATAAAGAATCATGGCGGCACCTTCTGTGTTGTTGCCCTGCCATGGATGCCCCCAGAAGGCATTTATTAAAACCTTTATTTTAAAAATGGGGCACCAGGTCATGCTGGGAGGCTACATCTCTGTGTTTTACCTCTACAGACATTCAAGCGCTTGCCAGGGTCGGAAAGTTTGTGAGACTCTTGGCTAACTTCTTATTACCCTCCCCGGCTCCGGCGCTTCCTGCCCCTCCCATCCAAAAACTTATTACTGACTTTTTTTGTCCGCTGGTTTAGCACCTCCTGTCTTAATCTTTTTATTCTTGTATTTTAAAAGCAACTTAACATTGGTAGTAATAAGACTGTTTTTAAATGTACAGATTTTTCCTTTTGAAAAATAACAGTGTATCTCTCCAGTTTCGTCTTTTTTGATGTGATAATTGTGCTAATACGGATTTTTTATAGCAATGGTTTTAAATAACTATGCTAAATAAATAAACAAACAATATAGATGTATAGGATTTTCCAATCTTTACTTTGCAGTATTTCAAACAGTAAAAACCCAGTTCGTGATCCATTCTCTGAAATCTATTTAGTAGATTTCTTTGTTATAACTTTCCTATAGACTCATAAATGGTTGCCTTAGTTTTCTTTTTATATGGTTATGTGCTCTTCATTATACTGATTATAGATTGTTTTCTCGTTGTAAATTGCATACACTCAGAATCTGATTTCTAAGATAAACTTTTAAAACTTTCCAGTAGTCTGTGGTTATTTGATGAATACAAAGAGAAATAAAAGTCGGTATTTGTATTTTGTCTGCCTTTTCTTTTACAGCTAGCTCCCTGATCCATTGTGGTCATAGGTACCCGTAACGGTGGATTGGTAAGTCGGGTACAATAGAAATAAATAGGAAGGAACCAGGGTTACTGGTAGTAGAGTTGTTAGGTCACCCGATTAATGCATATGATAAATTAGAAAAATATGGGCCTGGTATGTGTATGGTGAAAATTATTGGCCGGGTGACCTGCGATCTCTATCAGTAATTTTCTGGTAGCAGAGCTATGGTTAGGGACTAGTTAAAGTTAGGTAGGACTAGTTAAGCCAGATAGGTTGGATGCTGCTAATATTTTGCTGCTACAAGGGTAAACAGTTTGTGTGACTTGATCAATCACGTGAAATGTTTGCTTTGAAAAATTATGAAATGTTTTAAATTGTTTTTCTTATTATTATACTGATATATGTATTAACTCACTCGTTAGTAAAGTGTTTATATGTTTGTTGGGAATCCCCGGGGAATTGAATAGCGAGTAGTGAAGAGAATCCACTTCGCGTTGAGGTCACTGGCCTAAGGAAAGTTGGTGCAGGTTAGGCAGAACTGGAAGCACTAACTAGGGTTTTTTCTGAATGTATGTTTGAATAAATGATAGCGACGAGATCACTGGCAAAACCTCTATTGTGATATAACCTAGTAAGGGTCACACCGGAAGGAGTAATAGGTTCGTCGGAGCTTGGGTGATAGAAAAGGGGTTCGCTGGTGAAACTTTAGGCTCTATATATATCCCGAAAAGAAGTGGATGAGTCGAAGAAGTAGCAGGTTCCTAATGCTTGAGTGAAGGGTAGGCAGAAGAGATCTATCCGTAGTGAGTGAAAAGTAAATGGAAGTAGTTTACTTGCAGTGAAACAAATTTGCTGTCTAGACACTTGGGTACAGTAGTGAAAGTGTATTCGTTTGTAAAATAACAAAGCACTTGCACTTTTAGAGAGAAATTAAGTTTCCGTTACCTTGTGAGGGAGGGAGTCAGTTGCGGAGCTGCTCTGACGTCACTCTGTGCCGCGCTGGGATTGGTAGACGCACTGGGTGTGTAGCGGGAGCTGGAATTGTAAAGGAGGGGTGAGTGCCGAAGCGTGAGAACATGTCTCGCGAAAGGCCGCGCACCCATTGGTCGAGATTATTTGAAACCGTGCACTTCATTGGTTGCATGAAAATAAAAACGCACTTGGATTGGAAGTGATTTGTAAACAGAGTCACTAGCAGAAATCGTATGTGGCATTCGTATAGACCGCATACTAGACCTGATCCGCGACATTTAGGGTTTGAGAACGATCAGTGGAAAGGGCATAAAACCGACATTATGTACGGAAATAAGAGAAAACTATCCCTTGTAAACAAAGTAAAGAATTATTTTTAAAAAGACAAGCCGATTAAAACCAGAGAAGGTGTTGTAATTCCGTCACCTAATACTCCCGCATCTTTCATGATGTTTGATAAAGGGTGCCACTAGTGTGTATGGTTGGAAAACTGGGCGGAATACACCAGAGATGACGGAATTTTGGCTTTTCCGTTAGAAGGTACATTCAACGGCTGGATTCTATTTAATTTGCAAACCCGAATGAATGACTTACATCCCAGACCTAGATTAACGCAGTACGAAGCTTTAGAGGAATAGGAGATCGAAGCTTTTGAGAGAGACAAGCCCCGAATGGATAAAGGGTTAACAAAATTTTATCCAAAACTGAAACAAGAGACCAGAGACAAAAAGATGAAACAGTGGAGACAGAATATGATCGTAGAAGGGCTGTTTCCAATGATGTCAATGGGTGGTCCTCCTGCAGGAGAGAAGAGAACAGAAAAATGCAAACATTGGGTGCCCATTGGGGAGTCGGATGATGAATTATTAGATGACATATTTATGAGAAGTCCGCCTCCTTATAATGAAGGACACAGACCCTCTAGTGAAGGGGATAATTCTCGGAGACCTCCTCCCCGGGAAGAGGCCAGATCAGTAAGTGTAGGAGAGGGTTGTCAAATACCTCCGTATAATGAGGGGTTAGGATCCCTAGGTGCTAGAGATATCTGTCAAAGAACATCATTTAGTGGGGAGTCAAGATATACGAGAGAAAGAGACTTTTGCCCTAGACTTCCCTATGAAGGTGAGGCAAGGCCTTCAACGTCAGGAATTCCGTTCTCAAGACCTCCGTCTGAGGAGGAACCAAGATCCCTAGGCACAGGAAGTTTGTTCCCAAAACCTAATTACGGTGAAGGACCAAGTGAGACACATCCCACTGTCCCGAGTTATGCCCCAACTTTGACCCCGCAGGTATTACATGACAATTCTTTAGACAGGATACTGGAGGACAGGGAACGAGAGGCGCTAGCTAAGCAAAGAGCCGAGATAATTCAGAAAATCTCCCAGTTAAATACAAGTCCTGAAGCCTTGACAATCCCGGTAACTATTGGACCAGTGGTTCCGCTGTATGGGGATAGACAGGGAAGTCCGAAGACTCCAGTTATTACTCCAGTTGTAGCACAGCCAAGACCGGAGCCCTTACTTGTGGATGACCAGACCAGTGAATGTGAGTCCGAGGTCTCGCTAATGGATCTGCCCATTAGGGGTGCAGGAAAAAGGTTACAGAAAAGATTTAGGGGTCGATTAGGATCGCGGACGGACTTGCGTCCGTCCGCGACCCCAGAGCAGGAGGGAACCTCCGCATGGCATGCGGAGTTCCCTCCTGTGCAATTAGGATGTGACCCCAAGGGTTGCTGTCACATCCTCTATTTTTAACATTGCGGCGGGTGGAGCTTCAAGCTGCACCCGCCGCAATGTTAAAAATGCACGCATTGCATTTGCATGCAGTAAGAGGCAGGCACCGCGCGGTGCCTGCCGCTTTCTGCATGCAAATGCAGGGGGGTACCATAGGTACCCCCCATGTGCACCCCCCACCCCCCCTTCACCTAGGGGGCCCGCAACGGGCCCCCGCAGTGAAGTTCCGTATGTTTTTCCACGGCGGAAAACCCGCCGCGGAAAAGCATACTTCACAGGCCATCCTAATATGGTGGACGGTGTCTGACAGACACCATCACCATATTAGAGCTTTTCCGCCGCGGTTGTAAGCCAGCCGCGGCGGAAAAGCTGCGGACGGAAACCAGGACCCACCAGCCATCCTAATGTGGCGGTGGGTCTTTGGTCAGTCCGCTGAGGTTTTTCCGCATCCTCTGGGCCGGCGGTGCCTTCCGCCGGCCCCGAGGATGCGGAAAAACCGCGATCCTAATGACCCCCATAATCCTTTTAACACGAGGGAGATTCAAATGGAATCGACTTCGGGTACCAAGAGTGTCACATTGGTGACTCCTGAAGAGATTGAAAGATAGAGTCGAAAATTAGAAAAACAAACTCCTCAGTCGAAACATTTAGATATCTTCAAGCTGAGAATAGAAATGGAAGAGCTAATGGCAGGAAATGTAGGTTTAGACAGATTAAATATCTATTCTGAAGAAGAGTTGCTGTTTATCGGCAAGTGTTTTACCCGAAACACCAGAGTGCTCCATGAAAAATTAACGGACACTGCAGCTAGTATGGGAATCGATATTTCAAAATCAAAGCCACTGCAGAAACCCTATAGAGCTGATTTTTCAGACAAAGATCTGGAAAATATGAATGTGTCAGGGAAAAAGGCGCAGGTTAAAGAATTATTGACTGTGTTGCAAAAATGGGGAGACGTAGAAAAGTGGAAAGCCAGGTGGGCAAAGAAGAAAGATGAGGCCAGATCTAAACAGACGTCTTCTGAGTTCGTTCTAAAGAAAGCTGACAAACCTGAGCAGTTATACCCTATGCGTGAAGTGCCAGGTGGAAAATATGTGCACGTTCCATGGTCCAGACAGGATATTGTGTCCTTTACCAATGACTTTCCGAAATTACGAGAAAAGCCTGTGGACTGGTACAGGCAGGTGGAAAGGTTTGTAAAGGTGCAAAAGTGCTTGTGGAAAGACCTGGATGGGTTTTTCGACATTGTGGTTCCTGTGGATTTATGGACCGAATGCAAGGTTGCCATTGATTGGCCCAACAAAGAGTATGATAGGGACCCTGTAACAGGTGCTTCCCTCTGATGAGGTGATGAGAAAATATGATCAGGTCATGTTACATCTGAAAAAGAAGGTGCCTGCAAAGGAAACTGATTGGACCAAAATAGATAGAACCACGCAGGAAAGGGATGAGTCTGTGCACTCCTTTTATGAAAGACTGTTACAGGTGTTCAAAACTTACAGTGGTATAGATAACATCGAGATGAAGGATATGACCCACTTCATTTACAGGTTTGTAAACGGTTTAAGACCCGAAATTTGCCAGTGGATCAAAGACAATAAGATTTGTTGGCAGTCTAAGAAAATGGATGAGGTCTTACGGTACGCAAAGTACTGTGAGGACGAGATGGCAGATAAGCGAAAGGCACTAAAGGAAACGGTCATGTGGGCACAAGTGAAGCTAGCAGAACAACAGGAAAAGCAAATGAATAAAATGAATAAGAATACCCAAAATCAAGGCTCTGGGGGTGGGGGGAAACCCAAGGTAAAAATGAGCAGAGAGGAACCTAAAAAGAAATTTCCCTGCCACCAGTGCGGAGAAATCGGGCACTGGAGAGACGAGGGTCCATATTTACAGCATGATAATACCCAAACCCCTGATTTAACTCCACAGAAGCAGAATGAAAAACCAAGAAAGACTCAGCATCAGGTAAAGGCAAGTCAATTGCCCCGAGCGCCAAAACCAAATTATAAGGGAAAATCACCACAGGGTGATGACATAGAGATCTGGGGAGGCAACGAGAATAGAAATGCAGCAACTTCGCAGTTTTTGTTGAATGATACTTTTCTCTGTGACGACCAATACTGACGGGGCCTGAGAGCGGAGGACGAGGAGTGTGTTCTTGGCGCCTCCTTGCCGGTAGACCAGTCAGGGCCATACATTGAAGGAAAGGCTGATGGAAATGAGGTCACCTTTCTATTGGACACTGGTGCTACCCGTTCTACTGTGAGAACAGCGGACGTTCCAAACCTACCCCTCTCGGGAGAAGCAATCCAAGTAGTGGGTGTGTCTAATCAATTGATTAGTACCCCAGTTACTGAGCCCATGGAGATCACAATAGGGAATTTCAAAGAAATGCATAGATTTGTAGTTTGTGATACCACTGGGACGTGATTTGTTGTGCAAAATGAACTGCACCATCTTTTGCACACCAAAAGGCGTTGAAATTCAAACCCCAGACGAGAATGGCATATACAAATTAATGTTAATTAGACCAGACTCAGAAATTAAACAAATGACTATACAGGACTTACCTGAAGAACTCCAAAAGACAGTGAAACCAGAAGTATGGGACTTTACAGGAAATGATGTAGGATTAATGGCAAATGTAGACCCAATACAAATAGCAATGAAAGAAAATGCAGTTTATCCCAATACCAAGCCATACAGAATGAGTGCAGAAGTGAGAGCAGGAGTTGCCATTGAAATAAAAAGACTGCTAGAAGCAAACATCATACAAGAAGTGATGAGTAGTCCGTGTAACTCACCCATAATTGGAATCAAGAAACCTAGTAGCAAGTGCAGGGTAGTGCAGGACCTGAGAAAGGTAAACAAAATAGTGGTTCCTTGCTGTCTTATTGTTCCAAACCCGGCAGTGATCCTATATCAGATTCCCTGGGATGCTGAGTGGTTTACCGTGATAGACCTATGTCATGCATTCTTTTCGATCCCATTGCATCCAGATAGCAAATTTCTTTTCTCATTTGCTTTCGACAGTCACGTGTACGTTTGGAATCGGGTCCCTCAAGGGTACACCGAAAGTCCCTCTATCTTTAATCAGATTTTGAAAAAGTGCCTTGAATATTTAGTGTTACCTGGAAAATCTGTCTTGGTGCAATATATAGACGACCTTTTGGTGGCGTCTAAAAGTCATAGAGATTGTGTGATTGACACCATTGCTTTACTGAATCACCTAGGGGAAAAAGGACATAAAGTGTCCCCTGATAAATTGCAGTTCTGTACAAAGTCAGTGAAATATCTGGGACACCAGATAGAAAAAGGTATCAGAAAAGTTACTTCAGAGAGAGTCAAGATAATTCGAAACATGCAGTTACCCCGTACACAGAAAGAAGTCAGAATGTTCCTTGGGGTGGTAGGTTACTGCAGGCAATGGATTGTAGGATTTGCAGTCCTGGCAAAGCCTTTGATAAAAATGACAAAGAAAGGAGCAAAGGACCCCGCGGAATGGGATGATGAAAGCTTAACCGCATTTACTAAATTACGAGAATGTCTGTGTACAGCCCCTGCTTTAGGGATGCCTGACTATTCCAAGGAATTTGCACTATTCTGTGACACACGAGACAATTGTGCACTGTCAGTCTTAACTCAGGAGCATGGTCTGACTAGACATCCAGTGGCATATTTTTCTGCCACTTTGGATCCAGTGGCTGCTGGATTACCTGGATGTCTGAAAGCTGTAGCTGCAACTTGCACGACTTTAGAGCAGAGTGAATCTATTGTCATGGGACATCCTGTAACTGTGTATTTTCCCCATGCAGTTGTAATTTTACTGACCCGAACTAAGACCCAGTATCTCACCCCTAGTCGGCTGACTAAATACCAGAGGATTCTCGTGGGTGCTGCGAATGTAGTCATTACTCTGTGTAATATCCTGAACCCAGCTACCCTGCTCCCTGACTCAATGATTACCGAAGCCAAGGGAGAGGACGAGCATGACTGCATAGACCTGACAGAATTCAGTACTAAACCACGCCCAGACATTAAGGAAATGCCTTTGCCTGTGGAAGATGAGGAGCTGTTCGTGGATGGCTCATGTATGAGACACGAACTTGTAGGCCTAAGTGCTGCTTATGCTGTAGTCTCTATAAACCAAATTAAAGAAGCTTCCTGTTTATTTGGAGTAAAGTCTGCACAAGTAGCCGAATTGATTGCATTGATAAGAGCCTGTAAAATTGGGAAAAACAAAAGAATAACAGTATATACTGACAGTCAGTACTGTTATGGAGTTGTGCATGACTTCGGCCAGTTGTGGCTACAGAGGGAGTTTCTGACTTCTTCAGGTACTCCCATCAGAAATGGAAAAATTGTACAAGATTTACTAGAGGCAATCCAATTACCAAAAGAATTGGCAGTGGTCAAATGTGCTGCTCATAAATCTGGCCTTGGCCCTATAACATTGGGAAACCGATTTGCTGATGAAGTGGCTCAACATTGTGCCAGAAATCGCATGTCTGTAAATATTAAACTGGGAGGACCTGGAAACAGCTGCCAACTTATGGTGTTTGAAGAGGTGCCTACCTGGGAAGAGTTGAGAGATTGGCAGCATGCGGTGCCAGAAAAAGAGAAAGAAAAATGGAAGAAACTTGGTTGTCGACCGAGAAGTGAGGATGGTGTCATTGTGGGCCCAAATGGTATGCCTGTGTTGCCTAGACATCTGCTTGCTTCTTTGGCCAGACTGATACATGGAGATTCACACACTGGTAGGGATGCCATGGTTCTGGTTTTCCAATAAACATGGTACAATCCGAAGTTCAGGAAAGTAGCAGAGTCACTTTGCCAGAGGTGCTTAACATGTTTAATGCTGGGAAAAGGACAGTAGTCGAATTGGGAAAAATTGGAAAATCATGAGGTCCCTTTGTAAGAATACAGATTGACTTTATCACACTGCCTCGCTGTGAGGGAATGAGATATGTCCTTGTCATTGTCTGTCTGTTCTCAAAGTGGGTGGAAGCCTACCCTGCTAAAAAGAATGACGCCATAACTGTAGCAAAATTGTTACTACGAGAATTAATACCTAGGTTCGGGGTTCCAGTCACTATTGAATCAGATACAGGCGGACATTTTCAGAATGAGATAATTGAGCAACTCTGTAAAGCATTCAAGATCACACAGGTGCTGCACTGTGCATATCGTCCAGAGGCTTCTGGAGTGGTGGAGCAAATAAATGGCACTATAAAATCAAGGTTAGGAAAGATGTGTGACTCTACGGGCATGAACTGGATAAATGCTTTAACTCTTGTTCTGATGGGACTCAGAAGTATTCCAGACAGAAAAACAGGCCTGAGCCCTCATGAAATCCGGATGGGAAGAGTGATGAGACAAGCATGGGTACCAGGACATAAACTGATAAACATTTCTGATGATTTGGTACTTGAGTACTGCAAGCAACTGGGTGACCAAGTGCGTTCTATCTCTCGCCAGATTGGGGAAGACGCCGTCGCCAATCCAACAACTCCGGTCCACAAATTGGTTCCTGGCGACTGGGTTATAATCAAGAAACATACTCGTTCGAGTTGCCTTGCACCGAGGTGGGGAAAACAACGCCAAGTAATACTGGTGACCACGACAGCGGTGAAGTGTGCGGGCGTTCCAAAGTGGATCCATGCCAGCCATACACAGAAGGTGACTCCAGACGAGAAAATTGACGCTGAAGTTTGTCCAGCTGAGGGGTCTGCAGAAGTTGGCCCTGAAGTAGCTGATGACGAACAACCGAGCACCAGTCAAGATGATTGGATACCCATAATCGACCTGACTAATGACCCAATCAGAACAAGAAGTCAAACCTATGCAGATAGAGAGTGGGATAGAGAGGAAGAGATAGGCACAGGCGAAGATCCTCAGATTATTGAGATTCACGTCAAGTCTGAGGAAGAAGAAGGTCAGACAGGGACAGAGCAAGTGATCGACACACCTCCACAAACCCCTGAAATCGAAAAGGGACAGACAAGAATTAGAGAAAAGGTTCAAGCAGAAGAAAATCAAGGGATCGAAGTGCTAGAAAAGGATCAGATAGAACTAGAAGAACGTGTTCAGGACACAGAAACAGAGACGCTCGAAAGTCAAAATCAGAATACACCTGAACAAGGCCAGCTTAGTAACCAGGCAGAAGAAATAGAAATAAGACCTGGAACTAGTCAGACAGGAAGGGAAGAAAAAAAAGCAGAAGTGCCACAAACAAACGAAAATAAAAGAGCATTAGAAGAAAGCCAAATCACAGTGCCAACTAAAAGACTCAAGAAAAAGAAACATATTGAACCAAGATATATTAAAAGACTGAGACTGAGGGTAAAAACAGTAGAGGAGAAACTTGCAGAAAGAAGGAAAAGTCCTCTTATTGCAGAGCAAGTTGGAGAAAGTTCACAAAGGAGGAGTGACCGAATAAAAAGACTGAACGAAAAATACCATAGATCCTGAATGGACATATTTAATCTTGGAGGAGTTTGAGGATCTTGATATAACTGACGAAAGTGACGAAGAACAGACAGCTGATTATTCTGCCGAAGAAGATGAACCAACCTGAAGTTGCGCAGGGTAAGCTACCTGTGCAAAGTTACAAAGAGGGGTTGAAAAATCTTCTTCTGGACGAAAATGTCTGATTCAAATGTGAATGGAAGGCCTAGACGCAGTTGTTGTAAAACATGCTGCAGAGTATGTATATGTAGTATAGCTATAGTGTTAATAATTTGGATAGGACTAACAGTTTTCATTCCTTATATGGTGAGCAAAAATACTAATGTTGACCCTACACAGACTGTGACCACTGACACTGAAGAACTGACAACACGAAGTGTAGAAAGATGTGAAAAAGCACTCAGACAAACAAAACGAGACTTAGAAGCACCAGATGAGGAAGGACTACACTATCATGGAGTTAAAAACCAGACACAGTTAAATGTATTCGCTAATCTTTTAGTGCACTATGTAGAAACTATGGAAATAGAAGACTGCTATGTCTGCATAACGCTACCTACTTCTGTAGCTGAAGGCGTGACTTATCATCACCTACCTTTGACCAATGGAATTTCCTGTAGCATTCTAGCTAGTTTGTTTTACAAAAGAGGACCGTTACAGTACTACTACTCTAACTCTGACGTGATATTTTCTGAACTTCCCATACGTGGAAATCTGAATCCTGTACATACTGAAAGTGACGTTACACGTTATATGGGAGAATACTTCCTGACAATAGGTACCATAGACTTAAATGAAGCACACAGAGATAACTTGACCTGTTCATTACATGAACAAGAAAAAATGTTTTTAAACATGGCAGACAAAAGAAGGGAGAGTTTCCAAAGAAAGGCAAATGATAAAAGACTGAGAACTCCTAAATGGGCTGAAAACATGGAAAGCACCTCAAATGGTGCTTTACTCGGCAACCCTTCAATCACAACACTACAAAACATTATTTTCTCTTTACCATACACCGGCTAGAATTGCCCAGTGGGGTGGAACAACAGGAACAACTTGCCCACGATGTAACGCGAGCGGGGCAGATATTGTACATATGTTTGCGCAGTGCCCACAACTGTACTCTCTAAAAATGGCGATTGAAGAATTTTTTGCTAAAACGCTTAGGATTAAGATTAAGCTGCTAGATGAATTAATCATTCTAGGGGTGGTAGCCACGAGGGAAGCTATGCCAGTAGAGTTTATTTTCGTTTCATTAGCAGTGTTCCGCATCTGTATAGCAAGGGCTTGGTTGAATAAGGCTCCTCCACTATTTGCAGATTGGGTTGCTAGTCTCCTAACTATATATAATCTAGAAAAGGCGATATACGACAGGAAAGGTAGAAGGGCCAAGGCCTTAGGCAAAAAAATATGGCAACCAATTACGACGTGGAAATCTAGCAGGATAATTCTAGAATAAGGCGACAGAAGTCTGATTTGAGCTGCTTTTTTTTTTTTTTCTTTTTTTTTTTTTTTTTCTTATTAATCTATTATATCTGCTTACGATATGAAAATCTGTATAAAAATTATTGAAATGTATTTGTACTGTACAGTCACTGGAGTAATTGGTATGTGCTGTAACACATATGCTGGAATATGCGGGAAAGTTGAGGGGGGGAAAAATTTTTTAATAAATATATTTAAAAAAAAAAAGGAATTTCCTGTAGCATTCTAGCTAGTTTGTTTTACAAAAGAGGACCGTTACAGTACTACTACTCTAACTCTGACGTGATATTTTCTGAACTTCCCATACGTGGAAATCTGAATCCTGTACATACTGAAAGTGACGTTACACGTTATATGGGAGAATACTTCCTGACAATAGGTACCATAGACTTAAATGAAGCACACAGAGATAACTTGACCTGTTCATTACATGAACAAGAAAAAATGTTTTTAAACATGGCAGACAAAAAAAGGGAGAGTTTCCAAAGAAAGGCAAATGATAAAAGACTGAGAACTCCTAAATGGGCTGAAAACATGGAAAGCACCTCAAATGGTGGGAGTGGTCCTGCTTTGTTGCTGGATTTCGAAAGAAAAGGGAAACTCTGTCTTCACCGCGAGAAGACTAGTTATTATAATAACATTTTCATTGGTTCCAGTCAATGTGAGCACAATTATAAGGTAATTGGAGGTTGGGGTTTCAAAAATGGGTCAGAACCTGTGTTTCCCGGAATTTATTATATATGTGGAAACAAGGCTTATTTCAAATTGCCGGATCACTCGTATGGAAGCTGCTACTTTGGCATTGTTTTCCCGAAAATATACCATGTGAAAGAAATTGCTGGAAGCAATGAAAACACTAATGGCTTAGTGCGTAGTAAAAGAGAAAGTGTAGGTGAAATAATGGGTAGTATTTTTAGTGCACTGATACCTGGAGTGGGAGTGGTTCTGAACACACACAGAATTTGCAAATTATCCACAATAGTGGATGTGTTGTCTACTGACACAGCTCATGGATTCCTGCTGGTCAATACCGAAATGGTTGCGATCAGATCAATGGTTTTGCAGAACAGACTTGCGCTTGACACCTTATTAGCAAAAGAGGGCGGAGTCTGCCGGATGTTGAAAGCGCAACATTGTTGCACTTACATACCGGACAAAAGTGTACAAATCAAAAAGTATGTAAAGAACATTACTAATTTGGAAAAGGAACTCAAACCACTGGAGGTTGATAGTGCCTGGAAGAGACTTACTGATGGTCTCTCCGCTGTAGGTCATTGGTTTGCTAATTTAGGTAAAGGTTTATTGTTTAAGCTACTGATGCCAATTGGAGTGATAGGTTTCATCATATTTCTCATATTTGTCTGTTGCAAATGCCGCAAACACACAAAGAAATACACTGTGAATAAGAGAGGTGTGAAACGGAGTGTGGATGAACTTGAATTGGAAGACTTAAATAATCAAATTTACAAAAGGGTGAAAAATTCTCACCCTAATAAAGATGTGAAAGAGAAATTGAATCATCTGTTGGAGGAAATCGAAATGCACAAAGTGTGAGAGAAGTTGGCATCTGGTTCCATTAGTATGTGATGATAGTAAATATCATCAAAGAGGGGATTGATGAAGCAAGATTTCGCATATTACGCGACTTGCTTAAATCAAGAACCTCGAATCACATTATAATCCTATAATTCAATCTGTACGTTTTACTAATTTCCTTTTATTTTGGATATGCATGTATCTTAGTGATGCTTGCCTATGTGTTTACTAATACGAATAACTCGTGTCCCTAAAATGGCCGTCGCTTGAGGGTTTGCTTCTGCGCATGCGTTAGTCACACTCACGTGACGTGACGTAGTGGCAGTTCTGGTGGGAAAATGTGCGCATGCGTGCTTGCACCTAAAATGGCTGTCGGTGTTCTAACGTGGCGAAGCTTGTGCAGATGCTCTCGTGTTATTGTCTGTTGCACTAACTATAATGCAATAGTATATTTTTCTGATTTGAGAAGTATAAAGTAGCTCTTCATGGTATATAGTGAATTCATTTATTTCTATGTTTTAGTTTGTTTTCGCTTACTTTTCATTTACCGCGGTATTGAGGGTCTGATGCAAGGCTCAAGACTCCATATTAAGAGTCTGCGCATGACCGAACTCTGGCAGTGGCATTGACCAAGTGCCAACTGAAGGTCTCTGACAAGACGTGCCTGGGAAGATGCACCTTAACCCAGCCGGAGAAGCTAAAATTGTTACATTCGAAACAAATGTAATTTTTCCTATTGTATTCTGCAGAATCGGTCATGGGAACCCCAAATTCAATAGGCGGTTCCAAAATATACAAAATTCAGCTTGTAGACGTAAACTGTGATTGGTGTGTTAGCCTATCCTACCTGGGGACCAATCGAAATTGGGGATTCTGACACTTGCAACATTTGGGGGGTGGTACACTGACCCGGAAATAGTATAACTAGCCTAGGTCTAGCTAGAGAAATTGTCCGACTTGTCTGAATAGCTGACCTGTCACTGACCCAACGTACTCAATAGGTGACTGAATACAGAGCGCTGCGGAGCACTCTGTCCGAATTTGACCATAGACTCTAAAGGTTTTACTAAACCTTAAGTGCTGGCGGAGCACTTTGCTGGGGAGTTCGCTAACCCAATCGGGGTTCTGACTGATAGCTGCAGAGAGGGTGGAGCGCAGGCGTTGCTTCCGAACTGCGGGTGCTGGTCGTGCCTTGGTGGTTCCGTCCTGATCCTAATCTGGTTTTCCTGTCCTGTCCTGGGGTGTCCAATCTGCACCTGCTGTCCCATAGATGACTGTCCTTCCTTGGGGTATTTCCTGTCCTTGACTGATCCATGGCCAGGGTTGGTCTGCACACCTTTCTAGGTAAATATAGTGCGAAAACTTTATACTGCACCTTCTATTTTCCTGTCTTTGCTTTAATAAAGACATTTCTTTGCATACGTTAATTTTCCATGCTTTTCGCAACCTACTATAAAAGTCACACAGTATATTTTTCCTTAGCATGTTCCTATGTTTCCCTACCTTTTAGAATACATTCTCTCCATACTGTTTATGAACGAGAAATGTGGTATATACTTTTCTCCTGAAATCTGATTTGACGTAATGATGCTAGAACTATAGCGTGTTCCATTTTTCCCCTTCCTGTAGATGTATAGGATTTTCCAATCTTTACTTTGCAGTAAAAATCCAGTTCGTGATCCATTCTCTGAAATCTATTTAGTAGATTGCTTTGTTATAACTTTCCTATAGACTCATAAATGATTGCCTTAGTTTTCTTTTTATATGGTTATGTGCTCTTCATTATACTGATTATAGATTGTTTTCTCGTTGTAAATTGCATACACTCAGAATCTGATTTCTAAGATAAACTTTTAAAACTTTCCCGTAGTCTGTGGTTATTTGATGAATATAAAGAGAAATAAAAGTCGGTATTTGTATTTTGTCTGCCTTTTCTTTTACAGCTAGCTCCCTGATCCATTGTGGTCATAGGTACCCATAACGGTGGATTGGTAAGTCGGGTACAATAGAAATAAATAGGAAGGAACCAGGGTTACTGGTAGTAGAGTTGTAAGGTCACCCGATTAATGCATATGATAAATTAGAAAAATATGGGCCTGGTACGTGTATGGTGAAAATTATTGGCCGGGTGACCTGCGATCTCTATCAGTGTCACAACCATGACGTGACTCCAGCAATGCATGGGGCAAGCCTATCTCTGTGGCACTGTGTCACCCTTACGCCTGTCATCATGCAGGCGTAAGGTACTGACACAGTGCAGTTCTTGAGGGGTGCCCGGGTGTCGGCACAGTTGGAGATCCATCGGTGGCGGTTGCGTGCTGCTGTGTCATCGTATGTAAGGGTTGGCGGAGTGGTGGTGCAAAGTCAGTTGACAAGACGTACTTCGGTGGCCGTTATCCAGCTGCGAGGGGGGCGATGATGGCGGTTGTGTACGGTGGGCATGGTGAAGACTTGATGTATACAATGATGGTCGGTCCAGGAGAGTTTGGTGTTGTGGCTGTAGTTGAAGGTCCTGCTGGCGGAGGAGATGTGCTCGATTATGTGTCCTGCTATGTGGCTTGCTGCGGTGACTAGCTGCTTGAGTCTGATATTGGGGAGCTACCCCAGGAGGAGGTGGTGTTCTGGTCACTGGGGTTGTCCTGGTGGAACTTGAATTCACTGAGTAGTATGCCGTCGGTGGATGGGAGAGCCTGGTGTGCAATGAGGTCTACAATGGTATTGGAGAATGGGTGCCCATGGCCTGGGGGGCCTGCAGATGAGGGTGCTGCAGAGGCTGGGGTTTGGGTTGGTCCAGGTCTGGAAGTTGAGGTGTTCCATGGTCACCGCTGGGTCATTAGAGTGCGTGGTCAGTCAGAGTGTGCTTCTGTAGGTGATGGCAATGCCTCCTCCTGGACGGTAGGGGTGGTCCTTGCGTGTGATTTAGTGGCAGTCAGTGATGGCAATGTCCAATCCAGAGCAGATGTTGGTCCTGGCAGGGGATGTGGCATCCTGGGTTGATGGCAGGGAGGGTGCTGGCACCGTAGGGGTGGAGTGTCCGAGAGGAAGGGTCCTTGGTACTAAACGCGGTCCAGGGGCAGACAGATGCAGAAAGGCTTGCCTATGGCTTGCCTTTGGCACGACAATACAATTCCAACAACGCAAGTGCCTTTACATTTCATTCCATTACAAAGCATTGTGATGTCAGTAATGGTATATTTTTATTTTTTAGAGTGGGTATGGGTTTCCTGTGTCGGAGATGAAACGTGGGGTGTATTATGGGGTAAAATTTGAAATTTGGGGTCTGCATTTGGGTCAAATATGAAAATTGGGGTGTGCATTTTGGTCAAATATGATTTTTAGTGTGCGTTTTGGGGGCTCAAAGATGAATTTTAGGGTTCAGGGCTTGCTTTGGGGTGCCAGGGTTAGTTTTAGGGTTGTACTCACTGAAGTGGGAATAGTATATATATATATATTCACTGAAAAAACCATAGGTTATAGACCATATATAGTTAGGAATTAGCATTTAGAAAACCTTATTTTACTCACACAAAACCATTGAAATTCCATATATAGTTAGTTGCACTAACTATATATCGCGCACCCGCAATCCACTGCTGATGATGTCACATATTACATCATTCATGACATGGTCAGTGACATCACTGATGACATCACTGATGACATCTCAAATGACATCACTGAAGACATCATCTAGTGTCTGTGTGTTTTTGTAAAGTTTAAATACGTTTTACATATTGAAGAATGACTGGATGTATGGAAGACTGAGTGTGTGTGTGGCTGGCTGGGAGGTGTGTGACTCTGTGCATATCAATGTGTACTTGTATCAGTGATTGTATAAGAGAGTAAGTATGTGTTAGTATATGTGTGAAAAGTATGGTGTTCTGTGTTTAACTATAGATGAGGAAATCGAAGTGTGATTGATTCTTCACAGGACTGACTAGGTGTATGAGTGCATATGATAGTGTTGTAATAATGAGTGACTGTATGTATGAGTGATTGTATGGGTGAATGAGTGAATGTGTGTGTAGACGTAGGAATCAGTGAGTGCGTATGTAGTAACTGGTATTGGTGTGTCATGATGTCATCAGTGATGTCATTTGAGATGTCATCAGTGATGTCATCAGTGATGTCATTTGAGATGTCATCAGTGATGTCATCAGTGATGTCACTGACCATGTCATGAATGATGTAATATGTGACATCATCAGCAGTGGATTACGGGTGCGCGATATATAGTTAGTGCAACTAACTATATATGGAATTTCAATGGTTTTGTGTGAGTAAAATAAGGTTTTCTAAATGCTAATTCCTAACTATATATGGTCTATAACCTATGGTTTTTTCAGTGAATTTTCAAGGTTTTGTAAATGCTAATTCCTAACTATATATGGTCTATAACCTATGGTTTTTTCAGTGAATTTCATTGGTTTTTTAACAGCTAATATCTGTAGCTGTAAAATGTATTCTTCTTTAAATCCAAAAATATATTTTATATGTTTATTAATAATTTTTTTTTTTATATATTTTTTTCTTCGTTCCTGCTTCGCGAATCGGGAAGCTTCCCGTTAGCTGACCTTGATGCCGCGAGCCGGTAAACGTTCCTTTACCAAAACTGCCGCGTTAGAAAACAACATCGTGACGCCTCCCGTCCGCATGACGTTTCGCGTTGTCGCGTGATACGTCATATGACGTGCTACGTTAGCGAACTGGTACGCTTACCGAGGCGCAAAGCGCAGGTTTCTGGAAGCAAACCGGGAGGCCCTGCAAAGCGCGTAACGTAAACACAGCAGGTCATGTGACTTGGTAATAACACTTTTCATTGGTTCATTTCACTTTTGGTTTCCTAATGATGTAAGACTAGGTCATATAATCTAAAATGAACACTTTTCATTGGTTGAGAACTATTGTTTTTCCCAAATGATGAAAATCCCTCCTTCTTTCCTCACTCTGACTTTCATCATGTGGTATATAAATAAATAATACCGGATCTAGGTTTTACTGGACATAGCAATAACAGATAGCTCAATAAATAAGAGTCAAGATTCGAGGTAGTAGGAGTTTGCAGGTTTAATACAGCATAAAGGACAGGAACAGGACAACCTGCACAGGAATAGGATAGCAGGGCCCTGCAGGGGGGACAGGGAATGAGCGCGCCAACTTTTAATAACAATACACAAGCATATATACTAAAACAGTTGCATTACAGTGAATACAATAGGCGGAGCAGTGGGTGTGGTCAATAGCAGTCGCGAAAGATAAGGGTGAAAGTAGGTGTAACAAGAGGCGTATACATAGACATGTGATGTAAACGTAACAGAATATGTCATAAATGGGGCGGAAACATGGAGGGGGCTACCTAAGGAGCCGGGCCCTCTAACCTAATGGTGCGCACAAACTGACAATGACGTGTTACTAAGAGAATCTGGGGGCTATGAACTCTGTGCTAGGAGCAGAGACTGAAGTCTGGAGAGTCAGGGCGACATGTACCTAAACAGTATCTAGTATCTGATGTTTAGAGAACACGTTGATAGAATCCAAAAGTTATCGGGGTAAAGGCTAACAGACTCTAAGACTGGAGCATGCATTATTCTACATGTAGTGCGTGATGAAGAATATTAAATGACCATAAATACAGTATTTCTCTTACATGGAGACGTAAAGGCTAGACAATGACGGAAACTATTGATGCGATCCAGTAGCTTAGGAATGCAGAGAAGGAGGGCTGGACTGATAACTAGAATCATAACATACTCTTGGCAGACTCAGAGGCAGAGCCAGGCTGAACCGGGCACTGTGAGGCAGGAAGTAAGTGAAGGGTCAGGAATACAGGTGGGGGCTGTATCGCTCCTTAGCGAGGGCTCAGGAGACAGAAGCTGAATCTGATGTCCAGGCCCTTTCGAGGCCTAGAAACGGGGACTTTACAATGAAATAACGTGCACACTGGGAAACATGGCAACGTAACTTTACATAGGCCTGATATTCGTATTATTCACGAGAACTGGAAACAGGCATACTAGAGATGGACACAACTGTAATTGCGTCTTTAATCGAACAGGGGGAATACATATGCATATTAATCATGCACATATAACATAGGATGGAGGACACGTAGGGACACAGAACATGGCAAAATTTACTTTTCCACATTCCCTCCTTGTCACTACGTTTCCATCAGGAAACATCAATATTCATGATACCATCTATCATTTCATACAGTATCATTTGCTCGTCTTGAATTTTCTTGGAACGGGATCTAGAACGAGACTTGGGACTAGGAATACAAGAGGTAGCACAAATGCCACAAATCGCAGGGCCACATTGTATACAGAGGCAGCAACTGAATATGATCGCTACTGCAATACCTAGAAAGGACAAGACTTTCCATCCCCAGGCGGAAATTATATTCCAGAACCAACCGGACCATGTCCAGGTGCCTGGATCTTGGTGTAACTGATGGGCAATTTTATGGAGTCTGGTTATAGCTGAATAAACGGACGGCGCGTTATTAGGAATGAAAATGCAGCAACTAGATCCGATGACTCTACATGCCCCGCCCCTATCGGCCAGTATGACGTCAAGGACGAGACGATTCTGGAGCACGACAAATCTCATAGCAGATTGTTCTTCGGTTAAGTTACCTAAGGCAGAGGCAGTCTCATTCACTACGGCTTCAAGGGTTCTCGTTAACCTACGGATTAGCTTACTATTCTGGATAGGTCATATAAAGAAGAAGAAACCTCTATTGAAATCTGTATACTGTTCTAGAGCAGTTTCAGTATAATCGACAATTGGGGACTCGATCTCCCTTCTATGTCTAATGTGTACTAGATGTGTGTTTCTATGATAATCAGATGGGGCTAGGAAAACAGGTGGCAGTAGGAAGGCAATGTAACAGGTTCCGTCCCAATCGAGGGGCAAACGAACATATGCGGTCTGACCACAAACAAAATAAGAATGACGTGAAGCTTTGAAAATAGATTTCCTACTGTCACTATACTTGACAATAGTAGTACAATCACTATGGCCTACATGTACGGAACCATTCTTTCTGACACATAATTCGCCTTTGACTGGTAATACTGAAATAGCAGGTAAATCTGGAGTAGGATCAGACTGAACATTCAGGACCATGAAGTTCGAAGAATAATTACCTAAATTGTAAACTTCATTCTCTAGATCTAACCCTGTTCTGTGGGGAAGACCTTGCTTGTCTGGAAAACATGTACTGTTAAGAAAAGACATATCTGTTGAGGATGACGTTAACGTGGACCATGCTCCACACGAACCATTATGTGAAAATGGATAAGGAAAGAGTGGCAGAACTCCCTTCCGTGTCTGGAAAGGGGGGAGTCGACCACACACCCAACAATTAGTGGCATTGCTGGTCTGGTGTGAATAATGTAACATACGGATAAAGGAATTATTACGCATAGCGAGACGATAAGAAAGTTCATGAGGAGGCAGATCACTAAACGTGTGCTCTACTGTAACATTAGGAGACTTATTTACATGAGGAACTGGAAAATACAAATAAAATGCATAACTGGTGCAGGTAAACATAAGGCTGAGAAACAATATGAAACTTAGAAAAACAATACATCGGATTGAGTTTTGACTAACTCTCTCACTATGGGGGTCTATTTTATACATGTCAGAAACCGGTCTAACCGTTTCACCTAGGGGAGGACTTAGACAATCAAACTGGCTGACTTATTTTACTAGACCTTAACTTTTGCTTATACTCCTGTTACGGAGTTTTCTCTAACAGGGAGGGTTCAGTATCATTGTCTTTTGCGGGACAGTCCTTAAGAACAGTACTTTGGCAGTCCTTCAAATCCTCGGAAATGTTCTTAGAAACAGGCTTTAATCCATAAAATTTCTTCACATGTGACAGGTGGACCCAGCCCTTCCTGCCTTCCAGCTTGACGGCAGTACGGGTGGCCAGGAGGACCTGTCGGGGTTCCTTCCAGCGAGGCTCCAGCGGACTTGAACGATCAAAGTTCCGGACAAGAACCATGAATCCGGGAACGATTTCATGCGGTGCCACCCCGGTATTGTCTGGAAATGCGGCAGCAACCTGTGAACGACAAGAGTGTAGGGCAGACATCAAGGAAGCTAGGTAATCTGTCAGTATATTACTTGAAACATTGGTAATACTTCGGGGTCTAGGTGTACCCCACATGTTAGGGGGGCGGCCGAATACGACCTCGTACGGGGACAGACCTGATCTGGAATGTGCGACCATGCGCATATAGAACAAGGCAACTGGCAGAGCTACTAGCCAGTCTACACCTTTCTCTTTACATACTTTTGCAATTCAGATTTTCAGAGTCTGGTTATGTCTATCTACGAGACCGGCTGCTTCTGGATGGCGTACACAATGGAACTTCCACTGGTACCCTAACAACAGGGAAACATGTTTCATCAACTCAGATGAGAATGGCTGGCCGTTATCAGAATATACGACTCTAGGGAGTCCATAACGGGGGAAGAACTCACGAACCAACTGCTTAGCAGTAGTCGTGGCTGTGTAATCTGGGACTGGATATGCCTCTGTCCACCTGGACAAAGCGCATACGACTACAAGGACATACTTGAAACCTCGACATCGCTCCATCTGAATGTAATCCATCTGGAGGACTTCAAAAGGGTGGTCAGGGGGCTGGAATCCACCTTGTTCCACCGGGACACTTTTACCTGGATTAAACTGGCAACATATCATACAGGTACGGACTTTCTGCTTGGCTGCAGCTCGCAAATGCTTGTTGAACCAAATGTTCTGGATACTGTCTAACATGGCTTTTTCTCCTAAATGTGCTGGACTATGTACGGTATTAACAATGACTTGAACCATAGAGTCGGGGAGAAACCATGTGGCTCTACCCTTCGTTACCCATCCCTGATCCGTCTGGACCCCTCCTTGTTCGGACCATTTCTTGATTTCATCAGGAGTAGCATGTAACTGGATATCTATGACATCTTGAGTAGGGTCCTTAACTGTCATACAGGTAGTCTGATCTGGAGTATGTGTCTGTGTCGGATTAACTGAAATGTCTGGAGTCTGTGCTGTAAGCTTGGCTGTGCGATCTGCCAGATCATTACCTTGGGAAATAATGTCAGTAACTTTCGTATGTGCTTTGCACTTCATGATAGCAATAGATGTCGGTAAATGTATGGCATCTAACAGAGCTTGAATAAGGAGACCATGCTGAATCTTGGTTCCATGAGAAGTCATGAAACCTCTCTCCTGCCAGAGCACTCCAAAGTCGTGTACGACTCCAAATGCGTAGCGTGAATCTGTGTAAACATTAACTTTCAAGTCCTTGGCGTGTATGCAGGCTTGTGTCAGAGCAACTAGCTCTGCTGCTTGAGCAGACAGGGTGTCAATACGGTGTGTTTCAATAACGTCAGTGTCAGTAGTCACTGCATACGCGGCTACTAGTTCTCCTGTACTTGTTCTCATACATGAACCATCCACATAGAGTGTCAGGTCGGGATCTGGTAATGGAATATCTGTCAGATCTTGTCTTGGCTTTGTCATAATGTTAACTACTTCCACACAGTCGTGTGTGGCAGGATTCAAAGCAACTGACGGTAACAGTGTAGCAGGATTTAGAACGTTGCAGCGTCTGATTTCTATGTGTGGCTGGAACAGTGTCAATTCATAACCTGTTAAACGTGCAATTGTCAAGTGCTGAGTTTGTGTTCGGTTTAAAAGAACTTCCACGGAGTGTGGAACTCGTACTGTCAGGGAGTGTCCTAATACTATGGAATCACTTTGTCTGATAGCTAGTGCTGTGGCTGCAACTGACTTGAGGCACGCAGGCAGAGCCTGGGCTACAGGATCTAATGTGCTCGAAAAATAAGCACAAGGCTTGTATTGTCCTGCTTGATCTTGTGTGAGAACAGATAATGCTGTACCTTCGCGTTCTGTGACGAAAAGTGTAAAAGGCTTACTGTAGTTCGGTGTAGCTAGAACTGGAGCTTGGCATAAAGCTTTCTTTAACTCATTAAAAGCAAGTGTATGTTCAGGTGTCCAAGGGAGGACAGTCGATACGGCTGCCTCCTGTGTCGTTAACTGTATCAGTGGTTTAGCTAGAATTGCATACTGAGGAATCCATTGTCTACAATAAGAAGTAAGGCCGATAAAAGCACGTACCTCCTTCTGTGTCTTGGGCTGAGGAAGACTCGCTATTAACTGGATACGGTCTGGTGTCAACTGCCTACCCCACTTGGACAGTAAGTGGCCTAAGTAGATCACTTGCTGGACACAGAATTGAAGCTTTGAAGGGGACACCTTGTGCCCCATCTCGGCCAGGAAATACAAGACTGTAAGTGATGCTCGCTCGCAAGCACGTTCAGAACGGGCTGTGATCAGTAGATCATCGACATACTGGAGCAGGGCAGTGTCAGTTGGCATGTGAATGTTGTCTAGTTGTCTCTTGAGTGCTTGACTGTAAATACTAGGACTTTCTGTGAAACCTTGAGGAGCTCGTGTGAACATATAGCTCCTTCCATTTAAACAAAATCCGAAAAGAAACTGGCTGTCTGGATGAATGGGGACACTGAAAAACGCGTCCTTGAGGTCTATGACTGTAAAAAATGATGCTTCTGAATCAATGGCTGTCAATAGGGAAGAAATATCTGGGACAACTGGGTACTGGGGAACAATACATTTATTGAGTTCTCGAAGGTCAATTACTAATCGATATACTGGGGGTGCATTTGGATCAGTACGTTTCATGACAGGAATGATCGGAGAATTACATACATTGGAGTCAGTTTCTACAACTACTCCTTGAGCCATGAGCTCGTCAATAATTTTGGATAAGGCTGCTACAGCCTCAGGTGGCAGTCTGTACTGTCTGATTCGTGGCAGGACTACACCTGGCTTGAGAGTCACACGATGGGGTGTGATTTGCATAAAGCCAACATCAGTTGGACCTTGCGCCCATAGATGCGGCGGAACATTAGACAATCTCGGATCAAAATCTCGTAATACATAGTGACCCTTGAAGTCACGTAGAAACAATCGTATTCCCTCTGGGGAACAGCAAATAACTGCACCTAATTCTTTCAGTGTTTTAATGCCTAACAAATTTTCTGGGCATGACTTCGTAAGTAACAAATCAGTAGTGCGGGACAATGGACCTACTTCTAGAGTAACTGGCTTTGATATCTCATTTACAATAGGCTTTCCTGAAAATCCAAGGGAAACATTTCTAGAGCCTGAGAGCGGAGCCCCTGGAACTTCGGCGTGACTGATGGTGGTCCTACTTGCCCCTGTATCAATCAGAAACTTTCTGTCTTTCCCTAGTACTTGACTATGAACATAGGGACCTTCTTGATCTACAGGTATCTCGATGAGAGGCAAGCCTACCTCCCTCTCTAGGCTGTTTCATGAATATGGTTGATACTCTGGATACTCGGACTGTGCATACTGGTACATCTGCTGTGTAACATGCTGTGTTGCAGCAATAGGCTGCGGTGCTGTAGCTGTCTGTGGTGCATTCTGTGGCTGAGGAGTCTGTGTAACTTGTTCTTGTCTAGGCGGACGTGGTCTTTCTTTAGTCTTACCGGTAGCTATATTGTGTTTCAGAACTGCACACTCGTTTATAAAATGACCTGGCTGTTTACAATAATTGCAGTTTCCTTTAACGGGAGCTGCAGGATGACTGGCTTGATTCGGACCCCTCTTCTGACTGTCTTGAGGAACGGATTGTGCAACTAGTACTTTCATTTTCGTGTCTTTCATACGTTTTCTCTCATGTTCTTGCTCTTCTCTGATTCTATTCTGGTGGTACTGAAGCATCTGCAACATCTGGGACGGAGTACTTGCTTGCCATGTACTTTCGACTTTCAAAACTCGATTCTTAACTTGTGGACTTGAATTCTCGACTAATTTAGTAACAAAAAGATGAGGGTATGACTCGCTACTTGTCTTGAGGCCACTGTTGATAGTAAAACATTTCTCAAATCTAGAATAAAAATCACTAGTGTCTTCGTCTTGTTTCTGTTTACAGGCTGAGATTGCATCCCAGTCTTCCTTTCTAGTTGCTAATAATCTGGGCAAAACTTGTATTAACAGTTCTGGTAATTCTTTACATTTATCTCCAAGACCGGTACCTGGTACTCGTGCCTTATCTTCAGCTTTTAGAACTGCCCAATCGATCTTTTTCTCTCCCACCTCCCAGTCTTTTTCCTTGAGTTTCTCATATACCCCTGCGGGCAATAGGACTTTTAGCATTTTAATAATATCTGGATACGTGTATTCTCCCATACGGAGCATGTCTTTTAATTCTCGGTGGAACCCTGCTGGATCTTTATCATGACAGGGAATTAATTTTTTCATCTCTAAGAGTTCCATCTTTGTAATCGGGGTGTAAACAAACACTCGTTGCATTTCACCAGTCGTTGTCCTAACTGGGTGTACTTCTCGTAACGGATTCTGTCTGTCTATGTAAAAGGGTTTACTCTCTGGGGGTGAGACATGAATAAAATGCGGGTTCAAAAACGTTCTATATTTGTGACGCTGTTCTAGAATGACGCTAATTAAATCGGTACCTAAACCTTTCCATTTATACTGGAGTAACTCGTTCAGGACATCGTGTAACGGACCTGGATCAGAATGTTGACCCTCATACAACGTAATGAGGTGCTGGATCATATACATACCCACCAGTCGCTGCTCGGCTGGGGGCAATTTCAGAAACATTTGTGCCACTATTTCGTCTGGAAAAGTGGTAGAATCAGTAATCCATCGGACTGCTGATCGGACTAGTTCTTGTTCATGCATAGTACTTAACTCGCTATAACCGATTCGTGATTTCAGAATGTGATCGGTAGCTTGAAATACTTGTTCTAGAGAACCTTGTTCTAGTTCTAGTGCTGGATGATGAAAAACTGACTTGTGTTCTAGGCGAGAATGACGGTCTGGAAACCTAGATTTTCCTACATACGCTATTCTGTCGGGATTCTCGTCCTCTACCTCTTCCGTAGGAGAGTCATTCTCTTTCTCGCTTACCTGCGCTGCCTTACGTTGGTCGTGTAACCTTATTATTTCCTTACGAATTTTCTTGTACATACTCTCTATACTACTGATAGTTCTGTGCTTACCCTCGGCTATATTATCACTCCACCTTGTCAGGATTCTCATTTCGGCCGGATCTTTAGTCGGGTAATCTTGTTCTCTTATTAAACAATTAATCAGAAACTTTAATATCATGAGCTGGATTTCAGCTTTTCTTTGAGACATGGCTTCGCTAATACTCTGTGGATCATCCCCTGTACGGATGAAACGATATATTCTGTCTAGATCTTCTTTCATATCTGGTAGGGTGTCCAAAAACCCGAGCACCCGTCTTACACGTATGGAATATAGAACCGTACTATCATCACCTGCGACTGGATCATAGCGGCATTCAGTAAGGACTCGTCGGATATCTGCAACGGACTTATATTTGGGCGTACGCTGTAACGCACATTCATGTAACTCGGCCAACGTTCTACGTTGGTGTGGCGGCGGGGTACCAGGAGGACCTCCTCCTGCGGCCCCTAAACTGGAATCGTCGACTGATACTCTTCGTACTGGCGCGGCGGGAAATTGAAACGTAGGCTGGACCGGGGGTACCGTAACAGGTATTCCGGTGTCTGGAGGAGCAGGAATTGCCTGATTCACAGGGACTGGCGGAACAGGATTTGCATATTCTGGGACTGTGTCGTCCAAATAGGACGAGATGAAAATATCAGCTGCGGTCGGTTTGTGACGTAGCTTGGTCGGAACTAATGGTGGCGGAAAATTACTGGATGCCTCCGGGGTTGCTTTTGGCAAGCCCTCGGCAAGAAGAGGGTACATACCCTTAATGAGGGCGTTCCTCTGTCTGTCTGACTGTTCGGTTTTAACTCGTTCACCTATCTCGATTAATTCTCTTTCTTGGGCTCGCTCTAAGGATTCTCTACTTAATTCAGACTTTCTGATTTCTTTTTCTGTTCTTTTATGAGATTCTTTGCGCCATAACTCGATGGCATCTTTCTGTGACTGTCTGGCTTTCTTTTTCCATAATGCTTCTTCTACTCGCATGATGCACTCGGCATCCCACGTACCTGATACGGGCCATCTATACTTTTCTTCTAACTCTTTGGTATACTCTACCCATAAATCTAGATACAATATGGCGCTTATGCCATGCTTCTGATACATATAATGACCTGGACTGTCCCTAGGCGGGACAGGAACTGCTGCTTCTAGCAGACCTTTTCTGGTTTTTAACTGACGTAGTTTAGAAAATAACGGCATGACTGAACTGTAATCTAGACACAATACAATACACAATAAACACGATAATTACACCACTCTCTTACCACGACATTAAAATACATGAAGAACATTTAAAAATAACAGTTCGAACAGAATACTACCTGGAATACGGAAAACAGAATACATGAATTTTCTCTCAAGAACAGAACTGACTAGAACAGAAACTAGATGTACTGCTGAAACAGTACGAAACTTACCGGTCTCATAAAGAGACACGTCAGGACCCGCATCCACCGAAGTGGACACTTCGTTTTGGGATCCGTGTACCACCAAACCCCACGGACCAGAGACAATTAGATTGACCCTGTCTAGACACTACCCCAGCAACGGTACTCACCGGGCAGCAAGAACGGAAGGCCTCGGACTGGACTGGACTGCTTCGACGCCGGACGGACGAACTTCGGACTTCTGTTACGGGTGGGCCTCCGGATACCTCGGACCTTGGACTCTCGGCTTGGGCTCTGGTCGGGACTCGCCGCGTTCCTCCACCGCCTCGTCTGGATGCTGGACCGCAACCTCCGTCTCCTCCGTGGGCCTGAGGGATACTTGAAGCAGAAATATCTGCACGTGCACGGTATGGTTCCGTCACGGCTGCAGAGGATCAGGGGGCACGCGTGGCTTCACCGGCGCGTGGGGAAAGGGCAAGTCCCTATTCGGGCGCCATTATGTGGTATATAAATAAATAATACCGGATCTAGGTTTTACTGGACATAGCAATAACAGATAGCTCAATAAATAAGAGTCAAGATTCGAGGTAGTAGGAGTTTGCAGGTTTAATACAGCATAAAGGACAGGAACAGGACAACCTGCACAGGAATAGGATAGCAGGGCCCTGCAGGGGGGACAGGGAATGAGCGCGCCAACTTTTAATAACAATACACAAGCATATATACTAAAACAGTTGCATTACAGTGAATACAATAGGCGGAGCAGTGGGTGTGGTCAATAGCAGTCGCGAAAGATAAGGGTGAAAGTAGGTGTAACAAGAGGCGTATACATAGACATGTGATGTAAACGTAACAGAATATGTCATAAATGGGGCGGAAACATGGAGGGGGCTACCTAAGGAGCCGGGACCTCTAACCTAATGGTGCGCACAAACTGACAATGACGTGTTACTAAGAGAATCTGGGGGCTATGAACTCTGTGCTAGGAGCTGAGACTGAAGTCTGGAGAGTCAGGGCGACATGTACCTAAACAGTATCTAGTATCTGATGTTTAGAGAACACGTTGATAGAATCCAAAAGTTATCGGGGTAAAGGCTAACAGACTCTAAGACTGGAGCATGCATTATTCTACATGTAGTGCGTGATGAAGAATATTAAATGACCATAAATACAGTATTTCTCTTACATGGAGACGTAAAGGCTAGACAATGACGGAAACTATTGATGCGATCCAGTAGCTTAGGAATGCAGAGAAGGAGGGCTGGACTGATAACTAGAATCATAACATACTCTTGGCAGACTCAGAGGCAGAGCCAGGCTGAACCGGGCACTGTGAGGCAGGAAGTAAGTGAAGGGTCAGGAATACAGGTGGGGGCTGTATCGCTCCTTAGCGAGGGCTCAGGAGACAGAAGCTGAATCTGATGTCCAGGCCCTTTCGAGGCCTAGAAACGGGGACTTTACAATGAAATAACGTGCACACTGGGAAACGTGGCAACGTAACTTTACATAGGCCTGATATTCGTATTATTCACGAGAACTGGAAACAGGCATACTAGAGATGGACACAACTGTAATTGCGTCTTTAATCGAACAGGGGGAATACATATGCATATTAATCATGCACATATAACATAGGATGGAGGACACGTAGGGAGACAGAACATGGCAAAATTTACTTTTCCACAATCATTGTGAGAGAAAGACCCTTTGTTACCAGTGAGCAATGGCTTCTTTAGTAGCTTCAGCTGGTGCTTCCCCACCACCTCCACCACATCCAAGGAAGAGTGGACCGATGTGTGAATGTGTTCACTGTATGCAACAACTTTGACACTTACAGAGGCCTCACCTTCTCCATGCCTCCTACACAGTTCTACATGTACATCATAAATGCAAACAGAACAGAATTAATTATACATGTTAAATGGTTTATTTTTGCTGTTCTCAGAATGTATCAAATTTCACTAAAAACAGTGACTTGAAGGTATTCATCATATAACAGCGGGGAAAAAAACACAATCAAAATGATTGTGTTTAAAAAACCCATACAACATAACAAATCAGAATTCAGAACTCCTTAAAGTTAACTTACTTTCCATGATGGCCAAGGATGTCCTATGAACAGCTTACACTCTGTTGTGCTGTTATTACTTTCAACCCGCCACTTTCTGAAAGAAAACCTCCATCGTTTTCAAAAACATGTTACATACAATAAATGACTTCTTGCTCTCTACCACAAGTTTCCACAAGGCCAAATCTTGTCAGACCCATTTATAACTCTTGGATTTCTTGTAAGCCAATCCCGTTTTTTCGCATTTCCGCAACTTTCAGAATTAAAATGTTGAAGATCATTTACACAATCCTGGACTAGTAATATCTTCCCCTTCTTGCTCAATCATGTTCTACGTTTCCTATCACACTGATACTGCTTACTATGAAGCAGACTTACACTACGTTTATGACTAGTACAATTATTTAATTCTCTACATCACTTTTAATCACAAAGCAATGTAAAACAGTAGACAGCATTGCAGACTTACATTCCCTCTACTCCATGTTTTGATTGGCTGCTTCAATTAGCTTATAAAAAGAAATAGTTTTTCTGAACTCATTCAAAGTGCACGTATTTCTCCATGACGTCCAGTGTTATGGTAAGAAGTTATGTCTCTGTACTACACTTATCCTCAAGGCCAAATAGTGTAGGAGCCATGAGAACTTCTTGAAATTCCTCAGAGCACATCCCGAGATTCTTTCCCTAAAATTTTGGTTTTAAAAACACCAGGTAAGAGTTTTTAAGGTCATATGGCAATTTTTTTTTTTAAATTAAAACAGAATCATTGCAGAATGACCAGCCATTTCTACACTTTAAATAAGCTGTATAATGTCCTGATGTTATTGAAGGACCATCATGATATATAATTGCTACAGTTACAAAAGTCCTTCCTGATATTGACAACTGTGAAGCCACAAAATTTTTAATTAAAGTTGTCAATTTTGTTCCATCAGGCCTACATCGTTGGAACATTAAAGTGACATACTGGCCATATGTTCGTATAAATAATGTGGACATCATTTCAGATTTACATTGGCTACACTCCATGTTGTGATCAGCTGCTTTTACTAGCTTATTAAAAGAGACTGATTTACTGTCTGGCAAAGTTAAATATATAAATCTTTCTGAGTCTACACTAGTAGTACTTGATACCCTATAGTTCTCGCAGTCATGCTGCCATTGATAAGAAAGCCCAAACAGGTGATCTACATCTACACCTTCATCATGCAATACATCAAGCATATACATTAAAAACTCCTGACAATCTTGCTGACTATTTTGAGAGAATTGTGTTTGGCCTGAACATCTGTCTAACAGATTTCGAATTTCAGACACACTTTCTATGTTTGTTCTATCAGTGCTACATTTCTCTAACACAGAATTTAACAAACTGCAAAATCTTTGATCAGAATTGACCACAATCTCTTCTTTTACATTTTCTAGAGAAAACAAAACATTAACCACTACATTAGCATAGCAGTTGACACCAGAACTGTTTTCAAATTGAAAACCAACAACATCTTCAACAGAATCCTTTTTGTTTCTGCTTATAATTTCAGGTTCATCGACTTTTCGTCTTTTTGCTACAACCTCCACAGTATTGGTCACATTTCTTCGTTTCCGGCCTACCACACGTTTCTCAAACAAAGGATACTGAGGCAAATGTGGCGCATACTCTCTTCTCAACCTATTGTATTCCTTAACACAATCTAGATCCGCACAAATGTTTGTGACATCACACTCAATCAAGTACAATCCCGATAAAGTCCTAACTCGTGACAATGCCACATATGCCATACCCTCCTTGAACACAGAACTGCCAATATTCACCAATGCACAGTCTACACTTAAACCTTGCGATTTATGGATTGTCACCGCATATGCCAAGCAAACAGGAAACTGCTTACGACGAACATATAAGTCTTTTACAAGCAAAAATCTAGCAGAACAACGAGCAATTAGCTGTACTTCCTCAATGCCATCAAATTTAATTTTTAAAAATTCAATTCCATCTCTATTTCTGTATTTCACAAAATCAACAACATTACCCATTGATCCATTTACCAGACCTCTTTCAACATGTAAATTCCTTCTTAAAATTATACGGCAGTTCAAGCACACATTCAGAGTCTTTTCAAAACCCGCAGTTTTAGATATACTCTTCTCTAATGAATCCAATTTTGTTTTCAGATTCTCAGACAAAATAATTGTTGATCCCATATGCTCTACTCTGTCAATAGCTTCCAGTTTCACAATCTCTTGCTTTTCTAAATGCAACATTTTGTTGTTGAATTTGGCACATTCTGCAAGAGTTGGCATCAAACATATTCCAGATTTTTTCTCAGTAACTTTCTGAAAAATATTCTCAGGCGCAACATCTTCGTCTGGATATAAATTTGTCAGTAATCGTGCATGTAAAGCTTCTTTCCCATGCTCGGTCACTTTTCCAATTCTAACATCTTGTAGAATAGTCTTGTAAACTTCATCCTTTGCCTGACGCATATTTTCATGCAGTTCAGCATAATTGAAGTTTAACCATATATTGACGTTGCCAATGCTCCCTAAGCACTTCCTGGTATCTTCATGCGTGAGCATTTTGAACACAGGTTGCCCTTTCACTGGTGTCAGCTGCAGAAGATCTCCGAAAACAATGATGTGTTTGCCACCAAATAACACATCATACTCTGTTTTGAGAACTTCTTGCATTCTCAAATGCACAAAGGCAAGCATGACATTGGAAACCATGCTTACTTCGTCAATGATAAGAAGTTTCATTTTCCTCAAGACTCTTGAAACTTCAAAACAAGCATCTCCAGATAGCTTGTGATATTCTAATTTGTTGTCATGCTCCACTGGCAGCATCAGTAAACGATGTAAAGTAATCCCTTTAATGTTATGTGCTGCCAGTCCAGTTGGAGCGGTGACAACACAAGACAGCGATGACTCTGTCCTTTCCTGCAAATAACATGAAATTGCTTTAATAAGGAAACTTTTTCCAGTTCCCGCTTCTCCACTCACGTACAGTCGGACAGGCTTCATTGACGTACATGAGCACTCTTTCTTGTCATGACTTAATCCATGATCAATTTGCATGGTAAGTTCGTCATATATTTTCCTCTGCTCAACGTGGAGTTGTCTTTCCAACTCTTCTAAGTTAACCGCATCCTCCTGAGCATGTGCCATGGCTCTTTCCACTTCATTCATAGCAGTGGCAGCTTCATTTTCGATAAGAGGTCCTCCTAGTGGATCCTGACTCAATGAAGCAGAACTCTGACTGTCCTGAGAACTGTCTCTGGCAATCTCGGCTGCAATCGTTGCTTCCTGCTCAATTTCCACATTCAACATTTCTACATATTTGGGAAAAGCAGGACATTCTATGGTCTCCTTGGCAGCATTGAATGAGTCTTCGTAACAAAGGAAATCTCCAAGCAGTTCCTCTTCTGCACGCCAAGGCTTAAAAAGTTGCAAAAGTGCTAAATAGAAAAACTCCTTTTTTTCAGGAGATTCGCCACTCAATTTTCAATGGTTTATCAAGTGGCATTTTCTTTGCTTGACCAGACATCCCTCACTTCCTATTACAGCATACACTCCTTTCTCAGTATCTTCTTTGATGTTCCTCTTGAATATGTAATTTTGCAGAACCTCATACAGACAAACATTCTCGAGGTGACTGCTTCGATTTGGATAATATGTATCCAACATGTTGCTCTTCAAAATGTCGGTACTGTTTGGCTCCTTTTCCGCCAAATACTCAATTTCCCGCACAGGTTTCAGAACTCGATTACGCGTTGCAGCAAGACCAACACTCGCCCAAACGATACTCCTGGACTTGGCATAGAGACTTGCTGAAGACAACCGGTCAGAACATTCGTAAGCTCCAATTTCTCGATGCGACAACATCATCAGACTGAAACTGTACAACTTCTTGCTGAGGCTCTTTTCATGGGAAATGTCCTCCCACATATCCTTCAATTCTGTCTTCTCTTTTTTGGTGATGTAAGATGTCACATACCGAGCCACAGCCATACAGTTATCAGCCACAAACTGTATATCCATGTTAGCATTCCACATGGACAAAATCACCGGGTTGTAGTCGTTGATGTACTTAGACTCTTCGTTCCTCTTCAAATTGTATGTGTTTTTAGGTGATTTCTTCATCACATTATGTCGCAGCAAAGACATCAAACTGTTCACTCTTCCTTTAGAAATCACCGGTCGTGGAAAGCCGAAACGACATTTGGTGTAGAACTTGTCTTTGTTCCGGAATTTACGACGACAGTACTTTCCACATCGATGGCTTTGGAAACGTAGAACTTTTTCTCTTAGGCTTTTTTTCTCCTTTGCGTTTGGAACAGCACACGTAGAATACTGTTCTATGAAACTCATCACTGAGTCTTCTGCATCCGTTCCAAATTTAGGTGCATCCTTGATCCACAGCAACATATGTATATGAGGAGCACCTCTTGCTTGGTACTCCTTCCTCCAGAAGAAATCCAACACCTCTCCAAGAGGTGGATTCTTCTTATTCATGATGAAAGACATCATACCTTCAAATCTATGATTGAAGTACCTACATACATTGACTGGATCCAAAGAGCACAGTTCTCCGGGTGTCTTGAATTCGATGTTTTCTACGTTAGCATTTGCCTCTCGTAGAAATTCAAGTAAGTCTTCCCAGCCATACTCAGCACAGCTCAAAGTCAGGAACCATGTGGGAGTTCCTAAGTTCCTCAGCATACATTTTAAATCACCATGACGACGGTACCAGTACTCATTAGTACCACGCTGACACGCCATGAGATTAATCAGGTGAGAATGCAAAATACTGTCTTGGACATTGACTTTATCCATAAAGTCACTTGCCGAGATGTTTTGCATGTGTATACCACTTTTCAAGATGTGGTTCACTGCATATGACAGTCCAGACAGATCGCTTTCAAACAGGAGATGAAACAAATAAGGAATGCATTGTCGAAACCTAGGATCTCCTGCATACAATCGCAAAGTCCGGTATTCAGAAGCAGGAATTTGATGAGGTCGCTCATCATATCTTCCTCCCTGACCTGTTGGAAAAAGCTGTGGGAAACACCGAGCTTCCAAACTTTCCTCCCAAACACTAATGGGACTCCCTTTCGCTTGTTTCATTTGAAACAACTCAATAGCATTCCCCATGACTTCCTTGGAATGCAAAGGATGAACACTATAATGTTCATATATTTCTTCACTAGTACAGGGTTCTACTTTCTCAATTTGACCAGCACACAAATCGCTATCCTCTTCCTCACTTACTTCCTCTTCTGCAACATATACATTTTTATAGTATTTATTATATTTTTTCAAATACAATGTTGCCCTTTTGACTTTCCTAACATCTACTAAATCTTGCCATATTTTCTTATTCTTTGTCGGAACCCCATTAACTAAGATAACAAGAGGTTCCTCTTCCACTTTTTCTACTCCAATTGTGTTAATGTTTTTCTTCAAATCTAGAGGCAAATAAACAACTCTTCCCTTTAATCCTCTCTGTAAATCTGATGGAGGCAATTTCCCTGTCTTTGGCTCCATTCTTACAATAGCCTGAAAGGGATGGATACTTTGAATCAAAATAGATTCATAAGTATTTAAATCCTTCAATTCAGAAGGAATCTCAACCAATTCCAGATTATTATGAACTGCTCTAGCAGGCATCTGGTTTTGATTTAATTTGTTACAACAATAAGTACACACACGTTGATCCAATCCCAAATCAAAACAATTTTCTACCATCAAGTATTTTGTAAAATCCTTCCATTCACTATTATTTTCCCTTTCACTTTTTCCATATAAATCCACTAACTTAGTCTGATTCTTATAATAAGTGCGTCGACAACACACACAAGTGAAATTTGGCCTCTCACTTGATTTCACCTCACACGTCGCAATTTCCCTCTGGAAATTATCTGTACTGGAAACCTGTACACTATCTTCCACATTACTCTTTTCTTCTTGGTCAATTTCAACATTCTCCTCTTTACTTCCAAAGTAACAAAACTCAATTTCTTCACATATATTCTTCACATCTATTTCAGAACCATGCAAAAGAGCAGCGCATAATTGTTTAAGCATAATTGCTGGACTCTTAGCATAATACAACATTCTAACTAATTTCCTCACTTTATTATGATGCACTGCTAGCATCCTGAAATGATGAAAAACACTCTGGCATACTCTCCTGGAAAGACAAGCCAGTGAATGACCATGCAAACCTATCACTTCTCTCACTCTGCAAGGATCTAATTCTTGCAACAACTTCATTTTCTGCTTCAAACTTTTCTTATTAAATGACCGTATAAAATCACAAAGCAAATTGATGGAATCCTGTCGTACACTGCAAATACTACTACACTTCCAGGTGTACACAGGACCCTTAGGACGTCTCCCTAAAACCTCATTACCTAACACCTCTTCTATCTCTGTTCTCACAACTTTTTCTTTTTCAACTGGACAACCATCTTTCACTTCATAAGCTCGACCACTGGTGTCAACTGCATGCACCAAATCATTATCCTGGAAATAACTCTCCTCATTAAAAAATGCCTCAGAGCTTGAACTATGCATCCATTCTCCAGAAAAAACTTCACAAAAATTACTACGATTAACTATTCTCTTCCATCTACTATTTCTTTTGAAATCATAAATTACCTTGTTTAGCTTCCTAATTCTATTGATTGTCAAAATAAATAACTTACGTTTAATTTCAAATGCCTGATCAATAACTTTCTCAACTATTTTTTTTCTCTTATAAAAAACCACTTTCTGTTCACCTTTCTTAATATTTTTTAACAAATTCCCAATTATCCTGTTGCGGAACATTCGTTTACGAATGTCCCTAAACTGTTGTTTCCTTCTACTTTCATGCATAGAGTTATCTCTTACTCTAGCAGTAACATTTCTCATTGGCCTTTCCTTACCATTTGAATTGTTTCTCCTTTTCTGGACTGAAACATTTTCTGTAGTAATATTTTTTTTACTAGACATATTTCTTATGACTGTTTTTGGACTCTTACCCGGTGCTTTCTTGGTGACTTGACAAATCTTTTTGTTAGAGGACTGCTGCATTATTCCATGGTCCTGCTGTCTTTGACGTTTTGCAGCCTTTCTCACTCTTTCTTTGCTTGGCATCCTAAAATCTTGAAATAATCTGCAGTTGAATCTGTGGTAAAATATAATAAAAAATGTTATTAACCACTATTACCCAACAGTAAATTAATAACAGTCATCAAAAACTTAACACACTACTTAAGTATATAATATACTGAAACCTATCTCCAATTTTTCACTGAACAGGACTCATCTCTTCTTAACCTTGGATAAACCTCACCTACTCTGTGTCCCCTGCACATATTTAAATGTAAAGGGGCAGATTTATATTAACTAGCACATCCCCAGGGATGCACCAGTTAATGTGCACCGCTGCTCTGCCACCCACGGTGTGCCGCATTTACAATCAGATAGGACAAAGCTACATCAAAACCCTGCGCCTGCTTGAAGCAGGCATAGATCTTGACGCAGGTAGGCTGAAAGCTAAAGCAACAACTAAGTGTCGTGTGCAGAAGTTACAAAAAAGGAAAAATGGCGTTTAAACCAGTAATGAGACCATGCTAACGTAACACAGAGTAAAAATATCCAGGATCTACATCAGTTTGGGGTTCACGAACCTGGCAGGTACAAGGCACTGAGGCTTTCCACCGTGCATGTCTCATCCCAAATCATATGTTGTTTGTGAATGAAACAATTTCCCAGACCAAATGCTTTGGATTGGCTACTTCTAAAAAATTAAACACCCCTACTATCCCGGAGTTAGAGGAATATGATGGTTGGAGTAATTTTACTCGTTGTCCATTAAAGATTTACAGGCCCTACTCCGTAATTCTTCCTTTAACATTTCCAGTATAAATCCAAAAGGTTGACTGCTTTGGCAACGTGCCTTATCCACGGTTTAATAACGCTGCCTTTTGCTTTATATAAGTTTTCAAATTGTATGAAATATATACCAATAGGTCGTTATTAACCTTTAGGTAGTGGTTTTCTTCATGAGGTCTGGTCGCTTCCATACACATACAGATTTTCAAAGATGATCAAGAACTTTATCTGAATGGAGAGGAATGCACTGAGACGCCAGATCATTCACTAATGTGTAGGCACATACAGTTACACGGTTCATGCAACAAACACCGACCAAATATGGCTTGCGTGTTGCAAGGCACACCAGTTCCTGCTATCATCCCCACGTTCAAGTTCTTGGAAAATGGTAGTTATTTGATGCTCAATAATGAAGATTGTTCTGGGTTAATTAAAAGTATTCATTTTATCGTAACAGTAAATGAACGGGTTATTTGCTGCAGAAATGTTCTATTTCCTCCCACACATGAACATAGGGAGTTTTCAATCTGGCCACAAATACCAACCTTGGGAGCACATTTCAACGGCATGACAAGAATAAGAGCTCTTTTGTCTCAGAGAGAGGTGGCCTTGACTTCGGCCCGTGAAACTTTCGTGCTTCACATAGCGAACACCCGTACAGAGGTGCAGACCCTTTTAAATACAGATTCGCCTTTCCATTTCAGCAAGATGGTTCGGACTCTCTCTAACGCGTCCTCCACAAAGGGCCTGGCGCACTTTTTTAAAGTTGTTACCAGTGGTCTCGTGACTTCATTTGAGAAAATCTTTGGAGTCATCCCTGCTTTCTTTCATTCTATTTTTTCCACTCTGCTTCGTGGATTCCCATTTTTACTTGCATTACCAGCGGACGCTCTTGTGCTTTTTTACATTTTTAAATATGGATGTCCCTCCTGTGCAAGGTCCCGCCCTGCAGCTGCTGACGCTGTTCCGCAATCGCATGCTTGAATATTCTGGCACAATGCCGTTGGCGATATTAAGCACGGCATATGGATTATCTTTTCGATTCTCCTACTTCACCTGTGTCCAGCCTGTATTTCACTGCCTGACCTGTGATTTCGATTGGGCCATTGATTTGTGTCTCTGCGGACCGGTTTCTCCTGACGTCGACTTTAATCAGCTGATGACTCCTATCATTACTCACGAGTTGGTTTGTCCTGGCGAAAGGATTATGGCTGTGGCATTGATGCATGGACTAATTGGTCCCTGGAATTTACTGGCGGCAACACAGTCTTTCTTGGAACAGAGCTTTCTTGAAAACCCACCGAGCTGTCCTCTGATGTTGATAGAGGATCCGGTGCTGGGAGAGCACGTATGTTCTTTTCCGCTTTTAAATTGGATGGCTGAACTCTTTTCGGATGAAGACGGTGACTTCCTATTGGAGGCTGTTGCAGCTTATTTTGCATACACAGTTATGTCATAGACCTTTTTCATGTTTGATATGCTGAGTACTAGCATTTCATTGACAATTCATTGACTTATTTGTCAAGTTTTTATTATTTAGCTTGCCTATTGGCTTAAGACTCGATAAAGTACTTGGCTGATTTATTTTTCTTTAGCATTACATTTTCCTAGTTTTTAATGTTTTACCTTGCGGACCGTCCACATATAAACTTGCAATCTGCTCTCATGAGATGGCACTTCTATTATCTTATTCAGTTCGTTTCCGGATCATGGGGAGGTGTCATCTAGGTCCTGGATATCTTTACACCGTGTTAAGTTAGCATGGACTCATTACCGGTTTAAACGCCGTTTTTTCCTTTTTTGCAACTTCTGCACACAACACTTAGTTGTTGCTTTAGCTTTCAACCTAATAGTTCATCGTGATTTACATGAGAATAATATGTTATTGCTCTACTATCTGCTTTACTTCTTAAACTATATCTGTACAGCGAGTGCTGAAGTTTCAAGAACAACACGATACAGAATTGTTATGAGGTCTGATCTCCACGACTTCATACTCATAACATAAGTGCAGCTTCTCCCAATTCTGGGCATGAGGCGGGTTTTATATTGCTTTGCCGAACACACATACACAACACTTGATGCGGTTCACATGAAGAGAGAGCTGGTGTATGCTGATGTGATTCCTTCAAATCTAAGACACTAAAGTATCGGCACGCCCTAAACCAACACAAAGAGACCTTCTTAGCAAATAATATATTATGTGTATTAGGGAGGGTGAGATATAAGCAGCCGCGGGCCGTGGAGGAAGTTACGGTGGGGCAGGGAGGCGGGGAGGGAGAGGGGCAGGGTGGAGCCCTCTCCACCCTGCCCCTCCCCCTCCCCACCTCCCTGCCCCACAGTAACTCCCTCCACGGCCCGCGGCTGCTTATAAGTGTTGCTAACTCTTATTCATTTACAGCATGTTAACATACTGTCACCATTCGCTTTTTATGTACTACTGACTATGCTGGTAATTTTGCTACTGATAATATGTGTACTTGTATAATCTAAGATACTACGCCTGAGAAGACGGCATTAGTAAATAAACATTTCAAATACACATGTGTTCTTCTTAACTCCATGTTCTGGTTTCTAAGAAATATATAACGACCGACTGTTCATGAGTTCCACGTATCCTGAGGTACTATAAGTTCATATTCTGGATTGTCTAAACATTGAGAGTTTGTTATATCCAATGTGACACTGTACCTAGCTTGCTAAGGGGTTTTGATTACTAAGGTGAGTTTTGGGACACCCTAATTCGCCGAGGTTCCAATCCTCTCTCCACAGTTCTGTGTGAGAACAGAAACCCTGCGACAGGGGCACCCTTCAGCCTTGCTGGAGCTTCATCACACTTGCGATACAACTCCAGCAATGCGCCAACTTTACGGCACAAATACGTCACGCATCTGTGCTGTTTTTGCCCCATGATGCGCCGCATTGTAAATGCAGCACACCATAGGTGACGGAACAGCGGCACAGAATGACTAACACATCCCTGGTGATGCGCCAGTCATCATAAATCTATCCCTATGCTTCTTATCTTGTTAGAGATGAACCGCCATATGTATCATCAAAGTTTTTTCCATTTCCTAAATAGCGAACTTTAAGGAATAAATAGCGATTCTTTACCATTCCTAGTTTGCGATGACCTATTTGCTAATTACAAATTACCCATTCATTTCCATGCAGCAGGAGGCCCATAGGAATGAAGGTGCAATTTGCGATTAGCAATTACCTCATCGCAAATTACGAATTTTTCCGAGGGTGCAGGGGTGTCTCAAGAACACCCTGCTGCACCCCTGAAAAAGAAATTTGGGGTCATATGGCGCACATAAATTTTGAAAACCTTCCTTTACCTCAAAAACGATTTTCAACTCATAATTTGAAAACACTGCACATGGGGAAATGACTTAAAATGTCCTTAAGACACATAAAAGCATTTTTTGATTGCCTTTGCAGCATGTTTCAGTCACCTTTAACATGCCTATGTAACGGAAACATTCAAAATCTAAATTTGCCATGCACAGGTGGGAGCATATTTACAAGCAATTTGCTCCACAGACAATCTTCTTACATTGAAATGGGAAAAATAACATCAGAGACTCTCAATTACCTTATAAAGAAGCAGACACCATTATGTCCTTCTCATCAATATTAAAACCATTGCTTTTTCTCAAAAACGATTTACAAGTCATAATTTGAAAACACTCCACAGCTCCTATGCACATAAAAGCCCTGTCAGTACTAACACTTCACATTTTGTCCAATTACAATTTCTCAAAGAAACAAAATCTATTTGTGAAACACTTGAGACAAAGCAACATTTGAAAAACACAACTTTCTTCATAATTTTCTCCTTAAAGCACACTATTTTCTATCTAAATTAAAGAAATCTTTTCTCACCTTAGCAAATACTTTGAGTTTCAAAACAGTCTCAGAAACACACCAATTTGTCTTCAGCAGAGCAAAAGGTATCCACTCCAGAGTCTGCAGCTATCAAAAGCACAGAAATGCTGTAATTCCTCACACATATCTCTCATGTCACCCAATCAAAACTCTTCCCTAACTTTTTTTCAAAGCAAAACCCTTCCCCCCTCTGCCCCCTCTCTGCTTTTTCTGCATAGCAACCACCTCTTGCAAGACCTCTCACACAACAATGTTGCAATTGAACTCTGAACTCTCAGTGCACCTGCATATCCAGAGCATTCTTTCATTTAATGATTTTTTCTTCGCCACTCAAAATACATCTTTCAACGAACTCATCCATGCACACTAACTTTCTGTTTTCAGCAATCAAAATCCACCAATCACTCTTACTGCTTCATTAACACAGAAACTCCTCAGTTTTTTTCATTTTACACTCTCATTTTTTCAACTGCCATTTCATTGCCACGCTTCATCTGACTGCAGGAGAACCTTCTCTCGCCATGTTTTCTGTCTGGATTGTTGGACATAGTTATATCTATTGGGCTCAAAGGTACGCTGAAAACAGGAATTTACCTAACCTCAATTTACAAGATGTGGAAATTAAGTGGTTTGGCCACAGAGGATTAAAATGTCACCAATTGATACCATTGGTGAAAACCTTTATGCATTTGCCAAAACCTGACCTGTTAATTGTGCACTGTGGAGGTAATGATTTGGGCACTTTGACTGGGGTAGGTCTGGAAATGCTTTTAAAGGACACCTTTGAGCAATTGATGGCACTTTTTCCTCAGACTGCCTTGGTATATTCAAATATATGCCAAAGACAGAAATGGAGGTGGTCGAACCAATTTTGTCCACAAATTGAGAAATCGAGGAAGCATGTAAACAAATCTGTTTCAGCTTACATGAGAGACCATGGAATGGGCTCCCTGTACAACAATAACTTGCGTTACTACATGCAAGATATCTACAGAGGAGATGGAGTTCACTTCTCAGATGAGGGCAACAGAGTTTTCACTCTGAATTTAAGACTGTGCATTGGTACCTACTTATAAGTACCTAAATGTACCATAAACCCAAAAGCTCTTCTCAGAACTACCCTACATCTGATCACTCACAATTATTATTTTACTCTAACTTTTTTCACTAATTTTCAAGAAAGTACGCTCCCCAGAACGCTTCCCGGTTCGCGAACCGGGCGCACTCCACGCAAAAAAACTAAAAAAACGGTATATTTTTTTTTTGCCCTGCGAGACCCTTTCAAAGCCTCCACATCAAACCTAGGGGGTCAGGGACGATCTACTATGCCCCCTTATGGTCATTTGCCCCTTCGCTTTGGCCTCCTCTTGTCTCTCGATCCTACCGAGAGACTAGATGGCGGCCGCTACGGACTGTTTGGAATGTTTACAGACGCCGAAAAACCAATCAGCTTCGCAAACCTCCGTAACGCGAAAAGTACGCGAAGCGGAGCGCTGTTACAGATATATATCTTTTTTTTAACGTTAATTTCTCAAAATCCACTGGAGCACATATATTGAGACCTAGCAAAGGCACATCGGGCTACCAGTCCCTACAATTTTGCCAAGTTTCGTGCAAATCCATTCAGCCGTTCGATTATTATTATTTTATTTTTTTTTGCCCCGCGGGGCCCTTTTAAAACCTCCACATCAAACCTAGGGGGTCAGCGACAATCTACTATGCCCCCTTATGGTCATTTGCCCCTTCGCTTTGGCCTCCTCTTGTCTCTCGATCCTACCGAGAGACAAGATGGCGGCCGCTACGGACTGTTTGGAATGTTGACAGACGCCGGAGAACCAATCAGCTTCGCTTCACAAAGCTCCGTTGCGCGAAAAGTACGCGTCCTGGAGCGCTGCCCGGTCCGCTGTTACAGATATATATCTTTTTTTAAACGTTAATTTCTCAAAATCCACTGGAGCACATATATTGAGACCTACAAAAGGCACATCGGGCTACCAGTCCCTACAATTTTGCCAAGTTTCGTGCAAATCCATTCAGCCGTTCGGGCTAAAAGTGAGGCCAACCGCCCTATGGAAATTAACATGGGAAAAACGCGTTTTGGGACCCCCCCTTTTTTCTCGGCCCCCCCTTGACGAACCCCCCCATAAATTTCAGGGGCTGCTCAGAAACAAAATGTGCCATTTTCCTGAAAATTTCAGCCAATTCCGTCCACAAACGCCAAAGTTATTAGACATAGAATTTTCAAAAATCCCATAGAGAAAAAATCCTAACTATATATACCTACTGGCGACCGGCAGTAGGTAATATATATATATATATATATATAATCTTTATTGCTTGATTAATTAAATTCATTGCAATCGCAACATCTTATGTCTCCAAGAAAAACATATTTACATTACAAGCAAAACATCTTCTCATCACATAATACAAAAAACTGTCCCATATATACAATTTAAAAACTTGTTGATAAGCCCAAATCTAGCCACCTTGCATCGTTAATCACAGAATATTATTGCATATTATACATTTTAAAGTGACGGGTACTTTACATACTATTTCCATGGATATAACAGAGAAATATTCTGACAAATGAACAATTATTTCCCCTTCCTTTCAAAGTGCTAATTTGCCAAAAATGCATCAGTTTGCTGCTATGATAACCCTGCTATTGATACATTTCAAATTAATACAGTTGCAACAAAAATTAATAAGTAATAAAATGTATAAGCCGTTAAAACTAATAGCACCAAGGCCATACAAATAGAGGGGATCTGCCCTTTATTAGACATTTTTCAACTGCCATTAAAAACTTTGCCAGTTGACATAGTAATGGAACTGATTCACCAGATAATGACATGATTAATGCCTGTCGGGCAGATCTCACGCCACTCATCAGAAAATAAGGTCTCAAAACTAAACGTCTAAGATTAATCAGCTTTGGGCATATACATATTGTGTGTACAAGGGTTTCCTGGGGCCATATACACAATATCTACAGTTAGAATCCGGCCACTGTTTGATCCAAGATCAAGTGCCCTCCTTTGTTGAGTTTATACCCATACATAGCCTTAAAAACATATTTTTTAACTTTACAGAAAAGAAAACATTTAAATACGGCTGAACATGTGGGGATTGGTATGAATTGATCACGTACCATGCATAGCTTTTCTCAGCTAATGCAATTGTATCCAATTTAAATGATTCAACTTTCATATGCTTTTTTAAAATTAATTTATAGTTGGGCATTTTCAGAGCTGGCAGTTCAATTTGCAGCCTATATCTCGTAGGGAAGTTAAAATATAAGCTCTCCATTTAGCTGTGCAAGCAGATTTATCGACTTCTTGCCAACAAATATTCCTAAAGATGCAGGGGCTGATGTTGACAATAGAGCCATACATTTTAGGAAATATCCTTTTGATACCAGGCACTGTCTTTGGAGACCGAATTCCAATCTAATTGCTGCTTGACACACTGACCTGGCAATTCCAAAGGTTGCTTTAAAAACCTTAACAATCAGTAAGTCAAGCACCTTCACATCTTTTCCTCTAATAATCGGGGAACCATAAATGAGGATAGGTTGTACCTTGGCTTTAAGAATAAACTCATAGGATTGACATTTCAGTGATTTTTTTAAACGTTTAAAAGCATGGTTCAATGCCACAGCCTTGGCACTTAGATCTTTAAGGTGAAATTGAAAAGACATATGACTGTCAAATATCACCCCTAAGTATCAATACGTCTTAAAAATATCAATTGTACCTACTCTGGCCTTCCAGGGATTAAACTTCTGTTTGACTACACCCATTTTCATCACTTTAGTTTTTTTAATATTCAGTTCAAGGCCATTCTGCTGTATATAATCATCAAAGGCAGTAATGAGTCTTTGTAGGCCGATAGGGGTATGGCTCACAAGAATCGTATCATCAGCATACTGGAGGTAGCTAATTTGCACTCCCCCCCATCGTAGGAACATGGCCATTAACAACATCCAAATGCTGAGAAAGATCTGATAGAAATAAATTAAATAAGCAGGGGGCAAGAACAAGCATGGTTAGAGCCAACAAATGAGTAATAGTAGATTGACCTTTCTGGAAACCAGTCTGATTAAAAGGGATAATACTCTCCTTCATAGCCCAGTCTTCCAATTCTATTAGGAGAACGAGATTAGTCGATAATTAGCGAGGTAGCTTTTATGAATTGGTTGCACTGTGCTACCTTGTCATGATTCCAGAACAGCCCCAATGTCAGAACTTCCCTAAATAAATTATGCAAAATGCTGGCCCACAAATCAATATGTACACTAAACAGGGCATTCAGTAGCCCATTAGGTCCCGGGGTTCCATTTGCTCGCAGCCCGCGTAACATGGTTAATACTTGATTACAGCTCGGATTTTCTAAATCAAAATTTGAATCAGGACTAGAATCAATACCATGATCATTAGCGTTCCAATCGAGACACTCTTCATTCCCCGCATTGGTTAGTGATATTTTATTTACCTCATCTAAAGCAAACCTGTCTGGGTGTTTTCTGACCCGAACCAATTCACCATACGTGGGAATAGTACTGTTTACATCTCCGCAATCCAACACCTTCCCTACTGTTGCAATCTGCCTAGTATTAGTTGCATTGTAATGGAATGCAATATAATGGTATGCGTCGCAACTCTATATATACCTTTGACACACCAGTGGTACGCCCACTCCACATGGCCGCACAGCGGCCTCCATTGAGAAGTAATGCGGGGGGTCTGGACTGCTGGGAGGTGGGAAACGCCAGAAAGAACACTGGCCGGGGCATGCACTTGGGGGTGTGTGTGAGAGGGTGTTGTAAATATTAAAATGAGAGAAATTTTACCTCGATGTCGGATCCCGTGTCTTCATTGCTCCTGCTCTCTTGAGTCTGCGTCCAGGAACAGGAAGTAGGCAGCCAGGCTCCCTCCCCAAAGCCAATCACAATGCTTCAATGCGGCAGTGGGATTGGTCATTGGTACCGGGACGAGGCGTTCAGCCAGGGGCTGGAGGTGTGGACATGGTCTCCATGTAGGCTGTAATGCAGCCTGCATTGTGAAAAGGACAGTGGGCAGGACTACTTCCTGCGCCCTGAGTGGGCCAACCAAACAGTCACTGCGCACTTGAGTGGGCATGCCACTCCGCCCCTGCCCTGCTCCGTGACTGGAGCAGCCCTAACCCCCCTCCCACCCACAAAGGAAACATGGCACGATTACATCAGGAAGTTATCATCATGTGATTGTTGTACCTCTTCTTGCACTGTTTGAAAGCAGTTGGGCGATGCTCCTCCGACATAGCGGATGAGTCCAGACTGGAGATGCGTCATCTACAGGTGCCAGGTCTGGGCAACTTGACCTCTGAACCTCCTCCGCTACGTGTCCCACCTTCTCCTTACCTGGACATGGTCACCATAATTAGCGTTAGCAGTAGTTTTCGCCTGTCCTTGTACTTAGGGCTCTGAATTGCTATGTCTAATTGGAAGCTCCATTTTACAAAAATGCCAGAATTCTATTGCCATCACGCTAATGTTAGCGCCAGTTTTCACCACTGATCCCTGAAGCTATCGCCATGTAGCGACGTCTTATACATACTTCGTTAACAAGGCGATAGTTTTCAGTGGTACACAGCGGTAAGAAAACTGCTACTAACTAGCGCTAGCAGTAGTTATCGCCGGTCCTTGTACATATGGCCCTGAATTTGTTTGTCGAATTGCAACTTAACATCGGGGTCCTTATACTTCAAATTTTTTTGCATTTGCAAATTTTGTGAAGTTTATCACAGTTGTTTCCTAGAGAGCTGTCTGATGTTCAAAACAACCTAAACTCTGGAGGAAATTGTGGGGAGGAATGGGGAGTTACTGGGTGAATCCATCTAGGAGCTTATTCAGCCAATAGTGCTCTATTTCTGAATATAGAATGCCAGCTAACTCCTACTCTTGGAGTTAACGGGACCCTTGATTACATTTACTCTGGGGATGTGGACTTACCAAGTGCAGGTCTGAAGAACATGGAATGAGACTCTAAATGTTTTTTTTTTTTTTTTTAAATCTATCTCCCAAAACTTTTATTTTAGCTTTATTGTCTCCCCATATGTCTTTATGAAGGTTTTGTACATTTGTTTGTCATTCAATAACATTGTAAAGTTTAAACAACAATTGGGAATTTGTAGAGGAAAATATCCCTGGAAACTTGGCACACCCTCCATCAGACTTAAAATTGGTAAAAATAATCTGATTTATTTAATTAGTAATCGGTGTTCCCCGCAATAGCGATTCAAAAAAAAGCTCATGTAAAAGTTTTCTTATGTGGGCAAAATATTGCGACACTTCTTACTATTTTCCAGATCTGAAATGTTGCATAATGTTTACCTTCTGGGGCCTGGTCCAAGAACAAATTATCTTGCAGGAACGCCAAAAAGATGCAATGAGCCATTTTTCATTGATTCAGTGTATGCAGAGATCTAGTGTGATTTTTGCACATGTACACATGTTCATTTTTCAATCGAGATTCCAGCCTAGTTCATCTAGGAAAATGTGTGTTATTGCGCATGTTTTTTTGCCCGTATTACAGGCCTTACACTAAAAATTCTCAATGTTTCTGACTTCCATGCAAAAGTCGAAAATACTGTTGTGTAAACTATGGCTTTGGCTTAGCTCTACATGGTTTGTTTGTACCCCATGGGTTGCACGAATGAACGTAGTTCAAAGCACCAATACTTTAAGGTGGAAGATAAGGTATTGTTTCCCTGCAGTACCACACCCAATACATTGTTGAAGTGAAGTCAATGCTTTTGGGTTACTAACAGTCCCTAAATAGGGATCAAGGGACGCTGTGGTGATAGTAAACAAACCTATGTCTTTCTTCTCAGTACCACACACAAAAACTGCACTAAAAAATAAACTAAAATGCATTTTATTTCAACAGTCGCCACCTGTTGATTAGCACATCTCAAATGAATATGGCTCTTTACAATGAATGCATTGTTCACGCATTCCATTACAACACAGTCATTACAATGACCGCTTGTTTCTACCAGTGCCATTACATTGCAAGTCGTTTCAATGGCTTGCTGTAGGGGGGGCGTTCTGCATAGTATTATTTACTATTCCTACTCCAGTTTGTGCAACAGCAGGGAAGGTGTTGGATACTAAATCTAACACCAGTGCGCCCCCTACAGCAAGTCAGTGCAATGTAATGGTCCACGTGGTAATAACGCGTTCTTTACAATGGAACCACGATCAACCACGATGTAGAGACAGTTGTTGCCCACACAAAATATCATTCAAACAACACAAATAAAAGTTGAGAACAACGTGAATAAAATGAACATTTTTACCATAGTTAACATGTCATCTAAAAGCCAACACTTGAATACCTTCTTCTATGCATTATTCTAGGAAAGCATGGGGCAGCATTTCTTGCATTTAGAGTTTCTTAAGAAGAATCAGCGCTCTGCAAACCTGTTTACAGCCCAGCACTGTATATAGCATAAGTCGGGGAGGCCTTGTTCCCTTCTCCTCTCCTCCTAGACTTGGTGGCTCAATATCAGTGTTCAGTAGAAAGTGCGATAGAGCTCTCATTACTGCAGGCCACCAGCCATTCCAGGTAACCCTCTTTAGCCCAAGGCCAAAGATATGGAAATTTCGGCAACTGTTTATTGTAACCTGCAGGGGAGTTCCATCATTTTATGTTACACCACTGTGAGTGGACTACAGATGGTATGGTATTGTCTGAAAGTTTCTGATACTGGGTATGCCAGTAACTACAAGCTTGGGGAAAATCTAGCAAATTATTAATTGGATGCATAGGATACTTTAAGAAATGAGTAAGTACCACAGTAATTACTAAATCTCCTGTCAATTATTATATGTCCTCTTCTCCCATTTTCTCCTGCATGTTTGGGCCTAAGTCTCTGGGTGAAAGTAAAATAGGATCTGCATTATTCCTCTGCTCTCATCATTCAGATCTGCTTGGCAACGGCTCCTACAAGCTAAATTAAGCTTAAGTGGCCATTTGTAGTGGGGACCTAGAAAGGCCATTCTTGGCAAAGAATCTCGTCTGAATTAGATGCTCCATCTTACAAAAGATAGACTGATAAAATATTTCCAAATGTTCAACAAAGTTGTTTTTTTCCAGTTTGAGTTTGTTTGGTACTTAATGAGCTCTGCTTACATGTACAATCTGTTCCAGAAATATGATGACAAAAGGATGCATAAAATATGCTAAATATTGCAGCTGGGAAAACATTACATTTTTGGTTAAGACTAAAAAGCTGCATTGTTACATGAAGTTCGGAGGAAAAAAAGTTAAATTAGTCAGCAAGTGTTAAACGAAGAAAACAACCTTCCTGGATTTACTCCTGCAGCTGTATTTGTGGTATCATATTGCAGGAGTAAGTCATGATGAACTAAATCAAGGTGAGCGTAATCCGTTATGGTGTCACCTGCAGGATGACAAAGATATATTTTGGATCAACTCTAATTTAGTGGTTTCAGGCAGCTATTGAGCCTGGGAAGGATTAGTCCTTGCCCTTTTTTTCTTAATTTAAGAAATGTGAACTGCGCCAAAAGATTCAGATTTCTGCATTAGCAAAAACCATTTTCTTGCCACCTAGGGGGCATATTTACAATAAAGTGGTGAAGAGTGTCATTAAGCTAAGAAGGCTAACGACACGCTTCGACACTTTAGAAATGCAGGCCTGCACCATATTTACTAGAATATGGTGCAGCCCTGCGTTTCACCCTGTGCTGATGCAGGGGGACCTTCCTGCATATAAACAAGACTGGGCAGTTTGCTGTTTCTCTGTATGCTGCACAAGGCAGCACACATGGAAACAGCAAAAACGAGAGAAGACCGGGGGCATTATACAAGCCACTATCGCCACTGAAACGTCACTTTTTCCAACGTTCCGGTGGCGATAGGGGCTTCATCTTACTTAAAAGGCAGCGTTAAGCCACTTTACTTGGCTTAATGCTGCCTTGTAAATAAGTCCCCCTTTTATGCTGTGCTTAGCATGAGAGGGGTTAGCAGTGGGTGCTGCGGTGCTCTTCTTACTGCAATACCGATTGATTTTGATGCTGCCCCCTATTTACAAGGGTGACGTAAATAGGAGGCAGTGCCAAAATTAAAACCAAGGAAAACATGATCATAACTTGGCAAAAGGAGAAGAAATGCTTTATTTCTCCTAGTTTTTCTTTTCCATTTGTGCTATCTTGTGCAGCACACATGGAGAAAGCAAAACGCCTTGGATTGTTTATGTGTAGGGAGGTGTCCCTTCCTGCACATAAACAATTATTTTTGAAAAATTACAATTTGTAACTTTCATGTGTGCTGCATTAAGAAATACAAATAGAAGTGACAAAATAGCATTTAAACATTGTTTATGTGTAGGAAGGAACACCTTCCTACACATAAACTATCCTCCCCTTCAAGCAGACACCATTGCACAAGGTGCCTGCATTGGCGCTCGGCAGCTAAGTGTAGCGCCAGCGCAGGGGGAACTGCAAGGCTACACTATATTCTAGTAAATATGATATAGCCTGCACAGGTTTTCCATTGTCTTAATTTTGGTGCTGCCTCCTATTTACGCTGCCCTTGTAAAAAGGGGGCAGCACCAAAACCAATGGATGTTGCGGTGGAACGCCCACCGCAACATCCATTCCCCTCCTCTTTCAGGCTAAATACAGCATGAAAGGGTGCCATAATTACAAGGCAGCGTTAAGTCACATGAAGTGGCTTAAAACTGCCTTGTAAATAAGGCGAGGCCCCAATCGTCAATACAACGTCACTGAAAGTGACGTTGTGGTGGCAATAGGGGCTTGTAAATATGACACCCAGTGTTTCATCAATTCACGTTACAAACCACTCAGAGCTGAAAGTCTTGAAATTCCACCCAGAGGACGAATTTACAGAAAACAAACGCTAATGAATCCGACAAGAAAAATATTTCCATGTGCATACTGGCAAGTCAAGGTGAGATGTATTAAAATGAGTTTCTAGGACACGTCGCCTAAATGCAATTGCTTTCTGGTGCATGTTTTACATCTATTGATTATTATGTTTCTCTGAAACCTATTTTCTGTAGTTGTATACTTATGAATCAGTGATTAGTTTAAGATATTTCTATGTTGCCTTTGCGTTTGAGGTAGTATGGCACAGTGCTGGATTGTTACTATGAGAAGGGGAAAGAAGAGGTTATCTTAGATCTAATGGTGACCAGTGTTAGATGGTTTGGGGTGCCATTTATCATTGAGTTGAGCTTTATGGTGGATACCCTGGTTAAAACAACATGAACAGGCAAGAATTGATGGGGACAGCTTTTTTCTGGGCAGAGGACATATATGTTCATAGACACGTGCATTTTCTGAGGTCCTCATGAGAAGACATTTACATTAAAAAAAAGAATTGTGGCATGTATGTAAGATGACAGGATGATGATAGATAAGGGGGATTGTGATAGAATTTTTTTTACCGCTGTCACACAAGCATTGCAACATGCATTAAATGGTCACTGTAGATCATTTAAAAGAAGCTTTTCCTGGAGAACTTAGCATGGAGTGCAGAGTCAGTATTGAAGAAGACTCCCCTATGAGGGGCAGAAAGGAAGAGATGAACAAAGTGCAACCCGCAGAGAGTCCAGCATTCCCAGAGCTTATAGCAAAGTTTGATAAAATTGTTCGCTCTAAGATTGACATCATCAAAAGTTTTTTTCTGTTCCAGTTACAGAAAACAGCCTTCATGTAAAAGTGTGTTACAACTTTTCATGTGCCCTCTCTAATGAATGTGCTCTGTGACCTTTTGGCTAGGTTTAAAAATATACAATATACAAATTCTTCATAACATACATACATCAATAGATGGCCGTTTCACTCAGGCTCAGGGCAGCCCCAACAAGTTTTACAGTTATGAAAAAAGATTTTGAGCAAAAAGTCCAAAGAGAAAATCATTCGAAATATGAAAAAAGTATTAGTGTCCCTATGAAGACTTACTGGATATTCCAATGAATTAGAATCCATATTAAAAGAGTAAGGGCAAAGTTCAACAGATATGGGGAATGATTACTTTGTATTTCTAACTTTGCAAATAAAAGTAAAAAGCAGATCGGGTCAGGACCAGAGGTTGCAGTTGGTGATTTTTTCTAATACACCAGCACATCACTGACCATCAAAGTGGTCCGGTCAATCTGGGAGTCTACTTAGCTTTTCTGCCCTGGTCCCCGAATCTGGTAGCCCCTTTGCAAGAGATGCTATGGTAGGAAGAATGTTTTTGACGTAAGAAGCACACAGACTTGCTTAAGGCCCCATCACAAGCACGCGCCAACATGTTATTGACATTCTGTCTATAGCTACTGTGTCACGGACTCTTCCATGGTCATCATTTGTTTTAAAAATATTTTTTTATTAACAGCAAGACAGGTGGAAGAAAATAAGCAAAAATAAAACATATCATATCATTGGAGGGAAGAGTCATCTTAAACATAATATGGCAGAATGAGTATGTTAACAATTATTTCGAAATCATATTGCATTCATTAGAGACAATCGGAGAGGAAGAATATTACAGAAGACGCCAAATTAACATATTGAATTATCAATCTAAGATAGATTTACGATTCATAAAGGGGGTGGTGATGGACAGAGCATCTGAATTAAGCAGAACACTCCTACCCAGTCAAAAGATCAGGGCTTGATCCATCACCGTTTTTTAGCTCACTGCACCATCCCAGTTCAGAACCTGGCTACATGCAAATTAGTCTGTCCCTGGCCCAGTGCATCATGGGAGCAGGGCAGACCAAACTACCAAGCCAATTCTTTACTGGAAAGGAAACAAGCTTCCGGGGACCGGTTTCTGGCATTACAGCCGTCTTCGGCCCGGCTTGCTTGATTCCTGATGGTGCAGTGAGCAAGGGACTCATGTCTGAGCATACCCTTCCACTCCTATAGTGGCCAAAACGATTCATAAAGGGGGCGGTGATGGACAGAGCATCTGAATTAAGCAGAACACTCCTACCCAGTCAAAAGATCAGGGCTTGATCCATCACCGTTTTTTAGCTCACTGCACCATCCCAGTTCAGAACCTGGCTACATGCAAATTAGTCTGTCCCTAGCCCAGTGCATCATGGGAACAGGGCAGACCAAACTACCAAGCCAATTCTTTACTGGAAAGGAAACCAGCTTCCGGGGACCGGTTTCTGGCATTACAGCCGTCTTCGGCCCGGCTTGCTTGATTCCTGATGGTGCAGTGAGCAAGGGACTCATGTCTGAGCATACCCTTCCACTCCTATAGTGGCCAAACGGATTCATAAAGGGGGTGGTGATGGACAGAGCATCTGAATTAAGCAGAACACTCCTACCCAGTCAAAAGATCAGGGCTTGATCCATCACCGTTTTTTAGCTCACTGCACCATCCCAGTTCAGAACCTGGCACTCTGTTCATCACCACCCCCTTTTCTGAATCATTTTGTCCACCATAAGCGTGGAAGGGTATACTCAGATGTGAGTCCCTTGCTCATTGCACCATCAGGATTCAAGCAAGCTGGGCCGACGACGCCTGAAATGGCAAAAACCGGTCCCCGGAAGCTTGTTTCCTTCCCAGTACAAGAATTGGCTTGGTAGTTTGGTTTGCCCTGTTCCCATCATGCACTGGGACAGGAACAGACTAATTTGCATATGGCCAAGTTCTGAGCTGGGATGGTGCAGTGAGCTAAAAAACGGTGATGGATCAAGCCCTGATCTTTGGACTGGGTAAGAGTGGTCTGCTTAATTCAGGCACTCTGTTCATCACCACCCCCTTTTCTGAATCATTTTGTCCACCATAAGCGTGGAAGGGTATACTCAGATGTGAGTCCCTTGCTCATTGCACCATCAGGATTGAAGCAAGCCGGGCCGACGACGCCTGAAATGGCAGAAACCGGTCCCCGGAAGCTTGTTTCCTTCCCAGTACAAGAATTGGCTTGGTAGTTTGGTTTGCCCTGTTCCCATCATGCACTGGGACAGGAACAGACTAATTTGCATATGGCCAAGTTCTGAGCTGGGATGGTGCAGTGAGCTAAAAAACGGTGATGGATCAAGCCCTGATCTTTGGACTGGGTAAGAGTGGTCTGCTTAATTCAGGCACTCTGTTCATCACCACCCCCTTTTCTGAATCATTTTGTCCACCATAAGCGTGGAAGGGTATACTCAGATGTGAGTCCCTTGCTCATTGCACCATCAGGATTGAAGCAAGCCGGGCTGACGACGCCTGAAATGGCAGAAACCGGTCCCCGGAAGCTTGTTTCCTTCCCAGTACAAGAATTGGCTTGGTAGTTTGGTTTGCCCTGTTCCCATCATGCACTGGGACAGGAACAGACTAATTTGCATATGGCCAAGTTCTGAGCTGGGATGGTGCAGTGAGCTAAAAAACGGTGATGGATCAAGCCCTGATCTTTGGACTGGGTAAGAGTGGTCTGCTTAATTCAGGCACTCTGTTCATCACCACCCCCTTTTCTGAATAATTTTGTCCACCATAAGCGTGGAAGGGTATACTCAGATGTGAGTCCCTTGCTCATTGCACCATCAGGATTGAAGCAAGCCGGGCCGACGACGCCTGAAATGGCAGAAACCGGTCCCCGGAAGCTTGTTTCCTTCCCAGTACAAGAATTGGCTTGGTAGTTTGGTTTGCCCTGTTCCCATCATGCACTGGGACAGGAACAGACTAATTTGCATATGGCCAAGTTCTGAGCTGGGATGGTGCAGTGAGCTAAAAAACGGTGATGGATCAAGCCCTGATCTTTGGACTGGGTAAGAGTGGTCTGCTTAATTCAGGCACTCTGTTCATCACCACCCCCTTTTCTGAATCATTTTGTCCACCATAAGCGTGGAAGGGTATACTCAGATGTGAGTCCCTTGCTCATTGCACCATCAGGATTGAAGCAAGCCGGGCTGACGACGCCTGAAATGGCAGAAACCGGTCCCCGGAAGCTTGTTTCCTTCCCAGTACAAGAATTGGCTTGGTAGTTTGGTTTGCCCTGTTCCCATCATGCACTGGGACAGGAACAGACTAATTTGCAAATGGCCAAGTTCTGAGCTGGGATGGTGCAGTGAGCTAAAAAACGGTGATGGATCAAGCCCTGATCTTTGGACTGGGTAAGAGTGGTCTGCTTAATTCAGGCACTCTGTTCATCACCACCCCCTTTTCTGAATCATTTTGTCCACCATAAGCGTGGAAGGGTATACTCAGATGTGAGTCCCTTGCTCATTGCACCATCAGGATTGAAGCAAGCCGGGCCGACGACGCCTGAAATGGCAGAAACCGGTCCCCGGAAGCTTGTTTCCTTCCCAGTACAAGAATTGGCTTGGTAGTTTGGTTTGCCCTGTTCCCATCATGCACTGGGACAGGAACAGACTAATTTGCATATGGCCAAGTTCTGAGCTGGGATGGTGCAGTGAGCTAAAAAACGGTGATGGATCAAGCCCTGATCTTTGGACTGGGTAAGAGTGGTCTGCTTAATTCAGGCACTCTGTTCATCACCACCCCCTTTTCTGAATCATTTTGTCCACCATAAGCGTGGAAGGGTATACTCAGATGTGAGTCCCTTGCTCATTGCACCATCAGGATTGAAGCAAGCCGGGCCGACGACGCCTGAAATGGCAGAAACCGGTCCCCGGAAGCTTGTTTCCTTCCCAGTACAAGAATTGGCTTGGTAGTTTGGTTTGCCCTGTTCCCATCATGCACTGGGACAGGAACAGACTAATTTGCATATGGCCAAGTTCTGAGCTGGGATGGTGCAGTGAGCTAAAAAACGGTGATGGATCAAGCCCTGATCTTTGGACTGGGTAAGAGTGGTCTGCTTAATTCAGGCACTCCGTTCATCACCACCCCCTTTTCTGAATCATTAAGATAGATTTACAGTACTTTCACATTCTAAATAGTTACCCCAATTTTTTTCAAATTTACATAAAGATCGAGCCCCTCTAAGCCTAGCCAGAGCCGCCTACATGTTATGAATTTCATTGACCAAGACCCACCATTCCATTATATGTGGGGGCTGAGGGGAAATCCAGGCATGAGCAATGGTTAGTTTCGCACAGGATAATAAGATAGTAATTAAGGCCTGTTGAGGAAGAGAAACATCATGTATATCTGGTAAGATTAGAGGAGACGAGAAAGAAGGTGGTCTAGCCAATTTCAGTTTCAAAACTTGATCAAAAGCAAGCCAAAACTCATTTAGCACAGAGCAAGAAAACAACATATGCTCTATATTAGCACCTACCAGATCACATTTAGGGCATTTCGTGTGATCACTAGATGGAGTATTTGCCAACCATTTAAGGATCACTTCAGGAGTATAGTATAACATACAGGTCGTTTTGAATTGTTGCAATCTTAGACTTGATGACTGCACCAAGTTATTTAAATTTGAGAGAGAATGAGCGATCTGATTGGAATTAATCGGAAGTCTCAGCTTCAAGCTCCATTTCTCAGCCAATTTGGAGCAGTCATCAATCTTATATGAAACAAAGCAGCTATACCCTTCACTGATCAGAGATTTTGTTTTGGATGAATATAAATAATTCCATATATCCGAATCTTCAACCTCAAAGATTTTCATCTTACGTATCAGAAAGTCATAAATTTGCATATATTTGAACCTAATTTCCTCTGTCAAATTATATAAATTTTTAAGTGCAACAAAATCTGGAAAGCCCTGAACACCGTAGAGATCCCCTAATGTAACGATTCCAAAAACAGACCATAATTTTGCTTGACCATCATTAAAAATCCCGGGAAAACCCGGGTTTCCCCAGAGCGCTAATTTAGGGTGAAAAAGAGAGGTTTTACAGAAAGACAAAATATTAAACCATATTTTCGCAATATCCCTTGCAGTCTTGAATTTGACCCTTTTCAAATAGTTGGGGTCGTTCAATCTTAGCAGAAACATTCTGGCGTCTGATTTTAACAAAATAGTATGATAGAAAAGTTGCATTTCTGGATTAAGCAAAGAACGCAAACGATCAATAAAAGTAGCCCAAAAGTATAATTTAAAGTCTGGAAAATTGAGACCTCCTGTGTCTAAAGAACCTTTAAGTAGCATTAGAGATCTGCGTGCTTTCCTATAACCCCAGATGAAACTGCTGAACATTCCATCAAGCTTCTTAAAAAAAGAATTATTTAGAGCCAGCGGTATCGATCGAAAAAGATAGAGAAACTTCGGTAGTACTTTTATTTTTATCAGGTTAATTCTGCCTATAATGTTTAAGGGTAGTTTGTGCCATTTTTTAAGTAACAGAGCTGTTGATTTCACTAAAACAGCATAATTTATTGTAATGATATCACTGATTTTGGTGGAAATTTTAACCCCTAAGTAGTTGGCGGCTTTACAGATTCCAGAAACTGAGGCCGGGAGTTTATAATTGGCCACTATTTGTGTTTTATTTATGTTAAGCTTGTAGCCTAAGACAATGCTAAATCTATCAGCCTCAATAGTTATACCCGCCAGGGCTTCTATGACATTAGTAGAATATATAGCTATATCATCCGCATAAGCGGTAATTTTCAAAGTATGTGGTCCAGATCTAAATGGGATTATTCGAGCCTGAGACTGAAGAGCAGATAGAAAAGGTTCCATTGACAGGGCAGACAGTAGGGGTGACAACGGGCACCCCTGCCTGGTGCCCCTGAGAGATAGAAAAAGTGGATGAAGACAGGCCAGCATAACTAATACTAGCAGTAGGTCTATCATATAAGGCTCTTATACACCTAACTAATTGACCCTTAAATCCTATAAAGGACATTACCGACCAGAGATAGTCCCACCCCACTCGGTCAAAAGCTTTTTCAGCATCTAATAAAATCAAGCCGAGTGGGATGGACTCTATCTCAGCCATGTCAAAAAACGGTAATAGCTGTATTAATGTGGGTCGTTGTGTCTCTACCCAATACGAATCCGTGCTGTTGTGGATAAACAATCTTGGGGATAAACGGAGCCAGTCTACTTGCCAAGATCTTAGCGAAAACCTTGGCATCAGTGTTAATAAGTGAGATGGGTCTATAGGACCCACACTCATCTGCTGGTTTACCCTTTTTTCAAAAAAATAACTTTTTTGCTATATTCCCTGATTTGGGGGCCTGCCTGTAGCCCCAATAGATTCAACTACCTGGGAAAAGAGAGGAATTAGTTCCTCGATGCATATTTTATACAGTTCAATTGGAAGAGTGTCTTCCCCCGCTGCTTTGCCACATGGTAAAGATAATATAGCTTCTCTAATCTCGAGCAGAGTAATCTCTTCAGATAATTGCTCCAATCTTGAGTGTTATATTTATCCTTAATGTTATTATACAAATAATCTGAGATATCCAGTGAACTAGGTTTATTCTCAGGAGTGTATAAGGTTTTATAAAATTCAACTCGCTGGCTGATTAAATTTAACATTGTTAGGGCATCTAATGCTCTTTATTAGGGTCTGAGCTCTGTCATCCGCCACTTTACAGGACAGTATTTTCCCAATTTTATCTCCCCTTCATATTGAGAGATATTTAATTTGTGTAATTTGGCACTGCTTTTTTCAACAAATATTGTTTTAAAGTTTGACCTATAAGTTCCAAGTGTCAATCCCAGTTCTACCACATTGGGAGAGCCAGTTCGTACAGCATCAGCCAAAAGTAGTTCTTGAGCTAAAATGTTAGAGATCAATTTAGCATTAATATTTCGTCGCTCCGAATTCTGTTTGAAAATATATTGCTGGGTGAATCCCCTAATACTAGCCTTCAGAGCGTCCCAAACAATTATATAAGATGCAGAATGGAGATTAATCTCAATAAATTCCATAAGGTGTGATTTAAGCTGTAAAATATAATCTGTGTCAGAGAATAGATAGCGGGGCAAGAGAAACTTCTTGGGGCCGTTTGAACTTGGGGAGGAAATATCAATAGGATTGGGTCTTGGTCCGAGGAGATCCGAGGGCCGATCTCCATAGAGCTAGATTGTATTATATTATCCGTGGCCCAAGCCATATCAATGCGGGAATAAAGTTTGTGGGGCGCCAAATAATACGTATAGCCGGGTATGTTTGGATAAAGAGTACGCCATACATCTTTAACATTGTGTATCCGACTAATATCAAGTATTGCAGCGTGGACTTTATGCATACGCTGAGAGGCGCCCTGCCTAGTAGTGTCCAGTTGATGGTTCATAATACAATTAAAATACCCCATAATAATAAGTTCCCCTTCCCACCCCAAAAGCTCTGCGTTCAATTGATCGAAGACAGAATCATCATCAAAATTTGATCCATAAATGACACAGAGCGAATATTTACTGTTCCCTATAGATATTTGTGCGATGGCCCACTGACCATTTTTATCTGTAGCAGTTTTATGTGTTTCTATTCTAAATCGTTTATCCTTAAGGATAGCAACTCCTTTGATTAATGTTTGTTGAGTAGAACAAACTATAGTATCATAACCCAGATGACTTAATAACTTCCTGTCTTTGTAAGCAATGTGAGTCTCTGATAAAAAGACTAACTGAGGATCATAAAGTCTAAGTTCTTCAGAAACTAATCGTCTTTTGTTCTTGCTATTAAGACCCAGACATTCCAGGCTAGACATTTTAATTTATACATTTAGGCACATAGATTAAACCAATTCTACCATTCTGCACAAAAAAAAGACCCAAAACATCTCCTTCCCTTCATCTTGATCCATTAACCACAATGCCCCACTCATGCTGTTACTTTTATCATTTATATCCCCCACACCTACCCAGCTTCGGAGAAACTACACCCACCCCCGCCCCCCTCTCCCTCGCCCCCAAGCGAAGGAAAACCCCCCCTGCAACTGCTGCTGCTGGAGAGGCAGCTCTGAGAAGAGCAGCCCAAGAACCACCTAACCACCCTGCTTCTTTCCTAGAAAGAAAAGAAGAAAAAGAAGAGAGAAGTGAGAGAGGAAAGAATAAAAATAAAAATAAGACAAGCCGGAAATAGATAATAAAGGCAGAAGCACAAAGAAGAAAAAGAAGAACAAAACCTGACCTGGCTCCTCAAAATTAGGGGCATAACCCCTAACTGAATTTAGAAAGCGCACTTTCGGCTTCCTTCTGTCAGAAAAAAAATAGGTATGACCTCCTTGGATAATTTTAAGGTGGGCTGGTTCATGTAAGAACACTTGCGCTCCAATGGATTTAAAGGGATCAATAAATTTCTTTAGCTTCCATCTCCTGTCCATAGTAGCTTTGCTCAAATCAGAGCGTACAAATAAAGACAAATTCTCAAAAACGACAGGAGAATTGGGATGTGCTTTCAAAGAAACAGCCTGTATTAAAAGAAAATTACCAAAACAAAGTAGGAAAGGTCTAAGAAATTTACCCTCCTTGTTTCTCTGAACTAAAGGGAGATGGTGGGCTCTTTGAACCTGGGAATCCTAGTTCCAGTCAGCCAGGTCGGGGAAAGCTTTCTGTAATAACTTGACTATAAACGCCCTAGCGTCTGATCCTTCTGAACCCTCAGGAATGCCAAAGAGTCTTAGATTGGATCGCCTTTGGCGATTCTCTAAATCTTCCACCTTAAGTTGCAGGGCAATTATCTGTTCCTCATGCTGAGTCAAAGAGGATTCCATCCGGAGAGATCCCTCTTCAACGTTAACCACCCTTTGTTGGAGGTCCTCAATATCCTGAGAGATTCCTCCTAGTTTGGAAGCCATCTCTGATCGTGAATTTTGTAGCTTAGTGTTGTCCTCTCGAAGTTGCAGAAAGTGCCCTTGCGCTTCATCTCTATGATTAGTTTGCAAGATAATATCTAAAGGGGAAGAGATAGAATTTTGCTCTCCGAGGATGTCAAGTTGAGGTGGAGTCGGGCGGATTGATGTTGTTAAATCCGAGCTCAACAATACCGATGGACCAGCTGACTGACCAGATAAATCTGAAGGAGTAACGGAAGCTGTAATAGTTATTGGGGTTGGGTCTAGAGGTACTGCTGGCAGCTTCGGGGGAGCCAGGTTGAAGCCATCGGATGGAAGCACTGGATCAACCCCCAAGGCTGGTGGGAACAAGCTAGGACCGGAGCAACGTTTTTCAGTTTCAGATATTGGTGGACTAGTACCTGATAGCCTTAAGGTCATGTTCTTAACAAGCCCTTTAGCCTGTTTCCATTTCCTCATAGAGCTTTTATCAGTGAAGAGAGTCTTTTTAGGGGCGGGAGCAGTGATGTTAACCGGCAAGCCCTCCGCTATACCCACTTTCCCTTTCTTGCTCTTTGTCTTCATTTTGACTCTCAGTTTTGCTTTATCCTTTCGGCTAACCTGAAGTTTTGATACATCCAGAGGAGTACCAGTAGCAGAGTTGCCCATTTCTCCTTCCTCAGCCTCATCCGTCTCTTCGTATTCCTCATTCGAGCAGTCCCTTTCTAGTTCTTCAATCCCCCCGTCGATGGGAATAGGAGCACTTACACCATCCCCAATCATCATGTTCTCCAGACACCCATGTTCACGAGCCAGTACCTCTGCATCCTTATCCACAATAAGACTCCTCACATCCGGATATTCCGAGGTCGGACCTTTAGATACAGCAGCCATACTTGCGACACGGATTACAGAATCAGTGGTACCGTCATTACCGCTAATCCCGTTATTATTAACCAAGATATCAGCATTATCATCAACTTCATCAACTTCAGTAGGGTTAACATTGTTCCCAAAAAGCAGTTTTGGATTGATCCCAGTGCTGTCCACCCCGCCCCTTTTACTGTCAGTCTTCAGAGTATTAAGTGAAGCAGAATCAGTTATATCCGGTATGATAAAAGTAGAGGGGCGAAGAACTTGCCTGTTTACTGCTGGGTCACGGGAAACGAGAGAAGACAAAGCTGGTTCAGCCCGGGTGGAAGAACTGCAACGCTCAGGACCGCCAGGTGAATGGTTCAATTTTTTGCTTTCGAGCCTGGTATTATAGCGCTAGTATCTCGGTCCATCTCCCCATTCTCTCTGGCAGTAAAGTAATCAGGTGAGGTGGGTCGGTGGAGCTTGAGCAGGCTGCTGCTCTACGGCGTCCTCACTCCGCCATCTTGGACACCCCATGGTCATCATTCATCCAGAAGTACAGACATCCAGAAATTTCTATGATTTCATGGTGACCTGAGTATCAAAATTAGTATCCACCATTGAAAGGGCACATTGTTGTGGAAAAACGCATTTCTGTGAGTGAAACCAGAATCCATCGGTTAACACTTGGACTTTACAACTTGTACATTTGACATTTTTTCTCTTTGTATCTCTTCCTTGTGTGACTTTACAACTTGTACATTTACAATTATTTTCTGTTTGTATCTTTTATGTAACTCATGTAATCCTAAGCCCCTATGTATCGCAACGGGTTCATATGTAAAGCGCTCCGACAACTTCGAAAATGTTTGTGCTATTTAAAATCGCATTAAATAAAATAACAATAAAATAACATTGTACCCCCAGATTTCCAGAAATCAGACCAGGAGAAGCAACTAAGAGCCTCAGTTATGAAAAGTGACGCATCGCTGCGTGAAACAGCGATGCGTCACTTTTCATTGCGCCCTCCTTGCGACATGCTGAATGCATCATATTTATAATATGACGCATCATGTCACAAGAAGTTATAGATACGTCAGTATTTCTGACGTATCTGTATGGCGCAAAAGTGGCGCATTCCTGGAGTGTGTCACAAAAGTGACGCAACTCCGGCAATGTGTCTTTTCACATGGGGCAAGCCCCATGTGAAAGGGCCTGCACCAGTCTTACGCCTGCTGTGAGGCAGACATAAGATATTGATGCATTTGTGTCCTAGAAGTGGTGCAGTGAAATCTCACTTCTACGACCCTTTCTTGCGCCGGGACGCCCCCATGCATACATTAAACCTGCCGCAGGTATAATGTGGCGCAGGGGTTTACAAAGTGACGCATCTACCTAGATGCAACACTTTGTAAATCTGGTGCAACAAGGCACATTTTTTATGCTGCTGGTACATCACAAAAAGTGACGCACCGGCGGCATAAAAGTGATGCACGGACTCATAAATGAGGCCCTAAATGTTTAGTCACTTGCCAATCAACAGGCTCATATAGCCACACTCGTAATGGACTGTTGCTTTAAGCAGGACGGTAAAGATCACCCAAGAAATGTGATTTAAGTTAAGACTCAGAACAGATTCACTATATATATATATATATATATATATATGAAACGAACAAACTATGTATTCATTTATTAATAAAGCCATCAATAGACTACCATATATAACAATTCTCCGTTAAGTTAAATCCCTTCTATATGTTCAATTTAATTAACTTTTTGGAAACTAAATCCATGCATTTAATAGTTTTACACTGGACATATGGGAGGCCGCAAATCAGGTTGAAGTTTACAGCTGGCTTGATAGTTCTAATGCTGCTGAAATGTAAATTGCTAAACCACTTGATGGGAGGCCAAATCGGAACTTTTCATCTCCTATGATAGAAAGTGAAGCTGCTTGTAGGCTATAAATATCCCAATTTTTAAAAGATTCTAGAAAATCTGCATTATCGCTTTTCAGATACTAAACAGAAATGTCCATGAAAGTAGTTTCTCCCAAACCTAGGGTTATCTTGGGAGCCAGATGCTTGTTTAATTTTCTCTCCCTGCAATGCCCTACCAAATATGCATAAGTACAGTTGCTACAGAGGGCAAATCCAGTTTTGCCTGATTTGACATACATGCTAATTTGGTAGTGGTAGAATTGAAATTTGGGCAGACTGTGGGGCACATTTACAAGGAAATGCAAGAGCACGGCACTGCATCAAATTTCTCAGTACCGTGCTCCGCCATTTCCAAAATGCAGGGATGCCCTGTATATACAACAATAGGGCATACCCCTGTGTTTATGTGCAGGAAGGTGTCCCTCAATCAATAATGGTGATTTGCCACTTCTATGTGTGATGCGTTCTCCAACACACACTGAAGTAGCAAACCATCAGAATTTAATGATTGTTTATGTGCAGGAAGGAACACCTTCCTGCACATAAACAATCATTAATGGCATTTACCTCTTTCTATTTGTGCTTCAGACCGCAGCACACATAGAAAATGCAAAAAAGAGGAGAAATAATGGCATTTCTCCTTGTTTCTCCATTCTAAGAGTTGTTATTGCATGGCGTTTGTTTTTGGCACTGCCTCTGATTTACAGATCCTTGTAAATCTGGGGAAGCGTCAAAAAGTAATGGGTGTTGTGTTGGAATGCCTGCATGAAAGGGTACCACATTTACAAAGCGGAGTTAAAATGGCTTAACACCACTTTGTAAATATGGTGCAGAGCATTGTGCCACCAGAATGTCGGTAAAAGTGACATTCCGGTGGTGCAATCCCCTTGTAAAAATGCCCCTGTGTGTCTTCTGGTTCCCTGCTTAAGTGGTTGTGATGACTTTAATACTCTATGGGCATTCCATATTACAATAAGGGATCGCGATGACCAGGACTGGACAAATCTTCAAGAAAACTGAGTTCTGGAGGGAGTATCAAATGCATGCAGAAAAAAGGTACAGTCTTTCAGTGGAAGCAGTGTGGCTGCCCACTGAATTACTGTCACCAGGAAGCATCAGGAGATGACTCAGACAAGATGAAGCAAGAGAATTGATTTAGAATCCATTCTTTTTACTTGAAGGAGTACAATGGGCTTACAAGAATAAAGCAAGTCATGGTTTGATAAAAGGTGTAGAAAGAAATTGATCACAGGTACAGTAGTTTTGACTCAAGATAATGAAAGGGATGTTTATGCATTTGGTCCATTGGGTCTAGCCTAACCAACTAAGGAAAAAAATCCAGTGTGAAAGAATCCAGTGGTGGCTCGCAGAAATAAGATGGAAAGGAGAACTGGTTTCTCTATGAAGGCCTACTGTGAGTTTGTAAGAATAAATTATGTTTTAGACAAAGGTGTATAAGGAGTTGATTACCAGTTCAGTATGTTTGACCAAAGATGCTGGCAGGCATATTAATGTTAAAATACAGTTCTGCATCACCCATGAGGGTAGAATTAGTGGGCATTACAATCTAATTTTGGTTTTGTGGTATGAGAACTGGCACCTTTGGCATGGTTTCCCCTGTCTTATTGTCTCTACCTCTTGTATTTCTTTATACTATGCTGGTTTATGTACTCTGTATTTACAACTGCTTATCAGTTTTGAAAGTGCAAGTGCTCCCTGTGTAAGTTGTGATTCTGATTGGTTCTCCATGATTGGCATGTTTAATTTACTGGTTCGTCCCTAGCAAAGAGCACTTTATGTGCCCAGGATCAAATGCTACCAGTGAGCTTCTAGCAATGGTTGTGCTACTGGCAGGAGCAGCCCTGTAAACTTGCCTCAGGCCTGCCATTGCTTTGGCAGTGAGCGCAGTTTTAAACTGCCATGTCTACCTGGCAAGTGTATCCAATTGCCAGGCCCTTACCTTCCCTCTTACTAAATGCAAGGCACCCCTAAGGTATGCTCAAGGTACACCCATGGGCAGGGTGCAGTGTGCAGTGTATGTGAAAGGAAGAACATATACCGCTGTGTTTTACATGTCCTGATAGTGAAATACTGCCAATTTCATTTTTCAGTATTGCAGAACTAGTGCTCTTATAGGCTATCATTGGATCTGCCTTGTAACATTTTACAAGTGTAACTTTTAATTAAGTACGGCAAGAGATTTGAAGTTTGAGCTCTCTGAACTCAGAATTTAAAAACAGTTAGTAAAGGTGACTTATAAATTATGTGTTTGACAATGCCACTTTAGAAAGTGGAAATTGTCTTGTTTCACTATTCTGTGCCTTAGACTGACTAGGGCCTGTATGTTCATTCACTCTAGACAGTCACACAAAGGGAGTTGAGATGTGCCCCGCATGTCCTGATGGCCCATCACCAAGCTGAGCAACAGTGGTGGGAGGAATTGTTACACACACACACACCTGGATTTTGTGCTTACCTCTCACAATGCTGTCCCTACCCCCATGGAACATATCTGGAGCCAAGGACAGGAAGAACAAGAACTTGTGCACAACAAAGACAATCCTTTGAAGAATGCCTGCTTCAAAGGCCAAAAAGGGTATAAGTATTGGACCATAAACCCCAGATTTTTAGTACACTCCTAGATCAAGAGGAGACTCTGCTAAGAAGAAGAGCTGAAGAGATGTGCCCCTTTGATGTGTGTTGCTTTGCTGGGTTAACCTACAGTTGTTGCTTCTATCTTGGAGAGGAAAAAGACTAGACTTTGCTGTGTATCCTGCTTGAGAAGTGTCTCCAATGGCATGCGTGTGCGTGCCTCCTATTAAAAAGCTACTGGGCCATCAAAGAACACCTTGCAGTATCCCTGAACTCCACTGCTGGGAGTTCTGACCTGCCAAGTGATGCCAATTCCAGGTCTGGGTCCTTGGAAGTGGTTCCTGCTGTAAAAAGCTGCAAAAGACTAAAAAATCAATGCATTTCCCTTCCAACACCTGTTTTTCCAACCAGCACCGCCGTGCGTGAAACGTTTAGATGCACCGTAACCTGTGTGGCTGAAGAACTCAATGCAGCATTTGCCTGTGACCTAAGAAACCACTGCAGCCCAAGTTCAGTGGACCATGTCTCAGAAGTTCAAGACTCCTGCACTGACTCCAATGCATGCCTTGCTGTGCGGCTGAAAGAATTGAGGCATTGTGGGACTGCAATTGAATAAATCAATGCAGCACCTGTTTGGCACCACTGTATCGGCCCCCAGCGAGTCCAGATTTCCACGCATCGCACCTGTGCAACAAGTTTTCTAGTGCATCACTTGCAGACCAGAACTGTCTTGGATTTTGATGCATCGCTTCCCTTTACAGTGCAGATTCGACAAAACACTTCTCCTGCGTGCGGCAGAACTGACAAATCACCTCCCTGGGGACTCAGGAATTGACACATTGCTGTGTTTTCGAGTGCTTCCCTCATCTGCTGCTGTTTTCCTTTATGGATTTGACACATCTTGGGTACTTTGTGTAAGACATGCATCCATACAGTTCTATGGAAAGAATTAAACATTTAAAAAGTCATATTTTGAGTTCTGCATGTTGGATTTTTGTTGTTTTGGTCTTTTCTGGTTAAGATAAAGATAGTTTATTTTTCTAAACTGGTGTGGTGTCCATTTGTTGTGTTTTAACTTTGTTACTGTGTTTGTTATGAACAAATACTTTAAACATTACTTCTGAGATAGGCCTGACTGCTCATGCCATTCTACAAAGGGGATGAGCTGGGGTATTTTGGGTGTGTAACTCCTTTATCGTGATGAGATAGAGGGGTCCCTACTTGGACTGGATGCAAACCACTGCCAACTAGAAGCTACAGTTTCTAACATGGTTGGTCAGAGGTGAGGATAGAACATGTGTTTGTACTTTGACATACAGTGATTGGTTTATACTGCTACTGCGTGCAGACCATTATGCGACCACATCATGCATTTTTATTTTTCCTGTTGTGTTATAATCGTTGGAGTACCCATGAACCATGTCTCAGCATGGTGAGCCAGCAAATGAGGTTGCAGATTTGGTGTTTGAGATTGAGAGGTAGAAATCCTACACAGTGCCTCAACTTAAACAGTTCTGGAAGATTTTGAATGCACAATTAGTCACTCCACTAGGAAGGGGGAGCTGCAAAACGTACTGAGGGCCTGGTGGGCAGCAAAATAAGACAGGGAGGCTGAGGATGAGAATGTGCATCAGGAGATACAGAGCCAGCAAGGGGAGTTTTGGAGCTCTGGAACTGCATGTAGGAGCATCTTTCAGGGATGGCAGCATTGTGTCATCCAGGGGTCTCTCCCCTGAGGAGGTCTAGGACAGGTGACAGGACACAGCACAGAGCATGAGAGAGAGCTTGAGAAGCTTGGGATGGAAAACAAAAGGTTGGAGAGCAAAATTTTTGAAATGGAGCACAGGGGAAGAAGAAAACCCTTGTTCTGAGGGAAAATAAATTGCTTTTAGCTATTGAATTAATTTTGAAGGAGCTGGACCTCAAGGCCAAGGAGGCAGAGTCCAGTGTAAATGGTGGCAACATGCAGCCAATGCCATCTGGGTGGAAAATGCACTTTCCTAAGGACCTGCTAAAGATTACAAGAGGGGGAATGACATGCATACTTGTTTTTTGGCATGTGAGCCACACTCCACAGGTCCCTGACACACAGTGGGGTGGAGGGGGGCTGTGGAAGCACTTTGAGACAGAGGTGAGGGACACTTTGACAGCCCTAGAGCCAACTACAGGTCTCACCTACACTATCATGAAGGATGCCTTGATCACCCAGTATGGTATCACCTGAGAACAGTATAAGGAAAAGGTTAGATATTTTAAGAAAACCGATTCTCATACTTGGTTGGAATATACTGATAATTTTTGCAGAGCACTGGATGGGTGGATAAAGGGCAGCCAGGTAACTGATTATGAGGGGCTGTATAATTTGATTGCGTAAGAGCAATTGTTTAGTCTTCGTTTTCCAGAGCTGCGCTAGCATCTGATTGACAGTAAGTTGATGGACCCTAGAAAGCTAGCTCAGGAGGCGGATCACTGGATGAGTACTAGGTTCCACAAAGGGGTATGTGGGAGACTTTGTCAAAGGTGGGCAAGGTCCCCAGCAGAAGAGTGGGGAGGATACGGGTAAACAAAAGGAGTTCTCTGAAGGACCCCAATCTATTTCGCAGGGCAAGGATTCCCATCTCCCAGGTGAGAAGAAACCTTGGATCTCTACAGGGAAGCCTGCAGTGAGGGGTCCCAGCATGTGCCATGCATGAGGTCAGGAGGGTAATATGAGGGGGGACCCCAAGTGTCTCAAGTGGACAACCTACAAGGGAGTTTCTAAAGCACACATAATTTAAGCATTTAATATACAAATAATGATGACAAGCTTTATGCAGTTGCTTATATGAAATTATTTTACAAAATCAATTAAACTCATTTATTCATGAACTAATCTGTAATAACGAGATCTTACACATGTGTAAATGTTTTTAAAGAATTAAGTTTATCATGAAAAACCTTACAAAGGGTACACAAAAACTAATAAAAATGTATAAATGAAACTGCACACAGCAACTGAGGTTTCCAGATATTTCAATATTACAAACACCTCTTAGTCACTGGTGTGAACACTTCTTCACAAAGATATACCAGGAAAACGTGACTGGTTTCACAGACAACACATTATTGAAAACAACACGTCAACGAAAAAGTAGGTGCAATAGTCTCAGTCTTTATGGTAGACATCCCACAGACCATCTTCAGGTCATAAAATTCAAGTGTTAACTGACCTCTATATAAATGGAACAATCCACAAATTACAAAAATAATCTCAAAGAGAAAGAAATTCACCCGTGCAGAGTGGAAAGAGTGACTTATCAAGTTCCAGATTTATCCAAGTGAACACAAAGACAGAAAGAGAAAAGTATGTGCTCAACAGAATAACTAGTCATTTTACTGCAGTAACCCGAAAGTTAGCGCTCCAAACAGGAGGACTATTTAAATGTAACTTACTTAACAGTGTGTATGAACTGATTCAAGTCGCAGTCAAGTCCATCAAGACTTTGATTCAAAATTAAGAAGGGGCTATCAAATGGAAGCCACTGTATTGACAATGAAAGCTGAAATACAGATGCAGAAAGAACTCACAAGTAGTTCTCGATAAGGCCTGCCTATAGTAATCATACTTGACTTTATATTTCACTTATCCAGATGATAGGATCTCATGTCAGTGACGTCACATTTCTAGAATTACTTAGCTTAGTATAAGTCCAGCTGCTGTTAAAACCACATAGTCTGTTCCCAGAACCAGCCTGTGTCTGGAAGAAACACAAGCAAACTCAGTTAAATTAAGATACACAAGTGCCATGAAAGCAAATTTAAACCTGAAGCACAGACGTGTGCTTAGGCGAAGTGCTTACCTAGAAACTGGATGGGCCAGGCATCAACGAACGTACCACTGTGTTAACAGTCGGCGTCTGCGATGCGTGCTGCACCTCTTCCTCATTTTAAGCGAGTTCCGGTTTAGACAAGTAACTGACATAGAAAGGAGACTGCCTTTCCCGTGGGGTTCTCATATTGTAAACCTGGCGTCCAATGTGCACCACCAAGTAGTTGCAGTGGACAACTCTCAGCACCCGTGCAAGTTGGCACATGCTCCCTTTGAGTGGTGGGGGTCTCAGGTTCCTTAAGAGTAGCTGTGAGCCTGGAGGATTCCCAGTGGGGTTAGATGGAACACCAGTCACACTTAGATATGGTGGGGTTGCCTGAGTGGGTATGCATGACAACTTGGTTTCTGGTAGCCGGTAAGGGTGAACAGAAGGACCTGTAGCCTGAAAGAGTTGCCCAGGACCCTGCCAGGAAGATGAGGTGCAGGAGGCGTGGGAAACCCACTCAGAAGTTCCCTTAGTCCGGGAGGAGGCTGACATAGAGGGGAATGCCCCAGAACCTGCAGGGGAGCAGGTGACCGAGACTTGCCTGGGTTGTCCAATTGGCAGCAAGGAGGTCCCAACAGGGAGGCCTTCTGCAGGGAGCTGAAAGAATGCCCTACCTTTGAGGGTCTGTGGCTGATGGATGGCTACTGATACCAGGTATGCCAGTAACTTTAAGCTTGGGGGAAATATAGCAAATTAATAATTTGACTTGCACTATGCTTTAAGAAATGAGGATATTCTATGGTAATCAGTAAATCATCGGGCAATTATTAAATCCCCCCCCACCCCTCCACACCCATTTTCTCTGGGGTGTTTTGGCGTTAGTCTCTGGATGTAAGTAAAGACAGATCTGTATTGTTCTTCATTTGTACTGAGGACCTAGAAAGAACATTCTTGGCAAGGAATCTCTTCTGAATTGCAAGTTCTATCTTACAAAAGATAGACTAACACAATATTTTAAAATGTACAACAAAGTTGTTTTTTTCAGTTTGGTACTTAATGAGCTCTGCTTGAATGTATAATCTGTCCCAAGAATGCGATGACAAAACGATGCATAAAATATGCTAAATAGTGCAAATGTCTTCTGCTGTCACATAAGCAGTAAGACATACATACACGGTCATTAAAGATCATTTATAAAGAAGCCTCACCTGTAGAACTAAGCATGGAGTGCAGAGTCAGTATTGTAGAAGACTCCCCTATGGGGCATTCCCATAGCTTTGAGATTGACATCAACGAAAGTTACAGAAAACAGCACTCATGTAAGAGTGTTTTACAATTTTGCATGCGATTCTATGGGTGAACATTTTTGATGTAAAAAGCACACATACACTTGCCTTGCTTAAGGCCCCATCACAAGCAAGCGCCAATATGTTATTGTCATTCTCTCTAATGTGCCTGTGTCACAGACTCTTCCATGGTCACCATGGATCCAGAAGTAAAGTTCCTATGATGTGATAGTGGCCTGATGTGTCACAATTAGTATCCACAATTGAAAGGAAGAACACTTAAGGCACACTGTTCTGGAAAAACACATCTCTGTGAGTGAAACCAGCATCCATCGGGTAACACTTGGAGGGGCAAAGGTTGCAGTCATTACCTCTGACAATATACACCCCAAATTTCAAGAAATCGGCCCAGGATAAGCAACCAAATGTTGAGTCACTTGCTAATCATAAAGCTGATATTTGAAGAGAGATGGAAATGTCTGTGGCCACACTGGTAATTGTATGTTGCTTTACGCAGGACGTTGAAGATCACCCAAGGATGGTGATTTAAGACTCAGAACAGATTCACTATGTATATGAAACTAACAAACTATGCATTAATTTATTAATAAAGCCTTCAATACACAACCATATATAACGTTTCTCCCCTACTATATGTTGAATTTAATTAACTTGCTGTAACCTGAAGCCATGCATTTCATAGTTTTACACAGAACACCTGGGATGCCGCAAACCAGGTCAACGTTTTCAGCTTGCTTAATAGTTTTTTTTTTTTATATTTGTATTCAGTTTTTTCACAAGTTACACACAACCCCCCTACCCCCTTGAGACCAGGAACCAAAATCTGTTACAATCATAGGTATAAGATATGTTATCATATGTTTTGTCACAGTACTACAAAAGAAACAGAAAAAATAGAAATATAACACAGTCATAGGTATAAGATATGTTATCATATGTTTTGTCACAGTACTACAAAAGAGACATAAAAAATAGAAATATGACACAGGATAATGCTAAGTCCTATCAGTGATTTTGAATCTAGTTTAAGAGAGGCTCTCAGATTTTCATACCCCTTCTTCGTGTATTACATCCTTTGTTTTTATAGATAGCTACCTCGAGGCTACATGTCGCAAGTAATCTAGCCCTCCATTGCAAGAATGACGGTGGGATGGGATCCAACCATGACGACGCTATACACAGTTGAAAAACGGCCATTGCCACAAAAATCAGCCCATGTATATGTTTTGGTTGAACACCGCCAGTTACACCCAACATAACCTCTTCAGTTGTAATATTCACCCTGTTCTGGGATATGTCAGATAGAAAACCAGAGATTTCGCTAACAGATTTACTAGTGCACTGCATGAGGCAAACATATGGCCAATATCAGCCTCAGGTAGTGCACAGTGTAGGCATTTAGTTCCTTTCCCCATCCCCCATTTTGCTATTTTATATGGGATGTAGTATAGTGGGAAAAAGGTTTTATAGAATTGTGCCTGTAGTTTGATAGACATCAAACAAGTGCGCGACAACTCATACGCATATGGGGGAGTATGGGGGGATACCCCTAGTTTGGTCTGCCACTCTACCGCTTGTTTATCCATGTCATCTGGAAGTGAAGCAGTCAGTACTTCATATATTTCCCCGATTTTAGGGGTAGATTCTTTACAAAGATTTTCTACAGCTTGGCAAATTTGAAATTTGATACGGCCTCCTCCTTTCTTTAATAAAAAATCTCTCAACTGTAAGAATTTAAAAAAGTCCCTGTGAGTGATATCATACTCGGTACGCAGCTCGTCAAACATCTTAAGTCCGTTTGCCGTAAAAAAAAGCTCCCAGGCTGTCGCATCCCTGCCTCAATCCATCTCTCCATACAGGTGTCGTGAAAAATCCCTGGTAGGTCCGTATTTTTACTCACGGGGTATAATAAGAGTACCGCCCCAGTCCCAGTAATTTCCTGACATTCCCCCAAACCTTAGCTACGCTGGATATAGTCTTAAGTTTGACTTTCTTAAAGTAGCTATCGTTAACATAATGCCAAAAGGACCCTTCACAGCTCTCCCCTAGAATGAGTTCCATGCGGAGTGGGTATATTTCTACCGTTCGGCTCTTTAGATATAAGTGTCACGCAATATCTTAATACAGTGGCCCAATAATATAGCTTATAGTGGGGCATTGCCAATCCTCCTCTTTCCTTTGGTAGTGTAATCCATCTGAGGGCCCTACAAGTTCTCTTATACCCCCAGATGAACCTGGAGAACATGGAGGCTATAGCTTTAAATAGTTGGGGAGAAAATTCTAAGCATATTGCCTGAAAAAATATAAAAATCTCGGAAAGAAAACCATTTTAACTACGTTACCTCTACCACTTATAGTTACATGTAGATTATTCAATCTAACCAGTTCTCTTTTTGTACGGTGGATAAGTGGTTCCACATTGTCACTAACTATGTTCTCTATTCTAGCATTTATACTGACCCAAGGTATATGGCCTTATCTGTTATTCTAGAGTCACTCATCTTAATTTTATCATTAAGAACAATCTGTGTTTTGCTGGAGTTTAGCTTATACCCGGAGACGGTACCGAATGTTTGGGCTTCTTTTTCAATCAAACTTATAGCATTGATGGGATCACAAGTAACAATAACTATGTCGTCAGCATTCGTTAGAGTTTTTGTGTCATGGTTGCGAACCCGAATAGGGGGAATTAGTACATTATTTTCTAGCTTTCGTACAAATGTATCAATATAAATTGAAAATAGAAGCGGTGAACAGGGGCATCCCTGTCTTGTCCCCCTGGTAATGGCAAATCTTTCAGACAGAACCCCATTAATCAATACACTGGCACCTGGATTAACTTACAACTCTCGGATTGCTTTTATGAATCTCTCTCTGATGCCACAGTTTGACATGGAGGCCCACAGGAATTTCCAGGAGACCCTATCGAACGCTTTCTCCGCGTCGAGCAGAAAAAGCTCCATAGGGTCCCCTGTTGTCCCCATGTAGTCAAAGAGAGAAATAACTCTTTGTACATGATCAATTGTAGATCTCCCAGGAATAAAACCATGTTGACGCTCGGAGACGATTTTGTGTATAATTGGCGCTAGTCGTGCGGCTAACAGTTTTGAGTATATTTTCGAGTCCCCATTAATCAATGTAATAGGTCGATATGATCCCAATTCCTGTGGATCTTTATTTTTCTTTGGAAAAACCACTATCTTGGCGGATGACCATGACATAGGTGGATTCCCCCCTTGAAAGATATATATAAATAGTTCTAGCATGATAGCCCTGAGTAGGGGTGCAAACTTAACATAGAACTCTGTTGGGATCCCATCCATCCCTGCTGCTTTCCCACTAGCTAGGGTGCTCATAGAGAGTAAAATTTCCTCCCAGTGAAGGGGACTATCTAGTGTGTCCTGATCGACTGTTTCCAATCGATCTGTTGTAATTGGGTCAAGATACGTCTCAGGATCCATCTGCTCACTTTCTGTTTCATGATATAGTTTTTGATAAAATCTCTGAAGTGAAGCTCTTATTTTAGAGGGTTCAGATCTCAAACCAAGTTCTGGGTCCTTAATTTCTTTCACGAGTCCGTACCGCTAACTGGTGTCCCACTTGTTCACTTAATTCATAGGTTTTCCCTCTACGGATAGTAGCTTTGGTTACCGCCTTTTCAATTAATATCTCAGAAATATAATTTTTAGCGATTGCCATGCGACTCAATTCATTATCTGTTACCCTTCCCTCCTGCACCACTTTAATCAGATCTTCCTCAGCTCTGCGCAGGTTCTGTTTCCATCTTTAGTTTCCCCTCTTTCTTGGACCCAAAGGAGAATTGCATTGTTTCACCTCTAACTCCAGCCTTCAGGGTATCCCAGACCATACCAATTGTGACGGAACCTAGATTGTCCGCCAAAAAGGCCGGAATCCAGATTCTCATATGCTGGCAATATTTCTCATTCTTTAGTAATGCTCTTTCAAAAGTCCATGTCCTTGTAATGGATTTATCTCCATCACATGTTAGACTTAATTCTAGTGGATTGTGATCCGAGAGAACTCTTGGTAGTTTTTCAATTATACAAGTAGATTTTAAAGAATTAGAAATAAGCACATGTCAGGAGTGTGGGTGAGAATAATAGGTAAAACCGGGATCCCGAGGGAGTTTTAGTGCCCACCCATCAATCAGCCCATGTAACACACAAAGGTCTTTTAGTGCCTGGAAAAGTTTCTGTTTCCTGCCCTAATATTTGAAATCTGGGCCCGTGGACCAATCTCCTGGTAGATGTATGTTCAAATCCCAGCATACAATCAGAGGTAGGGGCCAGTGTACTAATTCATTAGAGACTTTAGTCAATACATCTGGATCATCACTAACATTGCCATAGATAGTGCACAGCGTCATCTTACTTTCCCCATTATAATAGCAACATTCAGTGATTGCGAATTGTCCGAATTTATCCGCTAATGAACAAGTGAACTGTACCCCCCTTTTGCTAATATGGCGACCCCCCCTAGTTCGAACCCTCTGTGTTGAGGCTGTGATAAGTCGATATCCAAGTCTTTTGAGCAGATATGGTTGTGACCCCTCTATATGCGTCTCCTGAAGACATATGATATTTGCCCCTGTCAGCTAGAGTCCCACAGCTACTTTCTGTCTTTTTTTATATCATTTAGGCCACATATATTGATTGAAATTATTTTTAATTTAGCCATACTGGTATTTGCTTAATCAACAATTGACTTCTGTAGTGTTTTTTAAACCAACGTATTTCCCCGTGACTTCTCTTTCCATATTTATACCATCCTACACCTTTTAAATATACCCAGTAGATACCCAGGACCCTGGTATCCCCCACCCTCCAACCCACTCCCCACCTTTTTTGAGGCTGCCAGGCTCAATCTTGAGCCTGTGTGATAGCGTCTGACCAACCTCACCCACTCTCCACATCCCCTCATCCCCTACATCCGTGAATCATCCCTGAGTCGTCCCTGTCTGACCCTGCAACATTGCAACACCAGCTTCATTCCTCTTAATATGCAAACAACACAAAGAGAAAGGAAAAAAAAAAAAGAATAAACAAAAACTCTGAGCTAAAATGTAAGTTACTGCAATATTAACCCATCTAGTCCAACTTGTCAGCAAACTACATGAGCATTGTCATTATCCGTTTCTCCCTGCAGTCCCTGTTTTCCCAGCAATGATTTCCTTGAGATCCTGCTCCACCTGTATTTCTGAGGTAAAAAACATAGTTTTGCCATGTGATGTCACTTTCAGTTTGGCAGGGTTCTTTAGAAAAGCGGTGGCCCCAACTTTCTGGAAGGGCTTGATCAGCTGCCGCAAGCGCCATCGTCTTTCCACCGTGGCATGTGCAAAATCCGGTTTGGCAAAGAATGACAAGTTTCCCCAATTCCGCTATTTATTTGGCCTTGCAAGATCATATACTGCTTGCCTTAATAAAAAGTTGCCAAAGAAAATCAGGATGACTCTAGAGAAGGATTGGTCTCCACGGGGATGTTTAGGGGGTGAAAACGGGAATCTGTGCACACGCTGAATTTCTTTGTCCCAGTCCCAGTGTGTTAGTTCAGGAAATGAGTTTTTGAAAAGGTTGATGGTAAATGCACGGATATCACTCCCCTCGCTATTCTCTGGGATACCAAGAATCCTCAGATTATTCCGGCGTTGGCGATTTTCTGCCTCTTCCAGCTTCCACATGATGTCAGTCACTGCGCTTCCTTGTGAGGTCACCTGGGTTTTCAAAGTATCCACTGTATTCTCCAGTATTTCCGCCCGATTTTCCACCATGCTCATTCTTTCAGCTATATCCATGCAGGTTTTCCCAATTTTGCTAACCGACCCCTGGAGTTTTTTCGCTGCCACTCGAGCAAGTCAATTCTCTCACTTGACTTTGCTCTGGAATATATTTAGGGATTGTAAAATCATCGTCAGCGTAGGTTCAGATGTCTGTCCTGGATTTTTATTACCGTCCATTTCTTCCTGAGATATGTTATCACCGGTTGTTGCTCCCTGCCCCCCTGTCAGGGCGAGTGGTTGAGTGTCTAAGTAATCCCATCTGAGTTCATGTTCATCCTCGGTATCTATTCTCCGTTTAGTCTTTCGCCCCACTGAGGTCCTCTTTGATTTTCTTAGTTTTCTTTGGCAGCCTTGTTGACTGCCCTAACTCATTGAAGAGTCGTCGCATCCTTCATCACTGCTTCCACTATGTAGGTGCATACCCTCCGAGTGCCCCGACTCTTCATTTAAAGAAAAAAAATTCTCAGTGGGATCTGGGGACATGTAGCCCAGCTCTACATTTTCTACAGCGGTATCCTGAGTACCATCTGTCTGCTGGTCGATAGCCCCCAAGTCATTTATCTCATTTTCCGCGTTCTGCAATGCGCTTCCAATCATATTATCTGCAATTAGAACCGTGGTCTCAGTATTTGATCCACATGACTTCCGGGCTTAATTATTGTCCATATTGTCCATATTGTCCATATTTCCATTGCTTTCTTCTTTGTTTTTAGGCATGTTCTCAGGAACCCCCCTTTGATTTTGCACCGGGTCCCCCACACATATTGAGTCATTATTTAGATCTCTATTTGCTTTACTAGCAAAGAGGCTTGTAATTGCAGTTTGCTTTTTATCTTTTGTGGTAGAGGGGGCTCTGACTGGGTTCGCTGAGGACATCTTAGCATTCTTGTTCCAAACGATTTTTTTCTTACCGGTATTCGAGGTGACATCGCGCTGATCAGTGCTTGTTTTTTCCTCCTTCACCTCCTTTGCCTCCTTTGCCTCTGGCCATGACATCGGAGCTGGTACTGTGGAGTGCGATTTGATCCGTGCTCCACCTCGAGCTGCCATCGCCCTCCTCGTGCATGTTTCCGCGTTGCTGGCGTCCTGCTCAGCGTTACGGTTGCTATGCAACCACGGTCCTTTCTCGTCGGTTTCGCCCCAGCCGGGGATCGCTGTCAGAAGGAGCCGGGCTAGTGCTTCCCAGCGCCGGCTGTACCCTGGACTGCGATGTCGGTGATACCGTGGAGATTCAGAGCCGCCTTAGTCACCAATCGGGCCCGATCGATTTCCCGCCAGTGACACCAGCCGTTCCACCGATTCCAGGTCCCAGGACCAGGGCGCATTTCTTGGGTGACACTCAAGGATCAGAGTGGAGTGTGGAGGTGAGTTACCTGAGGTCTCACTCAGCCGCCATCTTACCTCTCCAGAAGTTGCTTAATAGTTCTAATACGATATGCAACTTTGGAACCTCCTTGGCACTATAAAGCTGCTGAAATATAAATATCTAAATGTTAGATCGGGCCCTTTTTGCATGTTTATCCCAAAACATTTTACCCTTTGCCTCCTGTTTTATAACCCTGTTTTTGTTGGCTACAAGACTCTGGGTACTTTACCACTGCTGATCAGTGCTAAAGTGCATAATGATTGGTTATCCCTGATTGGCATATTTGATTTACTGGTAAGACCCTGGTAAAGTGCACGGAGTCTGCAAGTGCCGGTAAATCAACTGCTATTAGTAGGCCTGCAGCACTGATTTTGCTGCCCACACAAGTAGTCTTTCAAATGTGTCTCAGACCTACTACTAGTGTCATATCGAGGCCATATCGATGTGTAAGTACATCCACTTGCCAGGGCCTGACCTTCCCTTTTCTTACGTGTAAATCACTCCTCAGTCAGGCCGGTGTAGTGTAAGTGGATGGAAGGACTTGTGCTAGTGTATTTTACATGTCCTGAAATGCACGGCCTCCATAAGGGGGGGAGGTGGGAGGGAGGATGCAGCTGGGAGGAGGGAGCGGACGAATGGGCGAGTGGGGGATGGGGCCGCAGGGGACCCAGCAGCGGGAGAAACGGGGGCAGGAGCAGCGAAGGGAACAGAGGAAAAGGGGCACACGGCACAGAATAAAACGGGGAGCAAGGAGGAAGAACAGTAACAAATAAGGCAATACAGTTACAAGAAACGGAATGGGAAGCAGTACAATAACAGCAGTACAAAACATACTTACAGCCTATGACTGGCCACCAGGGATGAGGCCCAGGTGGCAGCCTGCGGGTGGAGGAGGGCCTCAAACTTTACTCAGCAGCAGCAGCGGGGGCTAAGGGCAGGGCACACAGGCAGAGCTGTGCGCAAGGGGAGCGACCTGCCTAGAAGGGTCAAGGGTCAAGAATATTCCCATTGTAATGGAATGGATGAAGGCCCAATTTCCTATCTCTGAAATAGGGTGTGGGGGTGGACTGAGGCCCAGGGTGCCCTAAACCCTGACCCAGAGCCTGGTTGGTTCCATGAGTGAGCACTAGGAGGGGGGACAAGTCTGTACCAGGAGGTTTTCCTTGGAGGGTGATCCCAGGGTGTCAGGTGAGCTGGGAGGCAGCTGTGACAAGCATCCCACCAGTTCTGTCATCTGGTAGCACCACTCCAAGTGGGAGAATGCATGAGTCCAGAGGAAGGGGTGAGGGGTAGGCAGTCCCCAGTGGTAGAACCAGATTGCCAGCTGTGAGGTCAGAGCACACCAGCACTAAACCTGTTAAGGGATACAAACAACTCCTCCACAAACTCCAGACCATCCAGAGTGCTGCAGCCAGACTAATCCTCCATATACCATAGCACAACCACATTACCCAACACCTTTGCGACCGCCACTGGCTCCCCATAAAAAAAGACTTTCAAGCTGATCATGCAACCCTACAAGGCCCTCCACAACATGGACCTCAACGACCACTTCTCCTTCCATGCCCCCAAAGGAACCTCTACTCAGAAAACTTCACCCTAGCCACCATCCCACACTTCTACAGGGCCAGAGTGGGTGGAAGGTCCTTAGCTTACCTTGCATAAAGATCTGGAACGATCTGCCCCTTTACCTCCGGTGAAGCCGAGCAAAGCACCAGTTTAGGAGAGACCTCAAGACCTGGCTCTTTGAATGACTCCCATGGAACTGCTCACAACCACCCTTCAGCGCCTTGAGACTCTAACAAGTGAGTAGTATGCTCTACAAAGCTCTGACTGATTGATTGAATGAGGCCACTTCTGGCCATGGGGGTCCCCATGCACTGTCAGATGGACAAAAGGCTGGAGGCCTGCACAAGGCAGACTCACGCACAACTTTTACTGGGTACTCCGAGCTGCAGTAAGATTGTTTGTAAAGATGGTTCTTTGGATTGGCCTACCTCCATATTTGCATCAACGCCAACTTCTTACAATGCTGTGAACTGCCTTCGCTTTTGGAACATTAATTGTCGGTCCCTCCCCAGACATAAGGACAACATCTTTGCTTTTATAAGTTCTGAGCAACCCGATTCCCTATTTCTCACAGAGACCTGGTTGCATGCCAGCTCCGGTCCCGATGTCACAGCTGCTCTTCCACCTGGTTATGTTATTGTCAGGAAGGATAGAGAAGCAGGAAATGGCGGCGGTGATATGTAAAGTCACCTACTCCTGTAAATTTGAACCTATGCCTTTTTCGGGCTGTGAAGCCGCATTATTTAAACTTGCGGTTACGCCGCAGCTGACTTTGTCTGGCCTTTTGATATACCGGCCTCCTGGAAATCCTGACCCGTGGGTGTCTTCTTTTTCTGTTACAATTGCCCCCTTTTATTAAAAGCCGCCAATTTTACTCTCTTCTTGGCGACCTTAATTTACATTTAGAAGATCCTCAATGTAACGCCAGTAGTGCCTTTCTGTCTGACCTTGAGGCTCTGAATCTGTCCTTATGTAACGCTGGCCCCACCCATGTGGCAGGCCATTTACTTGACCCTATTTTATCTGACCTGCCCTTTGACTGCCGTGTTTCCGCTCTTCCTTTAGAATGGTCTGACCACTTTGCAGTTCAATTTAATTTAGTAATCTTCGATAAGGTTACCGTTCCCCCTGAGGACCTTGGTAGCTTTAGACGTTGGGGCTAGCTGAATATGGAATCCTTTAATACCTTACTATTAACGAATCAGAAGGATTCTACCCTGCCCTTCCCGCAGTTTGATGCTGCTGTGTCAGATTGGCAAACTAATACTGTTAATTCTAGTCTGCCTCTTAACGCTAAATATAAGCTCCCTTATCGCCCTCCGGCCCCGTGGTTCACGGAGATCTTAAAGTTGTTTAATCCAAAAGCAAAACCCTTGAGAGGAGATGGCAAAAATATTATTCGCCAACCTGTAAACCAGACTACAAGAAAGCCCTCAATAATTATCATGCTCTATGTAAGACAACTAGAGCCATCTATGTTTCGAATACCATTGTGCATGCCCAAAACTGTCCTCGCACTTTATTTTCTTTAGTGAAGAAACTGGCAGGCTCGGACACTGCTCCTGTTCCTCCCATACTTGATTTGACTCAATGTAACAGCATCGCCGCCTTTTTCATTGAGAAAGTTGAACTTATTTATAGCACATTAGAAACTACTCCCTCCGCTGGTCAACTCAATCTACGCCCTGACTTCACTTGTAGAGGGGAGCCCAATTCTTTGGCAAAGCTTTGTCTCTGGCTTCCTCTTGATGCGGACTCCTTTCTGGAATGATTAGCCAGTATCAAATGCGGTTCCCCGCGTGACCCGCTACCCATAAATATTTTACGCCAACTCCTCCCTAAATCATTAGAAATCATCAGGGAACTTTTCATTCCAGAGTGGAAACGCGCCATGATTATTCCCCTACTGAAGAAGGCCGGTGCTGAACCTTCTAATTTGTCAAACTTCAGGCCTATTTCTCTGCTTCCAGTCTTCTTGAAGATTCTAGAGAAACATGTAAATAACCAGCTGACACACTTTGTGGAGAGTTTTGGTTGGGTCAGGGTTCAGGGCCAATTTCTCCACTGAGACCACTCTCCTTGGAGTGACGGAATGGTCGCGTCACGGTCTGGACCGAGGGGAGACAATGGCACTCATTCTGCTTGATTTGAGTGCCACTTTCGATACTGTTTCTCATTCCATCTTGCTTGCCTTCCTCCGGTCACTAGGTATCGAAGGCCTTGCTCTCTCTTGGCTTACCTCCTTCCTTAGTGATCGCACCTTCCAGGTTTTTTCATCAAAGGATGTTTCCAAAATGTGTTCATCTGCATATGGAGTTCCTCAAGGGTCCATTTTGAGTCCTGTACTCTTTAACATCTATGTTAGACCCCTAGCTACCATCGTGGAAGACGCTGGTCTTTCACTGTTCTCATATGCAGATGATATCCAAATCATCTTTTCCCTTTCTTCCGCCAAAGATGGAAACATGTCAACTCTCCAGTATGGACTTAGTAGGGTCTCCCAATGGATGCAGGCTATTTTCCTGCAGTTAAATGGGGACAAGACTGAGGTTTTAATACTGGGAAAACATAGGGACCTATGGGGCCCCAAACACCGGCCTCAGGAAATGGGCACTTTTCCTCTGCTTGTCACGCAGGTTCGCAACCTGGGCTTCATAATCGATGAAAACCTCGCCATGCGGCCGCAGGTGGTGAGAGTGGCCGCAACATGTTTTGCCATCCTGAAATGGCTTCGCAAGATCATTTGGATGCTTCCTGCCACCTCTTAAAGAACTGTGGTCCAGGCTTTGATCACCTCTCGCCCTGGACTATGGCAATGTTCTTTATTTGGGTGCATGCCAAGAGGTTTTAAGAAAGCTTCAGGTTGTGTAGAATTCCGCGGCTCGCATCCTCTGCCATGTATCGAGAAGTGCCTCCATTTCTCAGTCTCTCCTTGACTGACACTGGCTCAGGATCACCAGTAGAATTAAGTTTAAAGCTCTCTGTTATATTTTTTAAATAAATCAAGGCTCTGCGCCAACATAAGTTCAAGAACTTGTTCATCCTTACATCCCAGCTCGTACTCTCCGTTCTTCCACTCATAGTGACTTTGTGATCCCTCAATTCAAACTAGGGAGAATGGGTGGTCGTTCCTTCTCCCAATTAGGTCCTAAGATGTGGAACTCGCTACCTATTTTCCTGAAAAAGGCCTCCACTTACACTAGCTTCCGGAAGTACCATAAGACATGGCTTTTCATGCAGTAAACTCAGTTTGTCTCTCTGTTCCTTCTTTTAGGCTGTCCCTTGGCGCCGGGAAACCCTATTTGGGTAGCTGCATGCATTATAATTGAATAAAATAAAATAAATAAATAAACTCATGAATTCCTGAAGAGTGTGTGATGACTTGGCGTGGTGGATGTACTCCCCCAGAAGTCCTGGGATGGTGAGCCAGGTTCAGTTTGTCCCCCCTGTCCTGGAAAAACGGGTGACTGGAGTGGCCTTGGTTCAGGAGGGTGCGGATGTCATCTGTGGCGGCTGTGGTTGCTTCGGAATCCGGATTGGGACGGGTCAAGGATGACGCTCTCTTCAATGAATTGTGTCAGTTTCCTGTTAACTGTTTTCTCTGCAACTTTGGCTGCGAAGGGGAGGATCGAGATAGGCCGATAGTTCTTGAGGTTGGTATGGTCAGCAGTGGGCTTCTTGAGCAGGGGTTTGACTTCTGTGCACTTCCAGTCATCTGTAGTTCAGTTGCGATGGTGGACTCGGCTCTGTGGTAGATGTGCGGGGAGCAGGGGTCAGTGGGACCCCCCAAGTGAACGCTTTTCATGGTTGAGGCAGTATCTTTGGCTGTGATCGGTGTCCAGTTGGAGATGGTGGGCTGGCTGGTGTTTCTGGGGTGCAAGGGGGCTGTCTGTGGCACCTGGTGGCTGGTCGATGAAGTTGTCATAAAGGTTTTTGATCTTAAGGTGGAAATAGGTTCCAAGCTTGTCGCAGAGGTCTTGGGATGGGGTGATGGCTGTGACTTCTCTGCGTGGGTTGGTGAATTCTTGAATGACACTGAGAAGTTCCTTGGAGTTGGTGGAGTTGGCCAGGATTTTGTTGTGGAGGAAGTCCCTCTTGGTGGCTCTGATCTGGTTGTGGTAGTCCGTCATGGGGTCCTTGCAGGTGGTGCAGTTTTTGGTTGTCTTGGTGTTTCTCCAGTTCTTCTCCAGGAGTCTGCACGTGCGCCTGGCTTCTTGGAGAGTGGTGGTGAACCAGGCAGCTTTCCTGGGGCATTGTCTGTCGGGATTACATAGCAGGGCTAGCTGCGCAGTTGAAGATCCAGGTGTGGAGTTCTCTGGCTGCGTCGTTTGTGTCGTTTGCGTTGGGTCCCAGGTGTAGTTGTCTCGGGTGAGGGGGAGTTAAGTTGCTCATCAGTAACCTTGCTCCAGTTCCTTTGTGGTGGGTGTGGGGCTGGTTTGGGTGCCTTGGGTTTGTTGATGGTGAAGTATACGCAGTGGTGGTTGGTCCATGGCGGGTGCGTTGTGTGGCTTTATTGGCTGCTGCCACGAAGATGGGGTTGAGGGTGTGTCCTGCTCTGTGGGTCGGTGTGTTGAAGAGTTGTTTAAGTCGGATGCTGGTGAGTTTGTGATGAAGGATAGTGGAGTTGCGGTCACTGGGGTTGTCGAGGTGGAAGGTCAGGTCTCCCATGAGTATGTAGTATGTTGAGGCGGTGGCGAAGGGTGTTTAGGGGTTCGTGGGTCTGTAGACGAGGGTTCCTCGGAGTGTGGCTTTGAGGGTGGTCTGGATCTGGAAGTGCAGGTGTACGGGGGAGGGGAAGGTTTTGCTGGAGGTGGTGAGGCAGAGGGTGATTTTGTGGGCGTTGGTGAGGCCCCCTCCTGGGAGGTTGGGGCAGTCTTTCCTCTCGATCTTGTATCCATCTGGGATGGTGGTGCTGATGTCGAAGCGGAGGATGCATTGGTCCAGGTCTCTGTGAAGAAGGGGCTGTCGGGCGAGAGAGAGTTGAGTAGGTTCCAGATTTCCATGGCATGTTTGTGTACGGAGAGTACATTGAGGAGGATGCATTTTAGGGTGTTGCTGGCGCTGGCGGAGTGGAAGGCAGGGGTAGTGGTGAGGGTCTGGCGGTAGTGGAGGCAGGAGAACTGGCCATGGGTTGTGTTCAGCGAGGCCTGTTGGCATTCTCTAAGTCTTCCAGGGTTGAGTGCGAGGAGGGTGGTGGTGTCGTAGGAATGGCTGGTGGGAGATCCAGGGTTCCTGGCACTGACCACGGTTGGGTCGCGGATGGGTGCATAAGGGCTTGCATTGGGCGTGCCTTTGGCGTGTCAGTGGTGCGCCTCCTGCGCGTAACTACACAGCGGCCGCCAATAAGTAGGAGAGGTGGGAGGGAGGATAGGCTAGGAGGCGGGAGAGATGGGATTCTGGGGGGCAGCAGAAGCGAAAGGCAAAAGGAACAGGCAGGCACAAGAAAATAAAAAACAGTGGTGGAATTAGAGCAAGACACAGATGGGCACAATGACAGTGGCACAACAGGGAAAACATTAAAAAGAAATAGTGGAGGAAGTTTACAGTGGTTGCAGGCAGTCTGGTCCCAGTTGGAGCGGGCAGCAGCCTCGAACCTCCCAAAGAGGAGGTCGGGGTCTGGAGGGAAGAGACGGGACAGCCAGAGCTGCGGAGAGAGAGTGGACCTTCCATGTTTCTCAGAACAAACACTGGGATACAGCTCCATGAAATCAGTACAGGTGGAACACTCAGTAAGAACGGACACAGATTCCTTATTCCTAGGATTCAAAATTATGCCAATTTGGCTTGATAACGCCATCCTATGACATCTATGGCCCGATGTAGGTAGAATCGATTTACCGATTCTTAATTACCGAAAATTACCGAATTTTACCGATTCGGTAATTAAGAATCGGTAAATCTAAGGGGTGGATATGTAGGTATTCGGTAATGGCAATGCAACCGTATGGACCAAAAGTCCCATAGGAATGCATTGGCAAACCCGAATCGGTATTTACCGAATCGGTAGTTCCCGATTCGGTATAAATACCGAATCGGTAAATACCGATTCGGTAAACACGGAATCGGCAAGCAAGAAAGTGAAACTAAAGAAAGCAGCCAATGAGGTGAAAGCACCCTCCCCCACCCTAGCAGGGAGTGGCAACCCAGGCAGGTGCAACTCATCAGAACCTTCTGGAGAGGCAGCCAGAGCTGAGCAGTGAGAGTGAGCAGCAGAGAGAGTGTTTGGAGATCTGTGAACACAGTGGAAATGGCAAGCAGCTCTGAGAGCCAGAAGGCTGAGAGAAAGCGCAAGGTGAAGTTCAGCAGCATGGAGCTGCAAGTATTGGTGGAGGAGGTGGTGAGGGTCCACAGGCAGCTGTATGGGAGGCTGTCCCTCACAGTCCCTGAGTCAACAAAGAGGAAACTGTGGAGTGCCATCAATGAGAGGGTCAATGCTGTTGGTGTGACCCCCAGGAGCATGGATGACCTCAAGAAGAGGTTTTATGATATCTGGAGCCTCACCAAGAGGAAATTGGCAGAGCTGCACAAGCAGGCAGGACTGACCGGTGGAGGCAGGAACCCCGCGCCCCCCCTCACTGAACTGGAGGAACTGGTGTCCACAACCATTGAGACTGCGAATGTGGTTGGAGGGACATGGACAGCTCAGCCAGAGCCAAAGCAAAAGGTAAGAAGCATGCACAGCATGACACACCCTACCAGACACCTCCCCATTGGCCCCAATGTACAGCCAAACCCCAGTCCAGTACTGCTAGCAAAATACATGAGCAATGCATGATGGAAAATGTAGACAGCTGACGTAGGAACAATTTACAGTGCACATTTAACTGCAATGCACTTTAAGAAAGAAGCAGAGTAATGAGAATGACATGTGCAATGCATTTATTATAGTGACAGTAAGACATTTCCGCTCAGTTGACAAATGCTACTTTATTCCTAGGGGCGCCATCAGGTAGTGGAGCAGCAGCTGCACAAGTCTCAGCTCCAGCAACAGCAGACAGTGCGGTGGCAGGGCCAAGCAGCATGGATTCCTCGCAGGAGGTGGAGGACAGCAGTGCCATGGCCAATGAGGATGACTCAGTACATGCCCTCTTATCTCCCCACTCCCCCCAATCGTCACAATCCCCACCATTCCATTTCTCACCAGAGAACTCACCCACACGGTCCCAGCCAGCACCTGCCACTGCTCCAGCCAGGAGGAGTATTGTGGCCCCATTGTCCATCATGGAGGGAGCTGCGGGTCAGGCACCAGCACCCACACCTGTGACACCTGTGGCACAGCAGGACACCCAGCAGACCAGCACCAATCGCCGCCACCCACGCACTTCCAGCAGTGCAAATACATCACGGGAGGGCACCGTCTTCCAAGGGCTTGAGGGGAGCATTGTCCGAATCCAGCGGATGCAGGCCAAGTCCATCCTCGCTTGCCACCGGCAATTGCGTGAGCATAACCTGCAGATGGTGCAAATTACAAAGGGATTTACTGAGTTTGTGGCAAGTAACCGGGAAATTGCAACAGGAATGGGGCGCATTACATCTGCCATAACACAGCTGTGTGCCAAGATGGACCAGCATGAGCACATAAGGCGCAGGGATGCACGAGTACAAAACTGGGCAATTACCCGGCTTGCCGCAGCAACAGCCTTGCTATGCCGCCGAGGGGCAAATATGGAAGAGTGCCTCACTCAAAACACTGCGGAGGTGACCAGGGGCATGGCCCGCATCACCAGTGCCATGGAGACACTCATCATTTCCAACGCAGTGGTGAATCCTGCCCTGGACGTGGCCGAGGCAGGGGACAGCAGCAGCCGCAGCAGTCCGGCCAGCACAGTGTCCGAGCCGCGCCGGAGCTCCAGGCGCTCCGCAGAGGCAGCCGGACATGCAGAAGGGGAGGAGCCGCATCCCAGTGGGTCTGCAAAGCGCAGCAGGAAATGACACTAACAGTGTGGGTGAGGCAACCCGGCCCATTTCCTGTCCCCACATTGTAGTTAATCATTTCATTTGTTGCACATCAATGCTGTCACGTTGTACCACAATTAAAAAAGTTTCATTTCTTCACATCCATCACGTGTCTGTGCATCTGTACTCACTCAGTCTGTTATCGCCTCACGTCTGACCCTGCCATCACTTGGTGTAGACACTCCAGCAGGTTGTGTTTGTGGCACAGCAATGTCATCGTCAGGCTCCTCGTAGTCAGACAACTCTACCTCTGTTCCCTTCTTGACCGCAAGGTTGTGCAACAATGCACAGACAGCAATTATCTTGCAGCAGGTGATGGGGGTATATTGCCTTGCACCTCCGCTCTTGTGCAAGCATCTGAACCTGCTTTTCCAGATGCCGAAGGTCCGTTCTACTACATTCCTTGTGCTTTTGTGCGCACGGTTATACCTCCTTTGGCTGGGTGTTGAGGGGTTGAGGTAGGGGGTGAGAATGAATGAGCGGAGGGCATATGCACTGTCGCCTAGAAGGAAAAGGGGTAACATTACTCACATGCATACATGTACTTCACACTGCTATTTAGGTTATGGGGGTCTGACACTGTGTCTTACCTAGGAGGTATCCTTCACCGAATTCCCCTGCCGTCAGCCGTGCATAAATTCCGCTATTTTGGAAAATGTAGGAGTCGTGGGTACTCCCTGGAAATTTTGCTACCACGTCAGTGATGACACACTTCGCATTACAAATCACCTGCACATTTATGGTGTGCCGTGACTTCCGATTGCGGTATACGTATTCCGTGTCAGCAGGGGGGAAAATCGGAATGTGTGTGCCATCTATGCAGCCAATGATGTGGGGGAATCCTGCCATCTGGTAGAAGTCTGCTTTTGTCTGTACTAGTTCTGCATGGGTTGCAGGGAAGGAAATGTATTGGTCCATCCTTTGTATCATGGCGTCAAGGAACTTGTGGAAGAACCTTGACAGGCAGCTCTGGGTCACCCCTCCTGCCACAGCAACTACACTTTGATAGCTGCCAGACGCAAGCAGGTGTAGGCTGCATAGCACCTGCACGTGCACTGGGATTGCGTGTGCCCTTGGGGTGGTGTGCTGCAACAGGGGTTGGAGGTCCCTAATGAGCTCTAAGATGGTCTCTGGGTCCAGCCTGTACCTCTGTAGGATCTCTGCATCTGTCAGCATGGACAGGGTGATCCGCTGTCTATACACCTGCTCCTGTCTCAGCCATTCCCTCTCTCCTTCCTGCTGTAGCCGTAGCCGTCTTGCTATAACATAAAATGCAGCCATGGTGCAAGAAGAAATGCATTTTGGGTCCATTTTTATAGGTTGCACCTGGTTACCACCTGATTCCAATCTATGGTAACTACCGACTCTTAAATACCGAATTTGAAGCTAATTCGGTATTTCAGAGCTTTCTACATCTCAATCTTCAGTTTTACCGAATCGGTATTTTTAACGAATCGGTTTGTTAACGAATCGGTATTTTTTTTCCGATTCTGTGGTTTTTCCGATTCGGTATTCTACCGATTCGGTGGTTTTTCCGAAACACTATTTTTACCGAATCGGTTCTTTACCGATTCGGTATACTTACCGAATCTGTTTATTTTCCAATTCGGTATTCTACCGAATCGGTAACTTTTCCGATTCGGTATTATCACCGATTTGGGCGGTTTTCGGACTGCTACATCCCGATGGCTCGATACCGATCGGTAACGGCCGAAAATACCGATTTTCGGCCGTTACCGACCGACCTACATCGGGCCCATACTCCCTTAACAGCCACATATAACTTAAAACCTGTGAAGTCAATTTTGGATCCATCGAAATTCTGGGCAATGATGTCAGCCTCACTGAGGCTAAGTCTATTAAATCACCAAAGGACTTGATGCACTATTCCCTAGTAATTATGGTTCACGGCGACCCAGAGTCTGCCATCAATTCAATCTGTCTGCCCAAAGTATGCAACAGAAATTTAGAAGGACCAATGTTATGCCCCATAGAATCATCTAAGGAACTAGGAATGGAGAGAACAATACCTGTTTCTAGATTAGTCTGCGTATCATCATCATCAGGTGGATCATGAGAAATACAAGAAACCTTTCCTTTGGAATAATTAGTACCTTTCCTCACATCTTTACACATTTTGGAGAAATGTCCCAACTGCCCCCACTTACTGGAATCTTTTCCAATGGCTGGGCAATGTGGAAAAGATGCAATTTGTCCTGGAGAGCGACCCTAGACCCTGCTTCCAGGTAGGTCGCTCCCCACACCACGCAGCTCCACCTGACTGCGCCCGTGTTCCCAGCCCTGCTGCTGCCGGGTTCGTAGCCCGCCGTAGGCCCTGCTCGGTTCTCACTTTTGGCATCTGCACTTTGGCTGTCATTGTAGTTGTGCTGTTGACTTGTCCTTAGCGTTTTCCCCCCTGTATTTTTTGTAATTGTGTTGTTGACTAGTCCTCAGCATTTTTTCCAGCTTTAATTTGTTGTGCCCCCTTTGCCTTCTGTTTCCCTTGCTGTTTTCCTCATTCCCACTCCCCACCGCTGCGTCCCCTGCGGCACCGCCTCCCACATCGTCCATTTGCCTCCCGCCTCCCAGCTGCTCCTCCGTCCCACCTCCCTTATATGGCGGATGCTGCGTAGGTGCACGCAGCAGGCACGCCTAAGGCAAGCCCATCTGCGCCCGTCTGCGCCTGTTCCGCGCCCAGTGCAAGAACCGACTCCACTGCGATGCCAGCACCCTCCACGCACTCAACCCCGGGCTACCCCGAAACACATCCAAGGCCTTATCACCTGCCAGAACTGTAGCTTCAACACCATCCTCCCCACCAAATCACCGCCCAGGAAAGAACCCAACTACCTCAGATGCATCCTCCTCAAAACACACGCTCCACCCTCAAACACGCAGTCAAACTCCGGGACCTGCCTCAACGCCTTCCTGACAGAGATCTGGCTGAACCCGGCTTCAGCACCTGACATCGCCATAGCTATCCCGTAGGGCTACAAGATCACCCGCAGAGACCGGACCAATGGAGTTGGAGGTGGAATCGCCATCGTCCGCAAACCCACCCTCAAGGTCTCTACTAACTCTGAGCAAAGCACTACGCTACGCTCGGGTAGTTTGCGAAAGTTGCGCAACTTCGCACTACGTGAACGGCACGTAGCACAGTGCGAACATGGGCAGCGTAGCGTAGTGCAGCAGTAATTTTTGGCTTGCTCGCGGTCCTCAACGTCAAGTTGGCGACCGCGAGTAAGCAAAATGACATCCTCGCAAGACTTTTCCCTTGTTCGCGATCAACAACATCAAGTTGCTGATCGCGAGAATGGAAAATAAACCTACCAGCGAGATTCTCAATGCGGGGAGGTCAGGTTTCTCATTGCCAGTGGTCGCGCATGCTTGCGCCCGCTCGCGATGAGAAACTACCAGTCTGCATTGAGTAAAAATCTACTCGAGCGGCAGAAAAGTACAGCTGGCACTGTGCAAGATGCCGTACTCAATGATTGCACAGTGCCGGATGCTTATTCGCACTGTCCAATCATTTAAAACGACATCTAACACAGTACGAACATGCTACTACGCATTTCTCGTTGTGCTACTCGTAGTTCGCATAGTGCAAAGTGCACTTTGCGTAGCTACGCGTAGCGCTACTTCACGAACTATGCCACCCATTAGTCTTTACCAACTCCGACGACACCCTCAACAATGCCGAACACCTGCACTTCCAGATCCACACTGACCCCAACACCACCCTCAGAGGAACCCTCGTCTACAGTCCCCATGGATCCCGACCACAGTTCAGCGACTCCATCCCCGACTTCATCCGCACACACGCCCTCGCCTACATGGACTACATCCTCCTCGGGAACCTGAGCTTCCACCTCGAGAACAACAACAACACCAACTCCACCACCCTGATTGACAACCTCGCGAACCTTGGACTCAGACAACTCGTCACAACACCAACCCATGCCGCCGGCCACACCCTCAACCCAATCTTCTCTGCAAGCCCCCACATCTCCTTCAACCACACCACCAAACCCCACTGGACCTACCATCGCTATATCCACTTCACCTTCAGGAAGCCCACCATGCACCACCGCACCCAACAGATGCGTCGCTGCTGCTGGAGCAAAGTCACCATAAACCAGCTAACACCCGCCCTCGCCCAGAGACCACCCTCTGACCCCACCGACACCGACACCACCGCCCGCAACCTCAGACAGTAGATCTACGACTGCACCAACACCCTCGCCAGCTCAAGAAACCCTCCAACACTCACACCAGCAAACAAGCCAGCTGGTTCACCAAAGACCTCCAGGCCTCCAAACGAACATTCCGAAAACTGCAGAAGAACTGGCTCCGCGAACGAACACCAGACAGCTACGGAGCCCACAAGAACGCCACCCGCAGACATCATCACCTCACCAGATCCGCCAAAAGGACCTCATTCAAAAAATGCCTAGACAACAACACACACAACATCATCTCCTACTCTGATGACACCCAGCTGATCCTCTCCCTCACCAAAAACCCCCACACCGCCAATACCAACCTCCACAAAGGAATGGAGGCTGCAGCCGAATGGATGAGGAACAGACGACTGAAGCTGAACTTGGACAAGACGGAGGTCCTCATTCTTGGACCCACCTCCTCGGCGTGGGGCAAATCCTGGTGGCCGCCCGCACTGGGAACAGCCCCAACACCCACCGACCACGCACGCAACCTAGGGATCATCCTCGACTCCACCCTCTCCATGACCAAGCAGGTCAACGCCGTCTCTTCCTCCTGCTTCAACACCCTCTGCATGCTCCGCAGGATCTACAAGTGGATCCCCACCGACACGAGAAGAACAGTCACCCAGGCCCTCGTCAACAGCAGGTTTCACAATATTGATCATTTGAAAAAACTATAACATGTATTACCCAATTATATCTTTGCTGGGGAATATCACTTGCGCAATTGTGTTTGAGGCTAATTTCACCTGTCTGCTGATCTCCTTCTTGGGTTTTGTGAGTTGGAACCCTGTGGATACCGGGCCTATTAGTTACATTTCCATATTTTGATTTATTTTTCAGTCATAACCCGACCCATTTTCCCATTACTATGAATTTTCTCCTCTAAAATGCCTCCAGTTATTTTTCGCCCACTGGGTTTGCTTCATGGAGTATATTTTAACAGCGAAAGGATGCAGGTTTGGCTTTTTAAAAAATTCACTGGGTTCACTTACCGGAACATATTTTAGCAAAGAGAGTTGTGAGTTTAACTTTTTAAACTAATGCGATCCCTCCACCTTATTGTACCCTAGAACTGTTCCCACTCCACTCGGGGTAACTTTGTAACCTAACCGCTTACCTTTTGGTTTGACAGCATTCCAGCTTGCTGGGATTCTGGATCTGCTCATATGAATGAAGTGCATATGCTCTCTGTGTAAATTATGATTGGTTATCCCTGACTGACATATTTGAATTAATGGTAAGTCCCTAGTTAAGTTAACTGAGTGTGCAAGGGCCTCTAAATTAAATGCTGCTAGTTGGCCTGCAGCACTGAATGTGCCATCCACACAAGTAGCCTTTCAAATTTGATTCAGACCTGCCAATGCAGTGTCTGCACACGTAGTTGTAAACTGCCATGTTGACCTGGCAAGTGCACACACTTGCGAGGCTCTCACATTCCCTTTTCTTACATGTAAGGCACCACTCTTGGAGGAACAAAAGGTACCTCAATGGGCAGGGATCAGTGTATGTGAAAGGTAGGACATTTGCTGGTGTATTTTACATGTCCTGATAGTGACATACTATGCATTTCGTTTTTCGTATTGAAAGGCTGTCTGTCCCATACGTTAACATGTGAGCTACCTCGTTACATTTCTACAAGTGTAACTTTCAAATGGGACAAGATAGAGAACTGGGGTTTAGGCCCTCTGAACTCAGAATATAATAACACACCTTTAGTTAGCGTATTCTCCATCTGGTTTTGGAGTGACAGGAGCTGGGGATATCCATTCTCTCTAGATAGTCACAAGGTGGGGGTTGAGGTGTATCCCGCCTTTCCTGTGTGACTCATAGCCGGGATAAATAGGGCTTTTTGCATTTAGGGTGATGGGAGGCGATTTCACTAGCATCTGAATAGGCTGTGTCTCCACTGAACAATGCTGTCTCTTCCCCCTGTGATCAAGCTGGACCAGGGATGACAGAGCTGATTTGTACTCGCAGACTCTTAAACAAAGGCTACAATGAGGAAATGGGGTATGAGTATTGGACCTAACACCCCAGAACTTTAGATTACTTCAGAAAACAAGAGGACCCTGCAAGAAGAAGAGCTGAAGAGCTGCGTGAGCAGCGCTGCCTACTCTGTGTAAGGGGTGAGTTGACCTGCAGTTGCTGCTTCTATCTGTGGGCAGAGGAAAGGGACTGACTCTATTTGCCCTGCAGTGGTTTCCTGCTTAAGAAGATTTTCAACGGCTTGTGTGTGCTTGCCTCATGTTGGAAGTCTCAGCAAAATCAAAGACTTCAAGTGTTTCTTTCTGGATCAAAGAGGAACCTGCATGGAAGAAGAACCAAGAGAGCTGTGTGAGGAGCACTGAACCTTGATGTATGTGGGGTGGGTTGGCCTGCAGTGGATGCTTCTGTCTTGCACAGAGCAAGGACTGAACTGTCCTTTCTACCTTAAAAAAAAGAAAGCACAGGGTGAGCGCTTTACTCCTCAAACCAGCTCGTGGGGAGCACTGTGTACCTCAAAAACTTTTGTAACTAATATGTGTATGTGGCTCGACCTAATGGAATCTGGGGGTGGCATTTTTCTTTCCACCCTAAAAGTGAAAGAAGCGCGCATCAGCGCATCTTAACTTTATAAACAATTACACCAGTGTGTGCAACTTCAGCTGGTGGTGATTGATTTTCTGTAAGGAAGGCACGACAAGCAACGCAGAGAGAACCCCGTGCTAATTGAAGACACCACTGTCCAGTGTTGCTATTGCCACCACCCCCAGGGTAATCCCTGATCAGTTCGTCCTCCCCTGCCAGCAACGCATGGTGCCGATTGACACCTGGGACATCAGTGCATGCCAGCAGGAGAGATGAGTGTTGCAACTGGGCCTACCCCTCAAGGAGACCAGGCAGATTCAGGGCCTCACTAAGGCTGAGTGGGGAGAGAAATTGGAGGCCCGACTGGTAAGCCGTACATTTGCGGGTTGTGGCCTGTGTGCAGTGCCGGCTCGTGTAGGGCATTCCACCGGGTGGTGACATGGGGCGGGGTAGGGGCAGGGTGGGCGGGTGTAAAATACGGGAACGAATGATTACAGATAAGTAATGTAAAAAATAAATAAAACGAAATTCGTTGCGCGCTGCAACGCCAAATGTGATGCAGCGCGCGCAACAAAATATGTTTTATTTATTTTGTATGTTACTTACCTGTAATCGTCCGTTCCTGTATTTTACACCCCTCCCCCGCCCCACGTCACCGCCCGGTGGAACGCCCTACACGAGCCGGCACTGCCTGTGAGCCCTCTTGCTATCCTGAAGTTTCAGACTCTTGGAGGTCTTCCTGTTGGGGGCCCAGGTGTGTCTTAAAAGTGGTCTGAGAAGCCCCGGAGAGGTTTGGACATGCTATGGACTCAATACAGATCTCCTTAGGCTGTGGAAAGCTGCACAAATTTGCTAGGTGTACGGGGCCCCTGCAAGATCTCCCTGCCGAACGGTACAAAGTAGTGCCTCCCCCAGTATACATACCTCAGAGCCACTAGAGTGCGATGGTTGGACGGGGTGAGACCTCAAGGAGGTCCTGATTTAGGATTTCTCTAAACATTGGTTGTTCGCAGTGTTACAGAAAATAGGTATTCAGGTGCCTCTGAGCCCTTTGATTGTGGTTTGATTAACGTATAATCCATAATAAGCGTGCAGGTGCATTGCAACCTATATTCTTATGGGTATCTATTGTGATTATGGCAACATGTGCTGATCCATGGGTTTTCATTCACAGGTGTTACTGCTGCATTACATGCCCTAATGTAGTGATGCAGATTGTTCTGATGCTTGCACTGTCAGGTATGCACATTTATGTTGATTAATGTGTTTGTGTGGATTGCCCAACTGCTTCATATTTCTGCCCTGATGTTGTGATGTATGTTGTGCTTCCTAACATGGTATGACCAACAGCCATGATTTATGTATGACCTAACCTGCATGTTAGACTCTGATGTGTTCTAATGTATGTTTTTTTTTGCCTTGCAATTTCGGGATAATGAAAATAATTTCAGGATTCGTCTTGTGTGAACAGGATGGTGTTTCTGTTACGTGTGCAGCACATAAGTTTTTTCTTTTTTGCAATAACTGAAGTTTATGACAATTGCTTCGTTGGCAAACTGATTGCAGTCTATGTGTTGTATACAATATATGAGATATTATTATATAATCCTGAGTGGAGTCCATTTTGTGGTGCAATTATTGTGTCACTGGTGTGTGGGTATGTTTTGCAAATGCTTTACACATTGCATCTGACAAGCTACCAAGTTGGTGAGCAGGGGGTTATCTTGGGTATGTATCTCCCTTGCCCTGACTAGAGTGGTGGGTTCTGCCTGGCGTAGGTGCATACCATAGCCAAGCAGAAACTCCATTTTCAACACTAAACAACTTGATGAGTGGCCAAATGGGATAGGTATTTTAAACAGCTTTATGAACTTTGATCTCCTTTGATAGTAAGCAACATCGCTTGTAAGCTATAAAATATCTCAACTATTTAAATATTATACAAAATCTGCATCCTCGCTTTTCTGATATAAGCAAGAAATGTCCATGAAAGTAGATTCCATCAGATTCTAGGATTATCTTGGCAGCTAGATGTTTGTTTAATTTCCTCTCCCTGCAATGCCCTACCTAATATGCATATAAGCACAGTTGCTACAAAGGATGAATCCAGTTTTGCCTGATTTGCCATGCAACTAATTTGGTAGGGGTAGAATTGGACTTTGGGCAGACGCTCTGTCTTCTCATTCCTGATCCTTTATTTAAATTAATTAAGGTGAAATGGGGTTCAGAGTCTGATAGCGTGAGGTAGAGACATGCGCATATGCTCTGGCACCAGACTTCAAAGGTGAAGATAGGAGTACGTCAGAGAACAAATCTTTGTTGACATTGCCAATTAGCATAAGAAGCAGCAGAAGAGGAATTCCCTGATTGGGTGGTTGTGATTACTTTAACACTCTGTGGCCATTCCATATTGCAGCAAAGGATCGCAATGAGCAGGACACATCTTCTAGAGAATTGAGTGCTGGAGCGGGTGATCAGATGCATGCAGGAAAAAAAGGAACATTCAGAGGAAGAAGTGTGGTGGCCCACTGAATCAGTGTCACCAGGAAGCATCAGGAGATGACTCGGAGAAGATGTGACAAATGAATTGATTTGAAAAACTTATTGATTTACTTGAATGCATAGAATGGTCTTATAAGAATACAGTAAGTGAAGGTTTGATAGGAGGTGTAGTAAGGAATTGATTAGAGGTGTAGTAACTCTGACTCAAGATAATGAAAGGGATGTTTATGCATTTGTTCCATTGGGTCTAGCCTTACCTACTGAGGGAAAGAATCCAGTGGTGACTCTAAGAAATAAGGTGCATTGGAGAACTGGTTTCCATATGAAGGCCTACTGTGGGCTTGAAAGAATAAATTATGTTCGACAAAAAAGGTATAAACAATTCATAACCAGTTTAGTATATTTGACCAAACCCCATGAGGGTAGAATTTTTATTGGGTATAAAAATCTAATTTCTAGTATGGAATGAAGACGTGTGGATAGTATGTACCATTATTTACCATTAGTATTGCTTAATTAGCCCTACCACACAGTTTGAGCGTCATTCAGAATGAGACTTAAAGCATTGCATATGCTGAAAACACTTCCCCGGCCAGCAAACTAGCATAGAGAAAAAGTGTACATTATTAGTCCCTCATGTATTTACCAGCTGGACTGAGGCCTTCCTTTGAGAATGATTGAGTTTTTGTTATATGTAAGATGCTGTTAGGTCACCAGGGAGATTATGATATGAAGAAGGTATAAAATGTGACCACAGACAAAAGGGAATTACAGCACCAGTACTACAACTACAAACCTCTCACACAGCCCCAGATAAAGGTTTAAAGTTACTCACAGGTACACTTTATATTTGTTAGTGACAGAGAGTATATAAAGATATTATAGTACAAGGTCAAGTTAGCAAAATGAGCTAATGTTACTATCTCAACACCTCACTATAGTTGCACCTATCTGTCTCATTCCCACACCTTTAATATTTTCTCCTGATTTGGTTTGCTCCGTCCCCATGTCTTTCTTTGATCAGTAACTTACCTGCATCCTGCATTGTGTTCTTCAAATGTTCCTCTACCAGGCTCCCTCATTCCAGGTGTATCAGTGATGTCCATCCTTGTTCAGTTCTTGAGAGGGACTGCTTGAATACCTTGAACTAGTTACAGCGTATCTCCTGCTTGCACCAGATAAGGTTCTATATCTGTTCTGAGAGTAAATCTTATCCATTTCCTTTGGCATTTTGTTCTCGCACCCATAGGTGGATGTCTAGTACACTCCTACTTGAGATCCAGAGCTGTGTGTTGCCTCCAGTCTGGATATTCTGACAATCATTGTAAACACTGATAGGCGTCATTTCCAAGCCCCGCCCCTTCGTACATTATGCTTATGAGTTAGCGGAATGTGTCTAACTAATTACTTGCATTTACGCATTTACATTTATGTTCTCATTATTCAGTTATTCACTTATGCGTGTGATATCGTTTCAGTGTTCTTAGCTTAGCATGTGTGCCACCATTTTGAATTATTTCTCTCTGCGTGCAAACTGTACTTGCTCATTCCCCCTCCCGTAGGAATAGGAATAATTCCTCGTGTCAGCATATATTCATTTCTTGGTTTACTGTAGCTGAAACTCCTGCTAGCGAAACTCCTTATCAGGCCGTTCTCATGTACTAGAGATGTAGCGGCCTGGCTCTGTGTCCTTGGGAGATGATAACAAGTGTTGCTATTGCAGGTGCAGATGCCTCTTGTATGAGGCCATTGTCCACACTCTTGGGTGACCAGTACTTTTCCAGTATGGGCGTGTTTTACTTTGCTGTACCATGTTATAATGTATTGCTGTGATGAGATGAGTCAGTCCTTCTCGGCACACTCTTAGGGGTGAGGTCGATATAGGGCCCTCTCATATGGGAGTTTGTGGCCTAATAAACTTGCTTTGTTTATTCTTCTCCACTGTCCGGCTGACTTATTTTGGGTAACTGTATGTGAGTGAGGTAAGTCACTCGGGTGGTATTTTAGCCACGCATATCAGATGGCGCCCGAACAGGGACTCCGCGATTAGGACCTTTCTCACCCGTAAGTGGGTAGCAGAAGGCCGGAGACCCACTGGTCGGCACGGTGGGTCCGGGTACCCACTTTGATGCCGAGCTTGGTTCTCGCAGCGCTGCCCCACCCTGCTGATCGGAGGAGGTCTCGGTCCAGGATCCTACGCCGGAGTCCAGAAGGCGGAACTTTGGAGCTGACCGTGTTGGTCCAGGCAGCCGGAAGTGGAGAACGGTAGAGGTCGGTACCGCGCACGGAAGGTAAGTGGTCTGACCGGTGATTGAAGGGGCCGGAGTGCTCCGTGAGACCGGTGTGTCTCTGGTGATTGGAGGAGCCGGTGTGCTTCTGGGGCTAGTGTGCTCCGGGAAACTCAGAGTGCAGATGGCGCTCTGACAGACTTGATGGAGATTGGGGAACGTTGGTTTGTAAAAAATCCGAGTGGATAGTACTGCGGGTTGGTGAGCGGCTTGCTACGTGAGGATTTTGGGCTCGCCCGAACACCTAATGTGGTGGTTTGTGGGAGAGTGCCGGGTCCCGCGCGGTGTGGCGCCTGCCGATTTGTAGTGCTGCCCGGGAAACGGATTGGTTTCCCAGTCTCGGAACAGCGGGTGTGTGCTGTTCAGTCTGCGGTAGGGTCCAGGTTTCCCAGGACTTGGTCGACGGGCCTTGTCTCATTTTGGTAACACGTGTTTTGGTGCGGATTCTATTTGATAAATATATGTATATTGAAACTGTGAATTTTTGTGCTGTTGTGTGTTTGTAGGAGAACAAGATGCCGTGCTTTAGTAAATTGCGGTGTTTCGGGTGTTGTGATGAGGTTTCAGATGTGAGATTGGCTAAGAGCCAACCCGCCCCGGAGGAGGGCTTTCCGAATTTCGACATGTATGTCAAGCATGGCTTACTTCCTATTTTGTTTTCTTCTCTATGGCATAAGTATACAATGGATAATGTGGATTTGCAGTGGCCTTTACTGGGCTCTTTTGACGTAGTAAAATTAGATTATTTACAAGACAAATTGTTTGCTAGGCGCAGCCGTCAGAGTATGTTTGATTCTTTGCGAATGTGGCAGAAGGAGGTACAAGAACGGCAGATAAGGGAGGAGAAGGTAGCTCAGAAAAGATCGGCGCAGACCATGGCGCAGAAGGCTAGGGAACACACTAAGAAAGAGAATGAGCTGCGGATTGAGCGCGCAGATAGGCGTTTTAGGTTATTGGAAAACAAGTGCTATGTGGTAAAGGAAGAGGACGTAGACGAGATGGAAGACATTTTGAGCGCCCGACCCCCTCCCCCATATGCTCCACAGCCGCTGTACCCCGTGCTCAGAGATTCCGCCCCACAGGCGGTGGTTTCAGTTCCCCAAGTCAGTGCCCCTCCCTTGTCCGGTACACCTGCTTCCTCTGCAGGGGGACGTACTTCCCCCTCTACCACGGCACCCTTGCTCCCTTTCGCGGTGGCAAGCCCCGCGTCTGCTGCGCTATCCCCGGTGTTCTCTGCCGGCCCCGCTATCCCCACTGTCTCTGCCAGCGCCACCCCCCAGAGCGCGTTGCGAACACCCGTTAGAGGAGCGGAGGGCGGACTATTTACTCAGGTACGGAAGTTACTTACACGTGCTAATTTACCCCTAGATGAGAAGACCATGGTAGCTAATCAAGCTTGTCAATGGGCCAGGAATAATATTTATTCACTAGAGGATATTTGGTCTACTATGAAGGATTATGAGCCTTTGATGCAACAGCATGCTTTGTGGCACATGTCAACGACCCTAATAGCGCTATGGGAGCAGGGATATGGTGGTGTGGCGCCAGCGATTCTTCGCGATATTAAGACTCATGCTTACAGGGCTAATACTGGAGCAGCGGAAGTGCTCCGTAGTTTGAGGTACTTGTTGGAGTACAGGAATGAGCTAACAGCGACAGGTGAGACCCATTTCCCGGGGATACATCCGATGCGTGAAGTACACCCTATATTTCACCCTGAGGTATCTGAAATAGTAGACCCGACTACCCAGGTAGTGACTAGAGCTCGTGTAGATGCCCATTTCCAAGAACAATGGGTGTATACGCCCTGGAAAAGGAGCGAGGTATTAGCACTGAAGGCGCAGTTACCCGACTTGAGAAAAAATCCAACGGCTTATTACAAAGAATTAACGGAGGCAGCTTCCTCAACAGTAATGACATTAGCAGACATTGAACTATTTTTGGGATTATTGGTCCCCGTGGATGTGTGGAGACAGGTGAAGGGTTCGGAACATAGAGAGGAATTAGGCGGTACTTGGGAAGAATTTACAGATTGGGATAAGGAACGAAAGCCAGGTGAGAAGCCGAAGCCTGAGATATTAGCATTACCCGGGCGTATAATTAAATATATGCATTCACTCATTCCTCCTAAGAAGGTAGATTGGGATAAGTTAACAGCTTGCAAACACAAAAAGGATGAGGCAGTTTCAGATTTCTTCACTCGTTTTGAAGAAACATTTATGGATTTTAGCGGACAAGATATCTCTCAAGATGGAGGGCTCCGTCTTTTTGTCAACAGATTCGTTACGAATCTGCTGCCAGAAATATCGGCCCGACTGCAAGCGTCAGAGAGTACATGGACAACATCTACCCCCTCCGGAATTTTGAGCATGGCCCAGTATTATGAACATAGAGAGAATGAGAATAAGGACAGGCAGAAAAAGAAGGCGAAAGATTTAAAGACAAAGGTTTTGTTGCAGCAAGTAGCGAAGGGCAGAGGACGGGGTGCCCCGCCCGTGTCAGGTGGTCGAGGAAGTAGCTACGGAAGGGGAGAGAGAAGAGAGCGTTTGGGACCCAACCAGTGTGCTAACTGCAAACAGGAAGGGCACTGGTGGAAAGACTGTCCACTGCTACGGTCCCATGCTGGACCTGGCAGAGGACGAGGTCGGGGAGATGCGAATAGGGATACTAGACAGTCCGAGGAAGGCAGGAGACCGGGAGGAAATTATTTTGACGGTGGAAAGGATAGACAGCGTTCTCAAAGGGAGGGCGATGACGGTAGGGATAGACAGTTCTACAGTGATGCGTACCCCATGGATGATTTCACAGGATTTTCCTATAACTAGGACAGCGTAGGGCAGAGTGTGGGACCTGTTTCTGTGGATGTTGATCAACGTGGGCCTTATGTAACGGCAGACTTGTCGGGATCCCATCAGAAATTTTTATTGGATACAGGTGCTACGAAAAGTTCTGTAGCGCGTTCCCAGGTTCCAGGGGCAGCTCTGTCTGGCAAGACTAATATTTCAGTGGGGTTCTCTGGTACCCCGGTGGTTAGCCCCATCTCTAAGCCCTTGACACTTACGATTGGCCCCTTCACTGTTGACTCCTCCTTTCTATTGACTTCGAATTGTGGTGAGAATTTACTGGGTTTGGACTTGTTAAAAAGGCTGCATGCTACTATTTACTGTTCCCCGGATGGTGTGTACCTTACGATGGGTCCTTCTGTCGCGCGTGCGCAGCAATGTTTTTCAAAGGATGAGCCCCTCCCAGTTGAGTTCAGGGATGTTCCCCCGAGTCTGTGGGCCAGTAGCGATACTGATGTGGGAAAAATGGATATTGCACCGGTGTCCATAAATGTTAAGGTGGGAGCGAAGTTACCTCGCATACCCCAATACAAGATCTCTAGAGATGGAGAGAAGGCTCTGTTGCAGATTATACAGGATTTGATTGGATCAGGGGTAGTCGAGGAAACGGACTCAAATATCTGTAATAGTCCAATACTTCCAATACTTAAAAGATCCTCAGGTGACGCAGGTGAGAATACACCTGATGTCTATCGTTTTGTGATTGATTTACGCCACGTTAACAAGGTTGTTGAGCCCCAGTACCCAGTGGTTTCTGACATTACTACCATTTTGACTATGATACCCCCCTCAGCTAAATATTTTTCGGTGCTGGACCTTAAGAATGCGTTCTTTAGTATACCTGTACACCCAGATAGCAGGTACCTCTTCGGATTCTCATTGGCTGGCCGCAGTTTTAGATTTTGTAGAATTCCTCAAGGCTATACAGAAAGCCCCAGTATTTACAGCCAAGCATTAAAAGCACAGTTAGATGATTTGGAGCTCCCACAGGGAAATGTCTTGTTGCAATACGTGGATGATATTCTCATCGCCTCCGACAATGAGGAGGGGTGCCGAGAGTCTACTGTTAAATTGTTACACCATTTGGCTTGTAAGGGACACAAGGTGTCTCTCCCTAAATTCCAATACTGCCGACAGGAGGTCACCTACCTCGGTCATCTCCTATCGAAGGACGGGAGAAGGCTGACACCAGAGCGCGTCAAGGCGATAACTAACATGGCAGTACCTAACACACAGCGAGAGGTGCGTGCATTTTTGGGCATAACATCGTACTGTCGCCAGTGGATACCTAATTACGCTTTACTAACAAAACCCCTGCTGTATCTGACCACAAAAGAGGTGCGCGAGCCCCTACCTTGGACACCTGCATGCCAAGAAGTGTTTTAGTTACTGAAGACTGCTCTATGTTCTGCACCTGTTTTGGGAACACCTAATTACCAGAAGCCTTTTGTACTCTATGTGCACGAGGCGGAAGGTTGCGCGTTGTCTGTCTTAACACAAGATTTTGGAGGGAAACAGAGACCGTGTGCTTACTTCTCTGCAATGCTCGACAACGTGGCAAGAGCACTTCCGAGCTGTCTAAGGGCTACAGCGGCTGCTGCAGTCTCGATAAGACAATCGGCAGGGCTCGTACTGGGTTCAGCTCTTACGGTAATGGTACCACATGCGGTGGACATTTTGCTAAACAGAACACAGACGCAGCATTTAACTAGCGCTCGTCTGACTGGTTATGAGATGACACTATTTGCCCCACATGTAACGATAAAAAGATGCGCTACCCTGAATCCAGCCACACTGCTGCCTCTCCCTTCAGATGAGAATGATGGTGAAGTGCATGACTGCCTGTTCCGAACAGAGGAGGAGACAAAAGGGAGAGTAGATTTGACGGATAAGCCCCTAGATGACCCTGACGGAGAGTTGTATGTTGATGGGTCTTGTTTTAAACTAGCGGACGGTACCACAACAGCAGCATATGCAGTCACGACCTTACAAACACTGGTGGAGACCTCTAGAGTCCCGTACAACTCAGCTCAAGCTGCAGAGATAATAGCGTTGATGCGTGCATGTGAATTGAGTGAAGGATTGGACGTCAACATTTATACTGACAGCCAATACGCCTTTGGCGTGGCTCATAGTTATGGAAGACTGTGGGCAGAGAGGGGATTTTTGACATCACACGGACAACGAATTCAACATGGCCCATTGATATTGCGACTGCTGACAGCTCTAACGCTTCCCAGACGGCTAGCAGTAATAAAGTGTAGTGCACACAAAGCGGTGGTTGATGACGTAGGGCGGGGAAATGCGTTTGCAGATCAGACAGCTAAAGAAACTGCCAGGAACAGACTCCCGCGAATGTTTGTGGCTGGACCGGCTAGATGGGTGCCAGACATTAGCATGTTTGCAGATACTGTACAGAGTGTGCGGAACATACAAGAGAAAGTGACTGAGGAGGAGCTGAAAGAATGGAAGAATGGAAAGGGACAATTGGACTCGGATGAGTGTTGGACGGATGTGACAGACAAAAGACGATGGTTGCTCCCAAATGCATATGTCCTTCCAGTGGTGACAATGGCTCATGGACCAGCCCACATAAGTGTCAAGGGAATATGTAAATTATTAGACCCAGTGTGGAGTAATAAAAATATTTCCAGGGTGGCCACACGTTTGGTACAACAGTGCATGATTTGCTTACGACACAATCCTGGGAAGGGAACACCCATCCCTGCGGGCAACTTTGCACCCCCAACATATCCCTTTGAAGTAATACAGATGGATTACATTGAAATGGAAAGAGTGAACAACCTTAAATACGTACTTGTGGTGGTGTGCGCATTCAGTAGGTGGGTGGAGGTTTTTAGCTCCCCTTTTTGCTCTCCTAGCCCTCTTTTCCGCAAATCATGGTCCTCTTTACCACAACTGATACCTTATCAGAAGGAGTAGGTGGACTCCTAAGGCAGAGAAGGAAGGACTAACTTCGACCTCCACAATGTAAAAAAAATGATTAGCACAAATCATATTCATATGACAATAAAAGTAACAATGACTGGAAACAACCACATGAGTAAATCAGTACATATCAAAAGTAACTGTCGGAATTTTTGTTAGAACATAAATAACACAGAAAACTCTGCCAACCTCACCCTCATTCCTGATAGTTTATACATACATCACTAGGCTGAAATTATCCACAGTTATGCTGCAAACATTCAATGCAATTGCAAATACAATGCAAGATGGAATAATAATAGAAAGGGATTTAGCATCTCTCATCAGCAAGCAATAGGTAGATGCACCAGCGGAGTACAATCACATAATATTCATATTACTCGCACTTCCATTAAATATTATAATAAACGACTTGGGGAGAAATCTATGGAAGGAGTACATCAAGTTTAGCTAAAGATAAAAACTCTTCTAACAGGAAATCCGAAACTTCTGAAATATGGTGTTTCCAAAGACCGTCCCTCTCTTGTCCTTGCAAACGTGTGCTCTGAGATGAGCTAAGAAAGAAACCCTTTTTGCCATGTCTCTACAGAAATTGGCACCATTTCTTTCCAATTAATCATGATATTCTGTTTAGCCAGGAGTAAAACCAAAAATGTGGGGCTAGAGAACCTCTAGTCCCATCCCTTGGTTGGCACACACATTCACGGTGTTCCTTTCGTGAAAGAAAACTGCTTCCATTCAAAGTTCATTTCTCATCTTTAGCGTTTATTTAATGTTCATTGTTGTAAAGTATATTTCCATTTTTTTCTTTTCAAGTTCAGAAAAATCAATTTATAGATCGGGCATGATTATTTTCCACATATCCAATGCATTTCGAGCATTGTTGGCATGCTCTTCATCAGGGAAATAGACTCTAGGAGCAATAATATATACAGATGGTTATTAGTGGTAGTTAAATTAACATTAGAAAAACATCCAACTGTTATGTGGTTTACATTTTCTAATTACATAATCACAGTTCTGAAGGCATAGTCAAGGTTCCAGGACATATTTAACTCAATGGTGCATTGCATGTGCAATATGTATATACATGAATTTACTGTGCTCTAAACGAAAAAGGAAAATGCGTGTAAACGCGGTAGTTTGCTTACATGCCCTTCGTGGTGTATTCTCTTGCAAATCTGTAAAAAACGGGTAAAACGAAAAAGGATGTGTAAGTGCCTGTGGGCAAAGCGGTAATCCGTGAAGCTCTTTCTGAGTTTAAGCAGTGTGGGACACTGACCTGTTTAGTAACGGGTAGAAGCTATCCGAAGATCTTTTCCAAAGGACGCCGTTGAAGCAGTAGCTTCCCGCCTTACTCCTATTCAATTTACAACAAGGGGTGGTGATGGACAGAGTCTCTGAGTTAAGCAGAGTACTCACACCCCTTGTTGTAAATATTTTTGTCCACCCTAAGCGTGGAAGGGTATACTCAGACATGAGTCCCTTGCTCATTGCACCATCAGGATTCAAGCAAGCCGGGCCGAAGACGGCTGTAATGCCAGAAACCGGTCCCCGGAAGCTTGTTTCCTTCCCAGTGTAAGAATTGGCTTTTGTAGTTTTGTTTGCCCTGTTCCCATCATGCACTGGGACAGGAACAGACTAATTTGCATACAGCCAGGTTCTGAAACTGGGATGGTGCAGTGAGCTAAAAAACGGTGTTGGATCTAGCCCTGATCTCTTGACAGGGTGAGAGTATTCTGCTTAATTCAGAGACTCTGTCCCTCACCACCCCTTGTTGTAAATATTTTTGTCCACCCTAAGCGTGGAAGGGTATACTCAGACATGAGTCCCTTGCTCATTGCACCATCAGGATTCAAGCAAGCCGGGCCGAAGACGGCTGTAATGCCAGAAACCGGTCCCCGGAAGCTTGTTTCCTTCCCAGTGTAAGAATTGGCTTTTGTAGTTTTGTTTGCCCTGTTCCCATCATGCACTGGGACAGGAACAGACTAATTTGCATACAGCCAGGTTCTGAAACTGGGATGGTGCAGTGAGCTAAAAAACGGTGTTGGATCTAGCCCTGATCTCTTGACAGGGTGAGAGTATTCTGCTTAATTCAGAGACTCTGTCCCTCACCACCCCTTGTTGTAAATATTTTTGTCCACCCTAAGCGTGGAAGGGTATACTCAGACATGAGTCCCTTGCTCATTGCACCATCAGGATTCAAGCAAGCCGGGCCGAAGACGGCTGTAATGCCAGAAACCGGTCCCCGGAAGCTTGTTTCCTTCCCAGTGTAAGAATTGGCTTTTGTAGTTTTGTTTGCCCTGTTCCCATCATGCACTGGGACAGGAACAGACTAATTTGCATACAGCCAGGTTCTGAAACTGGGATGGTGCAGTGAGCTAAAAAACGGTGTTGGATCTAGCCCTGATCTCTTGACAGGGTGAGAGTATTCTGCTTAATTCAGAGACTCTGTCCCTCACCACCCCTTGTTGTAAATATTTTTGTCCACCCTAAGCGTGGAAGGGTATACTCAGACATGAGTCCCTTGCTCATTGCACCATCAGGATTCAAGCAAGCCGGGCCGAAGACGGCTGTAATGCCAGAAACCGGTCCCCGGAAGCTTGTTTCCTTCCCAGTGTAAGAATTGGCTTTTGTAGTTTTGTTTGCCCTGTTCCCATCATGCACTGGGACAGGAACAGACTAATTTGCATACAGCCAGGTTCTGAAACTGGGATGGTGCAGTGAGCTAAAAAACGGTGTTGGATCTAGCCCTGATCTCTTGACAGGGTGAGAGTATTCTGCTTAATTCAGAGACTCTGTCCCTCACCACCCCTTGTTGTAAATATTACTCCTATTCAAACCTTTGGGTGTCACGTGGTTTGGCCGGTAAATAAAAATGGAAAACAGACTCAGAGGCTTTGTGGTTAAAGTCTGACTCGTAAATAAAACGTGTCTAGGTGTAATTTACCAGGTGTTTTTTAAGTTAGGTGTTAAGACAATTGGAATCTACGAATTCCGTTCTAGACTCAAAAAGTGAAAGTAAAAAAGAAAAACTTATACATAAAAAAAATGTCATGAAAGTGGGAAGATCGTGGTATTGGACTGGGTGCGCTTGAACTAAGATGATGCCTGTTCAGCTCTGTACGCTACGGTGATACTAATGCTAAAAACAACTACCTGGGGGTACATATTGGTACATAGTGTCAAAGTGAGGGTATGCCCAATAACGACAAGATCAGTGCAACGAGCAAATTACTCATAAATAGCATGAAAATTCAATTCTCTCATTAATCCCCATCGGGTTTTGTGTAGATAATTTGTGGATCCAATAATTTTCGCGTCTCAAGAGGAATTTATTATTGTCTCTTCCTTCGTGTTTTTGGATTGTCTCAAGTACGATAAATTTCATTTGAGAAACATTGTGTTGTTTTTCTGTAAAATGAGCAGACAGTGCTGATTTCATGTTTTTAAGTCTGATGTTGGACTTATGTTCTGTAAGACGTATCTTGATTCGGCGCTCCGTTTTGCCTACGTACATTTTCCCACAAGGGCACTTTATGCCATATATCAGGTTGTTGGTGTCACATGTTGCATTTACTCTAAGCTTGATGGGATTGCCCTGAGTTGGATGGTTCACAATGTTGCCCTTAATAACATTGTTGCAATGTCCGCAATTTGAGCAGGGCTTTGTTCCTGCATACATTGTATTTTCTTTTGGTTTGTTTTGTAAAATTTCCCCCAGGTTTTTCGCTCTAGTGTATGCAAAGAGAGGTGGTTGGCTGAAAGCATTTCTAAAATCAGGTTCAAGGTTAAGGATTGACCAATGTTTCAATATGCTTTGCTTGAACTGTTTGCTGGTAGTAGAATATTTTGAAACCACTACTATCCGTGGTTGTTCAGGTTTGATTGTTGGTGTTAACAGTTTCGATCTGTCTGTGTCCTCGATTCTTTTTCTGGTATCTTGTACCAAGGTTGTCGGATAGCCTCTCTGGTAGAATTTGTTAGACATTTCGTTGAGTCTGGTTTCCAATATAGTATCATCTGATGCGATTCTCTTAACTCTTGCCATCTGGGAATATGGTAAATTGCGTATCAAGTTTGGTTCATGGAAGCTGGAATGTAGCAACATGTTATTTCTGTCTGTTGGTTTAACGTACAGGTCAGTAATGAATCCCTTTGGGGTTACAGTTACTTTGACATCTAAAAAATTGACCGATGTGTCAGAGATATCCCATGTGAGTTGGATTCTTTGGTCGATGGTATTGAATTTAGTGAGCGCCGCGTTTAGTTTTTCTTCCGTGTCTGTCCATATGATGAAAAAATCATCTATGTAGCGTAGTATCAATCTCAAATGATCAGTCCATCCTGTGTCCTTCAAGATGTGTTGAGTTTCATACCAGTGCATAAAGGTATTGGCATACACAGGTGCAGCCGAATTGCCCATTGCCATCCCGGTGAGTTGTTGATACCACTCCTCGTTGACTTTGAAGTAGCTATGATAGAGGGTAAAGTACATAAGCTCCATAAGAAATAATTGAAAATCTTGGTCTAAATTCGTATTCAGTAGAGCTGACTCCATAGCTTCAATCCCCATGTCATGGGGTATGCTCGTGTATAAACTGCATACGTCTGCAGTGCATAGGATCACTTTCTCTGTTTGGATGAATGGGATTTGTTGTAGTTTCAGCAAGAATTGCGATGTATCTTTGATGTACGTGGGAGTAGCTTGTACTGATGATTGAAGGTATCTGTCAATGAGTTAAGTCAAGTCAAGTCATAAAATTTGTATAGCGCACTACATACCCAGAGGGTTTCAAGGCGCTTAGGAAGGGGAGGAGGATTATTTGTCAAATATCCACGTTTTAAGCTGCTTTCTGAACGCTAGGTGATTCTGGGTGAGGCGAAGGTAAGCGGGGAGTGAGTTCCATGTTTTGGCAGCCAGGTATGAAAAGGATCTGCCTCCCATGGTGGTCTTGTTGATGCGAGGTACAGTGGCGAAGGCTTGGCTGGAAGAGCGAAGTTGGCGGGAGGGGGTGTAGAAGGACAGTCGGGAGTTGAGGCAATCTGGTCCGATGTCGTAGAGTGATTTGTGTGCGTGGGTAAGCAGTCGGAAAGTGATCCTCTTATTGACGGGCAGCCAGTGGAGGTCTTTAAGGTGACCAGAGATGTGTTCGTTGCGTGGGATGTCTAATATGAGCCTGGCTGAGGCGTTTTGGATTCGTTGTAGTTTCTTCTGGAGTTTAGCGGTGGTACCTGCGTAGAGGGTGTTTCCGTGGTCCAGTCGGCTCGTGATTAGAGCGTGGGTGACTGTTTTCCTTGTTTCGGAGGGGATCCAGCGAAATGTTTTTCTGAGCATGCGAAGAATGTTAAAGCAGGAAGAGGATACGGCGCTGACTTGTCTGTTCATTGAGAGTGAAGAATCCAGGATGACGCCAAGGTTCCGTGCGTGGTCTGTCGGGATGGGTGCTTTTCCGAGGGCTTCCGGCCACCAGGAGTCGTCCCATGCAGATGGGGATGTACCTAAGATGAGGACTTCTGTTTTGTCTGAGTTCAGTTTCAGACGGCTTTGTTTCATCCAATCGGCGACTTCTTTCATTCCTTCGTGTAGGTTAGTTTTGGCGGTGCTGGGGTCCTTGGTGAGAGAAAGGATCAGTTGAGTGTCATCCGCGTAAGAGATGATGTTGAGGTTGTGATGGCGTGCGATGGCCGCGAGGGGGCTCATATATACGTTGAAGAGGGTGGGACTGAGAGAGGATCCTTGAGGTACGCCGCAGATGATTTCAGAGGCCTCGGACTTGAATGGTGGGAGGCGGACCTTCTGGGTTCTTCCGGTGAGGAACGAGGTGATCCATTCCAGTGCTTTTCCTTGGATTCCGATGTTTCTGAGGCGTTGTAAAAGGGTGCTGTGGCAGACTGTGTCGAAGGCTGCAGAGAGGTCGAGGAGGATGAGGGCGACTGTGTCTCCATTGTCCAGCAGAGTTCGAATGTCGTCTGTTGCTGCGATGAGGGCGGTCTCAGTGCTGTGTTTGGCTCGGAAGCCAGATTGTGAGGGGTCGAGTGATTTGTTGGCTTCGAGGAAGGCGGCGAGCTGGTTGTTGACAGCTTTCTCGATGACTTTGGCCGGGAATGGGAGAAGCGAGATGGGGCGGTAGTTTTTGAGTTCGGTGGGGTCTGCTGTTGGTTTTTTCAGAAGGGCGGTGAGTTCAGCGTGTTTCCAGTCTTCCGGGAAGGTAGCGGAGTTGAAGGAGCAGTTGATGACGTCTCGGAGGTGCGGAGCTATGACGGAGTCTGCTTTGTTGAAGATGTGGTGAGGGCATGGGTCTGTGGGGGATCCAGAGTGGATGGAATTCATCAGGCGGATGGTGTCCTCAGTGGAGATTGGGTTCCAGGCGTTAAGGGTGTTTACGGGGGGAAGATGGTCAGCAGATGGTAGGGTGGGTTGGCTTCCGGGTTGGTTGTCAAAGCTGTTGTGGATGTCAGCAATCTTGTTGTGGAAAAAAGAGGCTAGGGAGTCGCAGAGGGTTTGAGAGGGGGTGATGTCGTTGGAATTGGCCGAGGGGTTGGAAAATTCCTTGACGATGTTGAAAAGTTCCTTGCTGTTGTGGGCGTTGTTGTCAAGTCGATCCTTGAATGCTGTTTTCTTGGCTTTTCTGATCAGTTGGTGGTGAGTACGGGTGGCGCTTTTGAAGGCGTCCTTGTTGCTGGTGGATGAGTCTTTTTTCCAGGCCTTTTCAAGGGAGCGGCATAGTTTCTTGGACTTCTTGAGATCATCGTTGAACCATGAGGCCTTCTTGTTGCCAAGTTTGTGTTGACGTTTTTTCAGTGGTGCTAGGGTGTCGGCGGTGTTGGATAACCAAAGGGTGAGGTTGGAGGCGGCTTCGTTGGCGTTAGAGGAGAGGGCTGGGGAGGTTTGAAGGAGCGATGTGGAGATCTGTTCTGTGGTGATTTTGTTCCAGTTTCTTTGTAGAGTTGGTTGGAGGTGGATGATGGGTTTCGGCTTGTTGTAGGTGAAGTGAACACAGCTGTGGTCAGTCCAGAGGAGATCCGTAGTGTGGCTGAAGGAGACATGGTTGCTGGAGGTGAAGATGGGGTCGAGAGTGTGACCTGCGATGTGGGTGGGGGCAGTGACCAGTTGTTTAAGTCCGAGGTTGGAGAGGTTGTCTAAGAGGGTGGCGGTGTTGCGGTCGTTGATGTTTTCAAGGTGGAAGTTGAGGTCTCCCAGAAGGATGTAGTCTTTGGAGGGGAGCGCGTGTGGGGTGATGAAGTCCGTGATGTCTTCACTGAATTTTGCGCGGGGTCCTGGTGGCCTGTAGAGGAGGGTGCCTCTAAGAGTTGTCTTGGGGTCGGTGTGGATCTGGAAGTGAAGGTGTTCGGAGTTAGCAAGGTTGGCGTCAGAGCTGGTTGAGATGCGGATGGATTTCTTATGGACGATAGCGATTCCTCCTCCTGTATGGTCGGTGCGGTCCTTGCGTGTGATCTTATAGTCATCAGGGATAGAGATGGCGATGTCAGGGGCGGAGGAAGCGTTCATCCATGTTTCCGTTAGGAAGGCGACGTCTGGAGAGATGGCGTCTAGTAGGTTCCAAAGGTCGATGGCGTGCCTGTGGACCGAGCGAGTGTTGAGAAGGATGCATTGTAGGTGGTTGGGGTCGGGAATCTGTGGTGCGGAGATGTTATCGGTGCCGCTAAATTTGCAGGAGTAGCAGGAGAACGGTCCATGGGTGCGACCAGGAGCGGCTTGGACGCAGGTGGGGGCGCGACCGGGGTTAAGGGCTAGGAGGGTGGCGGCAGCGTAGGTAATGCGAGAGGGCTGGACAGCGCGCGGGGCAGGGGGTATGGCGCTGGGCGCGGACGGGCGTAGACGGGCTTACCTTTGGCGCACCTTCGGCGCGGATTGGGCGCGGTCGGTGCGCGTGAACGCTGCGCGCGGGAACTACTGTCATATATGGATGGTGGAGGGGGAGGGGCGAGGGCGGCTCAGCTGGGAGGCGGGGCGGGTTCACTGTGAGCACAACAACAAGTAAAATGGCAGCGGAGCGCTGGGGGATAAACAGACGCGCAAACAGATACAATACAATGGCAGATAAAGTACAAAGCAAAACAGAGCTAAAGCTGCTTATTTAAATTATACAGAGCACAAAGCGGCAAGCGAGGGCAGAAGGCAGATTGCAGGCAACGATACCAAACGCTGGGGAGCGACCACTCGGCTCGAGAGCTGAGAGCGAGTCACAGCGCTTAGAGGAGATCGAGCGCTGGAAGTAGTTTGTGGGAGGGCGGCTCAGCTGGGAGGCGGGGCGGGTTCACTGTGAGCACAACAACAAGTAAAATGGCAGCGGAGCGCTGGGGGATAAACAGACGCGCAAACAGATACAATACAATGGCAGATAAAGTACAAAGCAAAACAGAGCTAAAGCTGCTTATTTAAATTATACAGAGCACAAAGCGGCAAGCGAGGGCAGAAGGCAGATTGCAGGCAACGATACCAAACGCTGGGGAGCGACCACTCGGCTCGAGAGCTGAGAGCGAGTCACAGCGCTTAGAGGAGATCGAGCGCTGGAAGTAGTTTGTGGGAGGGCGGCTCAGCTGGGAGGCGGGGCGGGTTCACTGTGAGCACAACAACAAGTAAAATGGCAGCGGAGCGCTGGGGGATAAACAGACGCGCAAACAGATACAATACAATGGCAGATAAAGTACAAAGCAAAACAGAGCTAAAGCTGCTTATTTAAATTATACAGAGCACAAAGCGGCAAGCGAGGGCAGAAGGCAGATTGCAGGCAACGATACCAAACGCTGGGGAGCGACCACTCGGCTCGAGAGCTGAGAGCGAGTCACAGCGCTTAGAGGAGATCGAGCGCTGGAAGTAGTTTGTGGGAGGGCGGCTCAGCTGGGAGGCGGGGCGGGTTCACTGTGAGCACAACAACAAGTAAAATGGCAGCGGAGCGCTGGGGGATAAACAGACGCGCAAACAGATACAATACAATGGCAGATAAAGTACAAAGCAAAACAGAGCTAAAGCTGCTTATTTAAATTATACAGAGCACAAAGCGGCAAGCGAGGGCAGAAGGCAGATTGCAGGCAACGATACCAAACGCTGGGGAGCGACCACTCGGCTCAATGAGTTGTCCTATGGGTTGGTGTATGCTTCCTCTGGTGGATACTATTGGCTGAAACTACAACAAATCCCATTCATCCAAACAGAGAAAGTGATCCTATGCACTGCAGACGTATGCAGTTTATACACGAGCATACCCCATGACATGGGGATTGAAGCTATGGAGTCAGCTCTACTGAATACGAATTTAGACCAAGATTTTCAATTATTTCTTATGGAGCTTATGTACTTTACCCTCTATCATAGCTACTTCAAAGTCAACGAGGAGTGGTATCAACAACTCACCGGGATGGCAATGGGCAATTCGGCTGCACCTGTGTATGCCAATACCTTTATGCACTGGTATGAAACTCAACACATCTTGAAGGACACAGGATGGACTGATCATTTGAGATTGATACTACGCTACATAGATGATTTTTTCATCATATGGACAGACACGGAAGAAAAACTAAACGCGGCGCTCACTAAATTCAATACCATCGACCAAAGAATCCAACTCACATGGGATATCTCTGACACATCGGTCAATTTTTTAGATGTCAAAGTAACTGTAACCCCAAAGGGATTCATTACTGACCTGTACGTTAAACCAACAGACAGAAATAACATGTTGCTACATTCCAGCTTCCATGAACCAAACTTGATACGCAATTTACCATATTCCCAGATGGCAAGAGTTAAGAGAATCGCATCAGATGATACTATATTGGAAACCAGACTCAACGAAATGTCTAACAAATTCTACCAGAGAGGCTATCCGACAACCTTGGTACAAGATACCAGAAAAAGAATCGAGGACACAGACAGATCGAAACTGTTAACACCAACAATCAAACCTGAACAACCACGGATAGTAGTGGTTTCAAAATATTCTACTACCAGCAAACAGTTCAAGCAAAGCATATTGAAACATTGGTCAATCCTTAACCTTGAACCTGATTTTAGAAATGCTTTCAGCCAACCACCTCTCTTTGCATACACTAGAGCGAAAAACCTGGGGGAAATTTTACAAAACAAACCAAAAGAAAATACAATGTATGCAGGAACAAAGCCCTGCTCAAATTGCGGACATTGCAACAATGTTATTAAGGGCAACATTGTGAACCATCCAACTCAGGGCAATCCCATCAAGCTTAGAGTAAATGCAACATGTGACACCAACAACCTGATATATGGCATAAAGTGCCCTTGTGGGAAAATGTACGTAGGCAAAACGGAGCGCCGAATCAAGATACGTCTTACAGAACATAAGTCCAACATCAGACTTAAAAACATGAAATCAGCACTGTCTGCTCATTTTACAGAAAAACAACACAATGTTTCTCAAATGAAATTTATCGTACTTGAGACAATCCAAAAACACGAAGGAAGAGACAATAATAAATTCCTCTTGAGACGCGAAAATTATTGGATCCACAAATTATCTACACAAAACCCGATGGGGATTAATGAGAGAATTGAATTTTCATGCTATTTATGAGTAATTTGCTCGTTGCACTGATCTTGTCGTTATTGGGCATACCCTCACTTTGACACTATGTACCAATATGTACCCCCAGGTAGTTGTTTTTAGCATTAGTATCACCGTAGCGTACAGAGCTGAACAGGCATCATCTTAGTTCAAGCGCACCCAGTCCAATACCACGATCTTCCCACTTTCATGACATTTTTTTATGTATAAGTTTTTCTTTTTTACTTTCACTTTTTGAGTCTAGAACGGAATTCGTAGATTCCAATTGTCTTAACACCTAACTTAAAAAACACCTGGTAAATTACACCTAGACACGTTTTATTTACGAGTCAGACTTTAACCACAAAGCCTCTGAGTCTGTTTTCCATTTTTATTTACCGGCCAAACCACGTGACACCCAAAGGTTTGAATAGGAGCAAGGCGGGAAGCTACTGCTTCACCGGCGTCCTTTGGAAAAGATCTTCGGATAGCTTCTACCCGTTACTAAACAGGTCAGTGTCCCACACTGCTTAAACTCAGAAAGAGCTTCACGGATTACCGCTTTGCCCACAGGCACTTACACATCCTTTTTCGTTTTACCCGTTTTTTACAGATTTGCAAGAGAATACACCACGAAGGGCATGTAAGCAAACTACCGCGTTTAAACGCATTTTCCTTTTTCGTTTAGAGCACAGTAAATTCATGTATATACATATTGCACATGCAATGCACCATTGAGTTAAATATGTCCTGGAACCTTGACTATGCCTTCAGAACTGTGATTATGTAATTAGAAAATGTAAACCACATAACAGTTGGATGTTTTTCTAATGTTAATTTAACTACCACTAATAACCATCTGTATATATTATTGCTCCTAGAGTCTATTTCCCTGATGAAGAGCATGCCAACAATGCTCGAAATGCATTGGATATGTGGAAAATAATCATGCCCGATCTATAAATTGATTTTTCTGAACTTGAAAAGAAAAAAATGGAAATATACTTTACAACAATGAACATTAAATAAACGCTAAAGATGAGAAATGAACTTTGAATGGAAGCAGTTTTCTTTCACGAAAGGAACACCGTGAATGTGTGTGCCAACCAAGGGATGGGACTAGAGGTTCTCTAGCCCCACATTTTTGGTTATAGTTTTGACGTCGTAGGACACTCGACGCCTCCTTGTTGTGCACCACCAAATTATATAACTAGATTACCTGTTGACCAACCCAAAAGCAGTGCATCTATCCAAAAAAAACAATAACATTTAGCCAGGAGTAAAGCCAGGTCTATGAATTTTGCAGAGGCGTTGTCAGTTTTGGGGCGAGGGAAAGGGCAGAAAATGACAGATTCTAGAGAGCTTGTAACTCCACACCCAGTAACTCTAGAAAGTATATCCAACACTTGTAACCAATACTCGCCAAATACCCCCAGTTTTATTCAATAGCCAATGTTAACTACATGCCCTGTCAGGATGTCAGAAGAAACTACCGCCACTATAAAATGAAGTCCATCCACTCAGGGGCACCAATGGACCACTGCATTCCACTACGCCTACTCAAGAGGACTGCAATCCATAAGCAATGTGTGAACATCTCATGCTAAATGTCTACACAATTTCAATGCTCACCAACTACCTACTGATCTCCCTGCTACCATCCCAGTTGCAAAGTGGGTCATTAGTAGTGGAAAATATATGTCTACAACTGGTAATAAGACTACTAGCACAATATAGGGCTCAGGATATGTCTCGGAAAATTATTCCCATGCATAACCCTTGGTAGCTTGGCTGCGAACACAGGCAGGCTTAACTTCAAAGACAGGTATGTAAAGCATTTAAAAAACACAATAAAAATCCAACACCAATCTATAACAATAGGAAATATTTGTATCTTTAAAATGACACCAAAATGCAACAAAAATCTAATGTAGGGAACAAGAAATATGATCTTTTACAGATTAAACACTTTCTAGTGCTTAAAAATCAATAGTGCCACTTCTGGACATTTGGTTACATCTGACGAGGACAAAGTCAAAGTTTGAGGTCTACCGCGATTGAGCCCTGGACAGACACACTACCAGGGAGAACACGGTCCAGATGTTACCTTCACACTTAGAAACCTTTCTGAAGGACGACGTGCAGCCTCCTCTAACAGGCTGGATTTATTGAGAGTCCAAAGTGTCCAAAACACAGTCCAAGGGTCTGGAATCTCCAAGATGGTCCTTGAAAGGTTGGGACCACAATTCCTACAATGCACCGAGACAACACCCTTAAATGTCCACTGGATACACTCCAGGCAAAAGACTCTTGCTGGAGTTGAGGCAGGGTAGCTCTGTTAAGCTCAGTTGCTGGGAGCCCACTATTTATTCCTCTTGAAACAAATTACATCCAAAGGGCTGTATTTCCAGATAATGCAGCAGGTGCAGTCTGTCAGAGTGGTGCAAATCAAATTTCCAGTTTGGCAATTCTTCATGTTCTGTCAGTTTGTAGCAGGAGAGAAGAGAGGCACTGTTGTCCTTAGATACGTATTCAGTGTTCTATGAGGTCACACAGGATGGCACTCCTGTCCAATGAGGTGCGGGGCAACACCCCAAGGCTTGACACTTCCTCCAAAGTGAGGCACAATGATCTCCCAGAAAGCACTATTTCTCTACAATTCAATATGTCAGAATTTTCAGTAGAAGAGCAAAAGCTAGTTAAACTAACCCCTAGGATAGTTCATCTCCATAGGCTCCCTCCTCTTTGCATATAGAAATTCCTGCCTTAAGCCTGCCATCTGGCTAGGTTCAAGTGGTAGGGCTGGAACGGGAACTGACTTACACTGTCAATGGAAGGCTGACTTTTGGCTTACAGACAAAAAAGTCTAATAACGTCTTGTCTATACATTTTAGGATAACTTCAACAATATCATATTCTTGGATTTATCAATACCATTCTAGGCAGTCCTTGAATGATCTTTTTATGACCTCATTAAAGTGAGTTATTATTTAAGAGTGTCTTGCCATGTTAACCTATGTGGCTGGAGATTTGCAATGGGAAAAAATGACTTGGGCAATTTTTTCAACACCCCGGGCTTTTAAAATATATTTTATAAAGACTCTGCCTACATTAACAGGGCCTTCCAGCCCGGGGAGACTTTAGGGGATCTGAATATCTACAAATATTGCAGATCTTCACCCCACAGTGCTCCTAGCACTAAATTTGATGCAATGTGGGGAGTGCAATGTGCCATTTCACTAACCCCAGGGTATATAAAAACCATTTTATATACCCTGGTATACCCCTTGGACACCTAGGGGAGATGCGGGGGGTACCTAATATGCACAAGGTTTGTAGTTTAATACATTGTAATTGCCCTATTCCCCAAAGTTAAGTTTAGTCACCATTTTCACTGTAAAAGCAGTCCTGCAACACAGGGCTGTTTTTAAACTTCCCTCAGGCTTCAGCCGTGCACACATGCAAGTGCAGAAAAATCTGCTGGTCTCTAAACTCCCATGCCCTATTAATACTAGGGACGTAAAGGTAGTTTCAATCCCCCTGCCCTATCATGTACTAGGGCCTTCATAGGGGTACCCTAACTCTTAGTGCACCCAGGTGCATGTATATGTTTTAACTGTATTCTAAGTGTCCTTTTCAGCATCACACTGGCCCTGGGCCTGGTTAAGCAGAGCCCATGGACTGTCAGAGTCAGTTACCACCAGTACCTTTGACTCCAATCAGTCTAACTTCAGACCCAATCACTGCATGAAAACTGTCCTCTTCGCCACCACAGATGACATCTGCATGACTTTGAATGCAGCAGACATGAAGGCCTTCCTTTTTTTGGAACTGTCAGCAGCATTTGACAGGGTCGTCCACCTCATCCTCATCCAAATCCTAAACTGAATCAGATTCCAAGGATTTGTACTCTGATGGAGCTGCTCCTACCTGACCAGAAGGCCCAGTCAGTCAACCTGCCAACCGACACTTCGGCCGCGCAACACCTGATCTATAGGGTTCCACAAAGATCCTGCCTTAGCCTGGCCATCTTGAATGTATTCATGATCAATCTAGCCAGCACAATTACTTCTCCTATGCTGATGACCTGCAACTCATTCTCCCCCCTTATCTGGATCAAATTAAATGCCTGCATGTCTGAAATCATCCACTGGATGAAGACCAACTGTCTAAAGCTGAACACCTACGAGACCGACATTATGATCTTTGTGAAGACCACTTTAATGTGGGACTCCACATGGAGGCTAACAGATCTAGGACCAACACTCATTGCTACCACAACTGCCAAGATCCTCAGTATTGTCTTCAACACCAAACCAACATGACAGTTAATGATGTCACCGCCTCATGCTTCCATCCCCTGGATACTGAGGAAGATTTTCAAATGGCTCTCAATCAGCACCTGTAAAACATGTGTCACATGCTCTTGTCAGAAGAAAGTTGGTCTACAGTAACACCCTCTATGATAACCAGAAGGCTGCACACCATTCAACACTCCACCACAGATCCCAAATCACACCACAAATGAAGGAGCTACACTGGCTCCCAATACTTAAATGAGCCCAATTCACAATGACTCACAGGCAGTTTTAAGACAGTGCGCTTCACTGGACCAGTATGCCTCAATAATCTCATCTGCTTTCCCAAACCTTACAGACCTCAACTCGACCAGACTCCTACTTGCACACTTCCCACACATACAAAAACCAGATCCAGCAGTCAAGTCTTCTCCTTTACCTCTTCTAAAGCTTGAAACAACCTGCCACTACAAATAAGAGTATCCTCATTACTTCTTGAATTCCTCAAGAAGTTATAGATCTGGCATTTCAAGTAGTCCCACTAGACCCTCGCTTTGTCTAGACCTACCCCAGGTCAGCACAAGGATAACCTCCCTGGTGATAGTGCACTTTACAAGTCTGTATAACATATAGCATAACAGTGAGAGTGAGGCACATGACCACAGCATGTGTGTGATATGAGCATCTAAAACATGACACCTTGGACAACTAGCTTTAGTACCAGCATACATTTTATTTAAATACAAGGCATTAGATAGTCCCTGTTTAATATGTTAAACTGAATATATTTAAATTATGAATTACACAATATCTTGTGTAGCTATGAAATACCTCTTTGCTATTTAGAGTTTTAAAGATCTAGAGATATAATGTTCCCATGCACCACATAGTTTAGTCCAGGATATGTCCCAGAGTTGACCATCAGCTTTATAAAACAATGTAATTAATCTACTTCCATCACTCATAGTGTGCAAAGTCTGCAGTACTGCTTGCATTTGTGGTACAGTATATTGGATATCAAGTAATGTCTGAAGCATGTATTTGAGATGTCTATAAGTGAGAAAACATCCCAGTGCCAGGTTGTGATCTGAGTTCAAATTTGAAAGATCAAGTAATGTGGAATCTTGGAACAAATCCACGTGTGCTAAATCCAGATTCAGACTAGGAACTTATTGTGGGTGTAGGTAGCCAGTTTGTGAGATAAGAATCAGAAGACGTATGTCAAACACATATTAAGGTTGGGATTTAGTCAATGTGTGGGTCAGCTGCAGGCATTACAAAGCAGTGTTGCATAGGAAACATTAAACAATATAATAAACGCGATTCACTAGCTGGATAGACCTGCCTCAATGTGATTGTGGCCTGCCAACCAGGGAGATACTCATTGAATTTGTGATGCCAAAAAGTATCATTGAAAGTCCAGAAAGCCTAGGCGCCCTTGTCCCCTTTGCAGCTGTAAGGTGCAAAGGGCAATCTTGCGCAGACCATCCATCCTAATTAAAGCAGACCAGCTGTCACAAGGACACGCTGACCTGCATATAAAGCAGCCATTCTACGTGCAGCGTTTGCGCGCAGCGTTTCGCCGTAGTCACGCCGGAGTCACGCCAGAGTCCAGCACGTCTGCGCCCGTCAGCAACAACTGGACCAATTTCATCTAGTGTCATTATGGTTTGTTACACATCTTTGGAGCTTCGGTCCTTACAAAAGGTATCGTGTGCTTGCTATAAAGTTTTTCCTGGCCGGTATAGGGGTAAGAGGAGATGTCCGGGTTGTGGCTGGTCTCCAGGCAATACCCCTTCCACGTTATCTAACGGGGAGACGGACAGTGCGAAGCATCTCTGCCTGCTTTTAAACACCAGATCAGTGCGCAGACATGCTCAGGAGCTTTTTGATCTCCTGACCACTGAAAAGCCGTTGTGTCTGATGTTGACAGAGACCTGGTTAGGAGATTCATCTAATCCTGATATCGCCATAGCGATTCCCCCAGAATACAATATTTATAGGCAAGATAGATTGGAAGGGAGGGGAGGAGGCGTGGCACTCGTAGTGAATAAATCTGTCGTCTGCTCGATTATTCCGACGGAGGCTATTACATGGTCTGAATCCCTTGCTTTCTCTATATCATTGGCGCCGCATCAATCTGTTAAAGGATTGTTAGTTTACAGGCCCCCCGGCCCGGCCGGCTCCTTCTTCGATGAGCTTCAGTCTGTAATATCAGCGCTGGTCCTGAGAGCTGATCATTGTGTCTTGGCTGGGGACTTCAATTTCCACATGGATGAGGGATCTGACCCAGATGCGATCAAATTGACCAACATCACGGCCCCCCTGGGACTGGTCCCCTATCTCTTTGAACCAACGCATGATAAAGGCCATACTTTGGATCAGGTCTTTTCCACGTCCCCCATAGAGGTGACGGCACTTTTGCTGGTCCTCTGGACAGACCATCGGCTGGTCAATTTCCATGTACTGGGTACAAAGAAGCTATCGAGCATGGCTCTCAGACAACAGGGACTAGCGTCAAGGGCATATCATCGGGTGACCCCAGAAATGCTGGCACAGGCATCTTACGATCACCCTTGCCCTCTCACGGGGGATTTGGATAGGGATCTGGAGTCTTTGCAGACGTGGCTTGTGGACAGGCTGAATGATCTAGCCCCTGCGATGGCTCCTCGCTCGTTATCTAAATGGGTTTCTGCCCCTTGGTTCACTGAAGCGCTGTCAGCTTCTCGTAGGCAGTGCAAGGTGGCTGAAAGGGCTTGGCGTGCTCAGTACGATTCTGTCGCCAGGCTTGCCTATAGGACTATGGTTAAAACCTATCATCGGGATATCCTCCTAGAAAAGAAAGGCTATTTTGCTAGGAGGATTGAGGCTGCCTCTAATTCCTGCAAGGAGATTTTCACGATTGTTAGGGAATTTACGGCCCCACGGTCGAATTCGATCCAGACCGCCCCTATCGAGGCGTGGCTTTCTGATCTGGCCAATTTCTTTACTACTAAGATAAAGCTGATTCAGGACTCTTTCCCGTTGAGGCCGGTTGTAGTCTCCCCTAGTTCTGAGGACGGACCAGTTCCATCAGTCCCTCTAGGGTCAGTCCTGTCAGACTTTCCGCCTATTTTAGCTCCTTCGTCATTGACACTTATGGCCAATCTCAAATCGGGTTCGTCGCTTGACCCATGCCCGGCCAAATTTCTGGCGAAGATGGCGGTAGTTGTAAATCCGTTGGCGAATCCCCTCCTGAATCTCTCTCTGAGCCGGGGGGTGGTCCCTCAGGCCTGGAAGCAGGCAATGGTCATTCCCCTCCTTAAGAAGCCTGGTCTTGATCCTGAGGCTTTGGCCAATTATAGGCCTATTTCTCTCCTCCCTGCGCTGGCCAAAATCTTGGAGAAGCATGTGCATGGTGTGCTTTCTAACTTCTTAGAATCTCACGATCTGCTTCATTCCACTCAATCTGGCTTCCGCCCTAACCTTAGTACTAAGACGGCGCTTCTGGAGGTGTCTGAAGCCATCAAGGAGGCACTGGATTCGGGTGGCAAAGCCATGTTTGTAATGCTTGACTTGTCGGCGGCCTTTGACACCGTCCCCCACGAGGGTCTGCTCGTCAGACTTTATGAGATCGGTCTGAGGGGAACGGTGCTTAGCTGGTTTAGATCGTTTCTGGCTGGCCGTCGACAAACGGTCTGGGCCTCATCTAGTTCTGCCGAGATGCCGCCTTTGGGAGTCGGAGTCCCGCAGGGCTCTGTGCTGAGCTTGACTCTATTTAACATCTTTATGACCCCTCTGGCGGCATTGGCTGAGTATTTTGGGGCCCAGATCGTATCCTATGCTGAGGATACCCAGCTCCTCTTTACCTGCGGGAAAGGAGAGGATTTTGATGGAGAGAGTATCCGTGAGTGCCTTGGGGCTGTTTTTAAATGGTTCCAGCTGAACAGCCTCAGGTGCAACTCAGATAAATCTGAGGTACTCTTCTTCGGCTGCCAATCCGACCCAGATTGGCAGGAATGGTGGCCCGCCGACATGTCTCCTCCAGTTCGATCGTCTCAGTTGGCTAAGAACCTGGGGATCAAGATTGACAATGGTCTGACTTTAAGATCTCAGATCCTTGCCCTTACGGGCACCTGCTTTGGCCTCCTCAGGATGCTTCGGAAGTTTCTTCCTTTGCTCTCTGAGGACCATAGGAGGACTACGGTACAGGCCTCAATTGGCTCAAGATTGGACTACTCCAACGTCCTATACCTCAGCCTGCCGGAGTATCTCTTACAACGGCTGCAGGTGGTCCAGAACACGGCCGCACGAGCCATCTTTGGCCTTCATAGGCGAGCCAGAGTCTCCGGCCTTTTGCAGTCTCTCCATTGGCTGCCTATCCGGAAGCGGATAGTCTTCAAGGCCCTGACCCTGGCACACAATGCTCTCCACGCCTCGGGGGCTAAATATCTTCAAAGGAGGCTTGCCTTTTACCATCCGGCTTGGTCTCCGAGATCAGAATCGATTTTCCTTGCTGCGGTTCCTCGTGTGAAGAAGGCCCTGCATTGGAGGCCGTTCTTTTAGGCTGCGGGCTCCACAGCTTTGTAACGCTTTACCTTTGGCACTACGTAGCACCTCACATTTGCTGGCCTTCAGGAAGGGCCTTAAAACCTGGCTTTTTGCCCTTTAGATTCCCCTCTTTCATTTTGCTGACTCTGTCTTCTTTATCCTGGTGTTGTGTTTGTCTTTCTCAGGTTGTCAATAAAGCGCCGGGACACTCTTTCTGAGTAGCCGTGCGCTATAAAAGACATAATTAACATAATTAACATAACATAACATAAAGCACTAACCAACCAATGGTGTTCCATGAAGAAAGAGCAAGGAAGGAAAATTGGAATAATAATGAAAAAATATAAGAGACTAGGAAGCCCTATCATCTTGACAAGTTCCACCGTCCAACCACTGCCAAAGGAAGCGATTTCCTAAATGTCACTTCTGCATGTAATAAATGTACCTTTGGGCCCAGGCTGCAATCACTTAAGTCCTGAGGGGAATCAAAAATATTTACACCTAAAAAAATGAAATGATACTACCTCCTGCAATAATTGACCATCTAAAACTGGTAAGTGAGGCAAGGGATAAGCAGCTAGAGAAAACATACAGGACTTAGACAGTTACTGTACGGCCAAATATCTGAGCAAAAGTGTGCAGTGTCTGTTTAATGTTGGTAAGGTCGGCAGTAATGACCTGTACATATATAAGAATATCGTTGGCATATAGGGATACTGCATGAGTCATCCCTGATTATGGCTCTCTACAATAGGCCTGTGTGGCAAATATAGCATTCCTTGGTGTGCGTATTAATTTATTAAGTTATGATTATCCAGATCTTCTAATAAGGCTGTGATACCTTGACATGTTCTTTGTCCACAAACACAGATGATATAGCAACTCCCATTGCACACGGGGAGTCCCCCCAATGTGCACGGCAGTGACTATACCAGAAAAATATAATTTGTGAAGTTTAAATCTATGCTAAATCTTGTTTTATTCAAAGTCTTTATTATTCTTCAATTGCTTACTAGATTATGCATTTATATGGAGAAATGTATCATCGTCCTTCCTAGGCAATCAATCTTCATTGTAATCAGCAACTCAAAGTACCTCTACAATCATTTCTTTTTTCAAATAAGTTTATTTACTATGCTTTTTGACCTACATAAAGCAAGGAACCTTGAACCTTGAGGGATCCTTCTTTAGGGAGAATTTAACAAATGCATTTTTATGTATTGTAATCATTGAAACCAAACAATTTAAGCTAATCGCACTCTACCCTTATCTCAAAGGTTAAAAATACAAAAAGAAACATAAGTGTAAAATCTAAATGCAGTCTTGTAAGTGTGGCGACTTCATGAAAAATGGCTAAGACATTATGATAAAGATCGCTTGACGATTGTGCATGATTAACGAAGGTGCCCAATTAGGTTCCTATACCACAACAATACTTGACCATCGATACCAGCTGCTACAGGACCTCCGTGGTGGGGAGCATGGGCTGGCGGGGTAGCAGGGGGCAAAAAAGGAAAACTTAATAAACAAAAAAACATTTACCTTAATTGTCTGTCACCTCTCCTTCGTCCTCTGTCCCTCCGATAACTTCTTTCACTCCTGGCCAGCAGCAGGAAGCACCGTCCTCCCAGCCTCCCCCTAGCCGTTCACAATGCTGCAATGTAGTGTTGTGATTCATCTGAGAGTCATGGATTGGTGCTCACATGTGGACTGGGAGTGTTTGCATGTTTCTCACCAGGCTGTGTAATGCAGGCTGATGGGGGACATGCAAAGTGTGCAGGACAGCTTGGTCGGCCCAAGAGGGCCGACCAAGCAGTCCTGCGCACTTCAGGAGTGAAAACCACTCCTCTCCCTACTCCGCCAGACCTCCCGAGAGCGACTGAAGAATATAGGGGAAAAAAATGATAAAAACAATAGTTATTAGCATTTTATTTTTCCTTTTTTTTAGTGGGGCGACGCTTCTCCACCTTAGCGGAGGAGCAGCCACTAGTGATCATAAAAAGATGCTCATGCAGGTTTATTAAAAATCTCTTCTTCATACCCATTCTGAAATTGTCTGTTTATCAACTGTTCACTGTATATAAAGGTGGTGCTAGAAATTCATGCCATGGTGCTTCCCAAGTTTGTTCCTCTCATGCACACATGTGTACGCATACCAGGCAATCGCAATTGTGCACAATTAGTGAAGGTGGACCTCTAGATTCAAATACCATGACAACCCGTGACTGAATTGAGGAGATGTTTGAGCAGTTTGATTAGATGTCCCAACTTTACTTTCGTTGTGTAATTATCTATTTATGAGTTGTACACTGTATGTACAGGTGGCCATGTAGTACTACATGAAACCAATAGCCATGCGTACGTGCAAGCACTTCATGCCATAGTGTTTTGGGAAGTTTTGTCGCATATCACTGCCACCTTTCAACTGTAAGACACCTGAGGGCCCATCTCAGCTGTGGACAAGAAATTGCTGTGTGCACATTGGGGCCTCCTACAGTTTCTAACCCGGTGCCATGAGACTGAGGAATTTATTCGGAGGGATTACAAGGATGCTTTTGCAGGTGTCACAATATTGTTTTCTAAACTGCAGCTCATCCAGAGCATTGTGCAGCCACCGTCCGTGCAGGTTAGAGGGGTGGGGCCAGGTTGGGGGTGGGGGGAGAACTCAACAGACGACGACAAGGAAAAATTAAATAAATCATTAATGTTGCCTCGTTGTCGTCTGTCGAAACCCCCCCCCACCCGGCCCCACCACCCCACGCTTTTACCTGCATGGGCCGCAGCTGGCATTGTAGTGCTGTTGAAAGCCATACATTTTAGTTATATAGATGAGAAATGTCAATTCACACTGCCATCTACATATGACATTTATATTCCATGGAGTGGGTCAATTTCTTTACCATTTCCTTCACATTTCTGTGTTCCTCTATATAAATCTGTGTTACCAGGACAAGTTACGACTTACCTTTGGCCAAGGATGCTCTTAGTAGTTTGGGCTGACCAATGCAGGGTATGTTTCAGGACTGTCGGCCCTGTGGGACATACACATGTGGCAAATGCATTAGAAGAGGTAGAGAGAAGGCAGGTTTAGAAAAAGGAGGAATCAACTCCATGGTCAGAGAAAACAATGGAGAGGTCCTCAGACAAATCATTAAAGTGGTGTCTGATACACATGCCTGCATATAGACGCGCAAGAGTCCATTAAGAAGTTGGCGGCAATATTCTGATTTCTAGGAAGTGTGATCACAAAGGAGCATGGAATGGAGAGGTCAGGAAAGCCAGGAAAGGAATAGAAAGGAATAGCTATTCAAATATGTGAAACTGATTTCTGTTTCTATCCGTTCACGGACAGCAGAGTAGTAAAATACATAACCAGAAAAGCAGAATAGAGAGAAGGGACAAAGGCAAGAAGAGGAAAGGTGACTTTTAAGACAAAGGGTGTATTCATGCTGCAATGATTTTTTTATCAAAAGCTGCCAGTTTTCCTTAAAGGAAAACGGTGTGCATTTTAAAAAGAAATATGAAACATTTCAGTTGAATTTGTAAAGAGAGGCTGTGACCGTGGGACCACTGTCTGCTCTAAAAAAACGTTTTTGCAACCTTTCACGAAGAGGAAGGAGTTCCCTGGGGACCCCTTCCCTCTTGTTTGTGACTGGCTTACCACCTGCTTGAAATAGGCGGTACACTGCAAAACATTCATACATCTCCCTGCAACTCGCTATTAGGAGGAAATGCCCTTGACACGCCCCTTCCCAATACCGACATGCAAACCCTATCCGAAAAACTGCAGAAACAGGCTCTGCAGGGGCAGGCCTGAGGAATGTTTAAAGGGCTACTTGTGTGGTTGGTACAACCAGTGCTGCAAGCGCATTAGTGCCATTTAATTTAAAGGCCATGGGCACAGGTAGTGCACTCTATTAGGGACTTACAAATGAATAAAATACCTCAATTGTGTAGATATCAAACATTACCCAGTTTAGAGGAGAGAGCACATTCACTTTAGTACTGGTTGGCAGTGGTAAAGTGCTCAGGCCAAGAACAAGTATCATCAAAAAGAGGAGGTAAGCAGGCAAAAGGTTTTGGGGACGACAACCCTAAGGGTCACTTAATACAATTTACAGTGAACATTTGTGGAACTTTCTTTCTCGAGTAGAATGGAGTAATACTGACCACTGGTAGACCAAGCTACACTGGAGATCCAGTTTCTTCGGGGAATCAAATTGGCAGCAAAACTTCCCAATGTCCTGGTACTTGATTGATTACCTACTGTGAATACCCCTAGATAGTTCTTGTCATTGTAATATTCCATACAATTGATCCCACTCTCAAATGACGTGCTGAGTTAATGCATAATACAGCGTGTGCATGTGTAGCCCGAGATGGACCTATGGCTTTTATATGCTACGGACTGGCTTTGAAAGAGTTACTCATGGTAGTTGGGACAATGGTACTAATCAGCCTCCTATCAGGTATTTAAGTTGATGAGTGCAACTACCTAGCATGTAATAATTCTGATTGTTTTGAAGATAAAATTATTTATTTTAATAAAATGTTAATCTGGGCAAATTCATTTTAATTAGTTTTGATGAATAAGTTAATATCGCACTTCAAATAGCATCCTGGAGTATGCAGCTCCAAGACACAAATTGAACATAAAACTGATTGGGGACAAATACATTAATAATTTAAAACATGCATTAATTAACTGTAAGCAATTATTATTCTAATTGGTTACATTCCAAATATTCCTCTGGTAAGAACCGCTACTTTTGATTTAATTATACACACTCATTGCCTCTCCTAGTAATCCAGTTTAAAAGTGCCTTTTGTCTAATTCAGATTTGCACATGATATGTATTGCACTGGAGCATGTAAGATTTGCTCTCTAATATTCTTTTTGTCTCATGTTTTACCTCGCTGTTATGTTCGTTCTGACTTGATCACCTTCATGCAAGGTTAAAATGTGCAAGCGCAGGCATTACATTCTGTATGGCACAAATTAAGAATACATCAGGACTAAACTATTGACATTCCTGTGGAACTGTACCTTTTAATGGGTAAGTGACCCACACAGGTAGTGGATGAGGCTTTTCGTGAATGGGATTATTCATTTGAGAGATGTCACCTTTACCAGCGTGATAAATCCACTCTGATTAGGTTAAAACACAGCTCTGAAAGAATCTCTCCACCCTAAATGCCTATGCTACATGCAGCAAGTGATCCTCAGAGAATTGTATGTTAGGTACAAGCAGTACCAATAATTATAAAGTAAAGAATGCAATTCTCAAACCAGTTTATAAAAGCAAAGAAGGGGGCGTGGCTCGTGCCAAAGGAACATGGCGGCGCACGGGTGAAGCTTACTGGCGCGGCTGGGAGACTCGGCTTTACAAGCAGCTTTCTGTGCAGCTAGAGACGAGCGCGGACGACCAAAGACCCACCGCGAGTTATGTGACACTCGGCGCCTCCTTTTACGGCGTTTAAAAAACTTTTTCTTGATGAAGATAGTACTCCCGCCGCCTCACATTATCGTGGCCGCAATTTTGTCGCACAAGCGTGAATCTCCTCACAACGCTGCCAAAATCATTAATAATCGCCTGGCTTCCTTCCTAACATGCTAAGGATTAGGAATGATAATATTTTTCATTACTATGGTTTTGTCAATCAATGCTGAATTCAACGTTTAGTATCCTGTTGAGGTACTTGCTGTGGGAATGTGTACGCCAGCCATTCTGTATTCACCAATAGCCTCTACAGCGTGTTTTGCTCTTCTTTGTTCCCACTTCATCGTTATGAGAGAGGCATGGAGTAGGCTCTAAAACCTGTTTTGCTAAAACAGAGGCTTTCTTATTCAACTAATAATGTTATGTTCACATAGTTCTACATAGTTTTTTCTCCCCACTAATTCCTTATCCTGTATGAGTTTTACTTGCTGTGTTATACTCTCAGTATATCTGCATCAGGAGGGAATATTTTGACTGAGCTTTATGGGCAGAAAAAAGTCTTTTCATCATTCCCCATCCAAGTAAAAGCACATTTTTATAAAAATGCAAAGATTTTCACTGAATTCTCTAAATTGGAAGATTCTCTGGCATCTATTCCTCACAGCTCAGAGATAATAATGAATCCTTCTTCCACAGTTCCAGGGAAATCTATCACCAAACGACTAAAAAAGAACCCTCCATCGTCACCTAAGTCAAACTCGCCAGTGTCTATGGAAACTTTGTTGGAGGAAATCAGAGCTCTTCGTCCCTTCATGGAAGAGACTAATACCAAATTGCAAACATTAAAGCATAATTGGTCTCAATTAGAAACAAGGGTCTCTTCAGTTGAACAAAACTGCGTCAATGTTTCTCAACTCCATTCTCCACTCTTCAAAGACAGGTCGAGGACCCTGAAAATCGCAATAGGCGGAACAATTTACGTATTTACGGCCTGGGAAACAGACTTAAAGGATCAGACTCTCTTGATTTTTTCAAATCATTCCTTCCTAAATTACTTCACATGCGAGAAGGAACTATCCTCAATATTCAACGGGCACATCGGTTGGGACGTGTTTCTTCTAACGCCTCACCTTCATAAAGGCCAAGAGGAGTCATCTTATATTTCTTAGAATATACAGACTTGTTGAAAGTATTATCAGCGGACAAAGCTTCCCCGAGAATTACATGGTCAGGCTCATCTTTGTTTTTTGCACAGGATTACACTAAAGCTACTGCCAACAGACGTAAGGCTTTTCTCAACATAAGAGCTGATCTTCATTCAATAGGAGCTCGATACGGCCTTTTTCATCCCTGTCTCTTCAAAGTTACGTATAAGAACATATGTAGTTCTGCTGCGTTTACAAAGATTTATAAACTCTTGCAAAACAACTGCCATGGATTCCTCTGGTCATCCTTCTTCATTCAATACTTGACACTGTATTTTTTCCTAACAGATTGCTCAGGCTTCCTTCTCTTCTTTATAACATGTTATAGTTCAAAAAATGTTTTTCATTGGTTTCGACAGATGTGTTACCCTCAACAAGTTTCAAGTTCAATAAATTTCTTATTGTAATTTTTAGTTATTCTTGCTCTCTTTTGTTACAGTATTTACCCTAACTTTTAGTATTTTTCGTCTCCACATATTTTGATCCGTTGTTTCATGGTGTCTCCCTGTTTCTCCGTGTAGCTGACCCTGAATATGTTGTCTGTTCCATGTGGTTCCACCCCCTCCCCCATGTTTTCCTGATCTCTCCCTATGTAGGGATGTTATTTTCCTACATTTCTATCCTACTTGTGTTCCTAATCTCCTTTTTTTCTCCCCTTCCAAACATTCTTCTTCTTGTTTTATTGGGATTTGTTTTCGTCTCCTCTCCTCATGTTCTTTCTTACTTTATCACCTTTCTCCCTTTGGTTACACTTATTACGATTGTTGACAAGCTCCAGCTTTCGTTGGTAAATACTTTTGTCAGCACTCATTCACTTTCCTATACTTTCCTTTACAATTACAGTTCCAACTTTGTTTCTTCTCATGTTATTGCTCTCTCTTATCAATTATGTTGTTTGTTTATACCACTTTCTGCTTATTTTCTTTTCTTCATCTCAGTCGAGTTCCTTATACGCATGATACTTTCTTTTTCCCGTGTTCTTTCCTGTTGTTCCACTGAATTGGTTTATTATTGTTTAATTTCTTTATTTTTCATTCCTTTTAAAAAACCATGCCATTGAAATTGGTATAGTGGAATGTTAGAAGACTAAACTCTCCCATAAAAAGACAGAGAGTCCTGAATCATTTGGCTAAACTAAATGCAGATATAATATTTCTACAAGAGACTCATCTCACGGAGAATGAATTATCAAAACTAAAAAAAGGTTGGGTGGGGGAAATTTTCTATTCTAACGGTGTTGGCAAACATAATGGAGTCATGATATTCTGTCACAAATCACTCCATATCAAAATTATTTCACAAGATTCTGATGTGGAGGGTTGGTGGCTTAATGTTAAATTGATGTTGAAGGATGTTCCAGTCTCTTTTTCAAACGTGTATGCCCCTACTGGTGGCGATTCCTCTTTTTGGTCTTCATTAGCAAAGCTAATTTTATACCAGCAGGTGACTGCAATCAGATTTTTGACCCGTTTATAGATCAGAATTCCAAAGTTTCATACATCCCTAACAAATCTCACAAATCTTTTAGCTGTGCTATCACCCAGCATAAACTACTAGATGCATAGAGATTATGCAACCCAGTCACAAGAGAATATACTTTTTACTTCCCGGTTCACCATTCTCAATCACGAATTGATTACTTTTTTGTATCCCATAATATATCACAAGCTCTTATGAGTGCGGAGATTGGGCCCATATTATTGTCAGATCATGCCCCTATTTCTATTTGCCTAGACATTTTACCTAAAGCTAATGCTCCCAGGAGATGGCGCTATAATAACTCTCTTCCTCTGGATCCAGCATTTTCATCTTTCTTTACCGCCTTTTTTGATGAATATTTTTCCATAAATAAAACCGACTCTCTATCCTTCTCAACTATTTGGGATGCCTTCAAGGCTTCAGCGAGGGATGTAATCATAAATTATGTTGCTAGAAAACGTAATACCACTCGCAAACGTACACAAACCCTTCTCCAAGATATTTAGAGACTGGAGCATTCTTTTTACACATCTAATTCGAAAGATGTTCTCAATGCCACCATAAAAGCAAACCTACAGTTTAACAAGGATTTAACAGACAATGCCTCATTATATCTATTGAAAGCCAGCACAAAATGTTATGGTGGTAAAAATAAGGCAGGAAACATTTTGGCTAATTACTTTAAAACCAAAAATAACAAGTTTAACATTGATTCTCTTTACGATGAACAGTCTACCTTAAAATTTATGGATGCGGAAATTTTGAATCAATTTTCTACAATTTATAAATCATTATACTCCTCCGAAACAAATCCCACAGACCTCATGTTATCACACTTTTTTTCAACTATACAAAAAACTCAGCAGACTTCTTCTGACCTATCATCCTTAGTGTAAGATTCGGGAGTCTCTAGTTGGCAGAGGCAGGTATCAAATTCCAAATAGGGACCCTTACTTCTAGTCAGGGCAAGGGGAATACACACTTTAGATAATCCCTGCTGACCCCCTTGGTAGCTTGGCACGAGCAGACAGGCTTATCAAAGGAAATGTGTAAAATATTTGTACCAACACTCACAGCAACACAGTGAAAACACCACAAATGAACTCCACACCAGTTTAGAAAAATAAAGTATCTTTATCTGAACTACACAAGACCAAAATGACAAAAATCCACCTTGCACAGTTCAAGAATATGATTTTCAAAGAGTTCTAGGGTTTGCGTTAAAATAATCCACAATTGCGTTACGTTTGGCCCAAAGTACCTGTAGATGCGACAAAAGTTCCAAACGGAAGCTGCAGCGTTGAAAAATAAGCAATGCGTCACTCCGGAGACTCTGGGGAGGGGAAGTGACAGCCCCGCTGGATGCAGCGGGTGTGTTGTGACGAATTTGGTCTGTAGGGGAGGGAGGCAATACCTTGTATGGATTCCGGTGTGCAGGTTCAGTAGGAGGCATCTCGCATTGGCACGATGCGATGATCTTCGGGACGGCGTCGATCTCAGGTGCGGCGGTGATACGCGGCGCATCGTCGATCTTCTCCTCTCATGGCCCCTCGATGCGATGGCTCTGTGACGATGTTCGCAGCAACGTGATGCGGTCCGCAAGCAAGGGGTGCGACGATCTCACCCAGCGATGACAGGCGCTGCGACAATCTCAATTCTCGCAGCGGCATGTATTTCCTCGCACTGTCAGGGATGCGCTACGGAAGCGAGCGATGCGTGAAAATTGCAGATTGTCTTAGTTACTCCTTGTTCAGCTTCCCAAACAGCAGGCACAACCTCCAGAGGCCCCACAATTGGATCAAACACTCTCGGAAGGGCAAGACTCCTTCAGCAGAGTTCGGGGGGGAAGCTGGGGGTGAAGTCCTTTTGTTCCTGGGAGTTCTTAACAGGAAGCCAGCTCTCTTCAGGCCCTTGAAGATCTCTTCAAGCAAGGGGACAAAGCAACAACAAAGTCCTTCCCCTTTCCTTGGCTGCAAAGCAACTGCAGGTCAGCCCACAAACACATAGCAGGACAGTCCTTCCGCTTCATTCTTCCAGCTTTCTCCTTGGCAGAGGTTCCTGCTTGATTCCAGGATGATCTAATTTCTTGGGATCAGGGTCCCAATATTTTTACCCCAAAATCCTCTGAGGGCAGAGGGGCCTTTGCCCAATCCCAACCAGTTCTGGAGCACTCTGTTGACATGACTCCTTCTTTCCTTTCACAGTGCAGGGCAGAAACATCAGACACCACACAGGAGGTTGAGCCAGCATTGTGGAGGGAAAGCACAGCCCTGGAGCACATTGTTGACATGATACCTTATCTCCTTTCACAGTGCAGGGCAGATACACCAGAAGCAACACGGGGGTACAGCCAGCACTGTGGGGGGCAGGCACAGTCCTATTCAGGTCCCAGGTGCAACTCCTCCCTCCCATCTAGAGGCAGATTTCTCTATTCACCACTGGGCGGACTCATTCTTTCTCCTGGAATCCCCCAGCCCTGTCACTCAAACTCCAGACAAGGAATACAGAACCTAGCAGAGGCAGCCTTGGCAAGTTAGGCAAGAAAATACCTACTTTCTAAAATTGGTATTTTCAAACACAGAATGTTAAAACCAACTTCACTAAAATATGTATTTTATCATTCTGAGTTCAGGCATACTAAACTCGAAATTCTACCATGTTCCCTGAGTCAGTTAGGATTATAAAATGTAATAATCTAATTGTCCATTTCACTATTGCAGGTAGCCTTGCAATGGTGAAAAACACAAATTGTTGTAATTCACTATTAGGACGTGCCAAATACACCAGGGCATGTCTTAGCTTATACCTACAATGCACCCTGCCCTTGGGCCTACCATAGAGGTGTATGATATGAAGAAAAGGGAAGGTGTAGGGACTTGCAAGTGGATGCACTTACCAAGTCAACATGGCAGTACCAGACTGCACACAAGCTCCGCAATGGCAGGCCTTTAACACATTTTACAAGGCTGCTACTGTGGGTGGCACAACCAGTGCTGCAAGCCCACCAGCAGCATTTGGATTTACAAGCTCTGGGCACACTCTGTGCACTGTACTAGGGTCTGACAAGTAAACCACACACGCCAATCATGGAATCACTAATCCATACATCAATTTACAATAGGGAGAGCATATGCACTTTAGCACTGATCAGCAGCGGTAAAGTACCCGGAGTCCTATTGCCAACAGCCACAGGTCCGGGAGGGACAAGGGAGGTAGACACAAAAAGTTTGGGAATAACCCTGCAAAAAGGGCCATTTCCAAAAGTTAGATACAAATTTAACACAACAAGAACAAGGCACTCGGACCAGATGGATTCACTGTCGAATTCGTTCTCCAAACTACTATTACCCAAATGACACCTCTTGATTAATTATTTTCAATCCCTCGGAAAATCTGTAGGCTCCTTCTCAGAAGCGCACATATGTCTCATACCTAAAGAAGGTAAAGATTCGAAGTATTGTAAAAATTATAGACCCATTTCTCTTGTTAATATAGATTACAACAATTTTACCAAAGCACTAGCCCAATGTTTAGATTCCCATTTACCAAATATATTAGGCAAGGAACAATCTGGCTTTGTGAAAGACGAGTGATCTGAGATAATACAAGACTCTTTCTTAATATTTTATTGAAAGCCTCACATCTAAAACACTCCCTCACAGCTATAGCGCTAGATGCGGAAAAAGCGTTTGATAGAGTTGAATGGCAATATTTATTTCATGCCCTCAAATGGTTCGGTTGCGCTCCAAAATTCATATCCCTAATCTCATTACTATATTCTAATCCACGCGCTGCTGTTTGCGCCAATGGTCTAATATCACCATTCTTTGACCTCGGTAGAGGAGTACGTCAAGGCTGTCTTCTATTCCCTTTTCTCTTTAATCTAACCATTTATCTCAAGAATTCATCAAAATATACACATACAGGGTTTTGAACACCCACATCCCAAGTTAAAATTGCAGAGTATGCTGATGACATGTTGCTTTTTTATTTCAAATCCTAGTGATTCTCTCCCTGCCTTCTTAACAGAGGTTCATTCCTTTTTGTCAATCTCTGGGTATAAGTTAAATTGTGATACATTTGATATTTTACCCTTGACTAAATATACCTTTAGGGCAGACTTCACCTCTGCTAAATGTACTTGAAAATCCACTCACATTAAATATTTGGGATTACAATTCACACCTACCATCCTGGGCACAGTAACTTTATGTATGAATAATTGCATTCAGAAACTTTCGGAGCTTACAACTAAATGGCATCCACTTCATCTATCTTTGTGGGGTTGCCTGGATACTATGAAGCTGATGCTCTCTCTGATAGTCTTATATATTATTTCCAACATTCCAGTCCCTATTTCTGCTAATTTATTTAAATCTGTTAACTCCATTCTCTCCTCCATTCTATGTAATAAGAAGAAACCTCATATGTCTCTTTCCAAGTTAATCCATCCCAAAAATGAATGTGGGGTAAACTTACCCAATTTCTCCGCTTATCAAAAAGCATTTCTGCTATGTCAAGCCTTGTATTGGTTGCTTGACTCTGCAGCAGAGTATCCTGTATGGAAATCAGTTGAAAATTAGTTGAAAATTAGTTTCTATCCCCTTTTTCTTTTCAAGAATATCTTTCCTTTTCCCGTAAGCCACAAGCACTTTCCACTTCCTTAATTAAGCTCACTTCCAAACACCTTGGCCCACTCTATCCCTCAATTCCCGATACTCTTGACTCTTTTCTTGAATCAACTATATGGCACAACAAAACGTTGTTGATATGCAACAAGCCCTTTTATTGGAAAATTAATTCAATTTTTGGTACCTATATCTCATTTTCCGTTATAAACATCTTTTTAGGTAGTCCATCACCAATTTGGAGTAATTCTGCTTTCAATATCAAAATTATCAATTTGTTAATAGCGGTTGCTTTTCAGCAAATAACAAGAAACTGGCAACATTTTACGAAAATTTCTTATAGACCCTTGTGGTATGATATATGCCACAATTATAGGTTAGACACATTCCTAACCTTTCCCATCCATATGGCTACGAAGCGAATTCAGTTATGGTCACCTGTCACAACGTTCTTTGATACTTGTGCCAAGCAACATTACTCATGACACCCTTCCCAGCCAGAAGTACTTAAACCCCCATGAATTTTCCAGATGTCCTTCTAATTTTCACTCAAATATTTATTGTATTTTTCCTTGTCATCTCATTATTATGGTTTTGTATCTTTTATTTCCATTTGTGTATTTATGCTGGAGTATATATGTGATGTTTTGAGTTACGACAAAAGTGACACAACTCCAGCAATGTGTACTGTCACATGGGCAAGTCCCATGATGTTAGTGCCTGCGTCAGTCTTACGCCTGCCTTGAGGCAGGCGTAAGATTTGGACGCATTAGCAGCCAAGAAATGGCGCAGTGAAATCTTATAGATTTCACTGCGTCACTTCTATGACTCTTTCTTGCGTCAAAACGCCCCCCTTGCATACATTATACCTGGCGCAGGTATAATGTGGCACAGGGGTTTACAAAGTGACGCATCTACCTAGATACGTCACTTTGTAAATGTGGCGCAACAAGGCGCATTTTTTTACACCACTGGTGAGTCACAAAAAGTGACGCACCAGCGGCGTAAAAGTGACGCACAGCCTCATGCCTACATGGCGCTTTGTGGGGCGTCTGCCAGAATCTAAATGACCTACGCCACTTCCCAATTTCTATATCCACAGACTAATTGCTTATTGTCTTGCAAAGGTAGTAATCTTTTTTTCTTCATCTGACATTCATTGGTGCGTTAACATTTTCAACAAAAACATTTAATATTTTCAATGATCTGTAAAAACCTCTTTTCTGCAAAATAAAAGGTTTGAATATGTAATGAAACATTTTAAGCCATTACATGAAGTAAGTACTCTGATTGAACCAGAGAGCATGACGCCCTTTCCCTGGAAGCCCATGACATACAACTACTTTAAAAATAACTCTCTCTATATCTTCATGTTCACATATTACTCACGTTCCCACCCCTACTAATTCATTACTTAAACAGAAATGAACCAGAAATCGCATGCATTAAATCTCTTACGGCTTAATAGCATGCGCTGTTCTCTCTGACCCTCTATAATTTTCATGAAATGTCACAGGGAAGCTTTGCACGGAATACATTTATTAAACGGTGCCGTCCCCCGGTGACAGAGAGGGACACGATTATTACTGCATTCATTTTGTGGCTTCGTGTATTTTTTAACAGGAAATTCGATTTTTGTGTTTATGACATGATTGATAAACACTGCACAGACGGCCCACCCATGGGCTTAAGGTTTCACATTCCAGCGGGGTCAGCAGAATGTGAGAAACATAAAGTAAGAAGCTAGCCATACCAGCAAAAGACAAGTGTTAAAATGTGAATTCTCAAATAAGATAATGATTTAAGAAACTGTTGATATTTCGGCTAACAGTGTACACAGTGAAACGTCTGAAATTATACGGGGTTTGTTGTAAAAATATTGCTTCTTAAAGCACAAAATACTATTTGTAGGGCAACTGCACAAAGATTTACTGTGTGCCATTGCATTGCCTGAAAGTCGATTTATAGAGCAGCATTTAAGACATATTTACGGAATATTAGCAACGATCTGCGATATTTATCGCAAACCAAGTAGGGCACTGTGGGGCATATTACCAACGTTAAGCGATATTTATCGCTAACGATGCTTAGCAACGAATTTTTTAACGCTAAGCATCGTCAGAAATTATCGCAGATAAACCTTGACATTATCAAGGTTTATCGCAAATGCGATAAAAAACGGCCGCAATGCATGAATATCGCTGAAAAGTCAGCGATATTCATGCATTACCGAGCTAATGCTCTTAGCCATGTTATCCACCTCCCATTGGATAACATGGCTAAGAACTGCTCAGGGCAGGTGTTAGTTTTTGGAGATATTTGCGCTTAGCGCGAATATCTCCAAAAGTTGGTAATAGGAGATAGCGATGTTAGCGACTGTTTCCAGTCGCTAACATCTTGGCACGCCCACTTTGCATGTCATTAGTGATAAATATCACTGACTTGCAAAGTGGGGCCCAAGATGGTCGCAATCTCCTACTAGCTGTCTCTAACTGGTGTTAGCGACAGCTAGGTAATAGGGAGATAATTTTGTCTCCGCTTTCTTGGCTTTTAAAGCCAAAAAAGCGGAGATAAACCCCCTTGATAATATGCCCCTGTTTTCTTTATCACCGCATGTCGCTGGAATACATCGCCCTGTTAGCGGGGTATTATCAACGCACTACTCACAGGCGATGTGAACTCCAGCGATAGACGGCGATAAACCGCAATAGCGGGTGAAAACCTGCGATCAATCTACAGCGTAAAGGAAATGCTTGATGATACACAATGGTGCCCATCAATCCACCTGCCATTAAGGAGATGGCTAAGTCAGATTTCTAGCTGGAGTTAAAATCCTGCGATAATGGGGGCTTAGCGCGCCTTTTATTCCCGCATCGCGGGTCTGGTGCAGCCTTGTAAATATCACAAAGCTGATTTTGCGAGTGTTACTCATATAGGGGCATTTTATCAACGGCCAGCGATAATTATCACTGGCTCTGCTTAGCAATGATTTTCTGGAATCTATCACCCTGGTAGCGTGTTATTAATAATGCGTTACTCCAGGGCAACAAAAATTCCAGAGATAACCTTGCTGATACGACCCAGAGTGTCGTACCAGCATAATCCACCCCAATGTTAGGGATAGTTAAGTCTGCATTTTAGCAGACATTAGTTTTTGGAGAAAACAGCAGTTTTCTTCAAAAACTAACGTGTGCTAAAATGCTGGGGCAGCCTTGTAAATATTGCGATGTGAACATCAGCGATATTAGCAAGGATGTCCATCCGGGGTACGCCCAGTGATGCCCACTTTGCATCTCATTAGAGATGTAAAGGGAGGCATTGGGAAAAAGGGTGCTCACATGCGATTATGCATGTTAGCATCCTCTGTTAAATAGGTTGTTAGTTTATCTCCGCTTTTTTGGCTTTTTTGACTTTTTATCTTTTTATATCGCTGACATGCAAAGTAAGATAAAAAACGACTACTATCTCAAGGATACACGCGCTTAAGCCTGTTAGCGTGTCCTTGATAATAGAATGATATTTAAATCGCTGCTTTTTGGCCGAAAACGGCTGCTAAAGCGGCGATATCGGGCTTGATAATATGCCCCTTTGTTTGCCGATGATAACATCCGACATGCTCACTTAAATGTCCTGCAGTTGTGCAATAGTAAACAGTATTTAGCTGTGTCTACATCACAAAGCTGAGAGAACATTGTCTTGTAGGAGATTTATTCTTGAGGTATATCCTGCATTACACTGAGGCAGTCAATCAAATGTTACGCATGTGGTATGCGTAATTGTACAGAAATGACACATATTATGCTTGAGAAATGTATGTAATTTACATACCGCCCATTGTTTGCTCCTGCTTTTAATTGGCATTAGGATTCCATGCCCATTTTGGGAGTGGGGGTGTTGGGGGGGGCGTTGGGGGCATGCTCTTTTCACAACCCTTTATCTCCCAATTTATTGTTGTGCAATTTGCACACTGACAGTTTAATAGTTTACGACTTGGTCGATGTAGTACTGTATAGCATTTCAGACTTGACATTGTCAGGTGTTCGCAAAATTATTTTTCGAATGAATATTAAACAGATCACAATTTGCCACACCCTGTGATTGTATGTCAATGCAGGGTTGTATGCCTTCAGGAAACAACACATTTCTCCCCCGGTAGGTGTTTTCCCAAGTGGGAAACATTATTTATTTTATTTTAAAGCTGCCTGTGTCCATTAAAGGGACTGGATCTCAGTGGCGTAGCAAGGTCAGGTGGTGCCCGGTGCGGAAAATTTCTTGTCACCCCTCTCAGTGATGACACTTGTCACCCCTGTCTTGACAAAATGGCAAAAATATAAGTTTAAAACACATATTTTTGCCATTTTGTCACCCCCCTCATTTATGACACCCGGGGCGGCCCGCACACCCCTTCCGACACCACTGCTGGGTCTGCTTTTTAAAAAACGTTTCCCATTTTGGAAGATATTGGGGAAAGCTGGTGGTGGTACCCTCCTTGATACCCTGTTCCCCAGAGGTCACCTGGGATGATTTTAAAATGTGAAGGTATTTCAATGACCTCATGTTATTTGAGTACCAGTTACTACCAACTTTGAGATATCACTAACTGACCAATGGTTTGCAACCAAAATTGTAGTTGCAAACCTTTGATGCATACCATACTAATTCACAACTAGGAAGACACACCACTGTTACACCCCTGCTTAAGTGCAGCACAGTAGAGTCACAAAACCCAGTTTTCGAGACAGAAATTATTTTCTGACTCACAACATGGATTAAGTACATGGGCAGTATTAATTTTGTGGTCACGATCCTTATGATTTTGAGAATTGCTGATTTTGTGGCCACAAATTATCTTCATACACTTTGTCCTTTACTTTTTGAAATCCAAAACTTCACCTCTGATTCATCGCACTGACTTGAACCCAGTCAATTTATGGCACAGATCAAAGAAACTTTCTGGATTCTACCTACACCTCAAGGAACATTTAGGAACAATTGGTACTGCCTAACCGTGTTTATACTTGTCTCTAATTCTTGCACAACATTTACACTTCTTAAATCATGACACCAAGTTAGTGGTCATAAAACTAGCCGTAGTGTAAACAGCTCTGAAGACATATATCATTAAAGTAGAGAGTTTCTGAAAGAGTACAGCATAAATGAAGACGGTTGAGTTTTTTTGTTAGCAACAAATGATATGTTTTCCTGCAGATGGAATCCTTGAAATAACGCTGTGAATAATGTCTGTCTAATTTACTCGTAGTGTCAATGAATATTCATTGCCACAAACTGTATTAAGTTGAAGTGAGGTTGAAAGCTGTATCTGCTTAAGGGTAATGCTTTGTAATCTGCCTCACATTCCATGCATTACAGCACTCCATACAGCAAATTGCTTATAGTGTTTGTTTACATTGCAAATACCTGTCTACTGACTACAATAGTACATTATCCTGTAAGACGATTTACAGATTGCAATATACATGTTAGCATGTCTGCAAATAGCTGCTAAGCAATCTGATACTAAATATCAGTCCAGCAGTGAGTGAAACTCGTCTTTTAAGGAGCACTAACCCTCAAGGGAGATCCCAGAGGTCATAAGGCAGACAAATGAAACTCTTTACATAATCCATAAATGAATTAGGTGCATAAACTCAACATTAGTATTATTAGTATTATTGCGCATATGCGTAATGCCCATTTGTATTCTGTGAATATGTCTGCATTTACACCTTTAAATAACCCTTTTCTGAAGAAAAATAACAGCAACAAATCCCCTGTGAAACATTAGTCACATGTTCTACCTCAGTACCAGTGCAAGAGAGGAGGGTTCTTCAGGAATGGTAACTCCTAAATTTTACTTCTAAGATTTGTCTGAGGGAAGGGATAAAGAACTGCTGCTAATTGAAGTGTGCTGCAGGATGGCAAAGCTGTTACGGGACTATCTGGGATTGGTTTAATTACCTACAGTTATCTTGTTTTAAAAGCGTTTCGGCAGAACCAATTTTGACTCCTTTATTCTGAAATCTTTTGAAAGAAGTAAGTCAAGAGGCAGTGGAACCTATTGGGCCGATGTAGTAACATGTGAAATTGCTCTTCGGAAACTGAGAAAATGACTTACTTGTAATTAAGCTATTTAAATTGGAAATGTATGAAACGCATCAGCACCAAAGAGCGATTGGCTTGGATTGGCATCCGTAATTTACATGTTTTTAAAGTTTTTCAATTGTGTCAAATATAATTTGCAAATCAGTTGTTGCAAACTGGCAGCGTTGCACTGGCAGCCGCTGATGGCATGACAAGCCGGTCATACCTTTCACGTTACAGGAGAGGAGCTGGGCCCGTCCAACTTGTGACAAAAGCAGAAATGGCAAGCTAGGATGCAAAACGAAAAGAGAAAGTAACAAAGAGAAATAAATATGCAGTGACTACGAATTGGCGATATTGGAGGAGGAGTGTGGAGCAACTGGTTATATTGAGCTAAAGCCACGAGCATTGAGCAAATTCCAATCATGTGATGTGAATTGCACTCGAGGAGTAAACAGAAGGTAGCCAGTAGAAGAAGACAACGTCTAGGACTGAGCAGTTTTTTCGGTGGCATTGGGCACTACCCAAAAGGAAATCATTTTGAATGCTGTCTCAGCAGCTCAGCAGCAGTCAGAACTGGGGTTTTTGGTTGTCAGAGTATGCACCCTGTGCCAGTATAAACTACCACTCTAGTTAGGGTAAGTTAGATACAAACTAAAAGATAACCTGTGCTCACCCTCTGGTAGCTTGGCACAGAGCAGTGTTTGTTTCCTTCATGACCCATTGTACTACTCCCTATGTTAGCCTAACTGTGCAGCCACTTTTTTCTTTGCACACGTTACTATATAAACACATTTTGCTCTTGTGCCACTATGTACTTTCACATGGAATCTGCATATGTTTTCGCCTTCTGTTCTTTTCCTGGGATTTAGTCTGACCACCATAGACAAGATCAAACAACTATGCCTCTTGTTATTGTTCTGACCAGGCATTATCACCTCCACATACAACAAAAACACAGCTGTTTTTTATGCACACATATGTACTATCTTATAGATGAGCTGGTACATGATGTGGTCAAAGTTAGCTTTTCGCAGAAAGATAGAGCATAAGGGTTAATGGCCATTGACTCTCGCACTATCCCTTGTGCCAATACGGCTATCACTAATAAACACAGACTGATTACTGATGAATGCTCCAGACCAGAAGGTCAGGTACAGAAGGCAGGAGAAATTGTGAATAGGGGTACTGTGTGTGGTCAGGGATGACTCCAGGGTGGGGGATTGTTATTGCAAGAGGGTGAAGAAAATAGTATGAGTAGGAACCAATTCTTAGCCTACCTCCCATGACACAGTCAGCTGCTGAACATCAGATAGATTGGACGCCGAAAAGCTATGATAGGGAAGGTGCCCAGGATAATAGTTAGGGGAACTTGAGACATCAGGCCTATGCAGGGTGTTGGGTCATGCAGGAGAAAGATATTGGTACTGCTGTGGAGCATAGGCCCAAACTAAATACCCCTGATGCATATTATGAGCAGCTCATGGTCGTGGTATGGAATGTTGCCGGGATCACAAGATTAGAATCCAGATTGGGGAACTGAGTGGATGCCACGATGTGATCTGTTTTCAAGAAATCTGGATCATGACCACACCACATAGGTGCGGGTATTCGGCTTATGGGATCAACACAATAAGGAAATAGAGAGGGAGGCCTTTGAGTTGTCTAGTGATTAGGGTGAAAATCGCACTGTGTTGGAAATTTAAAATAGTATCTATCAACTCTGTCGAAATCTTGGCAATTTATCTTGCTCATCCCTCAGGTCTAAAGATAGACATATTATATATATATATTATAGCGTGAGCTCGGAAATAGGCTAAACTAATACCATAGATATCTTAGATTCCACCCTCACAAATAATATAGGAAATACTCCCTTGATGGTTGCTGGGGACTTAAATTGTACCTTTGAGCCACTCGCTGCCTCCCCATCAGAATTGACTGATGAGTGAGATAGCTTCTGGAATACCCCTTAACCAGAGCTTCCAAAAGTTAGATGAACCAAAAGAGAAGGTCAAGTATCAGCCCTTATGTTACAGCATTACTTGAGGGCTACAAACAGCCGGACTGAATCTGACACAAATGGTGGAATGACCTTTAACAGACCTGGCCACTCAAGCAGAAGAAACTACTGCCTAGTTGACCTTATACAGTGGAAAATTGTATTGGATATGAAAGTGGTTTAAAGAACAGATAGTGACCCCAATGTCTTGAGCCTGTCCTTATTTAATTCAGGAGATTGTGATCCCATTATTAGTAGGGATCAGGATGACTTGTGGGTGATATCCCATACTAACAACAGGAAAACGATTAAGTGGGGATAGGTGGAGGGAAATCCTGGGGCCTCAGAAGTTGTTAAGGCCACAGTGTGTGAGGCTGTGGCGGAGCTAACTAAACTCCCCAGGGTGGAGCAAATTGAGAAGATGAGTAACCACCGCTAGGCACTTTCTACACAGATCAAGGATAAAATGCTCTGCCAAACTTGGAGGTAAGAAGTATGCCTCGGAGGTTGAGCAGTATAATAAGGATTGATGGAAGGCCAAGGGTGAGGTCTTACTGGCAGTAACATCTAAATCCCGCCCATATATGGTAGACTGAAGAGCCAGATATAGACAAACCCTGGTCCAAGCAAAACAACAATGGGAATGCTTACGATGGTAATCTTTACACAGTGATTTGGTCATAATAGTCAAGAAGTCCTTTTGGCAAAGAGCAGCCCATTGTATGTATGTATGTATAGACGTTCTTGTAAAGCGCTATCACTGTCACCCGCCGGGCATCCTGGCGCTTAGACTGTTATGACACAGAGCGAGATTTTACCAACTTCTGATCTATTTACATTGTTCTGGGGAACAAGTGGGTCTTTAACTCTTTTTTAAAGATGGAGAAGACCTCCAGGCCCCTAAGGCCCAACGGTAGAGAATTCCACAGCCGTGCTGCGGCAATCCTGAAGGAGCGTCCACCCCTCCGGGTCCTCCGAAACTTGGGTACCACAACCAAGCGAGCCGAAGCTGATCGGAGTGATCTTGAGGGGATATACCAAGAGAAAAGATCCTGCAGAGGGGCTGGGCCTTGACTGTGTAAAGCTCTAAAAACAATACACAGAGCCTTGAAGTTCACCCGTTGAGAAATTGGGAGCCAGTGAAGGTCCCTAAGTGCCTTCGTGGAAGAGTCCGAGCGACGTCGCGAGAGTGCCAGTTTAGCGGCACAATTCTGAATCCGCTGGAGTTTTCCTAGCACGGTAGTTGGGGCCCCCAGCAGCAGTGCATTGCAGTAGTCAAGGCGACCTAGGATTATGCTCCGCACTACTTCTGGTCTTGCCTGCGCCAGAAGCAAGGGTAGAATCTTTCTCAGAGATCCCAGTAAAGCCATACACGTAGCCACCGTTTTATTTACTGAGGTGTCTGAATGGATCTAGGCCTGCTCTAGAGTTTACTGTCCAGCCAGTAGAGTGGTTAACTCACTTTGGGGATTTGTATGCGCTTGATGCTAAGAAGAATGAGGAGGTTGTGGATTTGCAGGTCATTGCCCATTTTGACATCAAGGAAGTATCTGCATTTTAATATACAGGAAACCCTAGCAGACATTAGCTCTTGTATTCCAGCTACAGTATGCAGTCCTGATCGAATCCCCAATAATGTATAAAGAGTGTATGTAGTGGTTTGGGGTTTCTATATTAATATGCTATCCAATGCTATTCTCTCGGGTATGGATATTCCCCCCTCTTGGAAGCTAACAGAGATCATTCTGATCTTTAAAAGAGGGAACCAGACCATCTGTGTAGGTATTGGCCCATTATTCTTATAGATTCAGTGCTGAATTTGTTTAGCAAATTGATTCTAGCTCGTATCCAGGTTTTGATTTTGTAAGGAAACATCTTGTCTGATTTCAAGACTGGTTTCATGCCGGTATAAGCACTCTGGATCAGGTCTTCTGCTTCCTTTGCATTTTTTGGAAAGAAGTTTTTATTAAAGGGGGAAAACAGTATGTAGCCTTTGTGAATTTCTTTACAGCGTCGTTTGATTTGGTGCCTTAATGCAAACTTTGGAATATGGTGGTGGAGATGGGGATCCAACCATATTTATTGGACATTCTGATCTGGCTCTACTCGCAGATGAAGAACAAGTGAGGTGGGAAGGGGAAGGTCAAATAACTGAGCCCTTTAGGATAAATAGTGGAGTCAGACAGGGATGTGTCTTAGCACCCACTCTCTTTATACTTTTTATTAATGGGGTAGTAGGGTTTCTGGACACCATGGTTGTGATGTCCCGAAAATAGGAGAAAGAAGGGTTATGCCCTCTTCTTTGTCGATGATAGGTTACTAATTTCAAAGTCTACCTGAGGGCTCCAACAGCTATTAAATGATTTGAATCATATTTGTGATGAGAGTGGTCTCGAGCTAAACAGTTCTAAAACAAAGTACATGATATTCGCCAAGGGTTATGTGAAGACACCCAATAGATGTGTGTATGTGGGGGACAGTACCATAGACATAGTCTCTACGTTTGGCTATTTGGGGATTTGTCTGACTTCCAACTTGTGTTGGACTCCCCACATAGAGAAAGCTCACCTGTCTTTAATCCAGCAGAGAGCTAAAATATTGTAGATTCACAGAAGCATAGTATCTAGGAAAATAGCTCCAGCGCCAGAAGCAAATAACATAAAAGTCCTAGGTGCAGCTGTGTGTGGTGCCAAAATATGGGGTAGGGGGCACACTGATTACCTTTTAGTGACTGAACTCTGTTTTATAAGATCACTTTTTATTTTGCCAACTAGCACCACGCCCAAAACAAAATAGCCCACAAGATAGATTACATACACTTTCTTATTCTGGCACTACCTATGGTCAACTGAGGAGCTTGCCCCCTACAGAGTGGCCATTAGGGATCTCATGATGTAGTCATGGATAAACAAAGTTCCCTGGTTTTGTTCCCTTAGCGAACTATTGAGGACATTGGGGATGGAGGAATACTGGACAAATCCGGGCGAGCTATGTTTGATCTGAAAGAGTAGGGCAAAGGTAATTTATTGGGAGTTCATTATTGTGAAGAATGTGTAAAAATCTATGGATACATTATACACAAGAGTTTGTAGCTTTAAACCCTTCCAACGATTTGAGGCCACAGAAACTGTTCCTTTAATTCCACTATAAGACTCTCCCCACAAAATAGTTTTGTTGTGAATGGAGTAGTTATATACCCCATGACGCCGGCCTGTATGGGAACCCAGAATCTTTAGTCCACCTGTTATTCTTCTGTTCATATTATAAGAACCTAAGGGCCTCGTACAATAACCCGTTGTGTGGGTGCATTGGATGTGGTTATTACTTGGAAGTGAAAAGAATCCTGAGCACTGATACTAGGAGGGCAGTAGTTTTTGGCCTAGCAAAATATTTATTTGTTTGCCTTATGGATTAGATGTGCAAAGTGCATTAAGGAATAGATGCTCAAAGTGCATTTTGTGATATTTTAGCATGTTGTATTTAATAATTTTTTTCTCTTGACAAGGTCACATATTCTTAAATGGTTGTATCTTTGAAATACTATTTTAATGCTGTTTCTGTTTACTCAAAGTGTCATATTTTTATCGTTTAAAAATCTTTTTTTATCTGTAGATGGCAAATGTATGTGTTCCTATATCAGGTTTTGACTCACATTTCAAGATCCTTGTGAGTGAAAATAATGTTAAGATGATGATAGTTGAGCACGTGAGGTTAATCTGTCCTATAAAATGACAGAACTCTCCTTGATATATGGATTAATAACTATGCTAAATGATTTTTTAGTAAACATTTGTTTTCTATTTGTGGCATGTTTACTGCATTTCAGAGCATGATAGTTTAAATAAATATTTTAAACTACCCTTCGTTGTTCCTAGTTATCTTATTGTGGGGAGTATGAGTGAGAGAGTGAAAGGGTGCTTCCTGTTACTGCGATCCCTAAGGGGGCCAAGAGTGTTGTGTTCTGGGGTGTCAATTCACTTGTTTCTCTAATAAGGTTAGGAGAGTAAGTGAGGCACTATAGCTAGTTGGACATGCACCCATTAGTACTGAGGGGGCATGGTGATTCACTCCCTACATACTGATGGCCTGTAGTTCTAAGCATTGTTCTGTTGTAAGAGCAGAATCCATGCAAAGTGTCGTTACCAATGTTTGGTTGGGTACTTACTTGCAGCAACCCTGAGTAGTACTTGTGCTTATCCATAACACACTTGCATCTTTGCCTGGAGACATCCCTGGTGCTAAGGATTTCTCCTGCACAGTGATTAGGCAGTACCAAGTTCTGTTGGTTTTTCGAGCTTGAAAATTAATAGGTTTATAAACCCTGATTGTGCTACACTTTGAATCCTTTTTCAGTTAACTATGGTTCAACCTGTAATTGTTCCTGTTACTTTACGTCCGGAGGTAACTCAACATTTATTTCAACATGGGGTTCTTAATGTGCGGGCTGCTGTGATTTTTGTGATTGAAGTGGACACAGTGTTCCGGTTTGAGATTTTTTATTCATGGGTCACTTTCCCAGCCGTGGATGCTAATGATAATACTTTTCATGACTATTGCGTTGCACCAGCTCCTGCTCCATATCAACCATATGCTCTTACTGAAATTCCATTTACGGTCTGGGAGCACCAGACTTCGATTAATGGTGAACTTCCCACTTGCCTCGCAGTGTATGAATGCACCATTTGAGTATTGAAGAGTCCCCATGGCTGACCCTAGTAGGTTATAAGTCTCAAACAGTTTCATGAGTAGAGGAAGGGGGTACTGGGAGCTGGATTCGAGGTCCAGTTCCTGTACTCCTTAGTTTATATCTCAAACACAAATTTAGGGCTACTGTTCCTGGAGAGTGAGATAATAGATAGGCAGGTTGTATGAGACTTGAGCAAGGACACGGGGGCAGTCAGCAAGACTGTCTCATGTTGCCCTGATACATCCCCAGGGGGATTTAATGCTTCATCATAGGGTGTTTTCTCCTTGTTGGGCAGTTTAATTGAAATCTTTTATTGAAATGCCGTATAATGAGTGCAAGGTAGAGTGTACGTGGGGTGGTTTCTTAAGTGTAAAGATGTGAGTTAAAACTGATGAGGGAGGTCTCCAACTATTCTTTAATAACTGTACCGCTTTGTCTGATTAAAAGCCTTTATAAGTAAATGCTACCAATGGGGTCATAAAGTACCCTAGTAGTCTGGATGCTACGAGGGGGTCATAAACTACCCTTGTAGTTACATGTGAGTACCCTCCCTAAGGTCCCACTCTGAAACGTCAGTTGTTACTACCCTTACTAAGGTCTCACTCTGAATAGTCATTCAACATGTATCGCGCCCCTAGTGGGCAGGAGGATACATGGCGCTTCATCAGGACAGGAAAAATGAGTAATTATTCTACCCCACATGTGTATCAAAAAGTAGCACACCTGAAGTGCTACCTACTTTACTGAGGTTAACTATCCAACTTAAAATTAGAGCTATAGGTACATCCTGGGGACGAGGAGGATGAGGGTAGGTGAAACTACTGGACCGCACTCAACGTACCTCTAGCACAACTGAGCGCGCCACATCTGCCAGTCTACTAGGGTACTTTATGACCCCATTGGTAGCATTTACCTTAAGAAACCACCCCACTTATACACTACCTTGCACTCATCATGTGGCATTTCAATAAAAGATCTCCGTTACAGTGACCCTTCGGGGGACCTGTTGGGCATTGCAGAGCTGGTACAAAGAGGAGCAAATGCCCAATGATGAAGCATGACATCCCCCTGGGGATGTGTGAGGGCAACATGAGACAGTCCTGCTGACTAGCGGGTTATAGCCCGCATCCGGATTTAGGTAATATCAATTTAGTGCAAACTCAAGCTTTATATAATGTTCTTGTTGTCATTTGGATGCATGACCCAGTTTAATACATGTGCCTTGCTGGGTGGACCGATTAGAGTTGCCCTGCAGGGACAACGCCAGGTGCCTGCCAGTCATGGTATCAGTCATGTGATTGTTAATTCAGTTATGAGCAAGCGATCTGCGAATCATGAAGAAATACCCTTTTGGATAGCCCAAAATATTGATCAACTTAAAGCTGTGTTTCCGCTTACAGGACCACAAAATGAGCACAACATTTTGATCATGTGCTTACCCTATTGTCTAGTTCCATTTCTAGCCGACTGCAAAACTTGGGGGATGTTTTTTTTCCACTGTCTTCACTCTTTGTCATGGAACTCCCTCGATGGCCATTCTACTGAACGTCCTCAAACAAATACAGAATGACCATGGGGAAGGTCCTGCCATCGATTTGGAGATGAAACTTGTGGTAAATGTTCCTGTCGTCTCTGTAATGATTCTTTCTAATGTTAAAGGTGAACCAGCATTTCTGATTATATACCAGCGACTTGCCCCAGTGTCAGTAGCCAACGGTAAACGTGAGTTACTGGTAATTATGGCTAATACAGAGTCACTAGATGACTGTTCTTAGGCATTTTAAGTTCTTTTACCTTCCTTTGTTTTTAGTTTAGTCCAATTTTAATTTGGGGTCTGGTGTAAATACTCTTTTAATACTTTCAAACCATGTGCCAGTGTTTTATATTTTGCATTGTCACAATCTCGACTCACCGGGTCCTTGGCTGATTTCACGAACCCTCGAGGCAAGATACCCTCTGACTCTGCTTCCCCGGTCCGCTACGGCGTTTGCCGATTGAGCGGAGGGATGTGGACACAACCCCTTGCCTGACCTGCCAGACTTCTGGTAGGGAGTCTAACCCATGGGATAATTTTGCGCCCGGCCAGCTACTTAAACTCATGCTGGACCTGCCCACGCAGCTGACACGTGCTAAGAACACGCACAGCGGGCATGCCGTTTGCACCCAAAGACATGCCAAAGGCAAGCCCATCTGCGCCCGTCCGCGCCCAGGCTGCGCTAAGCACTAGGATTGCTGCCCAAATCTCTCCAGGTATGACTTATACTACAATGACTTTAAAGAGCCTTAACACAAGTGGTAATTGTGGATGTCAAATCCCACCATAATAACTAAGAGGACTCTCACTTGTCACAAATGTAGACTAGAGTTTACCATCTTAGACACAGGCATTCGCACCAGAGGTAAGATAACCACACCAACCAACAAGGCACAGTTAAGAGGGGTGCTAATCAACGCCCGCTCACTATGCAAGCATGCCCAGGACTTTAAGGAATTGATTACAGAACAACAACTTGACCTGCTCTTCGTCACGGAAACCTTGCTAAAGGACTGGTGCAATCCTGATATTGCAGCAGCACTGCCCCCCAACTACACAATTAGTAGGAAAGACAGAGGTAACTCCAGAAGAGGGGGGCTGGCCATTATTATACGTGACATGTTACATCTCACAAACTTTGGGCTGGGCGCACTTATGGAAGCAGAAAGCCTTGGCTTCTGCCTTGCAATAAATGCCTCCCTCGCCTTCTCAGGAGCCTTGGTCTACCGCCCTCCCGGCACCAGTACCACCTTTTTAGACTCGCTAGGAGAAACTTTAAGCCATCTACTATTAAGATATGCCAATTTTACCCTCCTGGGAGACTTTAATCTCCACTTGGAATGCAGTAATGAGCCAGGAGTTGATAATTCCCATGAAATAATACAATCTCTTAGACTGCACCAACTAGTAGATGCCCGACACATAAAGGCCACACATTGGATGGCGTCTGCTCCAGCCCAAAGATATGGTCAGACCATGAATTTATTCCCTTTGTTATTAAGAGCCCAACCACTAACTGTCTGGACAAACAAGTCACCCCCGCACAACCAAGACGTAAGTGGGCATAATTAGCCAGCAATTCTAAACTAGCCACCGCCGCCCAAGCTTGAGTCCCTGCCCTAACTGGTAAAACACCAGAAGACTCACGACTCTTCCATACCTGGATGACTACCATAAAATATGAACTAATTGCACTGGAATTACACAAAACGAAAATAAAACCTAAAACTCATGAAGCCCCCTGGGTTACGCCCGCCCTAGCTTAGCTACATCTCCAATGCAAACAGCAGGAACGTAAGTGGAGAAGAGCATACAAGGTAACAGAGCAACAAGATTTAAAAATGTGCCGGAAACAATATCATTCTCAAATCAAAATAGCAAAAAACGTTTTATTCCCCAAAAAATCTTGAGGCCAAACAAGATCAAAAAACAATTTTCTCCATTATAAAATCCTTCACTGATCCCAAAACACTACAGAAAGAATTCCCGCCCTCACAGAGCTTATGCAACCATAGCCCCCTCTTCTTTGAGGAAAAAATCCTCAAATTCAAAAGGAATTTCTAAAGCCTCACAGACATAGCCTGGTTGCTGACCTAGAGACTAACCACTGCCAGCACCAGCGATTCACTCCAAACTTTTAAATCAGTCTCATTGGAGCAAATTCAGGCTGCAATTGCAGCCTGTAAATCAGGCTCTCCTTTGGATTCCTGTCCCCCAATGATACTACACCAAATTATGGAGATTTTTAACCCAGTAGTCAGCCAAATAGTCAACTCTTCATCAAACTCTGGCATACTTCCTGACGAATGGAAACTTGCCATAGTAAAACCATTGAAAAAAAAACATTGACTCATCCAATCGCTCTAATCTCTGCCCAATATTGCTTCTTCCTATATTGGGAAAAATTATGGAATGATTAGTCCACAAAGAACTAACAAAGTTTCTAGAAACTACCATAGTCCTTCACACCCGGCAGTCCGGCTTCCGTCCCAAGCACTCCTCAGAATCTTACCTCCTGGAAATATCTGATACTCTCTTGCTGTGGCCGCTGTCCGGATTTAGGGTCACTGCCATTCCGGAGCCAGGACATAGTTTCACATATGGGACCCACTGGGCCGTAGATGTCGCCAGTAGAATATGTGAACGAGAAAGGAGTTATGTGGGCCAGCGTTGGGGGGACAGCGGTGGTCTGAAAGTTTGGCCGGGTCGCGGAACTTGGGCTTGGGGCTTACACTGGCACGTGGTGTACCCTCCATGACACACACCGGTGTTGGATGCTGATTAGTGTGGCCTGGCTGCATAGGATCGGGCCTGTCGAGTTTGTGGTCTAGCGGGCCGGGGTATGGCAGGCGCACAGGATCTCAGGCAACTCTGCTAACGAGGACGACGTCGGTCTCGTGTCTGGGTGGGAGGCGCTGCCTTAGCAGAGACATTGGGCTTTCCGGAAGAGGATCACACACAGGGCTACGTGCTTTTTATTCACACCCGTACGCTGGCCTAGCATATACTGGCCCATTCCACTCTGCTCACGCTTACGGGGGGCGGGGGCGTAACAGGCAACATTTCCGCAAGGACCCCAACTGGCTGGGGTGACATGGGTGCGTCCACTGTCCACTACACTCCATATACCAGAGGTGTATGTCACCGTGGATATGGGTGTGTTCTGCATACTGCGGTCTGTCCAGCACCTCGCTGCCACTCTTGGCATTGTGCACTTTCCCAATCATGGTTCTACTGCACCCTTCACATATGCCTGGTTGCCTCCTCTCCCCACATTCATCTATCATGTGGTTGAGGTGCCATGCCGTTGATTGGTCATGTTCATGGCTTGCCCAGGTTACCATTGTAAGTTGTTCAATCGTGTCTGGTGGGGGGCCATGTTGTTGTGCATGTTGGTTGTGAATTTGTGACGTGTGCATTGCCAGATTTGTGGATTGCATGGTTGTGGAGTTGAGGTGAGTGGGGTGTTAATTGGGAACTTACCAAGGAGCTGTTGAATTCCCTGGGTGCCAACCTTGGAAGTCTGGTTGCAGATGGAATGTTGGAGGGCGAAGAGAGCATGCACACTGGCTGTGTATGTGGAGGCAACATTGGTGTAGGTCCCGCAGTGTTCTGATGATGCCTGCACATTGAGGTGTGATGTGTGCTTCCTTTTGAGCTGATTGTGTACTGTGTCACCAGGGGGCATATGTGGGACATGTGTGCAGTGGATTACCCCCAACAAGGTACGTGCATCCGACTTTGGCATATGGTCCTTGCTTGGTCTCCAGTGGTTCTAGCGCATTGTGTTGACCATATGGGGACTGGGTGCCAGGGTGATGCTGATGTCCAGGATAGGTGTGGGGGTCTTGGATGTGGCTGGCTGTGATGGTTAGGGAGTGCCAGGGGCCAACATGTGCTGCACAGCCAGCAGCTTGTTGTGCAGTGGGATGTTGGTTGTCCACTGTGTTGGTGCCATAGACCTGTTGGTCGATGACGGCCGGGATGCGTAGGATGGTTGTTCCTTTCATCCTGTAGTGGACAGTGACATTGTCAGATGTTGTGCCTGTGAGGCAGGTGCGTTTCCTGGGGGGCCGCTGTCTTTGTCTGCGCTGCCTCTGTGGTCTTTCGGGGGGTGTGTGTGCCAGGTGGGTGTTGTGGCACTCTTGGATGTCCGTGCTTCATGTTCAGTTGCTCCATGGCATCTGTTGACCTTCCGATGATGCCCTTGGCTAGGCTCCCTATTGTGGTGCAGGCTGCCATCCAACTTTACACCAGGTCCGAGCAGGTGTAAAATACCTGGTGCTAACGCGCCTTATCGCATTTTTATGTCCTTATCCCCGATCCGTCGGGTCGTTGTGAATGTTGAGGTGTGGTGTTGTTGCAGGTTTTGTCACTGGAACGCCTACTCTGCATCTCACTAGTGATCGTTGCGGGGGATCTCTGTGAAAATATTTTTTGCAGCTGCTATCGAGGGAAAACTGGTGCTGTGGGCTCTTAGCACCTGCTTGTGAATGGTGGGGTAAATTTATCGCGACTTTGGCTGCTTAAAAGTGCCGGTTATTCGGCCATAGCGCCTTGTGAATATGCCCCTGTGTCTCTCAAATGAACAATCCATTTTTTCTTGTTCTGAAACCTGATTATTCTTATTGTTTTGTCTTAGATTACAGAACTTTAAATAGTCATATTCACAAATTTTTCCTTGCAAAATACTCATATTATGGTGCTGATTAATAATATAGTCCGCAAAAAAACATAAAATGACTTTAGATATTTCGAAATGTTTTTCAGTCACAATTTGGCTCCAGAGAACCATGACTGGTCCGCATTCAGCACCCTTGGCTTTCAAAGGCGCTTTAGCCTACTTCCTGTATGCTACAAGAACAGCCCAGGAAGCTTTACAGCACACATTACATCAATTCCTCATGACATCGACCCTGATGCACTAACCTTTGTTGAAGATATCTACCTGACTAAAATATTAATTAAACCCACATTTGGCAAGAGTGTATCGCATTATTTTGCGATTTGCTGAGCTTGGATTTTTCTGCTTCTTCCTGGACATCAGAGCATACTGAAACGCACAGTTCTTTACAGTATGAATTACTACAAACACGCTAATTGCATACACATGTCAATACTATGAATTTGGTCATCCAGGTTTTGCCAGGTGGTATTGGATTTGCGTTGTCACCTTTTATGGAAGTGAAACAGTGCCCATTGAATTTAAATTGCATCTAAATTCTTCTGCAGAACTGTGTTTCGCTTCAACTGAAAAAATTCCAACTGCTGTCCAAAAGAATATCTTAAAGGAACGCCCATTTGTTCAAGGTAAACACATTATCGTTGTTTCTCTAGTGCCTGCGCTTCAGGCAGTCACTAAAGCTTGCGTTCCTAATGCTAAAGAACTTCACCCTCGTTGGATACAATGGACTATGTCTGTATCAGCCATGGACGTTGAATTTGTTTTTGACCCTTCTTTGCAAACTCAAGAATCTTTGAAATGTGAATATGTTTATCCTTTGCCTTCTGAAATTTTGCCTCTTGACCTATAGAAGTGCATAATTTATATGGATGAATCTGCACAACCGGCTATAGCTTCTCAGCAGCAGAACAGATTCAAAAGGCAGCACAATCAAGAACAAGTTGCTTTGGGTTAAGGTGGCAGATCTTAAAAATTGATTGCCACACACTTATGTAATACATACTGAGTGCCATTACGTGTAATTCTTTGGATGACAAAGAGGCCAAGTCTGCAGTAGCCACAGCTAAGATTGCATTGGTAACCCAGTCTGAAACTTGTATCTACAATGATATCTTGGCTGATGTCAGTGCTTTTGAGAATGATAGCCTATTACCAAAGGGCTTTACTTGTAAATATTCCCATCATTTCAATGACCAAATTGTCCCTTTTGTAACTATTCATGGCATTCTTAATCACGTGATTCCGAATGCGGACCAAAGACATGATTTCATCGTGGCCACACATGAAGGTATAGCCTCTGCACATGCCGGTGTGGCTACCACCATTTTAATCCTCCAATAAATATATTGGATGCACGGCCTATACCAACAAACTAGAAAATATTTCTTAACTTGTGATATTTTTCAACAAATAAAAAGTTCCACTCTGTCTTGTCCACTACAGACACATCTGTTTATTTTCAACTAGCCTTTTGACTGTATTTGTTTAGATCACTGCGGTCCTCTGATTTCTGATACTGCATTGAAATACATTTTGCTTGCAGTTGATTCCTGCACTAGATTCCTCTGGGTTTGGCAACAGTGCTGTGCTAATGCTTGAACTTTTATTAGACTTGTAATACTTTATCAGGACATATGCCTGTTGCGCATTCCTCTCGGACCAAGGTACGGCATTCGCTTCAGAAGTGTACCGTGATTCAATGAAGTCCATGGGTGTGCAAGTGCATTTTTCTTCTCCTTATAGACCTAAGGGGAATTCAGTTGTGGATAGAATAAACCATAAACCATAACCTAAAGCCGTCCCTAGGATCTCGAGAATTAGGTACAGGGCAGACCTCTATGAAGTACTTTTTGCATCAAGATATATGATCCAAACCTTGATGGTCCAGAAGTTGTGGTGGCTGCCACAAACTTTGACGCAGATAACCATTGTGCTTTCTTACAGGATCTACAAACGTTCAGTGAAACTAACTCACACAAACAATCGCATGGAATTCACACTTCTGCTTCTGCACTTGCAGTTTCAGGCCGGTTTCCAAAAATGACTGATCTGGTTCATGCCATAGATAAGTAATTCTTTTCTGCAAGACTTTAATTGCAGCCAGTGATAACCACAGATTCTGATACTTCCAGGCTGAGGGAGGGAGACACTGAGTCCTCTGCCAGCAATTTCCCTGACACAATACCTGCTTCTACTATTACATCTTCTCCAACGGATGTCATTGATGAGTCCATCTGAGTTGGCACTGTATCTTCTGAGATTTAGAGTGTCCATCTGTGAATGCTGAGGTACAGAGCCTGCCAGTAATCCCTGGGAGATCTTTGATATATAATAAATTATCTTCGTTAGCAAGTCTGTGGTGCTGGGGAGTTGTCCTCCGCAGTGATCAGGAGCGGCCAGTCCATTGGGCTGAGGTTTTCGCCCCTCATGAACAGTGTCTGTCACGCGGCATAAAGGTCAGCCTGACAGACAATGTTCACTTTCAGTTCAAGCAACCAGGAGCCAGACATACGTATTTAGTGCAGGCTCCTTGCTATAAGAGCTGAATTTTGCTGGGCTAAGGAAGTCACAGCTTCTGTGGCCCTAACGTCCTCCACTTGGCAAAGGTCCCTGAGGCTCTCCTGTCAGTGACGAGGAGTAGCATCATGTTGTACATCCACAAGTTATGATCCAGTGTACAGCGTATTTACTACACATCACTGATTGCCTCACACCTGGGGGCTTCAGTTTTAAGCCCTGAAGCACTCTGGGTTGAATGTCAATCAGTGACACTTCATCACAGAGTGGGGTGAGGTCAGCAGTCTCACTGACCCCATCCCACTCTGTGATGACATTGGGACTGCTGCCTTCCCTCATTGCAGGTGAGTGTTTGTTTTTGTTTTAAACTGTTTGGTGCATGCATGCGTGAATGTATGAATGTTTGGTGAAGAGTGTTGTGAATAAATGTGTTTGTGTGTGTGCGTGCATGTGTGAGAATACATTGCTTTAAGGGTTATGTTTAGGTGTGCGTGTGCGTGATAGTGTGTCCCGTACGCCCTTCTCCCTCCAAAATGTACCTGCCACCACTGGCAGTGATTAGGCAGAACAAAGTTATGTTGGTTTTTCAAGCTTGACTATTAAATGGGTTATAAGCTCTGATTGTACTACACTTTGAATCCCTATTCTTTTAACTATGGCTCAACCTGTAGTTATTCCTGTTAATTTCCGCATGGAGGTAATTCAACAGTTATTTCAATATGGGGTTCTTCATGCGGGGGCTGCTGTGATTTTGGTGATCGAAGCAGACACAGTGACCTGCTTTGAGGTTTTTGTCTTCAAGTGTGTGGTGTCCTGGGGTGCCAATTCACTTGTTTCTCTGGTAAGGTTAGGAGGACAAGTGAGACATTATAGCTAGTCAGACTTGGACCTATCAGTACTGAGGTGGTATGGTCACTCACCCCCTACATACTGATGTCCTGTGGTTCTAAGCATAGTTCTATTCTAAAAGCAGATTCACTGCAACAGCAGCCAGGCAACACATTGTGCAACATATACATACAGTAAAACAATGAGTACACCAGAAACGTACTGCACTCAGGGTTAGAAAAATAGATTAAACCTTTTTGAGTAAATCAGACCACAATGAGAAAAATCCAGTAAGTAGAAGTGGAGTTATGGGTTTTTAAAGAATACCTTTTAAAGAATAAATCAAAGAGTAGTGCTCAGAAGCATACAGTGCTTAGGGATTACATGAGGACCCAAACTTCAGTCCAATCATGATTGAAGTGCAGATGGATACAGGACATACGCAGGTGTCACAGAAAAAGTACCTTTGATGGATCAAGAGTCGGTTTCGATCCACACAGGTGATGAACGTGCCATTGATGAACCCCTTTATGATGCAGGCAATGCGTCATGCTGTCGGTCATTGTAGAGCCGCACAGTCTGTTGTAGCGATGTCATCGATTAGCTCCTGCGGCAATGTGTGATTCTGATTGGCGCAAAGTCATCACTGTGTCAATTTTGATGGTTCTGTATAGCAGACGTCAACTTTCAAGGCCACAGGAGGGTATTGGAACCACTTGGCGGGGCAGAACTCACAAATGTCCAGATGCTGTTGCAGGGTTGAAGAAGTATTTGAAAGCCCTGACACTTTGTAACAAGGGCAAAGCCAGTATAGTGTTGGAGTCACACTGGGTTCAATTGAGATGGGTCCAGTCCTTGTCCTCAGCAGGGCAAAGATCAGCAGACAGTAGGGCAGCACAGCAAAGCAGTGCAGTCGTTCCCACAGAGCTGCAGTCAAGCAGAGTGGCAATTCTTGTAGCACAGCAGTCTGGCAGACTTCTTCACAGGTCCAGTAGTGTACTGTCTTGGTAGGGCCGGAGCTGCAGTCCTTATACCCAGTTGTGCCATTGAAATGGGGGTGACATAAATGCAGGCCCTTAATTTGCACAGGTCCCCCCTTCATCCCAGTTTTGGCTCCAGAGTATATCAGTAGGGGGTAATCAACTCTTTGTGTGGGAAAAAGGAGTGTCAGTGCCCCCTTCCTCTCCCTACCAGGACATTTAAAACCTAATAGTACATGTCCTGCCTTACGCTTACATGCACACTGTCCTTAGGGCTACCTTGGGCCTAACTTAAGGGTGTCTTATGTGTAATAAAAGGGGAGGATAAACTTGGCAAGGAGTTTTAAATAGCAAATTGAAGTGGCAATGACAGGTTTGAAAGGCTACTTGTGTGGTTTATAAACAGGGGGTTACACCCATGTAAAGTCACTGGGACCTGGGTTGGATTAATACTGAGAGGAAGGGGTCCCAGTGTATACAAGAAGCAATTACAAACAATTAGAGTAAGTAAATCAACAACAATTACTTTGATCCACAAGGTTTAATTCACAATGGGATGCAGTATATTGCATATACATCATGCAAAGAACAGTCAGCTGTATTTGAAGTCATACAGTGCCCCAAGGAGGGAGTAGGGAGGTGATAGTGAGAGGTTGGGGAAGTGATGGGATTATGTGACAGTAAAATCAATCCTTTAAGCACTTAGTTATGCTAAAAATGTTGTAGCAACAACTTGCATTGTGCATAGCGACATTATTTGAAAGAAAGGCATACGACACAAGGTACAATGTATATACAAGATGTTGGCGTGAGGTTGCCACATATGAAACAAATAGTCGACGTTTCGACCCTCTGAGGTTGCAGGATCGTTTAACCTTGCTGTGGGGTCTTCATCAGGACCGGAGGGGGGGGGCAAAGGACCTATCGGAAGTATAATAAGTTTAAAATTAGAGGGTAATTATTCTGCCTCAAATTTATCACATAGGTAGAGAAAAAAACATGATTGGTGGTAGATTCATAAGATAAGTGCATATCATTATTTGGACGCAGCTTGAAATGTGCGAGTCCAGAACTTCAAGCAGAGTAAATACTCGGTTACTTAGAAAATTTGAAAGAGGCCTATATATGAAAACCTAGGTCAAAGACTGATACGTTAGCACGCGGCCATACACATGCTGTTGGCGGTCTATAGAACTGTTAATAACAGGTAGAGACACAGAAATGTGGGCTGGAGGAATGTACCCAATTAAAATAAACCGCATACCAAGAAGTCGGTAATACCCTGGGAGATCTCAAATGGGAACTGTTAATAACAGGTAGAGATGAGGGTTCATAACAGGTGCAGAAATGTAAGGCTGGTGGAGTATGCCCAATTAAAATAAACCACATACCAAGAAGTCGATAATCCCCTGGGAAATCTTCAAATGGGGCATGGAAAAACGTGCTGCCGCATCTGGAAGGATGAACGAGCAGTGAATAACTTAGAGTTAGAAGGCAGTCAAGAGAGTATGTTAATGGCCAGTCGGAAACAGTGAGAAACTGCTTACCCAGTGTATGCGTCCCGTCGGTATCAGGATCGATAATCCACTTGGTCATTTCAGAAGAGGAATGGAGACCATGCGTGCTGCATCTGGAGGGATGAGCAGGCAATAATTGTAATGCACACATTGGGAAGTAACATTAATGGCCAGGTCGGGGACACTCGAACAGTGCTTACCGAGTGATGGCGTCTCGTTAGCTCTCAAGGATCCGTGATTTCTGTCATCATGTAAATCCGTGACGGGTCTGATGAGGCAAGGGTTGAAGGATACTAGGTTAGAGGAACAAATCCCAATGGGGAAATTCGAGGCAGGGCTTGGTTACCAAGTACAGTGATACTCACTCGGTAAACCTGAATTGAAAAGCTCCGTGCGCGGGCCGCCGACCATCACCGCATTTCCTGAGTTGGAAAGGGAGTCATGGTAACGGGTCACAAGGTAGCCCGAGCGATCATGGAGTTGGAAGAAAGACTAGATCGTCTACCACGATCAGTGGAGAAGGGGGAGAGAGCCAGTATGGGTTGGAGATGGTAATGTGTCAGGTGCCCTTAGAATCCAAACCTATAACATTGATAAATAATTGTAAGTATAATGATAAAATCGAATTGTACAGAGTGAAAAGGTAATTAAAAAACGTTATAATTGTAAAGCACAGTGTCCGTGGAATATGAGCGTACCTCTCAAGCATGAGGGTAAAGGCCCAACAATACGTGAATTGACAGGAAATCCATCATTGACAGTAGTGTATCAAACCCACACATGGAGTAGAGACGCAGTGTGAAATTGTGATTGTAGAGATGCATTGAAAAGTTATGAGCGTACCTCTCAAGCATGAGGGTAAAGACCCAACAATACGTGAATTGACAGATAATACATTGTCAATAGTGTATCGAATCCACACATAGAGTAGAGACGTGGTGGAAAATTAAAGCCCTAAGGTGGAACTTCAAAGCTTACAGGGTAGAAACTAACGGAACAGACTAATCAGGACAGTGTGGCCAATTGGGAGAATGAACTGTCGAGTTCATTAAGACCAGTTTCAATGGAATTGAAAAAGTACATCCATTTCAGTTCTCGCATGTTGAGGATTTCAGCGATGTTACCACCACGTGGTCCCATTGTTACTTTTTCAATGACCAACCATCGCATGCTCTCTTGTGGATGGGAATTCAACTTGAAATGTTCAACCAATGGTGCGCCTTCCACGTCACAGCGAATACGGCTCATGTGTTGCAATATCCGAGTTTTAATTTTTTGCTGGGTTTGGCCGATATAGATTTTCTGGCATGGGCAAACAATGGCGTAGATGACGTTACTGGAATTACAATTACTGAAGAATTTAAGTTTGACAGTAAGATGGAGGTATACAAAATCTTTCGTCTGTATGGTTAAGTCGCAAGCCTTACAGTGGCCACATTTGGAGTGACCAGTGATTGGCGGTAGGTTCCATAGAGTGTTGATCGTAGGTTGGCAGTCAGGGGATAGGAAAGATCTAACAACATGGTCCCTGATACATTTAGCCTTCTTAAATGCATGAAGCGGTGTCAAGGGTTGTTTGATGTCGTCAGAAACCAAATGCCAGTGCTTGTTGATGATTTTTTTAATGATGTTGCTTTTGGTATTGAAAGTGGTGACACATACAATACGACTCTCTTCCTGGTCGGTTCTATCTTTTGGTACTAATAGTTCCTCACGGGGATAGAACCAAGCCCGTTTGCGTGCCTTTTTGATCAGTCGTCTTGGATAACCACGGTTTAGCAAGCGATTGGATAGATCCTGTGATTCAGAGAAATAGTCATCTTTCGAGGAACAATTGCGACGTATCCTAAGAAATTGCCCGAAGGGCAAGTTATCCCTAAGAGCACGGGGGTGATGACTGTTGTAGGCCAATAAGGAATTTCTCTCGGCTGGTTTGCGAAATAGTTTGGTAAGGAGTCTTCCAGATTGGTGGTAGATGGTGACATCCAAAAAGTCGATGGAGTTACTGTCTGATTTGATTGTGAACTTGACCTGTTGGGATTGTTGGTTGAGCCAAGTGAAAAAGTTATTCAATTGGTCTTGGCTGCCATTCCAGACCATTAAAATATCGTCGATATACCTCATCCAGAGGCCCACTTGGTCTCTGAATGGGTTGTGTTGGCTGAAAATGGTATCATCTTCAAATGCTGCCATGTATAAAATGGCTACATCAGGAGCAAAGGGAGCACCCATCGCTACACCAGAGGTTTGGAGATAGAAGTTAGTGTCAAACAAAAAGAAGTTACGAGTCATTGCGATTTTGAGCAAGGCTACAATGAACTCTGATGGTACTTGGACCGGTGCAGGACGTTTCTGGAGACATCTGGCTATCACCGTCAGAGCTTCCTGTTGGGGGATGCACGTGTAGAGGGAGATGACATCACAAGTAGCTAGTATTTGGTTTGATGGATCATAGGGTATGCTTTCAGTTATGTTAATAGTGTGCATAGTATCTCGAAGGTATGATGGAGTGGCCTCCGCAAGTGGTTTGATGAAAAAGTCAATGTACTTTCCCAGAGGTTCCAAGATGGACCCACAGCCCGAGACAATGATCCGACCCGGAGGGTTTACCATGCTTTTGTGAAGTTTGGGCAAAGTATAGAGTGTTGCCAAGCGGGGGTGTTTGTTGTTGAGAAAGTGAAATTCATTCTCAGATAGGAAGCCTAAATCCAGTCCTTCTTGTGTTATTTCAAGGATCTCTATTGCGATGGATCTGGTAGGGTCCGATCTCAGTAGTTGGTAGCAGTTCTCATCCTGTAGTTGACGTAAAATCTCAGATTTGTAGGCAGATAGATCCTGTATAACGATGGCACCACCTTTGTCGGCAGGTTTAATCACGACTTGGTTGTTCTTGGCCAGTGATTGCAGGGCTATTTTTTGGGGTTTGCTGATGTTGTATCGAACAAAGGTTTTGTCTTGAAGAACCCGTTGTACATCGCGCCAGACGACAGCTTCATAGGCTCGAATCTGGTTCGACATACTACTGGCATAGGGAACAAATGTTGAGGGTGGTCGCAGGCCAGTGACAGATGACTTAAACTGTGTTTCAGAGTTACGGAAGAAATACTTGAGTCGGATTTTCCGAAAGAATTTATAGAGTTCAGTTCTTATCATGAAATTGTCTGGATTGTATGTAGGGACGTATGACAGTCCTTAACTGAGTACTTGGAGTTCGGTAGTGCTCAGTGGTTGGTTGGAGATGTTGATCACAGGACTCAGGAGTTCAACCGGTTCGACTGGTTCTACCAACGGTAAGTCTTGTTGCGAGTCACCCTCTCGCCATGCTGTTCGGGTTGGAACCGAACTTGTTTTGAAGATTGGCCTCGTCCTCCATCCCAGTTGGTTTGATTCTGCTGAGAGCCACGTTGATTCTGCCCGCGGGGCCATGAGTTGCCTCTTCCTCGTGGGGGTCGCCAAGATCCCCGACCTTGTCCTAAAAAAGGAGGAAATTGCTGAGGTGGGTAGTTGTAGTCAAAATATTGGTATTGATAGCTAGGGCCTGCTGAGTCTGGTTCTCCTTCGGAGCTATAGGACGAGTCAGAGAAGGTGGGATAGTTACGTCTTCCCCTGTAGTTACCCCGGCCTCTACTAGTGAAACGGCCCTGTGTATCTTGTCGGTAATAGTCGTCCTGTAAGTATGGATATGTCTTTTTTTTTGTCGTATAGACGAATATCTCGTGCCAATTTCTCGAGTTTGCGGTTTTGAGTGGTTAGGTCAAAATCGTGAAGTGTGGCTTGCAAGTTAGTTAGGGTATCCTTCGGGCTTGCAAAGTTGGTGTCAGCGGTTATTTCGGCTTTCAGTGCAGTGATTTCAGCTGTAAGTTGTAGCACTTGATCCTGAGCTGTCTCAACGCCCAACACCATCCAGTGGCGAGAGCAATTGTTCGATATGTGGCTGAAGCCTTCTCTAAATTTAGGGACTTCGATGAAGATGGCCGGTTCAATTTTAATTTGTAGTCCAACCGGAATTATGTTCTCTTTAAGGTACCTGGTGAGCAAGTGACCATGCCAGCGTGTACGTACCAGTTTCTTCTCTAGGCGCTCAAGGCGAGAGATTTTATCCTTTAATGAAAAATCAATTGATGGAACATCTGATTGGAAAAAGAGGTTATCAGGGTTTTCCAGCAATTTGTCAATATAGTCCTCAGAGTAGGACAGAAGTTCTCTTTCTACCATATTGTGATGTTGGAAATTAAATCAAAGAAAGGGAGGGAAAGAACCTCGCAGACATGCGTCTGCTCGAAGTAGTTTATAAACAGGGGGTTACACCCATATAAAGTCACTGGGACCTGGGTTGGATTAATACTGAGAGGAAGGGGTCCCAGCGTATACAAGAAGCAATTACAAACAATTAGAGTAAGTTAATCAACAACAATTACTTTGATCCACAAGGTTTAATTCACAATGGGATGCAGTATTTTGCATATACATCATGCAAAGAACAGTCAGCTGTATTTGAAGTCATACAGTGCCCCAAGGAGGGAGTAGGGAGGTGATAGTGAGAGGTTGGGGAAGTGATGGGATTATGTGACAGTAAAATCAATCCTTTAAGCACTTAGTTATGCTAAAAATGTTGTAGCAACAACTTGCATTGTGCATAGCGACATTATTTGAAAGAAAGGCATACGACACAAGGTACAATGTATATACAAGATGTTGGCGTGAGGTTGCCACATATGAAACAAATAGTCGACGTTTCGACCCTCTGAGGTTGCAGGATCGTTTAACCTTGCTGTGGGGTCTTCATCAGGACCGGAGGGGGGGGGGCAAAGGACCTATCGGAAGTATAATAAGTTTAAAATTAGAGGGTAATTATTCTGCCTCAAATTTATCACATAGGTAGAGAAAAAAACATGATTGGTGGTAGATTCATAAGATAAGTGCATATCATTATTTGGACGCAGCTTGAAATGTGCGAGTCCAGAACTTCAAGCAGAGTAAATACTCGGTTACTTAGAAAATTTGAAAGAGGCCTATATATGAAAACCTAGGTCCAAAGACTGATACGTTAGCACGCGGCCATACACATGCTGTTGGTGGTCTATAGAACTGTTAATAACAGGTAGAGACACAGAAATGTGGGCTGGAGGAATGTACCCAATTAAAATAAACCGCATACCAAGAAGTCGGTAATACCCTGGGAGATCTCAAATGGGAACTGTTAATAACAGGTAGAGATGAGGGTTCATAACAGGTGCAGAAATGTAAGGCTGGTGGAGTATGCCCAATTAAAATAAACCACATACCAAGAAGTCGATAATCCCCTGGGAAATCTTCAAATGGGGCATGGAAAAACGTGCTGCCGCATCTGGAAGGATGAACGAGCAGTGAATAACTTAGAGTTAGAAGGCAGTCAAGAGAGTATGTTAATGGCCAGTCGGAAACAGTGAGAAACTGCTTACCCAGTGTATGCGTCCCGTCGGTATCAGGATCGATAATCCACTTGGTAATTTCAGAAGAGGAATGGAGACCATGCGTGCTGCATCTGGAGGGATGAGCAGGCAATTATTGTAATGCACGCATTGGGAAGTAACATTAATGGCCAGGTCGGGAACACTCGAACAGTGCTTACCGAGTGATGGCGTCTCGTTAGCTCTCAAGGATCCGTGATTTCTGTCATCATGTAAATCCGTGACGGGTCTGATGAGGCAAGGGTTGAAGGATACTAGGTTAGAGGAACAAATCCCAATGGGGAAATTCGAGGCAGGGCTTGGTTACCAAGTACAGTGATACTCACTCGGTAAACCTGAATTGAAAAGCTCCGTGCGCAGGCCGCCGACCATCACCGCATTTCCTGAGTTGGAAAGGGAGTCATGGTAACGGGTCACAAGGTAGCCCGAGCGATCATGGAGTTGGAAGAAAGACTAGATCGTCTACCACGATCAGTGGAGAAGGGGGAGAGAGCTAGTATGGGTTGGAGATGGTAATGTGCCAGGTGCCCTTAGAATCCAAACCTATAACATTGATAAATAATTGCAAGTATAATGATAAAATCGAATTGGACAGAGTGAAAAGGTAATTAAAAAACGTTATAATTGTAAAGCACAGTGTCCGTGGAATATGAGCGTACCTCTCAAGCATGAGGGTAAAGGCCCAACAATACGTGAATTGACAGGAAATCCATCATTGACAGTAGTGTATCAAACCCACACATGGAGTAGAGACGCAGTGTGAAATTGTGATTGTAGAGACGCATTGAAAAGTTATGAGCGTACCTCTCAAGCATGAGGGTAAAGACCCAACAATACGTGAATTGACAGATAATACATTGTCAATAGTGTATCGAATCCACACATAGAGTAGAGACGTGGTGGAAAATTAAAGCCCTAAGGTGGAACTTCAAAGCTTTCAGGGTAGAAACTAACGGAACAGACTAATCAGGACAGTGTGGCCAATTGGGAGAATGAACTGTCGAGTTCATTAAGACCAGTTTCAATGGAATTGAAAAAGTACATCCATTTCAGTTCTCGCATGTTGAGGATTTCAGCGATGTTACCACCACGTGGTCCCATTGTTACTTTTTCAATGACCAACCCTAGCTATCAATACCAATTTTTTGACTACAACTACCCACCTCAGCAATTTCCTCCTTTTTTAGGACAAGGTCGGGGATCTTGGCGACCCCCACGAGGAAGAGGCAACTCATGGCCCCGCGGGCAGAATCAACGTGGCTCTCAGCAGAATCAAACCAACTGGGATGGAGGACGAGGCCAATCTTCAAAACAAGTTCGGTTCCAACCCGAACAGCATGGCGAGAGGGTGACTCGCAACAAGACTTACCGTTGGTAGAACCAGTCGAACCGGTTGAACTCCTGAGTCCTGTGATCAACATCTCCAACCAACCACTGAGCACTACCGAACTCCAAGTACTAAGTAAAGGACTGTCATACGTCCCTACATACAATCCAGACAATTTCATGATAAGAACAGAACTCTATAAATTATTTCGGAAAATCCGACTCAAGTATTTCTTCCGTAACTCTGAAACACAGTTTAAGTCATCTGTCACTGGCCTGCGACCACCCTCAACATTTGTTCCCTATGCCAGTAGTATGTCGAACCAGATTCGAGCCTATGAAGCTGTCGTCTGGCGCGATGTACAACGGGTTCTTCAAGACTAAACCTTTGTTCGATACAACATCAGCAAACCCCAAAAAATAGCCCTGCAATCACTGGCCAAGAACAACCAAGTCGTGATTAAACCTGCCGACAAAGGTGGTGCCATCGTTATACAGGATCTATCTGCCTACAAATCTGAGATTTTACGTCAACTACAGGATGAGAACTGCTACCAACTACTGAGATCGGACCCTACCAGATCCATCGCAATAGAGATCCTTGAAATAACACAAGAAGGACTGGATTTAGGCTTCCTATCTGAGAATGAATTTCACTTTCTCAACAACAAACACCCCCGCTTGGCAACACTATATACTTTGCCCAAACTTCACAAAAGCATGGTAAACCCTCCGGGTCGGCCCATTGTCTCGGGCTGTGGGTCCATCTTGGAACCTCTGGGAAAGTACATTGACTTTTTCATCAAACCACTTGCGGAGGCCACTCCATCATACCTTCGAGATACTATGCACACTATTAACATAACTGAAAGCATACCCTATGATCCATCAAACCAAATACTAGCTACTTGTGATGTCATCTCCCTCTACACGTGCATCCCCCAACAGGAAGCTCTGACGGTGATAGCCAGATTTCTCCAGAAACGTCCTGCACCGGTCCAAGTACCATCAGAGTTCATTGTAGCCTTGCTCAAAATCGCAATGACTCGTAACTTCTTTTTGTTTGACACTAACTTCTATCTCCAAACCTCTGGTGTAGCGATGGGTGCTCCCTTTGCTCCTGATGTAGCCATTTTATACATGGCAGCATTTGAAGATGATACCATTTTCAGCCAACACAACCCATTCAGAGACCAAGTGGGCCTCTGGATGAGGTATATCGACGATATTTTAATGGTCTGGAATGGCAGCCAAGACCAATTGAATAACTTTTTCACTTGGCTCAACCAACAATCCCAACAGGTCAAGTTCACAATCAAATCAGACAGTAACTCCATCGACTTTTTGGATGTCACCATCTACCACCAATCTGGAAGACTCCTTACCAAACTATTTCGCAAACCAGCCGAGAGAAATTCCTTATTGGCCTACAACAGTCATCACCCCCGTGCTCTTAGGGATAACTTGCCCTTCGGGCAATTTCTTAGGATACGTCGCAATTGTTCCTCGAAAGATGACTATTTCTCTGAATCACAGGATCTATCCAATCGCTTGCTAAACCGTGGTTATCCAAGACGACTGATCAAAAAGGCACGCAAACGGGCTTGGTTCTATCCCAGTGAGTAACTATTAGTACCAAAAGATAGAACCGACCAGGAAGAGAGTCGTATTGTATGTGTCACCACTTTCAATACCAAAAGCAACATCATTAAAAAACATCATCAACAAGCACTGGCATTTGGTTTCTGACGACATCAAACAACCCTTGACACCGCTTCATGCATTTAAGAAGGCTAAATGTATCAGGGACCATGTTGTTAGCTCTTTCCTATCCCCTGACTGCCAACCTACGATCAACACTCTATGGAACCTACCGCCAATCACTGGTCACTCCAAATGTGGCCACTGTAAGGCTTGCGACTTAACCATACAGACGAAAGATTTTGTATACCTCCATCTTACTGTCAAACTTAAATTCTTCAGTAATTGTAATTCCAGTAACATCATCTACGCCATTGTTTGCCCATGCCAGAAAATCTATATCGGCCAAACCCAGCAAAAAATTAAAACTCGGATATTGCAACACATGAGCCGTATTCGCTGTGACGTGGAAGGCGCACCATTGGTTGAACATTTCAAGTTGAATTCCCATCCACCAGAGAGCATGCGATGGTTGGTCATTGAAAAAGTAACAATGGGACCACGTGGTGGTAACATCGCTGAAATCCTCAACATGCGAGAACTGAAATGGATGTACTTTTTCAATTCCATTGAAACTGGTCTTAATGAACTCGACAGTTCATTCTCCCAATTGGCCACACTGTCCTGATTAGTCTGTTCCGTTAGTTTCTACCCTGTAAGCTTTGAAGTTCCACCTTAGGGCTTTAATTTTCCACCACGTCTCTACTCTATGTGTGGATTCGATACACTATTGACAATGTATTATCTGTCAATTCACGTATTGTTGGGTCTTTACCCTCATGCTTGAGAGGTACGCTCATAACTTTTCAATGCGTCTCTACAATCACAATTTCACACTGCGTCTCTACTCCATGTGTGGGTTTGATACACTACTGTCAATGATGGATTTCCTGTCAATTCACGTATTGTTGGGCCTTTACCCTCATGCTTGAGAGGTACGCTCATATTCCACGGACACTGTGCTTTACAATTATAACGTTTTTTAATTACCTTTTCACTCTGTCCAATTCGATTTTATCATTATACTTGCAATTATTTATCAATGTTATAGGTTTGGATTCTAAGGGCACCTGACACATTACCATCTCCAACCCATACTGGCTCTCTCCCCCTTCTCCACTGATCGTGGTAGACGATCTAGGGCCAGATGTAGGTAGCGAAATACCGGTCGGTAACGGCCGAATTCGGCCGTTACCGACCGGTATTTGGCTACCGAGATGTAGGGGGTCGGACACAGGGCAAATCGGTAATTTTACCGATTCGGTAAATATACCGGTCGGTAAACTTACCGACCGGTATATTTACAGAATCGGTAAAATTGATATGTAGGTGGGACTCTTCTGAGTCCCACAAGGCCTACAAAATCGGTATTTTACCATCAAATTCAATTTGATGGTAAAATACCGATTCAGGTGTGCATGCACATGTGTGCATGCACACCTGTGCCATATGACAGGCAGACCTGCCCTTAGGGCAGGTATGCCTGCCACATGGCCCCCGAACCATTTTTGGGGGTGCTAGAGGGTGTCAAAGTGACACCCCCTGCACCCTTGTCAAATTCGGTATTTACCGATTCGGTAAATACCGACCGGTAATGCCCCATTCATTCCTATGGGCTTCAAAGCCCATAGGAATGAATGGGGCATTACCGGTCGGTATTTACCGAATCGGTAAATACCGAATATTAAAGATTCGGTAAATCCACATCTGGATTTACCTACATCTCGGTACTTCATATTTACCGACTCTTAAATACCGAATCGGTAAAATTCGGTATTTAAGAGTCGGTAAATATGATTTACCTACATCTGGCCCCTAGTCTTTCTTCCAACTCCATGATCGCTCGGGCTACCTTGTGACCCGTTACCATGACTCCCTTTCCAACTCAGGAAATGCGGTGATGGTCGGCGGCCCGTGCACGGAGCTTTTCAATTCAGGTTTACCGAGTGAGTATCACTGTACTTGGTAACCAAGCCCTGCCTCGAATTTCCCCATTGGGATTTGTTCCTCTAACCTAGTATCCTTCAACCCTTGCCTCATCAGACCCGTCACGGATTTACATGATGACAGAAATCACGGATCCTTGAGAGCTAACGAGACGCCATCACTCGGTAAGCACTGTTCGAGTGTCCCCGACCTGGCCATTAATGTTACTTCCCAATGCGTGCATTACAATTATTGCCTGCTCATCCCTCCAGATGCAGCACGCATGGTCTCCATTCCTCTTCTGAAATTACCAAGTGGATTATCGATCCTGATACCGACGGGACGCATACACTGGGTAAGCAGTTTCTCACTGTTTCTGACTGGCCATTAACATACTCTCTTGACTGCCTTCTAACTCTAAGTTATTCACTGCTCGTTCATCCTTCCAGATGCGGCAGCACGTTTTTCCATGCCCCATTTGAAGATTTCCCAGGGGATTATCGACTTCTTGGTATGTGGTTTATTTTAATTGGGCATACTCCACCAGCCTTACATTTCTGCACCTGTTATGAACCCTCATCTCTACCTGTTATTAACAGTTCCCATTTGAGATGTCCCAGGGTATTACCGACTTCTTGGTATGCGGTTTATTTTAATTGGGTACATTCCTCCAGCCCACATTTCTGTGTCTCTACCTGTTATTAACAGTTCTATAGACCGCCAACAGCATGTGTATGGCCGCGTGCTAACGTATCAGTCTTTGGACCTAGGTTTTCATATATAGGCCTCTTTCAAATTTTCTAAGTAACCGAGTATTTACTCTGCTTGAAGTTCTGGACTCGCACATTTCAAGCTGCGTCCAAATAATGATATGCACTTATCTTATGAATCTACCACCAATCATGTTTTTCTCTACCTATGTGATAAATTTGAGGCAGAATAATTACCCTCTAATTTTAAACTTATTATACTTCCGATAGGTCCTTTGCCCCCCCCTCCGGTCCTGATGAAGACCCCACAGCAAGGTTAAACGATCCTGCAACCTCAGAGGGTCGAAACGTCGACTATTTGTTTCATATGTGGCAACCTCACGCCAACATCTTGTATATACATTGTACCTTGTGTCGTATGCCTTTCTTTCAAATAATGTCGCTATGCACAATGCAAGTTGTTGCTACAACATTTTTAGCATAACTAAGTGCTTAAAGGATTGATTTTACTGTCACATAATCCCATCACTTCCCCAACCTCTCACTATCACCTCCCTACTCCCTCCTTGGGGCACTGTATGACTTCAAATACAGCTGACTGTTCTTTGCATGATGTATATGCAATATACTGCATCCCATTGTGAATTAAACCTTGTGGATCAAAGTAATTGTTGTTGATTAACTTACTCTAATTGTTTGTAATTGCTTCTTGTATACACTGGGACCCCTTCCTCTCAGTATTAATCCAACCCAGGTCCCAGTGACTTTATATGGGTGTAACCCCCTGTTTATAAACTACTTCGAGCAGACGCATGTCTGCGAGGTTCTTTCCCTCCCTTTCTTTGATTTAATTTCCAACATCACAATATGGTAGAAAGAGAACTTCTGTCCTACTCTGAGGACTATATTGACAAATTGCTGGAAAACCCTGATAACCTCTTTTTCCAATCAGATGTTCCATCAATTGATTTTTCATTAAAGGATAAAATCTCTCGCCTTGAGCGCCTAGAGAAGAAACTGGTACGTACACGCTGGCATGGTCACTTGCTCACCAGGTACCTTAAAGAGAACATAATTCCGGTTGGACTACAAATTAAAATTGAACCGGCCATCTTCATCGAAGTCCCTAAATTTAGAGAAGGCTTCAGCCACATATCGAACAATTGCTCTCGCCACTGGATGGTGTTGGGCGTTGAGACAGCTCAGGATCAAGTGCTACAACTGACAGCTGAAATCACTGCACTGAAAGCCGAAATAATCGCTGACACCAACTTTGCAAGCGCGAAGGATACCCTAACTAACTTGCAAGCCACACTTCACGATTTTGACCTAACCACTCAAAACCGCAAACTCGAGAAATTGGCACGAGATATTCGTCTATACGACAAAAAAAGACATATCCATACTTACAGGACGACTATTACCGACAAGATACACAGGGCCGTTTCACTAGTAGAGGCCGGGGTAACTACAGGGGAAGACGGAACTATCCCACCTTCTCTGACTCGTCCTATAGCTCCGAAGGAGAACCAGACTCAGCAGGCCCTAGCTATCAATACCAATATTTTGACTACAACTACCCACCTCAGCAATTTCCTCCTTTTTTAGGACAAGGTCGGGGATCTTGGCGACCCCCACGAGGAAGAGGCAACTCATGGCACCGCGGGCAGAATCAACGTGGCTCTCAGCAGAATCAAACCAACTGGGATGGAGGACGAGGCCAATCTTCAAAACAAGTTCGGTTCCAACCCGAACAGCATGGCGAGAGGGTGACTCGCAACAAGACTTACCGTTGGTAGAACCAGTCGAACCGGTTGAACTCCTGAGTCCTGTGATCAACATCTCCAACCAACCACTGAGCACTACCGAACTCCAAGTACTAAGTAAAGGACTGTCATACGTCCCTACATACAATCCAGACAATTTCATGATAAGAACTGAACTCTATAAATTCTTTCGGAAAATCCGACTCAAGTATTTCTTCCGTAACTCTGAAACACAGTTTAAGTCATCTGTCACTGGCCTGCGACCACCCTCAACATTTGTTCCCTATGCCAGTAGTATGTCAAACCAGATTCGAGCCTATGAAGCTGTCGTCTGGCGCGATGTACAACGGGTTCTTCAAGACAAAACCTTTGTTCGATACAACATCAGCAAACCCCAAAAAATAGCCCTGCAATCACTGGCCAAGAACAACCAAGTCGTGATTAAACCTGCCGACAAAGGTGGTGCCATCGTTATACAGGATCTATCTGCCTACAAATCTGAGATTTTACGTCAACTACAGGATGAGAACTGCTACCAACTACTGAGATCGGACCCTACCAGATCCATCGCAATAGAGATCCTTGAAATAACACAAGAAGGACTGGATTTAGGCTTCCTATCTGAGAATGAATTTCACTTTCTCAACAACAAACACCCCCACTTGGCAACACTCTATACTTTGCCCAAACTTCACAAAAGCATGGTAAACCCTCCGGGTCGGCCCATTGTCTCGGGCTGTGGGTCCATCTTGGAACCTCTGGGAAAGTACATTGACTTTTTCATCAAACCACTTGCGGAGGCCACACCATCATACCTTCGAGATACTATGCACACTATTAACATAACTGAAAGCATACCCTATGATCCATCAAACCAAATACTAGCTACTTGTGATGTCATCTCCCTCTACACGTGCATCCCCCAACAGGAAGCTCTGACGGTGATAGCCAGATGTCTCCAGAAACGTCCTGCACCGGTCCAAGTACCATCAGAGTTCATTGTAGCCTTGCTCAAAATCGCAATGACTCGTAACTTCTTTTTGTTTGACACTAACTTCTATCTCCAAACCTCTGGTGTAGCGATGGGTGCTCCCTTTGCTCCTGATGTAGCCATTTTATACATGGCAGCATTTGAAGATGATACCATTTTCAGCCAACACAACCCATTCAGAGACCAAGTGGGCCTCTGGATGAGGTATATCGACGATATTTTAATGGTCTGGAATGGCAGCCAAGACCAATTGAATAACTTTTTCACTTGGCTCAACCAACAATCCCAACAGGTCAAGTTCACAATCAAATCAGACAGTAACTCCATCGACTTTTTGGATGTCACCATCTACCACCAATCTGGAAGACTCTTTACCAAACTATTTCGCAAACCAGCCGAGAGAAATTCCTTATTGGCCTACAACAGTCATCACCCCCGTGCTCTTAGGGATAACTTGCCCTTCGGGCAATTTCTTAGGATACGTCGCAATTGTTCCTCGAAAGATGACTATTTCTCTGAATCACAGGATCTATCCAATCGCTTGCTAAACCGTGGTTATCCAAGACGACTGATCAAAAAGGCACGCAAACGGGCTTGGTTCTATCCCCGTGAGGAACTATTAGTACCAAAAGATAGAACCGACCAGGAAGAGAGTCGTATTGTATGTGTCACTGATAGAGCGCGCGAGGCCACCCGACCAATAGTTTTCGCCGTTTCCGGCTTCAGGGCCCATATACTTTCAAATCACCATATACATTAATCAGGTGACTTCACGAGCTCTACCAAGTTGATGTGTGTGTGTTCCCTGCTAATAATTTTCAATGCACCCGACTTACCATCCACCAATGCGGGTACCTAATGACCACAATGAATCAGGGAGCTAGCTGTAAAAGAAAGGCAGCAAAATACAAACCCAAACAATAACATTCAAATACTGTTTAAATGACCACGGACAACTGGAAGTTTTAAAATGTTTATCTAAAATTCATTATTTTCTTGCATGAGGTACAGTAAAATAAGGCAATCAATAACCAAGATAACGTAAATTATATAGGCATAAAGAAATAATGACAGGGTAATCATTCAAATGTAATATGAAATGCAGATGGAAAATACTATAAAATCTCAGAAATGTTTAAGCATGGACAGTTTATGTATGAATAACTATGGGAGGGCCTATAAAGAGTAACACGCTTCACTTAAGGTGAATGGGCCTTTGAACAATCTAGGCAATGAAGTTCTAGACCATATCAGAAAATTACAAACTGCAATGCAAAATATAATTTTTAACCAGTGAGAAGACATAGGAACAAACCTTTGAAAAATATGTAATTGATTTTCAATAGTTGCGGAAAGGCATGGAAAATATAACATATGCAATGATGAACTTTATTAAAGCAAAAGTTAGAAATTCAGAAGGTGCAAGATTTAAGAGTTTCAGAGCAATATTTACCTAGAAAGGTGTGGAAACCAAACCCTGGCCACGGGTCAGTTAAGGACAGGAAACCCTCAAGGAAGGATACCCCTCAAAGGACAGCAGGTGCAGAATGGACACCCAGGACAGAACAGGATACCCTCGGAATAGGAGTCAGGACAGGACCCTCAAGACAGGACAGCAAACCCTCAGGACAGGACCCTCTTCAGGACAGGACCGGAACCCACAGTTCGGAAGCAACGCCTGCGCTCCACCCGCTCTGCAGCTATCGATCAAGACCCCGATTGGGTCAGCGAACTCCCAGCTAAGTGCTTTGCCAGCACTTTAAGGTTCAGTAGAACCTCAGTCTATGGTCAAATTCGGACAGAGTGCTTCGCAGCGCTCTGTATCTTCAGTCACCTATTGAGTGCGTTGGGTCAGTGACAGGTCAGCTAAACCAGACAAGTCGGACGGTTCACTAGGTGAACCCAGGGTAGATATACAGTTTGGGGACAGTGTACCACCCCCCAATGTTGCAAAGTGTCAGAATCCCTTAATTTCGATTGGTCCTAAGGTAGGATTTGGGTAACACACCAATCACGACATAGTGTTTCAAGCCTACATTTGCATAATAGGGTACCGCCTAACTAGATTGGGGTTCTCATGAGAACTGGTGCAGAAATACAATGGTAACTTTAACATTGTTGCTCTGTGAGCACATATGATTGGTTCAGCCGAGTTTTCGGGTCGTTTCTCAGGAGCATCTTGCTCATCACTGCCAACTGGCTGTGTTCCATCAGTCAAGGTCTGTCATGCCTCGGCAAGTCGCGCAGGCGCAGAGGGACCTCCAAGATGGTTCTCGGCACAGACAAAACCCCATTCCCCGCGGTACATGAAAAGTAAGCGAAAACAAATTAATACATAGTAATGTCATTATGAAAACACATCACAGGATTTATACTTTTAACTCATCATCAAGAAATAAAACTATTGCGTTTAAATGTTAGCCACATTGATACAGTCACAAGAGCAGTGGCACGAGCAGTACCACATGATAAGCACAGCTATGAATTACGCATGCGCATAACTTTCCCTCCACTTCTGCAGACGCGTCAGGACACGTGAGTGTGGCTGATGCATGCGCAGTAACTAAATACAAGCGGCGGCCATTTTAGATGACTCGAGTAAATCATTTTAGTAAAACACATGTGCAAGCTTCACGATCCTTATCCAAACTAAACATAAATGTTAGTAGAACATACACTTGTTACCGTATTACACATAAACGAGGTTCTTGACTTCGGCAAGCCGCAAAATATGCGAAGCTTTGCTTCATCAATCCCCTCTTTGATGATATTTACTATCATCACAAATTATAATGGAACCAGATGCCAACTTTCTTTCACACTTTATAAAGTTCTATCTCTTCCAGCAACCGTTCTAACTTTTCTCTCTCAGTTTTAGTAGGGTGAGAAGTCTTCACCTTTTTGTATATCTGATCATTCACTTCCTCTAATTCAATCTCATCCACACTTCGTTTCACTCCTCTTGCATTTACCTCGTGCTTTTTGGTGCGCTTGCGGTATTTACAGCACAAGAAAATGGAAAGTATAATAAGACCTATAATACCAATTGGCATCAGAATTTTGAACAATAAGCTTTTACCTATGCTAGCAATCCAATGACCTACATTTGAGAGACCATCTACCAGTCTCTTCCAGGCACTATCAACCTCGAGTGGTTTGAGTTCTTTTGCCAAATTAGTAATGTTTTTCACATATCTTTTGATCTGTACACTTTTATCCGGAATATAAGTGCAACAATGTTGCGCCTTCAACATCCGGCAGACTCCGCCCTCTTTCGCTAATAAGGTGTCAAGAGCAAGTCGATTCTGCAAAACCATTGATCTGATCGCAACCATTTCAGTATTGACCAGCAGAAATCCATGAGCTGTTTCAGTAGACAGCACATCTACTATAGTAGACAATTTGCAAATTCTGTGAGTGTTCAGAACCACTCCCACTCCAGGTATCAGTGCACTGAAAATACTACCCATAATTTCACCTATACTTTCTCTTTTACTACGCACTAAGCCATTAGTATCTTCATTGCTTCCAGCTTTCCCATTCACATGGTATATTTTCGGGAAGACAATACCAAAGTAGCAGCTTCCATACCAGTGATCTGGCAATTTGAAATAAGCCTTGTCCCCACAAATATAATAAATTCCAGGAAACACAGGCTCTGACCCATTTTTGAAACCCCAACCTCCAATTACCTTGTAATTATGTTCGCATTCACTGGAACCAATGAAAACATTATTATAATAGCTAGTCTTCTCGCGGTGAAGACATAGCTTGCCTTTCTTTTCAAAATCCAGCAACAGAGCAGGACCCGCTCCACCAGATGAGGTGCCTTCCATGTTCTCTGCCCACTTTGGCTTTTTCTGACTTTCGTCATTAGCCTTCTTTTGAATTTTAATTCTTCTTTTCTCTGCCATGTTCAGGAACATCTTTTCCTGCTCACGCAAAGAACAAGTCAAGTTATCTCTGTGTGCGTCTGCTATGTCAATGTTACCTATAGTCAGAAAGTAGTCTCCCATATATCTTATGGTGTCACTTTTGGTATGTACAGGATTCAAGTTCCCACGTATAGGAAGTTCAGAAAAGATCACGTCATTGTTAGAGTAATAGTACTGTAACGGTCCTCTTTTGTAAAATAAACTAGCTAAAATGCTACAGGAGATTCCATATGTCAATGGCAGGTGATGGTATGTCACGCCTTCAGCCACAGAAGTAGGTAGCTTCATGCAGACATAGCAATCTTCAATTTCCATAGTCTCTACATAGTGTATTAACAAGTTTGCGAAAACATTTAAGTGTGTCTTGTTCTTAACTCCATGATAATGTAGTCCTCCCTCATCTGATGCTTCTAAGTTTTGTTTTGTTTGTCTCAGGGCTCTTTCATGTCTTGCTACACTCTGTGTTGTTAGCTCCTCACTGTCAGTATTTACAACTTCAGTAGGGACAATGTTAGTATCTTTACTTACAGCAAAGGGAATGAAAATTGTTAGTCCTATCCAGATAACTATCAGTACTACTACACTACATATACACACCTTGCAACACGTCTTAAAACGGCTGCAACTAGGTCTACCATTCACTGTTGAATCAGACATTTTGGCTCAGAAGGAGTTTCTCGACCCCTCTTTTTGGCTTTACACAACTAGCTTACTTTGTGCAAATTCACGGTGGTTCGTCTTCTTCTTCAGCTGAGTACTCAGGGACGGGCTCTCCGTCGCTCACGTCAGTTATATCAAGATCTTCAAGTTCTTCCAAAACCAGTGTCCATTCAGGAGACTTGTACTTTTTGTTTTGTCTTTTTATTCGTTCACTCCTTCTTTTGGAAGAGTCTTCTTCTTGCTCTGCTATCCGAGCACTTCTTCTTGCTTCTGCACGTTTTTCTTCCACTGTCTTTATCCTTAGTCTCAATCTTTTTACAAACCTAGGCTCAAGGTTGTTTCTTTTCTTTAGTCTCTTAGTCGGTACTTGGACTTCACTTTCTTCTCTTATTCTCTTGTTCTCTTTATCTTGTGGTAATTCTTCTCCACTTTCTTCTTCTACTTCCCCTATCTGGCTAGTTCCAGGGCTAGCATCAAATTCTTCTGCCTGGTTGCTAATCTGGCCTTGTTCAGGAATATTTTGTTTTTGGCTTTCGATTGTCTTTGTTTCTGTTTCTGTTTCCTGAACCCGTTCTTCTAACCCTCTCTGATCCTGTTCAAGCACTTCGATCTCTTGATTTTCTTCTGCTCGAACTATCACGCTATTTCTAGTCTCTCCTTTATCTGCATCAGGTGTTAGCGGTGGTGTATCGAACACCTGCTCTGTCCCTGTCTGACCTTCTCCTTCCTCAGTTTTGATGTGAATCTCAAGCGGCTGAGGTTCTTCGCCTGTGCCTTGCTTTTCCTGACTAGTCCACTCTCTACCTTCACTTAGTCGCTCTCTTGTTCTGATAGGATCTTCGGTCAGATCAATCATCGGTATCCATTCTTCTGGCCATATGCTTGGCAGCTCGTCTTCAGCTACTCCTGGCTCAGTTTCCTGGACCTCTTCAGCAGGCTGGATTCTTGGCAGTTCGTAGTCAACTACTCCTGGGCCAACGTCTGCTGTTCCTGCAACCTGACTGGTGCTGGGCTGCTCGTTGTCAGCTGCTTCTGGACTGGCTCCTGCAGGGTCCTCTGCTGGTTGCCCTTCTTCTGCAAATTCTTTGTCTGGTAATACCTTCTGGGTGTGTCCAGCGTGGATCCACTGGGGAACACCTGCGACCTTCACTGCAGTGGTTGTTACCAGGATTACTTGGCGTTTCTTTCCCCACCTTGGTGCCAGACAATTAGATCGAGTGTGCTTCTTTATTTTGACCCAGTCTCCTGGAACCAAGTTGTGGAGAGGAGTCGTTGGATTGAGGATGCCGTCGTCTCCAATCTGGCGAGAGATAGAACGCACTTGGTCACCCAATCTTCTGCAGTATTCAAGCACCAAATCATCAGTAATACTCAACAGTTTGCTTCCTGGCACCCATGCTTGTCTCATCACTCTTCCCATAATGATTTCATGGGGACTTAGGCCTGTCTTGCGGTCAGGAACACTTCTCAGTCCCATTAGGACCAGAGGCAGGGCCTTCACCCAGGTCATGCCAGTAGCATCTGTCAGCTTTGCTAGTCTGTTTTTGATAGTTCCATTTACTTGTTCCACTATTCCAGAAGCCTCTGGGTGGTATGCACAATGGAGTTTCTGCCTTATTCCAAAGGCCTTACAGAGTTCAGCCAGTATTTCATTCTGGAAATGTCCACCCTTATCTGATTCAATAATGTATGGTATTCCGAATCTAGGTATCAGTTCTTTTAGTAAACACTTCGCTACTGTCAGTGCGTCACTTTGGGGAGTAGGGTAAGCTTCTACCCATTTTGAAAATACGCAAACAATGACAAGGACATATCGTTTCCCTTCACAACGGGGCATGGTGATGAAATCAATCTGTATCCTTACAAAGGGACCCCCTGATCTCCCAATCTTGCTCAGTTCAACCATTGTCCTCTTGCCTGGGTTCATCTGTTGACATGACAGGCACCTCTGGCAGAGGGACTCTGCTACCTTCCTGAACTTCTTACTGTACCAAGTCTGTTGAAATACCAGAATCATGGCATCCCTACCAATGTGTGATCCTTCATGTATTAATCTTGCCATTGTGCCAAGCAAGTGTCGGGGTAACACAGGCATACCAGTTGGGCCCAAAATCACACCATCCACACGTCTCGGTCTACACCCATCCTCCTTCCATTTCTCTCTTTCTTGCCAAGGAGCCGATTCCTGCCACTCTCTCACTTCATCCCATGTAGGCACTTCTTCAAACACCTGAAGCTGGCAGCTGGTTCCTGGCCCCCCTCGTTTTGGATTTACAATATACCGATCTTTGGCACACCATTGGGCCACTCGATCAGCATAATCGTTTCCCAGTGATACTTTGTCCATGCTCTTTTTATGAGCAGCACATTTTACCACTGCCAGTTCTTTGGGCAACTGGATGGCCTCTAAAAGGTCATGAACAACCTTTGCATTCCGAATGGGAGTACCTGAGGAAGTCATGAATTCCCTCTGTAGCCACAATTGGCCAAAGTCATGCACAACTCCATAACAGTACTGACTGTCAGTATACACTGTTATGCGTAAGTCCTTCCCAATTTTGCAAGCTTTTATCATAGCAATCAATTCGGCTACTTGTGCAGACTTGATGTTATATAGGTAACCTGCTTCTTCAATTTTTGTAAAAGAGACTACTGCATAAGCAGCACTCAGGCCTCCTAGTTCATGTCTTAGACAGGAACCATCCACAAATAGTTCTTTATCATGTTCAGGCAACGGCGTTTCTTTTATGTCTGGGCGTGGTTTAGTACTGAACTCTGTCAGGTCAATGCAGTCTTGTTCATCATCATCCCCACCTTCCATTTCCAAGGGGTCGGGGAGCAAAGTGGCAGGGTTCAGAATACCGCACCTAACAATGCTTACATTTGCTGCACCCACAAGAATCCTCTCGTATTTAGTCAGCCGACTAGGGGTGAGATACTGCGTTTTAGTTCTGGTCAATAGAATTACTACTCCATGCGAAACATACACAGTCACAGGATGTCCCATGACAATGGACTCACTTTGTTCTAAACTTGCACAGGTAGCAGCTACTGCTTTCAGACAGCCTGGTAACCCAGCAGCTACTGGGTCCAAAGTGGCAGAGAAATAGGCCACAGGCCTTCTGGTCGTGCCATGTTCTTGAGTCAGGACTGACAATGCGCAATTATCGCGAGTGTCACAGAATAAGGCAAATTCTTTGGAATAATCTGGCATTCCCAACGCAGGGGCTGTACACAGACAGTTTTTCAGTCTTGTGAAAGCCATTAGGCTTTCATCGTCCCACTCTACAATATCTGGCATTCCTCTCGTGGTCATTTTTATCAAGGGCCTGGCTAAGGCTGCAAATCCCAGAATCCACTGCCTGCAGTACCCTAATACACCCAGGAACATTCTGACATCTTTTTGAGTACGGGGCAACTGCATCTTTTGAATTATTCTCACTCTTTCTGATGTGACTTTTCTGACACCCTTTTCTATCTGGTGTCCTAGATATTTCACTGATTTCGCACAGAACTGTAGTTTGTCAGGGGCCACTTTATGCCCTTTCTCACACAGATGATTTAGGAGGGCAATGGTGTCAACTACACAGTCCCTATGACTTTTAGACGCCAGTAGAAGGTCGTCTATGTACTGCACTAACACAGAGTTCCCAGGTAAGATCAAAGTCTCTAGACATTTTTTCAAGATCTGATTAAAGATAGAGGGGCTCTCTGTATACCCTTGAGGGACCCGGTTCCAACAATACACGTGACCCTCGAAGGCAAAAGAGAAAAGAAATTTGCTGTCGGGGTGCAGGGGTATCGAAAAGAATGCATGACATAAATCAATCACAGTGAACCATTCAGCATCCCAAGGAATCTGGTACAATATCACTGCAGGGTTCGGGACAATAGGGCAGCAAGGAACTACAATTTTGTTAACCTTTCTCAGGTCTTGCACTACCCTATACTTGCCACTAGGCTTTTTGATGCCCATAATCGGTGAGTTGCATGGGCTGCTCATCACTTCCTGTATGATGTCTCCTTCTAATAATTTTTGTATTTCCAGAGTGACACCTGCTTTCACTTCAGCATTCATTCGGTAGGGCCTAGTGTTAGGATATACTGCATTGTCCTTGATGGCTATCTGTATGGGGTCCACATCTTTCATCAACCCCACATCTTTTCCAGTGAAATCCCACACCTCTGGCTTTACTGCTTCCTGGAGTTCTTGGGGCAAGTCCTGCAGGGTCAATCTTTTAATTTCTGAGTCAGGTCTAAGTAACAATAATTTATAAATGCCATCTTCATCTGGGGTCTGTATTTCAACACCTTTTGGTGTGCAAAAGATGGTACAGTTCATTTTGCACAGCAAATCACGACCCAGTAGATTCACTGGACTGGTGTCACAGACGACAAATCTATGCATCTGTTTAAAATTTCCAATTGAAATCTACATTGGTTCGGTAACAGGAGTACTAATCAATTGATTAGATACACCCACTACTTGGATATTTTCTCCCGAGAGGGGTAGGTTTGGAACATCCACTGTTCTTACAGTAGAACGGGTAGCGCCAGTGTCCAACAGAAAGGTGACATCATTTCCGTCAACCTTTCCTTCAATATATGGTCCAGACTGGTCTACCGGCAAGGAAGCGCCAAGTACGCACTCCTCGTCCTCCCCTCTCAGGCCCCGTCAGTCCTGATCATTACAAAGGAAGGTATCATTTAGCAGATACTGCGAAGTTGCTGTATTTCTGTTCTCCCCGCTTTCCCAAACTTCTATCTCCTCACCCTCTGCCTGTCTTCCCCTGTATACCTGTTTGGGTGCTCGAGGCACCTGAACTGTTTTTACCTGGGGTTGAGTCTTTCTTGGTCTTTCTTTCTGCGTCTGTGGAGTTAAATCAGGAGTTTTTGCATTATCATCTAATAATTGGGGACACTCGTTACGCCAGTGTCCAATTTCGCCGCACTGATGGCAGGGAAATTTCTTCATAGCCTCTTCCCTGCTAAATTTGGGCCGGGGCTTTCCTCCACCCCCTCCCCCAGGACTTTTGTTCTCAGCATTCTTAACCATGTTACTCAAATTACTCAATTGTTTTTCCTGCTGTTCTGCGAGCTTCACCTGAGCCCACATCACCTTTTCCTTAAGGGCCTTTTTCTTTTCTGCCATCTCGTCCTCGCAGTACTTAGCGTACCGCAGGACCTCATCCATTTTCTTAGTATGCCAACAGATTTTATTATCTTTTATCCACTGACAAATTTCAGGTCTTAAACCATTTACAAACCTGTAAATAAAGTGCGTCATGTCCTTCAAATCGATGTTATCAATACCACTGTATGTTTTAAATACCTGCAATAACCTCTCATAGAAGGAGTGCACTGTCTCGTCCCTTTCCTGTGTTGTTCTATCTATTTTTGTCCAATCAGTTTCTTTTGCGGGCACCTTTTCTTTCAAATGCTGAATTACCTGCTCATATTTTCGCATGACATCCTTTGATGGCTCCCCTGTTTCCTTATTTCTTGGGTACTCCTCACTGGGCCAGTCTATGGCTATTTTACACTGGGTCCACAAATCTACCGGAACCACAATGTCGAAAAACCCATCCAGGTCTTTCCACAGACATTTCTGTACCTTCACGAACCTCTCCACCTGCCTGTACCAGTCAACTGGTTTCTCTCGTAATTTTGGAAAATCGTTCGTGAAGGACACAATATCCTGCCTAGACCAGGGGACATGCACATATTTCCCTCCTGGAACTTCGCGCATGGGGCATAACTGCTCAGGTTTTTCTACCTCCCTTAAAGCAAATTCAGGAGTCACTTGTCGGGAGCGAACCTCTTCCCTCTTTTTCGCCCACCTGCTTCTCCATCTTTCCACATCTCCCCATTTCTGCAGTACCCCCATTAATTCTTTAATCTGCAGCTTTTTTCCCGCCACATTCAGGTGCTCTATATCTTTGTCTGAGAAGTCTGCTCTGTACGGTTTCTGTAAGGGCTTGGATTTTGAGATATCTACCCCCATACTAACTGCTGTTTCGGTCAGTTTTTCGTGGAGCATTCTGGTGTTCCTTGTAAAGCTTTTACATATGAACGACAATTCTTCTTCAGAGTAAGTGTTCAATCGATCCAACCCCACATTCCCTGCCATTAATTCTTCTATTTCTACCCTCAGCTTGTAGAGGTCCAAAGGTTTCGTTTGTGGAGCTTGTTTTTCTAATTCACGACTCCAACTCTCAATTTCATCCGGAGTTACCAGAGAGACATTCCTAGTACCTGTTGCTGTCTCTAATTTAATTTCTTTTGTATTAAAAGGGTTATATCTCTGCTGCAATCCCTTTCCGGTCGGTTTGTTTGGCAAGTCCAAGAACGCAACTTCAGACTCGCACTCACTGGACTGATCATCTATGATTATCGGTTCCTGTCTCGGGGGTGCCATGACTGGGGTCATAACTGGAGTAATCGGATTTCCCTGACCATTTCCGTATAACGGGACCACCGGTCCAATAGTTACTGGAATAGTCAATGCCTCAGGACTGGTATTTAACTGGGAGATTTTCTGAATTATTTCTGTCCTTTGTCTAGTTAGAGCCTCTTGCTCTTTTTCCACTAGTATCCTTCTTAAAGTTGTGTCATGTAATATCTGTGGGGTCAATGGAGGAGTAAAACTCGGGGCAGTAGGATGCGTTTCACTTGGTCCTCCACCATAATTTGGTTTCGGGAATAAAGTCCCAGTATTAAAGGACCTGCGCTCTTCCCCGTATGGAGGTTGAACAAAAGGCAGTCCTGAATTCGATGGTTTCTCTTCGCTTTCATACAGGGGTCTGGGAAGGAACATTTTTGTACGTGAGTAATTTTCTTCCTGACCTACGGGCACTTTGGGATATATATCCCTTGTTTCCGTCGGTTCGGGTTTCTCAAAATAGGGTAACCCTTGACCACCCCCTCCCAGTCCTAGGGACCTGTCTTCTTCCTTGAGGAAGTGGCGTCGGGGAGCATCTCCTACACTGGAAGGACGGGTTCCCTCATTATAAGGTGGCGGACTTCTGGTACAAATGTCATCTATCAATTCATCATCTGATTCCCCCGGGGCCCCCCAATGCTTACACTTTTCAGTACTTTTCTCACCCGCTGCAGGGTTACGACATGCCGGCATCATGGGGAACAGACCCTCAACAATCATGCTCTGCCTCCACTGTTTCATCCTTTTATCCCTGGACTCCTGTTTCTGCCTGGGGTACCACTTGGTCAAACCCTTGTCCATTCGGGGTCTTTCTCTTTCAAAAGCCTCAATCTCCCATTCCTCTAATGCCTCATACTGCGTTAGTCTCGGTCTGGGATGCAATTCGTTCATCCGAGTCCTTAAATTAAATAGGATCCTACCATTGAAAGTACCATCTAACGGAAAAGCCAATACTCCGTCATCTTTTGTGTACTTCACCCAATTCTCCAACCACACACAGGTATTGTACCCTCGGTCAAACATCATGAATGAGGCAGGAGTATTAGGTGGTGGGACAAGAACACCTTCTCTAGATTTAATCGGTTTGTCCGTTTTAAAATAATTTTTCACCTTACTTATAAGGGACATTTTTCTCTTTGTTCCGTACATAATATCGTATCTATTAGTCTTCCACTGATCCCTTTCAAACCCTAGGTGCCTTGGATCAGGTCGAGTTCCTGTAGTCTGCGAGTGCCACATACGACTTCTCCGCTAAACTTTGTTTACAAACTACCTCCAATCAGAACGCACTTCAGAAATTCGTGCAACCAATGGGTGCGCGACTCTAAATAATCTCGGCCAATGGGTGCGCGGCCCCTTCGTGAGATAGTTCCCACGCTCCGGCGCTCACCCCTCCTTTACAAACTCAGCTCCGCTACCCGCCCGCTGCTTCCACCAATCCCAGCGCGGCACAGAGTGACGTCAGAGACGCTTCGCGGCTGACCCCCTCCCTTCACAAGGTAACGGAAACGTTCTTTCTTTTAAAGTGCTCAGTGCTTGGTTATTTTACAACAAATACACATTCGCCACAGTGCTCAAGTGTCTAGACAGAGAAAGAATTGTTTTACTGCAAGTAAACTACTTCCATTTACTTTTCACTCGCTGCGGGCAGATCTCTTCCGCCTACCCTTCACTCTAGCATCGGTGAACCTGTTATTCCCCTAAACTCATCCACTTCTTTCCGGGATATAATCCGAGTTTAAGGTTTCTCAGCGGACCCCTCTGCTTTCACGCTAGCTCCGAGGAACCTGCTACTCTTCCGATGTGACCCTTACTAGGTTACGCCACTATGGGAATTTTGCCAATGAACCCCGTTACTGTCATTTATTCACACATGTATTCAGAAAAACCCTAGTTAGTGCTTCCCGGTTATCCTAACCTGCACCTAACTTTCCTCGAGCCTGTGACCTCAGGACAATGGATTCTATTCACCACTTGCCCTTTCAATTCCCCGGGGAGTTCGGACAACATGAAACGATACGGTTTACAAATGCATGGATTAGTACATATAACAATATAAGAACAAGAATAATAACAATGCAAAAATTCATGAGTTTCAGCAGCGTATTCACAAGAGAATGATCAGGTCTCTTAGAACAGCCGCTCTTCTAGCAGCATCAATATACTAGCAGCTTCCGACTCAACTAGTCCAACTAATCCCTGCCTTACTCTCAACTAGTCCCTAACCATCCTCTAGCTACCAGAAAACTGATAGAGCGCGCGAGGCCACCCGACCAATAGTTTTCGCCGTTTCCGGCTTCAGGGCCCATATACTTTCAAATCACCATATACATTAATCAGGTGACTTCATGAGCTCTACCAAGTTGATGTGTGTGTGTTCCCTGCTAATAATTTTCAATGCACCCGACTTACCATCCACCGATGCGGGTACCTAATGACCACAATGAATCAGGGAGCTAGCTGTAAAAGAAAGGCAGCAAAATACAAACCCAAACAATAACATTCAAATACTGTTTAAATGACCACGGACAACTGGAAGTTTTAAAATGTTTATCTAAAATTCATTATTTTCTTGCATGAGGTACAGTAAAATAAGGCAATCAATAACCAAGATAACGTAAATTATATAGGCATAAAGAAATAATGACAGGGTAATCATTCAAATGTAATATGAAATGCAGATGGAAAATACTATAAAATCTCAGAAATGTTTAAGCATGGACAGTTTATGCATGAATAACTATGGGAGGGCCTATAAAGAGTAACACGCTTCACTTAAGGTGAATGGGCCTTTGAACAATCTAGGCAATGAAGTTCTAGACCATATCAGAAAATTACAAACTGCAATGCAAAATATAATTTTTAACCAGTGAGAAGACATAGGAACAAACCTTTGAAAAATATGTAATTGATTTTCAATAGTTGCGGAAAGGCATGGAAAATATAACATATGCAATGATGAACTTTATTAAAGCAAAAGTTAGAAATTCAGAAGGTGCAAGATTTAAGAGTTTCAGAGCAATATTTACCTAGAAAGGTGTGGAAACCAAACCCTGGCCACGGGTCAGTTAAGGACAGGAAACCCTCAAGGAAGGATACCCCTCAAAGGACAGCAGGTGCAGAATGGACACCCAGGACAGAACAGGATACCCTCGGAATAGGAGTCAGGACAGGACCCTCAAGACAGGACAGCAAACCCTCAGGACAGGACCCTCTTCAGGACAGGACCGGAACCCACAGTTCGGAAGCAACGCCTGCGCTCCACCCGCTCTGCAGCTATCGATCAAGACCCCGATTAGGTCAGCGAACTCCCAGCTAAGTGCTTTGCCAGCACTTTAAGGTTCAGTAGAACCTCAGTCTATGGTCAAATTCGGACAGAGTGCTTCGCAGCGCTCTGTATCTTCAGTCACCTATTGAGTGCGTTGGGTCAGTGACAGGTCAGCTAAACCAGACAAGTCGGACGGTTCACTAGGTGAACCCAGGGTAGATATACAGTTTGGGGACAGTGTACCACCCCCCAATGTTGCAAAGTGTCAGAATCCCTTAATTTCGATTGGTCCTAAGGTAGGATTTGGGTAACACACCAATCACGACATAGTGTTTCAAGCCTACATTTGCATATTAGGGTACCGCCTAACTAGATTGGGGTTCTCATGAGAACTGGTGCAGAAATACAATGGTAACTTTAACATTGTTGCTCTGTGAGCACATATGATTGGTTCAGCCGAGTTTTCGGGTCGTTTCTCAGGAGCATCTTGCTCATCACTGCCAACTGGCTGTGTTCCATCAGTCAAGGTCTGTCATGCCTCGGCAAGTCGCGCAGGCGCAGAGGGACCTCCAAGATGGTTCTCGGCACAGACAAAACCCCATTCCCCGCGGTACATGAAAAGTAAGCGAAAACAAATTAATACATAGTAATGTCATTATGAAAACACATCACAGGATTTATACTTTTAACTCATCATCAAGAAATAAAACTATTGCGTTTAAATGTTAGCCACATTGATACAGTCACAAGAGCAGTGGCACGAGCAGTACCACATGATAAGCACAGCTATGAATTACGCATGCGCATAACTTTCCCTCCACTTCTGCAGACGCGTCAGGACACGTGAGTGTGGCTGACGCATGCGCAGTAACTAAATACAAGCGGCGGCCATTTTAGATGACTCGAGTAAATTATTTTAGTAAAACACATGTGCAAGCTTCACGATCCTTATCCAAACTAAACATAAATGTTAGTAGAACATACACTTGTTACCGTATTACACATAAACGAGGTTCTTGACTTCGGCAAGCCGCAAAATATGCGAAGCTTTGCTTCATCATCACCACTTTCAATACCAAAAGCAACATCATTAAAAAAATCATCAACAAGCACTGGCATTTGGTTTCTGACGACATCAAACAACCCTTGACACCGCTTCATGCATTTAGGAAGGCTAAATGTATCAGGGACCATGTTGTTAGCTCTTTCCTATCCCCTGACTGCCAACCTACGATCAACACTCTATGGAACCTACCGCCAATCACTGGTCACTCCAAATGTGGCCACTGTAAGGCTTGCGACTTAACCATACAGACGAAAGATTTTGTATACCTCCATCTTACTGTCAAACTTAAATTCTTCAGTAATTGTAATTCCAGTAACGTCATCTACGCCATTGTTTGCCCATGCCAGAAAATCTATATCGGCCAAACCCAGCAAAAAATTAAAACTCGGATATTGCAACACATGAGCCGTATTCGCTGTGACGTGGAAGGCGCACCATTGGTTGAACATTTCAAGTTGAATTCCCATCCACCAGAGAGCATGCGATGGTTGGTCATTGAAAAAGTAACAATGGGACCACGTGGTGGTAACATCGCTGAAATCCTCAACATGCGAGAACTGAAATGGATGTACTTTTTCAATTCCATTGAAACTGGTCTTAATGAACTCGACAGTTCATTCTCCCAATTGGCCACACTGTCCTGATTAGTCTGTTCCGTTAGTTTCTACCCTGTAAGCTTTGAAGTTCCACCTTAGGGCTTTAATTTTCCACCACGTCTCTACTCTATGTGTGGATTCGATACACTATTGACAATGTATTATCTGTCAATTCACGTATTGTTGGGTCTTTACCCTCATGCTTGAGAGGTACGCTCATAACTTTTCAATGCGTCTCTACAATCACAATTTCACACTGCGTCTCTACTCCATGTGTGGGTTTGATACACTACTGTCAATGATGGATTTCCTGTCAATTCACGTATTGTTGGGCCTTTACCCTCATGCTTGAGAGGTACGCTCATATTCCACGGACACTGTGCTTTACAATTATAACGTTTTTTAATTACCTTTTCACTCTGTCCAATTCGATTTTATCATTATACTTGCAATTATTTATCAATGTTATAGGTTTGGATTCTAAGGGCACCTGACACATTACCATCTCCAACCCATACTGGCTCTCTCCCCCTTCTCCACTGATCGTGGTAGACGATCTAGTCTTTCTTCCAACTCCATGATCGCTCGGGCTACCTTGTGACCCGTTACCATGACTCCCTTTCCAACTCAGGAAATGCGGTGATGGTCGGCGGCCCGCGCACGGAGCTTTTCAATTCAGGTTTACCGAGTGAGTATCACTGTACTTGGTAACCAAGCCCTGCCTCGAATTTCCCCATTGGGATTTGTTCCTCTAACCTAGTATCCTTCAACCCTTGCCTCATCAGACCCGTCACGGATTTACATGATGACAGAAATCACGGATCCTTGAGAGCTAACGAGACGCCATCACTCGGTAAGCACGGTTCGAGTGTCCCCGACCTGGCCATTAATGTTACTTCCCAATGCGTGCATTACAATTATTGCCTGCTCATCCCTCCAGATGCAGCACGCATGGTCTCCATTCCTCTTCTGAAATTACCAAGTGGATTATCGATCCTGATACCGACGGGACGCATACACTGGGTAAGCAGTTTCTCACTGTTTCCGACTGGCCATTAACATACTCTCTTGACTGCCTTCTAACTCTAAGTTATTCACTGCTTGTTCATCCTTCCAGATGCGGCAGCACGTTTTTCCATGCCCCATTTGAAGATTTCCCAGGGGATTATCGACTTCTTGGTATGTGGTTTATTTTAATTGGGCATACTCCACCAGCCTTACATTTCTGCACCTGTTATGAACCCTCATCTCTACCTGTTATTAACAGTTCCCATTTGAGATCTCCCAGGGTATTACCGACTTCTTGGTATGCGGTTTATTTTAATTGGGTACATTCCTCCAGCCCACATTTCTGTGTCTCTACCTGTTATTAACAGTTCTATAGACCGCCAACAGCATGTGTATGGCCGCGTGCTAACGTATCAGTCTTTGGACCTAGGTTTTCATATATAGGCCTCTTTCAAATTTTCTAAGTAACCGAGTATTTACTCTGCTTGAAGTTCTGGACTCGCACATTTCAAGCTGCGTCCAAATAATGATATGCACTTATCTTATGAATCTACCACCAATCATGTTTTTCTCTACCTATGTGATAAATTTGAGGCAGAATAATTACCCTCTAATTTTAAACTTATTATACTTCCGATAGGTCCTTTGCCCCCCCCTCCGGTCCTGATGAAGACCCCACAGCAAGGTTAAACGATCCTGCAACCTCAGAGGGTCGAAACGTCGACTATTTGTTTCATATGTGGCAACCTCACGCCAACATCTTGTATATACATTGTACCTTGTGTCGTATGCCTTTCTTTCAAATAATGTCGCTATGCACAATGCAAGTTGTTGCTACAACATTTTTAGCATAACTAAGTGCTTAAAGGATTGATTTTACTGTCACATAATCCCATCACTTCCCCAACCTCTCACTATCACCTCCCTACTCCCTCCTTGGGGCACTGTATGACTTCAAATACAGCTGACTGTTCTTTGCATGATGTATATGCAATATACTGCATCCCATTGTGAATTAAACCTTGTGGATCAAAGTAATTGTTGTTGATTAACTTACTCTAATTGTTTGTAATTGCTTCTTGTATACACTGGGACCCCTTCCTCTCAGTATTAATCCAACCCAGGTCCCAGTGACTTTATATGGGTGTAACCCCCTGTTTATAAACTACTTCGAGCAGACGCATGTCTGCGAGGTTCTTTCCCTCCCTTTCTTTGATTTAATTTCCAACATCACAATATGGTAGAAAGAGAACTTCTGTCCTACTCTGAGGACTATATTGACAAATTGCTGGAAAACCCTGATAACCTCTTTTTCCAATCAGATGTTCCATCAATTGATTTTTCATTAAAGGATAAAATCTCTCGCCTTGAGCGCCTAGAGAAGAAACTGGTACGTACACGCTGGCATGGTCACTTGCTCACCAGGTACCTTAAAGAGAACATAATTCCGGTTGGACTACAAATTAAAATTGAACCGGCCATCTTCATCGAAGTCCCTAAATTTAGAGAAGGCTTCAGCCACATATCGAACAATTGCTCTCGCCACTGGATGGTGTTGGGCGTTGAGACAGCTCAGGATCAAGTGCTACAACTGACAGCTGAAATCACTGCACTGAAAGCCGAAATAATCGCTGACACCAACTTTGCAAGCGCGAAGGATACCCTAACTAACTTGCAAGCCACACTTCACGATTTTGACCTAACCACTCAAAACCGCAAACTCGAGAAATTGGCACGAGATATTCGTCTATACGACAAAAAAAGACATATCCATACTTACAGGACGACTATTACCGACAAGATACACAGGGCCGTTTCACTAGTAGAGGCCGGGGTAACTACAGGGGAAGACGGAACTATCCCACCTTCTCTGACTCGTCCTATAGCTCCGAAGGAGAACCAGACTCAGCAGGCCCTAGCTATCAATACCAATATTTTGACTACAACTACCCACCTCAGCAATTTCCTCCTTTTTTAGGACAAGGTCGGGGATCTTGGCGACCCCCACGAGGAAGAGGCAACTCATGGCCCCGCGGGCAGAATCAACGTGGCTCTCAGCAGAATCAAACCAACTGGGATGGAGGACGAGGCCAATCTTCAAAACAAGTTCGGTTCCAACCCGAACAGCATGGCGAGAGGGTGACTCGCAACAAGACTTACCGTTGGTAGAACCAGTCGAACCGGTTGAACTCCTGAGTCCTGTGATCAACATCTCCAACCAACCACTGAGCACTACCGAACTCCAAGTACTAAGTAAAGGACTGTCATACGTCCCTACATACAATCCAGACAATTTCATGATAAGAACTGAACTCTATAAATTCTTTCGGAAAATCCGACTCAAGTATTTCTTCCGTAACTCTGAAACACAGTTTAAGTCATCTGTCACTGGCCTGCGACCACCCTCAACATTTGTTCCCTATGCCAGTAGTATGTCAAACCAGATTCGAGCCTATGAAGCTGTCGTCTGGCGCGATGTACAACGGGTTCTTCAAGACAAAACCTTTGTTCGATACAACATCAGCAAACCCCAAAAAATAGCCCTGCAATCACTGGCCAAGAACAACCGAGTCGTGATTAAACCTGCCGACAAAGGTGGTGCCATCGTTATACAGGATCTATCTGCCTACAAATCTGAGATTTTACGTCAACTACAGGATGAGAACTGCTACCAACTACTGAGATTGGACCCTACCAGATCCATCGCAATAGAGATCCTTGAAATAACACAAGAAGGACTGGATTTAGGCTTCCTATCTGAGAATGAATTTCACTTTCTCAACAACAAACACCCCCGCTTGGCAACACTCTATACTTTGCCCAAACTTCACAAAAGCATGGTAAACCCTCCGGGTCGGCCCATTGTCTCGGGCTGTGGGTCCATCTTGGAACCTCTGAGAAAGTACATTGACTTTTTCATCAAACCACTTGCGGAGGCCACTCCATCATACCTTCGAGATACTATGCACACTATTAACATAACTGAAAGCATACCCTATGATCCATCAAACCAAATACTAGCTACTTGTGATGTCATCTCCCTCTACACGTGCATCCCCCAACAGGAAGCTCTGACGGTGATAGCCAGATGTCTCCAGAAACGTCCTGCACCGGTCCAAGTACCATCAGAGTTCATTGTAGCCTTGCTCAAAATCGCAATGACTCGTAACTTCTTTTTGTTTGACACTAACTTCTATCTCCAAACCTCTGGTGTAGCGATGGGTGCTCCCTTTGCTCCTGATGTAGCCATTTTATACATGGTAGCATTTGAAGATGATACCATTTTCAGCCAACACAACCCATTCAGAGACCAAGTGGGCCTCTGGATGACGTATATCGACGATATTTTAATGGTCTGGAATGGCAGCCAAGACCAATTGAATAACTTTTTCACTTGGCTCAACCAACAATCCCAACAGGTCAAGTTCACAATCAAATCAGACAGTAACTCCATCGACTTTTTGGATGTCACCATCTACCACCAATCTGGAAGACTCCTTACCAAACTATTTCGCAAACCAGCCGAGAGAAATTCCTTATTGGCCTACAACAGTCATCACCCCCGTGCTCTTAGGGATAACTTGCCCTTCGGGCAATTTCTTAGGATACGTCGCAATTGTTCCTCGAAAGATGACTATTTCTCTGAATCACAGGATCTATCCAATCGCTTGCTAAACCGTGGTTATCCAAGACGACTGATCAAAAAGGCACGCAAACGGGCTTGGTTCTATCCCCGTGAGGAACTATTAGTACCAAAAGATAGAACCGACCAGGAAGAGAGTCGTATTGTATGTGTCACCACTTTCAATACCAAAAGCAACATCATTAAAAAAATCATCAACAAGCACTGGCATTTGGTTTCTGACGACATCAAACAACCCTTGACACCGCTTCATGCATTTAAGAAGGCTAAATGTATCAGGGACCATGTTGTTAGCTCTTTCCTATCCCCTGACTGCCAACCTACGATCAACACTCTATGGAACCTACCGCCAATCACTGGTCACTCCAAATGTGGCCACTGTAAGGCTTGCGACTTAACCATACAGACGAAAGATTTTGTATACCTCCATCTTACTGTCAAACTTAAATTCTTCAGTAATTGTAATTCCAGTAACGTCATCTACGCCATTGTTTGCCCATGCCAGAAAATCTATATCGGCCAAACCCAGCAAAAAATTAAAACTCGGATATTGCAACACATGAGCCGTATTCGCTGTGACGTGGAAGGCGCACCATTGGTTGAACATTTCAAGTTGAATTCCCATCCACCAGAGAGCATGCGATGGTTGGTCATTGAAAAAGTAACAATGGGACCACGTGGTGGTAACATCGCTGAAATCCTCAACATGCGAGAACTGAAATGGATGTACTTTTTCAATTCCATTGAAACTGGTCTTAATGAACTCGACAGTTCATTCTCCCAATTGGCCACACTGTCCTGATTAGTCTGTTCCGTTAGTTTCTACCCTGTAAGCTTTGAAGTTCCACCTTAGGGCTTTAATTTTCCACCACGTCTCTACTCTATGTGTGGATTCGATACACTATTGACAATGTATTATCTGTCAATTCACGTATTGTTGGGTCTTTACCCTCATGCTTGAGAGGTACGCTCATAACTTTTCAATGCGTCTCTACAATCACAATTTCACACTGCGTCTCTACTCCATGTGTGGGTTTGATACACTACTGTCAATGATGGATTTCCTGTCAATTCACGTATTGTTGGGCCTTTACCCTCATGCTTGAGAGGTACGCTCATATTCCACGGACACTGTGCTTTACAATTATAACGTTTTTTAATTACCTTTTCACTCTGTCCAATTCGATTTTATCATTATACTTGCAATTATTTATCAATGTTATAGGTTTGGATTCTAAGGGCACCTGACACATTACCATCTCCAACCCATACTGGCTCTCTCCCCCTTCTCCACTGATCGTGGTAGACGATCTAGTCTTTCTTCCAACTCCATGATCGCTCGGGCTACCTTGTGACCCGTTACCATGACTCCCTTTCCAACTCAGGAAATGCGGTGATGGTCGGCGGCCCGCGCACGGAGCTTTTCAATTCAGGTTTACCGAGTGAGTATCACTGTACTTGGCAACCAAGCCCTGCCTCGAATTTCCCCATTGGGATTTGTTCCTCTAACCTAGTATCCTTCAACCCTTGCCTCATCAGACCCGTCACGGATTTACATGATGACAGAAATCACGGATCCTTGAGAGCTAACGAGACGCCATCACTCGGTAAGCACTGTTCGAGTGTCCCCGACCTGGCCATTAATGTTACTTCCCAATGCGTGCATTACAATTATTGCCTGCTCATCCCTCCAGATGCAGCACGCATGGTCTCCATTCCTCTTCTGAAATTACCAAGTGGATTATCGATCCTGATACCGACGGGACGCATACACTGGGTAAGCAGTTTCTCACTGTTTCCGACTGGCCATTAACATACTCTCTTGACTGCCTTCTAACTCTAAGTTATTCACTGCTCGTTCATCCTTCCAGATGCGGCAGCACGTTTTTCCATGCCCCATTTGAAGATTTCCCAGGGGATTATCGACTTCTTGGTATGTGGTTTATTTTAATTGGGCATACTGCACCAGCCTTACATTTCTGCACCTGTTATGAACCCTCATCTCTACCTGTTATTAACAGTTCCCATTTGAGATCTCCCAGGGTATTACCGACTTCTTGGTATGCGGTTTATTTTAATTGGGTACATTCCTCCAGCCCACATTTCTGTGTCTCTACCTGTTATTAACAGTTCTATAGACCGCCAACAGCATGTGTATGGCCGCGTGCTAACGTATCAGTCTTTGGACCTAGGTTTTCATATATAGGCCTCTTTCAAATTTTCTAAGTAACCGAGTATTTACTCTGCTTGAAGTTCTGGACTCGCACATTTCAAGCTGCGTCCAAATAATGATATGCACTTATCTTATGAATCTACCACCAATCATGTTTTTCTATACCTATGTGATAAATTTGAGGCAGAATAATTACCCTCTAATTTTAAACTTATTATACTTCCGATAGGTCCTTTGCCCCCCCCTCCGGTCCTGATGAAGACCCCACAGCAAGGTTAAACGATCCTGCAACCTCAGAGGGTCGAAACGTCGACTATTTGTTTCATATGTGGCAACCTCACGCCAACATCTTGTATATACATTGTACCTTGTGTCGTATGCCTTTCTTTCAAATAATGTCGCTATGCACAATGCAAGTTGTTGCTACAACATTTTTAGCATAACTAAGTGCTTAAAGGATTGATTTTACTGTCACATAATCCCATCACTTCCCCAACCTCTCACTATCACCTCCCTACTCCCTCCTTGGGGCACTGTATGACTTCAAATACAGCTGACTGTTCTTTGCATGATGTATATGCAATATACTGCATCCCATTGTGAATTAAACCTTGTGGATCAAAGTAATTGTTGTTGATTAACTTACTCTAATTGTTTGTAATTGCTTCTTGTATACACTGGGACTACTTGTGTGGTTGGCATAGTTAGTACCACAAGCCCACAAGTAGCATCTAAGTTACAGGCCCTAAGCATATGGAGTACCACTATGCAAGGTACATGTAGGAAAACTAAATATGCTGATTTGGAATATACTAATATCATTATGTTTAGGGGGGAAGCCCATGCACTTTAGCATTGGTAAGCAGTGGTAGCGTGCTCAGAGCCCTAAGGCCAACAAAAAATTGCAGCACAAAGAGAAGGTAATAAGGTAAAATGTTTGGGGGAAGACCACCCTGAGAATGGCAGGTCTGAAAAACTGAGTGCTGTTGTGGTACTCCCCACTTTTTGCCTGATTTTGCCTGATTTTGCTTGAGGTGTATTGGGTCCCTGCAAAACAGGCTCCCAGTTTTTGAGCAGAAAAATGCCTACTGTCTTGAAGTGCAAAAGGAACATGTCATTCTAGTTTGAACATAGCCATATGCAAATCAGTCTTGATCCTGCTCCCTATGGGAACAGTCCATCCCGTACTGCTGGCCAGGTCCTACCTGGACTAGAAACAAGCATCCTAGGACCAGTTTTTGTCTTTCACGCCTCATCAGCCAGGCAAGCTTGAATCCAGTGGTGCAGTGAGCACGAGACCCTTGTCTGGGCATAAACTTCGCACATAGAGCAACAACTGTAAAATAAACAATTAATGGATGGAATGCTGAGCAATGTAAACATTCACCCCAGTCACATGGACCTGGGTTTAATCCATCATTTTTTTGCTCACCACGCCATCCCAGTTTGGACCCAGCTATATGCAAATCAGTCTTGACCCTGTTCCTAATGGGAACAGTCCAGACCGAACTGCCCAACCAAATCCTCCCTGGACAGGAAGCATGTATCCTGGGACCGGTTCAGGGCATCACCTCTCATCGGCCAGGTTAGCTTGAATCCAGTGGCACAGTGAGCACAGGACCCAAGTCTGGGCATACCCTTCCCACTTAGGGCAACAACTGCATGTTAATCTATAGGAAGAGCAAACCTCATAGGTAATCTTCACTATCTGGGCAGCGAACACACATGTGTATCTACCTTGCCTTTTACTTACCACTTGCTTCACCCATTAAGACTTACCCCGGGGTACCCTGGTGGTGGTGAAAGCTACCTTCAGGATTGACCAGCGGTTTCTAGATGCCAACCTGAGCATAAGTGCAATAGTGCACCTACAGGCCTGCAGGCTTGAGCCAGGTTTAAAACAATCAGGTTAGCATCACTTCCTAAAATGTGTAGGGAAGGTGTGTGCACTTCCACAGTGCATTTACAGTGGGAAAGTGCCCAGAGCCCTAAGGCCACTAAAAGAGAATCCCTAAAACCCTGGTGTTGTCCCATGCAAACAGTCTACCTCCTCTGTAGGTAAGACCCACTTTGCTTCATTCCCTAAGGGTTAACATAGGGATTGTCTAGTGGCAGTGGAAGGCCAACTCAGAGTTGGATAATTAGTTAGAAATGCGAACCTGAGCAGAAGCTCAACTGCACATATTCAAGGCCTCCAATGCCAAGCTTGATATTGTTACATGTTTAAAATGCTATTCTGGTGGGTGTCACAATCAGTGCTGTGTCCCACCATTAGACAGTGCAGTACCTGCCCTGGCTATGTGGTGTACCTTTTTGCAGGGCACTCACAGTTACACCTCAACCAATTAAGGAAGCACCTCTTCCTAGCATGTGTAGGAAGGGCACGCATGCTTTCACCTTGTTTTACAGTGGAACATTGCCCAGAGTCCTAAGGCCACAAAAACAAAATCTGTAAAAATCAGGAGGGATGTATCAAGCTAAATTGCGATCCCAATCGCTGATATTCACAGAATTTCAGCGGTTGCGATCTCAATTTAGCTGTGTGCAATGTAGGAAAGAAAAACCTGCTCACAAAATAAGGAGTCGCAAAATTTGTTATTCCATATTTTGTGCATGCATTTAGAGAATCGCAATTTGCGATTCCCTAAATGCTATTCTAGTTGTCATCGCAAATTACGATATTGCTGTAAGGAATCGCAAATTACCACCAACTTCAAGTTGGTGGAAATTTACAATTTCCTTGAAAAAAGCACTTTTTTTTTCAAAGTGCTATGTGGCACACATATATGCCCTTAGGGCATGTATGTGCACCACATGTACACACATGCAAATTTAAGGGGTGCAACAGGGTGTCCTTTTGGAAATCTTGCACCCTTGAAATTGCATGCGCAATTTGAGAGTACCTATTGGGCACTCGTAAATTGCACATGCAATTCCCATTCCTTCCTATGGGCCTCTAGGCCCATAGAAATGAATTGTAAGGATTCCTTAATTGCAAAACGCAATTTGCGATTCGCAATTAAGAAATATATAGGAATTGCAATTATTATTGCGATTTCTGCCTACACAGCATTTTGCAAGTCCTTAATAGCGATTCGCTAAAAAACGCTATTAACGACTCGCAAACTGCTTCAATGTTACATCTACCCCTAAAAGTTTTAGGGAACTCCCCTACGAAGGACCATGTCCAATAGTTTATGAAATCCAACATATGATAGTTCTTAGTATAGCAGGTATGTGATAAAAAATCTGTAAGAATCAGGAGGGGAAAAAGCTAAACATTTTTGGGAACTCCCCTAAGAAAGACCATGTGCAATAGTTTGTGAAATCCAACATATGATAGCTCCGAGTATAGCAGGGATGTGATAAAACAAACATATGAAATGCAAACTCCTACTCACCATCTCTAGCTACCGATCTGTTTTGTTTGGTGGTCCCCCGTAAGGCCAGCTGCTGGTCTTCGCACCTAGAGTCAATACTGATTTACATATAGTTTGGTCCGAATTGAGGTGGCATAGTGTTCTAAATAATGACATATTGGGATACGGCTCCATTGATTACTAGTGGCTGAGATTAATTTGATCATTTCATCCATCACTGTTTTGTATACCTATCCAGTTCCTCGATCCAGTTTCAAAAGAGAAGTTTCACATTCATTCATTGCAAGCATTATTTATAAGTAAACATGTTTTGTGTGATGTTTGCTTGATTAAGGACACTAAGCACGAGTATTATATTTTTGCAAGCAACACACCTCTGAACCAAACCCCACCTTTAAAAACACCAGGCTTTATTCAACGTACTCTTTTTCGCCAATGAAAAAAGCAAAAAAGTGCTTTTTTCGAGGAAATTCCAAATTACCACCAACTTGAAGTTGGTGGTAATTTGCGATTCCTTACAGCAATATCACAATTTGCGATGGCTACTAGAATAGCATTTAGGGAATTGCTAATTGCGATTCTCTAAATACATGAGCAAAATAGAGAATAACAAATTTGTGATTTTCGCCTCTTCTAATGCATCAATTAGAGGGGTAGCAATTCTGATCATTTGAGAATGTGAAATACTCAAGGTAATGATATATTCTGGTGTTAGATGAAGTGCACCCACTTACCAGTCCCTAAACCTTCCCTTTTATACATGTTAGCCACCCCTAAGGTAGGCCCAAGGGCATGGTGCATTGTAAGTGAAAGGTAGGACATGCCCTGGTGTGGGTGGCATGTCCTGATAGTGAATTACATCCAATTTTGTTTTTCAGGATTGCAAGGCTACCTGTCCCCATAGGCCAGAATGGGCAGTTTGATTATAACATATTATAATCCTAACTAGCCCAGGGAACATGGTAGAAAAACAAATTTAGTATGCCTTAATTCAGAATGCTAAAATACATCTTTTAGTGAAGGTGATTTTTTACATTCTGTGTTTGAAAATACCACTTTTGGAAAGTAGGTATTTTCCTACCTAACCTCTACTAAGTTGTGTATTGCATGCCTGGTTTGTGAGTGACAGCAGGGCTTGGGCTCCAGCAGTCTGATGAGTCAGGACTGGGCTGAATAGAACCTTGGGTGAATAGAGTATAGGAGCGGAGATTTCCTTTCATTCCCCTGAGCCCTCATAGCATAGAGAGTAGGGGGAGAAGATTTCCCTTCAGCTACCCAGGCCAGGTCTTCACCTCTTACCAGGAAGCTGCACCATTGAGGACAGAACTGGATTTGGCCAGGTACAGGCACTCTCTGCCTTCAGAGAACAAAGACATTAGTAGTATAAATATTGGGGCCCAGACCCCAAGACTTTGGATTACTTCTGGGAATCAAGACAAACCTTTGCCAAGGAGAGGAACGAAAAGAAGCTGAAGGATTTGACTGCCCCTGTTCCATTCTGCTATTTTCTGGGGTTGGCCTGCAGTGGTTACTTATTTGCCAAGGAAAGGAGAAAGGAACTTTTTCTGAAGTTTCATAATCTTGAAGAAGAATCTCCAAGGGCTTGAATTGTGCCTGCCTCCTGCTGAAGGACCAGAGATACAAGAATTCACCACCAACTTCCCCCCTGAATTTCCTTGCTGGAAATTCTGTCTGCAGAAGCCTGTGTATTGTTAGGAGCTGGAAGCGCAACGCAACGAGAAGAAGCGTGTCGCCACTGCAGCTGTTGCCATCACATCACCAGAGAAGCCTGTCACCGCCGCAGAGGTCACCGTCGCATACCCGAAGAAGCATGTCTCCGTCGCAGCAGCTTGTCGTCGCATCACCAAAGAAGAGTGTCACAGGGCCTGTCGTGGCTCAGAAGTTCCAGAGTCACCTCACGGTCGACGGGCGTGCCTGCATCGTCTTCACATAGTCGCATCGCATCGAGGCACCATCTTGTTGCATTGCAACCAGAACGGAATACGAGAATGTCGCATCATCTCCACTCTGGTAAGGAACGACGCATCGCTCTCCCTGCAAACCTTTTGTTTATTTTGCCTCACGCAACCAAAGGTACTTTGTGAGAAAAGTGTCGCATTTACCATCATCAAGCTATTTTTATCATTTAAAAGTTCTTTTCCTAAAACTGTATTGTTGTTTTTTGTCGATTGGGTCTTGTGTTACGTCTATATAAATAATACTTATTTTTATAAAACCTGTATAGTGTCGATCTGTAGTGTTTTCACTATATTACTGTATTTGTTCACAAATTATTTACAAACTACCTCTGAGATAAGCCTACCTGCTCAAGCCAAGCTATCACAGGGTTGAGCAAAGGTTCTTTTAGGAGTATAGCCCCCTTACCCTGACTAGAAGCAAGAGTCCCTATTTGGACAAACGTGCAAACCATTGGCAACTAGAGACCCCCAGTTCTAACATTATCCCTCTTCAGACCAACACTTTGCCTACTTTTGTATAAATTGTAGTGCACATTGTATATGTAGTTAATGTAGAATTGTATAGTTTATTTTATATTGTTACAATTCAAATTAATATGTTTTTGTTCATTTAAAAATATATCTACAATTATTATTTTTAATGTCTTACTTTTTATGTAAATTGTAATCTTCTATGTTGTTTACTTTTTTATTTCTAAATAAAACGGATTGCTTTTAAAATTGTGTATGGTATATAGGCGGCAACGCTGAAACATGTCTGTTGGTGCGGGGGAGGTTTCACACATTAAATTATTTCCCTGTAGAATTCCCGTGAGTTCTCTCTTTTTTTGCGGTTGACCCAGTTCACCTACCGCTGTGGCAACGTATATATATATATATATCCAACAAACAAGGTTGCCCCGGAGAAACAAAGTCAGTCGGCAGGTAAGTATTCCATGCCTCCCACAATCACGATGACACCGACTTGATGCCAACACGGGGCCCGCTTCCATGTGGTGGACTTTGATTCGTGGGTGGGCTAGCTGCTCAATATCCAACAAACAAGGTTGCCCCAGAGAAACAAAATCGGCTGGCAGGTAAGTATACAATTATTTTATTGCACACAACGTGCCAGCAAACAGCAGCGAGGAGAAAGGCAACCTCATAGAACCAGACATGTTTCGGGAGCCCCTGTTCCCTTCTTCTATGGCCGATGATGCTGAAATTTAAAGATGGTTCTCCATGCATTTAATAGTTTGACAAGCCCGCCTCAAAGGGCATGGCCATTTTCATGGTTCTCTGGTACTCGTAGTTCGGGAGATGTAATCTCATGTGAGTCAATCTAACACACAGCAAATAAAACAGTATTACCCTCGTGGGTTGGTGCATTGTCCTGCTTCACTGCCTGTCCCCCTTTGTTGTTGTGGTTCTGGACTGCCTCCCACAATCGCGCTGACACCGACTTGATGCCAACACGGGGTCTCGCTTCCAAGTGGTGGACTTCAATTCACGGCTGGGCTAGCCCCTCAATATCCAACAAACTAGGTTGCCCCAGAGAAACAAAGTCAGCTAGCAGGTAAGTATTCCATTCTTGTATTGTACACAACTTGACAGCAAGCAGTAGCAGGAGAAAGGCAACCTCACGGAACCAGACCCCTGTTCCCTTCTTCAATGGCCGATGATGCTAAAATGTCAAGTTGGTTCTCCACACATTTAATAGTTTGACAAGCCTGCCCCAGTGGGCGTGGCCATTTTCATGGCTCTCTGGTACTCGTAGTTCGGGAGATGTATTCTCATGTGAGTCCTTCTAACACACAGCAAATAAAACAGTATTACCCTCGTGGGTTGGTGCATTGTCCACTTCACTGCCTGGGAGAATCACAGTGGCGTTCCTTGAACTACATCTGTTTCTGAAATCAGTTGGTTTTATTTTGACTGATTATGGTAGCACATGACACCGACCGCTGACACCGACTTGATGCCAACACGGGGCCCGCTTCCAAGCAGTGGACTACGATTCGTGGCTGGGCTAGCTGCTCTATATCCAACAAACAAGTTTGCCCCAGAGAAACAAAGCCAGCCGCGATTGTGGGAGGCAGTCCAGAACCACAACTACAAAGCGGGGAGAGTCAGATATCAAGTCAGGGTATCCGTTACAGCGAGTACGCCATACACAAATGCTACCAGCCTGCCAGATTACATAGTGTTGTCTGGTGGGCGGGCGGGCAGTGAGGCAGTCCTGTGGAGGTGCAGTAAAAAAGTGCAGGGACTTATTACAAGTATGGCAGTCCATGGTCTCTAGATCACCCTATTATGACCAGGGCAGTCTGGCCGCCCTGTGACCACCACAATTGGCAGGAATCAGAGATCCTTGGCGGTGGAACAGTGGTATTGAGGCCGCAATATGCTCAGCAAGGCTGTTGCAGCCTAACTAGGCATATTGTGAGTTTTCTCACCACCACACTTTTCATGGCTTTGCGCTATGTGGATACACACATCTTGGCACAACATATGCCCACCTGTGTGCATGGACCCCAGTATCTGCACGGCATGGGCTGCAGCAGTCCACGGCATGCAGGTACTCATTTGGACGTTCCAACTGTGCTGCCTATTTCATAGACACCACCGTGGGAAAGCCAAAGAACTGCCCACCAGACAGTAGAAAACTCCTAATCTGGCGGGTGGTTCAAACATGAGCAGGAGCCACTGCCATACTCCCGAAAGTCTGGCAGTGCATGGACCACCAGGCTCCAAATAAGGCCCTAAGACAGTGTTCATAATTCTAGTAGTGGAAAAGGTGTTTGACCTGGTCCAATGGGAAGTTCCATTTGCTTTTCTTAAATATGATTTCCCCATAGATTTATTCAGATGCTCCACAAATTCTACTTAAATGCAAAGTCCCATTTAATTATCAACAGTAATCAAGCAGTAGACATCACTATCAGGCATGGAACGCATCAAGGATGCCCTATTTCACCTATACTTTTCTCCTTATTATTTGAACCATTAGCCTGAGCTATAGATAAACACCACATTATTAGCCCTCCATTTATCAGAGCAGCTAAACTGAAACTTTTTGTTGATGATATTTGTGAGAAGTTGGCCTGATATATGATGTTTCCAATTCTGGAACCACCTTGTATCAGTCCAAACAATCCCTTATGGTGTCTGGTTGTAAGTCAACACTGTAGACAAGCTATCTTAATGGTAGCATAGACTAAGCAGCCTTGAAGGCTTAACTCAAGAGGTCGTGTTAAGCGAGCTGTTTTACCAATCACAGTCCTGTAATATCAAATGAAAGGACACCACACAAGTATATATTATAAAAATATATGTGTTTATTCTTAAAATAATCCCCAGTACTCTTTATGAACAAAGGGGCACAAGCTTTAAATCAAAAGCACAGTATAACATACAAAGTTGCACAATTATGGATGAGGGCGAGGGGCCACTCAGACCATATACTAAGAAAGTGGTATAAGAGATATAGTGGTTAGGCCTAGGGCCTGGGGAATCGCTGGGAGCAGTCGGGACAAGCAATGCTGAAGTCGGGAAAAGCCCGCGGGATTCGGGTGCAGTGCTTAAAGCACACGCATGCAAGCATGCACCAATGCAAGTCAATGGTGCGTAAAAGTTAAACAAACAGAGTTTTAGGATACTTCCGATGAACCTAGAAGGACAAAACTTTAGTCACAGACCCTAGAGGTGTGTACCAGTGTGGGAACACCGGCGTTGCAATGTTACCTCACCCACAGGAAGCGGGTGCATAGGGTCGAAGTGGCGTCGGGTTTCGTCACGCAGGTTCTGGGTGCTTGAAGCTGAAGATGCTGCAGGCGATGTGAAGGAGAAGTGTCCGGTGGGATCCAAGGGTGGATCCGGATAGAAAAGTACCTGAAAGCAGAGGGGAAAGAGTCTGGGTCACTCAGCAGTGACCAGGGTGGAAGCAGGACGGAACCAGGCAATGTCGGGCGCAATCAGGGGGTTGTCGAGGAGCTTCTCTCCGCTGCCACGTGGGCTCTGGGGCATCTGTGACGTCCAGGAGTGGGTCACGAGCTGTCCCAGGTAGACTCTCACCGCCGGCGCTGTCGGCTTCAAGATTGGAGCAAACAACACTTGTCAAAAGCAATCCACGCAAACTGGAAGATTGCTTCTCACTTGGACCAGGAGGGTCAGAGTGGGGGCTCCTTCTCAGGGGAGCTGGTGTAAATCTGGAGCAACCAGAATCACAAGTCGTATTTTGGTTTTCGCCGGCACAGGGGCCACAAGCCTGCTGGCAAGTGACCGGGCCAACGTGTTGAGCCAAAAGAAGCAGAAGGGCCCCACGCAGCACTCGTCGAGTGTGGAGGGCTGAACTTCGGTGCAAGAGTGGCTCAGGGTTGGGGCTTCTCAAACCCCGGTGTACAGCTTCGAGGGGCACTCGGGGGCTGCACGGTCAGCGTCTCGTGGTCTTTCCAAGATGGCATGCCCCACGCTTCCGGTCGCCTCCACGGGTCTCAGCTCTGCAGGGACTGTGGATCGGGCTGTAAGAAGGCAGGCAAGCTTGATCTCGTTGATCTCTGTTGCTCGAGTTCCGGCGGGAACTGCAACAAAGCAGACGTCGAGGTGCTGGATGGTGCCTGTTTGCACAGGGTGGTCACTCCTTGACCACAAGGGAGATTCTTCAGTCTTCTACATTGAGTAGGTTGTCAAAGGGTCCAGAGTTTCGTTTCTTATGTTTCATCAGGATAATCTGAAGTGCATTGGCACTGCTCCCATTCTTATACCAATCTAGGGGGCTGGATTACCTGCTAGGTCCCCTCCTATGGGTGGGACCCAGGAAGGGGGTGGATACACCCCTTTCCTTTGATCCAGGCCGCGCTGGGACGGGGGCTGGTGTGCCCCAGAACCGGTTTGGCCGGATTATGCAAGGGGCAGCCTTGTGCTCCCCATGCAGTGTCTAGTTTCTTTCAAACTTCCCTGCTAAATCCACTATCTCCTGTCTGGGGTGGTGTGACACCTCCCTGTGACAGGAAACCCTTTGTCCAGGCCCCCTTGGCTGAGTTTCGGTCAGCTGCAGGGGGTCAGACCTGTGTCTTTGGTAGAAGCATCCATTTTGTGGATCTGAGGTTCTTTTAAAAATCAACCGCATTTCAGCAAAGTAACATGTCTTCTCCCTCTAGAGGGGTTGAATGCTATCCCCGTCGCCAGAACTGGCGAGAGGATAGTATTCCAAATCGTATGACACCTTACACAACATGTTTTGATAAAGCCAAACCAAAGTTGCCATATAACCGCAAGGATTATAATGCACTTAATAGTATATGGTATGGCATTATCCTGGAACAGCTTAGGGAGTTGTTCCCGACAGCTGCAGACAGGCTCAGCTCATGCTAGAGCTCCATCTCACATTAAACCACGCACTCTGCCTCCAGGATTGATAAGGCCTTCCATAGGAGTGGCTCGCAGGTTTATATGTGTCCAGATATAGGTTTAGATATAGGTGTACTATATCTAAGCAAGAGGTGATTACACCATCTTGCCCCAGCTGAGTGATCAGCCAGTTGTGTCAATTTAAGAACCAGCCAGGGGTGGCAAAAGATATGCTGCAGCCCCTGGTAGGCCTTGGTGGCACCTATGCCCTGAGCACCTATAGTGCATGGTACAGGGGCTGACAAGGAGTCCATTTCCAATTGTGGTATGTACCTAGGGTACATGGAATCCATTTTACAGAGAGAGCAGATAGCCTGGGGCCCTGATTAGCAGGGAACCAGGCCAACTAAGTCAAAAACCAGCTAAACACAAGACAAAAAATCGGGGGTAACCATAGTCAGGTAGCCACCTTCCTACAATATTCAGCTGAGAAAACAAACATCTTGCACGCATTTGCAAAAATTAAAACATTTACGAATATGGGTGGCTATAAGAATATCCACTCCAAGTCAGAGGCTCTCCTTTTTAATTGTTCACCAGAAATTATGCCAACTATAATGAAAGCCTATTATTGTCCAGCTCGCTCTATAAGATGTTTAAGAATTTATGTTACCCCAATTTTGAAGATTTGTTTGCTTTTAACTATACTGCCATGCCCACGAAGATTCTTGAATTGTTAAACAAATGGCAAATTTTGAAGTAAACAATAGTAGCCAAGATTCCCTCATTATAATGAATATTTTAATGTTATTCATATTTTTATTTCCAAATAACATAATTCGTTTCACAATCTTTTTTCAAGGCAGTTGATTCAGAAATATGACACTTAATTTGGCAAGGGAAGAAACCCAGGTTTAAAATTCAGGCCATTCAACTGAATTTGGAGGAGGTAGGGCTGGCGCTTCCCAGAATGAAATCATACTAACAGGTGGCATTCCCAATCTAGCTATCAGGAGCTGTAAGGAACATATTGAGTAATGGTCATTTTTTATTTGAAGAACATATTAAGCACATCTGAAAGCGATGCTTTCAGCTTCCTAAAAACTCCCAGGTTACCTAAAAGGTATAGATATATGACACCACTGGACATTATGGATAGATTCAACAGGATTTGGGAAGCATATGAAGTCCCCCGGCTCCATTCCCTTTTGTTGAAATTAGAAGTAGTCCATTAGGACTATGTCTAGGTACCAAAACTCTCAGTCGCTGGGCTAATTTAGGATTTTTGAAGATGAGAGATTTTCATCAAATAATAAATATATTCAATGGCACCCTTTAATTGATGATAACCCTACCATTAGCTCCATTTCACTTTTTAGCTTTACACAAATTAAACATTTCTATGAAGGCTATAAAGCAGGCACAAAGATATTAGCTGAAAATATCAGGAAAGTTTATTTTATTTCAAAACTAATGGGTGTCGGAAATTGGTATAGAATACTATAGCTAAAAAGAATATATGACGTTACAACGCAAACAATTACTATGCATGCCTTTACAATGCGGTATTTACATCGCAACTACCATTACATCGCATGATTTTACAACGCATGCATTTACAAAGCAATTTTAAAAACTGCCAATATTATAACACAAACCATTACAACCCATCATACTTTTACAGTAACAGTGGGGATAAGTGTTGGATATTGTAGGGGTAAAAATTACTATCCCCACTCCAGTGAGTGCAACAGTAGGGTAAGTGTTGATTAGTGCAGGGGTAAAAAGTACTATTCCTACTCCAGTGAGTGCAACATTATGGAAAGTGTTGGATAGTGTAGGGGTTAAAATTACTATTCCCATGTACCCCAAAACCCATACCCACCCTAAAACAAAAAATCTCCATTACTTACCTTATAATGGGTTGTAATGGCATGCGTTGTAATGGCATGTGTTGTAACTGCAGTTGCGTTGTAACAGCTGCGTTGTAAAGGTAGTGCATTGTAATGCTGCATTGTAATGGTTGGTTCCCAGGGAAAAGTTAATTCCAAACTTTTTGAACAAAATAACATCTTCAATGGGCTCTAAAATTGATGTTTAGCAGGAGATTTTTGCAAAAATCTGTACAAAATTAGAATTAAAAGTATCACCTGATGCCTATGGGGTCTTATATGGTATTATGACTTTGCATAGCAATATATCGATTGGATAGCACGAAAATAATTTGTTTTCATTTCCACTCTCATGGCAAGGTCATTGATACTAGCCAATTGGAGATAGACATAATCCCTACATCAGACCAATGGATTGTGAAAATGCACAGAATTCATTTACGTGAAACCCTGTACGCTAAGTAAATGAGGCCCTAAAAAGGTCTAAAAAAATATGGCAAAATTGTGAAAATTATTGATTTCAAGATATTTCAAGAGGTTGCTTTTCATGTAGCTTATAATTTATAAATGCTTTCGCTGATCTGTATTTAATATGGAATTCTAAACAATGCAATACTTATTTCTTTTTTGTCTGCTACATCTTAAAAAAAAAAAATGAAAAAAGTAATCATGAACAACAAAACATGGATATCACTGAAAGTTTTGGAAAAACCACCACCACCATGCTTAGGACGAGTTGCATCATCTGTTAAACTAATTTCTCCAAAAGTCAGTTAATGTGAACACTATGCACAATTTACCTACAAATGTTGGCACACTTGCTTGCCCGACGGTTGGTAGTGGATCTAATTGTTGCTGGCAGTAGGTCTCCCAAGACATGGTCCTGACAGCAGCTGTAATGAAGCCAGCACATTTACATTTGAGTAAAAACTGCTCATGTGTTAAAACAAAATATATGTGTTGATCAAATCCACTTAATAAACAGTTACTCTATAAGTATGTAAGGAGCTACTCCTCCTCAAATAAGACATAATGAATAATATGTTCATAGATTTTACATTGATTAGCAGTGTTTACTCATATACTCACATTACCAATATGTTAACAGAGGCGTCATATAGGTGTCACCACTCGTAACTACACAAAATATCGAATTCAAAATATCGAATTACCAAAATATCGAAGTCAAAATATAGAATGGACAAAATATCGAATGGACAAAATATAGTGGTGAAAAATATCGAATTTAAGGTAAGTAATTTAATATCGATTTTTTTAAATATAGAAAGCCAAAATATCGAAGTATATAATATAGGTATAAAAATATATCGAATTTTTAATAATATAGAAGTTTTGTATGTTAGTATATGTGTGAAAAGTGTTTATTTTAAGTAATGAATTTTATGTTATTTAATTTTTGTGTAATTCAATTCTGTTGCGGGTTGTGGGTTTATAGGGGAATAGGGTGGGAAGTAATTTAATTGTAATTAAATATTGTAATATATTTATTAGTATTTCTTTTGAATTAATAGTTAATTAATTTTTAATTGGTAATTAATACATTTTTTATTGGTAATTAATTTGTATTAATTGATTAATTTATTATTATGTTAATTTTATTAATTTATTTTCCATAGTGGGTTGTGGGTTTATAGGGGAATAGGGTAATTTAATTGTAATTAAGTACATCATTTTTATTTATTAATTGGTATTGATTTTTAATTTATTGTTAATTAATTGTTAATTGGTAATTATTTGTATTAATAAGTAATTAATTTTAATAACTAATATTTATTTGTATTTTTTATTGATTAATTATTACATAATAATACATTGGTAATCACTTTTAATTAATTTTTTATTGGTATTGATATTTAACTTATTTTTATTACTATATTAAATCTTTAATTTCCCTACTTTCAAACTCACTAGAGTTGGAATAGTAATTTTTCCCCTTAGGCTATCCAACGCTTTCCCTACTGTTGCACTCTCTGGAGTGGGAAAAGTAATTTTTACCCCTACGCTATCCAACGCTTTCCCTACTGTTGCACTCTCTGGAGTGGGAATAGTAATTTCTAACCCTACGCTATCCAACGTTTTCCCTACTGTTGCATTCTCTGGAGTGGGAATAGTAATTTTTACCCCTACGCTATCCAACGCTTTTCCTACTGTTGCTCGCTCTGGAGTGGCATAGTAATTTTTACCCCTATGCTATCCAACGCTTTCCCTACTGTTGCACTCTCTGGAGTGGGAATAGTAATTTTTACCCCTACGCTATCCAACGCTTTCTCTACTATTTCACTCTCTGGAGTGGGAATAGTAATTTTAACCCCCAGCTATCCAATGCTTTCCCTACTGTTGCACTCTCTGGAGTGGGAATAGTCATTTTTACCCCTACGCTATCCAACGCTTTCCATACTGTTGTACTCTCTGGAGTGGGAATAGTAATTTTTACCCTCCCGCTATCCAACGCTTTCCCTACTGTTGCACTCACTGGAGTGGGAATAGTCATTTTTACCCTCTCGCTATCCAACGCTTTCCCTACTGTTGCACTCACTGGAGTGGGAATAGTCATTATTACCCCTACACTATCCAACGCTTTCCCTACAGTTGCACTCACTGGAGTGGGAATAGTAATTTTTACCCCTACGCTATCCAACGCTTTACCTACTGTTGCACTCACTGGAGTTTGAATAGTAATTTTTACCCCTACGCTATCCAACGCTTTCCCTACTGTTGCACTTACTGGGGTGGAAATAGTAATTTTCACCCCTACGCTATCCAACGCTTTCCCTACTATTGCACTCACTGGAGTGGTAATAGTACATTTTACCCTCCTGCTATCCTACGGTAAAAATATTGTATCTTTTTTCTTAATATTATGTTAATATATATATATATATATATATATATATATATATATATATATATATATATATATATAGAATTTTTTTTAAAACATATATATATATATATATATATATATATATGTTTTAAAAAAAATTCTTTTTTTATAACTTAAATTAATTATATAATAATTTTAAGGTAATTTTTAAGCATGTTTTAGTTAATTATATTTATTATTTCATTCATTTTAAATTACTTTTAAGACATTTAAAAAAATTCGATATTTTGACTAACTATAGTTTTTTAAAACAATATTTTTGATTCAATATTTTTGTACTTACCTGTTTGTAGATATGATTCGATATTTTTGTATTCTATATTTTTTCCTCGATATTTTGGTACTATATTGTTTTATTCTGTCAGTGATCCGTCACCACTAGTTCGCCCTTTGCTACTCCTAGCATTGCCTTTGCAACCCCTGCTCTCAGGGGTGGCACATTCAGTGCCATGAACACAGGGCTAATTAGGAGCTCTCTTTTATGTCTGTCAAATCTATTTTTTACTAATAGTGTAATAAAAATGTATTACAAGCAGCTGGAATATGCCCTTCCATGGCAGCTGAGGTAAACACAAATTGGCTTTTAAATGTATGTTGTGTGCATGCTTGTGGGTGAGAAGGAGTTCATGCGTGAGAGAGTGTATATGTGTGAATTTGTGTGTTTATGTGTGTGAGTAAAAGTGGATGTCAAAGGGCGAGTGATATTACTTCTGCTACCCCTGTAATTTCTATGAATTGATGTTTTGTAGGCTTCTCATCTTATTTATTTGTTTAGGAGATTTATAGAGCGCAACTATCACCTTACAGGCATCCTGGCGCTAAAAACCATATTTGTGTATATTGACCTAAGTGACAACAGGGATGTTTGCGAAGCCATTTGATCTGACAATTAGTCTTTTTAGTGAAGTTATATGTAATTGAACTTACCAGGATCTACCATGCCCTGCTGTGTGGTGTCTGACCAGTTATTATGTCAGTACGAGGAGCAGAAGTCACCCCTGCTTGCACCAGTTAAAATGTCAAACCAAAATCTATAGTTAAGTTCACAAGTATTACAGCAAGAAATAGAATTGACAAAACATGACTCATGAATGTATGAAATTACAGTACAACATGGAACAAAACCACTTACGCACGATTCAGCAATGTGGAGAGCACAAGGTAAGTGGTTTTATTTATATATTTATTTTATTTTCCCTATCCTGTCATCTGTTGACATCCTCCTGCCGTGCCCCACTGTCCCGACCTGCCTCACCACTCTTACCTGAACCGGCCGCGCCTGAAAAAAACAATCATTTAAGCTACTACATAATCTTTTGAGGTCTGGCTTGATGGCGTAGATATTTACAATACCGATTGTTAGATTTCTTAAAATCTACATAGAATGGACTTGAGCTCCACCTAGAGGAAATGTTCTTTCTCACTTAATGCTAATTGCTGCTTGGTGTATTAATCCATCTCCTATGAAGTGCGTACTTTACAGAAACAGGACAGAACTCATCATTGGCAAAATAAGTGGATATGGCCATTGAGATTTTTCTCTCTGTTTCCATTGTTTTTTGTTAGTAAACAGCCCCCCATTTCATCTTAAGCTATTTGTACTGTGTTGAATTAAAAGGTGGCCCTGTGTGGCTTCATAACTCTCATTTTTTTTGGTGTGTTCTGATTGCATCACATTGCGTAGACCAGGAGTGTCGCAAAGTTGATCGTAAATATGCCTTACGATATTTCTAGAGTATGAACCTAGACACAAGGCAACGGAGTACTGCACTAAAACAAAACATAAAGTCAAAAAGTGATAGAAGTAGTAGCTTGATTCTGGCTGGTCAATGAATTGTGAAATACACTTTAAACTTTGCAAAGATTGCAATACATGAGAGATGATTTTGCATTTCAGAAATAATTAATCACACTGTTTGGCAGAGGTAGGCACCCTATCCAAACATGAGCCACAATCCGAGTCAGCAAAAGTCACAACACAACCTGAATTATCCTGTACTCACCCTCTGGTAGCTTGTCACAGAGCAGTCAGGCTTAACTTAAGAGGTAATGTGTAATAAATTATTTGTGCAACCCTACACACAGTAACACAGTGAGAAAACCAAATTATGTTTGAAAAATAGATTCAATTTTATTAAAACAAAATAAGACCAAAATGACAAAAACACAACAAGTAGAAGTTGAGATATGAATTTTTAAATATTAAATGTAAAATAGCTCTTAGAAGCAATAAGCACTTACATGGGTTATCTGGTTGCATGACTAAGTCAAAATTTCAATCCGACCATGACAGAGTTTGTGCCAGATACAGGGACCCTTTTGGGCCTGCTGAACCTTGATTTGGGCTTACGTTGGCATCAAAGAAGTTGCGAGGGGCAGCCTAAGAGATGCATAGGTGTTGAGCCACACAGTGGGCAAGATGCGTCGAGATTCTCTATGTAATGACAGTGATGCATCGAATCCTAGTGTGAGGCGCAGTTTCTGAAGACGATGCGCAGCTACTGCTCTCACAGACAGGATGCGTTGATTCAGAATGTGATGCGCTGGTGAAAGGCACAGTCTCAGTTCCTTGATTCGAAGAGGATGTTCCAGTTCTGATAAAGGCGAAGATGCACCAGTTCTGGCCCTTGCAAAGGCAAAGATGTGCCATTTCCAATTAAGATGCATGGGCTCTGGTTGTAGCAGCACCGTAGGCCTCATTTCCAAGGTTACAGGACTAGGGAGCCACCACTTGGCAGGGCAGATTCACAGCTTGTAGATGCATATGCAGGCATTTGAAGTCTTTGATATCCCTAAGAATAGGGGGCAAGCCAGCAAGCCTTTGAAGTCACTGTGGGTTCAAGTGATACAGGTTCAGTCCTTTTCACACCCACAGGAGAACAGCAGGCTGCAGGGCTGCTCAGCAAAGCAGCAGTCCAGCCGGGTGACAGTCCTTTCAGCAGCACAACAGCTCTTCTTCCTGGCACAGTAGCCACAGGTCCAGAAGTGCACTGCAGTCATGGTGTCAGAGGTCCAGTAATTATACCCAGGTGGGACTTTACAGTGGGGGAGACTTCAACTAAAGTTTTGAAGTGCGCAGATTACCTCCCTTCCTGCAGTGGTGCCAGACTCACTGCAGAGGGGTATGCAGCCCTTTGTGTGGGGACAGAACCAAGCCTATTAAGTTGTAAGTATTAGCCCTGTACTGTCTTGAGAGTTTATGAATAAGCCCTTTTGGCTTGTAACATACTCCATAGAGCTGTGACATAGGTGTCAGAGTGGAATGCAATTAAATTTTATTTTATAATGTTGAGTTCGAAGTTACACTCAGAAGAATAAAGACATGTAAAAGTAGGCTCCGAGTACAGCGTAGTTGTTGGTGTTTCACCAGACTTAGGATGACAGTACAACTGGCAATGAACTAGGGGATAAGTATCACGAAGAACGATGGTGTTCTCTCCCTGAGAGTTTACTGTGCCAAACTGTTCGCACATTCCAGCTGTTTTGCTGTCAAAGTAGGAAATCGGCGCTTTATGCTTGTGGAGTCAAAGTGCAGCACCAGCTGTTGTAAAGCAGAAGAAGACAACAAAAGAGTTGCAAAGATTCTACATGTCAGTGACTAAGAACCTGCTGGTCAGGCTATAAATAAAAAGGTCCCAGGCTGCCATGGAGTGCTAAAGCTGAAGGCGGATCCAACCCGGTTTACAAAGCTCAGTTGCTGATAATCAAACCTTGCAAAATAAGACTGCGAATCCAAGCACTGCAATGCATAAATCTACTAAGTGTTAGAAAATGCAAATTGGTATTTGAAAGAAAAAAGTAAATGACCTACTGAATTCACAAAATCGAGTAATCATACCCCAGCACTCGGTGAAGTGGCTCAGGGAGAAGTGTCCGGGGTTCTGCTTACCGAGCCATCTATACATGAATTGGCCTGTCACCAAAACTGCTGAGTGGGGCTCAGAACAACCTCATGGGTCTTTAAAGAATAAAGAGCCATAGTGACTCTTGAAATAGTGAAATTTTTTAGATGTCTCCCTAAAAAATGTTTCCAGATATCATTAAAGATGATTCAAAGGCCAATATGTCACAAGGTCTCACAGATGAGTTGCCTAAACCAAGAAACAGTAATCCACTGTGCTGTCCAAAAGTTCCACACTGGTGTATATTGCTGCTGTGTTCCTGAAACCACCACTACCTTTTAACACCTCTAAAAAGCAAAATATTGGTGATGGATGGACTGTGTGGATAGGGACCTTTGAAGATTTTATTGTTGAACTTTACTGACTGATAACAAAAAGATCATCAAAAATCTTGCTTGCGATGGTGTGAAAGAAGGTATAAAGAAAATGCAGCGAACTGACAAAGAATTCACACACCGTTAAATCATGTTCAATCCAGTGCCAAATGTTGATTAGGAAAGATGCATGTACAGTCAAGAATGCCAAAAAGTTGGTGAAGTCATTTTGTGGAGAGGCTTGATACCCTCATCAAACACTGTAAGTTCAATTAATTTACTAATGAAGACGTTCTTAGAGTTATTGATGGATAGTTATCAGGTTTATTTAGATGACGAATGTTTAGAGTAACTCCTAGGCCCCGATTATAAGTCTGGTGGTCCGAGAACCGTCAGACTCGCGGGGCATGGCAGTGGTGGTCAAGCCACAGCTGCACCAGCAGTGCGACCGCCTGATTATGAGTTCCCTGGAGGTTGTGCGGCGTTCCTGAGGCCTCATTATGCTTGCCAGGACCGCCATATCACATGTCTCCTCTCTGCCACGGTTTTCATGGTGGTTCCACCATCATGAAAACTGTGGTGGAGAGGAAACAAATGGGGCCCTACAGGAACTCCTGTAGGGTCTCCAATTGGGTACCGTAATCCTAGTCAGGGAAGTCACAACTCTAAATTACCTTAAATGATCCTGTGATCACCCTCTGGAAGTTTGACACAGAGCAGTCAGGTAATGTGTAGCCCATTTGTGCAATACTTCAAACAGTAACACAGTGTAAACAACACAAAAAGACTCCACACTAGGTTAGAAACATAGAGCTTAATTTTATCTTTTTGAAATAAGACCAAAATGACAAAAATCCAACAAGCAGAAGTCAAGAAATTATTTTTTAAAGAATAAATATTATTAGATTTGGGGGGTCTCTAGTTGGTAAAGGTAGGTACATTTGACAAATAGGGACCCTTGCATCTAGTCAGGGTAAGGGACCACACTCCTAAAATAACCCCTGCTCACCCCTTTGGTAGCTTGGCACGAGCAGGCAGGCTTATCTCAGCGGCAGTGTGTAAATCATTTGTGAACACATACAGAAATACAGTGACAACACTACAGATGGACACCACACAGGTTGTATTAGACAAATAAGTATTTTTATAGAGACTTAACACAAGACCAAACGACAAAAATCCACAATACTGTACTCAAAAATAGACTTTAAAATGTTATAAAATAGCTCAGTTCTCTCAAATTGTAAATGCGACACTTTACTTTCAATGTACCTTAAATGCGTAACGCAAAGAAAAAAAAAGGGTCGCAGGTAAGGTGATGCATCGGTTCATTACACGCAGGGAAGTGGATGCATCGGTTCCTTACTGCTGCGCAAGGGAGTTGATGCTTGCTTCCTTACTGTGTGGGGAGGTTATGCGTGGGTTTCATACTGCTCACTGGTTCGATGCAACAAAATAGCGCCTCGATGTGATACTCTTCTGCGGTGCGATGCGACAAAATGGCATCTTAGTTACAATGCGACAATGTTGGTGTGATGCGTGCACGCCCGACGGCTGTACGGCGACTTGATGATCTTTGGAGCCATGACAGGCCCTGCGACACGCTTCTCCGGTGATGGGATGGCGATCACTGTGGCGGCGTCCTGCTTCCCCGGTGATGTGCCGCGCTTCGGCGATGCGATGATGAAAGCGGTGGCTAGCTTCTTTGGCGATGCGACGACAGCTGCTGCGGCGGCGACACACTTCTCGCCGCTGCGTCACGCTTCCAGCTCCCATCGACACACAGTCCCTCAGAAGGCTCAGCACAACAGCAGGCACTTCAATTCCCAGCAAGGGAATTCAGGGGGAGCTGGTTGGCAAAGTCTTGTATCCCTGAGACTTCAGGCAGGAGGCAAGCTCTAGTTCAAGCCCTTGGAGATTCTTGTACAAGTTGACAGAAAGCACACTCAGTCCTTTTCTCTTTTCTTTGGTAATGAAGCAACCACTGCAGGCCAACCTCCAAACACACAGCACAGGTGTAGTCTCCTTCAGCTTCCTGGTTCTTCTCCTCAGCAAAGGCTCTTCTTGATTCCCAGAAGTGATCTAAAGTTCTTGGGTCTGGGTCCCAATATTTATACACCAAAATCCTTTGTCTCTGAAAGCAGAGAGTGTCTGTACCTAACCCAAACCAGTTCTGGTCAGTCCTGGAGCACTTTGTTTACAGGACTCCTTCTCTTCCTTTGACAGTGCAGGCCAGGAACATCAGACGCACCACAGGAGGTGGAGCCAGCATTGTTGAGGGAAGGCACAGCCCTATTCAGGTCCCAAGTGCAATTCCTCCCTCCCATTTGCATGTAGATCTCTCTAGTCAGCCCTGTGGTGACTCACCCTGTCTCCTGGAATCCCCCAGCCCCTGTCCCTCAATCTGCAGACAAAGAATACACAACCTAGCAGAGGCAGGCTTGGATAGTTAGGCAAGAAAATACCTACTTTCTAATAGTGGTATTTTCAAACACAGAATGTTAAAACCAACTGCACTAAAAGATGTATTTTATCATTCTGAGTTCAGGCATACTAAACTCGAATTTCTACCTAATTCCCTGAGTCAGTTAGGATTATAAAATGTTATAAACTAACTGCCCATTCTGGCCTACACCGAATAGGGAGCCTTGCAATAGTGAAAAACGAAAATGGCTGTAATTAACTATTAGGACATGCCACACACATCATGGCATGTCCTACCTTTTACCTACAATGCACCCTGCCCTTGGGCCTACCATAGGGGTTACTTATATATATAAAAGGGAAGGTCTATGGAAGGTGTAGGGACTGCCAAGTGGGTGCACTTGCCCAGTCAACATGGCAGTACCAGACGGCACATAGGCCCTGCAATGGTAGGCCTGAGACACACTTTACAAGCTGCTCCGGTGGGTGGCACAATCAGTGCTGCAAGCCCATCAGCAGCATTGCATTTACAAGCCCTGGGCACACACAGTGCACTCTACTAGGGTCTGACAAGTAAACCAATCAAGCCAATCATGGAGTGATTAATCCATACATGAATTTACTATATGGAGCACTTGCACCGTGGCACTGAACAGCAGTGACACAGTGCCCAAAAGCAGCTAAAACCAGCAAAAACATAAGAGGCAACAGCAAAAAGTGGAAGGGAGACCCACACCAATGGTGCCAGGTCTAACAAATATAAAAGAGAGATTAGAAGCAAGAAGTGCCTAATTGGGTTAGCTGGTCACTCTCCACCGAAGCACAGTCAAAAGTTCAGGCCGTCTGGTACTGCCATGTTGACTGGGCAAGTGCACCCAAAGTTCAGGCCAATTGCGATGGAGCATAGGCCAGCTACAGGCACCCACTTAGTCCCACCAAACCAAACTACCTTGACCCAGGCTTGCATTGGCATTGAAGAAGAAGTGAAGGGCAGCCGAAGTAAAGTTTTGCTGTTGAGCTGTTCAGTGTGCGAGATGCATTGAAATTCTCCACATGATGGCAACGAGGTGCTGGTTTCGAAAATGATGGATGGCAGGCCATAATTTGATTTTGAAGGCAATGCGCTGAAGGCGATGTGCTTAAGTGCGATGCGCTGTCTCCATTCAACACTTCAGTGGGGATGCACCAGTTGCAATCAATGCAAACTCGAAGATGAGCTGGTTTTGACCCACGCAAACATGACGATGACCTGGTTCCAATGAGGATGTAGGGGTTCTGGTTCTAGAAGCATCTAGGCCTCACTTCTAAGGATCCATGACTAGGGTGGCACCAATTGGCAAAGCATACTCACAGCTTGTAGAGTCCAGATGCAGATGCAGGTAGCTGAAGTCTTTAACATCCCTGACACTTAGATGAGACGCAAGCCAGCAAGCCCTTGAAGTCACTCTGGGTTCAAGTGATACCGAACCGGTCCTTTCCACCCAGGCATGAGAACAACAGACAGTAGGGTAGCTCAGCAAGTCAAGGGCACAACAAGGCAGAAGTCCATCAAAGTAGCAGTCCTGTAAAGTGGCCGTCCTTCCGGCAGCAGAACAGATCTTCTTCAAGACAGAGTAGTCACAGGTTCAGAAGTGTACTGAAGTCATGGTGTCTGAGGTCCAATACTCATATCCCGTTGTGCCTTTAAAGTGGGGGAGTCTCTTCAGAAAAGCTTTGAAGTGCATAGAGCTCCTGCTTTCCTACATTGGCTCCAGGCTCACTACAGGGGGTATGCAGCCTTTTGTGTGTGGACAGAACCAAATCTTTTCAGGTGTAAGTGTCAGTCCCTCCCTCCCATCCTGCCTAGGATGGCCCTTCGGGATGCTGATGGCACTAAGTCCCACCTAAGCTCCCTTTGTGTGTGGCTGTCTAGAGGGAATGCACAAAGCCCAGCTGTTACCCACCTGAGATGTGTATTCAGAGACAGGGAGCAGGTGCAGAATGTTTAAATTCCAACTTTCTAAAGGCGGCATTTGCTAGATTTTATTTTTAAATCCAATTTGACCATATGTTCTGATTTTAAATTGTGAGTCCAGTGACACCAAACTTGAAAAGTAAATCCCTTTACAATTAGGAATTATACTTGAAAGAAATCATAAGGTAATCCCAATGTTATCCCAAAGAAGAGTTAGGCCTTTGAGTAGTGAAAAACAAAATTGAATGTTTTTCACTACTAAAAACTTAAAACTACATGTCCTGCCTTTGAAATACATTGCACCCTGATCTGTGGGTCATACAGGGACTACCTTAGGGGTGACTTAGATGTATAAAAAGGGAGGCTTTTGGCCTGGCAAGACATTTATATTTTCAACCAGGGGGTTACTATTCCAATAGAAAAGGGAGGCCTAGGTTACAGGATAGGACATTGAGGGCAATCCATAGGATTGTCTCTTGTTGACCTCACACAACCCTAGGGATGTCATTCTTCATTATCGGGTCGGTGCTCCTCAACAGGCCAGCGCTGCAATGCCCTATTGGTCCCCAGAAGGATCACTTTATTTGAGATCTTTCAGTTGTTACTGCCGTCTGATGAATGCGAGGGTGTGCAATGAGTAGGGTGAATGTGATATGTGAGAAAAGTGAACTAACTCTAACACTGGAATGTCAAATTATTTTTTAATATGGAGACTCCCACAACAGAATTAAAAGCCCAAAAAATAGTTAAGGTTACTCTTGGGGTATGATGTACCTAAGTAGCTTACGACGTGTAGGCAAAATAAAGTAGGGTAAACATGCTTCGCGCCCCTGTGGTCAAAATGATCCATGGTGCTTCTTCAAGACCAAAACTGGAAAAGGGCCTACCCCCCCAAACCTATAATGTAATAAAAGAGGACCCCCTTCTTAAATGTAGTTACCTACTGCTTCATATTAACATGATTGTCCAACCCTCTTGGTCAATCAATTGATGCCACAACAGTCAGGGCAGAGGTAAATGTGCAGCTGTTAGGTTGCTGGGACACGTTGGATGCCGAAGACCTACCCTTCTCTGCTCCCCCGGGTTAAAGGACAAGGTCAAGGCATTTATTTTGCTGGGTCAAAGTGGCAGTGTAAACTGCATATGCTGACTCTGCAATGATAGGCCTGAGCCATGGTTAGAGGGCTAATAAAGTGAATGACACAATGAGTGCTGTAGGCCCACTAGTGGCATTACATTTACTGGCCCTCAGAAACTATGCAATTTTACTAGGGACAATTACATTTAAGCCAATTTTACCATGTCTAGGGGAGAGAGCACAAGCATTGGTTAAGTGCCAGAGTCCCAAACCGCAAAAAACACAGTTGATGGACAGAATGTAGAACAATGCCATACATTCACCCCAGTACAAGGATCTGGGCCTAAATCCATCGTTTTTTTGCACTCCACACCACCCTGGGTTAGACACTGGCTATATGCAAATCAGCTCTGACCCTGTGCCTCATGGGAACAGTCCAGTCCGAACTACCAAGTCATGTCTTTCCCAGACCGGAATCAAGCATCCAAGGACCGGTTTCTGGCTATCAGCCTTCATCAGCCTGGATAGCTTGACTCCAGTGGTGGGGAGTGCCTGGGACTCACATCTGAGCATACCCAGCCCACTTGGGGTGAAAATTGCAAAAAACACAGTTGATGGACAGAATGTAGAACAATGCCATACATTCACCCCAGTACAAGGATTTGGGCCTAAATCCATCGTTTTTTTGCACTCCACACCACCCTGGGTTAGACACTGGCTATATGCAAATCAGCTCTGACCCTGTGCCTCATGGGAACAGTCCAGTCCGAACTACCAAGCCATGTCTTTCCCAGACCGGAATCAAGCATCCAAGGACCGGTTTCTGGCTATCAGCCTTCATCAGCCTGGATAGCTTGACTCCAGTGGTGGGGAGTGCCTGGGACTCACGTCTGAGCATACCCAGCCCACTCGGGGTGAAAATTGCAAAAAACACAGTTGATGGACAGAATGTACAACAATGCCATACATTCACCCCAGTACAAGGATCTGGGCCTAAATCCATCGTTTTTTTGCACTCCACACCACCCTGGGTTAGACACTGGCTATATGCAAATCAACTCTGACCCTGTGCCTCATGGGAACAGTCCAGTCTGAACTACCAAGCCATGTCTTTCCCAGACCGGAATCAAGCATCCAAGGATCGGTTTCTGGCTATCAGCCTTCATCAGCCTGGATAGCTTGACTCCAGTGGTGGGGAGTGCCTGGGACTCACGTCTGAGCATACCCAGCCCACTCGGGGTGAAAATTGCAAAAAACACAGTTGATGGACAGAATGTAGAACAATGCCATACATTCACCCCAGTACAAGGATCTGGGCCTAAATCCATCGTTTTTTTGCACTCCACACCACCCTGGGTTAGACACTGGCTATATGCAAATCAGCTCTGACCCTGTGCCTCATGGGAACAGTCCAGTCCGAACTACCAAGCCATGTCTTTCCCAGACTGGAATCAAGCATCCAAGGACCGGTTTCTGGCTATCAGCCTTCATCAGCCTGGATAGCTTGACTCCAGTGGTGGAGAGTGCCTGGGACTCACGTCTGAGCATACCCAGCCCACTCGGGGTGAAAATTGCAAAAAACACAGTTGATGGACAGAATGTAGAACAATGCCATACATTCACCCCAGTACAAGGATCTGGGCCTAAATCCATCGTTTTTTTGCACTCCACACCACCCTGGGTTAGACACTGGCTATATGCAAATCAGCTCTGACCCTGTACCTCATGGGAACAGTCCAGTCCGAACTACCAAGCCATGTCTTTCCCAGACCGGAATCAAGCATCCAAGGACCGGTTTCTGGCTATCAGCCTTCATCAGCCTGGATAGCTTGACTCCAGTGGTGGGGAGTGCCTGGGACTCACGTCTGAGCATACCCAGCCCACTCGGGGTGAAAATTGCAAAAAACACAGTTGATGGACAGAATGTAGAACAATGCCATACATTCACCCCAGTACAAGGATCTGGGCCTAAATCCATCGTTTTTTTGCACTCCACACCACCCTGGGTTAGACACTGGCTATATGCAAATCAACTCTGACCCTGTGCCTCATGGGAACAGTCCAGTCCGAACTACCAAGCCATGTCTTTCCCAGACCGGAATCAAGCATCCAAGGACCGGTTTCTGGCTATCAGCCTTCATCAGCCTGGATAGCTTGACTCCAGTGGTGGGAAGTACCTGGGACTCACGTCTGAGCATACCCAGCCCACTCGGGGTGAAAATTGCAAAAAACACAGTTGATGGACAGAATGTAGAACAATGCCATACATTCACCCCAGTACAAGGATCTGGGCCTAAATCCATCGTTTGTTTGCACTCCACACCACCCTGGGTTAGACACTGGCTATATGCAAATCAGCTCTGACCCTGTGCCTCATGGGAACAGTCCAGTCCGAACTACCAAGCCATGTCTTTCCCAGACCGGAATCAAGCATCCAAGGACCGGTTTCTGGCTATCAGCCTTCATCAGCCTGGATAGCTTGACTCCAGTGGTGGGGAGTGCCTGGGACTCACGTCTGAGCATACCCAGCCCACTCGGGGTGAAAATTGCAAAAAACACAGTTGATGGACAGAATGTAGAACAATGCCATACATTCACCCCAGTACAAGGATCTGGGCCTAAATCCATCGTTTTTTTGCACTCCACACCACCCTGGGTTAGACACTGGCTATATGCAAATCAGCTCTGACCCTGTGCCTCATGGGAACAGTCCAGTCCGAACTACCAAGCCATGTCTTTCCCAGACCGGAATCAAGCATCCAAGGACCGGTTTCTGGCTATCAGCCTTCATCAGCCTGTCTAACCCAGGGTGGTGTGGTGTGCAAAAAAACGATGGATTTAGGCCCAGATCATTGTACTGGGGTGAATGTATGACATTGTTCTACATTCTGTCCATCAACTGTGTTTTTTACAGAGTCCTATACCAGCAAAAATAAGATCAGAAAAATAGAGGATAGGCAGGCAAAAAGTTGGGAGAAGACCATAATTGAGGCTGTCAGGTCTAACATCACTTGTAAAATTGTATCTCAAACATGCACTTTAATTCATAAATTAACCCTTTTTTGAGGTCTGGCATTAGCCAAGACCTTTTGATTTTACCAGAATATTTGTCTTCATCCATTGGTCTACTGTTGTGTCACTCACACATTGCCCTCCCCCTATCCCCCTCCTGCATCAACATTTCACAAGGGTCAGTGGCTCAGCCTACTTAGGCCACTGGTTAACGTCATTTTGAGTAACTGCTCCTTGTTCTCTCACAAGGTGCACATCCACACACAATCTAGTATTACTAGCCCTTTATAATTATATCAGTGTTGCCTTTTTGTTTAGAGCCTGTTGTGATAGCAAGAAGCTTTTGCGGCAAATTCCACATTTATCAGTTCTTATCTCCTTCCAATGCTGTTGTAAATTCCTTTTGGAGTGTTTTGCTTTTCTGACTGATGCTATTTCATAAACACTAGATTGCCCCTCTTTGTAAATGTAAATGTAAAAGTTATCTTTCTTTCTTTCTTACTTTCTTTCTTTCTTTCTTTCTTTCTTTTTCTTTCTTTTTTCTTTTTTTCTTTCTTTCTTTCTTTCTTTCTTTCTTTCTTTCTCAAAGGCAAGAGACCTGCAGCCAATACCAGACTGACATTTTAGGTCTGTGTTAGCCAAGTCGTTTTGCTTTTGCTACAATGTTCGTTACATATAAGGGTTTCAGGCAGACTTCATCCATTTGTCTGTGATTAGTGTCATTCACATCCCACCCAGTCAGGCATGCATTAAGGGGCAATGAATCAGCTTACTTCAGCCATTGGCTGAGTTCATTACAAGTTACAGCATGCAACCATTTCACAAGGAACACATCTACACACACAAAGTAGTACACTACAGTGCCAGGGAGATCTATGGTAATGTGTGTGTTTTTTTCTTTTTTTGGGGGGCGGGGGGAGGGGGGGGTTAGATAAAAAAAACATTTTTACATGTAGCAAATTAGCTTTTTTTAGATTGATGATTGCCCAACGTATTACCCAACAAGATCATTTTGCAAAAACCGTGACACAGCAAAACAAGAATAGCCAGGCGCCTTTGCCAATGTTTGTCTTTTCATTGTAGCTTCCACTTTATTTTGCAGTTTTCAGTGTTCATGTGTGAGTCTGGCCCTAATAGTGACTGCACCACTGGCATGTCCCTTAGCTGATCGAACAGCATTACCTCTACTATGCTATGCGAGTTCCCGGGAGATAAACAACAAAAGATGTATGCAAGACTTACGGCATAAAGGAAAGGCCCTCCAATCCCCACCAACACTTGAGTTGTGAGTGAGGGTTTAGGGTCATGTCTGGGCTTCTGCTGCTGCTGTTCATCACTCCAGGCTGCGCCTTACAGCCCTTGTACCAGGCCACTGTCACTTTTTAGCTCCTTCCCATCCAGTCGCAGGGCCACTGCTTCCAATCACTAGCAAAGCCGACGATCCTGGTGAATAATTCAAAATGCAAGCCAGCCCTACCATCTTTGTCACTTAATCTTCCCGTGATTTCATACAGGCAAGTTTCTATGGCAATGTTCCGGTTGTTGTCGTTATGTGACATTTGGCATTGAATTCAAAATCTGGGAGTCGTTTGTAGTGTTGTTGGCAGTGGGGGGTACCACTGCAGCACACGCCCCCTCCCACTGTTGTCCAGTTTGCCCCCTCCAGCGTAGAGGGGTTGGTTTAGCCCAACGTGAGCGTTGGGGACGTAAGGGATGTGAATAAAAAGCCCGGGGCTCCGGGCGTGGCTTAAGCTACGTGCTAACCACAACTAGCACATACGTGTCCTCCCGCCTATTGATTTCTAGGCCCCAAAGCCAGGACACTACACTGGCGACGAGGTGGTCAAGCGTCCACCCCATCGCGTGCCCTGTCGCACCACCACAACCCGTGTGCACACCAGCTGCCCGGCGCCGTGCAAGCCTGCACGTGGCGCTCTGCCCGGCACCCCTGAGCCGCCGACAGCCCGCTGTGGCCCACCTGGAAGGCCCCTTCAACCTGCCTACCCCCCTGCTGCTGCTGGCGCCGCTCACCGGTGCCCTGGGAAGACTTCCGCCTGCCTTCTGAGCCGTCCTGCGTCTTCCTCAGCTGTGCGGACTGGAGCCCCGCCGTCAGGTACCACCAGGAGCCCTCCTGCTGCTCCCCGCTGCCTCCGGCCCCAGACTACGTCGCTCTCCTCAGCCCAGGCCGCGCACAGCTCCACGGCTCTCCCGCGCATGCGCTTTGAGCGCCCGGCACCACGCTTCTGGCGCGCAACGCGGCCTCCCTGCCAACCCTCACGCATCTCGCGTGTGAACGGACCCTGCCGAAACTCACGCTTCTCGCGGAGCGAGGCCTGCGAGCCCTCCGCAGTGCCTGGATCCGTCTCTGGTGCCTGCTGAAGCCTGCTCCACTGTCTGGTGCCCAGCCTGTCATCCCCTCTGCTTTGCTTCGGCCGTCATGGCCAACGTGCCGCCTCTGGAGCCTTTCGCTGTCTCAGGGACACCCCCCTCACAAGCTGCCCGGTGGAGAAAGTGGGTGGAGCGTCTCAAAAACTACTTCATCGCGGCGGACATTGCCGTGGCGCGACGTCGCGCAATGCTTTTACACCTAGGAGGGGAAGCAATCCACGACATCTCCAAGGACATCACGGAAGGAGACCCGCCCCACACATACACCACCCTACGGGATGCCATCACAAGATATTTTGAACCTTTTGCGAGCGCAGACTACGAACGCTTTCTACTCCGCCAAGCCCGCCAACTCCCAGAGGAGTCCGTAGATGTATTCTATGCTCGGCTCAAGAAGTTAGCCAGCACGTGCACCCTCCCAGATGCGGAAGACGAAATCCGCGCCCAGTTTATACAGGGATGCGCCTCCCTGAAGTTGCGGGAGAGGGTACTAGAAACGGACGCCATGTCTATGCGCGACATCCTAGCCCTGGGGCGGTCCAAAGAACTTTCCAAAGCCCGAGCCGCCCACATGGAGCCTAACCCAGCTGTCACAGTCAAAACGGAACCCGTATGCGCCATCAGGTCGCAGACTCCAGATATCCGGAAGAGACCATCCCGCAAAGGGCGACCGAAGCCAGCCCAAACCTCCCACGACCAAGCATGCATGTGGTGCAAAGGCGCCACTCCCCACAAAGGCGCGTGCCCCGCCCAAGGGAAGATCTGCAGCACCTGCGGCAAAGCTAATCACTTTGCGAGTGTCTGCCTGTCGTCGCAAAGGAAAAAGCAAAGTGGCCCACCCAGGAGAGTGCGACAGATGGCTCCGCTACCGAACACATCCACCAACAGCGACATGGATGACGATGAAGAAGACGCCGCATCCGTCCACGTAGTGCGCATGCTCAACACCTTAGCAGCCACGTCATCTACTGAACCAATGTGCACCGTCCAAGTGCATGGCCAATCCGTCACAGCCCTCATCGACACAGGCGCAACAATAAACCTCATGGCCGCCAGCGTATACCAGGATCTAGAGAACGCTCCTACACTTCACCCCACCAGAGTGCAGGTTTTCGCTTATGGGACTCGTCGCCCACTGCGCCTGTGCGGTGTATTCCGAACTACGGTGTCCCACGACTCGACGCAGCTGCAGACAAAAGTCTACGTATCCCAAGAGGGATCAGGATTCCTTCTTGGCTGCAAGACAGCGCGAGAGCTCGGGCTGATTCACTTTGCCCTAACAGTACAAGCCCACGGTTTGGATCACCTGGTATCAGAACACTCCTCGCTGTTCAAGGGCATCGGATGTCTAAGAGGGCCCCCTGTCCGACTCCACATCGACCAGTCAGTGGCCCCAGTAGCCCTCCGGCACAGACGCATCGCGTTTCACCTCAGACCGAAAGTCGAAGCCGAGCTGCCAATGCTCGAACAAGCTGGCATCATTGAACGAGTGACCGGGCCCACACCATGGGTGTCCCCCATTGTGGTTGCCAAGAAGCCAAAGCAACCCGAGGCCGTAAGAATCTGCGTGGACATGCGCCTCCCCAACCTAGCCATCAAAAGAGAACGTCACCTGACGCCGACCATCGACGACATCATCGGGGAGCTCGCAGGGTCCAAGTGGTTCTCCAAGATGGACCTAAGGTCAGGATACCATCAGATCCCTCTTCACCCGGACTCACGCTCTATCACGACCTTCTCCACCCACGTAGGCCTCTGGAGATACACCAGGCTCAACTTTGGCATATCAAGTGCGGCTGAAGTGTTCCAGAACATCATCCACAATGTCCTGCAAGGCCTCGATGGAGTGCTCAACGTGAGCGATGATATTCTGGTCCACGCCCGACCTTGGAGGAACACATCCGACGCCTCCAAGCGGTATTCACTCGGCTGCAGGAGAGAGGATTGACCCTCCACAAGGACAAATGTGAATTCCTTCGCAAAGATATCAGTTTCTTTGGGTACAAGTTCTCCGATCATGGCGTAGGCCCAGATCCAGAGAAGGTCAAGGACATCCACAACGCGCCAGCCCCCACGTCTGTGACAGCCGTCCGCAGCTTCCTGGGCATGGTAACATACTGCGGGCGCTTCATCAAGGATCTGTCGGACTTGAAAGACCCCCTTCGTGACCTCACAAAATCAACTGCTACCCGGACATGGGGCCCGGAACAACAGGAGTCGTTTGCAAAGACCAAAGCGGCTCTATCTGCGGACACAACCCTGGCCTATTTCAACCCGCAACACGAATCACAACTGGTGGTCGATGCCAGCCCGACAGGCCTCGGAGCTGTTCTGTCTCAACAGCAAGCGTGCGGAGAGTGGGCCCCAGTTGCGTACGCCAGCCGCACCCTGACGCCTACCGAGCAACGGTATTCGCAGATCGAGAGAGAGGCCATCGCCATTCTGTGGGGATGCCGCCATTTCCACATCTACCTCTATGGACATCCTTTCTCAGTGGTCACCGATCATAAGCCCCTCATCCCACTCTTCCAAGGCTCATCCTCTCGCCCACCCCCGAGAATCGAAAAGTGGGTGCTGCAGTTGCAAGAGTTCCAGTTTACAGTGGAATATCGACCCGGCACCCGGAATCCGGCGGATTATCTATCGAGGCACGCCCGTCCGGTCACCGATGCAGAAGCAGCCGAGGCAGCAGCCACGGAAGAGTACGTCCGGCTCATCGTTGAACGGTCAAGACTGCGGCCAATGTCCCTGGAGGAAGTAGCGAGAGCCACCAAGGGCGACGACTGCCTCCAGATTGCGATCCGAGCCGTAGAATCTGGCGATTGGAAGACTGTCCTGAGAGCCTTATACCAAGTCAGACACGAGCTGTCCACTTCAGCCGAAGGATGTCTCCTGAGGGGCCCTCGCCTTGTGCTGCTCAACAGCCTTGCCCAATAAGCCGCCTTGCTGGCGCACGGATCACACCAAGGTATTGTGAAATCCAAAAACAGACTTCGAAGCAAACTGTGGTTCCCGGGGCTCGACAAAGCCGTCGAAGAAGTGGTCCAGAGACGCCCAGTGTACCTAGCGACAAGTCTGCCTAACCCCCCAGCACCCATACTCACCGAAGAAGGGCCTACTTCCCCATGGGTGCGAGCGAGCGCAGATTTCGGCAGCCTCCCCGGCGGCAAGTACATGCTCATTGTGGTGGATGATTTCTCTCGCTATCCTGAAGTGGAAACGTGGCATCTACAGCGGCGTCTGAAGTGATCCCAAAGTTCGAAAAAATCATTGCCACCCATGGGCTCATGGAAGAAATCCGCACAGACAATGGACCCCCATTCAATGGCAGCGAGTTCACAGAATACCTGCAGAGCCATGGTATCAAACACAAACGGATAACACCAAGATGGCCCCAAGCCAACGGGGAGGTCGAGAGACTAATGAGAACTCTAAACAAAACCATCCAAATTGCTATAGCCGACGGCCACAGTCTAGAGCTAGCCCTATACCAATTTCTCCGAGAATATCGCCTGACTCCACATTGCACCACTGGAGTCTCCCCAAGTCGACTCTCCTTCAACCGAGCAATCGTGGACACCATCCCGCACCATCCCACGTGGGAGCTAGTCCCAGCCCCCAGGAACCGGTCCATGGAACAGCGCACCAAGAACAACCAGGACGCGTCCCAGAGACGGAGAGCGGCGGACAGCCTCATTCAAGTTGGAGATACAGTCCTAGTTAAAGACCGCCACCCTGGCGGAAAGTTCCGTCTACCGTTTGAACTTGACCCCTGGAGAGTGACGGAGATGAAGGGGACAATGGTCACCGCTATCAGAAACGGAGAGGTCGTGACAAGAAATGTTTCCTTTTTTAAAAAAGTGCCCGAAGGGGGTGATGATCTAGGACTGGACGACTGGCGCCCAGCCCCTCAATGCAGACTGTCAGAACCAACTGGAGCGGAAACCCTGGTAAGCCAATCCGGCAACGCCACCCCGAGCGATCAGGAACCCAAGGGACCAGCAGAGGACCCCAGCGTCAGCGAAACCAGAGACTCTGAAGAACCCTCCCAGACCGCGGCAGAGGGGCGAAGCCAAGCAAAGTACAGTCTACGTCCGTGCCCCAGACCTTCCCAGAGGTATCGGGACTTTGTGGCACAGTGCTGGCGCTGAGCAGACCGGGATGGTGACCCCGCCGAGAATAAAGTAAGACTGTTCTGTTTGTATTCTGCATTGTGTTAGGACCCTGCCGGCGACACGCTTACCAGAGACTGTTGAAGAAAGTACTTTATATTTGTTACAGCATGCCCAATGACTATGAAGCGATTTGTGTGCTGCTTTGCTCCAGTTTTGTTTTATTCCCAGGTAAAGGAGGAATGTAGTGTTGTTGGCAGTGGGGTGTACCACTGCAGCACACGCCCCCTCCCACTGTTGTCCAGTTTGCCCCCTCCAGCGTAGAGGGGTTGGTTTAGCCCAACGTGAGCGTTGGGGACGTAAGGGATGTGAATAAAAAGCCCGGGGCTCCGGGCGTGGCTTAAGCTACGTGCTAACCACAACTAGCACATACGTGTCCTCCCGCCTATTGATTTCTAGGCCGCAAAGCCAGGACACTACATCGTTTTCTTGCTTAAATTATAAGCGGTGGATTCATTTGTTCTACACGTTAGACAAAAGATTCCAGCTCTGGTCAGTTTTACAACATAATGAATATTTTTGAGTTTTGCTAAAATATTAAAATATGCATGAGTGAACATAGTTCCCATACATTATTAAAATATTACTTTTTTAAATATTCGTGTTGCCGTTCCGAATACTTCCACTGCCTTCTGCTTCCTGCTCCTGTGCTGGATAACCTGTGCCTTCTGGTATCACTGATCTATGAGTACATTTAGTCTGATTTATTCAGCCTACTTTTCACCATGCTTCCTTTACATTGAAGCAAGTAATATAACAAACCAGCAGACGCATCCAAGTAGGCATTGTCTTGTGTGTTTATCTCTACATATGAAATGTGTTAGGATCAGGCATCACTTCTGTTTCAGCAACTGACTATAAAGAGGCTCTCACGGTGAAGAGCGCTTTAAAAGGTTATTTTGACAAGCGATTCCATTTTCTGAGCCCCATTTGAATACATCTTGAATCATTCACGCTAATTGGAAAGCAATTTTGAGTGGCAAATTCAAATACTTTTCACAGCTGCAGGGCCATACAAAGAAATTACATTTTAGTACTCGATTCAGATTCTTTGACGCGGAGAGATGGTTTCGCAGGTGTCCTCATTTTAAATCTAAGGTAAATATGGCACAGAATAATATTCTGTCATTATGCGGAAAACAAGAAGGGCTCCGGTCCACAGTTATGAAGACTAAAAAAAGGAAGTCAGAAAAAATCTGATTATTACATTTAGCCTTGCGGTTTGGTGGCGCGATAGGCCTTAAAATATGACAATATTTTGCCAAAATAAATTTTTATACATTATTTTCGACGCCAAATACACGTAATTCTAGTTAGAATTAAGGGTTTCCCCTCGCATTGCGCGTGCTGTTTTTTTCCAGTACCAAGAGAATTTGTTGGTAGGTTATGAGTCCTGCAATTGAAAAATATCCTACATTTACATTCTGTCTGCGCCAGTGACGGCCGGTGAACAATGAACGTGGTGAGGCTCAAATAGGCTTCCTGGCCGAGATATGCAAGGGAGCTTAAACATTTTTCAGGTGTTCACGTGGCTATATCGCCTTAAGAAATATGTGATCAGGTAGGACATTTTAGAACACTATTCCACTTGAATTTTCTAAAAGGTCCAGCCTGTGAAATAGTACTGTGAAAGCACACTCATGAGATATTAGAACATGTCATTAACCGGGGAGGGAGCAGGAAAGCTCTCCAGAGTATATATAGGAAAGGTTGACTCCAATGGTGCAGTGAACACGTCCTGCTGAGTATGTTCTGTATATAAATTACAGTATTCAGTATTCCTTATGCCAAATCAGCCTTTGATTCTTTGAGGGTGAACAACAATAGCACAACTGCATTGGTTAATGTTAGCTCATATTGAAATTGTTACTAAACTGCAGGAATGTAGTACATTGTGATGTGTAAAATACAATTAAAGGTGTTTTGGTTTGGGGCGTGGCTTGAGCTGCAGCAAGATTGCTGTATTTGGCTCAGGCTCTGTGTTGCGAGCGGAACCTCTACATCTAGCAGAGCTGACTTGCTGATTTCCGAGGGCAATGGACAAGCTGCTTTTGAAGAGCGGGTGCAGGAGCACAGGTAGCCATTTTTTTTTCATTTAGTGCTGCCTATCGCCCTGTCTCCTCCGCGCCGCGCTCCTTTCAGGAATACCTGCAGCGCTCGCCATTTTGTTCACGGCGGGATGCTGCTTTATTTTTGGGATTTCCCCGTGTCGCTTGAGGTGCAGCGCGGAGGCTGTGCTGCAATTTTTTCCCTCTGGTTACCAGTGGATGAGATGTAGTGCACAATGTAGATTTCGGTTTTGAATGACATGTCACACAACTGGAAATTCTTCCTGCAGTTATAATTAAGTCTTCTGTGGGACCTGCTTTTCATATTTCCAGGCTGACGCACTTCATATGATGCTTTGTTCATTTAACTGGTATTTCTTTCATAAGGGTCAGCTGTGATTGGGTTTGCTTGTTGCTCTCCTCAACTGTATGTTGATAAAGTTGGCTTGTTGTCATTAGCTGGCTGTGGTGCTTCCGTCACATATAAAATTCTGAGGAGACTTTTTTACCATGATATACAACCTGGAGCCACTTCCTGCTATTACAACATCATCATTTGTGTGACCAGCTTTTCGTTTCATCAGTCGGATGCACTTTATCCGAGTCTTTGTGCATTATATTTGTATACATCTCATTTAGCTCCGCTGTAACTGAATCTGCGTGTCATGCATCATGTGCTTCCCTCATCTTTGTGTGGATAAAGTTAGCTTTTTTATCATCAGTTGCTGTGGTGGCTCCTAGAGTAATTCTTTAATTCCCCTCAAAACTTATGGAGCTTTCTTCCTCACTAGGTCGGAAGAGTGCTTCAACAACTATGTCTTCTCTTCGCAAGGACTTTAGCACTGTTGCATCTTCCAAGCAATAAAAGAAGGAATCTCAATTTTCTCCTACCAAATCTCCATTTCCTATAACAATGGAGGACCTTATGGAAGAGCTCAAGCTTATCATGCCTTTTGTGAGTGATACCATTGCTACTATTCAAAGGCTAGAAGAGAAATGGGCTAACTTAGAATCTAGAGTATCTGTGGTGGAACAGAGGGTTAGCGATACCCAAGTTGTGGTTCCTCAAGTTGCTGCTATGTCGCAAGAGATTGCTCTCTTCAAAGCGCAAACTGAGGATTTGAAAAACCGCAATAGGTGCAACATCCCTAGAATTTATGGTACTCCTGAGGGAGAAGAAGGTTCAGACATGCTAACTTTTCTAAAAAGACACATTCCTAAAATTGTTGGCCTTAAGGATGGTACTAACCTTAACTTGCCGCGGGCACATCGCAACGGCCCAAGATCCAAAGCTTTTTCCTCTGCCTCATCGGTTAATCGCCCCAGAGGGATAATTGTTCTATTTTTGGAGTACACCGAGCTGCTAATGGTCCTCTCGGCAGCTAAGCTCCGAAAGCAGATGTTGTAGTCTGGTCAAAATGTTTTCTTCTCCCAGGATGTGGCCCACGTAACCGCGGCCCGTGGCAAAGAATTCTTCTCTCTTTGCCCGGCTCTTCAACCAATGAATGCTAGATTCAGCCTGGTGCACCCTTGCTCTTTAAAATCACCTGTAAAGAACACTCCTATTCCTTTGACCATCCTGAGGATTTACAACAATTTATCTCCCGTCATTAAGGGGATGAGATGGACTTCAGAGGGTTCTAAGAGATACCTCTCCTTGTTTATTCTTAAAGATTTCTGAGTTGTCCATTTTTATTCTAATGTCCTGAAGATATCGTCTTCTTTTGTTGTGTCTTTTATGGCATGCTCTTTTATTGCAGATCATTGTAGTGTTGTAGTTTGTTTGCCTCCTTAGGAGACTAACTCTCACCGTTTCCTTTGTTTTCTTTTCACAGATGTCCTCCTCCCTGTACAGACGTATTCCTCTAATATTTTCCTCCCCCTACCTTCCCGTACTCTCCCTTTTGTATAAAGTTGTTTCCATTGTACGCTAAGTGTCAACCCTTCCTTCAGATACCCTTGTCACAGCTGTTGGTTTGTTTTATTTATATCACTTTATGTTTTAGGTAGTTAGTCTCTCCTCTGGTGTTATCTCATATTGGCTCCCAGTCTTTCATGTTTTCTGGTTTATTGATTCTTGTTGTTTCTTGGTGTCCTCGCTGGATCTGCCGTCTGTCCTTTCTACGCGGCTCCCTGCTTTCATATGCTATTCTTTTTCCTCTGGATCTGTATTCCGTCATTCTTGACTGAAGCCTACTGGCTCCATGTCAACTTCTCTTCTTTACATATCATTTATTTTCACTCCTTTTTTCTTTTGTTTCCTATTCTCTTCCATTTCATTTTTATCTTTGTCTTTTTTTTCTCTGCAGTCCTTTATACGTTCTTTAACATTTTTTAACATATCGTCTCTGACTATTTTCATCTTTATCTTATTGTTTTGGGTTTCTAGCAATTTTACTACCCATTTTTCGTATTGGTTTCTAATATTCACTTTTCCATGCATAGTTTTGCAAGTTCTCACATTTTTAACTTTCAATGATATCAGCTTTAAAAATGCATTTGTTGTTTCTTAGTGTTTTCTTCTTTTTATCATGACAGATAAAGCCAGCATAGTTTCTTGGAATGTAAAAAGTCTGCGTAATCCTATTAAGAAACAGAGGGTACTTACCCATTTATCTAGGCTGCACTGCAAAATTGTGATGCTTCAAGAAACCAATCTTAACGATAATGACATTAACTCTCTCAAAAAACAATGGGTAGGCCATGTCTATTCTGCCCCGGCTAAGGATAGGAAGAATGGAGTTGTCACTTTATTTCATAAGTCCGTCTCTTTGGTTTTGGAGGGGGAGGAGAGGGATTTAGATGGTAGATGTCTCCTTTTGCATCTTACTATAAATGGTTCTCCTATCTCCATCCATCACATATAAGGTCCCAAGGTCGTTGATTCACAATGTTGGCAGTCCTTGTCACATAATCTTCATTAATGTCCAGATGCTAATTTATTGGTGGGTGGGGACTGCAGTAAGGTCATGGGCCCCTACATGGACAGAAAGTGCACTGCAAGATACACTCCTAATAAAATGCAAAAAATATTTATGAAAACAATCCACAAGAGGGTGTTGGTGGATGCCTGGAGGATATTTCACCCGAACACTTTAGAATTCACTTTTTTCCCCTACTCACAATTCCTCTTCTAGAATAGATTATATTTCTTTGAGTCCTCATCTCCTCTCTAATCTAACTAATGCTGAAATTGGGTCTATTCTTATCGCTGACCATGCCCATGTTCTGATTAACTTAGATCTTCCTTTCGAGCCTTCAAAGCCTCGTAGGTGGCATTTTTAGGAACGTTTCAAAGAATTTTTGTCAGATTTTTTCCTTAGAAATGTTATTTCTGATATCTCTTTCTACACTATCTGCGATGCTTTTAAGGCAACATCCAGAGGATTCATTGACTATAATGCGGTTAAAAAGAAGCAACGCATCAAGGACTCAGCTTCCTTATTAGCCTCCATAAAGCTTCTTGAAAATGTCTACTTTTCTTCTAATAATGAGAATACACTTAGGAAACTAGTCCAGGCTAGATTGTGTTTTAATAGAAAATCCACGGAGGATGCTTCTGGGGCCTAACTCAAAGTTAGCTCTAAATTTTATGGTGGGCGCAACACAGCTGGTAAACTGCTTGCAAACTACTTGAAGGTAAAATCCCAAAGATCTAAAATAGTTAACATCATTGACTACGGTGGTGTTAATCATTTCAAGGATGAGGAAATACTACACTGCTTAATGGATTTGTATAAGACACTATATACTCCTGAATTATCTCCTTCTGATATAGCACTACATTCTTTTTTTGAAGCGATGCCTCTTCGTCCTTTTTCCTCTCCTGATTGTTCTGCATTAGAAAAAGACATATCCCTTTCTGCACTTAAGTTAGCCCTAGCCTAATTACCTAAGGAGAAATCCCCTGGCCCAGACGGTTTTACTGCTGGGTTTTATTTTTGCTTCTCTCAGACCCTTCTCCCTCATCTTTTATCTCTATTCCAATATTTCATTTCTCATAGAGGCTCGTGGCTCATTTCTTGAATCCATGATCTGTTTAATTCTAAAGAAAAATAAAGATCCTTCTTCTTGTGTTCATTTCTGCCCGATTTCTTTAATCAATTTAGACTGCAAGATCTTTGCGAAGATTCTTGCCTTCATATTAATAAAGGTATTCCTGACTTGATTGGCTATGAACAGACAGGGTTTGTTAAAGGAAGAATGCTTGCGGAAAATTCTAGAACCTTTTAAAATATCATTCATCTAGCTTCTAAAAGTTCCTCCCCTGCTGCGGGCATCACCCTGGACGTGGAGAAAGCTTTTGACCGCATTCATTGGCATTTTAAGATGCGTGCACTCAAGCGGTTTGGTTTTGGTCCTGTCATTTTATCCCTTATTTAATTGTTATATTCTTCCCCTACTACTTCGATTTTTGTTAATGGATTACAAGCTTCCTAATTTTCTCTTCAGCGAGGCACCCGTCAAGGCTGCCCTCTCTCACCTTTGTTTTTTGATTTATCTCTTGATCACTTTCTTCATTCACTTAGACAGTCCTCTGCTGTTCAGGGCTTTACACATAAATCGGTTGAAATTAAGTTCACTGCATATGCAGATTATATTTTGTTGTACCTCTCTGACCCTTCTACTTCTTTACCCGCTTTCACAGATCTGTTATCTTCTTATGCTGCCCTGTGTGGTTATAAATTAAATGTTTCTAAATCCGAAGTCCTTCCATTAAATTAATACTGTCTAAGAAATATGTTCGATGGGACAGATTTCAAAGGGAACGCCAATTTCATTACATGCCTGGGAATAGAATATTCCTCCTCAATTCCTAGAACGTTTCAACTTAATCTAGATGAAGTTTTATTGAATGTATCTGGCAGGGCAGAGAAATGGTCACCTTTATTCCTATCCTGGTGGGGTAGGCTGGATGCTTCTAAAATGATGATGCTTCCAGTTATTAACTTTTTATTTGTCCATGCAACCAGTTCGACTTCCTTTAAAAAAATGTAAAACTCTTAATGACATTTTGAGTACATTCCTATGGCATAATCGGAACGCTTGTATATCTTTGTCTGCTTTGTCAGCTCCTAAAGATAAGGGAGTGGTTCATTTTCCTAACTTCCGTTAATGCCCCTCCTCCGTTTTAATTCGTCAGGTTTCGCCTTACCTTTATCCTTCGGATGATCCCCCTATATCGGTATGGTACAAATTTGAGGAATCCGCTATTCATCATCTTCCCTTCTCTTCATTAGCTAATTTCACTCACCCCCCTCGATCGTTTAATTCCTCCACTATTTCACAACTTGTATTGACCTTTCATCCGGTTATCACAAAATCTCTTTCTCTTCCACAGATATACTTGGACTCTTATATATGGCATGAAAAGTACATTAAAATCTCCAATTGTACCATCCTTTGGTAGGATTGGGTTGTCAAAGGGATTATTAAGGTTAAACACCTAATGCTTAATATGCAATTCATGTCTTTCCAGGAATTTCAATCTAAATTTGGCTTACCTGCTAATTCCCTCTTCAAGTTTGAATCTTTTAGAATGATTATAACTCAACAGTTTTCTCTCATCTCCAAAACTCCCTCTTCTTCATCAAACCACCCGTTAGTACCATTATCTACTTCTCTCTTGGTTCACGCCTCCCACATATATAAATATCTCCACTTCTCTCACCCTACCCGTTCTAAAAGCAAAACTGAGATTTTATGGGAAACAAACTTAAAATTCACTCTTTCTACACGCACATGGGATTACAGTTGGACTTGCATACATCACACTTCTTGCAATGCTAGCACCACTCAAACTCTTTATTATTGTTACCTGAGATTGTTTTAACCCTATTATCTGTTTCCAAATTTAGTTTCAACATATCCCCCAACTGTTGCTCCTTGTAGAATACTCCTGACACATATCTACATTCTTTCATCCATTGCCCTCACATTTCCATCTTTTGGACAAAAGTATGTACGTTAATTGCCTCTATTTGTTCCACTAACTTCCCCTTTGATATCTACTCCATCTTTTTGGGGAGTAATTCCATTCATTGGCTGGGTGCTCGTAAATTGGGTTCTTTTGTAGGTTTGTTATTTGCTCTTGCTTTTCAAGTTATTACATCCAATTGAAAGGACGCCTCCAAAGAGTCCTTTTCTGCTTAGTTGAATCGTCTATGCTACCATCATAGGCTAGATAGAGCCTCTGCAACTACTTCTCAGCAACTCCTTCGAAAAGAAGCTTTTTGGTCTCCACTCACTAATCACCTATCTTCCTATGCATTATGCACCAAGGATAGTAGCTTTGCATTTCAGCCGCCCTGAGCATTGTGTTCAATATTTTTCACATTGTTCATTTTTTATTGAATGTATATTGTTCTCTCAGATTGTATATTTATATTGTTTATTAATGGAAAGTCTCATTAGATTATCTGATTAAGATGTTCACTCTTTTCTGTCTTTGTTTCCTTCTCTCTCTTCTTCTTCCTCTTCCTCTTTTCTTTCTTCCCCTATAAAACTTTAAAAATGCTAATCTACTTTGGTACATACTTGTTTAATTTTGTTTTATTACTAGTTTTTGCCCTTGATTTTGTACGATTTATTAAGTTTCATTCTTTGTTCCGTACATATAATACTGTTATGTTATGTACTGCTCGTCTGACTATAACTATAATTCTGTTCCTTGCTCTTTATTTGTTTCAATAAAGCTCTTTAAACTAAAAATAAAAAACTTTTTCGGTTCTGCTAAAGAAGATGAAAGGCACAATTTCCTTATGCAATGTAATTGTTTCTGGTATATTTCATGTTAAATGTTGTGGAAACACTACTGATACATGAGACCCATCTACTTGCCAAATAACCAATTTTAGTGATCGTAGAGTTATTGAGCTAGGCAGTTACATCATCGCACAAGATCAAGTTAATCAACTTGAGTCTGTTTATTGAGAGGTTAATCACTTATCCACATTTCATGGGAGGGGCTCTGCATCAGTGATTGACTATATTTTCTTTTTTGAATGGTGTAATGAGATATTTACAGAGGGGTAACATTTTGGCTTCATGTTATGGAGATAACAGTTTGGAAGGGGATTTTCGCAGATTTGGAGCTGGCAACTGGGAAAATACTATTACCAGAAGCAGAGGTGGCCCTTTTTGGTATTTGTAAAGAAAGGAATAGGTTTAATACATCAGAAGAAGTATTTATTTTTATTTCTCTGTTGTAGCACGGTCCTTGATTTTACAAAATTGGAAATCCGTGGTGATTCCATGTCAATTAAAATGGGTTAATAAAATGAGAAGAACATGCAATTTTGAGAGAGCTTATGCAGGTAGGGTAGGAGCGATTGCAAGATTTGAAAGGAATTGGACATATTTTGAGAAGCTGGAATTGATAAAAGGAAGCTGATGTTTTACTATTGCTTGATTTTAGTCAATTTTGCTCGATACTGCATTGGCACTTTAAGAATTGCAAGTATATATTTGCTGCTTTATATCGGCTGTTTTGCACTTTATCGTATTTGCACTTTATGAACTGTAATAGGTTTCTTGATGTTTTATATCAGGGTTTTTTTATATTAATCAACTATGCACGTTATTGCACTAGCACTTTAAGAATTGTAACAATATTCTTACTGTTTTATATCAGTTCTTTTTTCACTTTATTGTACTAGTGCTATAGGATTCATAATAGTAATCTTGATGCTTTATATCAGTTTTCTTTTTAAATTAGCCAATTTTGCATGATACTGCATTAGCACTTTAAGAATTGCAATAATATTTTCGCTGCTTTAAATCAGCGGTTTTTGCACTTTATTGTATTAGCACTTTATGAATTGTATAGTAATTTTGATGTTTTATATTAGCGGTTTTTATATTAGCCAACTTTGCACGTCACTGCACTAGCACTTTAAGAATGGCAATGATATCCTCGCCGCGTTATATGGGCTGTTTTTGTATGAATCGCAATATGAATTTCGATGTTTTATATCAGCTGTTTTCCTTGCACTATCTTGCACTAGGACTTTAATATTGTTACGCTCAGTTGTATGCTATTGCAGTTTTTGCACTTTCGCTGTAGTATTGTATATACTAGGTTTGTCTCTTGTATATTTTCTGAAATTTCTTTTCTAATAACGAATAATTTAATGTTATTTTTCTCTCTTTTATTCTGTACCAATGTCTTCCTACTGCCTTGTTCAATAAAAAAAATTATATATAAAAAAGAGATAACAGTTCTCTTGTGGCCTTATTTACTCTAAAGTGCACAGAGTCAGCCACCCTACAAAGCACTTAACTCACCCTCAACCTGTCCTCACATCTTAGGGACCCTTATCAGTTTCTTTCCTTATTCGTCCATAGCAGTATTGATTCATTTGTAAACTACATTTCTGAAGTGGGTAGCAGCAAGATTATCCTCAGCTGCTTTGTGGGAGTGTGTAATTGTAATACATCTCTCTTACTGAAGCCATCCAGAACATCTAATGGTATCCCTCAATGGTTCAATACAAAATGTTTTTCGTTTACCAGACAGCTATGTAAAGCCCTAATGGCCAGACCTAGAGTCCCTAACAGGTGGCTATGTATTGACAACTCAGTAAGTCAGTATTGAAAATAAAGAAAGTTGAGCTAAACAACGATAACTAGGAGTGCATCTTATTAGTTAATGACAGAAAGAATCACAAGACATTTGGTCCATTATGAACTCCATTAAAACGAGCACTAATTTTCCTTTATTGATGAGTTTTCAAATTACTGACAAACAGTGGGTGACCAATTTACGAGGCATTTATTGCCCACCTACCAAGTGCCATTTATAGATTGATTTTTCAGAGAGTTTCAATTCAGGCACTAAACTATCGTTTACACTAGATGAGATATCTGTAGCTGTTCACTAGTGCCCAGGAGGTAAAGCCCCAGGACTTATTGTTGGGGTATATTTACAAGAATTGCTGCTAACCAGTTTTTGCGTTAGTTAGCAGCAATTTTCTTGACTCTGTCTTTTGCTGGAAACTATCGCCTTGTTAGTGAGGTATTTACAATACGTCGCTACATGGCAATATTATCAGATAGCTGGGTGAAAACTGCTGCTAACACTAGTGTCAACGCGTCTAAAAATCTAACGTTAGCGAGAGAAAAGTGATAAAAGGCCAATTAGCACCAAAAAATCGGGTTAGTCAGCCCAGCGTCACTTTTCAGCCTCTAAAGGCAAAAATAGCCTATAAATCCAGCTCTACTGAAAAAACAGAACATAAAAACAATGGAATGCTTAATGGAGCAGCAAGGGACAAGTTCATAACAGGTCAACAACCCCACCAATCAACCCAACCACCAGGATGACCAGTCAGAGTCCTAGGTGAAGAGGAAATGCAGAATCAGGGCCTCATTTGTTAAAAGAGGTGCATCGCTGGGGAAAAAGAGTGATGCAGCACTTTTCATATTGCCATCCTTGCAACACCTTGGCAGCCAATGCATGAAAGCACGGACAGTCTCTGGGGCCTTGAGGCCTCCCTCTGCCTTCATCTGATACTCAAAGTGGGAGGCGGTGCTGCTGTGAAGTCGCTCTGTTCTGACGGTGGAGGCGGGCCGTGTTAGGCACAAACCTGTGAGCTATGGTGGTACACAATGAGGAGTCGGCCATCTCCCTTATCTGGTGGTGAAGTATGGCAGGTCGCATAGGGAAACATTGCTGACCTGTGTGAGAAGACCGCCTGGCGTCCCCTGGAGCTGTGATCGGTAGTGGCGCTCCTGCACACTGATGTAGGTCTGCATTGCATAACACGTACCACCACTACACCGGGGTGCACGGAGGTGATCGCCAATGGTGGGTTGCACCTCTCTGCATCACAGACTGGAAGAAGTGGCGCTGCCGGGACACTGTGTAGGGTGATGCTCCAGAGCTGCACCAAACTTGTGTGATGGTAGCACTGCAACTACATGCCTAAGAGGGCCCTGTCGCATCACCTGCATCGGGAGGTTCCCAGCAAACTTGGTGGCGACGGCTACACCCAGACTTGTGAAATCCCACCTGGCTGAGGCTCCTGCTGACTGACTTACAGATTTGGAGAGAGCGCAGTGGATTGAGCCCTCATGTCGATTTCCAGGTTAGGAGAAGGTGGGATGCGGAGAGGAGGAGGCCTGGGGGTCGAGTCGGGCCCAGGTCCTTGGGCACCCAGCTTGATCTGCCATCACTCACTGGGGCACTGGGGAAAAAGGAATCTGGTCACCACTGTTAGATTGGAGGAGGCGACCAGGTGGTGGTGCCTTTCTTCACCCCCTGTTAGTGAGCTCTTGGATCTCCGGGGGATTACCATTGTTGCTGCCCGAATGAATAATCCTGGCTAGCACACACCTGACCAGAGGAGAGGGGCCGGCTGGCCAGATTGCACTGCATCGCATGTCATACATCATGCATGGGCATGTGGCGCAATGATGGAACGGATGCAGATGGGGGCGGCGGCGACATTTGCCCGCTTCTCCGTGTCGGTGAACCGAACGGCTGGGGATGGCTGGCCGCCGGGACAGGTGATAGTAAACAGCCTGGTTTTCAAACTTGATACTGTACTCACAGTGGGTACCTCCCTTGAACAAACGGACTCTTCCTTTGAGAGCGAGATAGACAAAATCACAGTCTACTTCACCCTGGAGATCACCACAACCTCAATTACAAGGTGCGCAACATTGAGCACGGACTGGGCTAAGTCCCCCCAAGTTCCCTCTGAGTAGCGTTGGAGGTGTAGCAGGTGTAATTCCATCCCCTTACCTTGCTCTTACACCATTAAGGGGTTGGAAAACCTAAGGAGTTAAGCCCTTGAGGACAGGTGGGTAGGCTGGGCCCTATTCAAATAAGGAAAAACAAGAAATTGCCTAGCCACCTACACCCATTAAGGCCAACAATGACTTTAACAGTTGGCTGGAATCCTCCTTGGATCTTATCCTTCCTAAGAAAGAATTCTGTCATCGATCTGGGCTCCACAAGAAAGCTTGGTATACTCTTGAACTCTTGAACTCAGAAGTCTCAAACAATCCTGCAAGCGGTCCGAACGGAAATGGAGGAAGGTTTTCTCTGATTCCAGTAGGGCGGACTATAGAGCTGCACTTAGGCTGTACAAAAGCAGAATAAAGGCGGCTCAATCCAGCTACTACCAGGAAAAGATTGGGCCGGCCTCTACCTCCCCGAGGGAAATTTTCAAAATCTTTAAATCCTTTATTACCCCTCCTAGCTCTCTTCTTGACCCAACGAACGCACAAAAGCCCTGTGATGAGATCGCTAATTTTTTTGCCACTACGGTCTCTAATATTTATTCTCTATTTCCACAATTGGTGGTTGATATACAACCATCTGCTCCCCTCCTATATGCCAGGCTGGAGGCTTTCGCCCCCCTCTCCCTAGCTGGCGCACTGTGTCTCCTGGAAAATCTTAAGTCCGGAACTCTGGCCGATGTCGCGCCCCCTTCCACTCTTAAATCTGTCCCAGAGATTGTCTCCCCTGTTATCCAGGGTGTAATTAACTCCTCTCTTGCGGCCGGAGTGGTTCCTCCACTTTGGAAGCAAGCAAGAATCAAAGCACTTTAAAAAAATCCAAATTTAGACCCGGGGGACTGGGCTAGCTTTCGCCCAATCTCTTTATTACCAGGCATTAGCAAATTGGCCGGAAAACATGTAAACTCTATACTGGCTACCTATGTTGAGAATAATAATGCTCTACACCCCACTCTGAATGGATTTCGTAGTAAGCAGGGTACGGAGACGGCCCTCCTTGCTGTGGTGGAAGAGGCGAGAAAAATTGTGGATACCGGAGGCAGCGCTGCTATTATTTTGTTAGATCTCCGCGCAGCCTTCGATACAGTAAATCACCGCATCTTGATTCAAAGACTGAGGAATGTGGGAGTGGCGGGGGCTGCCCTTAAGTGGTTGCAGTCCTTTCTCACTGATAGATCTTTCATGGTCTTTGAAGAGGAGGCTCTTTCACAACAGACCCCCCTACAGTATGGAGTCCCCCAGGGATCTTCTTTAAGCCCCACAATGTTCAACATCTACATGCGGCCCCTGGCAGACTTTGTGCTCCCTAGGGGGGTCCAGCTGGTCATGTATGCTGACGATACCCAGTTGGTGATGTGGCTCAGCCAAGGTGACACGAGTGGTAAGAATCTGACCTCACATCTGATCAAAGTAGCTGAATGGATGGATCCATCCTTCCTTAAATTGAATGGATCCAAGACTGAAGTTATATTACTTGTACATGCAGTTGCCCATAACTTAGACCCTTGGTGGCCTAGTTGTCTCGGCCCACCACCTGTGCCCAAGAAACAAATTAAGAGTTTGGGTGTATGGTTGGACTCCAATCTGAGTCTCTCTGTACAATCACGCAAAGTGGCCGCTACCTGCTACGGCCTGATCAGACTGATGAGGAAGAATCTGCCATTCCTTCCCTTTGATGCTAGACGGCTGCTGGAGCAAGCCCTTATTCTGTCACGGCTTGATTATGCCAAAGCGGTCTACGTGGGTGCTCCACAGGGGACTATCAATGTCTTACAAGTGGTCCAGAATTGTGATGCCCGACTTCTTATGAATGTCCAGAGGCGCGCTTCAGCTAGGTCTGCACTCTGTCAGTTGCACTGGCTTCCAGTGCAACAAACAATTTGGTTTAAGGCTATGTGTGCCGTGCATAAGTCCATCACCGGCAATGGACCCTCAGTGATCCTGCCTATGCTGCAACGTTATCAGGCTCCTAGGACACTTAGATCCAACAACAAAAAACTTCTGACGGTCCCTAGGATTCGTCGGGCACGTATGGGTGGCCGACATTTTTCCCTCGATGCTGCAAAATTATGGAACCGGCTTCCTGATCCTGTTCGCCTTGAACCGAACTAACTCCTCTTCAGGAAACTGCTGAAGACCTTTCTCTTTTCTTGAATAGTGGAAATGTTCTAGCTGTCCTAAATGTGCTGGGATGCCCTAGGGTAGGCATGCGCTATAGAAATGCATATTCATTCATTCATTCAGCAGCTAATGGCACATGTGTAGTCACTGGCAAGAACAGTGGAGGATGCATAGGGCCACTCCCAGCATAACAACGTGAGGATGTTGGGTCTGCCTGAGGGAGCAGAAGGGGCTTATGCAGGTGTGTATACTGAGACATGGCTGTGTGACCTACTGCCAGCAGGTGTACTCTCCCCATTCTTTGTTGTGGAGCAGGCCCATTGAGTGCCGGTGAGCTGTCCGCTGCTGTGGACAGGTTCTAGACACTTTCTCTTCTGCCTCCTGCAGGGATCGTGATGCTGTCCTGAGGGAGGTAATTTATACAAAGAAATTGGTATAAAAGGAAAAAATACAGCACAATTTACGAGTAGAGCACATTTAATTGCCCTCTCAAAAATTCATATTTTAATGAAATATATCAAAACATTTTCATAACACACATGCGCAGAGGCACCTAATCAATGAAATACATACAATAATGAAATATATTACAACATTCTGTACAACAACAAATACAAACACATTTTTATGTAAAACAACACAATGACCCTTACAAAAATAGTTCTCACTAGTGTCCCCCAAACACTTCAGGGTAAACCACTTGGAGGTACACCTAAGGCAAATAAATCAATACACCTAATTCTAATGTGGCACCCTGCAATTATGCAAAATATTCTAGTTTTCACAAGTGTTGAAGTGACCAAGTTTCAGCCTTTTCTTCTTAGGCCTCCTCAGGACAGGGTTTATACATTACTAGACAAAACACAAAAACAACAATATTACTCCAACCTACTATTATGTGGTGAGCCAGCTGGTTACTAAAGTAATCATGACTTCCCATATCACCAACACAGGACTATACACCTGTGCTCCCCAAACAATGCCCTACATCCGATGCTTCATTGTGATTTCATATATAGCAAACTATGTGAATGCCAAATAATTATGCACAGGCAAAAATCCAAATTGGCTGACACGGGCCATCACCCAAGTGCTTCGCCCTTGTGTCACAATCCAATACAACATGATGCCTACATGCCAAAGCTTACTCAGGGCCAATAACTCACATGTACCAAATCTTCACAGGACCGGGGCATGAGGAAACGCACACCTTATAGGTGTCTCTATTTACGGTATACAATAACCTATAGGGAGATACTATACTGGCTTCAAAAGCTGCACATGCCAAATCCATCTCAACCAACTCCTGGCGCCATTAAAACAAAGACCAGGGTGCTCAAAGTAACCTGGAGCTTACCTCCCACTAGATTTAGTGGAGAACACTCCAACATGGGCTAATAGGTTGTGTCACCATCGGTTACAAATTGGTTTATGTGGGATCAATCCACCTACAATAAGGGGATACATAAAATTACAGTAAATCACCTCATCAAAGGTATGGCTCTCGCATGCCCCACGTGCACCAGCCCTTCCCCGGGGAATCTCGTGATTTACTTTAAATTTTACACGTCGGGAATCCCAGTTTCCATTGTCCACCACTATTGTTAACGGTACGCCTTAGCCACCGGGAATGCCTCCCTGTATGAACATAGAAATGGGACATAAGGGTGCACCGAGCCCAGCGCTATGGAGACAACGCTCTCAGTCACAATGGCTGCCATATTAAAACTATCAATAATGACGGCACATGGGTACTTCCCCAGCAAGTGCTTGTCCTATCCTATTGCTACAATGGACACCACAAGGGTACTCAAATACCATAGCCGCTTTTCACACAGCTATAGACACTCAGACATGGGCAGTCAAAATAAAAAAAAACTCACACCAGCTTACTCAGCCCACACATAGAGCTGATGAACAAATCCCACCCATCACAATTAAACATATATGCTATACAATATATACCACTATGTACAACAGGGCAACATATTATATTATACATGGTGACTGAAGTATGAACAATTAGGGTAATCCTGATAGATGTCATCCCCCTTCACATAGGTTATATCACTTGTCCCCTACTTTTCATCATTTAAATAGCAGTACCTCTGCTGATATCTTTTCATGGACTCGCAAGTCAAAACTCCGAATGTTAAATTAAGGCCCAGCTCTCATCTCGGTCATTAAGTCCTTGTGTTGACGTATGGAATCTTTCTATCATGCGTGTCTCCATACGGTTCAGATTACTTTGCAGAGCGGTTTTATTTGACGCTTTCACCACTGCCAAGACAGACCACAGCAGTTCATTCTCATCATGGCCCATTTCCATATAATGTTGAACTATGGGGGCTCCTGCAGTCTTGCAGCGTATGCGCGACTTATGTTGTAATATCCGCATCTAAACGGCTTGTGTTGTCTGCCCAATGTATTATTGTCCACACGGGCATGTTACAGCGTACACTACGTTTTTAGTGTTACAATTTGAAAAACACAATTGTTTATGTGGCTTGTTGTGTTGTATGGCGTTTTAGCATCCCAGCGAAATTTACCGATTCATGCCCTCTTATAGGTACAATTCACATTGCCCTTATATAGGCATAGAAACATACCTATATTTCGACATACGCCCATGCAATCCAAATACAGGCATGGCTACTTCCACTCATTCCAAAAAAGCCACAACGATTTCTTGGAAAACTCAGCTTAAGCAGTCAGGGACATCCCCTTCCTTGAATATTGATTTGTCCAAGAATTCATGGAGTTTTCAAAGAACTACCATTCCCTTGGGGTTCTTTGATGACGTTATTATGCCCGACTTTATGTCAAACTAGGCACATTCAAGGTATAAATATGCCTACACTTGCCTTAGCAAACACACGGTGGTTCAGAGTAGCTCTACTATCTACTTGCCCGACGCAGCTCGCTACAGCAAGTGCCGGAGGAAGCCGACCCTCCAGCTGATGCACTGATTGAGAAGCTGTCCTTTCTCTGTCCTTTCTCTCGCTGAGAATCCAGCTCCAGTGTTTCCAAGCTCCCCTCGCGGGGTGTTGGAAAATTGAGTCACTGAGACAGAGATACCAGAACTCCTTCATTCTAAAACCAAGGTACGGAGCTGATTAGACCCTAAGAGAAATCTTGGATAGATTCTTGGCAAAGAAATTAAACCTATGCTACACCACACTTACGTCTTCCCTTGTACTAGACTTAGGTTAGGTACATTGGGGAAGGCGTATTTTAGAAGCACCAGTTGAGGACTTTTAGCTTTTGTTATTTATGTATGTATTTATCTATGGTTTAAGAAACCATACAATGCTTTTACAGTACTATTTTATAATACTCTTCCTGCTGTACGCATTATACTTTGCAACCAGTATTATGATTGTAGCAGTTCACTTTACTTGCATGAGAAAGACGACCTTTTATTGAAATCACCCGTCTCTCTATTTCTCTGCACCTCTGATGAAATAAAGCATGCACGATTGACTGAGTAAATATATCCATCTATTTTTTCCACAACTCTGAAGATATGTTTATTCTTGGGGAAACAAAGTTGTCAGGTTTATGCAGTTGTCCGAAACTAATCCCTTCTTGTGATTTCGAGAAAGTTTCTAGTGACCTCTGAGCTAGCTGGCGCTCACAATTAAGTCTAATATATTCGATAAAGACCTAGTAGATATAAGTCCTACATCAAGTCTATAGGAGATATTATTCCAATGCGCAAAGCCTATTGGGAATATAGGAACTACACTACATGGCGCCCAACGTTTGGTCAGGCACTAATTTAACGCTAGATACTAGAGTAACTCAGTCGTGCTTTACACGGAGACCCCTTTTTCTCTTAAAAGACTCCAATAGACATCTGGAGTGGGTAAAAGGATAAAATATCCACCATAACCGAGTAGGACGAAAATACTATGTATTCGTTTTTGGTTTGTTCAACGTTGAAGGATACAGTGTTGCAAAATATTGTGCACCTTATCTTTGTTTCCTTAAAACCTGCTCTGCAAACTTTCAGTCAACAAAATGGCTGACGAGGATGATCCCTGAGCCAGTAGAACTGCAGCTTCTACAGCCCAACTGGGTTTAGATATGACAGGTTTCCAACAAAACGATCCGGATGCGATAATCATCCTAGAAAACTTAAGGAAAAACATCACTATAAAGCTTATTACAAATGGCCGATCACCAAGAGGTGGTAAAGTAATTTTTGTCATAGAGGCTCACGAATACCGGCAGACAGAGTTACTCTATTCATGGATTTTCTTCCATGAAGCAAATCCAGTATCACATGTGTTATACTTCTACAAAGTAGAGGATCATCCAACGGAATACACTCCTTTAGAGGATGTTGAAATTCCACTAACTTACCAAGAGCATGCGCTCTGGTTTAAAGTCACCCTTCACTATCAAAATCACATTACCAGGCTCGGTCCACTAGGTAGACCAGGAGCAACATGGCCAGTTCTAGCCAGCTATACACCACATCCTGACATTGAAGAAATGTCAGACGCAGAACTATTAGTTCAATTAAAACAACTAATTAAAATCCATAGACAATTGGTTCAATATGTCATGCGGACTCTAACAGTCCACCCTCCTATAAGGATTCCACAACAAACCCCTCACCAGGGAAACACAAATAAAATCACCCCACAGACTATATAATCAGTCATTGGTAAATTACCCGCAAAAAGGGAATAAAATCCATTCTGGATAGCTCAAAAAATTGCTCAAATCGAGGCAGTATTTCCCGATACTACCCCTCATGAGAAGCACAGAATTTTAACAATCTGTTTACCGATGGGGATCGCACCACACCTGGAGGACTGTGACTCTTGGGGTACAGTCTTTGCTGCAATTTACACAAAAACACATGGTGTTCTGTCTATGGCGGTGATACCAGACGTCCTGAAACAGATTCAAATTGAATACGGGGCAGAGTCTGCTTTGAATCTGTGTCTGAAATTACTGAAAGATTTCAAACAGGTCTCAGCTATAATATTAGCTAATATTAAAGGTGAAGCAGCATCAGTGGCGATCCGCCAAAAAATAAGAGAAATTGATGTAACTGAGCAACCATATGAACTTGCCATAATAATTGAAAAATCCTATGACAAACTAGGTAGAGATAGTTTGGGTGGAAAAGCCCCAACTAATAGAAAGTCCTGAAAAGGTCTTTATTAAAAACACTCTCACTACTCCCAAAATGAAGTGGGAGAATACTAAACAGACTTCTAAAGAGAAGCATTCTCAGTCCCGAGGAAGGTCTCCTCAAAAGGAGCCCTCTGAAAAGAGGTATAGGATGTATTACGTTATAACGCATACTTTAACAACGAATACCTTTACAACGCTATTTTTACAACGCAGGAACCATTACAACGAATTACCATTACAACGCATTTTTTTACAACGCAATACTTTTACAACGCAATACCTTTACAACGTAAGTATTGGTAAGTATATAATATTTTTTAAAATGTAATTAATTAAATTTAATATAATTTATTTTAATGTAATATTATTTTTATTTTATTTTTACCCTGTATCCTTGTATTGGTAATTATATAATATTTTTTTTTAAATGTAATTAATTAAAATTAATATAATTTATTTTAATTTAATATTATTTTTACCCTGTATCCATGTACCCCAAAACCCAAACCTGGCCCTGAACCCTAAAAATACCCCTTTACCCAAAAACCCAAACTTAGCCCTGAACCCTAAAAATACCCCTTTACCCAAAAACCCAAACCTTGCCCTGAACCCTAAAAACACCCCTTTACCCAAAAACCCAAACCTAGCCCTGAACCCTAAAAATACCCCTTTACCCAAAAACCCAAACCTAGCCCTGAACCCTAAAAATACCCCTTTACCCAAAAACCCAAACCTAGCCCTGAACCCTAAAAATACCCTTTTACCCAAAAACCCAAACCTGGCCCTGAACCCTAAAAATACCCCTTTACCCAAAAACCCAAACCTAGCCCTGAACCCAAAAAATACCCCTTTACCCAAAAACCCAAACCTGGCCCTGAACCCTAAAAATACCCCTTTACCCAAAAACCCAAACTTGGCCCTGAACCCTAAAAATACCCCTTTACCTAAAAACCCAAACTTATAACATTTTTATTATAATAATATACTTACCAATACTTACGTTGTAAAGGTATTGCGTTGTAAAAGTATTGTGTTGTAAAAAAATGCGTTGTAATGGTAGTTCGTTGTAATTAGGGGCGGGCAGCTACGCTCCGTCCACGGAGCATGCGTAGTGCCGTCTGCTACGCATTTTGCGGTGCGGGCGTAGTAGCCGGCACTACGCATGCTCCGTGGACGAGCGTAGCTGGCCCGCCACCCGCCTCCCTCCCGCCCTCAGTAAATACCCCCTTCAATGTTTAAATAAGTTTAAAACCACTTACCTGGTTCGCGCGCGTCCCGGGGCTCCCTCGTCTTTTTCAGTGCGCGTCTTGAACCCTAATGCGCATGCGTGGCCGCCCGCGCATGCGCATTTCTCGCTAGAAATGCGCATGCGCGGGCGGCCACGCATGCGCATTAGGGTTCAAGACGCGGGCACTGAAAGAGACGAGGGAGCCCCGGGACGCGCGCGGACCAGGTAAGTGGTTTTAAACTTATTTAAACATTAAAGGGGGTATTTACTGAGGGCGGGAGGGAGGCGGGTGGTGCGTAGTGGGGCTACGCGAAGTGCGCAGGTGGGCGTAGTTTCTCGCCCACTTTGCGTAGCTTCGCGAAGCCCCAATACGCTCACTACGCCCAGGGTTCGTTGTAATGGTTCCTGCGTTGTAAAAGTTGCGTTGTAAAAGTAGTCAGTTGTAAAAGTTTCGTTGTAACGGTGGTTTACCGAGGTATAACCTCAGGAACAGGTATAATTTGAAAAACCTGAAAGATATCAAGATACTGAAACACGTTCTCCTCATACCTTTCAGACTTCCTCACAGAAATCGGAAAGAAGAGGACGGTCAGAACACAAAGAAGAACGTGTGAAGTCCAAAGACGATCAACACATTCCAAAAAATGAGAAAACTCAATTTACCAAAAAGAAGGTAGCAGGTCTAAAAATCAGACATGCCGAGGATCTTGAGAACGGGGAGTGGGCCCAGACAATGCTGGACAGTGCAGCAGAAGTCACCATAGCTCGCAAGAACTTGAACGATCAACTGGAGACAGTGGATTTGAAAGAGTACATTCAAGTTGAAACAGCTGAGACCAGGGTTAGTGTACCCCATAAGTTATATGAATGTAACGCTCCGGATGGAGGGGGACGTAACTAGGAAAATAAGAGCACTCTTTTGGGAGAAGCTCTCTAAGGGTTATGACATTCTTCTAGCTGAAAAAGACTGGCCACCAAAATTTGTCAGGGAGTGCCACATGGCGAAGACATCATTATGCCAGCTTTCTCGAATCATATTCCGATTCACTTAAATATACCTATGCCAGAAAATGGGCTGTAGCCGAGGCTCTAGCATTATACAAAAATCATGTAGGATGGGATGAGAATTCCCCTCACCATAAAATCCAGTAAAAATCTCAACCAACTGCACAGAGGCAGTATCCAGTTAAGCAAGAAGCTAAAAAATAGGTCAGGGAGATATTAGATCACCTTGAATACCAAGGGGTGATTGAAACATGCACCTCGTCAATGAACAATCCTTTGTTTCCTGTCTCCAAACCAGACAATACATATCGTCTAGTTTGGACTACAGACATTTAAAATCTTGTTGCAAAACCTTTGCAGTACAAACTGCACACAGTGTAGCACTAATGAATAACATTGTGCGTAAAAAATATAAAACCACATTAGATATTTCTAACTGTTTCTTCTTTGACAAAACATTGCACCTGAAAGCAGGTACTTGCCACTTTCTCAATTATGGGGACACAGCGTCACTTCTGTCGTCTCCACCAGGGTTTCAAGAATAGTCCAGGGTTATTTGCAGCTAGAGTAACAGAGTTACTACAAACGTATGATGATGAGGCATTATCTTATGTCGATGACATCTATCTAACAGACGATGACTTGGACAGGCACTTGAACAGAGTGAATACCATTATTTTTGGATTCGCTTCTGTAGGGTATGAATTCAACTTTAGGAAATCAAGAATTGCCCACCTCAACGTCCTTTTTCTAGGATACGAGTTATCAATTAAAGGTGAAAGCCTGGTAGCCATCTTTTGAGAAAAGTGTGCATTGCTCCAACCTCCAATAACACTGAAAACTTATAGTCAATTCTAAATTTCCTGAATTTCAGAAGAACATACATTCTAAATTACACAGAAAGGGTTAAACCTGAGTTTACAACAACTAATTGGACTCAAAAACACACAGAAATTATGCGTTCAGTGCAAACAGACATGTTTACAGACACGCAAAACATATGCAACCTTGTAATCAGAATAAACCCAGGAAGATGCGGATTCACGTACTTAACCTTTAATGAAGGTGAAAAAGTACCATTTGCTTATAAATCACACTTGTACACACAAGCTGAAATGAAATTCACTTCAAAAGAAAAAATTCTGACATTGGTTCAAACTGCAGTAGCAAAAGAGAGAGCCTTCGCATAAGGAAGACGCATAATGGTCGTTACTCCTGTACCTGCCTTAGAGGCAGTGACAAAAGCAAGCATTCCAAATGCAAAGGCTTTACATCCAAGATGGATACAATGGGTTAATTCTCTTGCTGCAACAGACGTTGAATACATTTTTGACCCTTATTTGAAAACACAAGAATTTCTACAATATGAACAAGAATGTCCTCTGCCCACTGAGATTCTGCCTCTAGAACAGTACAAATGTATAATTTATACAGACAGATCAGCACAGCCCGCAATTGGGGGTAAACAAGCTTATAGTGCTGCGTGTGCGATTGTAAAAGTCGCTGGCGTGATGGTAAATTCCAACCTATGGTCACAAAAACTCAATCTCTTGGAGATTGTACAGCTCAGCGAGCTGAACTACAGGCATTCAAGATGGCGCTTGGAAACACCGATCGCGAAGTCCCCACACTCATAGTGTGTAATTCGTATTACTGCGTTCAATCTTAAAATGAATACTTGCAGAACTGGGTTCAAAACAGTTTCAAAGATGCAAAAGGCGGCACAATCAAACATAAATTGCTTTGGGAACAAGTAGTACAAAAGACTCACGTGACCCATACACTGAGTCATTAGCATGATGGTGTTCACGTTGAAGGGAATTCATTGGCTGATGAAGTCGCGAAGGCAGTTGTGAAAACCGCTTTCGTAGCTGCAATCACTTGTTCTAAAACAAAAGTTGACAGTGAAATAATTCAGGCTGTTGCCGCTTCCAATAAAGACAGCAGTAAAACGTTACCAAAAGGCTTTCCACTCAAGTACTCATATATAACTGATGTAAATAATGTTCCTTTTGCTCAAATCCCAGGAGTGGGGGATGGAGTAATTTTAAACATGGAACATATATTAGGGCTAATCTTAGCAGCACATGAAGGGCTCGCCTCTGCACAAACAGGTGTTTCCGCCACAGTGTAATTATTGAACCAAAAATACTGGTGGTCGCGCATGAGTAAACAGACCAGAAACTATGTATTGGAATGTGAAATCTGCTAAAAAATGAAGGTTTTAACAGTGAAATGCCCGGCGCAGACACCCCTTTTAATTTCAGATAAACCATTAGCATGAATTTACCTGGACCACTGTGGTCCCTTACAGAGGAACGTAACTACAAATATATCATGATCGCAGTGGATTCATGCTCAAGATTCCTTTGGATGTGGCATCAGCGCTCGGCTAATGCCCGAACTGTTATAAAAGATTTGCGAGTATTTATGGGCACATACGCAGTCGGCACGCTACATTGTGACCGGGGTACTGTGTTTAGCTCCAAAGCTTACAAGGAGGCCATGGCCAATCTGGGCGTTGCATTGCGGTATTTCTGGTCCATGGTCCATTCCATCCTAAGGGAAATTCTGTAGTGGAGAGAAAAAACCGGGACATAAAGTAATGTATAACAGCAAGGGTATTAGGCTCGGGTGACGGGTGGGTCAAACATCTAATAAGTGTCCAACATAATCTAAATAATCTACCAAGAACTTCTCTAGGTGGAATCACTCCATATGAAAACCTTTTTGGTACTAGAATGCTTGTCCAGGACCTTGATCGTCACACTTCAGTGGTAGAACAAAAACCCTCTGATATCAAAGACCATTTGGCTGTTTTGCAGGACTTAAATGAAACAAGGAGAAGTCAAAGCAACACATTAGAAAAGTCAACGACCACTGAAGGGAAAACAACCATCCCAGCAAGGCCTGTCTGGATTCCAAAGATTGGGGATCTAGTCTAAGAAGGAATTTGGGCCTTCTTACCGAAAACCAGTACCTGTGCTAGCAATCCATGAATCAAGAACAGTGTTACTGCCACCCCTTGCTGGAAGAAAGGAGAACAGGTTCGTGTCCATCGACCTGGTCAAACCACATCATGTGGCCAATCATAAGTAGTAGGCCCAGTAGACTCCAAAGATGTAGTAGAATACCAAATCTTGCTACTATCCAAGAGGTTCAAACTGATAGACTGATCACCTTTGAGGAATCTGCAGTGCGAAAAAAGAACTAAGCAATAAAGCCATGGAACTTGTGCCTCTTGAGACCCAAATAACAGTTTGTTAGGAAACATTTGTCTACAATGATGTAGCATCTGACTATACTAATATGACACGGGATCCGGTAACTCCAGTGATTTTAAGTAATCCTGATACAATACCTACAATTGACAGAACTACTTCTGGCTATTTCATTAACTTTGATACGTTTTCCAAGGATCCCAGTGAGCCTGGAACAACGCCAGCTAATAAAACTTTTAAATAACAAATAACAGAACTTTTTCAGTAACTTGAAATAACTTATCTGGTTGCACCATGGGTTGAATTTTGGATTGTGCTAGGCGTACTTTTTTTCCTACTTTGGCTAATCCTTGTATTAACTTTGGGAATGCTGATAAATGGAAGATATAGTAAAATGGACACAGTAAGTAAGAACATCAACTTGCTCCTTAAGCCACACAAATCATCTCATCGTGAACAAAGAGACTTGACATCAGTGAACATCACAGCCGTTCCTATACCTGGTGGTATAGCATGAGACAGAACTGATTATGACATCTTTGGCCCTGCAGAGCTGTTGAAGATTCCACATCAATTCAAGGTTTCCTTGAGTGACTTTGTTTCACCCAGCACATTTTCTGATGATTGGGACTTAGAGACTGTTAATAATATGATGTCAGACTTGGAGATGTCTGCAAAATTTACAAAACATGAATACTTAGAAGTTTCATCAGTTTATGCACAAATGTACTGTTATAATCACTATGGTCATCATTATTTGCACAAATCTGCAAACCCTAGAAATGTTTATACTTTTAATCAAAGAGAACAAAACCCAACGCCACTGAAGGGAAGCTCAACAACATTCTATGTTAAATTTCCATATTTCTCGGGTTTTAATACCACAAATCCAGAAACATTTTACTTAAAAAATGTTAATAAGACAGGTATGAAAAGTATGTTAACAAATACAAAGCAAATTTACTCTGTGTTTGGCGGCCTGCCTCTGATTTTGGGACTCGTAGCAGCAATACTATTCTTGTTCCTTCTGCTCCGATATGGCAAGTCCAGTCACCATCGACACCCAGATTATCTTAGAGAACACTCTCCTGGCAATGAAGTGTCGTGAGCGCATGATACAGATTCTGGGCCTGGCTCATTTAAGAGACCTGAATACCACATGGTTTCTATCATTCCAAACAATCTGGCAAGATTGCATCTTACCTGTTCTACGATGCCTGCTATGTGGAGAAGAATGTATGTTGGACATCTGTCTAACACTCCCATAAGCACTGCCAACGGATGTTGATACTTTGCTTGGTTCGGTAATGGCTCATGCATTGTGTTGTCCCCAGCGGCTACCAATCCTGATGAAGGCATTCGTTGAGGTCTCACAGTAGCAATCTGCTGACGGTGAGATACGTGGATCGACAGATACACAGGTACCATCTCCATCTCCTTCGAACATTGCTAATGCGGCAAACGCTGATGGCGATGCTTCACATTTTTGTGCAATCGGTTTACTTAACGAAGTGGTCCAACTTTCACCTACTGTGGTAGACAAATTCTTTACCAGCTTAGAAGATTTGTTGTTTTCTCCAAAAAACGAGAATGACTTTTGAAGTTAACACACAGCGTTCTATGGGAGTCTGTATTCGACCTTCACTTTTCAAAACAAAACTTCCAACTTTAGAACTCTTCGATTTGACTTTTTAATCTGCTTAAAGTAGAACTATTCATAGAGAACAAGAATTCTTTGAATACTTCCAAGAGACGATATTTAACCTTGTCCACAACTAAAACAATTTTTATATTCTGTCATGGAATGGCCTCGACTTTTCTTCTATATTCAAGAGCCATTTCATAAATGTACTTTCATGATTCATTCGGATAGCATTTCCAATATCATTCTGTATGCTTTGAATGGAAACATTGCTTTTAATTTGCGTACAGCACAAATGCTCTTTTCAATTACAACCATTTCGAAAGCATTTTTATGTATTTTGGGTCCGGTTTTACACATCATGCTTTAGATATGTTTTAGGTGCTTAGAATTTACTAATGTCGAACATAATAAAGTGGAGTGGGTGTTGTATGGCGTTTTAGGATCCGAGCGAAATTTACAGATACATGCCCTTTTATAGGTACAATTTACATTGCACTTATATATGCATAGAAATCATACCCATATTTAGACATAAGCCCATGCAGTCTAAATACAGGCATGGCTACTTCCACTCGTTCCAAAAAGCCACAACGATTTCTTGGAAAACTCGGCTTAGGCAGTCAGGGACATTCCCTTGCTTGAATATTGATTTGTCTAAGAATTCATGGAGTTTTCAAAGAACTAGTATTCCCTGGGGCTTCTTTGATGACAATATTATGCCCGCCTTTACGTCAAACTAGGCACCTTCAAGGTATAAATGTGCCTACACTTGCCCTAGCAAACACACGGTGGTTCGGAGCAGCTCGACCATCTACTTGCCCGACACAGCTCGCTACAGCAAGTGCCGAAGGAAGCCGACCCTCCAGCTGACGCACTGATCGAGAATCTTTCCTTTTTCTTGCTGAGAATCCATCTCCAGTGTTTCCAAGCTCCCCTCACGGGGTGTTGGGAAATCGTGTTCCGAGACCGAGATACCAGACCTCCTTCATTCTAAAACCAAGGTACGGAGCTGATTAGACCCTAGGAGAAATCTTGGATAGATTCTTGGCAAAAAAATTAAACCTATGCTACACCACACTTACTTCTTCCCTCATACTATACTTAGGTTAGGTACATTGGGGTAGGTGTATTTTAGAAGCACCAGTTGACAACTTTTAGCCTTTGTTATTTATGTATGGATGTATCTATGGTTTAAGAAACCATACAATGCTTTTACAGTATCATTTTTATAATACTCTTCCTGCTGTACGCATTGCACTTTGCAACCAGTATTACGATTGTAGCAGTTCACTTTACTTGCATGAGAAAGAAGACTTTTCAATAAATCCTTTTAATGAAAACGCCTGTCTCTATTTCTTTGCAACTCTGTTGAAACAAATTATGCACGATTGACTGAGTGAAATACTTGCCTATTGTTTCCGTTGCTCTAGAGATATATTTCTTATTCTTGGAAAACAAAAAAGTCATGTGTATGCGGTTGTCAGAAACTAATCCCTTCTTGTGAATTCGAGAAAGTTTCTAGTGACTTCTGAGCTAGCTGGCGCTCACAATTAAGTCTAATATATTTGATAGAGACCTAGTAGACTTAAGTCCTACGTCTAATCTATAGGATATATTATTCCAATGCGCAGAGCCTTTTGGGAATATAGGAACTACACTACATGGCGCCCAGCATTTGGGAAGGCACTAATTTACCGCTAGATACTAAAAGTACCACAGTCGTGCTTTTCTCAGAGACACCTTTTCCCGTAAAATACTCAAATAGAGGTCTGGAGTGGGTGAAGGGATAATATCAGCCATAGTTCAGTAGGACGAAAATCCTATATATTAGATTTGGGGTTATTTCAACGCTGAAGGATACAGTGTTCCAAAATATTGTGCATCTTATCTTTGTTTCCTTGAAACTTGCTCTGCAAACTTTCATTAAACAAAAATGTCCCTAAACGGGGATAACAATACCGAAACCGGTGGAGCTACAGGCAATGCCGTACAAGCTTTAAACTTTACAGGTCTCCTAGAGACCGACGCAGATGCTATAAGCATTCCAGAAACTTTAAGGAAAGCCATCATTATAAAACGTATAAGAAATGGTCTATCATCTAGAGGTGGTAGGGTAGTTTTTGTGATATTGGCACACAAATATCATCAGACAGAGGTATTCTATTCATGGATAGTCTTCCCTGTAGCAAATCCAGGAACAAAAGTGTTTCACTTCTACAAAGAAGATGAAGCTCCAGAGGAATACATTCCTTTCGAGGATGTGGAAATTCCACTAGCAATACCAAGAGCATGCGCTCTGGTTTAAATTCTCCCTAAAACATACACATCACATTACAAGGCTCGGTCCGCTAGGTGGACCAGTAGCAACATGGCCATCTTTAGCCAACTACAGACCTGAAACTGACAATAAAGGGGGAACATCCTTTACAATGCGGATGTTACCCCGCACTACAGTTACAACGCGTCTTTTACAACGCAAGTCGTAACCACGACTTGCGCTGGAGGGCGCTCGAGGACAAGGAATAGTAGATTTACTATTCCAACACCTTCCCTACTATACGTAGGCTGGTGTTGGAATAGTAAATTTCACTATTCTAAGTCCAGCACCCCTACTGTCAGGGTTCAGGCTCCTTCGCGCCTACCCAGCGTCTGAACTACAAATCCCGTGAGCCTATATTTCCGGAAGGTACTTAGAGACATCACGCGCTTCTGCTCATGCGCGTAATTCTGTTTGGTTTCCGGGTCTTAGCTGAAGGTCCGTAGGAACGGGTCTTTGACATTGCTTGGCCGCTCCCGCCTCGTTGTTTGGAGGCTTTCCTGATTTCCTCGCTACTAGTGCGGGTGAGTGATAGTCTAGCAGCTCCTCCATCCTCTGCAATGGAACGTCGTGAGTCGTCCGACCACACGTTACCGTTACCTACTCTGTTTCTCTTGCCTTGGGGCTCCGAGGTGTTTCAGCGCAGCTGCGCTTAAGCTGATTTCAGAACGCTGTGTGTCGGCTGGCCACGCGTCTCTGCATCGTTCTTCTCACTTGCCAATGGATCGCGGAACATAGTGGTGGCTGCCACATGTTACCGTGTTCTCCCTTTCTTCCTTCCCAAGAGCGGAGCACAGTGCATTGGCTGGCCACGCGCTACCGTACATGATTAATCATTCCGTCGTTCGTAGCGGAGCAAGGTGTGTTGGCCAACCACTTGCTGCCGTGATATCTGGAGTGTGCTTTGTTTTGCTCTAAGAGAGGGTTTTAGAGGTCATGCCTCTAACTACAGTTTGTTATATACTTACGGTTGGGATTCAACCTTATCCTCATTTTCCTTTTGCTGTGTCCTGGATATGGATGTACAATATTCCAGGTGTTAAGAACCTTTGTTGTTATCCTAAGGAACCTTTTGGAGTACTTTTTTTTGCAGTATTTCAGGGAGTTGCAAAGAGACAGTTGCTTTATTCAAGTGAAGAAAGCAAAGAGATCATCCTTGTTTTCACAGTATACTCTGCTGGGTGTATTTAGACTCTGTGGTTCAGGTGTGTTGGTGTGCCATTAGGCGTTCCTTATTTAGTGAGAATTGATGAAAGTAGTCTTGAAATCTCTATGCTGTGTATAACTGTTTTTTCTGTTCTTATATCATTTCAGAGCCTTTGTCCCAGCAGTCCCCTCCCCGTTCCTGACTTCCCTCGCTTAATGGTTCCAATTCCCTGTGTTGTACGATCAGGGAGCTGGTAACGTTAAGAGGTGGACCCCATTATCAACGACCGGATCCTGTGGAACGTAATCTTGACACCTACAGCGCAAGTCGTGGTAACGACTTGCGTAGTAAAAAACGCGGTGTAACGGTACGCGTGGTAATAACACACGTTGTACCGTCATACATCCCATTGAAGCAATGTCAGACAATGAATTACTAAGTAATATACAAAATTTAGTAGAATTATATAGTTAAAGGTCTTTATTAAAAACACTCCTACACCTCCCAAAAAGAAGTGGGAAAACACTAAACAAACTTCTAAAGAGAAGCGTTCTCAATCCCGAGGCAGGTCTCCTCAAAAGGAGCCCTCTGAGGGAGAGGTGTGGCGCCGCGGCCAGGGCGACTGACGCTGGAATCTGGGGATCAGGGTTCGATCCCCGGCTCCGGCGGCAGGTTAGCTCAGCACCATGTGACTCTGGGCAATAGCTCGCTTAATCTTCCCGACGGCCCCCAGCGCCTAGAGACCCTTACGGGTGATTGCGCGCTTTACAAATGTGGATTATTATCTGAAAGGAGATATAACCTCAGGAATAAGGATAATTTGAGAAAACCTGATAGATATCAAGATAGTGATACACGTTCCTCTCGTACCTTTCAGACTTCCTCACAGAAATCCAAAAGAAGAGGATGATCAGAACAAAAGGAAGAACACGTGAAGTCCAAAAATGACCTGCACTTTCCAAAAATAAAAAAACTCAATTCACCAAGAAGAAGATAGCAGGTCTAAAAATCAAAAATGCCAAGGCTCTTGAGGTCACAACTCAAGAATGGGGAATGTGCTCAAACAATGTTGGATAGCGCAGCAGAAGTCACCGTAGCTCGCAAGAACTTGAAGAATCATCTGGAGACAGTGGACTTGAATGAATACGTCCACGTTGGAACTGCAGATACCAGGGTTATTGTCCCACATAAGTTATATGAAGTAACACTCTGGATGGAAGGGGACATAACTTGAAAAATAAGAGCACTCTTTTGGGAGAAGGTCTCTCAGGGTGCAACCACCCTAGAATTGATGGTACTCCTGAGGGAGAAGAAGGTTCTGACATGCTCGCTTTTCTAAAAAGACACATTCCTAAAATTGTTGGTCTTAAGAATGGTACTAACCTTAACTTGCCGCGGGCACATCGCATCGGCCCAAGATCCAAAGGTTCTTCCTCTGCCACATCGATTAATCGCCCCAGACGGATAATTGTTCTATTTTTGGAGTACACCGAGCTATTAATGGTCCTCTCGGCAGCTAACCTCCGAAAGCAGATGTTGTAGTCTGGTCAAAATGTTTTCTTCTCCCAGGATGTGGCCCACGTAACCGCGGCCCGTGGCAAAGAACTCCTCTCTTTTTGCCCGGCTTTTCAATCAATGAATGCATGATTCAGCCTGGTGCACCCTTGCTCTTTAAAGTCACCTATAAAGAACACTCCTATTCCTTTGACCATCCTGAGGATTTACAACAATTTATCTCCTGTCATTAAGGGGATGAGATGGACTTCAGAGGGTCCTGAGAGATACCTCTCCTTGTTTATTCGTAAAGATTTCTGAGTTGTCCATTTTTATTCTAATGTCCTGAAGATATTGTCTTCTTTTGTTGTGTCTGTTAAGGCATGCTCTTTTATTGCAGATCATTGTAGTATTGTAGTTTGTTTGCCTCCTTAGGGGACTAACTTTCACCGTTTCCTTTGTTTTCTTTTCACTGATGTCCTTCTCCCCGTACAGACTTATTCCTCTAATATTTTCCTCCCCCTACCTTCCCGTACTCTCCCTTTTGTATACAGTTGTTTCCATTGTATGCTAAGTGTCAACCCTTCCTTCAGATACCCTTGTCACAGCCGTTGGTTTGTTTTATTTATATCACTTTATGTTTTAGGCAGTTAGTCTCTCCTCTGGTGTTATCTCATATTGGCTCCCAGTCTTTCATGTTTTCTGGGTTATTGGTTCTTGCTGTTTCTTGGTGTCGTCGCTGGATCTGCCGTCTGTCCTTTCTACGCGGCTCCCTGTTTCATATGCTATTCTTTTTCCTCTGGATCTGTATCATTCTTGACTGAAGCCTGCTGGCTCCATGTCAACTTCTCTTCTTTACATTTAATTTATTTTCACTCCTTTTTTCTTTTCAAAGTGTTTTCTTCTTTTTATCATGACAGATAATGTCTGCATAGTTTCTTGGAATGTAAAAAGTCTGCGTAATCCTTTTAAGAAACAGAGGGTACTTACCCATTTATCTAGGCTGCACTGCAAAATTGTGCTGCTTCAAGAAACCCATCTTAATGATAATGACATTAACTCTCTCAAAAAACAATGGGTAGGCCATGTCTATTGTTCCCCGACTAAGGATAGGAAGAATGGAGTTGTCACTTTATTTCATAAGTCCGTCTCTTTGGTTTTGGAGGGGGAGGAGAGGGATGTAGATGGTAGACGTCTCCTTTTGCATCTTACTATAAATGGTTCTCCTATCTCCCTCCATAACACATACGGCCCCAATGGCGTTGATTCACAATTTTGGCAGTCCTTGTCACATAATCTTCATTAATGTCCAGATGCTAATTTATTGGTGGGTGGGGGCTGCAGTCAGGTCATGGGCCCCTACATGGACAGAAAGTCCACTGCAAGATAAACTCCTAAAAAAATGCAAAAAATATTTATGAAAACAATCCACAAGAGGGTGTTGGTGGATGCCTGGAGGATATTGCACCCGGACACTTTAGAATTCACTTTTTTCCCCTACTCACAATTCCTCTTCTAGAATAGATTATATTTGTTTGAGTCCTCATCTCCTCTCTAATCTACCTAATGCTGAAATTGGGTCCATTCTTATCGCTGACAATGCCCATGTTCTGATTAACTTAGATATTCTTTTCGAGCCTTCAAAGCCTCGTCGGTGGCATTTTTTGGAACGTTTCAAAGAATTTTTGTCAGATTTTTTCCTTAGAAATATTAATTCTGATAATTCTTTCTACACTATCTGTGATGCTTTTAAGGCAACAGCCAGAGGATTCATCATTGACAATGTTGCGGTTAAAAAGAAGCAACGCATCAAGGACTCAGCTTCCTTATTAGCCTCCATAAAGCTTCTTCAATATGTCTACTTTTCTTCTAATAATGAGAATACACTTAGGAAACTAGTCCAGGCTAGATAGTGTTTTAATCAAAAATCCACGGAGGATTCTTCTGGGGCCTCACTCAAAGTTAGCTCTAAATTTTATGGTGGGCGCAACAGAGCTGGTAAACTGCTTGCAAAGTACTTGAAGGTAAAATCCCAAAGATCTAAAATAGTTAACATCATTGACTACGGTGGTGTTAATCATTTCAAGGATGAGGAAATACTACACTGCTTAATGGATTTGTATAAGACACTATACACTCCTGAATTATCTCCTTCTGATATAGCACTACATTCTTTTTTTGAAGCGATGCCTCTTCGTCCTTTTTCCTCTCCTGATTGCTCTGCATTAGAAAAAGACATATCCCTTTCTGAACTTAAGTTAGCCCTAGCTCAATTACCTAAGGAAAATCCCCTGGCCCATACGGTTTTACTGCAGGGTTTTATTTTTGCCTCTCCCAGACCCTTCTCCCTCATCTTTTATCTCTATTCCAATATTTAATTTCTCATAGAGGCTTGTGGCGCATTTCTTGAAGCCATGATCTGTTTAATTCCAAAGAAAATAAAGATCCTTCTTCTTGTGTTCATTTCTGCCCTATTTCTTTAAACAATTTAGACTGCAAGATCTTTGCGAAGATTCTTGCCTTCATATTAAAAAAGTTATTCCTGACTTGATTGGCTATGAACAGACAGGGTTTGTTAAAGGAAGAACGTTTGCGGATAATTCTAGAACCTTTTAAAATCTCATTCATCTAGATTCTAAACGTTTCTCCCCTGCTGCGGGCATCACCCTGGACGTGGAGAAAGCTTTTGACCGCATTCATTGGCATTTTAAGATGCGTGCATTCAAGCGGTATGGTTTTGGTCCCATCATTTTATCCCTTATTTAATTATTTAATTATTTATTCTTCCCCTACTACTTCGATTTTTGTTAATGGATTTCAAGTTTGCTAATTTTCTCTTCAGCGAGGCACCCATCAAGGCTGCCCTCTCTCACCTTGGCTTTTTGATTTATCTCTTGATCACTTTCTTCATTCCCTTAGACAGTCCTCTGCTGTTCAGGGCTTTACACATAAGTAGATTGAAATTAAATTCACTGCATATGCAGATGATATTTTGTTGTACCTCTCTGACCCTTCTACTTCTTTACCCGCTTTCACAGATCTCTTATCTTCTTATGCTGCCCTGTATGGTTATAAATTAAACTTTTCTAAATCCGAAGTCCTTCCATTAAATTAATACTGTCTAAGAAATATGTTCGATTGGACAGATTTCAAATGGAACACCAATTTCATTACATGCCTGGGAATAGAATATTCCGCCTCAATTCTTAGAACGTTTCAACTTAATCTAGATGAAGTTATATTGAAGGTATCTGGCATGGCAGAGAAATGGTCACCTTTATTCCTATCCTGGTGGGGTAGGCCGGATGCTTCTAAAATGATGATGCTTCCAGTTATTAACTTTTATTTGTCCATGCTGCCAGTTCGACTTCCTTTAAAAAAATGTAAAACTCTTAATGGCATTTTGAGTACATTCCTATGGCATAATCGGAAAGCTTGTATATCTTTGTCTGCTTTGTCAGCTCCTAAAGACAAGGGAGTGGTTCATTTTCCTAACTTCCGTCAATGCTCCTCCTCCGTTTTAATTCGTCAGGTTTCGCCTTACCTTTATCCTTCGGATGATCCCCCTCTATCGGTATGGTTCAAATTGGAGTAATCCGCTATTCATCATCTTCCCTTCTCTTCATTAGCTAATTTCTCTCACCCCCCTCGATCGTTTAATTCCTCCACTATTTCACAACTTGTATTGACCTTTCATCCGGTTATCACAAAATCTCTTTCTCTTCCACAGATATACTTGGACTCTTATATATGGCATACAAAGTCCATTAAAATATCCAATTGTACCATCCTTTGGAAGGATTGGGTTGTCAAAGGGATTATTCAGGTTAAACACCTAATTCTTAATATGCAATTTATGTCTTTCCAGGAAATTCATTCTAAATTTGGCTTACCTGCTAATTCCCTCTTCAAGTTTGAATCTTTCAGAATGATTATAACTCAACAGTTTTCTCTCATCTCCAAAACTCCCTCTTCTTCATCAAACCACCCGTTAGTACCATTATCTACTTCTCTCTTGGTTCAGGCCTCCCACATATATAAATATCTCCACTTCTCTCACCCTACCCGTTCTAAAAGCAAAACTGAGATTTTCTGGGAAACAAACTTAAAATGCACTCTTTCTACATGCACATGGGATTCCATTTGGACTCGCTTACATCACACTTCTTGCAATGCTAGTACCAGTCAAACTCTTTCTTATTGTTACCAGAGATTGTTTTAACCCGATTATCTGTTTCCAAATTTAGTTCCAATATATCCCCCAACTGTTGGTCCTTGTAGTATACTCCTGACACATATCTACATTCTTTCTTCCATTGCCCTCACATTTCCATCTTTTGGACAAAAGTATGTAAGTTAATTGCCTCCATTTGTTCCACTAACTTCCCCTTTGATATCTACTCCATCTTTTTGGGGAGTAATTCCATTCATTGGCTGGGTGCTCATATATTGGGTTCTTTTGTAGATTTGTTATTTGCTCTTGCTTTTCAAGTTATTACATCCAATTGAAAGGACGCCTCCAAAGTTTCCTTTTCTGCTTGGTAGAATTTTCTATGCTACCATCATAGGCTAGATAGAGCCTCTGCAACTACTTCTCAGCAACTCCTTCGAAAAGAAGCTTTTTGGTCTCCACTCACTAATCACCTATCTTCCTATGCATTATGCACCAAGGATAGTAGCTTTGCATTACAGCCGCCCTGAGCATTGTGTTCAATATTTTTCACATTGTTCATTTTTTATTGAATATATATTGTTCTCTCAGATGGTATATTTATATTGTTTATTAATGGAAAGTCTCATTAGATTATCTGATTAAGATGTTCACTCTTTTCTGTCTTATTTTTTCTTCTCTCTCTTCTTCTTCTTCTTCCTCTTTTCTTTCTTCCCCTATAAAACTTACATACTTGTTTAATTATGTTTTATCACTAGTTTTTTCCCTTGATTTGGTACCATTTATTACGTTTCATTATTTGTTCTGTACATATAATACTGTTATCTTATGCACTGCTCATCTGACTATTACTATAATTCTGTACCTTGCTCTTTATTTGTTTCAATAAAGCTCTAGGAACTAAAAATAAAAAACTGTTTTGGTTCTGCTAAAGAAGATGAAAGGCACAATTTCCTTATGCAATGTAATTGTTTCTGGTGAATTTCATGTTAAATTGTGTGGAAACACTACTGATACGGGAGAGCCATCTACTTGTCAAATAACCAACTTTAGTGATCGTAGAGTTATTGAGCTAGGCAGTTACATCATCGCACACGATCAAGTTAATCAACTTGAGTCTGTTTATTGAGAGGGTAATCACGTATCCACATTTCATGGGAGGGGCTCTGCATCAGTGATTGACTATATTTTCTTGTTGAATGGCGTAATGAGATATTTACAGAGGGGTAACATTTTGGCTTCATGTTATGGAGATAACAGTTCTCTTGTGGCCTTGATTACTCTACAGTGCACAGAGTCAGCCACCCTACAAAGCACTTAACTCACCCTCAACCTGTCCTCACATCTTAGGGACCCTTATCAGTTTCTTGCCTTATTGCTCCATAGCAGTCTTGATTCCTTTGTAAACTACATTTCTGAAGTGGGTAGCAGCAAGATTATCCTCAGCTGCTTTGAGGGAGTGTGTAATTGTAATAAATCTCTCTTAGTGAAGCCATCCAGAACATCTAGTGGTATCCCTCAATGGTTCAAGACAAAATGTTTTTCGTTTACCAGACAGCTATGTAAAGCCCTAATGGCCAGACCTAGAGTCCCTAACAGGTGGCTGTGTATTGACAACTCAGTAAGTCAGGATTGAAAAGAATGAAAGTTGAGCTAAACAACAATAACTAGGAGTGCATCTTATTAGTTACTGACAGAAAGAATCACAAGACATTTGGTCCATTATAAACTCTATTAAGAGGAGCACTAATTTTCCTTCATTGATGAGTTTTCATGTTACTGACAAACAGTGGGTGACCAATTTACTAGTCATTTATTGCCCACCTACCAAGTGCCCTTTATAGATTGATTTGTCAGAGAGTTTTAATTCAGGCACTAAACTATCATTTACACTAGATGAGATATCTGAAGCTGTTCGCTAGTGCCCAGGAGGCAAAGCCCAAGGACTTATTGTTGGGGTATATTTACAAGTATTGCTACTAACCAGTTTTTGCGTTAGTTAGCAGCAATTTTCTTGACTCTGCCTTTTGCTGGAAACTATCGACTTGTTAGTGAGGTATTTACAATACGTCGCTACATGGCAATATTATTAGCTAGCTGGGTGAAAACTGCTGGAACACTAGCGTCAACGCATCTAAAGATTTCACGTTAGCGAGAGAAAAGTGATAAAAAGGCCAATTAGCACCATAAAAAATCGGGTTAATCAGCCCAGCGTCACTTTTCAGCCTCTAGAGGCAAAAATAGCCTATAAATCCACCTCCAATGAAAAAACAGAAAATAAAAACAATGGAATGCTGAATGGAGCAGCAAGGGCCAAGTTCATAACAGGTCAACAACCCCACCAATCAACCCAACTACCAGGATGACCAGCCAGAGTCCTGGGTGAAGAGGAAATTCATTTGTGAAAAGAGGTGCATCGCTAGGGAAAAATAGTGATGTAGCACTTTTCATATCGCCATCCTTGCAAAACCTTGGCAGCCAATACCTGGAAGCACGGACAGTCTCTGGGGCCTCAAGGCCTCCCTCTGCCTTCATCTGAGACCCAAAGTTGGAGGCGGTGCTGCTGTGAAGTCGCTCTGTTCTGACGGTGGAGGCGGGCCGTGTTAGGCACAAGCCTGTGAGCTGTGGTGGTACACAATGAGGAGTCGGCGATCTCCCTTATCTGGTGGTGAAGTATGGCAGGTTGCATGGGCAAACATTGCTGACCTGTGTGAGAAGACCGCCTGGTGTCCCCTGGAGCTGTGATCGGTAGTGGCGCTCCTGCACACTGATGTAGGGAGGTCTGCATTGCATAACATGTATCACCACTACACCGGGGTGCGCTGAGGAGATCGCCAATGGTGGGTTGCATCTCTCTGCATCACAGACCGCAGGATGTGGCGCTGCCTGGACACTGTGTAGGGTGAGGCTCCTGAGCTGCACCAAACTTGTGTGATGGTAGCACTGCAACTTCATGCCTAAGAGGGCCCTGTCGCATCACCTGCATCGGGAGGTTCCGCAGCAAACTTGGTGGTGACTGCTGCACCCAGCCTGGTGAAATCCCACCTGCCTGAGGCTCCTGCTGACTGACTCACAGATTTGGAGAGAGCGCAGTGGATTGAGCCCTGGTGTCGATTTCCAGGTTAAGAGAAGGTGGGATGCGAAGCGGAGAAGGCAAGGGGGTCGAGTTGGGCACAGGTCCTTTGGTGCACAGCTTGATTTGCCATCACTCACTGGTGCACTGGGGAACAAGCAATCTGGGCACCACTGTTAGATCGGAGAAGGCGACCAGGTGGTGGTGCCTTTCTTCACCCCCTGTTAGTGAGCTCTTGGCTCGCCGAGGGATTACCATTGAATGAATAATCCTTGCTAGCACACACCTGACCAGAGGAGAGGGGCCGGCTGGCCATATTGCACTGCATCGCATGTCATTCATCATGCCTGGGCATGTGGCGCAATGATGGAATGGATGCAGATGGGGGCGGCCGCGACATTTGCCCGCTTCTCCGTGTCGGTGAACCGAGCGGCTGGGGATGGCCGGCCACCGGGGCAGGTGATAGTAAACAGCCTGGTTTTCAAACTTGACACTGTACTCACAGTGGATACCACCCTTGAAAAAACCGACTCTTCCTTTCAGGGCTAGATAGACAAAATCACAGTCAACTTCACCCTGGAGATAACCACAACCTGAATTACAAGGTGCGCAACATTGAGCACGAACTGGGCAAAGTCCTCCCAAGTTCCCTGAGAGTAGCGTTGGAGGTGTAGAAGCTAATGGCACATGTGTAGTCACTGGCAAGAACAGTGGAGGATGCATAGGGCTACTCCCAGCATAACAACGTGAGGATGTTGGGTCTTCCTGAGGGAGCAGAAGGGGCTGATGCAGGTGCGTATTCTGATACATGGCTGCGTGACCTACTGCCAGCAGGTGTACTCTCCCCATTCTTTGTTGTGGAGCAGGCCCATTGAGTGCCGGTGAGCTGTCCGCTGCTGTGGACAGGTTCTAAACTCTTTCTCTTCTGCCTCCTGCAGAGATTGTGATGCTGTCCTGAGGGAGGTAATTTATACAAAGAAATTGGTACAAAAAAGGAAAAAATACAGCACAATTTACGAGTGAAGCACATTTTATTACCCTCTCAAAAATTCATATTTTTATTAAATATATTCAAACATTTTCATAACACACATGCGCAGAGGCACCTTATCAATGAAATACATGCAATAATGACATATATGACAATATTCTGTACAACAACAAATACAAACAATTTTTTTATGTAAAACAACACAATGACCATTACAAAAATAGTTCTCACTAGTGTCCCCCTAATACTTCAGGGTAAACCACTTGGAGGTTCACCTAAGGCAAATAAATCAATAGACCTAATTCTAATGTGACACCCTACAATTATGCAAAATATTCTAGTTATCACAACTCCTCCTTAGAAGTGATGAAGTGACCAAGTGTCAGCCTTTTCTTCTTAGGCCTCCTCAGGACAGGGTTTATACATTACTAGACAAAACACAAAAACAACAATATTACTCCTACCTACTATTATGTGGTGAGCCAGCTGGTTACTAATCATGACTTCCCATATCACCAACACAGGACTATACACCTGTGCTCCCCAAATAATGCCCTACATCTGATGCTTCATTGTGATTTCATATATAGCAACCTATGTGAATGCCAAATAATTATGCACAGGCAAAAATCCAAATTGTCTGACACGGGCCATCACACAAGTGCCTAGACCCTCGTGTCACAATCCAATACAACATGATGCTTACATGCCAAAGCTTACTCAGGGCCAATAACTCACATGTACCAAATCTTCACAGGACCGGGGTACGATGAAAAGGCACACCATATAGGTGTCTCTATTTACAGGATACAATGACCTATAGGGAGATAATATACTGGCATCAAAAGCTGCACATGCCAAATCCATCTCAACCGACTCCTGGCGCCATTAAAACAAAGACCAGGGTACTCAAAGTAACCTGGTGCTTACCTCCCGCTTGATTTAGTGGAGAACCCTCCAACACGGGCTAATGGTTTGTGTCACCATCCGTTACCAAATAGTTTAAGTGGGATCAATCCACCTACAATAAGGGGATACATAAAACTACGGTAAATCACCTCATCAAAGGTATGGCTCTCGCATGCCCCACATGCACCTGCCCTTCCCCGGGGAATCTCGTGATTTACTTTAAATTTTACACATCGGGAATCCAAGTTTCCACAGTCCACCACTATTCTTAACCGTATGCCTTAGTGACCGGGAATGCCTCCGTGTATGAACATAGAAATGGGACATAAGGGTGCACCGAACCCCGCGCTATAGAGACAACGCTCTCAGTCACAATGGCTGCCATATTAAAACTATCAATAATGACGGCACATGGGTACTTTCCCCGCAAGTGCGTGTCCTATCCTATTGCTACAATGGACACCACAAGGGTACTCAAATACCATAGCCGCTTTTCACACAGCTATAGACACTCAGACATGGGCAGTCAAAAAAAAGAAAAATCTCACACCAGCTTACTCAGCCCACACTTAGAGCTGATGAACAAATCCCACCCATCACAATTATACATATATGCTATACAACATATACAACTATGTACAACAGGGCAACATATTATATTATACATGGTGACTGAAGTATGAACAATAAGGGTAATCCTGATAGATGTTATCCCCTTCACATAGGTTACATCACTTGTCCCCTACTTTTCATCATCTAAATAGCAGTACCTCTGCTGATATCTTTTCATGGACTCGCAAGTCAAAACTCCGAATATTAAATTAAGGCCCAGATCTCATCTCGGTCATTAAGTCCTTGTGTTGACGTATAGAATCTTTCTATAATGCGTGCCTGCAAACGGTTCAGATTGCTTTGTAGAGTTGTTTATTTGACGCTTTCACCACTGCCAAGACAGACCATAGCAGTTCATTCTCATCATGGCCCATTTCCATATAATGTTGAACCATGGTGGCTCCTGCAGTCTTGCAGCGTATGCGCGACTTGTGTTGTAATATCCGCATCCTAACGGCTTGTGTTGTATGCCCAATGTATTATTGTCCACACGGGCATGTTACAGCGTACACTACATTTTTAGTGTTACAATTTGAAAAACACAATTGTTTATGTGGCTTGTTGTGTGGTAGTGCATTTTAGGATCCCAGCGAAATTTACCGATTCATGCCCTCTTATAGGTACAATTCACATTGCCCTTATATAGGCATATATATATCCAAATACAGGCATGGCTACTTCGACTCATTCCAAAAAGCCACAACGATTTTTTGGAAAACTCGGCTTAAGCAGTCAGGTGCATCCCCTTGCTTGAATATTGATTTGTCTAAGAATTCATGGAGTTTTCAAAGAACTACCATTCCCTTGGGGTTCTTTGATGACGTTTTTATGCCCGACTTTACGTCAAACTAGGCAACTTCAAGGTATAAATATGCCTACACTTGCCTTAGCAAACACACGGTGGTTCGGAGCAGCTCGACTATCTACTTGCCCTACACAGCTTGCTACAGCAAGTGCCGAAGGAAGCCGACCCTCCAGCTGACGCACTGATCGAGGCTGTCCTTTCTCTCACTGAGAATCCAGCTCCAGTGTTTCCAAGCTCCCCTCACGGGGTGTTGGAAAATTGAGTCCCGAGACAGAGATACCAGAACTCCTTCATTCTAAAACCAAGGTACGGAGCTGATAAGACCCTAAGAGAAATCTTGCATAGATTCTTGGCAAAGAATTTAAACCTATGCTACACCACACTTACTTCTTCCCTCATACTAGACTTAGGTTAGGTACATTGGGGTAGGCGTATTTTAGAAGCACCAGTTGAGGACTTTTAGTCTCTGTTATTTATGTATGTATTTATCTATGGTTTAAGAAACGATTCAATGCTTTTACAGTATTATTTTATAATACTCTTCCTGCTGTACGCATTATGCTTTGCAACCAGTATTACGATTGTAGCAGTTCACTTTACTTGCATGAGAAAGACGACTATTCAAGAAATCCTTTTATTGAAATCACCTGTCTCTCTATTTCGCTGCACCTCTGATGACACAAAGCATGCAGGATTGACGGAGTGAATATCTATTGTTTCCACAACTCTGAAGATACGTTTATTCTTGGGGAAACAAAGTTGTCATGTTTATGCAGTTGTCAGAAACTAATCCCTTCTTGTGATTTCGAGAAAGTTTCTAGTGACCTCTGAGCTAGCAGGCGCTCACAATTAAGTCTAATATATTCAATAGAGACCTAGTAGACATAAGTCCTCCATCAAGTCTATAGGAGATATTATTACAAAGTGCAAACCCTATTGGGAATATAGGAACTACACTACATGTTGCCCAACGTTTGGTAAGGCACTAATTTAATGCTAGATACTAGAGTAACTCAGTCGTGCTTTCCCCGAAGACCCCTTTTTCTCTTAAAAGACTCCAATAGACGTCTGGAGTGGGTAAAAGGATAAAATATCCGCCATAACTGAGTACGACAAAAATCCTATGTATTAGTTTTTGGTTTGTTCAACAATGAAGGATACAGTGTTGCAAAATATTGTGCACCTTATCTTTGTTTCCTTGAAACTTGCTCTGCAAACTTTCAGTCAACAAAATGGCTGACGAGGATAATTCCGGAGCCAGTGGAACTGCAGCGTCTACAGCCCAACTGTGTTTAGACTTGACCGGTTTCCAACAAAACGTTCCGGATGCTATAATCATCCCGGAAAACTTAAGGAAAACCATCACTATAAAACTTATTACAAATGGCAAATCACCAAGAGGTGGTAGAGTAATTTTTGTCATAGAGGCTCACGAATATCGGCAGACAGAGTTAGTCTATTTATAGATTTTCTTCCCTGAAGCAAATCCAGTATCACATGTGTTACACTTCTACAAAGTAGAGGATCATCAGACGGAATACACTCCTTTCGAGGATGTTGAAATTCCACTAACATACCAAGAGCATGCGCTCTGGTTTAAAGTCACCCTTTACTATCAAAATCACATTACCAGGCTCGGTCCACTAGGTAGACCAGGAGCAACATGGCCGGTACTAGCCAGCTATACACCACATCCTGACATTGAAGAAATGTCAGACGCAGAACTATTAGTTCAATTAAAACAACTAATTAAAATCCATAGACAATTGGTTCAATATGTCATACGGACTCTAACAGTCCAACCTCCTATAAGTATTCCACAACAAACCCCTCACTAGGGGAACACAAATAAAATCACTCCACAGACTATACAATCAGTCATTGGTAAATTACCCGCAAAAAGGGAATACATTCCATTCTGGATAGCTCAAAAAATTACTCAAATCGAGGCAGTTTTTCCTGATACTACCCCTCATGAGAAGCACAGAATTTTAACAATTTGTTTACCGATGGGGATTGCACCACACCTGGAGGACTGTGACACTTGGGGTACAGTCTTTGCTGCAATTTACACAAAAACACATGGTGTTCTGTCTATGGCGGTGATACCAGACGTCCTGAAACAGATTCAAAATGAATAAGGGCCAGAGTCTGCTTTGAATCTGTGTATGAAATTACTGAAAGATTTCAAACAGGTCTCAGCTATAATATTAGCTAATATTAAAGGTGAAGCAGCATCCATGGCGATCCGCCAAAAAAAAAGAGGAATTGATGTAACTGAGCAACCATATGAACTGGCCAGAATAATTGAAAAATCCTATGAAGAACTAGGTAGAGATAGTTTGGGTGGAAAACCAGCCAAGCCCCAACTACCAGAAAGTCCTGAAAAGGTCTTTATTAAAAACACTCTCACTACTCCCAAAATGAAGTGGGAGAATACTAAACAAACTTCTAAAGAGAAGCGTTCTCAGTCCTGAGTAAGGTCTCCTCAGAAGGAGCCATCTGAAAAGAGGTATAACGTCAGGAACAGGTATAATTTGAAAAACCTGAAAGATATCAAGATACTGATACACGTTCCTCTCCTACCTTTCAGACTTCCTCACAGAAATTGGAAAGAAGAGGATGGTCAGAACACAAAGAAGAACCTGTGAAGTCCAAAGACGATCAACGCGTTCCAAAAAATAGGAAAACTCAATTCACCAAAAAGAAGGTAGCAGGCCTAAAAATCAGACATGCCGAGGATCTTGAGGACACATCTCAAGAACGGGGAGTGGGCCCAGACAATGCTGGACAGCGCAGCAGAAGTCACCATAGCTCGCAAGATTTTGAAGGATCATCTGGAGACAGTGGACTTGAATGAGTACATTCAAGTTGAAACAGCTGATACCAGGGTTAGTGTACCCCATAAGTTATATGAATGTAACGCTCCGGATGAAGGGGGACGTAACTAGGTAAATAAGAGCACTCTTTTAGGAGAAGCTCTCTAAGGGTTATGACATTCTTCTAGCTAAAAAAGACTGGTCACCAAAATTTGTCAGGGAGTGCCCACATGGCGAAGACATCATTAAGCCAGCTTTCTCGAATCATATTCCGATTCACTTAAAATATACCTATGCCAGAAAATGGGCTGCAGCCGACGCTCTAGCATTATACAAAAATCATGTAGGATGGGATGAGAATTCCCCTCACCATAAAATCCAGTTAAAATCTCAACCAACTGCACGGAGACAGTATCCAGTTAAGCAAGAAGCTAAAAAACAGGTCAGGGAGATATTAGATCAATCCTTTGTTTCCTGTCTAAAAACCAGACAATACATATCGTCTAGTTTTGGACTACAGTCATTTAAACTCTTGTTGCAAAACCTTTGCAGTAAAAACTGCACACAGTGCAGCACTAATGAATAACATTGTGCGTAAAAAACTATAAAACAACATTAGATATTTCTAACGGTTTCTTCTGTCAAAACATTGCACCTGAAATCAGGTACTTGACCACTTTCTCAATTATGGGGACACAGCGTCACTTCTGTCGTCTCCACCAGGGATTCAAGAATAGTCCGGGGTTATTTGCAGCTAGAGTAACAGAGTTACTACAAACGTATGATGATGAGGCATTATCTTATGTCGATGACATCTATCTAACAGTCGATGACTTGGACAGGCACTTGAACAGAGTGAATACCATTATTCTTGGATTCGCTTCCGATGGATATAAATTTAACTTTAAGAAATCAAGAATTGCCCACCTCAACGTCCTTTTTCTAGGATACGAGTTATCAATTAAAGGTGAAAGCCTGGTAGCCAACTTTTTAGAAAAGTGTGCGCTGCTCCAACCTCCAAAAACACTGAAAACTTATAGTCAATTCTAGATTTCCTGAATTTCAGAAGAACATACATTCTAAATTACGCAGAAAGCGTTAAACCTGATTTTAAAACAACTAATTGGACTCAAAAACTCACAGATATTATGCGTTCAGTGCAAACAGACATGTTTACAGACATGCGTAAACATACGCAACCTTGTAATCAGAATAAACCCAGGAAGATGCAGATTCACATACTTAACTTTTAATGAAGGTGAAAAAGTACCAATTGCTAATAAATCACACTTGTACACACAAGCTGAAATGAAATTCACTTCAACAGAAAATATCTGACAGCGGTTCAAACTGCAGTAGCAAAAGAGAGAGCCTTCGCACAAGGAAGACGCATACTGGTATTTACTCCTGTACCTGCCTTAGAGGCAGTGACAAAAGCAAGCATTCCAAATGCAAAGGCTTTACATCCAAGATGGATACAACGGGTTAATTATCTTGCTGCAACAGATGTTGAATACATTTTTGACCCTTATTTGAAAACACAAGAATTTCTACAATATGAACAAGAATGTCCTCTGCCCACTGAGATTCTGCCTCTAGAACAGTACGAATGTATAATTTATACAGACGGATCAGCACAGCCTGCAATTGGGGGTAAACAAGCTGATAGTGCTGCGTGTGAGATTGTTAAAAGTCACTGGCGCGATGGTAAATTCCAACCTATGGTCACAAAAACTCAATCTCTCGGAGATTGAACAGCTCAGCAAGCTGAACTACAGGCATTCACGATGGCGCTTGGAAACACTGATCGCAAATTCCCCACACTCATAGTGTGCGATTCGTATTACTGTGTTCAATCTTACAATGAATACTTGCAGAACTGGGTTCAAAACAGATTCAAAGATGCAAAAGGCGGCCCAATCAAGCATAAATTGCTTTGGGAACAAGTAGTTCAATTACGGAAAGAACTACAAAAGACTCACGTGATCCATACACTGAGTCATTAGCGTGATGGTGTTCACGTTGAAGGGAATTCATTGGCTGATGAAGTCGCGAAGGCAGCTGTGCAAACGGCTTCCGTAGCTGCAATCACTTGTTCTAAAACAAAACTAGACAGTGAAATAATTCAGGCTGTTGCCGCTTCCAATAAAGACAGTGGTAAAACGTTACCAAAAGGCTTCCCACTCAAGTATTCATATATAACTGATCTAAATAATGTTCCTTTTGCTCAAATCCCAGGAGTGGGGGATAGAGTAATTTTAAACATGGAACATAGATTAGGGATAATCTTAGCAGCACATGAAGGGCTCGCCTCTTCACACACAGGTGTTTCCGCTACAGTGTCATTATTGAACCAAAGATACTGGTGGGCGCGCATGAGGAAACAGACCAGAAACTATCTTTTGGAATGTGAAGTCTGCCAAAATGTGAAGGTTTCAACAGTGAAACGCCCGGCGCAGACGCCCCTTTTAATTTCAGATAAACCATTAGCATGCGTTTACCTGGACCACTGTGGTCCCTTACAGAAGAACGGTAACTACAAATATATCATGATCGCAGTGGATTCATGCTCAAGATTCCTTTGTAAGTGGCCTCAGCGCTCGGCTGATGCCCGAACTGTTATAAAAGATTTGCGAGTCTTTATTGGCACATACGCAGTCGGCACGCTACATTCTGACCAGGGTCCTGCATTTAGCTCCAAAGCTTACAAGGAGGCCATGGCCAATCTGGGTGTTGCATTGCGGTATTTCTGGTCCATGGTCCATTCCATCCTGAGGGAAATTCTGTAGTAGAGAGAAAAAAACAGGGCATAAAGTAATCTATAACAGCAAGGGTATTAGGCTCGGGTGACGGGTGGGTCAAACATCTAATAAGTGTCCAACATAGTCTAAATAATCTACCAAGAAATTCTCTGGGTGGAATCACTCCATATGATAACCATTTTGGTACTAGAATGCTTGTCCAGGACCTTGATCATCACACTTCAGTAGTAGAACAAAAACCCTTTGATATCAAAGACAGTTTGGCTGTTTTGCAGGACTTAAATGAAACAATGAGAAGTCAAAGCAACACATTACAGAAGCCAACAACCACTGAAGGGAAAACACCCATCCCAGCAAGGCCTGTATGGATTCCAAAGATTGGGGATCTAGTCAAGGAATTTGGGCCTTCTTACAGAAAACCAGTACCTGTGCTAGCAATCCACGGATCAAGAATAGTGTTACTGCCACCCCTTGCTGGAAGAAAGGAGAACAGGTTTGTGTCCATCGACCTGTTCAAACCACATCATGTGGCCAATCATAAGTAGTAGGCCCAGTGGGCTCCAAAGATGTAGCAGAAGACCAAATCTTGCTACTATGCAAGAGGTTCAAACTGATAGACTCATCACCTTTGAGGAATCTGCAGTGCAAAAAGAAGAACTAAGCAATAAAGCCATGGAACTTGTGCCTCTTGAGACCCAAAAACCAGTTTGTCAAGAAACATTTGTCTACAATGATGTAGCATCTGACTATACTAATATGACAAGGGATCCGGTAACTCCAGTGATTTCAAGTAGTCCTGATACAATACCAACAATTGACCGAACTACTTCTGGCTATTTCATTAACTTTGATACGTTTTCCGAGGATCACAGGGAGCCTGGAACGACGCCAGCTAATACAACTTTTAAAGAACAAATAACAGAACTTTTTCAGCAACTTGAAAGAACTTATCTGGTTGCACCATGGGTTGAATTTTGGATTGTGCTAGGCGTGCTTTTTCTCCTACTTTTCCTAATCCTTGTATTAACTATGGGAATGCTGATAAATGGAAGATATAGTAAAATGGACACAGCAAGTAAGAACCTCAACTTGCTCCTTAAGCCACACAAATCATCTCATCGTGAACAAAGAGACTTGACATCAGTGAACATCACAGCCGTTCCTATACCTGGTGGTATAGCTTGAGACAGAACTGATTATGACATCTTTGGAACTGCAGAGCTGTTGAAGATTCCACATCAATTCAAGGTTTCCTTGAGTGACTTTGTTTCACCCAGCACATTTTCTGATGATTGGCACTTTGAGACTGTTAATAATATGATGTCAGACTTGGAGATGTCTGCAAAATTTACAAAACATGAATACTTAGAAGGTTCATCAGATTATGCACAAATGTACTGTTATAATCAGTATACAACGGTAACCACGCATTTTTTACAACGCGGTACCGTTACCACGCTACTTTTACCACGCAAGTCGTTACCACGACTTGCGCTGGGGGGCGCTCCAGGATAGTAAATAGTTTAATTTACTATCCAACTCCTTTCCCTAGAGTCCACGGGGACTGGAGTTGGAATAGTAAATTAAAAAATTTACTATCCAGCGCCCCTCCACGCAAGTCGTTGTAACGACTTGCGTGGTAAAAGTAGCGTTGTAACGGTACGCGTTTTAAAAGTACGCGTGGTACCGTCATACATCCGTTATAATCACTATGGTCATCATTATTTGTACAAATGTGCAAACTCTAGAAATGTTTATACTTTTAATCAATGAAAACAATGCCCCACGCCACTTAAGGGAAGCTCAAAAACATTATAAGATACATTTCCATACTTCTCAGGTTTTAATACCACAAATCCAAAAACATTTTACTTTAAAAATGTTAATAAGACAGGTATGAAAAGTATGTTAACAAATACAAAGCAAATTTACTCTTGTTCCTTCTGCTCCGATATGGCAAGTCCGGTCACCATCGACACCCAGATTACCTTAGAGAACACTCTCCTGGGAATGAAGTGTTGTGAGCGTATGATACAGATTCTGGGCCTGGCTCGTTTAAGAGACCTGAATACCACATGGTTTCTATCATTCCAACCAATCTGGCAAGATTGCATCTTACCTGTTCTACGATGCCTGCTATGTGGAGAAGAATGTGTGTTGGACATCTGTCTAACACTCCCATCAGCACTGCCAACGGATGTTGATACTTTGCTTGGTTCGGTAATGGCTCATGCATTGTGTTGTCCCCAGCGGCCAGCGCGAGATCCACCATTTCCAGTAGAATTTGGAGCATTTGGTGCATTTTGTGATCCCTAGAGGACACAAAAGTGAATCCAGAGGGAGCTTGATGTTGAATTCTGTGAATATATATGAGTCATCATCTGGGTCCACATACGTACCAAAGGCGAACATTCCAAGAACATGTGTAGCAATGTGGCATCCCCATTTCCACATCTAGGGCAGGCAGGCAGGCAAAACCCTCAGAAACCACACATGGAGCCTGTGTGGTGTGAGGTATGTTTGGTGTGCATAAATTACCCATGTAAATTTCAGGCGAATGCTTCGTGAGAGTCGCTTGACGTGCCCAATTGCCATCATCCATTGCATCAAAGTACGCCCAGTAGCCAGGCAATCATCTGAATGCGATGAACTGTTAGAGGCACCTCCCCCTAGCAGTGCAGAATAAAGTACCATTATCGCCCTACACCCCACACCTTGTGTGAGGAAACCGCAATCCCTGATGTAACTTCAGTTAGTCCCCACCCATCAACCATGTGTCCCTAGGTGCCAACATGAGAGCATGTAATATACCACTATCACTCCACAAAGGCCCTAAAGGTCCTGAAATGAGTCCAGGGCACCATCACTGTAAAAATCACTCATGTGGGCTATCCCTGCTTCCTGACATGGTGACTGATGATGGATCCCCAACAGCGCTCTCATGGTTTCCACATCAGACAGCTGGAGCTGTGGTACATACTGGGCCTGATTGCACCAGGGGTGAAAGCCTTTATTCCAAACCAGTTTGGCTATATGTGCAAGTCTACCCATGTCCCTCCCTGGAACCCAATGTGTATGCAGCCACTCTAGCAAGCCTATGCCGTCCAATGCCGCTAGCACTGATCTACCTTCCCCCAGTTTGTCTCCACCTTGCTATCTCAAATGCCACTGTAGTTGCACCACTGCGAAATATAATTTGAAGTCGGGTACCTCCAGGCCACCCTCTATCATTGGATGTTGGAGCATTTGAATTGAGACCCGTTTCCGGGTAGGTCCCCATACCAGACCAGACACCTGCCCTGTCAGGTCCTTCAAGAAGGTTTTAGCAGCATTACTGGTAATGCCGCAAAAAAAACAGACAAGGAAGGACTAATCTTGGCAATCACAGCGCATCGCATTGGCGGTAAGGGCAACGTCTGTTCATAATGGTAGAATATTTTTGTATGAACAAACAGATACCAAAACAAAAATAATCCAATGCCTTTAAAAAGGTTGTGCTGGACAAGGGCCAAGTCGAGAGTTCTTTACACTTACTTCCAGAATTGTTTTCCGATGCAGGAAAGTGGTCTACAGCACCAAACAAGGGTTCAGATGCTCTGATTTGCCTATAGGGATCTGGGACTACACCTCCCACAATTCACCTCGTCCACTTATGGAGCTTTTTTTCAAAGACTCCTTAAGGGTTCAAAGTGTCCACAACACCAATCCTGGGGTCTAGAATCTCTGAGATGGGCCTTGGGATGTTTGAAATATAATTTCCACAATGCATCTGGCCAAATCCTTGAAAGTCTATTAGACACACTCCAGGCTGGGAAGTTCTGGTGGAGATGGTGCAGGTGAGCTCTTTTAACCTGTTGCTTTCAGGGAGTCCACTCTTTCCAATTTCTGAAGCAAGGGAAACTTCCATGTGTGCAGCAGGTGCAGTCTTTATGAATGCAATCTTTTGGGGTGCAGGCCAGGGTTCCAGCAGGGCAGTCCTTCTTCTCCTTGTAGTTACAGGCAGGGATCTCTTGTAGCTCATTAGCACGTGTTGCTTTCAGTGAGTCCCTCAATCCTTTTGAGGCAAGGCAAAGTCCTTAAAGCGGTATTTCCAAAGTGTTGCAGCGGGTGCAGTCCTTTTGAGTGCACTCTTCTTGGGGTGCAGACCAAGGGTTACACCAGGGCAGTCCTTCTTTTGATTATTCCTGGCATGGATCTGAGTTGCATGGCAACTCTTCTACATTTATTCAAAGTTACTGGGCGTCAAGCAGTGGAGCAGCCCAGACCAATAGAATGTAGGTTGCTACCCAGGTGTGTGATCACTTCCTTCAAAGTGTGGCATTTTATTCCCCCAGAAAGCACCATTTTTCCAAAATCCAACATGGAAACATTCTCTCTTTGGAGGTTAGAGCAGGCTAGGCCAATCCACAGGCGTGACTAGGAATTTCCTAACACTCCCCTTCCCCCCTCTCACTAATCCAATTAAAGGAGCTCCTGTGTGGCCGGGGGTGCAGGAAGTGCGGGTGAGCCTGTGCTGTCCTAAAGTGTCAATCTTCCTTTTAAAGACCAGTTTGACTACTAGAACCCAATCCTGCTGGTAGCTTCTGCAGCTGTGCTTCCCCTCCAACAGGAAATCCAGTTGTCTCTCTAGCAGGCTACTTCACACCTCATTAAGACTGCTTGGTTCAGCCCAGCTGAGGCTAGCCATTCAGAAGAGGGCATCTGGAAGGCTGGATTTTTACTTACAGACAGAAAGTTTAATCACTTCTTTTCTGTGATAGTTATTACAAATCTAACAGTGGCAAGTTGTTTGATTTATGAATACAATTGTACGTCCTTAAATTACATTTATAGCTTACTCCTTTCAATATTTATACTTTAAGGTGAGATTCAATGTTATCCTATCTAGCTAGTTATCAACAATGGGCACAAAATTATTTGACAGTTTTTCCACTCACCAGGGCGTAAAAAACATCCTTTATAATGCCCCTGCTTATAGTTACATGACTCCCTACAACTGTGGAACCTGTGGGAGGCATTAGGGGGTGTTATATTGATAATAAGGTAGATTACTACTTTAGAATGACCTTTTATTCCAAAGTCGAATTTGCATACGATTAAAATTAAAAAGCAGCCTGCAAGGCAGCCGTGTTTGACTAAATGACAGCAGGCACCATAATAGTGCACACTGTAGTACTGGAATGTTACTGAGCCTCTAAACCTCCCTGTACTATTATATACCAGGGACTTATAGGTAGTTTCAATCCCCCTTGCCTTATTTTATACTAGGGACTTACAGGGGTCTGTCACTGCCAATTATAATTATACATAACCATGAAGTTTTGATCAGAGCACAGGCCGGGGCCCTGGTTAGCAGATCCCAAGGCATAATCAGGGTCAGAAAACCAGCGCCTAGTAGTCAAAATTAGGGCAAAAGGTGGGGAGTGGGCACTACAAACAGGTCCTAATTTCTTGCACTCTTCCAACTAACAGCCCAATCCTGAGAAAGTTTTCCTGGTCTGTCAGGAGAGGAAGAAAGTGCAGAAATCAGGCTGTACAACGCAGGACCTACTCTGACTTACATCCTCTTCCTACAGTCATTTCCTCTGGTAAGCCGTCCCATCTCTCCTGTAACAAGACCATTTTAGACTGAGCATTCCTCACGGCTGTTTCATTTTCTTCCTCCCTTTCCAGTTTGGGTAGTGACTGAGGTGCCCACCTCCTCTATCCTTAACTTTGCTATGGTAACACCTAGCTTACACACAGAGGTCACCAAACACTTGGCCAACCCCACCATGACCAACAGGGTCATGGGGTCTAATATTACTTTTGGCCACTGGGCTTACCTCCCATGCAAAGTACAGTGCTGCCATGAAGGCCAACACCCAGCAGAGGCTACTGACAGCTGTCAGAAATCGCAACCACACCCTCAGCTGACAAGTGGATGAGCTGCCTTGGGGGCAACTGTGGGTTCCTGGAACCACTCTTGCTGTTTAGAGTGGGGGGCTACCATATCCTGTGGTACTCACCCTCCTTCCTCTCTCTCTTCTGTTAATACAGGGGCTGCACCCTGCTGCTTGACAGCTATCTGACTGCTCAGGACTTTCTTGCATTCAGGTGAAGCCTCACTTATGCCAAGTTTGGGTTTCTTCCTCACTGGGGCTGAAGACCCTTGACTCACTGGAACCCTCTTTAAAGGCCACTTACCTTTCCTCTTCTTTTTCTATGTCTTCTGGGACCTCAGTTTCCTAACTGGCTCCCCAGAAACTTTGGTTTGGGGGACACCCTGGTTGACTGCCCTACTTGGATCAGACCAACCTCTGGTAGGTCATTGCCCAGGAGACAATCGAAGGAGAGGTCTGCACTGACTGCCACCGCATACCAGCTAAGTGTACACTCCTATTCTAGGGGCACTATGGCTACTGGTTTGGTTGTGACCTCCCTAGTGGCTACCCTTACTTTTTTTGTCTCTCCTGGTACATACAGGGTTGGGGACACCAACCTGTCACTCAGTATGACGTGACTTGCACATGTGTCTGGGAGGCCAATAGCAGGGATCCCATTCACCTGAATGGAGTGGAGGTGCCTAATACAACCCTCAGGGATAACCAGCTTACCATTTGGACCTGTCTCCCGACAAAATGCTAGGAGGACGTCCTCATCTGGAGAGTCCTCTATCAATGGCTTCACAGGACAGCTCAATGCTAACCCCCTGAAGTGACCTGTTTACTGACAGTCAAACCACATACAGTTGTCTAAGCATTTTTTCAGCCCTGGGTTCCCCTGCCTCTGCTTGTCACAGGTGAGGTGGGATTTCCTTTCCTCCTTCTGTTTAGGTTTGTGGCATACTGAGGGAGTCTCTTTGGTAGGCTCAGGTTTTTGAGGGCCTAACACCCTTTTCTTGGAGTCCCCCTTGGTGCTCACCCACTCATCAGTTGTTTCTCCTAGTTGGTGCTATGCTTAGAGACCTCAGAGACCGCACACTCTCAGTCAGACCGGATTGTGCTTTGCAGGGTCTACGTAGGGTCAACACCAGCTCTTCGGTCTTCCCTCCGACCAGTCCTTTAAGACATCTGCAGACACCTATGGCTGGTCATGCACTTCCTTGGAGCACAGCCATATCCTAGCCTCCTCTGGATTTGGGAAAAAAATACTTGAGTCCGAGTCCACTACATGCAAATGGGCCAGAAACAGCAGGGTGTAGGAGAGTGCCAATGTATGAAGTTGCACCTTGACTGTTGCAAAGGCGTTATGTCATCTCTGAACCTCTGCTGTGTAATCAGGATATGTTATTGTGTTTATCATTGTAGTTCTAGGGACTGTTCGCCTTGGACATCTACAGGTCTGTCACTAAAGTTGAGCAGGCATGCTATGATTGGGCACTGCAGCCCTCCCAGAGGGTTGACTATCAGGGATCCTATATGTTCTCTCGATAGAGAAGAATTTCGGGACCCTGGTAGCCAGTACCATCATCGTAAACCACCCTTTCAGGAACAGTTCAGTGTTTGGGCCATCAGAGACCTGAGGGATGCCCAGGAAGTGAATATTATTGCATTTAGAGTACATTTTCCACATCTCCAATCTTTCCTTAAGATCTCACACCTCTGTCTGTAGCACCTTCATTTGATCTTGCATGGCCACCATGGAGGGGCGGAGCATGGTTAAGGTGGATTCCGTTTCATCTACTTGATCTGCCAGTTTGGTGTGGTGCACTTTGCACTCGCAGGAGTCCTGTTTCGATTTGTATCACCCCCAGTTGGACCTCCATAGCAGTTTGGGAGCCTTGCATAGTCTGTAGGATTTTATCTAACATTCCTGTGTGTTTCTCCAACATGGTTTCCACGTAGTACAGACCCCAAAGTACTTACAGATGTATTGCTCTATCAGTAGCTGGGGGCAAGATCTTAATATGGTTGTTGTGCTATGGTGCTCCTCTCCAGCTTGAATTTGCCCCCGGGAGATTCAGCCTTGCCTCCCCAGCTGGTAGAGGGAGTGTGGGTTCTGCTTGCCTGTGTAATTGTGTCAGTTCTTCCACCAAGAGCAGTAGCACGACAGGCGGCATAGCTGACATTTTCAGGCTGCTCTTTCTCTCTAGCCTCGTGGTCAGTAGCTAATGATGTAGTTTGAAAATGTGGAGGTGCCTTAAAAACATGAGTGCAGGGTGTGAACTATATGAAAAAGATTTTCTTCAGCAAACTCTCATTGTTCAATGCGCTGACAGATGTGCTAATCCCTTGATTAGCACACATGGTCCTGTCTTGAAATACATGTGCTTAGCAGTGGCGGCTGCTAGGGAATGGTGGCAGAAGGTGGTGAGGATTTGGGAAGTGCAAAAATAAAACCTGCTGTTCGCCATCTTCAGCCTCTGCCTCTCTTCACAGTAACAGGAAGCACCCAGGCTTCCATACTCCCCTGACTAATCACAATACTGCTGATAGCAGTGTTGTGATTGGTCTGAGCACTGTGGTTCGGCGCTCTGAGAGGGAAAGGGAGGCAGGGCATGTTCTTCACCCAGGCTGTAATGCAGTCTGGGTGGAGAACATTGAAAGTGGGCATGAATCTTTGGCCGTCCCGTGAGGGCTGGCCAAACAGCCATGTGCACTTTAGGCAGTGCCGGCTTTAGTGCTGGTGGCGCCGGAGCGACAACCATTTTTGGTGCCCCAGCACCCCATGACCGCCTCTTCGGATTCTCACACTACCACCGGGTATGAGTGTCCCTTACCTCTCCAATCATAAGCTATTGCTAAACACAGTCCCCCTCTCCCCTTCCCCCCGTCGACGCCCCCTGCACTGGTCAGCGCCCAGTGTGGCCGCACCAGTCACACTGCTCGAAAGCCAGGCATTACTTTAGGTGCAGCACCAGTATCTCCTCTTCCGCTACATCATAGGACCCCAGCCCTGCCCTAACCTGGAGCAACCGGAGTACAAAAAATAAAATAATAATTGTTTGCATTTCACTGCTTTAAAACAGTGGGGCGATTCGTTGAAGCATTTCTCACTGGGAGAGGATCAGTGCCTAATGTGTGCTGCAAGTGGCTCTACGGGAACTTCTCGAGGCATCGCTCCCTGTGTTTCTGACAGCCTCACATTCAACATAGGCTCGTGCGCCGAGAGGAGACTGACCCCCCCCTGGGGCGGCGCTTCACTTGATACTCCGGGGCCGCAGCAAGTACTGCTCAAGCCGGGCATGCCACAGCAGACTTGCCAGATCTCAACTCCACATCACCCACTGGGACATTTTAGGCAGCCCCCCAGGGGGCCCTCCAACGCAGCTGAAGTGTCGTAACGTCCTACAGACCAGCTAGTGCGGTACACTCCGGATGTTGTTGGCTGGGCCCAGGTGATTGCGGAGCATCAGCGCGCGGTATCCATTCACGGTGACAGCTTGGCCAGACCCAATCAATGAACCCTTCATTCTGAGTTGCAATAAAACCTTCACAGAGGTGTTCAGTGTTTATGGGTGAGAGAATGATCACTTGTCATGACTTTTAGGGGAATAACATGCAGATTTTGGAGGTTACCACACTAAAATCTGCATGCTCGTGGTATTTTCCGTCTGATAATTATTGCCAAAATTGACCTGCTCATATTTATCATAAAGCTCATAATATATCACCTGGAGAAGTGTGGCTCAGTGGTTAGAGGCGGCAGACCCGGAATCTGAGATCGACCGTGGACCAGGGTTCGATTCCCCGCCTCGGCGGGTCTCGGGCTCATAAATTCCACGGTCTCGACAATTCTCGCTCCGGTGCCTACTCGACTCACGGGGTCACACTCTGCGACTCTGGGCAATAGCTTGCTTAATCTCCACATCGGCCCCTCGCGGCGGGATGCCTGGCTTTCACCTTGTGGACACCCTGCCGGGGTTTCTCACAGGGGAATACCAGGACGGGTTCCCTAAGCAAGCGCGGAGATGCCCCAGGGTAAGTCCTGTGCTATATAAGTTTCATACATACATACTTTTAGGGATGATGATGTTTACCTTAGGGCAGGTACAGTAAAATACACGTTATATGGCGTTTCCAATATGTGGAGGGATTTTGGGCCATATTATCAAGATAAGGCGATACATTATCGCTGCTTTTATCGGCAGGAAACTGCCGCTAAAGTGGCGATAATGGGCTTGATAATATGCCCTTGTGAATTCCCATAGAAGCCCAGGTTAACACCAGAAATAGTTTGGTTTTATTTTTGGTTGAATGGCTCCCACAATCGCCCCTTTGCTTATGCGCTCTCCTGACTGTGCGCCTTAAGAGACTAACCTTGATGGTCTAGCGCAGGCGTACTATGGCTGAACAGATGCAAGTGAGAGCCAGGCAAGTACTGCGAGAAATGCACTGTGTGAAGCATAATAATTGTACATCTCGCACAGCAGATGGTTTAACGAATTGCCTTTAGAGACATATTTGGAAGAAAATCATATGATATTAAAGCCAAATTGGAGTTTGGAACATTCGATGTGCACCGAGACATTACAGTTAGACAGTTTCTTCCAAGCCGTTGTACTAATGGAATGCATTTTAATTTGATACTTGGATTAACGTTGTCATTACTGTGTAGTGACTGTGCAAGTGTCTTCTTTAAATTACCCGTGAATTCACTTGAATATTTAAATAAAGCATCTCATTTAATGCAGTGGATCAGTGTCTCTTTCATTAGCTGGGTGGTTTTGATGTACAGTGGCGAGCACTTAGGCAACAGGGAATAACTAGCCGACATCTATACATTTAATTTTAGAAGTTATAAGTTACAATGACAAAAATTATTATTCGATTTAAATATGGGAGGACTTATCAGCAGAAACGTACAATGTTGGCTGACAGTCTCCAACCCCCTGATGAGCAGGTAGTTATGTCACAACTGTAATGTATTCAAGTGGGAGGAGGCGTGGCCTCGTAGCAAAGTTGCCAACTTGTGAATCAGATCTGAAAGAACTCGGGTGCCAAGGTTGACAAAACCCCTGTGTATGTCTATGCAGCAGTTTGTCTTATGAGACCGTAAAATCAGTAAATTGTAAACACCTATACTATTCTCGAGAGCGGATACATTATGCCGGTCATAATACTGCACTAATCACGCCTTCTCTAACGTACATCCATGAAAAACGAATTTACTCTTTCACCAGAAAATCACAGAAATTACGATAACCTGAAAGATAACATTCAGCACTTGAAACATAAACTCCTGACTAGTGTCTGAAATACTTTAGCTAGTATTATTAATCCGAAATTTGAGATCTGCATTCTACAGGTATGTTTGGTGTAAGGTCAAAATTTAGAAGCGAGGCCAGTTGAGAAAATGTTGCTTTAAATAATCATATGCACATTTAAACGTTATGAATTTGCGGTATATACGGGGAAAGTTCTAGGCAAAAATGCAGCTTTTTTTCGCATTTTCCACTCATTAAATAATTTATAAAGCGCTATCAGAAGGCACCCTGAAGTATTCAGAAATCTCCCTGGGGGGCTAAAGGAAATGGGAAGTGAAAAGACATTTTTTTCAGAAGTTTTTTTAAACATGTCATGTGAATCGGCTTCAGAGATATGAACAGACAGAGTAATCCAACTTTTGGCAGCAGCCAAGAAGATGGAAATACCTCCCCATCTGGCCTTACGAGATCTGGCACCAACACCTTCTAGCTGAAGGAGGATTTGAGTAGCCTATTAGGGGTGTAGCAGTGTAAAAGAGAGTTACGGTGGCTGGAACCTTTCTGATACAGTGTTGCAAAGTCATCCTGTGTGCCCTGAGCACCCTTATTTTTAGGTCGAGCCTAGACTGCAGCTTACAGGTTTATTTATTTATTTTATTTATAGTATTTATAAAGCGCTCTGCAACCCTACGGGCATCCTGGCGCTGTGTACATATAGCTGAAACGCTGTGCATCAGGGGCAGAAGGTATATCATTTAATTCTGGATAGTTAGATTTTAGGGAAGAGCCATGTTTTCACCTTTTTTCGAAAGGCCATCAGTTCATCTGTTTTCCTGATGTCAATAGGTAGTCTATTCCACAGATGAGCTGCCGCTATGCTGAAGGCTCTGCCATCATAGGTGACTTTCCTAATCCTGGGTATACTAATAAGATTAGAAGAGGAGGATCGAAGGGACCGAGTGGGTTCATACCATTTAAATTTGTTTTGAAGTGGTCGGGGGCCCATCCCATGCACTGCCTTAAAGACAGTGCATAGGGATTTAAAAAGGATCCTCTGGTGTACAGGTAGCCAATGTAAATCAGCCAATGCGAGGGTAGTAGAGGATCTTCGCCCTCGGGAGAGTGACAATTTTGCTGCAGCCGCCTGGATGCTCTGAAGTTTGGAAATCAGGTAGGCAGGGGATTCCAGTAGCAGAGCATTACAGTAATCCAGGCGGCTGAGAATGGTACTCCTAACTATGGTGGCTCTGACCTGTGTTGGTAGAAGGGGTAGCAGCTTTCGAAGTCCTCGCAATAAAGCAAAGCAGCTACTCACCTGCTTGTTGACATTGGTCTCTAAACTCAGACTGTCATTGAAACTGACTCCAAGGTTCCTCACTGATTTCACTGGGGTTAATGATTCCCCTGGCCCCAGAGGCCAGAAGTCCGTAGGTAGACTTCTAGTGATTCTACCTACTTTGCAATGCATTATTTCAGTTTTTTTAACTGTTAAATTGTAATGAGTTCTGATTTAACCAAAATGTCATTTCCAACATACAGGTGTGGAAGGTCTCAAAAGAATCTGCGTGGGCACCATCAAGAGAAATCATCAGCTGCGTGTCATCCGCATAGTTGATCACGCTAATGCCGTGAGCCTTGATGATGCCATCAGGGGTTGCATATATACGTTAAAAAGTATCGGACTAATTGCAGACCCCTGTGGGACCCCATGTGGAACTGTAACAAACTCCGACTGGTATGGAGGGATAGTTACTGCCTGCCATCTGTCCGTCAAATAGGAGTGAAACCAGTCGAGCGCAACTCCCCCAACTCCAATGCTCTTCAGTCTTGTCAGCAGAATGTCGTGACTCACCCTATCGAATGCGGCGGACAGGTCCAGCAGGATTAGAATTGCTGATTCTCCCCTGTCCCCCCTCATTCGTAGGTCGTCCAGAACCGTCAGCAGAGCTGACTCAGTTCCATGAGCTGGTCAGAAACCGAATTGCTCCTCTTCCAGGATGTTTTTAGTTTCCAGGAAGAGGGCTAGTGACTTGCTGACCAGCCACTCTATGATCTTAATTGGGTATGGCAGGAGCGACATAGGTCGATAGTTTTTATGGCAGTTCGGGTCTAGATTTGATTTCTTCAGTAGGGGGGTGACAACTGCCAATTTACAGTCTTTTGGTACAGTGCCTGTGTTAAGAGATTGGTTACACAGCTGTCGACGTACTGGAAAGAGTTCGTCCGCGAACTCCTTTACTATTTTGTGAGGTAAAGGGTCCAAAGGGGATCCTGATGTTATATTAAGGGCTGTTCTTGTAAATTCTTGTTCTGGCGGGGTCTCAAAATTTTCCAGGATGGCCTTTAGAATGGGGCATCTTACATTTCCTTCACTCTTCTCCCTGTTCTCGGAATTTAAAAAAAAAAAAATTTTAAGTAAGTAAAATTCTTTATTGCACGGTTAATTAAAACCAATACAATGTATAACATTCTGCAACACTAAAAACAACTTTTAAGGAATGGGGAAGGAATAATAAGTAGCAAGGGAAGGGGAAGAGAATTTAAAAACGAGGATAAAGCTATGTTACAAAAGACTGTCACTGGTTCCAGTGGGCTTTGCTAGAACACAAAATTGTCATTCAAACAGTGTTCTTAGGTCTCGACGAGGGTCGATTCGATGGCTATGGGCCTCGATTTTTTTTCACAAAGCTGTCCAGAAATGATCGGCAGATCAGTTGTGGGTCCACTGAACATAGAATCTGTACTATCGCTGATCGACAGGTGCGGACTCCTTGCTCGTTGAGTTTGTCTTTCCGCCAGTGCCTCCGATCTTGATACATGGCAGGACAGATACATACTATGTGCATAATGTCTTGTTTACCTGCACCACAAAGATCGCATTCCGTTGTTTCTTGCGGTCTCCATTTAGGTTGGTCTAGTTTTGTGGGCAGAATGCCCATCCGTAAATGGAGGAATTTACGTTTAAGTGGCAGCGAGAATGCGGTGTCAAGGTAAACTGCTGGAGTGAGCCTTGTGTACGATTTAATGGTCATCCAGGCGTGGGTTCGAGTGCTAAAAGTTATTTTGTCAGTAAGAAACAAGTGTTTCTTAGCAATCCTTTTAACCACCTGGTTGAACGAAGGAATAGGCAATTTTGTTTCCCACAAAGTTCCCAGCTCGGTTGCTTCTAATGAAAGTTTTAAGTACTTTGAGTAGTCGGAGTTCGGACTAGACTGGATTGCTTCTCAAAGTGCGCTGTTCATTATGTTCTCCTGGTTCATCCAGACATTGTACCAGAATTTGATGGCTTCATATTTTTTCAGCAAAACTTGAGATTGTAGTCCGAACTCAAGTCTAACTTGAGCTGGAGAAGAACTATTTGCTAGCACAAAAACCCGTTTGAAGACTTTAGTTTGTATTTTGTCCAGGAGGGTGGCACTTTTTCCATGATGCAAGACGCTGCCGCATGCTAATATGGGCAGTAATTTTGCATTCATTGCGATTAGCAAAGGGGATACGAGAGGACCCTTTAGCTCGGTTGCCAGTCTGGAAAAGGCATGCAGTAGGGTTACCCCCTTATTTTCTATGGCTTTAAAATGCTCTTGAAAGTTTAGGCGCTTGTCTAGGTATACCCCCAGGTATTTATAGCTGTTCATGGCTTCCAGATGATCATTATTTATTTGGAAAATTGGCTGATTTTTGCGACGTCGTGTTATGAGCAATGTCTTTGTTTTCCTAATGTTTATTGTAAGTAGGTTCCTTTTTGTATAGCTGGACAGGTCGTGTAGCAAGCATTGAAGGCCTATTCTTGTCTGGCTCAACAGTACCACGTCGTCGGCGTAGGATAAGTGCGTTAGACGAAAGGTACCTAGCCTGGGTGGATGTGCGTTGACCTTGTCTAAGCATTCTGTCAGATCACTCATGAATAAGTTGAATAAGTGTGGAGCCAAGACGCAGCCTTGCTTTAGTCCATCATCTGTGTAGATCTTCCTGGTCAGATGGCGCCCATTGTTAATTTTTACCTGCATCCACGTTCCGGTATGTAGGTTGATAATGGGCAAAAGAATTGAGACCGGTAGGCCCTGATGTTTTAGTTTTACCCAAAGGCCGCCTTGAAGTCCATGAAGCACGTGTAAAGCTCCTGGGAATTCTGTAGACTTTTTTCAGCGATCAGGCATAGGGCCATAGCGTTCGTCATTGTACCCATGCCGTGGCGAAATCCGGTCTCGTTCGGTGGTATTTTACTGTTCGTTTCAGACCATTCGATCTGATCAGCTAGTATCGATGACGCGTAGTATTTTGATTCTGCGTCGAGGAGGGCGATCAGACGATAGTTGTTCGGATCCTTGCGGTCTCCTCCTTTGTAGATAGGAGTTATGATCGCCCCCCTCCAGCTCTCGGGGATGCCGCCTGTGTTGGTTACCGATCGAAACAGTAAATTGAGTTTGTTAGCCCAGTACTGTGGATCCTCCTTATAAATGGCTTGCGGAACGCCGTTTGGACCTGGGGCGCTATCTTGTTGACTTTTCCTGATTATTTTTGCAATGCTTTGTACATCAACTTGCCTGAGGCATAATGCAGTTGTTCCGGAAGCCTTTGCGCAGTTCCCTTGGTGAGTTCGGGAGGTGTCTTCCTGCTCGTAATTTTCTGTTGTTTCCGAGTTCAGGGCTGTGGCTGTGCTCAAGTTGTTGATTGAGAATGTTTCCGTTATATGTTTGGTCCATTCAGACTCGGTTATACAAGCCATACTTGCTGGTTGGGCTGTCCGATTTACGGAGTTAATTTGTAGCCAGAAGGCCCGCGAGTCCGCTCTTTTTATGTTATGCAGTAGTTTGGACCAGAACTCATTCTGGAGCTTTTGTTTTTCGATCCATAATAATTTCTTATATTGGGTCTTGGCCTTGCGTACTGCTGCCCAGACACTGGCATGTTGGGTTTTGCCACGTGCTTGGTGTGTTAATTTATTCAGATGCCTTAGTAGTAGTACTTATCTATTGAGTACGATGTTAGATTTAAAAGGTAATTTTGTTTTATTGGTTAAGTTTGTCCTTGGAAGTTGCTTCAAGTAGTTGTTCCAGGCATCTGGACTCAGGGCGTTCTCTGTCAGGAACTCTTCTAGTAAGTTTTTAGCGTCGCTTGCTATCCGAGGGAGAGATTCACTTGTCCACTTGAGCCGCTTCAGGTTGATTGTTGTGACATTACCTAATAGCATAGGAGCAGGTGCGAGTTTAGGTATGTCCGTCATGATCTCAAAATATTGTTTAGAGTGGTCGCTGTCCAAGGAGCAGATGATGTGGAAGTCTTGTATTCGGACGAGCAGGGGTAGTGTGACAAATGTGTAATCCAGTACAGAGCAGGAGTTGTGGCCTATGTAGGTCATGGAAGGGGGGTTGTCTTGGTTGGTTCTTCCGTTTAATGCTCTTAGGCCAAGGCTGTCAAGGTCCCGCATGAGTTGTTTGCCCTCCTTGTCCGTCTTCCTTACCTGAGGGATCACCTGCGGCGAGACGTTCCAGATTTCATTTGCGGCGTTGATATTGACCTCATCCTCCGGTTCTTGCAGAAGGTCTGAATTAAAATCACCCGTTAGAATTATCTCCCAGCCTGGGTGTTCCAAACGCGTATTTGAGATCACAGAAATGATGCGTTGGAACAGTGCTTTTTTGAGAGTTTTTATTTGGGTTTGCATATATGTTGATTAGAATCAGCGTTCTGGTGGTGGCCGTTGTTGTGCTCTCTAATTTTAAGATTTGCATGTCCGTGGTTGAGTCAGAAAGTTGTGTTGTTCTCACTTTTAGAGCTGTTGATATATAGACAGAAAGGCCCCCACGGGCTCGCCCAAAACGCTGTAAGCGAGTCGCGCTTACGTGATAACACAAACGGCCTGGGATGTCGATTGGTTCAGTTTGCCACGTTTCCTGTAACGCTATTATTGCGTATGGATCCCAGGTGGCGGCTTTGCCGTTTTTGTTCATAATGTCTTTTGCCCCCGTAATGTTCCAGGAGAGGATTTTTATTACGTGGCTTTCAGTGTTAACGGATCTGTCGGGGGTTCAATTTGGAAGTGACATTTGCGACTGTAGGTGCTCATAGGCTGAGATTTCAGCTCCTCTAGCTCCTTGAAGGACCGAGCGCGCTGGTTGGTTCCTCAGTACTAGGTTTGCACTCTTGGTGCGCCTTCTTAGGAGCGGGGATGGATATGCTGGCTTAATCATTTCCTGCAGAAGAATTCCCCATTCCTTAAATTTGACAGAGAGGATGTGGGTCGCTATCCCCATCTCCCTCCAAGTCATGACTGTGCACTCTTTCTTTAACTCGTCATCCGTGGTTATAAACTCAACCGACAGGAGGTCAGCTGAAGTGAGATAGCCGAGGCTGGGGATAGCTGATGTTAGACGAAGTATGTTCCTGCGATTTAGGTAGTCCTTCGGGCCTTGTTGCTCATATTCAGGAATGAAAAGAAGTTTCCCCGCTTTGGGGGCATCCTCCTTGTCGATTAGTGGATTGTCACAAGTTCTGACGATTTTGCGCTGGATCGTTCAATTATAACTTCCAGAATCTTTCACATTAGTGATATGACTGTTCCCAAGAGGGGGGTAAACACCGTTCAAGGATTGTTTGTGTGGAATGCTTAGTGGTTGTTCTTCATTTTCTGGGTTTATCGCGTGCCTTGTTGCTGGTAAGCAGTCGTTTACGTTGGCTATGTTCACCGTGCGGCGACTTTCCCCCACTTCTCTACTTATTTCAAAGTTAGCCCCCTTTTTGTCAGTTGGAAAAGTTATTTTAAGGAGATCAAGGTTATTCCTAGTCACATTTGTTACTGCCGCTTGTCTGTCAGGTTCTGCGGCCGTGCTGGAAATGGTGATTAAGATTGGAGATGCTGTGTCATTAGTAGCTGTCTTTTTTGCAACTTCTCTGTTAGGCCTGTATTTTCCAAACTTAACAGTAGTTGGTTCTTCCTCAATACGTGTTGACTGGTTCTGCTTATTCTGTGAACTTGGGATCTGTTTAGGAAGTGATTCGGGTTTTCCCGATGTGAATACATTAGTTACAGGTGGATTATTAGACTGACCCTCAGGAGTGTCTTCTTGGTCGGTAGTGACATTTGGTCCCGTTAAATCACAAAGCTTTACACCCGGAAGATTCCCTACGCCCAAGACTTTTGACGGGGTGACTCCTACTGGGTGTGATGTTCTGTTTGGCAAATTTTTCTGGGGGTACGTGTTGTGGGGGTCAATTCTCACGGCATGTGGCTCAGATGTTGCTGACGTCCTCTGGTCCATGGTGTTTTTGTCTTTCGGCGTCGTCGTCTGAGGCAAGTTAGGAGTTCTGGCACTCCTAATTTTTGCTTTGGTTTGGTCAAAGATAGGGAAGTTTGGTGTCGTCTGCTTATGATCAAGCTCGCTGCTGCGACATTGATTTCTATTTTTTCTAGCCCTTTTTTTTGACGTTTGGTGAGCCTTATCCCGGGGTCAAGATCAGGGGATTGATCAGTGGTAGGAAGTTTAATGCTGCTCTACTGATTGATCACAGCGGTGTCAGATTTTGGGTTTTGCTTCTCTGGGTGGTTTAGTATAGTAAAAGTCGGATTGATGCATTTGTCGTTTCCTTCTATCAGCTGTTGGCAGGGGGCAGCCATGTTAGCTGCCTCTATGGTCATGGGCTTGCTTACGTTGTATGCTTGGAAATCTTTATGATCGAAGGAAATCAAGTCGTTACTCAGTCGAGTATTTGCGGCGGTTAGGTTGGTCTGTTTGCATTCCTGCAGGATGTCCTTCAGAATAAGTGGCAACTCCTGAAGTTTTTCCAGTACGGGGTGACAAGTGCAGGGGGGCATTGGCTTACTTAGGTAGACTTGTTCTGTTAGGAGATTAAATGTGCCTGTCATTGCGTCAAGTTTTTTGTTTATGCCAGCTATGTGTTCTGCTATTGTGCCCATTAAATATATTTGTACATCTAGTTTATCCGACTGCATGTTCAGGGTTTTTATCGATGTTTCCAGTATGTGACCCAACGCCTGGTGTAGCGTGAGTATGGATTCTAAATTACTTTTACATCTGTTTCAACTGCTGGTTGTGTTGTATGTTCTTTGTTATGAATAGTAACCGGGTTCGGGTCGATCTGACCACTTGGCAATTTTGTGTGTTTTGATTCGTGGGTTAACTGTTTAATGATAGAGTTTCTTTCGATGATTGCAATGTCTGGTGTCAAGGAGCTTGAAATTTCTAATATGGACACTGACTTTGAGTTATCCTTTCCACAGATGCTTGCATATGTAGGTAATGCGTTTTCTTTTATCAATTCTTGTGCCGGTTTTGTTCCACTGAGGGTCATTGCCTGGTTGGTGCTCAAAGGACCTGTAATAGGTGAAAGGGGTAGGATTACTGACTGCGTGTCGTGAATCATTATTACCGAGTCCTCTAGTGCGGCAAGCAGTGATTTGTCGTTTATGTTGGGTTGCTCCGTCCCACTTCCAGTTGTGTTGGTGGGCGGGTAATCCCTGCACCTTGTGGGCCTGTCGTTGATAGCTGTTGTGGATGTTTCAGGGTTCCGTACCTGGTTTGAATCTGTTATGTTAGCTATCCTCAGTTTTAGATTTTCGTGTGAGCGTGGAGCCATTCTAGGGGTTGAGTGATAGTTGAGGTAAACCTTGTCTGATGGGTCCCTCAGGTGATTTTTAGGAGGATTGTCCCTTTTACTGACTGGTCGCTGGTTATTAAGCGCGTCAAAATTGGGTTCCTGGTTTTTTGGTGTAACATTGCACGTGTGACCCTCTAGTAAGTTAACCAAGGCTATGTTTGAGTCTCGCATTATTGCAATTTTTTCCTACTGCGGGTTTGTGCGTATTGTTGTTCCTGTGTACTAGGGCATGGCATTGCATTGTGCGTTTCGTTGACTCATAAGCTGTTTCCGTACAGTTGTAAGCCTGCTCTGTTCCGTGCGATGCTATAGGTATGACTGGTTGGTCTGGTTGAGCTACCGACAATTCCTTTTTCTCCATCATTATACTACAGTTGTTTGGAGTCATTGGCTTCTGTAAGCCGTTTGGAGTTGTCGGCTTGAATAAATTACTGACATCGGGTCCTTCATGAATGTAAATTTCCCAGAGGGTTTCGCTGATCCAAAAATTGAGTAGGTAGGGAATATTAGATTGGGGGGTTGGTCGGCTGACTGGGTGTGGGCAGGCGATTTGGGCTTAGCCTTGGCTTTCTTCCTGATGTTTCTTGGTGGATTTACTCTCGGCCTCCCTGATCTCGGGTAGTTTGCTTTATTGTTTTGTAAATTAGTTGTTGTTTTACTTATTTATTATTTCTCGTGTTTTCTCGCCACTAGTTTGAGAGCTGGCTGGAATGCTTGCAGGAATCAGTGGTGGCCTGTACCTTTGTCGACACTGGGACTCTTGGTCCCTGCCTGTCCTAGTTGCCTGTCTCAGACAGGATACGGATCGGGAGCAGTGCAAGACCTTCTCCAGTCTGCTGTTCGCTTTGTCCTTCTATTTTGGCTGTTTAGAGCTCGTTTAGGGCTTGTCGCTGTTATCGTTTGCGCTGATTGTGTGGTGGTGGTTTAAGATGGGTGAAGCTGCGTTTTGGCGTGTGCGCAGGAGTGTTGTTATCACAGCGCTTCCCCTCTGTTTCTACTACCAGCGCACTCACTACCTGCTGCCACAGGCCTGCTGGCAAATGTCGTTTTTGGAGTATGTTGGAGAGTGTGGGCAGGAGTGTTGTCGCAGCGCTGTTCCCTTCCAGCGCTCACACTACCTGCAGCCACTAGCCCACGGGCCAGCACACCCGCACTCCTTCTGTCCTGAGGCTTGATTAGTCAGCGATTGGTTCAGTAACGGTTCAATAACGGTTCAATAACGGTTTCCTCCGGTGTCCCTAGCAGGCTCACTGTCCAACCAGCCAATCCGCTGAACAGGGCACTGCTAACCCGCCTGGTTGAACAGCTGGAACCACTGGCTGTAACCCCTGACTGCAGGGCTAAGCTAGTCTCTGTTAGATCATTGGGGGGGGGCGGGCACCTGCTGTGTCTGCCTGTGCCTGCTCTTCCAGTCTGCGCGCACTCCCGGCGCGTGCTCCTGGCCGCCGGCCCACGGCGGGTAGTAGGCAAGCAGCAAGCAGGAAACGGCAGGGGAGCGTTTGCCCTGGTCACCGTTTTTGTTCTTCCCCGCAGCTTCCCGCAGCCTCCCGCGGCCGCCTCCTACCTCCTTAGGGCTCCCGGTCTCTATGTTCGGGTCGCTCGCCCTCTGGATCTTTTCGCAGGAGGAGAGCGCATCAGGGTTCCTCTCAGCGCGGTGTGTGGCGTCCTCTGACCGTTAGCTCCGCTCGCCACTGCTCGCCACTGACCTCTGCTGGACACAGTCAGCAAAGGTGCACTTCAGCTAAGACAGACCCAAAGTTCTCGGAATTACTGTTATCCTGCACTAGAGGGGTGGAAACATCCTTCAATCCCTCAATGATTTTAGTGATTTTTTCCTGAAAGAAGGATGCTAGACCATCACATAATTCTTGTGAGGGCTTGATTTGGCTATTAGCACATTCAGGATGGGATAGCTCTTTGACTATCCTGAAGGTGTCCCGAGATTTGTTGGAGCTGTTTAATATTAGGTCTGCGGAGTGGTTTGCTTTGGCTATGGTAATCTCTTTCTTATACTGCACAATTGTCTGCCTCCAGATCACTTTCTCCTGCTCTAAATAATTTTTTCTCCAGTGCCTCTCCGCCTTTTTACAGGCATTTTTCAGTTCTTTCAATTTATCCGTATACCAGGGCGCAGAGGGTTTTCCTCTTTTTCTGATTGTTTTCAGTGGTGCAATGTCGTCAAGTTTCCTGGTTACCTCTTTACATAATAGGTTATAATTTGTGGTGATATCGTTCTCTAAATTAAACGAGTTCCCCACTTGACGGAAGTCGAACTTTCCTTCCTCTTTCCTTTTTAGCAGACCCTTCCAGTCACGGCTAATGAAGGTCCTAGTCTGCGTATTTGTAGGTCCTGTATTGACCAAGGTATGGATATTAAATAGTAGGAGATGGTGGTCTGACCAATCTACTGGTAGTGTTGTTCCCATAGTAATAAGATCCTCTGCAGCGAATATTAAATCCAGTATATTTCCTTGTCTGTGTGTGGGGGTGGTTATCCATTGTTTCAGCCCTAAGTTGTTACAGGCTTGTGTGATATTATAAAAGGCCGTGTGTAGTTGGTCGCTATCCCACAGGTTAAAATCTCCCAGTACCAACAGTCTGCTATGTGAGATTGACATGTTATTAATAACAGTGATCAATTCCTGCTGTTGCATTGCATTGATGTGCCCCGGTGTCCTATAGCAGATTAGGCCCGTGAGGCAATGGCCTGAATCATGTCTGATTGATATCCCGAGAACTTCAGCACATGAGACTATATCAATATCCAATGTTACAATATTTAACTCCTCCTTGAAAATAATTCCTATTCCTCCCCCTCGTCCCATAGTCCTGGGTTTATGAACAATCTTATATCCTACTTGACATGCCGGCCCCAGCTCTGGTTCCATTCCCACTGCCATCCATGTCTCGGTTAAAAATAGAATATCCAGGTTGTTGGATTCGATCAGTAGCTGTATTTCACTGGCATGTTTCGGGAGGGATCTGACATTTAGTAATCCACTGATTAATTCTCCCTTAGTAGTATGCTTATGTTCAGCATGCTTTGACGGGATATGCCTGTTGCCTGGGATCTGATCAGGTTTAGATAATGATTCGAGTGGGAGGGGATTAATATGTGGCAGACACACTAGGCAGTTGGGGCAGGGGTTCTTGTCCTCAGATATTATGTTAGGGGCTAGGCGTGGGCAATTAGCTCTGCCTGCCAGTGGATCCAGCAGCATTAGTGCTTCCCTACTTTATCTGTATGCCACAAGGTCCGGAGTAGGTCGAGCAGGGGCGGTTGCCCTTAGCCCGGTCTCGGCGCGGACGAGCGCAGACGAGCTTGCCTTAAGCGCGCCTTCGGTGCGCAATCGTCGCGCCCGCTGCGCTCGTCCGCTGCGCTTCCGGTAAAGACACATCCTTTATGGGAGTGGGATAGGTGAAAAAGGGGCGTGGCTATTGTCAATGGGCGTGCCTTTTGAATCCGGCCAATAGCATCCGGTCTGCAGAAAATCACCCGCCCGCGTCAGCGTTCTGTCCGCTGTGCGGGGAATTAGTGCCTTAAGTCCTTTAAAAACACAATTTATTACACAATTTAAAAGGTGATCTGTTGTATGTACTTTGTAGGGTCTGACCCATCCCAACAGTTTGGATTGGCTTATGTATGTGTCCTTCCAAAATCATAGTCTGCAATTGGCTAATGGTTGCTGCATGCCACACCTTGTCTTGAAAGTTTACTCCCATGGAATATTGGCTCGTGAACGAGCAGTGCCGCGTATGCTGCTTGCGTGCCTGTATCTCCTTGATTGTTCTTCCTAAATGCACTTTTGGTGCGCTGTCACCAATGAACTCCCTTCAGATGCACAGTGCCTGCCCCACCCCTTGGAGTATCTACACGGCAGCAAGCAGCGATATGTACGCTTCTTGTGCCTTTATCTTGTTATCCTTGTACTGAGGGCGATGCTGTCATGTATGTGCGCTTGAGCTGACTACACCCAGCTATAGTAAGTGGCTTGCAGTCAGTTTAAGTTTGGCAGCGCCATACCGCCGCCGTTCGCACTGCGCAGACGTAATTTGATGGCCTGGACGGCACCCAACTAAGGAGTGGTTTTCGTGCTTCACTTTCAGCAGGCCTCGACCAGAGCTGCATGCAGCCCGTGCTGTGAAGGAAAGAATTGTCGCGCTCTGCTTCTGGCCCATACCATCATGGTGCTACTTCTAGTGCAACTGTAAATTTTATTATAGTCTTAAAAAAAAAGTCAAGCCTGTCGTCTGTGTTCAAATATTTAAAACGCTTGTTCAAAAAGGTAACACAATAATTCTAATATAGAAGGGTGTGCCATTTTGATAGTCAGAAGGAAACCTGAGTGAAATTACACAAATTGACGTTGTTTGCTCATAATACAATTTGCAGGTCTTATGTGAAAGAAGCACTTGCAAACCTCAAACCACTAGAATAAGGCAAAAAAGTATAAGATGTCAGCCCCAAAAACGCTAATCAAGCTGTCTGGCTTTCCTTAGCTCCTTCTCCGTAGAGTTTCTGGAGCTACTGGCCCTGTGCCAGAATCTGCAAAGGTAATCATGTGTTTCTTGGCATGTGCATGCATAGCTTTCACAGCGCAGGAGACATGGCCGTACCCGGGGCCCTCCAGCTTCCCGTCTGCGTGAGTCTGAGTGGTCAGCCCACACATTGCCCGACCTGCCTCTCACTTCAGCTGTGTGAAAATGTATCCCCCATGTGTGCTTATCTCTTCAAGTAAGATTCTGCAGAGCAGCTGACAACTGAAACACTATGCTTGAAAAGAAAGAGGCATGTAGCATATAAGAAATGTAACTATGTGCACGCATTTTTTCATCAAACAAAAAACCCATACAATTCCAAAATCAAACACTAGAATGCAAAACAACTTAAACCAGCGTTTGTGCACTGTCTGGGCACTGTTATCATCACAGCCAAGGCAGTGGCTGACACCCACTGAACATGCTGTCTCACCCTACGATAACAGTGTCTCCATGGGTGGGAATATGCAGCAGGCAGTTCCTTGGTCACAACACCTGCTGTGCTGTGGTAGGTTTATCCTGTATGTGCTGTGCTGCCATATTCCGGCTGCAAGGGTGATCAAATGCAGGCCGTCCACTCTGTAATGTCTTGTTACTTACCGGTAATCTTCATTTCCCCGATTGGGGTCTTCCTGGTCCCAATCCTTACACAGTGAGACAGTCCTGCCTCTACCCAGCCAACCAAAACACTGGACACCAAAAAGCTAAAGGTCACATAAACCCCTCCCACCCACCGCAATGCCTGTTATCAACAAGTCCTAGAGACAAAAACAGCAGGAGGGACGGAGGAAAGAGGACTGTGACGAGGATGAACCCAATCACGTAATGAAGATTACCGGTAAGTAACAAGACATTACCCCCTCATGGGGCCTCCTTGTCCAAGTCCTTTCACAGTGAGGAACTCGCAATCATAGAATCATGAAGAAAAAACGCATGACACCAGGGATCCGTGCAAAAAGTACAAAACGTTTAGTCAAATAAATGATCAACGAACAGTAGCGTTCAGAACAGATGCATGCAAAACATCAAGGCGATAATGCCGAACAAACATGTGATGGGACTGCCAAGTGGCCTCTCTACAAATATCCTGGATATCCCGCCGCCTCAGCCCAGGAAGTGGGTACAGAACGTGTTGAACGACCCTGCACATGAGACAGAGGAGGCAGATCCACAGACTTATAGTACTGGCAGACTGCCAAATGCACCGATCGACTGATTGTGGAAGTGGAAACCTTTTCCCATTAGCCACAACCCCACAGGAGACAAACAGGGCAGGAGAAAGCAGAAACTCCAGCGAACGCTGTAGGTAAATCTGAAGAGCCTTACGAACATCCAAAAAAGAGGAAACAAGGGAATCCCCCTCCATAGGTAAATCAGGAAGTATCACCTCCTGTTGCAAATGAAATTTAGAAGACACATTAGGCAGAAAAGCCAGATCAAGCTTTAATACAACCAGATCCTGCAAGAACTGTAAATAACGGAAAGAAATGAGCAAGGCACTCAACTCACCCAACCCACGAGCGGAGGTGATGGGCAGCAAAAAAGCCACCTTAGCGGACAACCACAAGTCCACCTCCAACAACGGCTCAAATGGGGGCAACTGCAGACCCCGCAAAGCAGTAGGCAAATCCCAAGAAGGCACGATCACAGGAGAGACTGGATGACAAAGCCTAAAGCTCAGAAGAAGCTGACTCACTAAAGCGGCAACAACCTCCAAGGATGCCCCAGGAGCCCGAGAAACACGAACCGCTGTTCACTAAGCAGACAAAGTGGAAGAGGAAAGGCCCATCAAAAACCCGCCCCGAAGAAAATCCAGCACAGAAACAGAATGCCCTAGCACAGGATTCACACTGTGTAAAGAACACCAGGAGACAAAAGATCCCCAATGACAACCATGGAAATTTAAGGGTTGAAGGGCGAAGTGACAATTGGATGTCACAAGGCACCACCGAAGAACAATCCAAAGACTCCAACATCAACCGCTCAAGAGCCAGGCCGTCAGCTGCAAACGACAAAGACAAGGTAGAGACAGGAGCGGAAACTGTAGAGGAGCCGGAACCAAAGGAAACCGGACAAACCGCCCCCCCCCTGCCAGCCACGAAAAGAGAGGAAACCAAAGGTGGCGAAGCAAAAGGGAGCAATCAACAGGACTGACACCCTCTCTCCCCAAATCTTTTGCAGCACCCTCGGGAGGAGGGGAATAGGAGGAAAGCAATATAGAAGGCTCGAAGGCCAGGGAATTGTAAGGGCATACCCTGCCCATGCCTTAGGACACATCAACTCTGAACAAAACCTGGGGAGAAGAGCGTTGGGAGGAGAGGCAAACCAAAGACAAAGGGACTGGAACAGAGGAAGAGAGAGATGGTACAGAACAGAGGATGGAAGGTTGCGTCTCAAAGTGTCCGCATTAAAATTAAACTGTCCTAGAATGTACATAGCCTTCAAGGCCAACAGGTGAGATTCCGCCCAAGCGGGGTCCGTCAAGGAGGCCTCCTCCAATGACAAAGATTAAAATGAAGCAGAAGCCATAGAGGACAAAAGAGAATTGACTTTGGGAACCACTGGAAACTGTGTGTCAAAGTCTACCAGGCGATACTGCTTCCCCAGAAAGCGAGGGATACCCTGCTTATCCACCTCAAGCCATTCTTTAGTCATTATATCCTTCAGGACATCATGGAAGGGAAGGTCATCCACCACAGAGGAACTATACTGGGAGTAAAACCCCTCATCAGATAATGAGTTAGGGTCAAAACCAAGCACCTCCTGAATATGGACCAGCATGTCTGAAAAACCTTGCCCTGGACGTACGTTCCCTTAGGGGAATTGTCCATGTCCTCATCACCATCCTCAGGCCTCTTTGCCGCAGGCTCCAGTGGCGCAGACTGGACAGCAGAATTAATAAACTCCTGTAAATCTTTCCTAGAAGTCTGGAAAACAACATCCTCTTGCAGGTCCTGGACATTATGCTGTTTGGAAACTGCCTTTGCAGGCACCAGAGAAGAAGCCCCGTCACTCATGGAGAGCAAAAAGGAGTAAACCCCACAGAAATCTCCCAACACATTAAACAGGAAGTGCCCAGCAACCTCCATTAAATACTGCCCCAAACAAAAAGCCTTGTGACGTGAGACCAGAAAAAAAAAAAGGGCAGCCCTGCTCTCTCCACCCACAGCCACATACACCCAACAATGCCGCGGGGGCCAGACGCTGCTAGCAATCTCCAGTGCCAGAATGACCCAGGGCCAGGACATCAGGAGAGCTCCCGCACGGGGAGCGTCCTGACCCAGAAGCAGGAGGGCGGCCGACCGGTATGGCCGCAGAGAGATACAAAACAAATGAAAATAATACAGCACAAAAAGATCTTAAAAAAATGGTTTAAAGATTCAAAGCACCGCAACTATTTTGTAGAAAAACCGGAAATGGAAACAGGAAACACGGAGCACTAGCATTCCTACCGCCGTCGGAGCAACAAAAAATAGGCTTGGCGGTGGATGGGAGGGGTTTATGTGACCTTTAGCTTTTTGGTTTCTCGCATTTTGATTGGCTGGGTGGAAGCAGAACTGCATCACTGTGAAAGGACTGGGACGAGGAGGACCCATGAGGGAGTAATCGGTGTTTGTGAATAGGCATCATCTGACATGGCCTAGCAACCCAGCGAGGTCATCATGCAGATGGTGAACACCAGAGCCTGCAATCAGCGCAGTAACTCACTGCGAGGGCACTTCGCCCTGCACCATCTCTGCTTCCTGGGATGACTTCTAACCCTGCACTGAAAATAATAAAAGATTCTTATTAACTCTTCTTGCACGTAATGAAGAAGCTTGCATTTTTCCTCTTTAACCAACATAACAGTTGGTACTGCTTACACTACTGCTGAATAAGGCTAGGAGCAGGGTTTAACATAGGTGCTACATCATTAAAATCATAAGGTGATGCATCACCAGCCCTTTCGCCCACCTGTGACATTAAAGCAGTCGCTCTTCTCCAATGAATCCTAATTTAATTTATTAACTTACAGCGTGTAATCATGAGCATAAGTAAAGTCTTTAAAAAAAATTACAGCTGGGCAGTAGGTTAATGCCCTTCCATTTCTGCCCCTCTGCAGCAGTTTTAGGTTCATCTTATATTTTCTCGTTGCTCAAATGGGTGTAATTTCTGATTTGTATATGTTAACATCATCTTCATTGCTTGATTTTGTTCGGGAGAAAGTGTCATTCATAGTCATTGAATTTCACTCATTATTACACTGAAATTAAGAAAATGTCATACATGGCAATATGAAATCTTGGCAACTATGGGGGGGCAAACCATGAAGGTTGACACAGACTCACTCTAGTGCAAGCACAGTCAGTGGCGCTAATTACCAACATAAGCTCCAGCTTGACAGATGTGGAGGCGCTATAAATGCATGACTTAGCATTTCAGTGAGGTGATGCGGACCTCCACACTGAAATGAGTCAGACTAACGCCAGATGCATGGTATTTGGCATAACTGGGCTTCAGTCTGAAAAAGGAGGCTTGTCCACCTGGAGAAGTCTCACAGTGTACGAGAACCAGACCCCAGCTGTGTTAGATGTATTGGTCCCTCTCTTCCAAAGCATCAGACATTCCGGGCTCCTACCAGCTTCATGGAAGAGTTCTAAAAGTCCCCGATCTACAAGTCCGGTGACAAAACCTCCCAGACAAATTATCACCTGATTGTACTACTAGATATAGAGGCAAAATACTTTGCCGGCACCCTGCTGTCAGAGCTCCAGGAGTGGGCCAAAGAGAAGGAAATAATACCCCAATATCAAGCAGGGTTCTGTAAAGACACAGGAACCGCAACCAACATATTAACCATGTCACTGATCATCGATATGGCAAAAGCAACAAAACAGGTGATTCATTTTTGTTTCATCAACTTCAAGACCGCCTTTGACAATGTTAATCAAGCAAACTATGGAGGAAACTGGTGCTTTGGGGAATCCCGTCAGCTCTCTTGAACCTTTTAATACAACTCCATACCATCATAAATACAGGTAAAACTCGGCAACGGCACACATCTTTCAATGTGCATACCAACTTCTTTTTTTTTTTTCAGTTTGAAAGCTTTATTGAAATATTAGTTATAAAACCAATAAGGTGGCAACAGTAGAACAATAAAGAAACAGATACATTATGCAATAAGTGAAGCAAATATATACTACTGAAGGCACTAATAAAGAATCAAAGCATTTTCTAATTTTTGGAATGGAAGAGGGGGGAGGGGAGGGAGGGTAGAAAGGGATATGATGATAATAATCCTATAAATATAAGCATAAACATAAACATTTTTGGCAAAAAAGTCAATTGTACAATAAATACATAAGAGAAAGGAAAGAATTATACAATACATTAAATAATGGAACTAAGAAACTGTGAAATCTGTGGAAGAAAAAACTGTAAGCAGGAGTACAACTGTTCAAGGAGGTTTAAAGTTGTCAGAAGATAACGGAGTATAATTACTTTTGGCAGATTGATCAAGGTATAGAGTAAGAGGCAACCAATAAAGTTCAACATTGCGGGAAGGTTTACAGGAGGAAGCAAAGGCGACATCCATTCTGTGGGAGTGACATATAAGATTCCACCAACAAGTGACGGAAAGTTTGGTGAGGGACTTCCAATTGGATGCGATGAGTTGGAGGGCAACGGCTATCATAAGATCAAAGAGACCAAGTGAATGTGTGGGGAGATCTAAGGAGTCAGAAAGACTTCCTAAAAATACTAAGGGAGCAGAGTAGGGAATAGAGATATTGAAAATGCGGGAAATGCGGGACCAAACCTGAATCCAAAAGGTTTGAACTGAAGGACAGAGAAAGAAAAGATGAAAGAGATCAGCGCTAGGAGTGTTGCATGTCCAGCATTTGGTGTCAGAGGAGGGAAGGAAACGAGAAAGAGAAAGAGGAGAAAGATAGAGCCTATGATAGAAATAAAAGATGGATTGAGTAAGAGGGGCAGAACGAGAGGTCTTCAAAGATTTAGTCCAGAGCTTATCCCAAACCGAAACAGACCATGAGCAATCTAGATCTTTTTCCCAGGACAACTCCAATTTTGATTTGTTACGTTCAGGATTAGGAGCAGAAAAATAACGGTAAATAAGAGAAGCTTTAGGAATAGTGGCTAGAATAGTAAGAAGAGGGGACGAGGGGGGAGGTAGTTCTGCAGATGGGAGAGAGTAATAACGATCAAGAACAATTTCCATAAGAATATAATATTTCTGCGCAAACGAGCGGGGGCAATGAAACTGCAGTTGAAATTGAGGAAAAGAACGAGGTGAAGAACCATCAAAAAGATGGTGAATCCAAATGATACCTTTTAATCTCCAGGAAGGCCAGGCAATAGGTCTGTTACGTAAAAGAACGAGTGAATTATACCAAATGGGCATAAGCAGAAAGGATTCTCGAGACACGGATGATATAGAGAATAAAGGTCTCAAAAGAGAAGAGGTATGGTTGAATAATGGCGATTTAAGGTAGGGAGACTTAGATGTGAAGTGAAGTGTATCTTGAAAGAAAAAGGGTAACATTAAGGAATGTTCAATATGAAGCCAAAGTGGAGAAAAAGGTGACGGTTCTGGAGATAACCAACGAGAAGCTTGACGAAGAGAGAAAGATTTATGGTACAGGCGAAAATCAGGGAAATTGACCCCTCCATTTGACTTAGTTCTACGGAGAGATACTAAGGATATACAAGGTTTCTTCTGTTTCCAAAGAAATTTAGATATTACAGAATCAATGCGACGAAAATAGAGAGCTGGAATATGAACCGGAAGCATGGCGAACAGATAAATCAGGATCGGAGCAATCATCATCCTAACAGAATCCAGACGACCCCACCAAGAGAGAAAGAGGGGATTCCAAGAAGAAAATAAAGATTCAATTCTCGAAATAACCGCATTCATATTAAGTTTGATAGAAGATGAAATGGAATTAGAAAAGAGAACTCCAAGGTATTTTATCTTAGTAGTGGTCCAAGCAAAACCAGTCGAAGAAAAATAGTGCGGAAGGCAAAATTTGGTTAATGGGATAATTTCTGTTTTATCAGAATTGATCTTATATCCTGAGACAAGGGAAAACTTCTCAGATTCTTCTAACAAGGAAGGGACAGAAGTCTCTGGATCTGAGATGAATAAAAGAATATCATCTGCATAGGCAGACAATTTGAGATGTTGATCTCCATATGGAAAGCCAGAAATAGAGGGGTTATTGCGAATAGAAGATAGAAAAGGTTCAAGAGCTAATATAAATAGAAGGGGAGAGAGAGGACAACCTTGACGAACTCCGCGTTGAAGCACAAAGGGGGAAGTGAGTTGACCATTTACAAGGACTGAGGCTTTGGGTGTTGAATAAATTAAAGATATTAAGGAAATGAACTTAGGACCAAAACCATGCCATTTCAGAGAAGCCAATAGAAAAGACCAATCAACCCGATCAAAAGCTTTTTCAGCGTCGACAGAAATAGCTGCTAATGGAATGGAGAGAGAAGAGGCTGTATTTAAAACGTTGAGAAAAAGTCTAGAATTATCCGACGTGAGACGACCCTTTACAAATCCGCATTGTTCTTTTCCAATGAGGTGAGGCATAAAAGGGTCAAGGCGTAAGGCTAACAGTTTAGCAAATAGCTTATAATCCACATTAACTAAGGAAATTGGTTGGTAATTCTTGCAAAATTTAGGATCGCGGCCTTCTTTAGGGATAAGACAAATAGTCGCATCCTGAAAGGAACCTTGAGCAACACCAGTAGAACAAAAAGACTGAAAAAGAGAAAGTAAACGAGGTAGAAGAAGATCGGAGAAGTGTAAGTAGAATTCAACCGGAAATCCATCCGGGCCCGGAGTTTTGCCTTTGGTAAGAGATGTTAATGCAGTAGAGAGTTCGTGAAGAGTTAAGTCTGTTTCGATATCTGAGAATTGAAGTTGGGTTGTATTTGGTTTAGGCAATTTATCAAAATAAGATTGAAGAAGAGCAGGGGAAGGTGGGTTCTCAGGAGTATACAAGGATTCATAAAAAGATTGAAATTGTTCTAAAATATCTTTATCCGTGTGCAAGAGAACATTTGAGGGGGAATAGATAGAATCAATAAGAGTACGCTCTTTGCGTGACTTAAGATAATTAGCAAGAAGTTTACCTGATTTGTTACGTCCACCATAATAACGAGCACTGCTTCGAAGAAGAAAGGTGGATGCCGAATCGGTGGTGAGTTTATTGAACGAGAGTTTGGCCTTAATAAGGTCTGGAGATACATGAGTGGGGGAAGAAGTATAACATTGATGTTCTAGAGTCTTGATATGAGCAAGGGCAATCTTACGTTTTTGAGTAAACTGTTTCTTCTTTTTGGAAACAAAGTCAATAATGAAACCACGGGCCGTGGCCTTGAAAGAGTCCCAAAGGACATGAGGGGATGTTTGTGGGTCAGAATTAATCTGGAAGAATTCGGAAGTGAAAGAACAAAAAGAAGAAGAGAAATGAGGGTCAGTTAGTAAGGAGGAATTAAAACGCCAACGAGAAGATGCAGGAGTAGGAGGAAGAAGGTCAAAGGTTGTAACAATAGGAGCATTGTCAGAGATTACAATAGGTTCAATAGAGGAAGACAGAAGATTTTGAGACAAGGAGGAGGAAAGGAAGATATAATCTAGACGTGAAAAAGATGCCTGTGGAGGGGAAAAGAAAGAGAAATCTAAAACATCAGGGTGAGTAAGTCTCCAAGAATCTACTAAATGAGCTTGTGTAATGGTGTCCAGAAACTGTTTATGAGGTTTGTGTGGAACAAAGCGAACAGATGATTTGCGATCAAGGAAAGGATCAAGTATCTGATTACAGTCGCCACCTAAAATAAAGTACTTATCTTTATGTTGAATACATTTGGAGGTGATTAATGGCCAAAAGGAAGAGTCAAAATTAGTAGGACCATAAACATTAAATACAGTAATAGGAATTGAGTCGATAAGGAGTTTAGCTAATACCCAGCGACCATCTGCATCCTTTTCTTCCAAAATAATCTTACATTTGAGTCGCTTGTGGATCAGAATAGCAACTCCATTCTTTTTATGAGAGGCAGGGGAAAATAATACAGTACCAACCCATTGTCTTTTTAACTTCAAGGATTCAAGATCAGAAAGGTGAGTTTCTTGAATGAGTGCAATGTCAGGGTTATATGAAGATAAGTGGGATAAGACTCTCTGCCGTTTAATAGGATTGTTAAAGCCTTTCACATTCCATGAGACAACTTTAAAGGTTAAAACCTGGGAAAATATACAGGATAAAAGAGTGCAAAAACATTGGTACAAACAACAAGCCAACCATTAAATACTGAGAAAAAAGACAGAAAGAGTAAGAAATGAAAGAGGAGAGGGGAGGGGGAAGAGGAAAGGGGGAAAGGAAGGAGAGACTTCAATAGGAAAGGAAGAGACAGAAAAGACAGTACAAATCCAAAGGATGACTGCAAAAAACATACCTGATGGGGAGGGTATACAGAGGGAGGTGGGGAAGTGGTGATGCGTAACAAGACGGGTAAGACCAGGAACAGAAGCATGACCGCACCGGGACCCCACAGGACCACAAAGGAGAAAAAACATAGGATGAGGGGAAGACCGGTACATATCTGCATAAGGGAAGAAAGAGAACAATTAATATGAAAAACATGCAAGGGACAATACAAGATAAAAAACAAGAAAAACAGCTGGAATACAAGTGATGGGAATTTCGTTGAAAAGTATAGAACATTAACAAGTGAACATATTCAAGAGGAATGAATGAATTACTAAGCAACAATACTCAGGTATATAAGTCATAAGGGATAAGAGACACAGGAAACCATAGAACTCTCATAGAGCACAATCAATAAAATTAAAAAACAATTGTCAGCCACTGTTTGAAGGTGATGAGTCCATTCCTTCATTGTTGTGCAGAAGGATGAAATTTCGTAGCTCTCCAGGATCTTGAAAGGACCAGGATTTGTTTTGGTAAGTTACTCTGAATGTGCAAGGATGGAACAGACCATAACGCGCTCCAAGAGAGCGCAGCGAAGGACGAAGAGCTAAAAATTCTTTACGTCTGGAGGCAGTAGCATTAGAGACATCTTGAGACAAACACACACGTTGACCAAGCCAGGAGATTTGTTTTTTAGCTCTAGCTGCGGATAGAATGGAGAGAAGGTCTGTGAATTTCAAAAACAAGATGATAACACCTCGAGGTTTCGTGGAAGTAGATGTACGTGAACCAAGACTGTGAGCCCTTTGAATACTAATGGATGTAGTTGGTGGCATATCCAAAAGTTTCGGTAGGAAGGTGGTGAAGTAAGTGACTGGATCATCTCCCTCCAAATTCTCCGGCAAACCGTAAATACGTAGGTTGTTCCTCCTATTTCGATTTTCCAAATCCTCTGTATGTTGTTGCAAGGATAGCACAGTCTTTTCCAGAGCTACGATGCGTTGTGTGTTAGATTGGACTTCCGGAAGTTGTTGTTCAATAGAAGAGATTCGGGTATCCATAATGTCCCATTTGTCCTTTAAAAGTTGCATATCTTTACTTGTGTCTTCAATAAATGGGCGTAGTGCTCGAATCTCCTCCAAAATTAAGTCAATAGAAGATGAAGCAAGAGGTGCATCTGGTGCTGGAGAGTCTTGCTTTAAACGCTTAATAGAAGTCGCAGGAGGCGAAGATTTATTTGTTGATGACTGTCCTGAAGAGGAGCGATGAGAAGATGAAGTCGCCATCTTGGAAGAGTGTGGAGATGAAGGTACAACGCCTGGAGGACTCACAGGAGACTTTACAGTAGGAGTGAAAACAAATTTTGGTTTGCGTAGGTTCACCATAAGAGAAAAAATGGAGACAGAGATGCCTTTGGTATATTAGCACTCCGACAATAAAAGTAAGCACTAGATTTGTTTGAAGGAAAGTGCACCTAAATTAGCAAGAGCCAATAGCCATTCAGTAGGTTCCGCAGAGAGAACAAGGCCTTCGAGGAAAATTATTATAATGAGGAACATACCATTCTGCAAGTAAGCATTATCAAAGTTGGAAAGAGTCACAGTGAAGGCAAATATAGGTACATATTACAATAAAAAGTTACTTTGCAATTGGGTATTTCCTGCGTATCCACCAAGAAACCTTACAAGGAATATAAGGTGAGTATACCATACAGAACAAAAGGAGAAGTCATCAATGGAAGAACAAAATGTATGGTACGAATAGGACTGAAGAGACCATGAGGAAATATTCTGCAGCAAAGGACCGTGTTCCAAAATTTAATCTTAGTTCCAAGGTGACAAGATAAATAGGTAACTAGTACTAGGTCAAGACATTATAGACACGTCGAGAATATTATGTAGAAAAAAGCCGCAGCTCTCAAATCAGTTGCGGCTTGTAGGAGTGGTGGTGCTGTGACGCACTATTCAAAGACGTGTTATAAGGCAGGGCACAGAACACAGTAAAGCTGTGAATGTAGCATGTTAGAGCATTGCAGTATGTAAATAATTAGTTTCCTGAAGCAAAATGAGCAAACCAGTCAATAAAAAAGTCACTGAAGAAACGCCTGTATTTTGATAAGCTCAGCAGACATTAAAACACCTTCATAGATAGCGTGGGTCAACATATGGCACGTGAACTGGCAAAAGGTTTCAAAGGAGCAAGAGAAAAAAAAAAAAAAGAGTCCTGTGATAATGTTTCAATTCACTGCATATCCTCAAAAAGCTTCAAAGGCATGACAAGAATAGAAAAAAAAGAAGAAAAAACAACCAATGGAACATGTTGTCCAGGGCGCTGGCAAAGCGGCATCAACAGAGCGGTGAAGCACCGTGACTATTCAACTCAGTCACTGCATTCGGGAGCTATCAGTGTCATGACGCATTTAAAAAAAAAAAAAAAAACGCTTATAAAAAATATTGCACATGGGCCAAAACTAGTCACAAAAAAAACGATGAATTGTGACCCAAAAGCACACAGGGGAAATGAATGCACGTCAGTGTGTGCATACCTTGTGTCCATGAAACGTTTGAATTCCGGCAGCGTCACTCCCCGGCGTCTGACATGGCACACCCTGAGGTAAAACACTCGTGCAGGCGTTCGGGTCGAAAGAGCTGGCCTCGGAAGTCCAAAGTCGGTCAAAACGTCCCCAGCATGTTCCGACTGCAGCTGCCACCGAGTATTGCAGGAACGTTCCCCAAATCACGGGCAAAACCTCCGTGAAGTGCTACAGTGCGGCGGAGCTCTGAATCTAGCCGGCCATCTTGCTCAGCGTCCAAGCCACGCCCCCGTGCATACCAACTTCTAAGAGGCTTAAACAGGGTTGTGTGCTTGCACCAACACTGCTTAACCTGTATATGGCAGATATGACATCAATCATAAGTACCTGCAATTCACATGCCCCTCGTCTCAGTGGCAAAGCCATCTCCAGCATTTCATTTGCCGATGACATGGTCCTTGTAAGCCACACTCAAGTGGCCATGCAACGCCTACTTAACAACAGTAGCAGCCTGTGGTGGGAATGCTGCCGGGCGCTGATGTGGGGCAGGGGAAGGGCAGGGTGGGCGGTAGTAAACTCCGGAATACCGCCGCACAGAGGTAAGTACACAAACAAATAAATACAATTATTTTGTTGCGCACACTGTATCGCATTTGGCGATGCAGCGCTCACATTGAAATTCATCTTATTTATTTGTTTGTGTACTTACCTCTGTGCGGCTGTATTGAAGAGTTTACTACCTCCCACCCAGCCCCTCCCCCCCACATCGGCACCCGGTAGCACTCCCACAACAGGCTGCTACTGTTCAACAAAATGCATAAGTACGCTGTGGAAAATCACCTAGAAGTGAACCTCAATAAAACAAAACGCCCCGACAAATAAAAACGACAAGCGTCTCATACTTGGAACCCAGAAAAATTACCAATTACGAACACCCACACCAAATATTTAGGGGTAATCATCGCGAGGGTGGTCAATTTGCCAACCAACCTGAGACAATCAGAAGGTAGGGGATAGCAATAGCAACAACATTAAGGCAGCTAAAAACTAAACTCACAGGCCCTATCCTCTCCCCCCTCCTTCGAGTAGCACAAACCAAAATTCAACCCACCATTGCATATTGCAGGGACTCAAAAACTCTGGACACCACCATGGTCAGGGCCTACAGAGTCATGTTTAGCATACTAACTTATGCCTCGCCACCGCAGATCTGGTTAGAGTTCGGCCTAACCAAACAAATCCTGTTCCTACATAACATGCTGGCATAAAATAAGGAACTCTCCCCTGAATACATTGAACCACCAGCTGTGGCAAGAACTCTGCAATACATCCAATTCAGGGGCCAGACAATGCTTGGGAGCCTCCCACGCTGCCACCGGGCTATCAGACCTTTGGGAAACTCAAATCACCAATTCAGCCTTCAAGCAAATAGTAAAAAAATTAATAAATAAACTTTCGCTTGTAGAAGACAAAGCTGCCTTTGCCCGTAGGAGGCATGCTTGGATGTCAATGAGTGGTTACAAATCATTTAGCGCACAAGCATATTTCATCCTGGGCTACTACAGGAGAATAAAAGAACAATTGTACAGGCTAGAAAGGATGCCAGCCCCTCCACAACTCGCACCATGGAAGAGGGGGCAAATTGTCAGCACAAGTTGATGGGTGGTAATGGAATTGAGGGCATGGCTCATTTAATATGCTCCTGCCCCAATTTAAAAGAGGAAAGGGTATGTTAACTCAAACCGCATTTTAATGAAAGAGGGATTCGCAAGATAGGTTGTGATTGCAGGCTTCAACCCTCAGCTAAACAGAAAACGAGTGGAATTCCTGACACTAAGTGCTGCGCTCCTTCCAATGGCATGAATAATACAAATGAGTTTTAACTCCCACAATTGACAGCCCTAAGCCCAGCCACAAGAACCTCTTTAGGACATGCTCTAGCACTGGAGACGCTCCAAAAAAAAGGAAAATGAAACACACTGAGCAAATCATTGATATACTTTGAGATTTTTATGGCTTTTAGAAACCTACTTTTAATAATAACTCCTTTTTTCCTTCCTCTTTCCCTCTTTTTCTTGAAAAGCATGAATTGTAAGTGTACCTTTTTGTTAAGGGTTTTTATTAATCAAATATATTAAACTATTTACATTCTTACTTATATATCAAAGTGGGCGAATGGTGCAATAGGCAGCGTCCTATCTGGTCACCCCTGCAGGCATGCTTTCTGCGTGTCTTGCCATTCTCTTGCATGTACGTGCATGCTTAGTAGAGTCATAATCATCTTTATCCGGCAATAAGTCATAAATGCATAAAAACACTTCCATATACATCATATAATTTAAAAACATTTGATATAAAATGTTGTTAATATAAAGTGGGGGCCTATCCTACTACAATATTTTTAGCCCTAATGTTTACAGCTTACTGAATATATTAATACAAAACTGTTTTTTAATGGTACAGATCTGACTGACATTTGTTTCTTATTACACAGGTGTTTGTAAAATCGACACTAAAAATAGTTTTTAACCTTAGAGAGTATAAATCCCTTTGGTCTTGATAAAGATGGTAGGACAATACATTCATCGAAACGCGTCGACGCACATTACAGTACACAATCTGTGAGAGAGTCGGACGTCAACTAGTTTTTGGTACCAAGATCTACGCCTAAACCATTGTTGAAATACAGATGTGTGACGAGCAAAGGACATATTGAGTGTGTCTGTGTGATGTACTCTCTTTTGTCATTTTTATTGTGTTTTTTAATGTACTTTGAACCAACTTATGATTGTTTTTTTGAGCCCATGAGAATATTGTTCATTTAGTAATATTATATCTAGTGCCCATTAGGTATAGAGTTTTTCCCTTGTTGTAAAAACTATATGAACATTATTTGTTTTTTAATTAATAAATCGTTGTATATTTTTGTAAATTTGATGTCTAATGTTTCTTTGCGGGAGATATATGGCATCATTCTCTTGAGTATGGATGTGGTTTAAAATGTATACCCGGCTGAATTTGAGCTGTAGATGAATGGTATACCTGAGATTGCCATAGGGTCCGAAGGATAATTGCCTTTTTTCACTTTTAAATAATGAGACATAAACAAATTCCTGTAAAACACATAAAATCGCAATTTGGATGAGTTATAAAAAACAAGATTTCATATTGTCTCCTTATGGTTAGAACATTCTTTAAAAAGTTTGAAACAGCATAACAAACCTCCTACAAAGGTCATTTATGAAGGAACTCCAAGGCAGGTCAATGTTGTCTAATATGTATCCTACCTAAAATGAGTATGAGATAAACCAACCTCAGGTAGGAATAAAATGGGGAAACAGTACTCTGAGACCATCAGTTGTAAAATCGACAAGTAGGTAAGTCTGGAGACCAAGTACATTGCTCTCGGAAAGCAACTTAAAAATTAATTACGCTCAACCTAAAATAGGAAGCAAGTGACTGGTCAGATCCTCAAACCATAACAAGTAGGGCTCAATTGTATTTACAGTTGCCACTTGTAAATAAGCTATTACAGTCTGCATTTCCGTTGCACATGCTAATCTCCCACCTATATTGGTCTCTTGAAAACGTTGGTTAACTATCATCTTTGAAAGAGGATAGGAGTGTGAGCTGTTCTGCATAAAATATGAATCCAATCTGAAATACACTGCGAATAGGAAATTGATGTTCCTGGAGATGATTTTTCCGGTGATGTTGATTGAGATAAAGTAACTGATTTTAGAGTAGGAAGGACAAAAAGGAAATGTTGTGGTCTAAAATGTCTTCAATAACCAGTAAACCTTTGCTTTTACAGATACGTAACTAGCCATAATTTTCACAAAAAATTATTTTGAAAACAAAATTATAAATATTATATATATTGGCTCCCCCCACGGTCCCCACTGGAGCAGCCAGGCCCCAAGGAATAGGGGTCACCGGGGCCAGAAGTGGCCTAGGATGGGGGCCACTTGACCTACCTCCTCTTCATAAAAAAAATAATAATAATAAAAAAAGCAGACAAGCCAGCCCTGGGGATAACATAGGTTTGAGGGACGTTATAGTTATTTGGACAATTCACTTGTACAAAACCAGAGAAATGTTGCCGTTATAGTTAGTTTAGCTAACTATAACTTGCGCCCCTGCAATGCACTGCTGATGACGTCACATATCACATCATTCATGACATGTTCAGTGACATCACTGATGAGTGACTGACATTTCAAATGACATCACTGATGATATCACTGATGACATCATCCACATACAAATCTGATGCATCTCCTCACACCCTAATAGAACCTTTGATACCCCCACTGTAAAATACAGACTACCATTTTGTGAAACCATCGACACACCAATACCAGTTACTACATACGCACTCACTGATTCCTAGGTTTACATACACATCCACTCATTCACCCATACAATTACTCATACATGCGGTCACTCATCAATACAATACTATAATATGCACTCAAACACCTATACAGACACTCACAGACCACTACTCATCCAGAGTCACTCACACACATTGTCAGTTATGCAAAGAATCAATCACACTTCCATTTATTCACGTATACAGTTATACACACACCACATCACTTATTCATACAGAAGCAAATGCATAGTTCCTCTCTTATACAATCACTGATACAAGTACACACTCATCCATACAGCCACTCTCACAAACACTGACTCTCACGCATAGTCATTTATAAACTCCAACTCTCACATACACTGCCTTTTACATATATAGTTACATGGACATGTACCACTGAGACATCCATTCACTCACCAACACACCCATACACACTCTTACCCACCCATACAGCTGCTCCACATGCACTCTTGAACCCATACACCCAGAGAAACAACCACTCACACATCTATGTACAGAGTCACACACCTCCCACCCACCCACACACACACTCAGGCACCCATACAAATACTCAGGCAACCAATCGATAACCCATATAGACACTCATGTAGCTACTGACCAACTCATGCAGCAGCTTATACAACAACAGAACGACTTATACAGACATTCATACTGTTTAGTCACTAACCCATGCATTCAGTAGGACACATTTAATTACTCACTTAAATGGTCAGTCACACACCTACTAAATCCTCCATCCAGACACTTATACACACATCCATTCTTCAATACACCTTGGCATATATAAAACATATTTAAACTTTAAACAAACA